>NC_060247.1:37589110-38839110 GCF_921293095.1 Ischnura elegans
GCGGTAGTAACCCTGAAAACCTCCACGCTGAATCCTCACCACACCACAAAAGCCTACACAAGGAAGAAAGTAAGTATCCTTCCACAAAATAAAAATATGTAAATTTTATCCAGAAACGAGTAAAGCATAGGTTTAAAGTAAGGATGAGTTACTTCTTAAATTTTTTCGGTTCTCGGTACTGGTCCGGTTCTCCCACATCGGTTCTTGGTACTCGGTTCCAAGGATGAACTCTTATTACATATCTGAATTAATGGCAATTTAAATGAACAACAAGAAGTGAATGAAAATAATTTCACTAATGATGTAAATTATCAGGAAAGCTCTATAAAAAAACTTAATATCATCTCCATAATTTTTATTTTCCAAGCAAAACAGTTTATATAACACGCTGTTAAAGAATGCATGATTAACCAATAAGTCACATTACATAAGTCAGGCTCTGGTTCTTTCTCCAGGTTTTGACTAAAAAAATTCAACATTTTTACCCTATCTGGGTCTAATCTATTCTTTTTTTGGCAGAAATATTGCCTGCAGTAGTGAACAGGCATTCACTGAAAACAGTAGTGGTTGATGCTGATTTTGAAGGGCCGCGCTGATTTGCTTGGAGCACGGCTTTGCAGAGAGTTGTTTCATCTGAAAGCCGCCTGAATTTTACGTGAATGGCAGCCAGCAAAAAGTCGTTTTGTCTGAAAGCGGTCTCAATGTAGCATTGAGTGTATTTCACGGCAGAACAGAGAACCGAGTACCAGAACCGACCCATCTCTAGTTTAAAGGGATCATAGTGCTATCATAAGCAATAATTTTCAATATCATCTACAGGTCTGTAATTTTATACACAGCAATACAAATACTATGTTCAACTCACCCATCATCACATAAGTTAAAACATTTTCAGGGTGATAATTAAGTGTGCACTATGTCTTACAGCTCAAGGATCAAACTAAGATTATTTTGTTCAATAAAAGTCTGTTTGCAACAAGTAAAGCCACATAAGGCAAAATCAAAAACTCATTTTTCCCCTTCTGGGCTTAACACTAGAATGCCGGGGGTAAGCCGCATACCTATAATTACTGCCAGCGGTCAATTGACCGTTTGCCCTTTTCTTGCGCTCTTTCATTCGTTTTCCCTCCATAGTTTTACCTGATGAGTTTAGAAGTGTTCTGATTATGTTTTGCAGTTAGATTTAGTTGTAAGAATAAGTTGAACTTTGCAAAAAAACATTAATAACACATAAAAAAATTTTATTGCAAAATAAAAACGTGCCTCACTTGCATACTTAAAAAAATAACTGGTAACGATCACCGTAAATGACTCTGAGCAACAGATCGCATAATTTTCGGGAAAGAAAAAATAACACGCACTTTCATGTCTCAACCGGTGAAAATTTCAACTACTATAACCTAAGAAAAATGTTTATGCTATGTCGCATTTGAAATGAATTTCATTCTTTAAATGAACTGAGCATAAAAAAGTTTTCACCAAATTTATTCGAAAGTTATAGTTTATACTGGCATCTCTAGGAGAATATAACCAGTTTTGATGAACTGGATGACCACAGTGTGGACTGAACTGAGAGAATGGGTGACTGCAGCATCTATATAGAGGAAGTGACTGGCACGCAAGTTATGACACATCGCGAAAAGAGTATTCCTGGCGCGCTTACGTGCAGCCCTACAGGTTATGCAATGTGCATGGGAAGCGGGGTGCGGTGACATCTGGCTTGATTCGCAGCAGATACGAACAAATGTAATAATGAATTTCAGCTCAATGAATGTTAATCACTGCCCATAGAGTACTTAGTAGGCTCAGTAGCAACTCTTTACGATGTAACACATCATAGATTTTATTATGTCTCTCTGTTTCACATAAACTAAAATCATGCTTAAAAACTGTTTTAAAGATATGAGAGTCAAACTTGAGTAGTTTTCGTGTGGTAAAGTGCATGCTATGATATTTGACGAAATTGAAACCATGAGATCTAAATTACGGTATTAAACATAAAAACGGTCAATTGACTGCTTTCAGTCATTCTAGGTAAAAGCTGACATTTCTCCTGACATGAATTTTTTCCCCCATAAAAACTTCATTTTCACATTATTTATACCAAAATATTAAAAGTAAAAAAAATCTTAGCATCATTGATTGGAAAATAACGAAATGGTGGGCGAAATAAAAACGCAAACGGTCAATTGACCGCCATTGGTCATCCTAGAGTTAAACAATCTTCCCCTCTACAAGCTAACATTCTCAATGGAGATCTTGAGCTTTCAGACAAAGTGTACGGGCATGCAAAAGGAATAGCTAGTTAAATTTATACGTAAATTTTCCCCAAGCACAACATCTAAATTGGTTAAATCAACACAATTCTTGTACAAACACACAGAAAATATTACAAAACTGTATCATGACGCTGATTTTTCAAATAATATGACGCAGTGATGGAAATCCCAAAGACAGATTCAAATGGATATCATGTAGTTTTAAAATAATCATATCCGAAACGTGTACATACTCAGACTACAAGAAAGCTTTACAGTGGTGGTGTCATAGACAAGAGTAAAACAAATTGAAAGTCAAACAGGGTAACAGTACCTACCTACAAAAATTAAATGGCTTGAAGGCAAGAAACAGAAGAGTATTAGTATTGAAAAAATGCCACATGCACGCAGTTATAATTTCTCCTGGAATTCTATCAGGCATAAATGTGCATCATTGAAACATGGACATTCAATTAGTAACAAAACAGAATATTAAATCAGCCAAGCCCCATGGCTAATAAAATTAGTGGTATTCATTCATTATCTGCAATGCATCTAAGATGGGATTTTATTCTAGGCAATGCAGTGGAGAAAGGACTTCAAAGAAACCAAAACCAATTGAGAATCTAAAACTTGTAATGAAGCTGCACATGGCAATAAATGCGATTAATTTTAAACAGGTGAGAATGACAGGTTATGGGGATCTCTATTTTGGCCAAAGTAATAAAATCAATATGAAGGTAGATATCATTGGCCAATTTATGAGGGATATGGAAATGGACAAAAGAAAGCGACAAGAAGAAGACTGGATTTAGTGGAAGAAAGGATCGTGACTCACAGTAACTGCAGGCTGAGGAGACTGATACTGACAGGATAGGACTATACTCATGCCTCATTTATCGCAATTTTGTTCAGCATAATTTTGCTGAAGCACAAATTCGATCCACAATTAAACATTCCGCAGCTAAATTACAAAACCATTTGACTGTAATAAAAAAACTGCCACAAGTGCATAGGAAATTACTCTTGATCTACTGTAATTAAGTATAGCCTCCATAAATGGAATTATACATGACTGAGAAAATGGTGACATTGACATTTGGGGATTCATTATACATATGTACTTCGCTGGTTGCGTTGTAGCAGGATGAACAACTAAGCGACCACCTATTGCCACCACATATTAGGCATTTTGGGTAAATACTGTAGACAGAATGTGTTCCCTAGAAAATATTGAAAGCCTGAACACTATCCCTTCTTCTCTAATTGACATCCTTTAATGCTAAAAGTACGCACAAAATCTGGCATTAGGCATTCCTTTTCATTAGAATAGCTTCTGGCAACAAAATGTCTTCAATGACAGTGCTTATATGCAATGAAAACGATATCTTCATATCATTTACCCTAATTTCTAATTTATGAATATTTTGCGGGTAAAGAATGCATGATTGCCTGATAAAACTCTGTTAAGCCCCAGCCAGATCCAATATCCATGATAGGGTAAACAATGATGAATAATCAGTCATTGTATGCCACCTTGGCATTCATGCTTCTCATAAGCTAAACAGCTTTGGGGCAGTGCCAAATCAGATGGTGAAAACAGGCTATAGGCTACTGAAAATATAAACTCATTAGATGAAATGCAAATTTGAGGGGATTTTGTATATAAAAAATATAAAAATAATTTCTAACTGAAAAATTTTGCAATAGCGAGCTCATATTCTTCACATGCAGTCTTTGCTTAAGGGAGGTCTTTTGATCATAGAGATTCACTACCGGAGGTTTTTCACCATGCATGCATGGGATGAACCTGAGACCATAGCTATGACTTCATTATTAGGAATATTTCTTAAAATTTCATTTTAGGGGGATCATTGTTATTTGCCTTAACCTTTCAGGCGCAACATTGGAATAGGGTGGTTTCTTATTATTTTTTCATTGCCTAAATCGAAAGATTATTACTCCTGGAGTACGCTCTTTGATTTTCAAATGACGTTATCTATTTTTTGCGATTAAGCGAAAAGTGAAAAATTTCAAGCGCGCAAAAACATGACGGCTAAGTAGGAATGATGGGAAAAGTCCGTGTTACGTATTTCTGTTGGCGTGTGAGGTGACCTTGGGGCAAGGGTTGAGCGTTGATACGATGGCACTTGGCTTAAATAAGGATTATTATTCCCCTATCAAATGAAGGAAACTTTCCGAACTTAGGTATTTTTAACGTGCGATAATTAAGAGATGTTTCCCTGACCTCTGTGCCTCATGCATGCATTGGTAATCTCAGACAATGTAAAACTCCTATCTACTCGTATAGAAACTAGGTCCCTGTGACGTCACGTGGAGTGGAATCGCATGGGCGCCAATCTGGCCTTTTTCAAATGCGGTTAAAATTGACCGTTGCCATTCCTCTAAACTGGGGTTTCTAAAACCAAATAATTTGTATATTATGAACACACTAATGGTGGGTAAGGGATCGCAATCAATGCATTTTGTTTTCTTTGATGAAGGAAACTACCCTATTGCTGAGTTCAGGCACAGATGTGAAAAAACATTACTAACTCTTAGCATGGCTCAGTGGTACACCTTTAAAGTTTAAAACACCATTATTAGTATATTTGAACACTTACGCGATGTCTTTCGTGCTATGCATGGACACCTTTACATGCCGTCATACGGACTGATCCAGCAAGGTGCAATATAAAATGCTCTTAGGGCTATTAAATATAATTATATGTAATGTATTTTAGCATCTGAATACAATAAGATCAGCATATTTTTATTTTGCCATCTTATTTATCTAATAATACTTTTATTTTGCAGTACTGTGAAATTATTTTGCTTGATTATGCTGAATAATCTGCCATTGATCTGAAGGCATAAATGCAAAAAATGAAAGGCTGCATAGAGAGTGTCAAAACAAAAAGCATCAATAAGAGTCAAAGGTCTACGCTGCCTAGTGTTGTGGAGAAATGAAAAAAAGCTTGCGCTGTGCCTGTCTGATCCATCATGCCTGGCGGAAGGTTAAACTTATTTTGTGTTTAAATACTGGTCAAAATCATTTACTGCGCAAAGACCGAACACAGTGCTTGTCATGCCATTGGGGTACTCGGCCATCTGAAACAATTTATCACATCATCTTAACCGGATAAAAGTACATATATATATAGATATCAAAGTAATCATTTCAAATTCTATCTTTTAAATCAAAGAATCAGCCTTAAATCATCATTATTGAGTGTAGAACATGTAAAATTGTTAGGGGAAGTCCCTCAAACTTGCCTCAGCTGGGGGTAGTCTCCCTAACCATCCCACATCCCTGGCTTAAAACCAAGATCCTCCATGTGCTGGATTAATTCTTGATCTAGGCTAAGAATTTCTTGCTGTCCCTCACAGGGGTACAGTCGTCAAACTGCCATTACCTCATCAATTATGAAATTCTTCAAACCTCAATGATAAGAATTCTTTGTTCAGGCTGTACACCCAGTAAATCAAATATTTATAAAGCTATAGGATGACAATTTTTTTCGCCATTTGTTTAGTCAGGGATACTGCTGAGCCTCATTATCAAGGCAGTTATTCAGCTGATTTATTTGAAATAAAAGAACCATTAAAACTCATCAGTTGAAATCATAGCTCAATCCATGTAAGCTGTTTTAACATTATATGAGCCTCTACAGCATTTTTCACAAGCTGGAGGCAAATTTTCACAGCTGCGTGTGGTTCTCTTAAAACTGCCACAAAGAACACCATGAGAAAGCAAAACTACTTTCACAAAATGAACAGCAGTGATTGGAGGAAACAATCCCAGATGAAAAATTGACAGCACTGAACACAGAAAGACTTGCCCTATGCTCACCCAGTAGGAGAAATATGTACAACGAAAGCTCCGCCAAATGCAGCCTATTTCGGTTATTTGTGGGTATCTCACTGTAATATAACAAATGAATTCAATTAAATTCTAAGTCACTTCATATCGAAGTGCATTCTCAGACACTACCTTACTATAAGCACTATCTTTACCTGATCTAATCATCCAACGGTGCTTGGATTATTTTTTTATTTTATCCAATGCAAAATGATTTGAGAAACTGGAATATACTATCCAAGATAACTACAACTACTGTTACTGTGAAAAAGTGCAAAGATAAAAGTATGAGCATGCTTGTGAGTTGACACTAGATTTAAAAAATTACTCAATTCTTAATCATCTCTACTTGCAAAACTAAAATAAGCCTTTTCTTTCATACCTAATGAGCCAGGCTTCAAAATCTTACTTCCAGCCTCTCTTAGAACAGGCACTTCCTCACCTTCTAAATTAACGTCTGAGTCTAGAACATACTGTTCAAAGAATTGTGCAGCACAGCCATTTGGATTGGGTTTATCCATGGGGGGCTGAGGGGAAGCTAAGGAGACAGTAGTAAGGGTATCAGAGGAGCCCAATTTATCTAACAGCTGGCCTTGGAAACTTCTAGCCTCAGCTTGGGGTTGTGAATCAGTGAGATCACTTGCTGACACTTCCTCAAATGATTCCAAGTCACTGGCAGAGGAGGGACTCTCTCTATTTATTTCCAATTCTGGGGACTTGCCTTCCATGCTATTTGAAATGGAGCTCTTTTTCACTGTGTCTTCAGAATGATCAGATGGCTCATCATTTTGACCTGCGTAGGCTGAAAAAAGAGATAGCATCAGAGTTATACATTTAAGCAATCTAACAATTCAGAGACAAATCAACGTTAAGAAAGCCATAATGAGAGGAGAAATTTACGCGTAGGATTACTTAGGAAGTGCATGAAGGAAGGAAACCCTATGAAAAATAGTATGTTGTGAGAGGAACTGTAAAAAGTTAGCATCATGAAACAATACAAACTAACAGTAAGCGACTATAATTGCTGCCACCTTGAATTAGTGATATATGATAAGATTATTCAAGGCAATGCACTTACAGTAATTGATTGGAAGTTCAATGAGTGAGCAAGTAACACAGAAACCATATACAATTGAAATCAACAACAGCCCACGTTATGATATGGAAATTATGAATCCTTGAGTCTCCGTAGAAGACCTAGTGGCATTTCATATTGAAAATAAGGAAATATAAACTTGAACCTTCCATAAATATATTAGACTGGACCAAAGAAGATATAATCTGTTTCAGTAATGAAAATATGGACATTATGAGCACCTGTTTTGTGGTGTAAACACATTCACGGAAGAACACATCAATTGACAACAGCACACAAATTCCATTAATGCAGATTGTAAAATGAAACTAATAAAATGAGCGTTTATTAAAGCCGTGAATTACATAATGTACTTACATATACCTTACCAAGATGACTAACCATTTCTTCAGAAAAAGAAAGTATTAACAAATATTCCAGTCCTGCTAAGGTGTTAAATACTGGTGTGTGGTGTTGCTTTTCTTTTCCTTGTTTGTTCTTTTGAATCAAATCAGAGGCTTGAATTCTTCTATCTTTAGGAACTAATGATAATACCTTATCTTCCCAATTTAGTGATACTACAGATCTAAATACTTTGTGATAACTTGGTACACATACTAATTCACATAGTTTTCAAAACATATTACTCATGGAAATCATTAAAAGTGCTTTATAAAATGAACCAATGAAAGGGAATTAAAATCAGAACAATGAACAAATTCAAGGAACCGAACAGACATTGGAACTGAAAAATTTCAAGCCAGTTTTAATTAACTAAATTATTTTTTATATCACTTAAAAATCTTCCACTAGACCACAGCTACCAACAGTAAGATGTGAAGGACAAGAATGACAATACACAAATAGTCTTCACACTTTAAAACTCATATTTATATGCATACACAGGGTGTTTTGGGAGGAATCTGCAGTACAGCAGGAGGTGGTAGGGGAGACGATTTTAAGCATTTTTTTGTCCAATAAACATAGATGGGGTTGCAACTCCTTAGGTACTTAAGTATGGCAACACAAACATTTTTTTGGCTGCACTTTGGAGTTATCATGAAAACCGTATTTCTTGGGTACCCAACCTTTATGACATTCTTTTTAGTGCTCTGGATATTTTAAAGGCATACAATTATTAACGTTCGATTAAAATGTGCCATTATAACTGTCTGAAACAGTCTCAAAATGAGTGAGAAGGCACATCACATTGTTGATACTCGCTCAAAATTCTTCTTTAATTATGCTCAAAGATTAATCATTTCAGACAATTACAATGGCACATTTTCGTCCAACCTTAATTATATAATGCCCTTAGAAATCCAGAATATTAAATAAAATATTGAAAAGGCTGGATACCCATAAATAGCCAACTGTTTTCATGCACTGAATTGTTGAGGCCTTTACTTTGTAGAATTCCATATTTAATGTTTGGAAGGAAATTTCTTAGCTTTTCTACAAAAACACACACTTTATTGCCGACTAGTTTCGGTTACACATGAAAGTTGTAAGTTGAAAATGGTACAGTGTAACCGAAACTAGTCGGCAATAAAGTGTGTGTTTTTGTAGAAAAGCTAAGAAATTTCCTTCCAAACATTAAACTGTTTTCATGGTAACTGCAAAGTGAATTCAAAACAATGTTTGCGCTGCCATAGCTCAGAAACTAAGGAGTAACAATCCCATGTTTATGGAAAAAAAGGCTTAAAATTGTCTCCCCAACCACCTCCTGAAGTATTACAGATTCTTCCTGAAACACCCAGTATTCAAAGCGATTGCAGCAATCCTATCACCAGTCTGAGTCAACTAAAATCTTTATGCAAGAAAGTATCATTAAAACTTTTATTTACCTTTCAGGCACTGCATCATAAACCCAAATGGAAGGAGAGGGTCCATGAGACAAAGGAATCTGGATGGAGATGGAACGAAGGCCACCAATACCGGTATGTATGCTAAGAATAATCCATCTGGAGATCTGATTCCCAACTCCTGGCACTTCATTGCTACGCCTAAATTTAAATTTGCTCCAGCCGAATCACCTGAAGTAGACCAATGGTTCAAATGACTAACAAAAACTTGCTGACCAATTTATAACATCCATTCCAACAGAGAATATACATTAGATCATTGGGTCCTGTTGACCATAGTTGTCCTGATAAATGTGATGCCACTGGTTTAGGCTAGGTTTCAGCACTCACGGAATAGTTTCTTCAAGTTTTTTTTCCCCCCGCTGCATAAATCTCCAGGTTGGAAATGTAACCACTCTCACTTTCACATATCATGCGAACAAGCAGTCCACATTTCACTCTCTTGGCTGGGTTGTATGTGCAGAATTTCAGCCTTCCTCCCCAAGGAATGCTATGCCTCATCTAGAGATAATTCTTGTTTTGGCTTATAAACTGTCTGGCATTTGTCTGCAATAAAGTCTACAATTGGTCGTATTTTGAATAACGAATCCTTCTTACTTTCAAAGCAAATTCAAATTTTGTTTTGTGGCTCCAAAAATCCTTCCTCACTGCCTATATCGAGGATTATTGATCCAGCCATTTACTTCTTGAATTCTGCCATGATTAAAATCTAGGACACTGTGTGTGTCACCCACAAATTCTTGCCACTCAAAATTTAGTGCATGATTTGCACCACACCAGGTTTCATCGGTATACCAAATGGTGTACCCTAGGTTGGGACAAGATCTCAATTTCCTCCCATCCTGACTTTTCCTGACTTTTTCCTGACCAAAATCTTGATATATCCTGACTTTTTCTAGCGTTCGCCATAAGTTTTAACGCATGAAGAAAGATGTCATAAGAGGTCATATACAAGGAAATAGCTCAAAATATGCAACACTTCAGTATTTTTTAATTGTAATATCAGAAAAACTTACAAGAAATGTTACTACTGTACAGTACTACACGTTAGGTACTTTGGTACTTTCCAAACAAAATATGGCCACTGTGGACTAGCAATCATTGTGACTTAATCATTAGTCAAAACAGTAAAAAAAACAAGGTGAACAAAACAATCACAATTTACTTATTTTAAGTACACTTCACACATAATAATAGTTCTTTCATAGTGACTTTCCAAACAAAAAATGGCCACTGTGGACTAGCAATCACTGTGACTTAATCATTAGTCAAAACAGTAAAAAAAAAACAAGGTGAACAAAAAAATCACTATTTCCTTATTTTAAGTACACTTCACAAATTATCATAGTTCTTTCATAGTGACTTTCCAAACAAAATATGGCCACCGTGGACTAGCAATCATTGTGACTTAATCATTAGTCAAAACCGTAAAAAACAAGGTGAACAAAACAATCACAATTTACTTATTTTAAGTACACTTCACACATAATAATAGTTCTTTCATAGTGACTTTCCAAACAAAAAATGGCCACTGTGGACTAGCAATCACTGTGACTTAATCATTAGTCAAAACAGTAAAAAAAACAAGGTGAACAAAAAAATCACTATTTCCTCATTTTAAGTACACTTCACAAATTATCATAGTTCTTTCATATTGACTTTCCAAACAAAATATGGCCACTTTGGACTAGCAATCACTGTGACTTAATCATTAGTCAAAACAGTAAAAAAAACTTGGTGAACAAAAAAATCACTATTAATTTAAAGTGCACTTCACAAATTGTCTAAGTTAGAAACTCCATTGTTAAGTTAGAAAGTACCAGTCAACTTTTTTATTTCTTCATCAATGGCATCAGCCTCCTTCTGGCTTGATGCTAACACTTTCATCTTTTTGGCTTGAAGCTCCTTAACTTCAGTTCCAATCATCTTCTCATGGGTCCTTTTTTTTTCGACCTCAGCGTCCTCAGATCGGCGCTGCTTCTTTGCTTCTTCATACTCGGAGCGCGCGTGCCGAAATCTGTTGATCATTTCAGCAGATATTTTTATGTTTTCTACGCCACCAGCAGCGTTGACTGAGTCGTACACTTGGCGCTGAGCCACCAAAGACATATCTAATTGGTTCTCTACTATTATCTCCTTATTGATGGAGAAGCCACGCTCGATGAAAGCTTGGCCATGGCTTATGATCAGAGCCATTTTAATCACTTTCACTAAACCATCTGAGCACTTATAACGATCCCAGATACCTCTCCAGAAATGATCTAGTCTCTGCCTCTGACGATCATATTCTTGACAGGCGTTAGCAAATACTTGTTTGTCACAGAGCACCTTAAAGTCAGACAAAATAGTGTCGCACTCACTTGCAGGAAGCCAATTGCGGCTGTGCAGTTGTTCCAAGAAGCCGTTCAGTCGAGTAGAAACGGCAGTTTTGGAATGTGAAATCAGTTCTGGGTCACAAAAAGTTATGGCTCTGCAGAGTTTGTAATTCAAGGGAGCCTTTTCAAGAATTTTACTAACCATAGCCTTCAGCAGGAGCACACACTCCTCCTTGAACTTCAGCATTTCTGGAGTAGATACTTGTACTTTTTTGAGAGCGTCCTTTACAGAAAAACTAAAATTGAAGTTCTTCACAGGAATCAGATTGTCTTCATTGGTAATGTCAACTTTACATACATCTGACTTTCGATTTACATAATCATTCTTGACAAAATGTCTAAGCAGGTTCGACACTAAGTTCGACAGGTCCGTGTGCAAGAACGGCGCCATTGGGTCATTGGTTTGATAAGTAGTCAAGAATGGCTCAACAAGTCTTGCAACATATGAGAAGAAGGCTAACTTAGGCCCCAACATCTTATCTTCAACAGCTTTTGCAACATACAAGAAGCCGGCAGATTTTATTTTATCCTCTTCAGGTCCAGTTCTCACTTTTTCAATAAAAGTTTTTACGTTTGGCAATATTTTGATGCAATTATCGGCACCAGGTGCATTATTCAACCACCTCACTGCACAATACTTATTTGGGAAAGTAGTAGAGCCTGTCCACTCTGTATACTTACTGCGACGGGCAGGCACATTCTTAAATATATTGTATAAGGCCCTGAGAAACATGACAATATTCCAGCCACACTTACTAACCCCCTCTTTGAAGGAATTATGAACTACGTGCAAACCACAGGACCCCATGAGCAGCAGCAGTGGCTCATCCTCACCAAACTCTGTTTTCATATAAATCTGGAGATCTTTCAGGAACTTGACATTAACATTCGGGCCATCCATGCCAACCATAAGCACATGAGACTGCACACTTCTAGGAATTGCTGTGCAGTATGCCGATATGAGATCAGTCGCCCTTGAGCGACCCAGGAACACTGAATCATAATATTTCGTCACCGTTTCATTTTGATCATCACACCAAAATTTAATGGCAAGATCCATTTGAGTCTTCTGGCTACACTTATTGAGACTCTCGTCAAATAAAACTACCACAAAATCCAGTTTGGTTAACTTAGATGTGATAACATCATGGAAATGTGGGGCTAAACCATGTACAAGTGAATAGGCGATTTTGTTCCGACCCAATTCCATTTTTGCAGCAATCATACTATCTGGGAACATTGTGGGAAATAACTGCACTGCCTTGCCCCCAGAAGACAAAGAAGTATGGCTCGTTACACAATAGATACACCACAAAATCTCAGCTTTGGTAGTATCTTGCTTCATTAACCAGGTGTTAAGACCTTGCAAACCAGCAGTCTTCGGGACGGCGATAACTTCGTTGGTACATCGCGCACATGGGCATGAACATGTGCAGGCAGGTGAAGCTGGTGTGGGGTCATCGGGATCGTCCCGAGGGTCTTCTGCAGTCCCACCCGATGCTGAGGAACCAGGTGCCGCCGCCGTGGGGTTCACCGACGCGGATGTAGAGGTAGAGGGAGTTGCTGTAGTCACCTACAAAAATCAGGCTGGGGTAGAGAACCAGAAAACCCCGAAGATTTTACAAATAACTCACCATCACTTACCTTCTTAGCGGAAGGCAAACAAAATATCTTGATCCCGTAACAGCTCTTCTTGTTCTCGACGGCAGTATTGTGGTGGGTTGATGACAGGTGTTTAGTCAGGGCACCGCGACCCATGTTGCCGAGTTGATTCGTCTTGCAGCACACCGAGCAGTAGAAAGATGTTGGTTTTCCTTCTGGCAATCCATGCTTTAATGCAGTCGAAGTCTTTGGTGAGAAGCAGCTGAAATGAAGCTCCTTTGACCAATCCTCGTTCCAATACGTCTGCTTTCCCCCGACCATGACTAGAGACGAAATGGGCCTCAGCATTCGGGTCTGAAAATAATACAATCTCATTTTGAACTACAGCACCATTAAGTTTCAATGAATAGTCGAATGGAGTGGATAAAATAACACGACAGTGAGTTTGCTAATATTCGTGACAGCCTACCTTCAATGAAGAAAACGCAACCTCCGCTGCTCTCCAGGCACACCGACTCGTCCGGACTCGTCACCGTCGCACTGTTATTGTTGACCCGCCGCGGGCGTAGACCCGGGGAGCGCGTGGGATGGCGGGGGGTGTGGGGGGAAAGGCGCGGAAAAGGAGCGACCGTGGAGCCAAGGTTTAGAGCCTAAGGTTGCCTCACTCGCTTCTGCGCATGAGCCTACCAAGCCGCTACTATGTCACAGACGACCCAATGCAACTTTGCTATTGCATTGTCGTATGGTAGTACAGAATTCATTTAAGGTTCCTGAGACGCTGCGTCGCCATGCGTTCAACACAATGTAGTCAATATTTCCTGCGCTTTCTCCGTTAATGGTCTCAGTAGTCCACAAATGATAAAATGACTTTTTGTGGAAGAAGAGCGCGTTACACTGCCGTGTATGCCGGCCTCCCGCTATACAGTGGCGACGTGCTCAAACTGTCAGAAACGAAGAAAGCTGGACGAAACGTCTCATACTACACGTGGGCACTTGAATTTAGGAATCCTTTTATTTCATGGATATACAAATCGGCACCAACAACCTCTTAATACCCCTCACACGTTAAAAAAATATCGCTGAAAGTGAATCGGTCAAAATTAATATGTATATATACCAAAGAAGTGATGTACAAGATTTGCGATGCTCCTATCACATGTGATAAGCTAGATTTTTTTCCACTTTTGAGATAAATTACCTAACATACTTATTCGTGCAAAGACAATTATGTTTTTACATCATCAACCCGAAAGGCATGACCTCCACTGTATCCCCATTGTAAGAAATCATTCAACCTCATTTCTAGACGTGAGACTAAAAACTAGTTGTAATTTTATTATTTTGTACGCCATTAAATAATACAGAGCAATTTTCCAGGCAATGGCTGAGCAGAATAACCCATAACATGTGATAATTGAAGTTCAAAAATATTTTAGCGCATTAAAAATATTTCTCAGGCATCACGGGAAAGATCGTAAATCGCATGATAGAAACCTATATTTTTTATGGTAATTATTCCTTCACTCGAACAAGCTATAAATTGGTAGTCTTGCTAAACTTCTAAGGTAAATTAGGATAAACCGTTTCAATTTTTTTTCTTTTCACGTCATATGTACTTGCAACTGTATTGAATCAGAACCTCTTCCAAGTGAAGGATTCTTTTTACTTTTGAGATTTTAGCCTGGTTATCCGATCAAAAGTCATTAATTCAGGTATTGATACTTTGCTCCAGATTTATTGGTAATCTTCATTGCGTTCAGACTTTATACTTTTCTCTATTCTCAATTATCAACTAATTTTTCCAGAGCATGATAATGAACGACAAGACGCATGGTGAGAAAATAGCGTTTTGCAATGACATGGTCATCCTTAGTGAAAAGCATATGCATATATGTGTTTTAGTTTTATTTAGCTGATAGCATACCTGACGGGTGATCGAGAGGAGCTTTAAAAGTAGGCATATGAATTCAATTATAGTGCATCTGAATTAGCAATCGGTAATTTCAAAATTTATTTTATAATCAATGATCGTTATTTTTAAGTGACTCACATTGCTGAATGTTTTCTAGAAATTTTCTAAAAATGCTTTGACTCTTCTGAATTCTCTCTGAGCTCAATATTGAAGTTGGTTCCTTTTCAATAGTCTAAATTATTTGCTAAACGTTTGCCTAATTGGAACCGCTGCAGCAAGCGATGTAAAATTTCAACCCTTTTCACTTTTTGCACTCGTCACATGTTTATTTTATTTTTTGATTACTCCAAAGGATTTCATGCATGCATGCATGCATGAGAGGGTTAAGAGTGTCTAAAGGCCGTTTTACACGGTACACGGAATTGCGCAGTCTGACGTACGTGCGAAGGCGCAATCAAAATTGCGTCGTGTAAAGCGGTGAATTGCTAGAACACATGCGAGAACCTTGCCATGCAGCGGCAGGCAGAGCGACGCCAGCACTCCTTGCTTCGGCGGTGAAGGCGGCAGCCCAGTTCGGCACGGGTTAGCACGAGGGGAAGGGAGGCGGTGAGACAGCGCGGCGCGGGCGTTCTCGGCTCATCTTGCGGCTGTCGCTTGCCGCCAGTGCGGCGTGCGGTGGCCGGCGGCACAGCAAAAGGCACACAATCCGATCCATCCTGACTCTTCGGGCGCTCATCCTGACGATTTCCTGATTTTCCTGACCAAAACTTTTTTTCCTGACTATTTCCTGACTTTCCTGACTTTCCTGACTTGTCCCAACCTAGTGTACCCCATATCTCTGTATGTACCTTTTTGTTAAATGCAAAAATGTCTTCCGTTGGTCCTTAATACGCTGTGATTCAAAGCAAACAGTGCGGGAGTTGTATTTTCTCACCTAAAAATTCAATTGATGCAAGACTTTACACAATGTGCTTTCGCACATTTCTGGAAAGTCCTCAAAATGTGCTTTTAATTTCACGAAAACCTCAACCACTGTTGGGTATTTCTTTTCTAGGTAAAATCTGTGGACGGTTTGTCACACAAAACCTTGAAAAATTCATTAATGACTGGAGGCGTGCCTGGGCTTGATGTAGGCTGCTTGGGTGTGCTGTCTTTGCTTAACCGCATCTCTTTCTTAATTCTCCTTACTGTCAACTCGGATACTCTGCATGCTTTGGACACATTTTTTTCCACCTGTTTCCTTGGGATTTCTTATTTTACACCTTTGCCATAATTTTTGGCAAGTTTTGCAAGAATTAATGGCAAATTTGAATGAAAAACTGCAAGAAGTGAATGAAAATAATTTAACTTAAGATGTAAATGAGCAGGAATGCTCTGTAAAAAATCTTAAGATCGTCTCCATAATTTTAATTGCCATGCAAAAATTTTTAAATAACACGTTGTTAAAGAATGCATGATCGACCAATATGTCACATTACATCAGGTAGCCACTGGTTATTTTTCCAGGTTTTGATTTCAAAAATTGAACATTTTTACCTAATCTATTCTTTTTTGGCAGAAATATTGCCTGAGGTACTGAATAGGCGTTCACTAGTAACAGTAGAGGTCGATGTTGATTTTGAAGGGCCGCCCGAAATATGCTTGGAGCACAGTTGACATACTGCTTAGATAAGTCAGTATAGCATCAGGATCAATAGTGAAACTCAATTTGATGCATGAATTTCAAAGTTGGCACAACTCATGATCGATGGACATATTTTAAATAAAGACATTCACAAACGTAAGCACAATCAAATCTTTCAATGGCATCAGCGGCTGGCCTACAGATGTGGGCATACAGTACCTATTAATGGAATGCTACCTGCAGTGGTGCAGTGACAGGAGTTTAAAATAGTACTTTCATTAAAAACTCACTTGGCATAACTGGACTGGATTCAAATCCCTGATCTGTATGTTCCCACATCAATATGACACTGTATTTGTTATTCACATCAGGAAAGAACACCAAACAGCAGCATGTATAATTCAAGAAAACAATAAGCTACAACCTTAAGGAACTGTCTAAAACACAATTACATATTAAGCAAGCAACTTACCCACTAGAACAACACGTTCTCCAGTAG
Organism: Ischnura elegans; assembly: GCF_921293095.1. Taxonomy (NCBI): domain Eukaryota; kingdom Metazoa; phylum Arthropoda; class Insecta; order Odonata; family Coenagrionidae; genus Ischnura; species Ischnura elegans. Next base: position 37,606,183 of record NC_060247.1, read on the forward strand.
AACCTAGGACTGAGGCATTACTTAGCCCCCAGCAATAGGCATACAAAACTTCCTCCAAGGCTCGTGGAAAAGGAGCTTCAGGTGAAAGAGAGTAGTCAATAGAAAGTATTGGGATATCCAAACGTACAGCCCAATCCCTTAAGTATGATTCATGAGAGCGTGAACTTTGAGCAACAAATCCACCACCATGGCAATGTATTATCAAGCCTTTTGATGGCCCCGGCATATTGCTCTGAGAGTCCTTTTTAACCCCCTCAGCTATCTGAAATATGGAGAGAGAGGAAAAATATTATGAAATACAGTTCAACAAGTCGTATGTAATGCTTCTGCCATGAATTATATTTTACTTGTAAAGGTTTCTTTGTTTGGCTGCCATATTTTTGCCCGGGATAACATGAGTGTATTGTTCTCCAACAGTGGGCTCACGCTGTCATCTTGTGGACAGAGCAAATCAGAGCTTATGGCATGCAAGTCCGGTTGATGTGATGGAATGAATGCTGTTAGTGCCAGCAAATAATTCAATTAAGTCCAAAGAATGGTTGGTTTTCACTATTCCAGACAGAGCAGCTTCTTAGGGTAAATGCATCAAATATTTCAAAAATGTTGATTGTACCAATTTTTGAATGCACGCAGTATTGAACCCCACAATATGAAATTTAATGAAAACTTTCATTCCTGAGGTCACAAAGTTGACCTTCCTATGCACTATGTGGTGTTATGTTCTCAAAATCTAGGCAATTTTTAACGTAAGAAATACATGAGGAACTCTCTTCATTTGACACTCATCAAGTAAGGGAAAAACTCCACAAAAACAAGGAAAGTAATGAACAAGAGAATAATTATATCATAAGTACATATCAACTTCATTCATGTAGTATTTGAGGCATAAATATTTTGAATTCATTAGGTATGCCAGTTACAATGAGTATTTCAGTAATAGCAAATAACAACTAATACTCCCCAAAACAAACCTTAAACATACAAGAAAATAGGTATACGAGTTATTTTTGTTTGTGGTTTGGAGTAAATTGTACGTAGACGATAAGAAATTCGTATAAGAGATGCACCCCCATTTTCGGCTGCAATTTCTGGAAAAAAGGTGGGTCTCTTACATGCACTTACACGGTAAGTAGAGCGGTGAGTGTGTCAGCACCGAAAACTGTTTTGAAAATCTCTGTCAAAGCTTAAGCGATGTTACTTCGACTTCAGCCAATTCAAGAGAGTGTGCCGGCACGGACCTAGGCTAACTTGCCGTGGTGGAAGGATAGGATATCACACCAGCAGCAGAGGGAAGGTAGTTTAGGGGAAAAGGTGACTGGCTTCAAAACTCAGAGAAAGGGGTAACAGGCAGCTCCAGACACTGGTCACCCCAAGCAGTCCAATTTTCGCTGCAGCACCTGAGTTGACAGGAAACTCCAGAAAGTGCTTATAATCCAAGCATGGTTGGGGAAACACCATACTCAGCGGGGAAGACCTCCTTCTCCACAATCTTCTTAGTGGTATAAGCTCCCAGGTGGGGTGAGGGACTTTCAAAAAGGCAATTGGTAGCCAAGGAGGGGAGAGACATGGTAGGATGAGGTCTTAGAGGGAGAGAGGGATTTAATTGGTGAAAAGTGGACTACTTGTCACTCCAAACTGCAGACTATACCTCAGCACCCCTGGATTTCCAAAATCCAAGTTTTCGTCGACAGAACTATTATTTCAGTGTTGAACTCCTGGTATGGCATGTTCGGTGGCAGGTTTGATGGTAGGGTCGGTGATAGGGTGTTGGAGACAGGTTGTTGCAACAGGAGCTCCAAGACCTTAGAAGTCCTGAGCCTAAGAGTCTCCGAGCTTTTGAGTCGCAGGCCTTCTCGGGAAATTCCATTGCACGAAAATCCATCTCCTACCAAGGACTTTTCAAGCTAAGTCCAGTGGATAAGTCCAGAGGGGGTCTGGAGAAATTTCTGGGAGGGTGGGGGGTTACCAAAAATTTCTGGAGGGGGGATGAACTAAAAAAAATATCACAGCTATGCAAGCAAAATAAACCTCCCAGAACAAACCTCCTAGATTTAAAAAAACCTCTGAATTTTGCTCCATTCTTTTTGTTTGTTCACAACATTGATGCTGCTGGTACCAACAGTTTTGGCCATGTTATGTTCCAGTAGGTGAAACTATAGTTGCTAGAAATGCCAAAATTGTGAATACCTATGAAGATTTGAGCAGAACTGATTGCTACTACACAGCAAACCTTTTCGATGAAATAACAAAACCTCTGTGGAATGAAATCCTTCCCTTTGTAAGACATGAGCAGCTAACAAAAATTTTCACTAATACACAGTTTTTTTAACCTAGTTTTAACCAAGGTCAAAATTTACCCGATCGAATGTGGTCATAGTTAATTTCAAAATTCTCACCTCCTGTGTACGCAGAGCTTCCTTTGGTTTCTCGTCTCTTTCAGTCACTAGAAGTTTACAATGCTCATTTGTACCTTTAACATTTCGTAACATTTTGAATTTGCTATGGATGAGAAGGAGGCTCAGTCCCACTGATGAAAATCCTTTTTCAGGCCACTTTGGAAAAATTATCTTCATAAAATACCCTCTAAAAAGTCTTCTTTGGTTCTGATGTATCAGTGATGTCTTTCTCCCCTGACAACATCAACCCTCTCAGCACCTTTGTCTCCTCACTAAGTGCATCCACCTCTGCCTTTTTAACATACTCCTCCTTCCAGCTCAAATATCATTGTCTTGGATTTTGACATCTTCTCTGAGGTGTTTTTCCCAGCATTGAGAATGATACATTACGGCTTTGAAAGCTGTGCCATAATAGATTGTGAGTGTCCTGTTTTGCTTCTATGTTTTACGGTGTTACATGCAGTTACAACTTTTATAAATGAATACACATTCATCTATATGCAAATCCAATAGCATCAATAGCATCCAAAAGGTTAAAATAAATATGCCCATGATTTCTTCTGTTAAAATAATTGCTAGAAATGACAGCTCCTTCGCAAAAAACTATTTCTCATTATGCAAGTAGCACACAAAAAATACATTTACAGAAATGGGGAGCAAATAAGCAAGGTTAAAGAAAATAATGACCAGAAACACACAACGAAATTTATGGCTAAGGTGCAATTAATAATACACTTAGCTCACCATGCCTTGGCGACGCACTGCAGAAATTAATCTGCAACAAACAGGAGCAGACCCAATATGTGAACTTGGTATTGGTATCTGAACCCGACCTGAACCATCAACTTTGTCCAATTCCAATGGTTCAGGAGGAATTTCTATCACATGATTCACAGCTACAGTTGGAGAGACAATAGATGGAAGCCGAGTCATTACCTCTGTAAGAAGGAAAGTCCATTTTTTAAAAACGAAAAATGCTTTGACAGATAAAACACTCCCATACAAATTAATCATCATGAACTGCAAGAGACAGTACCAGTTTCCGCAAGCAGCCAAAATGATTTGCAAAAATCAACAGGAGCATGCTGAGAAATATTTACAATTCTCCTGGCTCGTAATTCTGGATCAATGTAATACTTTCCCCCTTTAAAAGAAGAAAATCATTCTTTCAGACAAAGGCAACATTTAAATTTAAAGCTTGATAGCCAATGACATATGTCTGGAGAAATACCTGTCCATAGAGAACTTGATGCTTTAGATAAAAATCCACCTTCGCCATAATATATCTCACTATATGATGCCATAGCAATGCTGATGAACTTCAGCACCTTCCGCATAGAAGAGCAAAACTAAATAGGAGGAGAAATATACAGCTGTTAATACTTAAATAATAATACTAATACTAACTAATACAGAAGTTAAAAATGTGAACAAGCTATAAAAAATGACACATGTTTTCATAACACATGGATTAATTTATGTACTAAGTGCAGTGGATGTATACAACTGACCAAAAGTTTCATTAAATCATTTTTTAAAAGAGAAAAACTTTAATAAATAGGATTTCCGATTGGGGCATCCTATTTTAAAATAACTTTTAAAAGGATGCCCCCAAAATGGACTACACATCCATTGAATGATAGGAAAAGACCACAAGGATATTGGTGAATAGAATGAAAAGATAAAGGAAGATTGAAGGAAGAAATGAAAGAATACCATCACATATTTAGACATAACTGAGGTATAAAAACCATTTGTTTGTAAAGAAACTATGGTTGAAAAGCAGTGGGGGGTAAAAATATTTCCAGAATACCATGAGGGGGCATCCATTACATACATGAGGCATTTAGGGGGTGGATGGGGTCAAGCCGATTCTCACCCAATCCCACGTGGGGGAGAGGGGAGGTCCTGGTAATTATCACATAATTTTTTTTCCGAAATAACCAAGGAGGTTATAAATATACTGGAGTGGGCACCTCTGGTTCCGAGCATTGACCGCAGTGTGGCAGGAATGGGGGTGCTTGGGGAGGTTAGCCTACTTTGACCTTTAGCGAACTATTTGGTGTAATATTCGGTCATGATCATTGTTACATTAAAATAAACCATCACAAACGAACACAGTAAACCTTTTCTCTATCATTATGGGAAGGCTTCTTGAAAATATGCCACGAATATCTTTTCCCAAGGAAAAATTATTGTCAATAACCATCGTTCCCCTGTGCAACTAACTTAACCGAAATTAACATTTTACAAGTGTAAAATATCCATTCCCCTGCACTTCTACTGGTAAGACTACAGCCAATGGAAATCTTACAATAGCAGACCGGTCGCAATAATATTACGAAATTATGTTCATGGCGATAAATTATCACTACAATGTGACTATAAGGACAGTTAAATATACACAGTAGTATGACGAACGATTGAAAAACTCAGATGAAAATCAAGAAGTAATTGTTGCATTTTCATTTTATAAATCAGAGGTGATATAAGGAATAGAATACTTGATTATGTATATATAAGTACACTGTTTGAGACTAAGTCTGAAAATTGTCTAACCAAGATGGTGGAATTCTGACCACGCTTAAAACTCGAATACAGCTATGGCGAGTGCTAACACCAAAAGGGCCTTGTAAAAACTAATTTTTTTACATGCTAATTATAGTGTCAATTGACAGTGCCTCGGCTATCTCTCAGGCGTCTCACAATAGCCTGTACTCGCTTTAATGAGGTTCCACTGCATAGTGAATGCTTTCATCAATAGCATTTGCTAGCAGACGTTGCGATATCTATTGATACCTTCCTTTCTCGGACAGTAAATCTGTGGAAATTCTTCTATTTTTTGTTATTTCATTAATTTATAAATGCATTAAGGCTCTCGTGCTCATAGGCTGATCCAGGGGGGGGGGGGGGGCACGGGGGCACGTGCCCTCCCCCCTCTGGACCCTAAAAAAATATGCTAGATTTTTAATACCGTCCCATTATCATTTCGTTCGGTATGACGAGGTATCCTTGTGCCCCCCCCTGAACAAAATCCTGGATACGGCCTTGCTTGTGCCCCTCCCAGAAAGAAATCCTGGATCCGCCCCTGCTCGTGCTTAATATTTGAGATCCCTATGTGTCCCTGTCTAGGTTGTTAGCATATGTTCATAGGGTGAGCTGACTTCCTACTCATCCCAGAACAAGGCTCAAAGAGTGGTGCCCTGAGGTGGCAAGTCTAAACACTATGCTGAGGAATTTTCAAACGTTATGGATTTCAGGTCCTCAGCTGTATTTTCCTCGAAAATATGCATTTTGAACAATCTCATGAAATGGAAGAGAAGCTTCAATCATATGATTGAAGGAGATGTACAATCTATTCATGATAATTAATGTCTTTATATTTTACTTAGGCTTCTGTGTCATCCTTTTAAGCCACCCAATATGATTTCACGTACAACTGTTGATTTACGCCTAAAAATTAATTATTGGCAAAAAATTCTACCAAAATATGGAGAGAATGTTATTATTGTACCAGACAATTCGATACGTATTTGTTTAACACATTCACTGTGGCAACAATTGATTGTAGTTTGGTGAAGAGCGAAGTTCTTTTTTTGTCCATTTGGTTCATGCCAATTGGTGTCAGGCAACTCCAAAATCAACACCGGCATGATGTCAACTGGCGTCAGCCAAAGTGAATGCATTAAATTATGCTGGCTTGAGATTGTAAATCTCTACCTACTCACAGCATAACTGAATTTTCAACAAGCCGAAAAAAACTGGAGTGAAATCTCTCCAGGCACTAATTAGACTTCTACTATCAAGGGTTAGATAGAAGATGGGATTTTTCAGTCCCAATCTCTCCCAATAAAAAGGTATTATTATAATAATAATTATTATTACTATCAAAATTTCTTTGAGTGATGAAATCTTGAAAATGCCCTCTTCATATAGTATTTTTTTTAAATCATTATTTTTGAAGCCTCTTCTTCTCTGAGTAACTATTTTCCAAAAAATTTCATCACTGCGTTTAACTCAACAGTAAACTGAAAAGTAAGGTACATCTACCTTGAAAAAATAAAAAAAAGAAAATTTTAATGTTTATGAATCTGCCAATAAATTTCGCACATTTGTTCAGGGTTGCGACAAGATTTCTGAATACATATTCTGTAACTTTTTCTGGACAGAAATCTTCACTTCTCCTCACTCTTTTACATCTTCCTTTGGACAATCATTTTTTTAGGTGTAAAGGTATTTAACATACACAAACCTTTAACAGAATACATTTAAATTCTTTTAAATTTTATTATTTTAATGAACACAGCAACATTCCTAAAAAATTAGTAAAACAGTTCTTGCAACGCATTAATGTAGGTACTTCCTAAGGTGAATTTACTGACAATGAGTCAAATATGAGCCAGCAAAGAATACAGACAGTGCAGCAGTTAATTAGCTTTGCTTGTCATGACATAAATTTTCGTTGATACTGTGAAATAGATTCCAGGACATCTTTTTAGATTCATCTGGTCCCTTTCAAATCTCCTGACTTTTCCCCTAATCACCCTGACCTGGCTTGTTTAAAGGATAGGGGTATTATGATGGCTGTAAACCATAGAGGACACATTCCCAAATCAACAGAATCCCACATACTTGTGTTGTAGTTAGATTAATAGCAGAAACACATTCCTTCAGAAATCCAAAAGCTATCAGTCAACGACCTGTTAACCTGGTCCAGAATTGTGAAGTAAAAAACTCACCTTTTTTTAACAACTGCATCTGCAGGTGAAAGGAGGAAGTAGAAAGAAAAATTTAAGCTGATTCAGCTCTACAAAAAGTGATAAATGTGCCCGATCTGATGCAGACAATATTCAGGTAATAGAAATTTGCAAGTGCCGATGATATTCCTATCATAAGACAATGCACAGTCTAATAATAATGTATAGGATATTAGAAACACTATACAGTGAAACCTCGTTAAAGCGAGTACGGGCTATAGCGACACCCCCGCTATTACGAGAGATAGCCGATGCAGTCAATTGACCCTATAATAAGCGTGTTAAAAAATTCGTTTTTACGAGACCCTTTCGGTGTTGGCTCTCGCCATAGCGAGGGTTTCACCGCCGGAAGACTTTCATCAAGACGCCTTAACCTCTGTAATTGCTAGCGATCTGTTAGAAATGAAGTTAATGGAGTGCTCAGTCTCAAATTTATGTGGTAAACTGTCGTTCGATAAATATAATGATTGACGGACCAATGCTTTGCATGATTTTTATTCAGTGCGGCGCTTATAAATTGTTTGAATAGTTAGTCGTTATTTGAGTAAGGAAATTTAGTGATGCAAAAAAACATCGCCTTTCCTCTGGATTTATGCTTACGTTTATCGGATAGATGTTTATCTGTCGCCCTGTTCCTGTGTATCTGTTCAAAACAGGTGTATAGGCTGTTATTTGCTCCACCTCCGGTAAAGCGACAATTCGCTATAGCGAGTGTTTACTAGTGCACCGTGGGGTGTCGTTATATCGAGGTTGCACTGTATTTAGTTACATTTTCATAGATATAATACAATGTTTACCCATTGCAAATTTTAGAACTGCTTGTATCAAATATTTTTCCAATGAAAATGTGACTATAAAATCTTCTGACTCTGAATTTTTGCACTTTATTCACCCTTTACCTACCTCATGACAATTATTAGACCATAATTTGGGTATTCCAAACGAGGATCAGCCATGTAAGATATTGAAGCTAAGAATGAAAAAATGCTAACAGAGCAACAGGAAATTCAGATTTGGTGTGAGGCACGTGTGGGAGATTAAGTATGACAGTGGGAACAGGCCAGAGAGATTGAATAGAGAGAACGAAAGTGTAGTGGAGAATGATAATCTTGGACCAGGGATCAAAGAGCCCTTCATGATAGGCAAGGGATAAGGAGTGGGACGGAATGCAGAGAATCAGGACCCAAGTCCTCTGAGGGTTACAACGCACCGGGGCTGGGGTTTGGATGGGATAGAAAAAGGAAAGAGGCGCCGTTGTGATCGGGGCAGAATGCAGTGTTTTAATCGTAGATAGGAAGGACACTGGGCTAGAAGCTGTCAGGTGTGAGGACATAGTAGTTTTAGCAAGTGGGCTGAGACACATTTAAACAGTTCCAGGGCCAAGCAAGTCGCCCACAACAGCCCCAATTAAGGATTGTCCTCCCGTGTGTGCACACCACAAGGGAGAAGTGAAGGACTCGGTGGTGACTGTGACATGTGTGGGGGATGCATATTATTGGATACAGGAGTGCAGGTGAGCCTTTTATATAAAAGGTGCAGTGCAAAAGGTATCCTTACGAACCCAAGCAAGGTTTCAGCAGTAAAGGAATTCCCTACTCCGAAAACAGTGAAGGAGACACAATCCTTTTTGGGCCTCACAAAGTATTACCATCGGTTCATTGAAAACTGCTGTTCTAGCCTAGCCCCTTACACTGCTACTAAGAAAGGGTAGTGCATTTGTTAGGACACCCGAGTGTGACCAAGCAGTGGATAATAGTGTGGTTTCCTATTTTTTTTATTGCCTAAATTGAAAGATTATTACTCCTGGAGTATGCATTTCATGCTCTTAGATTTTCGATTGACAATATCTATTTTTCATGATTAACACATTCAATGCGGATGATAATTTCGCCGTAACCTCCAGTGACGGACAGGCGATTTCCCTTCATAAGGGTGTTGTTGGAAGTTATACAACAGAATTTGCGTAATTTTTCGTTTCCATTTTACAAAATTTGTAAAAAACGTTAATGACATAAATGTATGCCACCCATCACCAGTAATTGACAATTCACGGTAACCGCATTACACACATGTAATTTTACTCGTATGAAGTAGTAAACCATTCATATTTCCGTTTATAATACTCCTTCTACCGTTGGTGACATACATTAATGACAAAAATATCTTGTAATTAGTCTTTTCGTGAAATTTTTTGTTTTAAAGTCCGTAGATTTACTATTTACAAGTCACAGAAGTAGAACACACAATGAACAGCAAGAAAATATATAAATTCAAAGAATAAACATTTTTTTTTAATCAAAGCAAATCAGTTACCTTAGAGTTATTGAAAAATTTCTATAAACATTCTTACTAATTTTTATTATATATTTGGCAAAGCAAGGCCTTCGACAGAGCCCTCGTTGACCTCCGCATTCTGGGCAAATCGTAGTCACTACCTTAGGATGCCTTCACTAAGGCACTCTCTGCAACTTTTCTGCTTCCTGTGTTTCTCTCCGGCAGGGAATTGGGAGGTAGCTATGGGCTTAGGAGGGACCGGCCGTGAACCTATTTTGAGTAGGGATTCAATTTACTATAACCTAAAATCACGTAGGCTTTTCTTAGCCCCACTAAATTTGATATACAAAATAAAACTATTTACAACCATCATTTGAATTAGATGAATTGCCAGCTTCTTATACCCCCTAAGGGATATTTGCTCGCAAGGGTAATAAGACAAGAGTTGGTCGCAATGATCAACTCCTCTCATGTTCTTGTTGTATTTGGCAATCGCCTCAGGCTTTCGCTTGGACCCTCGTGTGCTAGGCACATCCAAAAATATGCATCCAAATTCAGAGCATAACATTGTGATGTCCCCACTGTCTTTCCACTTGAAAACACCATCATTTGAATTAGATGAATTGCCAGCTTCTTATACCCCCTAAGGGATATTTGCTCGCAACGGTAATAAGACAAGAGTTGGTCGCAATGATCAACTCCTCTCATGTTCTTGTTGTATTTGGCAATCGCCTCAGGCTTTCGCTTGGACCCTCGTGTGCTAGGCACATCCAAAAATATGCATCCAAATTCAGAGGATAACATTGTGACGTCCCCACTGTCATTCCACTTGAAAACACAAATCACATCATTGGTGTAGCGGACAATGACCTCCCCTTTCTCCAATTTTGCGCTGCTGACATCAAGCGGGCTATTTTTTCTACCTGCCCGCAGAGTGCCAGAGCAAAATATTCGTTCTTCAAGTAGGTCTTGGGTCAGCTTCACGCTATTATGAAAATTGTCCATATGTAAACTGTGTCCCATTTCCTTGAAGTCACGCATCGATTTATGGACAACATTTTATGCGTGGCTCCGACCGCTGGCTTCAATATCACTAGCCCCAGCATACACTAAGAGCCTCAACACAAGGCCAGAGGGTCTATCGGCTAAATATCAGCCAACCCCTCTAAAGCACTATTGACTTCTCAATGCACAATTCCCTACCCAGAGAAACAATGTCTTTCATGGACTGCTGGAAACAGTCGAGCAGGGGCCTAATTTTATACAGCCTATCGCTAGGTTATGGTTCATTTTCTCGAGGGTTTGTGGAGAAATGGAGAGCCTGCATCATTCCTAAAAACCTATCACGGCTCATTTTCTCCCCGAATATCGGCACTCGCACTAACTCTGGCCTCCTCCAATTGTTAGAAATCGCTTTAACCCTAATTGCGCCCATGTGGAGAAGAAGGCCCCACCAAGTTTCCAGTTCTTCCTTGCCCAACGGCTTCCAACCCCCTTATGCCCCTAGTGAAGGCCTTTTTGAAGGATTTCGGAGTAAAATGCTTTCTGCATTTTTCTCCGTCTATGAGAGGATTATTTCAAAGAAAATTTCAATTGCAAGTTGAAATAATCCCTCGGTGTGCTGCCAGTAGGTAGGGTCTCCAACCTTGAGCCTTAATAATTATCCAGCAAAATATTACAATTTGTGTAATGGAGTGTTGCATAAGTGATTAATATATTAGTTTTTATGAAAAGTAAGACTGTATCTGTATCTAACACTAAACCTTTTTAATGACCTACAAAATGGAAACACCATAAATAACAGAGGACAAGTAATTGATGTGGAGCAACGAAGGTGAAAATATGGCGTGAAATTAGGAAAAAACCCAAAATATGCAAAAAAACGTAATTTGCAATAATGATGTAAAATATTATTGTTAAAGTATAAAATATGAACTTATGGACCGCACTGGAAACATTTTGGAATAAAATAGTGAGTATTGAGACGGGCATACACGTTATTGACAAAAACTAAGTCTGATCATAATTTTTGTGGTTGCACGTAATATATAAATAATTTTAAAAATGTGATAAAAACACTAATTTAAGGGAGGGATCGGGTTGGTGTGGTGGCTAGAGTGTCGGCTTCCCACCCAGCTGGCTCGGGTTCAAATCCCGGTGGTGGAAGAGAATTTTCAGAGACTACCCGATCCCTGCTTGAATGTTGTGTGGAGAACATTTCAAGCACAACACTCCGTCCGTCGGATGGGACGTTAAGCCGTGGTCCCCTTGGCGCCTTTCGTTAAGAGCAGGCTAATGCCGACGCCGGGTTTCTCTCCACCCTTCCCTACCTATCCTTCCCTCATGGCGCAAATGACCTCAGCTGACGGTCGCCTCCCCCAAATACCTACTAATTCAAGGGAATAAATAATGGTTAAATGCCGTGATGCTTGAAATTCCTCTGAGTTTATCATTCATTTCTGCAATTTCGTTTACAAATACATAAGTAAGGAAGCAGATACATAAGTAAAAAGCATAGCCCAATACTGTACATTATGTAATGTAGTGTTGCATATGCGATTAATGTAATTTGTTATGAAAAGGGAGAAAATCTGCAACTAACCCCAAGACGTATGAATAACTCAGAAAATGAAATAAAATCGTAATGAATAGAGGATTGGTAATTGACCCAGAGAAACAAATGAGAAAATATGCCGTAAAAGTAAGAAAAAGACCCAAAAAAATCACTGAGAATAAACTTTATTTACAATAATCATTTTAACAAGTTCCTAGAAATAGAAATTGAAATATAACTTAATTAACTGAAGCACCGCACTAGGATCACTTTTTTATGATGTAGTGAGTATTGAAACGGGGATAAATATTTTTAACAAAAGAGTTAATCTAAGCATAATTATTATTTTTTTTGATAGCACAAAAAGTAAGAATAAATTAAAAAAGAAGGTAAAACAACTAATTTAAAAAAATAATCCATTTGTAAGACATGACGGGATATTTACGAAAAGAATAATGAAAAAGAGGTGAAGGAAATGAAAAGAAAAATCTCAACCTGCCAATTTGTTTCAAAAACAGCACTAAAGTAAACAAAAAAACACAATAAATGAAGGAACACGAAACGGAAAATTTCGCAATGGTGTAAGGTCACTTCCGAACTGCGGGAAGGTGTAAAAGAGACGCTAGGCACGCTCGGAGCACCCCAGTGACCAGTGGAAAAACGAACTCCCAAAGACATGCATTTATGTCTTCCGCCTGAGTGGAAAAGCCTTCATGGCATATATATATGTCATCCACACTGAAAGCGTTAAACAAAAAGTGAAAATTTTCAAGCACGTGAAAACGCGACGGGTAAGTATGAATGCTGGGAAAAAGTCCATGTGACATATTTCTGGTTCCAGCTGTCGGCACGTGAGGTGACCTTGGGACGAGGCTTGAGCGCTGATACGACGCAGGATGCTAGCAGGTAGCTGAGTACACTGCTAGCAGGAAGCGCTTGGCTTAAATAAGGATTATTATTCCCCCATCAAATGAAGGAAACTTTCCGAACTTAGGTAATTTTAATGGGTGACTATTAAAAGATGTTTCATGTTTCCCTGAGCTCTGTGCCATGCATTGGTAATCTCAGATGATGTAAAACTCCTATCTACTCGTATAGAAACTAGGTCCCTGTGATGTTACGTGGAGTGGTATCGCATGGGCGCCAATCTGGCCTTTTTCAAATGCGGTTAAGAATTGACCATTGCCATTCTTCTAAACCGGTATTTCTAAAACCAAATAATTTGCATATTATGAATACACTAATGGTGGGTAACGAATGGTAATCAATGCTTTTCGTTTTCTTTGATGAAGGAAACTACCCTATTAAAAACAGCCCTAATGAGCAGTCCCACACTAGTAAAACCAGATTTTTTCTTATCCTTTACTGTATCGACAGATGTGAGTAATTTCACAGTAGGTGCCATCCTGTCCCAAGAGATCAACAAGGCAGACCTCACGGCAAATGAAGAAACCCAAACTGAATCATACCATGACAGAGAAGGAATTGGCTAGAGTAACTTGGGCTATCGATCAGTTTAGACATAGTAATAATACAAACAGCTGTAGTAATTTTTCATACTTTTTAATTTGATAAAATGGTTTTTAATATGCTGGGATGAAAATTTACCATTATGTGAGAGGGGGGAAAACGTGGCTATAGAGGAAGAGGAGGTGCTCCTCGACTCCCCCTGTGTTCCCCGTTCTCCCTGCCCCCCACCAAGAAGAAACTGCTTCTCTATTGGAGTTCGAAGGAGTTGTCCCCCTACCCCATCGTTGTCTTCACCACTTGCGGCCGAGAAGGGAACATAGCAAGTCACCCTCATCTTTCCACCCTCGCACCATCTCACCTCTATTATCTACACCCGCAGGAGGCACTGACACAATGGATGGAGGAAGTAGAGGATCTGGAGGACCCCAATAAAATATTTGGTTTGGCTGTTGTATGTGCTGAGTTGTGGTTTGGACCCTATTAGAGTCAAGAAGTGACACCATTGGCTAGCGGTATCTTATTTGAAAGACAGCGGGATGTAATGTTAACTGAATATTCGTGTGCGAAAAATCCACAGAGAAAAAATCATTCGCCTTGACCGGGATTCGAACCCGGATCCCTCGATTTCCGGCCGAGTGCTTTAGCCAGTTAAGCTACCGAGGCGTCATTCTTCCCTGTGGAAATTTGTGGACTATACCGGACAGTTAGAAAATCAAATCATAATGAAGACTTTTGTTTTTGCAAATCTAAGGAAATTTTTCCCCACTGTAATGAATAGAATGACTCTCAGTCCCAAAGCTATTCCACCAACTCCACCCTGACAAAGGGTGTCATATCCTTCAATAGTCATAGGTTTTGATCACAATTGTTTCTTATTCTTTATCATTAAATGGTAAGTCATGGTGTTTCAATGAACTGAGTAAGGGCACCACTTCCTGGACATACTTTGGTTCTGTGAAATTAAGGAGAGTAGTAAGCATTTCGATAACTGATTTGCATCTTTGAGGCCTTCTTCACAGCAAAAATTGGGCTACATCTACAGCTCAATGAAAAAATTGTAACAATTGCTTCACGAGTTCCAATACCTGTGAGCACTCAGGGTTTTCCTCACTCTAAAGGCCGTTTTACACTGGGCAAGTCATTGCTCTATCTGACGTACGCATGAAGGTGCAATCAAAATTGCGTTGTGTAAAGAGGTGAATTGCTAGAACACATAAGTGGATGTGAGATGGCAAAATAGCTCCCGCTCTAATTTTGAGCTCGCATTCTCGCAATTTCAACATGTTTTCAGTGCTAACCTGCACACTGACTTCCCCCGAGTAAAAATGCCTAAACAAATCTGAAAAATTAACCAGCTGAGTAACCTATATTAAAGAAAACACAATTGCTTGCACTCTAGACATTCAGCTGGTAGTTCAAGGGTGCTGCATATAGTTTAATCATCTACCAACGCTCCAGGTATTGAGTCAGAGAGCCTGGGTCCTACCACTTTACATTTTGCCCAGAAGACCTAAGTAACATAATTAATTACTGCCCATAATCTCAGGATAATGATGACAGAAGGAAGGGGATAAAAAAGGTTGGACATGGATAATAGAAATGCTGTGTTCATGCGCGATGAGATGAATGAAAAATGAGGATCAACATTTTCATGACGATTCATACAGAGCAAGGCAACAGTCAACAAGGGAAGGATAATATAATTGGAAAAATTGAGAATAAATTAATTTACTTAAGTGACAGGTTTATAAAAGGCATGCATTGAAATCCTAGAAATAGGAATGGAAGCACTAGCTAGCAACAAAATGTGTGGTGATCTAGGGATATATGCGACAACATAGAAACGAATGGACTGACTTCCTTCATATTTTTTGGACAGAGGTGTTTCATGATATAAACTACATAATTTTTGGATAATTAAGGTATATTACCTGAAATCCAAGACATCTACCGTAAAAACAGTACTGGTTAATGTTTTCAGCTCGAGTAAGTAACTCCTTTGGGGAATGACTATCTTTGGGGAAGAGGCTTCCATCTTCACTCCACGAGATTAAAGTTTTCAAATGCTGCAAACATGTTCCCAATGATGCCAGAACATGACTACATGATTCAACTTCCCTAAAAATGACCAAATTGTAAGAATATGTTTTCTAAGACGCTGATTCAAAACCATTATGTAACATATTTGGGTAGAAACATGCAGACTTGCCTCATATAATGTCCTTTCCGAAAAATATAAGAATCTCTGTTATAACTTATCCATTGCGCCAACTTCAGAGTATGAGCAACACAAGTATTCACCACGGCCACAAAACTCTTGTATCCATTTCCGGGAGTAGCTGCATCAAAGTCATAGTTAGCAGCCACTTGGGAGATATCACTAACCAAAGGCATCACTGTTTCTAAATGATCTATGATACCGATAAATGCCTCGTGCAGCCTTTGCCCGTACTCACTATCATCAGTTCTAAAAAAGTCAGAATTATTTTTGCATAAATCTTTCAAAGCATTGTACAGCGAGAAATCCATCTCTTCCATTGTAGCGCCTTCAATGTACTCCACCATTAAAGAGATTGCACTCCTTGAACGTCAACCTAAGTAAACTTGTTAAACTTAAACAGTGTGAGGAACCTTCAAACAACAGGGTGGATACGGTGAGCCTAATCTGAGGTCCATATCAGCTGATCTTCTCTCTCTAGAACATAACATAAACATGGCATTGATGTCACATTTATTGTGGAGCACATTCTGGCAACACAGGAGTTGATTATATCATTAAACATTACGTCAGTACAGTAGATAAACGAACCGTGCGTACGTAATTTTGGCCTTCATTGCCGTTGAACTGAAGAGGTTTCTCAAGTTGACACTAAGCCTGGAGTCGCCTGCACCCCTGCCATTCCCTCCCCATGATATTTCTTTACGATGATCCTTTTCCATGAATTATTTGACATAAGCCGACATCTAGCGATGAATGGTCGAAGCCATGAAATCTCAAAATTGAAGAACGCAATTCGTTCAAGGAACGGGAGTTGAAAGCAGTTGTAAGGGTTGTAAGTTGAAACGAGGTAGAGACCAAAATGTGAGCTGCTCTCGCAGAGAAAGAATTTACCTCTGTGACCGATTTTCTATTGAATCATAGGTGTTCCTAGAATTTCCTGAAGGGAGCATGAATTTCATCTTTATTGTGATGTTCAAACTTACGAATTGAGATTAGGCCTATTGGAAGAGTATTTCCGTCTAAACTGTAGTTACAGTTCCTATTCCAATTGTTTGTAATGGATTTCGCAAATTCTCTTGCGAGGTATATGGTCCGGGGCATTTCCACTTCTGCTCCTCGCCAAGGGAAAAGAAATTTTAGAAAATTTTTACTGTACAATAAAAGGGGTACCAGGCAATACAAGAAAGAGCAATCTGAAAGTACAACTGGGCCAGTGTTCAGTAAGGAATATTTGAATAAGTACTAGTAATTGCCTTACTGTGTGTAGTATAATGGTCTATAGTTTCTTTTTACGGTTTCAGCCAGAGGTGTGAGGGAGATTGGATACCATGATGGCCAGTTGTTTAAGGTCGTGCCGGAAATGATTCCAGAGCTGATTGTTCCCAACCTGAGTGACTGCAAGGTATGACGTACATACTGCGGTAGGACATACCTCGAAGTTTGATTTTATTGAATTTTGAAAGATATTTTATCCAACATTCATTCTGAATTCTTGATTGTGAAGCATAACGTAAGGATTTGTCTTCTTCATTTGGTCTGACATGTGATGCAGATCAATTTATATGCATTTTATTTTGCTTCAATACGGCTAACACCAAAATATTCCATTTTAGCTAAAGCCGTATGTGTCCTACAGAGCACCAGACGTGTACCAGACAGAATTCACTGCAAAAGACTTATTTGATGCAGTTTATGGCTCCAAAATAGCTGATGATTTTAAGCATGGAAAATTAGACAGTCAAGGTAATCCAATTACTCCTTCTCCTGAAGAGTTACTCACCCCGGAAGAGGCTGTTGCCAGGGCCAGAAAAACGGGCAGTGATATATTTTGACCTTGTTAGTTGCCTTTAATGTGTTGTGTTTGTTAAGCTTTGTGGATGCTGACGTGTACTCAAAAGTGGACTCTGTAGTTTGGAGAAATTGATTGAATATCTATAAGTGTATGAAAATAATATCTAATTATGTAGGAAACGAAGAGTTTAGTGTTTTTTTTATAATTAACTTGTACTGAAATTCCTGTGACCAGCTCAATATTTTTACTTAAAGCCAGTTATTATTTTATGGAATGCGAATATACTTCGAAGTATGATTTGAGACCTTAGAGGTGTGAGTGATAAGAGGTAAAACTATTCTTAACGAAGATAGCATTCACATTTCTCAAAATATTTTATTCTGGAAAGGAATCTGTAAAGTTATGAAGAAGTATTTCATGTGCATAGTCTCAAAGAGGCGCATCCCATAGGAAAATTTACTGTGTGGTTGGTGATTTAAGAACTGGTACTCCCTGAAATCACCTCCAGTTTCCAATCCCTGTTGAAGCTGCTATGGTTATTCCATTTCTCATAGAGGAAGGTTTTCATACCAGATGCTCTAATGCAGTCTAATTTCCTTCTATAAATCAAATCTAATTTTTTTAGTTGGTTTTTCTCCTCAACCAAATCAGATCGGATCTCAAGTGGACCCTGGCAAATGTTTGGGAGGAACTTTGGATGAGCATTTCTTACATGCAATGAATACCTACTTAATAGAGCTACATTAATAGTAGTTATTAGGTCCTGTGGGTGACCAACTGTAATAAATTACATCGTGTGCATTTTCTATGAAAGGGAAGCTGTCTGGGAGTAGCTTCTGCCACCTTTTCTGCTTCTCATTTAGTGGTAGTGCTCATCATTTGCATTGTTGGCTGATGTTGCAGCAATGCACATCCAAGTGATTGCTTTACATCAGTCTGCCAATTTTAAAATGTACCATAATTAGTCCCTCAAAAGGTTTCTCATTAAATGCTTTTGTAACCAAATCTTAGTTCACCATTATTTCAGGAATGAATTGTAATAGGTAACAGAATAATCCTGGATAGTAAATTTACAGATAATTTGCATATCCTCAAGTATTAAAGTTCAGTCATTGACAAAACCTGCATTAAAATTTATAATAAAATTGAACTTAACAATTTATCATATTAACATTCAGTTCTAATGGCTTGCATAGTTTTACATTTTAAGGCCTTAGTGTGGTTCACTCATGCTACCCTACCTGTGTCCTGTTAGTCCACAATTTATCTGCTGTAAAATATTTGAAGAGTTACTTCTGTCATTTTAAAAAATAACTATGAACATGTATTTGTCTAAGAAACTTTGTCAGCATATTTCCTTTTATGAAATATGTTTTACTCATTTGCTGCTGTGAAAAACTCTCTCAGGAACACCCTGTTAGCAGAAACTGTAGTTGTAAAGCGGAGAAAAATGACTGTCTTGCCACTTTCAGGTGAGAATTATGACAATGGCCATCCTCCACTTTGAATTTAGTAAAGCTGTCATTATTGTGTTCAATCAATTAACGTGGTAATGGCGTCATACATACCAAGTGGTTCATTCCCTGTTAATGACTTCAACGGCCAATGATATGGCTGGTGGGCAGGGCCATCCATAGGGGGGAGGGGGGGACTGTATGTATGAATGGACTGAATTTAAGGACTGCCACAGAGTTAAGGGTCCAGTAATTTAAATGAGTAAAAGTTCAAATGCTATATCTCTTTGAGGGAGGGGGGGCCTCGCACTCAACTCTTCCCTGTGCCACAATAAGTCTGTGGGCGGCCCTGCTGGTGAGGCATCTACTACGTGCAGCAAAAATTCTATGATATGATGCATTGTGTTTCAAGTAACCCACGATACACAGTATGACCTTGGTGGGTTTCAGGGCATTTGTCTGAAGTGAAGGTGCTTATAACTGCCTCTTAGATGATTAAGTGACACTTCTTATCAGTAAGCTAACTCTGCAATATGCAGCAGAATGCCGATACGTATGAAGTTTTCCCATCTAACAATAAGAAGTTAGATTTTGAAGTCCATAATTAAAGCTGATTTTTCCTGGATAATAATTCTTATCTGACGATCGATACCTGAATGACGTGTGCATTTCTATTGAATTCTCTCATTCGCATTAGAGGTTTAAGAAAATTTTTTCATAGATTTTAGTTTTCATTGCGTCTAAAAATTTTTGAAGTGGGTAATGGTGATTTTTTTCCTGATGTTCAATACATAGGAAGTAGCCAAAATTTCTCTTTGAGATCACTCGATCTTGTGATTGGGCTACCCACTTACTAGATCGCATCTCTCAATCTAATGATTATTCAGGTTCTGTTATAGATTGGTAGTTAAAAGTTGTAGTTCTCAGTAAGGTCACAGGTCCATTTGAGTTGATGTTGAGAAATGGCAATAAATGGGTAGGTACCCATCAAATTTTGTCTCCTTTCATTCCTAAGAAGTTTTTGAACGTTGGAAATATTCTAAAGGGATTCTGCTGTAATTGAATTATGTATTATTGATTAATTTAAACCTACCCAAACGTTGTGCTGTTGTTAGGTAAAATCAAATGATAGTAGACCCATAGGGAATGCCAGGAGACCTTTTTAAGTGTATCAGAATTTTGATTAGACTCTCTGAGTAAAATTTTCAAATCCAAAAAGCTGATTGATTTTCAGCTCCATGAATTTAGTGGGTTATTTTTAACACGTCAGGTTAAATGAAAATTGTAAGCACAGATTGTGTAGCTTACTTGCATTGATTTAGCATATACATATTTAATTCTCAATCAGACAGCATTAATGGTATAGGAGCAAGGGGCTGATAACTGGTGGCTGTGGTGTTAGTGGTAAAATTTCTACCATTTAAATTTTAGTGGAGAAGGAGGAGGACATTTGGGTTTATCGGAAATTCCCATGTAATTATTCAAGAAAAGTTTTGTTAGTGTTTAATTTAATATCATCAGTTTTTATAGAATTAGCCAGAAATTGGTATCCATCCCTGAGCCAATAATCAGTTGTTTATTATGAAGGACAGGTTGACCAAAGCCAAAATGTTGGAAGGGGAGGAAAAGGAACTTACCTTATTGGCTATTGCAGATGGATGAGACTGAGCTAGGAGTGAGGATTTTAACACTTTTAGTGTGGTAGACCGATATTTAGGCACCTGCATCTTTGAGGGAAAGTGTTGTGGGCCAATATATCGGCTCAAATTAAATACATATACCCGTAGACGCCGCGCACATTTTATCCAGAAATGTCGGTGAAAAAAGGGGGGTGCGCAGCTTACACGAATCTTCCAAATTTTAATGTAAGCCGCATAACATTTTCCCTCAAATTCTTTCCATTTATGTCTTCAGATTTTCGCATTGGACCAGGAAACCTTCACAGGAATTACATTTCTAACATTATTTAACCTTTATTAATCACGGTAACGTAAATTTATCGATTTAGCAACTACAGGCATCCCCCGAGTTACGTAAGAGATGCGTTCCGGCAGACTATGCGTAAGTCGAAATTTACGTAAGTCGAACCTTTGCGTTGGCGCTTCAGAGATTGCTTTATAACAAGTTGTATCGTACAGGAATGAGCGCAACCACATACGCCACCACATCCATCGCTAGAACTGCAAATTTTCACGTTGATTGCTGACTTGGGATTTACAAGCGATTTTTCTACAGAAATTAATGAAATTTCCTTCGAGGAATGACAAAAATGGGTCACTTTGTTATTTTTAGCACGTAAAAAACTATAACTATTCGATATTTTTTCTTCCATAGGTTGTACGAGCGAATATCTACTTCTTCGCGCTCGCATTCGAAAATTAACGTAATCATTTGAAATACGGTTATCGCTTACGTAAGTACGGATTTACGTAAGTCGAGACATACGTAACTCGGGGGATGCCTGTATAATATTTTAATGTAAGCCACGATGCACAAATATTAGACAGCACTCAAAAAGTGCTATTAAGTTTTTTTTCCTCAAAAGCCGGCCCAAAAATGGGGATGCATGGGATACATGAGGGCATGGCTTAAACGAGTAAATATGGTATTATTTAGCATGTGCATTGACCCAATGGTGTATCACACCCAACTTCCCTCCTCTACAATGGCAAATTTACGGTTCATCTTCATTTTGCGTCTGTCACCATTTAGCACAGTGAGAAGTTAGAGAAATAAAACTTAGCATATTATAAATTTGTGGTGCTACCGGAAGTTTAGGGCAACCCATTGGTGGGTCATCCCGCCCTGGACAAAACTCGTTTAACACAAGGGAGAGAGAATTCTACCTGCTCCTGTTGGCCTCAAGTGCAGCCACCTGAGTATTAGACTGTACAGAATGAAGTAAGTATACCTGTGACCTACCGGTGGGTTCCTTTCCAGTCTGAACCTGGGAAGAGATTTTCAGATTCACAGAAAATGTGTTTAGATTCTGGCACTGCAAAAAATACATTTATATTTAAGAAAAAATAAATATGTAATTTTATCAGTATACATCATGCATAATCATCCATCAATGATCATATGCATATCAATAGCAATACCATGCATCTTTTTTTCTTACATCTCCAGCTGCTGTCCTTGGACAATCAATTATCTACATCATGTTAGCCTCAGCGATATGAAGATGCTTATTACATGGCAGCAAACTTTTTTTATCACATAGGTTGGAGCACAAGTTATAATGGGGAAATAATTGAGAAATGAATTGTAACTCATTATTTATTATGCACAATGGTACATGTAATCAAATCTTATGAATCGTAAGTCAGCACATAATGTCATTCACAATTGTTAAATAATTAAATACATAATATAAAATACTGATAATGAAATACAGTTGGAATGTTTGCTGTCTTTTAACTCATATGATATTACTTTGGGAGAAATTTGATCCCAGCATGATGGTATAAAAGTTTAAACATTATAAAACCATTTAGTGTTCTTGAGAAGTAACGTTCTATAATTGTGACTCATTCCTTCAAAAGTTTTCATGCAAGGAAAATTTTCACATTTGGTTATTACAAAACAATAGCACAAAAGAGTGCCTAAATGTTAATTGGTTTTGGTAAAAGCTGTCTTAAGCTTATTTCTTTTTGAAATCTTTGTCAACTAAAAGCATCACTAACCTAATCATGAGATATGATTTTTATCACAATTCATTCAATAAAAAATGATTGACCAAACATTATTGAAGGTTAAAAAAGGATCATTATTAAAGTTATATTTTTGTATCAAAATGGAGGAGAAACAGGACAGATTGCTGTGATAGTGATAAGAAGTGTTGCCATTTTTAGGGTATATTTTAGTGTGAACACCTGCTATGAAAATGTCACAAATGCATCCACCGCTCATAATTTGTGATAATAACGGCATTCATTGAGGGCTATGTTTGCGGAAGGTTGATTCTGTGACTTCTAGACTAGAAAATTTCATAGTTTTATTGCATTGAAAGGGCCCTATCCTGCAGTAATTAGTATGAAAGCAATTTCAATTCATAACTGTACAAAGTTACTCAGTTACTCTCATAGTGCTAAGGACTGTAGCAAGAAAAGTAGGATGAGCAGGGAAGGGTTCAAGGAGTTAAAATCATTCCAAAATGTTTGGGACATATCGTATTATGAGTACATATATACCCTTCAAATGAACCCTCTCTCTTGAAAGTGACCCAGAAATATTTCCTGGCTATGACAGCTAAATTTTCCAAAATGTAAGTAAGGACAGATTTAGGTATTTATAGATCGATGATGAAAATTTTCAATTGGTGCCAAGGTGTGGGTGAATATTTGCCTAGGGGTTTTATTTTTCATGTCATATGAGCGCAAATATAGACCAAAGTTCAAACCAATCAGGTAAGTCATGGATATGTCAGGAAAGTTAGTTTATGGTGAAGAAAAAAAGGTGGAGTAGAAAGTTGAAAATTACAGTCGAATGAGCAAAGCATTACGTTCAAGCAGTGAGGTAGGCGTTATGTTGTCGCCCCAGCGATGAGGTATGGAGTAATAGATACCTCCACTCATGGGCGGATCCAGGATTTCTTTCTGGGAGGGGCACAAGCACGGCCGTATCCAGGATTTTGTTCAGGGGGGGGCACAAGGATACCTGGTTATACAAAACGAACGAAATGAGAATGGGACCGTATTAAAAATCTAGCATATTTTTAAGGGTCTGGGGGGGGCATGTGCCCCCGTGCCCCCCCCTGGATTCCCCTATGCCTCCACTACACAGGCCCTCAACAATCTACCACCGAATCGAATCCGCTCATTTAGTACTTGTAGGGCGACTAGATGAGCGGATTTTTGAGAATGCCCAAGAACCTGGCAATTTTCAATCATGTATGTATGTTTGTATGTATATTTATTTGTAAATCTCATATTGACTTAAGCCTTGCAGATGTGTAATTTGCCAATGGTGAAATACATTTATTTATTTGATTCGGTGGGCAATTGTTGAGCTTTTGTGCAGTGGAGGTATCATAATGCCGACTTGGCCGTTCTTGTGACTTTATTACTGCCATTACTTCAACTTTTTGTCTTAATTTCACCATATATTTTTCTAAATTTACCTGTAAAGTCCCAATTTATGACTGCATTGTCACTGATATAAATTAAGGGAAATTGAAAAAAAAATTCAGACAAAATCAGGGTCAGGGAAATTGAAAATGAAAAGTTGTCACAAACCCAGTAGACATGAGATTGTAGATGAAAGATGGCAATTCATACAAGTGGTATGATTCCTTAACTTCCAGCCTCTTGTAGGTAAATTTTCTTAATGGTAGATTTCTCCCACCTGGCCATCATTTGCAAAATATGCTTTGAGTAATGGAAGGTTAGAGTTCCAGTTGATTCTACATAAGTAGAATGCGTGTTGGCATAGAAGTGAAAAAGTGAGGTGGATGGCTGGAAATCAGGAGTGAGAGTCATTGTCAAGAATAGGGTGGTTTCCTATTATTTTTTTATTACCTAAATCGAAAGATTATTACTCCTGGAGTACGTATTTCACGCTTTTAGATTTTTAAATGACAATATCTATTCTTCGCTATTAAATGAAAAGTGAAAATTTTCAAGCGCACGAAAACACGCACGAAGACGCGTAAGCATGAATGCCGGGAAATCTCTCCGTGTGACGCATTTCTGGTTCCCGCTGCCGCCCAGTGAGGTGGCCTTGAGGCGAGGCTTAGCGCTGATACGATGCAGGCTGCTAGCAGGTAGCTGAGTACCCTGCTGGCTGGTAGCGCTTCCCTATTGAAAATTTCTTATTAGGATTCTATAAGTCTTACAGAATTCTTATAGGATTCTATAAGTCTTACATATTTCTTATAGGATTCTATAAGTCTTATAGAAATTCTTATAGGATTCTATAAGTCTTACAGATTTCTTATAGGATTCTATAAGTCTTATAGAAATTCTTATAGGATTCTATAAGTCTTACAAAAATTCTTATAAGAAATCTGCATTTCTTATAGAATTCTACAATAATGCTGCGCGGGTCACATACCTTTTAGGTTTTCATCCAGCAGGCGTGTCACCATAACTTATGTTGGCAATTGATAATTATTTAAGGAATTCTACATAAGATAATTTTTGGAAATTATGTATAACTCTTTTTTAAGTAATGTTCTGCTAATTTCCTGGTTTTTTTCAGCATGGTATTTGACATAAATGGTTCCAAGAAGCGGAGGCTTCTTTAATGCTACTTGTTAGGTATAGCTGAGGGCACATGAAAAATTGTAGACTTATAAGATCTCTCTGTTTCGAGTCTACAGATTACTTGACCGATGGAAGTTCGATATGGGCCATGAATAACCACGATGTATACTACGATTGCATACGTTGCAGGATACTGTTCACATGGTTCCCTAGCAACCTAACAACCAAAACTTGTTTGGTTGTTAGGTTGCTAGGGATTGCTTTTATATGTTAATCATTCACTATGTCTTTGTGATAGCAGTTTAATAAAATAAGTCGTGTGCTTCTAACAAAAATAAGGCATTGACCTCATTTGGTAAGTATTAAAAAACTGGCATTCCTAAAATTATGTTACCTTAAACAGATAGTTTCGTTGAATTTTAAACTTTTCATCATTAATTTAGATAGACATGTATATTTTTCAGATTGTGGTATATCTAACATAAGAGGAAGTTTTAATGAAAACAGTGTTTTAATGGACAAAGAGAGTGATTTAGTCGTCTCTGAAGTGAATGAGAATGAATTTGTATGAATATGCCAACATCTGCAGTTATTATTTTATGGAAAATACATCAACTATTATTCTCAATCAGTGTTTCTGTGATTCCTATTAATTTCCCCAAATCTTGCACTTATTGTTAGCCATATTCTACGTATCCTTTTCTCCTAAATGGCATCAAATTCCATTTTGCTTTGCTTATTTCTTTCATTATCTATCCAAATCTGCATGTAGAGGTCTCATTCTCTCTGGTATCTTAAATAAACATTGCTCATATGCATTTTATTTATCAAATTTTACTCTTCCTTCCCATATAATTTCTTGAAGTACCTATCTCCAGTGGAACTTGAATTTTATTTCATTTGCTTCTTCAATTTTCCAGGTTAAATCATATTCCATATTGCAATTCCTGTATCTTTCATTGCGTAATGATTGCCAAAGTTGTATTCAATTATCAGTCCATCATTCTAGGCTATCGTTGGTTTCATTGATTTTAGTTTCTTTTAGCATGTGGGGACATTAACCCTATACAGAACCCATGCCCTGAAAGACCTCTATGGTATCTCGCCTTGTCTGGCCAGCCAGGTGAACTTTACAGAGCTTCAATGTCCTTTTTGATGTACACTGATTATAGACATCTACATTTGGTTCATGGGAAATCATTAGGTTTGCTGTATAAGATATAGGCGTCTACATATGGATTGAATTAGGTATAATGCTAACTTTGTACTCTCAGTAGGGATGTAAATCTTATGTAGCTTTTTATAGAAGTTTGCGCAAATGTTTTAAGCATGTTGATATGATATTTATAATAAATATTTCCATCAGAAAATTTGTTATAAATAACATTTTGTAACTGATAGTTGCCCAGTAGTATATAGTAGTAGTAGATAGTAGATAGTAGAAATATGCCCAATTTCTGATAAGAAATTTTCTTATAGAAAAATTCTTATAAGAAATATGCCCAATTTCTGATAAGAAATTTTCTTATAGAAAAATTCTTATAAGAAATTTTCTTATAAGAAATATGTCCAATTTCTGATAAGAAATTTTCTTATAAGAAATTTCCAATAGGGTTGGCATAAATAAGGATTATTAATACCTTATCAAACGAGGAAAACTTTTCGACCTTAGCCAGTTTTAATAAGTGATTATTAAGACATGTTTCCCTGAGCTCTGTGCCTCATGCATGCATTGGTAACCTCAGACGATGTATAACTCCTATCTTCTCGTATAGAAACTAGGTCCCTGTGACGTCACGTGGAGTGGCATCGCATGGGCGCCAATCTGGCTTTTTTCAAATGAGGATAAAATTGACCACTGCCATTCGTCTAAACCGGTATTTCTAAAACCAAATAATTTGTATATTATGAATACACTAATGGTGGGTAACGAATCGCAATCAATGCCCTTCGTTTTCTTTGATGAAGGAAACCACCCTATTCTGTATATGTATGTATGTATTTGTGATCATGAGTTGGCATCCCTTATTCCGTGTAACCAACCATTTTCCAATGTGAGAGCACTCCTTCACCTGAAGTAATCTCTGGCATTGAACATTGCAACTGTCTGCTTCATGCACCAGGCTGTGTAGGAGACGAAAATGGAGAATGGGACTAATCTGGACAACCGCAGGAAATTTTCTGTTGGGGTGAGAGTTCAAAGTCTCAACACCATTTGAAATAAAAATAAAATTTCCGATTGCACAACATATTATAACTTCTCTTATCTTATGTTTATTTATTTCTATTCAAAATTTATGATTTAGCTGTAGGTACATTTTATCGTTGTTATGTTTTCTGATGAAAGGAATGTGATAATTTTGGGTGGCATTGTTTTTTAGAATGATTTTAGGCCGACGAAAGTATTATACCTATACCTTCCTTTTGTATCTTTATTTTTCATCATTTTCAATTTTGTGGATTGATATGATGCTGTAGATGATAGGTACATGTATTTTCTCTCTCTCTCTCTCTCTCCACGTTAATATAGACAATTTTTCCTCAATTCTTTCCTTTGACATATTTTTTCTTTGTACCAAATGATCTATTTATCATTGCAGTGTAGCTTTTAAGTGCTGTGAAAGCAAATACGTATGAACAATTTCTGAAATAATGAGTGACTATCACAATTTTTACTACAAGATATGAATTTCACTTTGAGGAAAAAGGTAAAGATTTACCATTGTAGCCATAGTTCCCTGTGCAACATTGGCTAATCATAGTAATGTCTGAAGAAAATTGATGACATCCAAAACAGGTTTTAACAAAGGATGTTTATAGGGAGCGAGGGTTAGGTTAGGGGGCTCTGAAATGCTTTGCACATAATGTTGTATGAGTTTCCCCTCCAAATCAATGCTTCCCCTCTGTATAATATACCCTCTCCTTAAAAAACCCATGATCAGCATTTTTCTTGCTATGGCCCTGTTTGCAATACTTAATTCAAGAATGTTTTAATTCTTTTGCATCAGATACATTTGAATTGAACTCATCAACACAAATTATCTTCAGGAATAGGAAGAATGTCGTTTTTACATTCTATAATTGTTTCCTTAATCTAGCCAAGAAAGCCTTTATTGTTTTTGATCTATTAATTAATAATGGCAATATTTCAGGCTCTTACTTCTGAAGATATATTTTTGGGGCATATTAATTTAGTACCCAAAAGGATTAGGGTGAGTAATTTTTCAAGAAGACTGTTTACAGGGACCTACTTTCATATGACCTTCAACGATTCCAGATTGAGTTTATTGGCTTCCATTGTATTTTTATTGCATTATTCAGTCAGTTGAATCTTTATCATTTTAAAGTCATTACTAAACAAACTATCTTTGCACGTGATCACATTCTTCCCTGCAATTCCTATAATATCATTAAAAAGTTCTTGGCTCCTAAAATTATTTAAGGACTATATTTAGGGGAACATTTCCTTTATCTTAGAATATTTTTAAGCATCATTCCACTCAATAACGAAAAGGAATTGCCTGTGAGAGGAATGACACTATCGTGATTCTACTTGTCTTAATCTCATTTTTAAAAAATCATCTAAAGCTGCGGTCTAATCATTGAGATAGTAAAAATGCATGCTTGGGAGAGGTGAGGGAACATATGATATTGACATGGGTACTCTTTTGACACCCAAAGTTATTTTTTTTGAGGAATGCCACAGAAATAATATCATGTCATTTTCAGAAAAAAACTTCACGACCAATTGTCGACCACTTAGAATCTTATCACCATTAGTCTCTGACAACATATGCTTTTTACTAAATATATTCTCCAATTAGCATTCTCCTATTTTTTTGATTGAGGGTTAGCTTGCTCTCTGAACAAGTGACAGTTATTGGCAGCCATTAACAGGATGAAGTCTTGCTGGGGTTTGCACCAAAAGTTGGACCTCCCATGGCCAATATTTGGAGAAGTATATTGTCACTTTTCCTCTGAATGAAAAATTTTATTGCCATGTTTAGAATTGGTTAGGAACTATATCATAACATATATAATAAGATAATAATAATTTTCAACGGGTAGCACACTAGCAGCATGAAAAAAACTGACTCCTTTCCTTTATTTATTCAGATGGTTTCAATTAGTTAGGATAAGTCAGTTCTCTTCTCATTAAAAGGACCCTAATATATTGGCATGCTGAGATTTCATTCTTGTCCATTATGGGATGAAGAATTGCGTACTAATGGTGATACATATATACTTGCCATATACAGAGAGGAATAGGTATCCGGTGATGAAACATACAGCAAAAGGGTTAATCTTCTCAATGATCCCTGTCTTCCTCTTGAATATTAGTGAATGGTTGATTCCAATATCTGTTGTAGTGGCAGGAGATTTTTGTATTACGAAAGTTAATCATCCTTATAGAGGGTGAGGGAAGTTTAACTTGGTGCAAATCCTGACAAGACATCAGCCTATAATCCGATAAGTCTTGAGCAGATTAATAAAATCCCATTTGCTTAATTTTCAGATAAAGTTTAGGGAAACCCTATATCAGTTTGAAATACAACTCCCATCTCTGACTAGTATATGCAAATCATAAATTAAACAATAAGCTTTATAGTCATTTCACTCTTATCAAAATGTCAT
Organism: Ischnura elegans; assembly: GCF_921293095.1. NCBI lineage: Eukaryota > Metazoa > Arthropoda > Insecta > Odonata > Coenagrionidae > Ischnura > Ischnura elegans. The sequence goes on from NC_060247.1 coordinate 37,635,942, forward strand.
CAGCATATACAGTGTATACAAATTCCTAGCTAAATATATGCAGCAGAAATTTTGCTTCTAAATATCTGAAATTAGCCAATTTCTTCCATTTCATAACACGAAAGTAAACACTGGTAGAAAAGACTATGTTGTCCTTAGCACCATATTTCCTACAACTTTTCCATAAAAATGCATTATAAAATGGTTGACTTTGAAAAGTTGTCAACTACAAAGTTTGGTACCTACTCAATAATCATCACATACCAAAGGGAAATATCATTAAATTCATGTGGATTCCATCTGTTCGGTAAGCTCCAATAAAGGGCTTTCACAAACCGGTTGCATGGGAGGAGCGTGACACATTGGTTGCCAATTGGTGTTCCCAGAAGAGAATGGCATTGAGAGCTGAAATATAGTGGAAGAATCATGACAAAAAATAATTATGAATGAATATAAAATTCTGACACAGCCTATTTAGCATCAGAAAACTAACACACTCTACTCTTTTAATTTAATGATTCATTATTCTTGGGCCAGGTTTGAAATATTTCTCTAATGATAATTTAAAATTTTAAACAAATCTATGCCATTGAAAATCAAATTACATCAAGTGTATAGGCATCTGTGTATCATATTCATTTCTTAAAATTCTAGTACAAAGAAGTATTGTCCATCTGAATTACTCCAAGTATTTATGAATACTCGTTAGCTAACATTTATTATGAACAAATGTCATTTCGTGAATTTTATCGTAGTTAACTTATTTATTGAGTGACTGATGAACATTTTATACTTATCCCAAAAGAATAAAAATGACTAGATAACTATTTTCACACAATGTTAGCTCAGTACAAGCACTGAAAGCCGTGCTCCATGCAGTTTTATATTTTGTCATCAGTCCCCCTGAAATGGATGGATTCAATCACGGGATTGTTTTTTCTTTTCTATCTGTCAATAGCTCATGCTGTGGGTTAGTATAAAATGATGTGCACTAGCAAAACTACTTTGATATATTTACTTATTAACCAGATAATGTAACACATGAATGAATCAAGTTTTATTTTATGATTAACGACCGAAGAAATCACAGTGATCCGGATTATCACCAAAGCTCATAATTGTCATGTGTTGGGTATTTTTTGAATGCGAGTTTCATTGAGTCTGTTCTATTTTTCAATATTCAATTAGTATTAATTAATGTCAATTTTTGTGCACACGGGATGAACAATGTCAAATGAACTTAATGGATGCAAAAATTTCAGATATTAAGTTCTTAAAAAGATTCAACATTTTAGCAGGTTTTGAATTTCTTGACCACCCACCTTTCCCCCTGCCTGTCATGGCCAAGCTGAATTCATAGTTGCTTCAGCTATGGGCTACAAATTAGCCCACTACTTCCACAAAATCCCCATTCACAGATCCATGCTGGAACCTGCACTTCTTAGTGTAGGCTAAAAATATTCAAGCCAGTAAAGCTCTGATTTCTAAGAATCTTACACTTGTAGTTAGGTGATGCCTGGTGGAATGAGCACAGATCTGGGAGAGTGGTTTGCAAGGTTGGGTCAAACCATTGTTTGACACGAAAAACTATATGTCAGACACCACACCAAGCACTGCACGATTTCCCGGAAAGGCAATCACTACAGGATGCAGTTTCATGACCATGGAGCGTGACTGTTCCCCCTTTACAATTCAAGATAGTTGTAAACCAGTAGTATGGAGCTCCAATATAGGCATCCAACAGGCATTCACGCATCAATGCCACTTTGTGAAACCAGGACTGAAGGAGCAAGTTTATTGTGGTTTATCCTTTTGTGGAGAGCAAATATGGAATTCAGCTTCAGGGAATAGGAAAAGAACCTTTCTCACTCTGTGTAAAGACAAGCTGCAGGTCAGGAAGGGATTGTACCAGCATTATCAAAAGCTCCACCTTCGTTTGAGAAACTTACAAAAAAATTCTGAGGACCATTTCAGTCTCAATAGTTATACATTTTATCTTGATGGCTGAGAGCTGTAAATGGGATTAAGTTTGTCAACAGCATTGAAGCTTTGTCACTTCAACTTTCTTCCTGGCTTCAGTTAACTGTTTAACCCCGGGCAATATTGAGGAACTAAAAATTACTCTATTCAAAGGTTGGTACATAGATTGATAGAAACCTAAGTCAAAGCTCTTGGCTTCTATCAACCTATGGATCAAAATCTTATGCTATCCCTTTCAATTTTTTTGCTCACTAAAATTACCCTTATGATGCTTTACCATGGCTAACTTGGGCTTTTCGAATACCTTGTATTAACTTCGTCATTTTTATCTGATTCATGTAATAATCCCACAAATACTGAATAAGACAGACAGTGACAGTCAAATATGAAATGGGAATTTTTTAAAAGCAACAATGAGCTTCGATAATAATTTTCGTAATTGAGATTTCTTTGGTACGCAACAGAAAAATGAATAAAAATTTTGTATCCGTAACTCATTCATTAATATTTCTGGGGAAAATTATCCTTGGTTTTTTAATAAAATATTTGCATTTAAGGTAAAAAACCTTGGAAGTTTTTCATATTTGTTCAATAACCACCAAAAGGTACCCACTATAAATAGCATTTGAAAATGGTTCTGAGCACAGAGAAATGTGTATTTCTCAACCAATTCATTATTCTTTATCCACATTCCTGAAAAACAGATGGGTTTTTCTGCCATATGAAATGCAGTCTCTCAGAGGCCAATGAGTGTCTTGGCAATGCAGCCTGGATGCAAATTTGCATTTGTCAGGTTGGACGTATTAAAGGAGAAGGTGTCTTACTTAAGTACCAACCAGCTTCAAAAGCCTCAGACAAAGGGAAAAATAAAATCCTCCCATCTCTATTGTCTAGCCTTTAACCTTTTCCCTACCTTACACGTATATATACGTGTGGACGTTTCCTGACCCGGGAGACCACGGGCGTATATATACGTGTGAGATTTTCCCGGTCAAGAAAACGAAACCCGTATATATACGTTTTCGAGCTCTCCCCCTTTCAGGACGGTCGTGGGTTTAGGTCGCCTTTGTCTCGGGACCCAACGCTTCGGGGTTTAGGATTAACCCTCCGAATCCGGGAGCAGGTACCCGGACCCTTCTTCTTTTATAACCTCTCTCAGCGGTAAGGGACTGCGGTCATACAATTGTTTATAGAGTCAATTTTCGAAATAAATATTTGTTCATTTCTCAAGAAATATAAACTAAGAATTGAATTGTTTGTCTTTTGAGCAGCGTTTACAATTTTTAAACGAAATTCTACGACAAATATTAACTTATATCTCGAGTTATGTATAAACATCAACATGGAAATTGTTGCTGCGTTAAATGCTTTGATAATGGCCTTAGAACTTCGTTTAAAATTTGACAATGCTCAGATAAAAATGAGGAATTATATTCAATGTCTGTAATTTACGTGCAAGCAACAATTATCCATTTGCTAAATACATATAAGCAATACATAAGTTGACCGCGAACCAATGCTGCAGGTATGGTCGTAAACCCGGAAAGGAGGGAGCACAACTACTCTTGGAGTCCGAGATAATACGGAGTCCCACCGTGGAGGGGTCGAAAAAGGTTCAGCGAGACCCTTCTTAACGAATGCCCTCCAAAAATGCTCCGTACCACGAGAAAGAAGAGTCTCTTGGGGAGCGGTACAGCAGTCAAGCTAAGACGAAAACTCCGCGGTCTCGAAAGGGTTAATAGGTCAAGAGATGACTCAACATAAAACTGCATGGGACACAGCTACCGGAGGTTGCATTGAGCTGGTACTTTGTAAAAATAATTTTATTATTATTTTCACGAATTTGAGGGGCTGCATGAAACATTTGGAGACATGCACACATATTTTTTGAGCCAACCAAATGCCATACACTCTAAAATGCCATATGCTCTCTGACCATATTTAAGCATAATGAAAGAAAAAAATCTGGGTTAATTTCTCTTCCTTAAGATTGAATGAAATATTTTTCCTACAAGAATTTCCTCTATGCATACATGGAAAGCACTAAACATTAATCTAAAGTCTTGATTTGTCCATCATGCTAGCTTATAAACATACAGAAGAGGAGTTTGCCCTACAGCAACATGCATTTTAGCCCTGAATTGACTACTTAAGCTGGCAATCCTAGTTTTACTGTGGCAAAATATGATTGAATTTAGTGTTTTATTTATTTTGAGAGATTTCAAACCTAGCATATAATGTAAGAAGGAAAAATTGAAAAAAGTGCATGGAATTTCTAATAGATATCAGTCTTCGCCCTAAATGGCTGCAAACAATTGTTATACGTAACGCTGGTGAGAGTATTTAAAAAGTGGGTATACAGTGTGCAAGAGGAAGATTAAGAATTAGATGAATGTATTTTGGTGATGAATTGGAATTTTTTCTATGGGGAAATCATCATTTCAAGTCAAAGCATTCGTAAGAGATTTAAGTTCATGCCAACCGGCGGTTCAAGGATTTAGCAAAATGAAAAGGTGCTATTCATGAAACAGCAGACTAGTGTTCCACTTATTGTATTACTTAAACAGAAAGCTTCTTCATCAAGTGTTATGCATGAAACATCTACAGAATTCTCTCCTGCTTAGTTTTCATTGTTGCGTAGAAATTATTCAGAAAGTTCATTCTGCTCTGCTGCATGACTACGTTTGAAATTCATTTTTTTGACAATAGCCTGATCATTTCACAAGTCAATTAATGCTCCTGTTAAGCAATCTCACCCTGCTCCATCTTTATGCATATATAGGCTTCTAGTTTACATATGCTGCATAATCATGACTTCACAAGAGTACCAATAAACCTATATAGAAGGGACATTTTAACCAACACCCTGTTGGGAAAAATCATCCGCTTCAATTGAAAATTTCAATTGAATTCATTGCAATATGCCAATTGTCTATTGAATTTACTCATATTCAATTGAATATCCAAAAATTCAATTGAATTTCCAAATATGTATTCAATTGGAAACACGAATATTCAATTGAATATTAGCAAAATCAATTGTATTCGAGAAAAATATTCAAATATTCTATTGAATTCTCAAATATCCAATTGTATTTTCAAATATTCAATTGAAAATCTCAAAAATACTGTTATCCCATTATTGATATGTTTACGTGCACATGGTTCACATGGTTGACTATATTTCGGTCGCTATTATTTAACCTGTGCTTAATCCCTGTAGCATCGAGTTAGGTGATTCATGTGTCTTGCCTGCAGTGGCGCAGCGAGGGGGGGGGTTTTGGGGGATAAACCCCCCCCAGAGTTCAGAGAAATTTTAAAGTTTAATCCATTTTACTTATTTGGATCAGTATTACTTATAGAATAGTGTTAGGATTAATCAAATATCCCTCAGGAAGCCATAAAACTTGCCATTTTGAATCATTATTCTTAAAATTTTTCTGGAGGAGGGCCCCCATAACTCCTGCTTACCCTGGTGGGTATGCAATACCCCCACACCCGTAAGTATTAGTTGCCTGAACTAAACCCCCCTAGCCTTAATTCCTGGCTTTGCCCCTGCTTGCCTGAACTTATTCTCCCCCAGTTCGGTTTTCCCAATTACTTTCCAAGCTAGTGAGAATAGCTTTTTCCAGCCCCTCTACCTCCTGTTGCATCATCATTCCCCGAGTACAAGCATTTGATATTCTACAGCATTTTTATGTTCTACATCGCTATTCTTGTGAAATTATGTGTTTTTCTTACGACCATCGTTTCACCATTATTTCATAAATGTGAATGATTTTCATATTATGGCCATATGATGTTATTTCTACTCAAACTATAGAAGTGCCAAGAATGGAAAAATTATTCTTATTCATAAATCCCTTCATGAATACTCTAAAACAATGGAATAAAAACAACATATACAGAAGTGCTGAAAGTTTGCCATCCATTTTGTCATTACTCTTGATGTTTGTCAGCCTGGCCATAAGAAACCCATTACAAGCTTAATTTATAAGCGCCTTCCTTATTTCTTTCTTTCACCTTATCTCAATGACCTTTAATGTGTTAGCTGCAAAGTTATGGGTAAGGCTGTAACCTTGGACAATGTGTGATGAAGTGAACTGGATTTTCAGTCCCACTGAATCTTTCCCCCATCTGATGAATAGATAATGATCATATGTTAGTTTGAGCTGGTAAAAAATTGTGTTTAAACTCTATAATGTTGCTTTTTGTGGCCATTCACACTGGCTTTCAGAGCTGAATTGACCAAGTGTCCATGTTGAATGTTTTCATTTGACACTGAATAAATTTTGAGTTAGTTTTAATGATGGAGGGATGGTCAGTTAAATAGACAGGAACATAGGTGTAACTAATGGATAAACCAATAGGATAGATTATCAGACGGTTAATAATTGCGCATCACTACATAGTTTTTAGAGTGTAAAGCGTATATTGAACATGAGTCATGCCTCTAACAAAAGCTTTCAAGCTTTCTGCCAGTTAAAACAGTAGTGATGTTACTTTTCTCTACAGAAGCTAGACATCCATACTCTACCAATAAATAAAAATAATAAGTGTTTCTAGAAGGATTTACTTATATTACTTTATTTATACTATATAAAATTCAAACAGGAAAGGGTTTATTAGGTGACATTTGAACTACTCAAGCTACATAAGCATCATAGATTACATTTACCAAAGGTATTGATGATTAAATTAATAACAATGCTTGACATCAAACTAAGGGTAAAAAACTATGAGCACCTACATGCATCTCCCATTTTTATACGTTTGCAATTTAAGTTCACTGATGTACCTGATTCCATGCAGGTCCAAAAACTCCTTGCCACGAGTTTCCTGTTGCTGTCACCATTCCTTCACACAAGTTCATCGTTTGCCATAAGTGTTGCTGCTCCACTTCTACAGTGTTCCCTATGCCTACCTTTCCACCAGTGGCACCGTCCTCAGTCCTTGTAGAGCCATCACTTATCTGACATGCTGCCAGGGTACTAGGAAGGGATTGCCACTGTTCTGAGGATGCCCCACCTCCTGCTAAAAAACACATCTCAGCAGCAGATATCTGTTCCGTCCCAGATCCTAGTCGATCCTCAGCTATAGTATGAAAGGATAAATCTGAATGTGCTGAGGATGAGATACCAGCCTGGGCAGTCACACTAGATTCTATGGGCAAAGGGGGAAGGATCTGAGTCTGCTGTGCCAACTTATAAGATGCCTGCCTTACCATGTGGCGGCGATTTAATATTAATCCACTATTAGCAGCAGTTGAATCCACTCCACCTCCAGCTAGAACTCCATTTCCACCACTCATCCCTGATCCACCACTACCACCTATGTTACTTAAGGTAGTACTTCCTTGTTGGAAGGCTCCTTGTTTTTGCAGAATCTGACGTTTCTGCTGCAGGAGTCTATGCTGCATCAACTGCTGCTGTAATGCCAACGGCTTACCTCCAAGAAGAGATACACCAGGTCCACCAGCTAAAGCAGATGGAACAGAACTAACCCCACCAGCTCCTCCAGCATTAGCACTTGGATCTGATTCAACGTTCCCGCTTATCACACCTCGAGGAGACCAATTCGATGATTGACCAGAGGCTGCAGTGAACGCAAAATTCTCAGGCAAACTGATCCTCTTAGGCAAAGGGGGTCTATCAACTGGATTTACAGTCTCAGAATGCTCTCGCTGGTAACGAGTATGCTGACTCTGACGCCTAGCTCTTTCTTCCACAGGAACACATGTCTGGTAGCGGCTGCGCAGAGCTCTATGCTCTTGCCTCACCAAGTGCAGCTCCACTTGACCACGGGCCCTGCCTGCCTCATGTAGCCGCTGACTAAATGCAACACAGCCTCCAGGTCCTCCACCAACTCCTCCGTTACTTCCCCCCTGAGCCACTAAACCATCAGATGCACGTCTGCCTTCCCTGAAATCAACAGGCGACCTTGTAGCATTTCGGTTTGAGAGTAAAGGATTGTGACGGACTAGGAGAGGCTTCCCAGAACTATGATGATGAGGTATACAGGAATGAATAGCACTAGTGCTTGTAACTACAGCTGTATGCTCAGCATTAATAGCACTTGTAGTTGTGGAAGCAGAGTTTGGTCTGCCGATGGGAACTCCAACCCCAGTACTATTTGGAATGGATGCTACAGTTATGGGAGGAGGGGTAGCACAAGAAGGTAGACTCGAGGCAAGTTCCGGTGAGTCCAAAAGCTGAGAGTCAAGACTTTCAAAAGTAGAGAAGGCACTCACAACACTTCCCATAGGGGACCGAGAAGTTCTTGAGGAGGAATCTGAGCTCAAATGATGACTCAACCCGCGACCCACCCCAACCCCACTCACTCCCCCGACACCAGATGATGAGGAGCAGCTGCTACTCGCATATGAGTGTCGCTTATGAACCGGTCTGCGCCCTCCATAGCCAACATTCACACCTCCACTTACACTTCCAGAGTCTGATGCATTTGAGTCATCCATGTCAGTTTCTACTCCTTCATCAGTAGAACTGTGAGCACTTGAAGAATATTGCAAAGCAGGCGGGATGCTTGACTGTCTAGATGTACTGGCAGTGCTGACAGCAGTTGGAGGATTAGAAGAACTGGAGCAAACTATATGTTCTAAGGGGGCTGAGGGGATAATGTCTGTGGCCATGTGACTGGTTTGTGAACATGCTCCCATGGCTGGAAACTTTTGTGATCTCGTGCTGACTGAAAAGTTTGGGAGACCTTCTTCACCACAGTCACCCTGCCCATGAAACCCAAAGTTCATCAGCTCTCCTGTGACATTAGAGTCCACAGAAGGCAAAATTGGTGAGTTTGATGGTGCTTCAGATCCACTTACTGGTCCATGAGATGTATCATCTCCAACTGCAGATGGGATATTTGTCGGTGCACCTGATCTTCTCAAGAAAGATGGCTGCAGTGGGGGAACAAAAGAACCTTTGGGGGATGAGGAACCCAAGTCTGAACTGAATGGCTGATATTCATTGTTAGTATTCAATCGGCTATCACTACCATTTGTATCAGGCAGAGCAGTTCCCATAGGTATACCACTCATGGTTGGCATTGGTTGTGATACAGGGATTGGCTTCCTGACAATAGCCTGCTCGGCTATTGTGCTAGGACGACGGCGATGCGTGTCAAGTGATGTATGAGGTTGCTGATGTTGGAAGTTACCAGCTGCAACATTTGGTCCACCCATTCCGCTGTGGATCATAAAGCTGCTTCTATGCTGCCGCAGTCTCTCAAGAAGTAGGAAGTATATGGCTGCATGATGATCATAACTGCCAGACTGAAGGGACTGGAAGAAGAATTAGCTCATAAGTAAAACATACTAATAAGATTTTAGTCACAAAAAAGGGTAGCAGATTATGTTACTGAAGTAAAGATTATTCCAAGGTATGATTAAGACAGCTTTCTTGGTAAAACCAGTTTAAGATTAAAACTTAATGCACAGGAAACTTTGAAGAACTGGGGTAATTTTATCAATAGTAAATTTTTTCCATGGCACACCTTTATCCCACTCTGGAGTTGTGAGCTTGAAATTTTACTAGGTGAAAATGACTGGGTGAAGACTGCTTAGGAAAATTTAGGAAACCCAAGCACTTTCTTATGCAGTTGTCCTAAATGAATTGCTACCATTTTGTATAGCACATGTTAATAATAAAATGTTTACTAATTAATTAAATAGATTAATATGTCAGCTCACATTAATTTTGAATCTAGTGCTGATGGAAATCAGTTATTTTAGATTGCAGTTTAGAGTAAATTATACATAAGAGCATATCTTCATTACGGAACTCACATCTATTGGAATATTTATAGTGCTCACTATGTAGGAAGATTATAGATGAAAATGATCTTTGTAATAGGATAACCTTAGAATATTTTTCTGATTTTACTGCACATGTTGAGCAAACAATTTCATCCAACTAAAAATATACTTGGACTCTGAATCACAAGATCAACTCACTGGAAGTTTCCAGTTTTTTGTTACTATGTACTATTCAGTGGCGTAACTAGGAATGCTTGGGGGGAGGGGGGGGTTGGGATGGCGACCCCTCCTCCCCAACGAGTGGTCCAGGAAAATTTTTGAAATACATTTTACATCATTTTGGCACTAGAAAATTCAACCTTACGCATATGCAGTTATTATATTTCAATAATAGACAATAGTTTTAAATAATTTTTTTAATTCCTCTGAGGCTTTGGAGGGGGATCTATCCCCTCATCTCCCCCCATAGTTATGCCACTGCAACTGGTAAAGAGTTAAAAGGTGTCAATGGAAAAAGTTAACCACTGATTTTTGAGAACAGTTACAAGTTTTAAGTCATCAAATCGAAGATTACTTTTTACCATTTTTACACTATGATGAACTACTCTGAGAGATGAAGTGAAGTAGAGAAATCCAGCATCAGAATTTGTATGATCTTAACAAAAGGCATCATGAGGAACATGTCCTCTCTTATAGGAAGAATCTGTATTCCGCCTATATTTATAGAAGAACTTGATTAGAGAATGGCATACCTGAGAAAGATAGGTGCTTCTACTGGGACTCAAACCCAGGAAAGAATCCCTCAGAATGAAAGCATTTTTCCCTCACCACCTCACCCCAACGAAATACCTCCATCTCATCAAACCTCTTATTTTGTAAATAATTACCTCCCGCGTTTTTCCAGCATCTATTCCAAGGCTTTGCATTAGTCGGAGAATCTGTTCATTTGGTTCAGGATGAGAAGTGAAAGAGTTGGGAGAGGCCACTGAAGAGGGTGAAGAAGTACTAGGCAGTAACCGGGGAGGTCCTTCTGCAACCATCCACCGGTGCCGTTTAACCTGCTCGATGGAAAATCTCTTGCTCGGCTCTAGCACCAACATCTTCCGTATTAGGGCTTCACAATCTACAATAAAAATAACATGAAATGTAACCAAATGTGAACTTCAATTTTAATGGACTGGTTTCATTTGATGGAAACTTAGGTGAACAAAATTTTTCAAACAATCCTAATATACCAAGTTTTGCTATTTTGACCCTTTAGATGCGGGAGTACATACATGATTTTAGCTACTAGCCTGTGCGGTAGAGAACCAAGAAATATTCTTCCCTCTAACCTGGCAGAGTTTGTCATAAGGAGTGATCCCTTATTGTTCAGGGCAACCCCTCTTTCTTTCTTACCAAAGAATGGGCCTACATTTGGGCACATTTGCGACATTACATTTGTTGTAAGCATATTAAGAGCATAGAGCAGGAAGGAAATAATAAAAATTGAGCAGCACGATGGGAAATGCTGGGAGGCACCCCCTACTGTGAGGGAAAGTGTACTTGAGCTCTACCCGGGTAGCAATAAAAATTTTGGGCAACTACCGTCGTCAGTCGAGCAATAGTAAAACGTTTAAAAACATTTTTCCCACAGTGAGCGTACATGTTTAAAAATGTTCCTGCGTTCCTGTTCTATAAAAATGTTTCTAAGGGTCAATGCTAGCTTCATAAAGTCTAAAAAATGTAAGTCATACAAATCATGTACATTATCATGCACCAATTACTCGTTAATATCTCAGGTGAAACCGAAAGGTACATCAAGGCTGTAGTGAGTGGGGTTCAACCCCCCCTCCAAATCTGGGTAGATAAAAGTTTTGATTGCACCCCCTGCAAATAAATTCCCCAAAATAAATTTCCTTCACTACAACCCTCTCCTCAACAAACTTTTTTGGCTAGATCTTTGAGCTGTAGCCCAACTTGATAGCAACAATGTTTTACTTCTCGGAAATTTTTTTGTTAAATAAAACAGTCCATATCAAACATCAAACCATATTTTTCAAGTAAATCATCACATAAAAAATCAAAAACATTATAAATGCAAGTATTAATACATTAAAAAGCATTGATTGTGAAAAATCTAAATATCAATTTATACTTGCAGTTTTCATGAATATAAAATATATTTGGTCCATTATTTTTCAGTAATAATAAAAGTAGAAGGCTTTTAACTAATTTTAACACTTTTTATTATCGAAAAAACTTCATTTTTCGTAGTAATCTTTCGTAAATTCATGAATTTTCAATATTTTGTTTCCTTTTATGATGGAAAGTAATTGTGTTTTTATATTTTGGAGGGGGGTTTTGGACTCCCCGGACTTCCCCCCTCTGATGGGAGGTAGCAGAGCGTCAAGATTGTTGAGGGCCTGGGGTTCCACATATTACCATGGAATCCTACTGGTACTTTATTATGCATAGCATTTGCATAGTAAAATTTGGGAAAAATACAATTTTGGTTTGTACTCTGAAATCCTAATCTGAGACATACAGCTGTATTCTCTCTTCCTTGGCATGACATAAGTGGAAAGACAATTTTCACAATCTCGATAATTTTCTTTTCATTAGAGGGCCAAGGCTTAGTTAAGGATATTTACAAATCTGTAGAAGTAACATTTAAATTATATATTTCTTTAAATACCTATAGAAAATCTGATGTTGTTGTAGCTAATAGATAATTTTGCATCTCCAGTCAAACTATTTTTTGAAAAAAACCTTTGAGTACTGCCACAGTTCAAGGAGAAAGAAGCATCCATTAAATTAGAGAAAAAACACAATACATACCAGAGCTCATGAAATAGGGAATGCGGAAACGGCCAGACAAAACCCGATCTCTCAGGGAGTGAAGCGTGGAGCCATCAAAAGGAAGGGCCCCACACACCAGGACGTACAGGACAACACCAAGACTCTAACAATATAAAAAAGAAAAGATGAGTCAGTGGAATCACTGAAAGACTAGAAAGTAATGCAATACCTTGTGTGGTATTACCTTTTTCTTAAAAAAAAGGTTAATACTGAAATGCACCATTTTATTATAGTGATTGTACTAATATATTATCAATCCTCAATTTGATATTATAGAGCATATAAAATTTTATGAATGAAAAGAAAAAAGAAATATCAACCTCATGATTTGTTTGTCATAGTGTCACCTCAGTATTTATGCATCATGATTTTCAGAGTATAAAGTTTGTCCACAAGTAAAAACAAGCAGTATTTTAAGGAAGACATTATAAGAGAGCAAATCCACCATTTAGTGAGAAACTGAAGCTCAAGAATGTGATGTCAGTTCATCACTAGCAAACAATCACTGAGCATGTCATTACAAATCAAGAACTGTACTTCATGGGCTAGTACCCAAAAATCACCGTCCAGCAGATCACCACTACACTTGATCAAAATATCAGCAACCAAGATAATATCAGCTTTTAAGTAACAAACTGTAAGTAAAACAAGGGGTAATGTTGTTTTTTGCTATTCAAACCTCACCTCTGATAATATCTTCTCCATAAAAAAAAAATTAGGCTCATTTAATGGAATAAGGTAAGCGTGGGTTAATCTGGTCCAATTCCCATACAGCACAGAGAGAAATTTACTCGTGTATATTGAGTCGAAATTTGGTGTAAGGGATAAGTCGAGATTTCGCCCATTTTTACACGTGTAAATGCTGTGTAAATTTGGTCCAACTCCCTTGACCCTTATAAACAAAAAATATGAAGCAAAGTGTGGGAGCAGATGCTAAGATGAGCAGCAATCCGAACATGATTAAAGTTTCAGGACAGATGATTCAATAAAGTTGTCCACCTTAGTACCAGCAAAATTTTCCCAACGAAATCTAGTTAAATCATTTAACGAATCATCTTGCGGCATATATTTTATAGGTGTATATTTTATTACGATTACATATATGCTCCAGTCGAAATACAAACGAGTTAACCATTAATTGCAACTACCTAGAATGATGCTGCTTGTTAATTTAAAATTCTCAGTAATTTCGAATTACTTCCGTCAATGCCTCGCATCACGCAAATTGAACGCTGGGAAAACAATCACGTAACGATATAACTTGTGTGACTCGAACTGGAAGCAAGAGACGACAACGACGACATCAACAATTCGCTAATTCTCTTTATCCTGGTGTGCTTGTGCTCAGTGAAACTACTTGCGGTTTTACCAAGGTTTTGTGGTTTTTTAAACTATTTGGCAGTACTTTTAAGATCCATCCATCATATCGTATTCGCTGTTATCCTATCCATTATGTCATTCACATTATTTTTCACATCATCACCACTATTGTTTTGTCCTGTACTACGTACGTATTTCCTGATGAATTATTTTATACAGAGGAACCTTTTATTGACACAATAAATGAAATTTTTGAACGAATATGTTGACTATGTCTTATTACCTGTTTAGTATTAGTAATGTGCCACCGTTTGCGCGATAACTGCCATTTTCCGGTCATCAACAAGAAATCCTAACCCTGGTGGAGAAAGGAATAACTACAACGGTCCCGTTATTGGGTTCTTTGTGCATACACGTGTATTATCCGGTTTGTGGCGGACATAAGACCATATATACACCAGACTTACTCCGCTTTTACTCGGGTAATAACGGTTTTTACACGAGATAAAACACGTGAAATACACGACCTATATGCCAGCTTGAGACCGTTTGTGCTGTATGGGTTATTTCCACTTTTATGATGAAATCCCTCTTACTTTGAATTTTTTACTGATAGCTACTCTAACACAACTATGATGTCATGATTTTCATGTGGGAAGGTTATTTTTTATTTCTGCTTTTTTATGAAAAAATCAATGTATGTACATATTTTATTTTACCAATTTCATGCAAATGCTTCTGTAACTTTGGCCCTACTCAAAGCTAGGGGTATTGATCTCTTAGACAACTAAAGCTTTATGTAAAAGTTGATGCACCTTGATTGGACCCTTTGTTGCTAGGATGCTAGAAGCTAATGGACTAGATACAAATCAAATCCAATCCTCGGAAGATGCCTGGTTTAATGCTTAATAGGGTAAAAACTTTCTGGAGATATTTTGAACTCACCCAAATGTCAATCTCAGGCCCTGTGTATTTCTTCCCCTGAAAAACTTCAGGAGCAGCATAAGGGGGTGAACCACACCAGGTAGCCAGTTGTTCTCCAGGGTTAAAGTAGTTACTGAAACCAAAGTCTGCTATTTTGATGTTCATATTTGCATCCAGAAGAAGATTTTCAGCCTACAGTGTGGAGAAAGAAAAAGGTTTTCAGACTTGACATTCAGTTGTTACATTTGGGTACATTAAAGAGGAAGTTAACTCATGAAAAACTAAATGGCAGTTGCAGATCAAGGGAAGGGTGGGGCAATTTCCCCCTAATACAACCTTTAAGGTTCATAATTCAAAAGTCATGATTCCATGCCCTTTATGCTGTGTATACCCTTCTCAGAAATTACATCAATTTATTTCGAGATATACTTCTACAGAAAGGAACTGGTTACATAACGTCTTATTCATGAAAAAGAATGAGAAATCAAACGTTGGCGTGCGTCACCACCCCAGACAATCCCATTTCCCCCCCTCCCCCCCAAAGCATATTCCTGGTTACGCCACTGTAGCGAAGCGTACGTCCATGTTAACCAAAAGATTGACTCTATGCTGAAGGTCTTCAGTCATGTAAGGTTAATGCCTTTAAGGAAGAAAAAAAAAGCTATATATAAAGTTCGAAGTCTGGAAATCTACGAAATTTTCGAACAAGCTGGGTACAACGCTACCCGCTTCAAACACCGAGACCACCATGCATTTATGCTTAAATCACGGTTAACCCTTAGAGTGCGCGAACATTTTTATACGTTTTGCACGCTGACTGTGGCATTTATCCAAAATTTTTATTGCTACCTGGATATCTTGCGCTTGGGCACTTTCCCTCACCACAAGAATCGCTAAGGGGCTTAATTCTACCAGACCAACCAGCGTGGCAGGGGGTGCCTCCTGTACAGAGGGTCTCTTCTGCACTGGCCCGCAGCTAAAATCGTGAACTCTCGCAGCCCAAGGGTGAAAAAAAACTTCTGCTGATCGCCTTAAAATTATGCTGCCCGCAATGCTTTCTATTAGCCACCCTAAAAACACACTGCTCATCTCAGCACTGCCGTTCAAAATATCACGTTTGATTTAACCATTCCAAATGGTTATTCGGTTAACTGAGAATGAGATGTTTATTCCTTACGTTTTTCGGGCATTTCAAAGGATGCTATGAAGAGAAAAAAGCATAAATCGCCCAGCGAAATAAGCGGGAAAAAATGAAAATGTTCGTGGTAAAACCGGAGGAATTTTATTTCAGTAAAGAGGACATAGTCACTTCGGAAATATCCCACACGATGGTTGCCCCAACTCATAAAGCCAATCAGATGGACGAATAAGTCACCAGATGGGGCGAACGGTCTAGATATATCAAAGTGATCATCGAAAACTCAATGTATCATGCATTAAAAACTCGAAGGAAATATCTACTTGAGACTCCTAAAAATGATTCGCAGTGTTGGTGTAATCAATTCAAAAAGCATAGAAAATATTTAATGATGGGACTATTTCAGTGACGTCATGGCAAAAATAGCAGTTCTGGAACGCACGTTCCTTAACATTTTTCAGAAGTGAAATATTACTCTGCGTGTGTTTTTTTTAAAGCTATTACTAACATTTTATTATTTTTTTGCTTTGGTGACGAATGTTTATATTAGAAATTTTGAAGCAACAAAATTGATAAAATATTTGTTTGACTATTATGTCTTTCTTTACGGCGTTCCGGCACTGGTTAACAAAATGTTAAATGGTGAAAAATGAAAAAAAAAATTCGTATAACCAACTGCACTCCGAATAATCTCAGAAAAAACCAAAGTTAGGTATGGTACAAACATACAACGCTCACTCCTTAAATTTCAAACATCAACTAAGTCTTCATCACAAGCTTTGATGCCAAAATGGCAAATTCGGAAATTTACATTCACTCAGCGGTGATATGTGGCGCTGCTATCAATCTTAAAAAGATTAATTAATAAAAAACATATTGTCTGCGAGATTCATATAATCATTATATTTCGAAAAAAGTTTAATTTAAGTGGAAATTTCAATCTAAAAAAGTGGATATGTTATTATAATTTGCTAATATAATTCTTAAATTTCTATTAATATGTTTCGCTCCAATTCCGCCGTTAAAAAAGGGAGAAAAATATATGTTTTAAACGTTTGAATATCTTATATGGTCAAACATCATTATGACCTTATATCCTAAATATATAATAATGAAAACCTTAAGGTACTGAGGTCAATGTGGTGGAACTGTTTTATATTGTACTGTTGAATAAATTGCAATTTTCCACTTTTTTGCCAAACTCGAAAATCATAAAGGCTTACGAAACTAGTCGTCTCATTAAATTGTTTTAAAAGAGGAGATGGAATTATTTCTATTTTGCACAGTCACTTCTTTGGACTATCTACCCCTTCCGTATTGAAACGTATAGGGACCTTATGGAGATAGGATTAGTAGTAGAGGTTGGGTGACGTCACGACATCGATCCCAACATACATCGAGCATCGCAATGTTAGCGTGGGTTTTGTGTCACGTGACTTGCATACGATAAGCAAAATGGTTCACTATTGCTCAGAATTTAGGTATTAAGAAAAAAAAATTCTGAGGAAGTTCAGCGACCTTTCATTGGTGAGTAGAGTTAAACATATTTCAATATGTTCTATTTCATTTTTATAGGTGGCTTTTTTCTTCCCTTGGAGCTCAATAATGAATTTCCCACGTCACGTGATAAACCTGATGGGCACACGTTTTTACGGAGGAGGATGCTAGCTAATCGCCCCCCACGAATTCTTTTTCTAACATTGGGACTATCGGGTCATTTCTGTGTTGCTAGCAGTAGCGAGATGTCGCTTCGAGACTACTGTGACGGCAGTCTCTTGTGATGTATAGAATAGGCTTAGGAATTCCATTAATCATAGGTCGATAAAGACAAAAAAACACAGTCATGATTCATAATAACCCCAACTTCCTTTGTAATTGAGAATCTGCGACTTTCACGGCGAAAGTTTTACCTCAGCGACCAGAATAGGGAACTTTCGTCTGAATGATCCTAAAGAGCGTAGGAAAGAATCCGAAGAGCTATCATTCACCTCTTTAGCATAATCTCAAATATATAAATTTTTAGGATAAATTTTCTACCAAGGGACATCACGGGCAAGGATCCAGGATTTTTTCTTCTCGGGGGGAAGGGGTATAAGGGTCTGACAGGTCTTCTCATATTTGAAATTAAAAACAAAATACAACAATTACTGAAGACAATGTTCTCTTTATTTTGATATGAAAGTTATTAATAGTAAATTGAATAATTGAGGCTCCGTAATCCACAAAATAAAACGAACGTAATGATAACCGTATTAAAAATCTTGTCTATTTTTTAAGCGTCTGGGAGGGGGGGCACGTGCCCCACCCTGAATCCGTAAATGAGGGACACCATATATTATTCCATTTCTTCGAATCTTATCCATATTTTTACGGATATTCCTCTCCCCACTGCCGTTCACAAGTAAATGACTTGTTCAAATTTGCTATACATTTTTAAGTGGTTTTAGCGAGTTAGCGAGGGATTGGCCCACATGCATGATATATGCAAGTGTTGAGATTTGGACAAATAAATTCCTGCTTTCGTAAGGTGATATTTAAGCGCTCGATTAAGGTCTACCTTTACCTACTTATACTAGAAAAGAAAAGAATGCTGCTACTCGGTTGCCGAAGGAATGATCGAATGATATACTAACCGGTTTTCACGTGCCTTTACAAATCTTCTCTCATTAACAAACGATGGCAGAGTAAATAACGACTAATGAAGACTCGAGCTCTCTTAAATGGCACGATATAAAGACATTTTTATGCACCCCCATCTTCCCCTCACTTCTCGGGATTCATTTTAGAAAAATTGGTGAAATTGAGCACAGTCAATTCAGAACTGAAGTGCAGGAAATTTCCACAAAACTAAGAACGTATGGGTAACCTTAATTTTCACTGTGTCGGAGGTTTCTAGGGAACTCATAGGGACTATCCGGGGACAAAAATTACACATCAGCCGAAAGGCAGATCAGCACACGCTTGGCGGGTTCGGTAACCATGGGAACGGCTTCAGCGTCGCCGAATGGTTTTTAGCACGACTTCCTGGGCCTATTTATATCCCATAAAGGCGAAATTATTGGAACCTCCGAGGAGAGGCCGGGCCACACTGAATACGAAGCTAAGCGAGCGAACAATTATCGTTTGCTAGCGTGTGATAGGTACGCATTCAAATCGGTACCTAAGCTAGGTGCTTGAGTACCTAAGTTAATGAAATGTGTGGTTTTCCGATGACTGTGAAATGACAACAAATTACCAATTTAGGCAACCCGCATAACATAAAAGCGACCCAGCCCCCTACCGAAGCAAATTTTTTAGTATATGCCCATTATTTGAGACAGCGAAAACGCTGTATACTAATAATAATAATAAAAAAAAGACACTTAGTACTTTCCACGCTGGTTTAATACTCGGGAACCGGTTTCGACGTATTCTGCGTCATTATCAAGCACAACTGTTACGCGTTTTTTTTAATTTTAAACTTTTGATAAGGACGTAGAATACGTCGAAATCGGTTGCCGAGTATTAAACCAGTGTGGTAAGTACAAACCCCTATGAAAAAATTGTATAAAACTGTTTCAAATATTTATACATTGCCATGGCAATGTATAAGAATGTATAAAAATTTGAAACAGTTTTGTACAATTTTTTCATAGGGGAAGTCCCTTTCATTATTACTATGCATAACTTCCAAAAAGTGAATTCACCTACTATGAACTTCATTATAAACGCTATACACTACCCCAGGGGCTTAAATGTGAAATTCGGATAGGGAGAGATGATGAATATATAATACTCGTTCACCATTCTCTTTAAACTATCAATTGCCATAGAGCTCTAGTTGTACATAAATCCGCCTTTTTACTCCTGTCTGCCTGTGCTGATCCGCCTACTCCTCTCGCAGCGAAAAATCGACGGCCTTAAACCCATTCGAAGTTGATGACGTCACGCGCTTTTGCTGATTGGATCACCGTTTTCCGCTAATTATGTACCTCGAGCATCAGCCTTAAGTGGCTGGCTGTTGTCTACACTCTAGCGAGTTATTCGTACTCTCAATGAGAAGTTCTCTCTGAACGATTCAATGAAACGGAACTTTAATGACGTCAAAAACTTATTTAACGCGTTCGACTTTCGTTTTATTTTATTTTAAGCTTTTGAGACAATGGCTGAATGAGGAAGATTACTTTTCGCCGTAACTCATCCTTCCCCTGAATTCTTCTCACAAATTGCAACGGGGTCGTTCCATCAGACCCGAAATCAAAAGTAATTGAAACAATTCGGCAAATGTGGAAGGAAAAGGTTGGTTATGGCGAAAAAAATCTTCCCCAGTCATCCAATCCTGCCAATTGAAAAAAAATAATTTAAATAGTTGAAACCCTGGTAACACGAAAGTTGTAACCCCCTATTCATGAGTTGGGGGCGCCATTCAAGTTCTGGTTAATTTACTCGTACAGGGAGAACCTTTCTTTGCGAGAAGGATCACTCCGAAATGTGTACACAGCAACGAAGCACGTGAGACCCAAGCACAAGGGCGAGAGTAAGCAGAGAAGCGGTAATCCACTCGGCATGAATTCGTGACGTCCTCAACTTATTTGTAAAAGGGTCAATTCCGTCATTTCTTCGCCGCGGATAGCTCAAAAAGTAGTAGGGACGGATCGAAAAGCTGAAGAACACGGGTATCCTCATTCTTCAAACTCTATCACAATCGAAAGTAAAATAAAATTGATGGACGACCTCATTTTGGTCGCGGATCGGGTAGGCGTGATGGATTGTTGCGATGGTGGTTGGCGTAACATGGTGAAACTCCTTCATGATGCACAAAGGTTAAGAAAAGACTATGAATGAAATGAAACAGCTAAGTCTTTTCTTAACCTTTGTGCATCGTGATGGATTGTGTTTTTGCTTCGCACCTCGTGGTAATGAGTTTGAATTTCGGCATCGGCGGAGATTTTTCAGAGACTTCCCATGTCCCTACTTGAGTGCTTAGTGAAGGACACTTCAAGTGCATCAATCCATCCGTAGAATGGGGCATCAACGTGGGATCCTCTTGGCATATTTCGGTAAGATAAGGCTAATCCCGACGCTAGGTTTTTCTCTCCACCATTCCGTCCCTAACCTTACCTTAAGTCACAAATGACCTAAGCTGTCTTTCGCCTCCTCCAAACACCACACCATTCCGTTATGCAACGTCTGTTTTTTCCGGCGAACAATAGAAAAGGATATTTCTCGGGTTTTCACGCCGGGTAAGATATTCCTCTTGTACTGGCTTGATACTTGTTTCATGTAGCGCTTTGAAATTCGTCGTCGCCGAGTAGAGCGACAAAGTAGGGTTTTTCACTCCTACAGTGGCTTAGTAAGCACGACATCCGCCGCATGTGCCGCAGTGGGAACTTGAGACGACAACAGCTTCTTCGGTAAAACCTATCCCGAAAATTCGCTCTGAGAAAATGGCTTGGCGGAGTAATCGGCTTGCATGCCAGCTGGACCAGAAATTGGGAGACCTGGGTCCGAATCCTGGCGAAGTAAAATTTAATTATTTATGTATTTATTTAATGCAGTCCAAAAACAGCACGAGGCCAATTACAGAGGACTCACAGTAACAAGAGAACAATTTACTAATATTAAGCAAATCGTAATCAACAAGGAGCAAAATAATATTCAACAGTATTTAAAAATAAATAACAAAGAATAGTAGACTTCATCGGGCGATGCGAGGAGTAGGAGGAAAATTACGATAGAGATGGTGCAAGATGGATGAGGGATGAAAAAAAAGGATCAAAATCTGGAGCTCTTTTGGAATAGGAGTTAATGGAAGAAGGAAGTCCGACTAGAAAAGAGCGTTTAAAGACAGGAAGGCGGGGGCTGAAAAAAATGAAATAAGTCACTCGACCTCGTAGTGCGCGAAGTAACACGAAGTGGGAAAAGTGAAAGAAGGTCAGATGACCTGTATTTGCCGTTAATAATATTTAAGGAGAGTCTCCGGTCAAATATTTTTTTCATGGCGATATATTCATCCTCGGTGTATTTAACTTTGCAGTCGTGCGCATGACTGCATGCTAAGTCACTTGTTCAATGCAGTGTTTCGAAGAGCAAACAGCCCATCGTCCTCGAGTATTCAGGAATCCAAGGGATTACATTCGATAGTCTTGGAAGGGATCATCGGATTCCTAAAACTCTTAGGACAATGGTCAAATCGCTCTTCGATACGATGGAAGGAGATGTGGAAAATATTACCCGGTGTGACACTCAAGAAATCTTCCCTGCCATACCATTTTGGGCTTGAGTGAATGACCCCATTGCCGTGATCCACGTTAACCAACCTACCTTAACCCATTCCCGCCCAGGAAACTTTCTGCTCGCTGTTGTGAAGATATTTAGGTACGTTGTTCCCTTAGCCGTCTTCAGTGGCGTTGCCTGGAATTTTTTTCGCGGGGTCCGAAACCAAGGGGGAAAATTTTTTGAAAAACAGGTACTAAGTAGAGGGCTTTAAAGTAATTTTAACACTTTTTATAATCGAAAAAACTTCATTTGTTAAAAAAATATTTGGTAAATTCATGATTTTTAATTTTTTTAAAATTTTCATGTTTCAAAGGAATGGTTTATAAATTCATTATATTTCAATATTTGGTTTTCTTTTTGATGCAAAGTTAGTCATCATCATCATCATCACTGGTCAACAATCCTAGGATTGGTTTGACGCAGCTCTCCACTCAGTTCTCCTATCAGCTAATCTTTTCACTCCTACTTCTTCTCTTTCAATTCTCTCTTTACTTGTTCCATATATTTTGTTCGAAAGTGTGCTTTTATATTTCAGCGGGTGGGGGGTCCGGACACCCCGGACGCCACTGGTCGTCTTCAGTAATCTAGTGAAATATTCTGACGATGCATCGACTTTTTTCTTCAGAATGACTAGTAGCCGTACAGCTACACTGGGCGATAACAAGACCAAAATCTAACGTTGCTCAATTTCTACCAGTGACCTAAATAGAAATAGTGAATCTTCACGGCAAAAATATATTTAAACGAAGGAAATTTAAAATAATCTATACAACGCCATTTCCTCTGTATTTTCATGATACTTGCATGTGATTCACAGATAGTAGGCGTCGACATTGAATTTCCGTTACGCACCCGTCTCTTTCATCAGTGGACTTGTTTCGGCCGGCCTCAAAAATAAAATAATGCGTGTATTAAGTAATTTCCAGCTTCAACAACATGTTTGTGGCTATTCTACAGCAATAAGGAGTGCGTGTTTTCTTCAAGCTAGCCTGATGTGCTCAGAGTGGTAGGATGTAGCCATGTGGATACGGTGGGCGGGAATGGGTTAATCTGTGACAAAAATAGTGGCACGCACTTTCCTATGGTCGGAGCAGGGGCTTAAACTCGGGTTCGGAGGGATGTGGGATGAAGAAGGAGACGAGAGGTGCGTAGGCATCGGTGGGAGTGCCATATATCGATCGGGTCGCAGCCAACCCCCCAAACGGCTCTCGCCCCTTACCCAACCAGCCACCCTCAGGTGGAGAGCTCCGCGCCAAACCCACCCGATATCGCCGCGAGCGAGCCGCAGATTTTTAATGCTCCTAAAGGCGTCTTCCGACAAAACACCGGCGGAAAAACATTTTTAAACGGAATTTATGATGAAAGTAACAAATAGTGCGGAGAAAGAAAATATAATTGACACCGTTTTAATACTTGAGCGAACTTGCAGCAAAAAATAGGCATGGTAAAATAAATACCCCACGAATCGATCACGTTTACAAAGTAAGTAAATGATAATATAATAAACAAGTAAATGCAAAATAAATAATTTTGGGAGTAAAATTTAAGGCTCTTGGGAGGAAAGTACCCCAAAATGTTTTCATTTCATTCTTATTTACTTGTTTTTTACCCAACGAACCTTTTTTTTATGGAGAAACCGCGCATTCACCTGTTTTGGCATAGTGGTAGAAACGAACCTCATGAACACACCACAAAAAACTCCAGCAGTCTCCCCCCCCCCCCCCCAAACACTACTGTTTTAATTATGAATGAAACCTCGAAAACCGTGACAACAAGCGAAAAAATGTAAGAAAATGAAAGTAAGCTAAAAATTAATACTAAAAAAAGACCCTCATCATTTTTTTATTAGAGTTGTAGCTAACGAGTTACAGAAGATGTAAAATTCTAAATTTTTGGAGAATCGCAATATTATGGTATTATATCAACGTTGAGAGCTAAATTCGCTTAGAAACGACAGAAAAATGCATCTTTAAGTGAAAGGAGCAATGGCGTAAATGTTAGGAGCACTCGGCAAGAATTTGAAGGATACCGCTTACTGCTAGGACAAAGTAAACGAATTTTACCTTTTAAATTTTCCACTTCTGCACTATCGGGTGAAGGTAGGATCATCCCTGGTGAGCTCGCACTCTTTTCCTACCGTTAGTCTTAAAAAAAATTATAATTTAATTTAAAAACTTGAAATTTAAACACTATGTTAAAATAAGGTTCCTGGTAAAAAAATCTGAAAAAAACATCGACTTTTTCACTACCATTTTTTTTAACGCCGATGGATGGCATCTTTGAAAGAAAAATTATCAACGTACTTTTTCTGGCGTATATGTACTCATAATGGGTCGCTCAGTCTCGGCGGAATATCCCTAACATAAAGATAGATCATTTTTAACCGATTCCAAAGGTTATTCAGTAGAACAAGTGATGTATTTTACAGACGGTTACTCTTTAAAAACGACGAAATTGCATTTTATGTGCATGCCCTATTTAAATATCTTGCGCTGATAATACAAAAAAATATGGATTTGAAACTTTCAAAGTAATATTTAAACGAAACGAGTCGTATGCGAAATAAAAAGTACCAAAACCCTTATTTCTAGCAAGAGGTACCAATTTTGATCCAGTATCTGAGAGGAAATAATTTTTTCCTGTTGTACGTTACCTCACCACTTGAGGATTTTTGCTTGGAGGTGTTCGAATACATGCTGGTTTACAACAACTGTTTTCTTCTCTACGCTTAGATGGTCACAAACTTTAACTAGGGAAGCTGAAATGTTTGGGAAACGCATAAAGGAGAAGTAGGAGGCGTCCAATGAACTATAACAGGACCTGCAGGACAAAAGGAAAAGATGGGCACATTGGTATTGTGTGTCCCAGCGTAATTGTACATTGTCAACGTAAGTAATTGGACATTGTCCAATTACACTGGGATGTCCAATGCCCAATGGACATCTAAAATAACAGAAGAATAAGCCATGAAAGCAAGTCCTAACATTTAATCATTTGTCCGATAACAGCTCTACCGAAATTCACCAGATATAGAGGTATTGGAAGAAAATTCTCTCAAAATCGTATTTCTCACCCCTGCTTTTGTGCCAGTCTGACGGTGGAATAGTTTGTTGATGTTATACACTATTCCAAATGTTTATCGGATAGAAAGGAAGCAAATTGCATGACCTGGTAACAATAACATGATAACAAACTAATTCTTTACATAATATATCGAATGAAATGCACAATCGTGATTTCACGACATCATTTCCATGCAGCAAGGAAGGATGAAAATTGGGTTGCGTGTATTCAGGGGCATCCGACGAGTACCACGAAACAACTGCCAAAACCCACATGTCGAAAAAATTACAAAATACAGCACGCTTTCTTTCTTTGTACAAGGTTAAGATACTTTTCACTTACTTTTCGCGGGAACTTTAGTCGATTCATGTTTTTTCCCGCTTTTTTTTGTCGTCCACCTTCGCCGTACGGTAAACTAACAACACTCAGAACTGATTTGACCTTTGACAAATACTTTCCATTCACAAACGGTGACCTATTCCTCTTACCCCTCATTGATCGATCCACTTATCCACCCACTCGCCTTCCTCAGCCTGACTGATATTTCCTTACCATTAATTACCCATATCTTAATTATCCCTAACCCTACTTTCACTCAACATCCCTAACTCTTAAGCTTAAACGTACCATTATCAAATGAAACAATCAAATGTATCCAAGGTGATCACTCAAATACTGTAATTTCCAGGGTACCTATTCTTCATTTTGATGACTCCATTTAAAATTTCCCGACTCCATCTTTATTTTTATGCATTATACGACATATTAATATATTAAAAAATAGAAAAATATATATGATTTAATGCTGTTAAAATAAAGCTAAATTAAACTCGCGCAATATATTATTTCACTAAACACAATAAAAATATTTTTTCAAAGAAATATTTTAAATGATTATAAACTCCCGCCGTCCTTTGCTTATATATCCTCGAACATGCTTTTCATTTGAGTAGCGAATGAAAAAACACCCTTTCTTACTAATTTTTAACCGATTACTTACGTTTAATTAGCTTTAAAAATATAGAGGTGCAAAAACGCATTCGGGAAAACAAGTAATTATCGCGATATAGAATTAATATTGGCGGCCTTATGCTATCCGGGCCACAGTGCAGTCCACAACGCTATCCAGGTTTCTGATATCTCATGACAATTGTACCAAGGCTCATGGTACTAAAGGTTAGGTCCATGTGGTCCATCAAAGATGGCGACGCCGCGCCGGGAAGATAGGACTTCAATGAAGCCATAACCGGGGAGACAGCCTAAATTCTTGGCCAAAGCCGCGCATTGCGGCAATGTGTAATATCTCAATTCTGCCGCGTAAGCCATAAGCAATTATTGTTTATTTCCTGGCGAAATTCTAATCGCTCCACCCTCAGCTTATGGAGTGGCGCCAATTTGAAGTAGTATTCTCGAGAACAGATTAACTGTCGCAAGTCGCAATGAATACTATTATTTTCGCTTTTAAGGCGATACACCCACAATTTCAACAGATGTACTATATTCCGGTCATGATTATTCGCATGTTTAATAAAATTTGGGCGCTTATAGGGATTCCTTTAACAACCAGCACTGATAAATTACATATTTCGGTGTGTAGCAAATCGTCTGCAATCTTAACTTGAGGCAATGTTTTTGTTTACTCCTCGAGCATAGTTGCCGAGTTTGTTTCAATATGGCGGCTATAAAACGGAAGTGAGGCTCATCATCGTTTTTCAATCATAAATATCTGCATTTAAATGGTCGATAAGGTAACCTGAAAAAATACATTATATTCGTTGATTATTTGATTGTCATATAGTTGTTTTTGAGGTAGCCTTATCGGGGAAAATCTTGAAAAATAAAATGTTGAAATGAGGGACGACTGCGTTTCTCCATAAGAGCAATGTAATTTTAGGCTGAATATCACGATTTTCAAATCCAGTTATTAGCGCTAAATGGCCGATGACCCCCAATTATTTTTTCACAGATCGAATAAGGCATAATTTCTCTTTAATGTATGAAAATATCAGGGCATGTTTTCGAAGGTCCTTGTAGTAGAGGTTCTACCTCAAATGCGCAGTGGTGACATCACATTTAGAATAGAATTCTCTTCTGTAATGTTCAAGATTTTAAAATTGGGGTTACTGCACAGCCCAAATGGGGCGTGCTACTAAAAACTACTAGTAGGTAGGACCTCACACGAAAAAAATATTTGTAAATAACTAATAAATACTCGATATATTTCCGTGCCTCGGCGGGCATATTTTTTCTCCGACTTTTGTATTTCTTTTACGGAAACTTAAATTTAATTCCCAACTTAATAATTTTCAAACAGTTCAATGTTTTTCAGGATGGAAAATCTTTCACACGCGCAAGCTACGTCGGATTTTTATCCGTTTGATCTTAGTAGTTTTTTCGACTGATGCGTGCCATATTGATAGTTATTATCGAGCTGCGTTTATGAAACTTGTTTCGTAAAAGTTACCGAAATATTCAATGCTCCAAATGAACCCAAAAGTTCGATGAATTTCATCTGTTATTTCAAACTGTCCCTTATCGCCTCTAACCCCTTTACACCTCCTCATAGTTCTCGCAAAACAAAACGAAAAAAACCACCCTACCCCACTCAACTTCCATTACCTACAACATCCTCCTCCCAACCCTGCCTACCCACCCACCTGTCCCCAAATTCAATATTTTTCCCGCGCGATCGGTCTCAGCCTTTACTCTCCGATGACGTCAACGAAAAAAAAACCGTCCATACCGTCGCGTAAGGCCTGAGGGGACACTCTGAGGGAACGGAAAACAAAACATGGCTCCCTGCCGCACTCAGAGCCCTCGGGTTCCGCTTCTTAGTTCACTTTTATGTACTCAAATCAATGGTAAGTCTACATAAATTAGAATGCATAAAAAATTAGAATTTACGAGTAATTTACATTGACATTGCTTGTGCATGATGTAGCTCGATCTGGTTAAAAACAAGAAACAGTATAATGCAAAGCACTGATTTGGAAAACCTCCAATGACAAAGAAAGTGATATGGGGAGGAAAAGAAAATTTTTTCATCATGCGAAAATAAAAAACTAAATAAATAATCAAGTATCGCTTGCGAGACATGATATCGAACTCCATCTGCTACCGTAAGATCGTTGGTTTTGAATTTTACTCACATGGTTTACGTCTACTAAAGGAGAAATTTTATTCGTATCGGCTTGCATCAAAGGCATTCGTACTACATCCCATTACCGATCATTGTAGAACTCTTAATTCCTACCCAAATCTCTCAATACCTCCCTTTCCGTCCAAACATCCTGTAACTTGTTGGGATGGCATCACTAATTTCCACGGATAATTATTTAAAAGAAAAATGCTCACGTCAAACGGCGCAAAACTATGTTTTATCAAAAACGCCCACAGCAATACCCATTGTTGGGTCACGTCGCACAGAACCCCCCACTTGACCCCCCGGCGTTTCTCGCTCTGCAAAGCAGTCACAATCAATTTAATCTCCACACCAAAGCCTTTATCAGCGAGTTAGACTGCGCTCAGCAAAGTTAAGCGAGGTACACGTCGAAGTTCGATATGAAAATTTAGGATGGAATGGAATAAGTTTATTATGATCTGGACTTCCCCATAAGAAAAAAAGAAAATGCTACATATCAAGTTCTGTTTTGATCGAAAAATTAAGAAATAATTATTCAAATGTATCTGGCTAACATCTCACTATGACCTAGGACAAAAAAAAAAATCAACAGTCATGGAAAATTAACTCTACATATAATAGAAAATATAATATATAAAAATTAAAAATATAGTTTCAATCACACAAAGATAACAACCAAGCAATGATTTCTCAGATAATATTTTGGAAGCGTATACTTCTATTTCAGGATAAAATTTCCATTATTAGCACATTACTGCTAGAAATTATAATTAAAAAGTTTTTCCTTAAAAATAGAAAGCGAGGAAGATTTCTTAATAAACAATGGCAATAAGTTCCAGAAATTATAACCAGAAATGAAGATTGATTTTAGGTATTTTTTGTTCGAGGTATAGGGCGCAAATGGCCGGAAATTTAGTTTTAATTATACGTATGAACTGCAAGAATTAGGATGTGCACCACAGTCATTAATATTGAAATACGTCAACGTCAATGAAAATACCAGATTTACCATTTTAAAAATGAATTTCAAAGGGAAATATTTACGGAGGACGTCAAGGATATTCTGAGAGACCCTGAATACCACAGCGCTTATAGATGGGTCAATGGACACATAATACAAATGGATTACGTCTCCTGCTGGAGATGGGCTATTTCATACGGCTTGCGCCTTACGGATTATGCAGTTTGTAGGCCAAGTATAAGGGTTCTTCCTCACCTCTCCCTACCCTCACACCCCTGTCCCGCCCTACAATCCTACTTGAAGGGCGGCGGGCGCCACCCACCACACAAGGCCTCGCATTATTGCGTCATCGCTCGGGGCTCTGTCGTCAGAACTCGCCAAGGGAGCGACCGGTGAGGTTTAGGAGAGGCGGAGAAGGGCTTCATCCGCATAGTTCCCCCGATGTCACCTTACTTGGGGGAGTATGGAAGGGGAATCAGTAGGCGTGTCTTAGATAGTGGAGAGCGGTCAAAGATATCCTGTGCAAATTCTAGCTACATATTATGCATGTGATGTGTGAAAGAGATGCTTGCATGCGAACGGATTAATTTCTCAACAAAAGCAAAATAAGAAAATTTTGAAGAAATTTTAATTTTAGAAAATACGGCATTTTTCGTACAAAGCGGGTTGAAATTTTTCAAAATGCAACGGCGAATTTAGTGCGAACTCTGTGTGCGTATCGATGGAATCGAGAATCGATTTGAAAAAATCGGAATTGGAAAAAAGAGTGGAATCGACTCATCACTAGTTTTAGAAAAGTCGGTTTGGGAAAAGGACGCACAACGCACTTATATTTTGGGACTCAAAATAATTTATAAAGAGGCGCCCCCCCTGGCTACTTGCCTCGCGAGGACGGTAAATAACACCGAAGAGAAAGAAATTCCGTAGGTTCGTTGGAAAGCACGGGCGATAAGAGGCACGAACTCCAATTACGTTGAGCTCTTGAATTTTGCGCTCGAGTTCAAAGCACTACTTCCCGCTTCCAAAGGCTTCCCCGCATGATGGCTCGCATGGAATTTCTGGGTGCAAACGCTAGCTCCAA
Organism: Ischnura elegans; assembly: GCF_921293095.1. Lineage (NCBI taxonomy): Eukaryota > Metazoa > Arthropoda > Insecta > Odonata > Coenagrionidae > Ischnura > Ischnura elegans. The sequence goes on from NC_060247.1 coordinate 37,666,400, forward strand.
AGAAGAGCATCGTCCTGTGCATAAGGATTCAGGGCAGCTCGCAGCGAGACAAGCAATTCGCGGTTAACGCGCTTAGCGGGACGGACGGCATTCTCTCTCCCGCCTCCGGACCACCGAAGGTGACGTCCGCGGTCCTAGTATGTGTGTGCACAATGCATCAGCCGCTGGTCATGGGTCGCTGACCGTCGTACCCTCAAAGATGGCCGAGTTAAGTGCCTAGAAAATTTCTAGTAGAAATGCTACTGGGCGTATCTGCAGTAATTTTAAAGTTCTAGACCAGTTACTAATAACAATTACAATTGAGTGGGTGAGATGCCAATGGGTACAAGTGATTTCTTTTTTTATATTTAGAGTTAGGTACAGAGATTAGCTATAGAAAAAAACGTTATCAATTATATAATTAGTAGTGCATTCGATTTTCTACGAGATGATGCACAAAACAGAGACTCACTTGTATCCCTTGGCAACCAAGTTTTTGTGTATTTCTTTGAATTATAACAACAAATTAACTAACAATGAACTTTACCTAACTCGGTTGACAAAAAAGTCACTTGTACCCCTTGACTTCTCACCCCCTAAATTATGATAAAGAAATAGTCACGATTACAAGTGGTAACTTGTCAAAAAAATATTTTGAGGCTAACCTCCCGAACAGGTATGTACAATAAAATTCATTAAATGTTTTTTTTTTCTTAGAACTTCCCCTAATAAAATCATACAACGGATATTGACAAATTACGCATTCGTTTCACCAAAAATTTCTAGGTAATGCATTACGGTAGTTTTTGTGATTCACTTTAGGCTTCCTCACGAAGGTTTTGGTCCAGTCACGTTAGCACAGTGGTGTAGAGAAATTAATGTCTATTCTTTTAAAATACTCCGTAAATTTCCAGAAAAAATTACCTAAAACTTAAATGTTATCAGTAATCCGAGTGACTAGTACTCGGTTTCTCCCCATCTCTGATTATATTAATTCGCACCACCCAGCCCAGTCACATCGTGAGAAAAATGCACATCGAAATTTTACACAGCAAGCCGCCTCTTTAGACATACGGCGGAATGTGCTACGACAATAGCCCTTGATATGTAAAGAATACAAAAATATTAGGGGCGCGCGACGAATACTTTGACTGCTTTAGGTAGACTAAACATTCATTTAAGTCTTTCACTGTTTTCGAACAGTAGGAGGGAGGGGGGCGAACCCTATTTCTATCCCTTCGAAAAAATACGAGGTACATTCGGAAAGTAAGTTCTGTTTTGAAATAAAATAAAGAACAACTACAGATATTTCAAAGAAATGCATAGCACTCATCTCTACCACTTAAAAACTATTTTCGACGTAGATTCCGTGATTTTCCAGTTATTTGTCATAACGTGGCACAGTTTTTGTTTTTTTACACCCTCTTCGTAGATTACTGCCGCCAGTGTAGCCATCCACGAGATAACATGTTCTTTCAGCTCTTCGTCGCGGCTGTGCCGCTGGCCGCCAAGAAAAGACTTCAGATGCGGAAACAAGTGAATGTTGCTGAGAGCGAGGTCGGGGCTGTACGGAGGATGGTAAAAAATATCGACAAACAAAGAAGAAAAGCTGAAAGAACATGTTAGATCATGGATGACCACACTAGTGGCAACATTCTATGAAGAGGTTATACTAGAACTTATGCCACGTTATGAAAAATACCTGGAAAATCACGGGATCTACGTCAAAAATAGTGTAAGAGTAGGAGAGATGTGTGCAATAAATTTCATTGGAGTTTCTCTACTTCCTCTTTTATAATTTCAAAATGGAACTTACTTTTCGAACGTACCTCGTAATAGGTAATCCACGTGACGTCACAGGGACCTTGATTCTGTACGAATAGTCAGGAGTTTTACATCGTCTGAGATTACCAATGCATGCATGAGGCACAGAGCTCAGGGAAACATTTCTTAATGATCACCAATTAAAATTGGATATGGTCAGAAAGTTCCCTTCGTTTGATAGGGTATTAATTATCCTTATTTAAGGCAAGCGATACCTGCTAGCATTCCGCATTGTAGCGGCGCTCATAGCCTCGCACCAAGGTGGCCTCACAAGGGCGGCAGCTGGAACCAGAATGACGTCACACGGGCTATTCCCATCATTCATACTTGGCCGGCACGTTTTCGCGCGCTTGAAAATTTCCACTTTTCATTTAATCGCGAAAAATAGATATCGTCATTTAAAAATCTAAAAGCGTGAAATACGTACTCCATGAGTGATAATATTTCGATTTAGGCAATTAAAAAAAAGGGCACCACCCTACTGCTTTATTTCAATCCATAACATTTATTATTATCTCTCATATTTCGAACACTTTCGGTCGGATCTGGAAATATAGAGAGGTTCCATGATAATGTTCTCTGTGGTGCTCTGAAATTAAAATATTCTTAATTGCTCACACAATCTGAGCTTGCACATGACCTCCGAGTCTCCATCTACTCCCAACCTAATCTCAATAAACTATTTGCTACCTTCTGTGTTAATTCGTAGTAGTTTTTTTGACGAATCTTCCCTTTGAATTTGGTTTAGTTTACGGATCACAGCTTAGTGCGTAGGATTCCATATGCTTGCCGCGTACTCGAAGTGAGGCGAAACGAATGCGAACTAGCATCGCTCTTTCACTCTTTCGCCCTTATACTTTCCCAAATCACGCTTCACGAATAATTGCATGTTCAGGGCCAAAAACATTTTTCATGTGTATTCCCGAGGATAGGTTTGGAGCAGAGGTAGATATAGAGAGGGGCTCTAGCCATCCCCTGCGGTATCAAATTTACACTAGATAAAATAGTAATTTTGTTCAGGCTACTGCTCGGAGGTTACCCCTGGGTTCCCCACCTACCTCTCCTTGTGACCTTTTCCTATATCCGCCACTGGCTTCGAGATATTTATTTATTCCCATACCACCTAATACGGCACATATTGGTCATTTTACATCAGAATGATAGAAAATATTTACCGATTAAACGTGCACGAAAAACCATGCTCTGGATAGGGGCAACCTAACCAGGCGGGACTCGAACCCGCGACCCCGCCGCCACCGAGGCCGGCCGAACGGTTACTGTATCGTAACTCCTTGATATTTGGCGTAATAGGACGCCCTTACGTTAGCGCCATTCGCAACGTGTATAAATGCGCTAACAATGAAATGGATCCGCTTGGGGTAAGCTGTATTCTGCATACTCCCCGAGAGCCGCTGAAGGCCACCTCAAGGGTGTTCATTATGCCGTGCTTCCCCAAAGTATGGAAGGTACTCACCTTCAGATCCCGGTGGACCACTCGCCGGTTGTGGCAATACTCGACGGCCGAAAGGATTTGCCAAAATTTGAGGCGGGCAGCACTTTCCGACATCCGGCCGTAGCGGGCGATGTAATCTGCAAGGAATTCCAGAAAAGAGGTTTATTAATATAGATGGCGGTGGGCGATCGCTCCCTTGCCAGCGACGGAAGGAGGGACATCAATTATTTTCCCAGCGGGATGCTTGCTTCTCTCGAGCCACCGTCATTGGCGCTTGAAAGGTGCGTCACTTACGAAATACGATGCCTGCGCATCAGAGTAAAGATAGCATTGGAGATCCTTTCGTGAAACGGAGTACAGTGCGGTCTCGGTAATCTGAGACATATGCAGCCGTGGAATAACCGGATAATAGAAAACGCTGGATTATAGGAAACGTACATTGGAAACAAGCACAATGCACAAAATCTTTTTAAGGAATCATTTTGTAACTAAATGCATATAGCGACAGCTTACGGAGTGAGTCAAGGTAGATAACCAAATTAATAATAACGATTATGGTCGAATAAGGCAGAATAAACCCTGGAAATCACAGTGACTTTGCAAGGAAGATTTCTTTTCCCGACTCAGTGGGTCACGCAACCAAGACTTCACGCAAATTATGAACTAAGGAACACCTACATACATAGTAAAAAAAAACAAATACTAACTATGCATTGGAAAATCATTTATTTAAAACTGAATAAATTATATTAACCGAAGGGAGGTCGCCAGCCCTGCACGCCGGATTATTAGAAGTATCGGATTACCGCTAGGCCGGATTAGAGAGATTGTACTGTATATGTTACCATCTTGAGAATTTCAAAATGAGATCTTCCCCACGTACTACACACTTCAAGTAGTGAATACTACACAAATTAGTTTTGCGCGCTAGATTTTAGAAAAAAACAAGGAAAATACATAAAGTATTCCATATTTTTGTACAGGCTCATATGACGGCACCTGACCAAGCATAGGAAAAATGTAAATGACAAAGTAAAATTGATATCATGTTCAATTAACCAAGACTCTGGTGTTTGAATGGCATTTTAGGATATTTTAATCGTTTCAGGATATATTTTCCACGACCATCATTATTTAATTACGCAAATGAATGACACGTACCTTAACATAACATAAATTTATAGTTCAGTACTCTTACCACAAGATGGCTGAATATCGACTGATTAGCACATTCTGGCTCCAAGAATCATAATTAAAATAAAACATAAATGATTAGCCATACTAAATTTTTAATTATCAGCTTACTACTCAAAAATTTCTATCCGATACGGCCGTCCAAAACTTCCCAGTAACGACAACTGATACGCTTTTGGGATATACTGCAGTTCCCGAGCTCGTGATGACGTCAAAAGCACCGAACTTCGCTCGAATACCAAAGATACGAGTATAATACGGGCAACAATTAATTTATCAGATTTTTAACAATATCGCTACGAACTGGCTAAAGAAGTATTGCTAAGCCCCTACAAAAGTGAAAGCGCCGAAAAAAAACAGTTGCAACGGGGACGATGCGGCTGAGAACCAGTAACCCACTCGGCAGGAGCGCTTGACGTCATCAACTTATCTGCAAACAATTATATTCGTCGATTTTGCACCGCGAATAGATCGAGAAATATATAAAAGATAAAAAAACCGGAAAGATGAGGGCCTGTTTACTTTTCAAACTCTCCCTCCTGGTCTATCACTATGGAAAGTTAAAAAAAAATGGTGAACGACTCGTGGCTACATTGCTGCGGCGCAGAAAGTTTGCCGGATGTTCTCGTGCATTCATGGATAAACTTTTTAAACTGTTGTATTCACGGAAATGTAATATCCATACGCTGCCGTTCCAAATTTCAATTTGAGTGCACTTTTTCAAACCCGTTTTGGTATTTGTCCCTTTTGGGCAAATAGGGCAGCCCTAATCATGATGCAAATACGTGACAATGAAGAGATGCAAAAGGTAGTACATCCAAGAAGAGGACGTGGAGCAATGACCATGACGTTGGCATTGATGGATAACGTCTGTGTCAAGAGTGGGTGACGTCTTTCAGACGTCAAAGAGATCAGAGGAGTTGAAGGAGGTCAATTTGATATTCTCCACATTCCGCGGTCACATTATCAAGGAGAGGAATTCACTCGGTATGATACACGGAACAGTTGAGACAGCGATATTAATTTGAAAAGTTTACAAACTCCTCGCATGCCTCTTGGGTCACGTTGGTGTAAAGCCAAACTGTGTGGTAATGAATCGAGTAAATGGCGGCGTGGAAATGGACAAGCGCAACAGGAGGTTGTTCCCTTAATATACTCAATTTATACCGCGATTCAAACGGTAGTAACCTGGCCGTATTCCAATGTCCCAATCAAAGGGACATATTTTCAACCTGCCACAATATCAACACTTTTGATGTCGATAATCATTGAATTCGCCAACAATGCATTGCGATTAGTGCCGCATAAATCACCTCCATCCTTAATCACGCCAAAAATCAAGGAGAGGATTTAATTTAATGGGAATTTGATTTGGAGTAAAAAGAATGAAGAGAAACAGCAGGATGAATATAATCCGGAAACCATTACTGCCATACCGTAGCGACCGAATTGAAATATATTATAAAGCCATACTTGGATGCCATTAAAACACTGCCATAACAGCGTATTTAAGAGCCCTTACTGCAAGAAAAAAATATGACCGGTAAAAAGCATTGAAACGTCAATGACAGGAAAATGAAAAGTAACTAATTTAGGGGTAGGCCTTTGAAATCATTGCTATAGTTCCATTGAAAAATGTATTCCAGAAATGGAGCATTCATATAATGTAAAGCTAAATTGTTAAATAAAATGTTCATATTCAGTGAGTTTGCTTATGAAGAAGATGACCGAGTGGAAATAAAATATACGTGAATCCAAATAATAAGAGTTCGAATTCCAGAATATATCTGAAGTGAATTCCATGCATTTGAGCGGATAACAGCAACTTAACCTTACTGCAATTTCGCAGTTGTATGCAAACACAGAAGAATCCTTATTGGTTGACGAATGTTCTATCTACCCCCTTTGATTTAACAAACAAATAAAAAATAAACAGTCGTAAATTAATGAAAACGAGTCATAAATTTAAAGTCGTTAGCCCAGAGTGGCTCGTAGTTTGTCAACCTGCAAATATTTGGCCAATGCAAAGTGAATTTAAGAAGGCTCCGCAATTCATCTATCTCTCTAGAGGGATCATCAATACTTTATTTGCCTTTAAAAAAATACTCAACAATTTCCAACTGCGCCTTCTTTTTGGATTTTTTTTGGAAAGACTATGTTTCTAATTGGAGATGAGCAATTCATTACGGCTCACGTTCTATCGAAGATGAGGTTCCAGAGTGGCAATATAATTTACAAGGGGGATTGTTTTTTTATTTAAAAGGGGCTGTTCACTCGGATCCCAAATCACATTTAATTGAAAGAATTCGGAGGATGAAGGTGAAAGGTGAGTTAAGACGAAAATAACAACTTTCCCATTCAGCCATTTTCTAGTAAACGTAAAATAAGAAAACACGAATGTTGCAGCCTACTTTTCATGAGTTTTTGACGTCAATAAAGATGTCTTGTTTCCTCGTTCAGTTCCCTTTCGCTGAGGGAAAAGGGATCCCCCTTACGGGTGTAAAGGACAACAAACCACTCGCGGCCCATGCACAATACCGAGGAGTAGCCGCAGGAGAAGCGGCGAAACGCTTGGCATGAGCTCGTGACGTCATCAACTTACAGGTGAAATGACAATGGCCAATGATTTATCGTCGTGAGTAGCTGGAAAACTGGGCGGATGTGGAAAGAAAACGGAAAATACAGGCATCTCATTTGTTCATACTCAATCGCAATTGAAAATTAAAGAAATTCGATGAACTAGCCCATTTGGCTCATCGTGGAATAAGGATCAAACTCATTCCATTATTATTTAAACCATTTAAACCACAAACCATTCCGGCTCTCAGTAAGGAAGGTACAAATTCTCTCCCATAACTCCTTGCCGTGCATAGCTGAGGACATTGAATACTTATTAAAATCATATGATGGTGTCAAACGTGACTTCGAAAATCGTAAATAGCAGCTCACCGCGCCGGTACTACTTTTCCACCCGCCATTATCCGCTCTGAACAAATAAGACTTCCAGTTCCGAAGTCGTCAACTCCCCAATCTCGTAAGCTTCAGCTAGGACTAAAACCCATGCTTACTTCCTGAGTTCCTTCAATCAGCGAAAAACTTCTATCGAAACTTGAAGCTTGTAGGTGATGGAAGGGCTCCATATTATCAGTAACAGGCACTTTGTTACTTCAACAATATATTTTAAAAAAATTCTATTAAAAAAATACATTGCGGAAGTAAAAAGGTGTCTGTTATTGATTACAGCGAAAATCTATACTAATACCCTGGATTAAAAACCAAATAAATGAGGATTTAAAATACGTTTTAGTACATGATCCATCAGGTATCTTGAAAATGTGAGGAGTACCAACTAGATTAATCGATAAAATTGATTCAGTACATAAATGTTATTAAAGAAAAAAATAACTGTAATAAGAAATCAAGATAAGTTTTCCCAATCAACACAGACAATACCGTTGTATACCACATATGAGGGGTCGAGAGGACAAGGGTTACACGTGATTGTTTTTCTAAACAGAGTTATGTACAGAAATTGAGAGAAGAAATATATAAGGACTCGGTGGCCAAAGGATGTAAGTGAGTCTCTGTCATGTGCTGAAATCGAGAGGAAAATGGAATGCGCTACTAAATTTCAAGTCGATCTCGTATGTTTTCTTTACCTAACTCTGTTTAAAAAAAATCACTTGTACCCCTTGAGTTATCATTCCCACATATATCTATTATAATTTTCCGAAGATCTTATTTCTACTCACCGATATACAACAGTATTATCTTATCCCCTAACAAGGATCAAATCGGGAATAAACCCTATGCCATTTTTGAAGACGGAATCACAAACGCCATTGAAGTCATAATTATTATAAACCTCTCACGTGTGCGAGGTTTATTTCATTCTTTTAAAAAATACTACCTCACCATTAAGGTATAGCGCTCCATATGTTTCGGGAATAAATCCTTTAAAAGTTTTAATATTGAGTAAAAAGATAGGGAACAGTCAAATTTAATGAATTGAAAACCCAGAAAAAATACCGGTCTCAGCAATTTCGACCATTGCTGAGACTATTTCTTCTGTTGAATAATTTTGAACCGAGAGCAAAGCAAAAACAGATCCCTAGGAAATCCTAATTAAAATGATTCTTGAATGGCCCCTCAGAAGTTCCAAGCTTGCGTGCAGCAAAAAGCTTTCTTGACTGCTATTCTTACTTTGCGGGAAACAGCTCGCCAACTCGTTCATAACGGACTTATGCACGTGAAGTTAACGTATAATGGGACTGGTAGAAATAAGAAAAATATCAAAAACAAATTGCTTTCCCTCACACAGATAGGGAGACACATGGCTCGGCCAGCTCTAAAACCGATTCAACTTGCATCCATTTTCTCCGATATAAATCGTGTGATAGCATCATGAAAATATTATAGAAAAAAGAATTATCTACCGCTTTTGAAATCGTGATCAGACACTCAATAATCACGGGAATAGTTTAGTATCGTGTGTCACGATATCTCGCGTGCAGAATTGTTAAAAAATGAGTCTATCGTGACCGCTGACGTCCGAATTTATTGGAAGAAAATCACAAGGTGAATTTTTTTAGACACAGTTGTACCTATCATACGTCGTTAAGCACGGCGTAAAAGTAAAAATAAAACTATCCGAGCACTCAAATTTCAGCACAAAATTTTCACCGCTTCCAATTTTATCCTATTCATGCGAAACTTCATAAATATAAAGCACATTATTGGGTTAAATACCATCAAAGATGACTGATATATCGAAAAAAAATAGACTAGATCCTTTGGTTCACCGTTACTGGAAAAAAATCTCCTAGGGTCAGGTGAAGTTCAAGGATCGCGTGCAGAAAAGGTATTCACGGCTGACGGTGCAGCCTATTTTAAGGGAGACACTACGTCAACTCTCTCCAAAAGCATGAACGTACGTCACTGTTACGTAAGACAGCGAAGGTAAAAGAAGGAGGGAAAAGGGAGTCAAATGCCATTATATTAGAACTCTGGCGGGATACTCTTCCACCCTTTTCCCCCCTTAAAAGGTGGTCAGGGCCTAAAGCCCAATCCTCGGGCCGCCGGGCGAAAATCGCAACACACAAGACAACCCACCCCATTCCACCACATCACCTGCTGACGTCATAAAATCAAATCCCAGGCAACCCCGACCCCTTTACCCCTCCCCGCTCTCCTCTCAAAAACCCCTCGGGCCGGGATGGTGGAAGGGGATAAGGTGGGGGGGTTAGAAGGGGATTGTGCTAGCGGGTCGCCCCACTCTTTACCCTGGCGCTGCCTGCCTCTCCCTCCCACGACCGTTCCCTCTCCTCCCAACGCCGAACCAACCCAGAAAAGACCCCTTTTCCGACTTCACATGACGTCATTCGGGAATTCTGGCGCGATCCTTCCCCTTCACGCGGTCACCCCCCTGACTCGAAACAGCCAACCACCCTCCTCACCGCTCTCAAGTCCCCCATACCCCTGGCCGGGACCACCCACGTCACCACTCGCCATTTCCGCGGAGAAACATCCCTCCTCGGGCCGCCGATCCTATGCCGTCAGAAATAGCGATGGGCATTAAAAAAAAATGGGGGAGAAGAGAAGGGAAAACAGCGAGCACTTTGACGCGGACGTTTTGAAGCGCTGAACCAAAAAGGATTTTTTTCATCCGACAACAAATGTCGCACAACAATCTCAGCCTCGACACGACATTCCAGAATCCTCGAATGGTATTTGAAGGAGGCGACCAACACCTGAGGCCATTTGCGCCATGAGGGAAGGGTATGGAAGGAAAAATGGAGAGAAACCCGGCGTCGGAATTAGCCAGTTCTCAACGAAAGGGCACCATGGCTAAACGTCCCATCCGACGGACGGAGTGTAGCGCCTGTCCTCCACAAAACATTCGAGCATGGATCGGGCAGCTTCTGAAAGTTCTCTGCCAGTGCAGGGGCCACGGTGTGGGAAGCCGACACTCTAGCCTGCACACCAACCCGATATCAGAGGTTCTAGAAAATAAAAACGGTGATAAATGGTGTCGGCGGCAATGGGAGAAAGCCCTTCCTATTTCTATTGGAATATCGCGGTTCTGAGTTCCGTCTGGGTAGGTGGCCCCTATATAGGGCCGAGAGAATGGCCTCAATGAGCTCGGGACGATGAAGGTGAATAAAAATAACTACACTTGTAGCGGTAAAATTAATTTTAGCGTTTTTAGGTTCTTATAAGTAGTAAAGTTTTTATGTCATTATACTCTACAAGATAAACAAGGAATTTTCACGAAAATTTCATTACTACGCCTCACAAAAAATGTGTAATATCATGTGATCAAATGCAGGATATATGAACTAATTATTAATGGCAATTAAACGAACTTTTTACTCTTTTTTACGTCACACCACTCGCGATTTTTGTGGCACAGCACAGGAACGAAACATTTCCTTGAAAAACGTTTTCGATCTACAATGAACCAGGCAAACAATTAAAACACAAATTCACCATGATTTAACTTACAATGAATTATATTTAGAAATATAAATCCTGAAAAATTATCCTCACCTCACAATTTTACTGTTACTCGCCTGTTACTTTCTTTAGGAAGCTCAATATTTTAAGTTGCTACGTTAAAATAAGTTTTCTTTCACTTCGTGGAACTGATATATGTGTAATTCTCGAGCAGAAAAAGTCTTATTGGCTAAATCCATAAATTGAGAGCTTATTTTTTCACTTAGTACATGAGTAAAATATCGTTGGGAAGGACGGACATTGTCACTCAACGGGCGACTCAATATTCTTACTGGAAAGCTTTAATTTCTACACTTTCTTACTATTTATTGTATCATTCACCCGGTAATCTTAACACCTTACATGCGAGTGATGGCACTTTGAATTACCTTTCAACTGTGCCTCACAGGTTGATGATGTGGATCAAGAAAATAATGAAAGGGTTATTAGGCGATATGACAACTACTTGCCAAAATAAACATCGCTCAAACTTCCCAGTCAGTTCAATAAGTAGAATCAATATAATACCTTACGAAAAGTCATATTTGGAGGGAGGGCCATAAGGTATTTTGCTTGTAAAAGGACTCTTTAGTTAAGTCAACCTTAAATTTGCTGTTTACAGTCACATTGAAAATGTACTGATGTTTATTTAAATTTCAAAATTCATTATAGAGTTGTGAATAAGTTTCCACCAATACAATTACATTATGTCACATGTACAAAATGATTAAGGTATTCAATATATTTAGAGATATAATACTGAAAGATAGGGATAGCTACATTATCACGTAACATGATTCTCCACGGAACAGGAGGATTGCCTCGAGAATCTCGACTATAATTTGAAAATTCGCTAGATCAACATGTAAAAGAGACGGTGGCTATATCAGAAAATGTAACGAACAAAAAAAAACTTTCTCAGGAGAGCAGCTAGAGAGAGACTAACTGGGGACTAGCTAGGACTACGTTAGGAATGAAACTTTCATTCCACGACTTTCTGAACCTACGCCCGGACTTCAATGTGCCAACTGCTACTTGGATGACGGGTTCTGCTGTGGCTTGGCTATTTGACTCGTATGATATTATTTTAACGCCACCGTTTCACGTTACGGCGACGCATGCACGAAGTAAAAAAAATCTCCTGAATAATGGATTTCCCCAAAAAATCTGTTTCAGATTCCCTGCCACTCTTCCCCACTTTTTGAAAATTGGCCCACATTCAATTTTTCTGCGACCCATTTTATTTTTCCCTCGACATTTTGACGATAACAAATTTTTTCTCCCGACATTCGACGAAAAAAATTTATTAACCCGACGTCAAACAAGAATTTTTTTTCGGAAAATATTATTTTATTTCCTACCCCGTATAAAAAAAACAGCGTAGCAAAACCTCTTCCTCCCCCCCGACCTTCACATTTAACCGGCCCAATTTTACCTTTCCCCTCCGGAATGCCCGATTCACCACCCGCCCTTATAATCTCACGTAGGTAGGCATGCCTCCCGACGCCCACGCGGCAAAGTCCCACGCTATCTTTCCCTCGATACCGTCCTTCGACGTCATGAACCAACCCTCCCACCTCGTGACCCTTCGCGCGGTGATCTTCAATTTTTTTCGACCATGTACTTTGCGCCCCCGTTAGACGTAGTAGATTGGTCGGAGAGTAGGGCGGTTCGCACTCTACCCCAAGCAATGGAATACCCTTAAGCCCCTCGAGGTGCTGCATAGAGGAGGCCCGATTCCATCTCACAGAAGGGTGATTTCTGTTGCCACTTCGGTCGCATTTTAATCGGTTTTCAAAAGTGTCCGCGGCGCGGTGATGAATGAAATGCTATCCATATTTTTTTCCAATATTTTGCCTTACCTATTATATTTCCAATTACGAGGAATAGCATTGAAAAGTTATGAATTAAACCCATTATAACCCAATGTTGCTTGTAAGCAACATAAAAAATATATACATTTTCAGCTCTATTTGGGAAATATCTAAACTACGAATTATTTTGTGGTGTAAATTTTAATGACGAAATGTTTAGCTGCCAAGATAATTAAGATTGAGGGCAAAATTTTCAAGTTTTCAAAATGAAAAATCGTGAAATTTGATTTCTCCCAGAAGCAGCTCTGAGTCAGAAAGGGTTAATAGATCACATCCTCGTGTGTATAAATTTCGGTTAATACCCCTACTTACAACTTATTTCCCCTTGAAACTCGGATCAGTTTGTCCATCAGCATCGTGAGTGGCGACTTTCGAAACCCATTTAAATGACAATGCATTTAGAGGCCGACTTGAGTATCCTCTCTTGTAATATTCGTGCCCCCCTCGCCAAGTGAAGCCATATATTGGCGCATCTAGCAATCTTGAAGCCCGTTTTACACGGGGCATATGTAAAATCTGACGTACCAGTTCGCGCCAGGGGGGGTTGGTGAGTGCGAGGAGGGAAACGGCGAGAGGTCTTCATTATTTCGAGCGGTTTGAGACTCCCGCGAGGGGTCGGATTCTCAATTGCTCACGCAAACCCCTCACATCGGACACCGCGAAGGTACGTGACGTCTCCTCGCCTCCGGTGACGTCGGAGATGGGATGGGGAGTGACGCCAGCGACACCTATCCCGACTGGGTCCGAACGCGCTGCCAAAGAAGGCGACGGACGGTGGGCCGAAATCGAAAAAAATGGTAAAATAAAAAAAATCGAGAGAGAAAACAGAAATATTTGCTTGAAAATACTCATTGAATCTATGAGCTATGAGATTTTCCTCGTTTTTAGCTAATAAACGATTAACATGAGGTCAAAAATGAAAAAAAATCGGAAAATATTGGCCCACATTCAATTTTATAACGAGATCTCCAGTATCAAGCCCTTGTCGAACATTTCGTGTAAATGAACGCAGAAATGAAACGCAATCAGATATTATAAAAAAATGTTGTTTTCACTCAAGAGAAGTAACCGCGCTTTTTTTTTATCAACTATTAACCCAATTTTTTTTTTAGAAATGGCAGATCCGCATCTTTGGTCACTCTCTAGAAATACACAGGAGAAAAATATTTGCATCGCCGAGGATCACGAAGTTTTTCATAAAGAGACTATTTTTAAACATTAAGATACTATAAAGATTCCCCTTGTGTGAATCCGATAAATGGCGCTGCGACCCTTAGCGACGACGGGTTTTATGTCAGTTTCTCGGGCGAGGGACATTATTCTTCCTCTTTGGAATTTTCGCTAAATACGAACAAGTACGGGAGATATACTAAAAGTACACTAATGTAGTTCAAGGTTTGTTCCCAAAGGTTTGTAATTATTATTAAAGTATTTAAAATATGATTAAATACAGGCAAAGACGAATCAAAAAATATAGTAAAAATAAATTACGACACAAAATGTACTTTAAAAGCGACGGAGTGACGCAATATTAATAAAAATCAGAACCCATTTTCAGTCACTTCCTGCGTACAAGATGGGAAATGAATTCATGCGATGAAATGAAAATGAACACAATTGCAACTGTTCGATGATTATTATGATAATCGAATGTCCTCAGGAATAAGTACAATTTTCACTTTGCATGAGACTTGAGTATGGACCATCTCTACGTTCACGTTGTGTAAGGTAGACCTAATGCAGCTATCAAAACAGCGATCAGTAAAGCATGAGATGCTAAAATATCGATGGTACAACCAAAGATATGATGTGAGGACAAGGAAATAATCATTACTAGCTTTTACAGCAAAAAATATTATTAGTTCTTCAAATTTTATTTTTATCTTTCTTTTACAATAAATGACTGCTCAGAAAAAGATATATTTCTGATCTTTCAAGTTCTACGGAAGAATGGCCAAGGTAAGATTGAACACGGTGACGTCAGCAACAACGACAGGGGTTCACGCCTTCCGGTGGTTTATCCAGAAGTGAATGCTACCCCAAGTCTCAGGTGATAGGCGGTGCTGTCGGACCTGCAGGGGTTTGCTGAACAAATCGGAACAAATGATGGCAGCGGAAAAAATTGAAGAAGGGAGGACATTAGGAATCTATTACCGTATTTATCATAGTAAGAACGGCAGGATTACATGAATAGATTCAGTATACATGCTCAATAAGATCATGAAACTTAAGAATGCCGCGCCATACGCTGAGAAGCCTACTGTTTTATAACGCCAGTCATTATCAAATCATCATTAGACAACGATCCTAAGATTGGTTTAACGCACCTCTAAATCCTTCTCGCCTATTCGCTAGCCTTTTTATCGCGACATAACGTCAGTATATTGATGGAAACCAAATCAAATTAAGCGCCTGAGTTGAAATAATCACAAATACTAAGAACTTATCTCGCGAATGGCTATCCGCCAGCTTCATCCCTTTGAAATTTAAGGGACACCATGATAATGAAATACTTTCACTGACGATTTATTAGCACTTATGATGCATATACATATATAAGTACATTGATAACAATAAATGGGGTGGCATTATGGGTCACGTCACGTCCCTAACAAAATCGAATGAGAGCATGGCCATTTTCACAGAATTTTATGTGAATTACATAATAAATACGTCAACCGTAATTTACATTATCACATGAAACGTAATTGTTACGAATCAGTGACAGAGAGTAAACGGATACGGTGAATTTATAGGGCTGAGAAAGCCGCAGCTAAGTCAGTAACAATGCACAAATCGCGGCACCACTCGTACTTTTAAACGCAGTTTACGTCACTGCCTGGCGCATCGCAAGCGAAGTCTTATGAGTGAAAATTCCTGAGAAGAAAGAGAAGAAAGAAAGGAGTGAAATGAGTCGGGGGCGCAAGCTTACATCACGGCAAGCGTTCAAGGAAAAAAAGGATTAGATACAAAAACAACAGAAGAATTCCTTTTATAAAAATGGCGATCACAGAGTTTCAATACGTATTCATTAACAGTAAGTTATGGAAAGTGAAATTAGAAAAAAAAACAAGGCTGTTAAAATAATGAGCAGAGCAAAGGAAAGGAGTTTTCTCTCATTGCAGTGAAAAGGGAGTCGTCAACGGTTGGAGCTATAGTAAAGATCTGCTCTAAACGACTGACTATTGAGGTTTGCGATTCAAAAGTTTCTCTCACAAAGTATTCTAAATAAAACATGTGTACGCTACCCTGCAGCAAGGCTATTTAAATAACGTATAAAATTACCATCCTCTGCGTTTTTTTATCGCTCTATAAACTTTTGCATCATAAGTTAACAAAATAAATTCAATTTTTTACTCGCTTTAAAATTTTTGTTGAAATAACTTAAATTAAATTAAAATTTTAGCGCTCACCAAATCTGAAGCTAAATCAGTCCAACAATTTTTTTCAACGATATAGACACATATAGATATTGGAATGGACCATATTTATTGCCCTAATACGAAGGTCTACATAGGGAAATGTATGTTCCTTAACAAACCCGGCCAGGCATGTGAGCTTATGTTTCATCGGAATAACCTTAAAACCGCCCATAAAAATCAACGACGTTTTCCTAAACAATAGATATGTGGAAGATGGAGTACGTCATGATTGGAAGTCAATGTTTGATTTTACTATAATCAATCTTCAAGCTAACCAATGAAGAAATCGCTCGTGCTAGGATTGTTAGTGACATTCAATTCACGATTTGCGTTCATCGATCAAATTCACCGAATTGCCCCATCATCGTTGAATATTCAGAGAACTGTGCGCATATTATCACATTCTCAAGCGCGTAGTACGATATTTATCACAGAATGAGCACCAAAATTCGTATTTGTTTTAGTAGGCATCACATAGCTGTTGTTTTCATGAATAGAACCATAGAGTAAGTATATATATGCAGAATATACTTACTCTATGATAGAACTAAGAAATGCATCTAAATCTCAAAGGACTGTAATCTCATCTAGTAAATTTCTTGTACACGACAATCGTTCGTGTCAATTGAGCATTCATCAGGGCAAGAAATATTTAATATCGATACGGGTCACATTGCAAAAGAATCTTTTTTGGACTGAGGTTGTTTCAGATGTGGTGAGACCTTAAAATAAAATTTTTTCAAAGTACATTTTAATAAAATCTACATCTACATAATACCCCACAAGCCGCCTAAAAGGCGTGTAGCAGGGGGTGTTAGGACACCAGCCGTTTACAGCAAAAAAAATGAAGTGCTCTAACGAGTTTGGGCCTAGCGTTTATTAAAGTCCTTTATGGTTGGGGGAAAAACGAATTCCCGTATCTATCCGTTCGGCAAAACATCTCTCTTAATTTATCGCTTCTATCGGACCTGGAAATATAGTGTGGCTCTAATATTATGTTCTCTGTGTCGCTCTTAAAGATATCCATTCTCAATTGTTCAAACAATCTAAGCCTAGCATAAAAATATGAAAACGATAGAAAAGCTTTGACTGAGAAATCATACATTTTGTACTCCCATTCTGCATATTAATTACACCGTTTGAAATAGGCAGCCTAAGTCTCTTTTTCACAGCCTAAATCTGTTTTGATCCCGTTAATTTTCATTTTCGTTTTGCATCATGTTCGCCAAAAAAATAATCTTCAATCCCTCAAAAAGGGTTTACTCTGTATCCGGCGACAGTAACAGGACATCATCGGAACGAAATATGATTTAAAATTAGGAATAGCTTATCACCGGAAGCAAAAAAGCAAAAACTCGAAAAAAATTTCGATAATAATATAGGCTAATAATCCAGGTAATAGGTTATTTGGATCATTATTGTGCCTGTGATGAGGATTTAGGTGTGAAGAAATCCGTAAATAGGTAGGGATAGAATAGATTTTAGTAACATTAATTTCCTATCATGGAAAGGTTCCACAGTGTGTGCCCGTCGACGAAATTTTTTTAGATTAAATCGGTTTTAGTGGTGCATTCATAATCATGCCTAACATGCATTCTCCTTTGCGAGGATGAACGAGACTCACCACGATCCTAGGCGTCCGTCCGACGCCATTATGTCGAGAGAACTTTAACTAACAAGGAGGTCACATTCACCCTCGTAACCTTAGCTCTTTACGTGCCACGATAGACCGCAGAGCATCCCATCGGCCCCTGACTGAAAGGCGCCCGTGCACCTTTGGCATTTCAGCCGACAATCAATGCCGAACACCGCCTAGTCTCTTCTTCGACTTCTATCCCACGAAACAACCACGGCCCCGTCCCAACGAAAAAACACGCTACCTGGCCTTCAAAACGGATAAACAGCTTGTGGGTACTGCAGTGCCCACTTATAACGAGCCAAACTCCTGCGCACCGTTTAATATTGCATCAAAGACAAACATCTAGCAAGCATTTTTTCTAAGGAAAAAATCCTCATTATATGTAACTAGCAATGAAATTACAGTTAGTTGTGACACAATTAAGTATTATATTACTACTGGGTATCTCTCTGTCACCAAATTTCATTAATAGGCTGAGAAAAATACAATTTCTGACAGTCAGCATTGGTCAACAATAATGGACAATAGCCAAAATAAGGTTTATTTAGACCCGGACACATTTCAATAAAATGCAATTCAATACACATGAAAATTATCCATTAATTATACCCCATGCTGATCCCGAGCGGAAGTTTTTAGGACATTTCTATTCCCTCACCACTCCAAAGCCATTCAATCCTATGTACTGTAATTTGAATACAAATTCGCAAAATAAGTCTAAGCGACGATTTTTTAAGCAATAAGGGAGGTAACCACGAGTACTCTGTCACCATTGGATACCGACTCGGCCAATGAGGAAGGAGCATTTAGAGCTTTCTTGGAGAGGAAAGAGACCAAATTGAACAATTTAACTTTTGAATGATATATATTTTACATTCAGCAACTGATTTCTCCCTGTTATTAAACTACCAGACTTTTAGCGAAACAATTATCCACTGCTTATGTATTACTAATGCTTTGTGATGCAAAGGGCCCAAACAGCTGAGACCTCATTGCAATCATGTTTATAAAACGTTATCTTACACTTATTACCTTGCACCTATTCAGATAGATGGACTCTTTCTCAATAAAAAAATTGCATATATTCTGCATTTTTGAAACATGAAATCATGAGTGCAGAAGCTGACTGTACGGTTACTTTCAAGGCGTAGTTGGTAAAAGCATCGTGACCCAACAAAAAAATTCAACTTTGAAAATACACAAAACACTAACAAAACCAGAGTTTCCATGCCACTCTGCAATAGTGTTTTTATAGCACAAACAGAGCTTCATCCTGAGTAATGAAATCTGTGAATCTGTACGACGCGTGCTGTTACTATTCAAAAGGATTAACTCCACTAAGTCCTACATATAAAGTAACGCCTATCTCAGCCTGTCTGACTTCCGTCAATTCCCTCAACAGCGCTCAGACGGGATGCGGCGCTCACATTATCCGATTAAACACACGTTTTAGGAGGCCGAATATCCTGACCTTCTTTCCACAGTCTCTCTGTCTCTATCAGTATCTCTCTCGAATGACGTCATACATGGACGTCACCCTCCCACCGACCACCCTTTGAGACCCCATCCCCTCGCGCCTTACCCCTCCGTGTCTACGGCTTCATCAAATCCACGCTAGATGCGGCCTCTGCGAAGAAAGCCAACTAATCAACAACTCAAGGACGTGTGACGGAAAAAGAACCGATACAGTCAGGAGAGGGCTCGATATCGATAAGGATGATGGAAAACCAAATACAAAGGAAGAAAAAATAAAATAAAAAATATAAAAAAACACGCTTATTCCAAATACAATATAAAATGCAATTAATAGTAAAAATAAGCTTTTCATCCCACGGAGAATACGGCGTGGGTACCGACTAGGTTTCCTAGAAATGAGAGATTAAGAGCATGCTACATGAGTAAGGATTGGCACGCAATATTAATATTTAAACCTAATCAGCACCCACGCCAAGTCTTATTCTGCGAGTGGTGTAAAACTTATTGTTTTTACTTTAATGTATTTTATACTGTTTTTGGGAAAATCGTGGTTCTTTTTATCTTCTTGTATTATATTTTTATTTTCTCCTTTTTGGTGGGGAATCGTGTTATCGATTTAGCAGAGCTGGAATAGAAATGTACTTTTAAAAATTTAAAACAATTTTCTACTAGGAAACTTAGTTAATCATTTAAGAACACAATTGTATAAAATATCAAATGACTGATTGCTGAATATCATATTACCATCAGCAGCTAGCAAGTGTGTAAAATTTAAAGCCGATTCGACAATAGAAAGTGAGATAAAATTAAATTACAATATTCCATCGAGTCAACAGACAAAGAAGTGAAGCAAGTTTAGAAAAAGCGTGAAATAATGATAAGTAGCAGAGAACGCATGCGAAACAGAAAATGGATTTAGAATATCGGAAAGAATCGTGAAAAATAAACGAGGAAGTTCCTGATGTTAAAGATTTTTGAGCGTTGCGGTGAACTACTGGATCTGTTTTCGAGTTGTGAGATAGTGATTAGGGCGAGGCAGAAATAAAAATACCAAACTGATACTTCAATAAAAAAGGGAGACTTACAGCGAAGGAGAAGATATAAAATAAGAAAACTAATCCAAAATGTTAGCAGTGAAAAAATCGAAAATTTATTGATCCCCAAAAATTTACGGATAGGATTACTATAGCTAAAAAAGAAACACGATTAAAATTCAGCAAGAATATTATATTGCAATTGAATATATTCTTTTAACTCAAACATAGGAGCGAATAGAAAATGTAGGAAATGGCTCTTTGAGTTAAAATGGAATGTCCTCAATAGCTTCTGCTTACTTAATGTTTCTTCACTATTCGTGACTCTCCAACATTTTGTTTGCTATTATCTACCACACCGTTTAACAGAACGTTGTCGATATCTATTCTTTCCTTTCGCGAAAAATTCTTCTTAATGCTGGAAAATTCTTTTCCTCATCTCTTTTATACTCAACCATTCTTCTCAAGCGTGCAGTCTAAGGAAGTAAACTACTTCTCAAGGTATTATTGGTATTATTTCTGCACGAATGACTTCACATTGTTGATCTTAGGGTCACTACTTGAAGTTATATACAAGACTCGCTTAGCTCGCTGGGGGGGCTCTGCCCCCCCTAGGCCCCCCCGAAAAAGGCCTTCGGCCTGTTATGCTCACTGTGGGAGGTCTTACACTTTTTGTTTGCTACTTGTTACTTAAGGATCGTTTACTTTTAAGCTGGCTAGCTTAGGTATAAGCGATATTTCCACTTTCACGTAAAACGAGCGCATGGTACGTAGGCTACAATATGAATGTAAATATTTATAAAGAGAAACGTTTTTCTGAGGGGCTAAAAAAGTGAAATAAATTTCTACGAGTTTCTCTAACTTATTCAATTCAAATACAAAAAGCGTTGAGACCACGTTCCACTGTAACACCCAAGGCATACGTAATATCATAACATAACGACTTTACGTATTACAATGAAAAACACGTTTATTAATTATTTTCCACAAAACTCAACCAAATTCTTATATCATATACGAATAAGATGTAACAGCTGTTCCCCGCTTCGTAAGCGAATTACGTAGGGACTGAATATCAATATCTAGAAACAAATGCGCCTTAGCATGAATTGGGGCTAGTATGACGAATTTTATCGAAATATTATTGATCCTGATCGCGAATGATTTCACTTCAGAAATACCTCTATTTAAAGTTTTAATGAATCGGGATACACAAATATCTCAGCTTTAATATCCAACGCAATGCGCAATAAATCTGGTGAGTAACGCATCACAGCCTTTGGTGTACAAGACATTGTGAATGTCAAGATTTCGATAATTTTCACAGTTGAATAACTTAGTCACTCAAGGAAACGTGATTTTCGCAAGACAAATAATTGAATAAGAAATACCTTTATTTGCACTTATCTTCCATATTGTATTTTTCACTGCCTATTCACTCCTGCAGCTCACGGATAACATTGTACATTAAAAAGGAAATTAACGGAAAAAAGAACGTAAACAAAAATAAAAAGTCATCACCATCACAAAAAATGAATATATAATAATTTTTACTAACCTTTATTATGTAAGACTTGTTTAAAAGTCTTTCTACTACAATCGTGTATCGCCAACAAGATACGAACTATAGTCAACAGCACGAAACATATTTCTAATATGGCATTTAGAGCACTTGTGAACTTTGAAATTAATAACCACCACCCTCTCGATGTAATATACCAAAAACAACAACTAATTTCTTACCTTACATTTCTCCGCTTTTCATTTGAATGCGCTTTGATTTAAACAGGTGTTTGTTCTTGCGGAAAGAAGACGCAAAGAAATAGACACTTCAATTATTACTTTCTTAATTTCCTACCTTATATTTATCAGTTTTTCGTTTCATTTCCTTTATCTTCTTTCCCAATTTAGCTCCTCTTGTTTGCATAAACAAATATGTTGCTATGATTGCTTGCTTGTATGACTGCCGCGCCGCCATTGGAATTTGGTGGCCATTTTTTGAACTAATCCCCATACACTCAATTTTATATGAATAGACGGATAAATAATTGTAAATTTAGTGTTTTCATAATTTTTCCTGGGGTTTCAGACAATTTTAGAGGGGGTCTTCATTAGACTTTTTGCCGTATCTCGTCTCGTTCACCCCAAACATTTGTATACGTGAATGAATGAATGAGTGGTCGTTAAGGGGCTTCATGTTATATAGATAAATCGTAATATATTTATGCACGAGCACGCAAGCGTTACAAAACCAGCCTACGCCATGGGCATCGCCAATGGAAAGAAGGGGAGAGGTCAGCTACCCATCCTTTGATATGTATGTGATAGAGACATTTTATTCCCAATTTTCCTTGCAGGCACAATACTACAACCCTACGATTAGTATAATGAAGCCCTCCATTTATCCCTTAGCCGACCTAGTTCTTTCAGTTTCCTTACATTCCCTTTCACTGCGTCCTTATTAATATGTCCCAGGTACTTATATCAAGAGACTCTTCCTCGGGGGAGTTTTCCTTAAAATTTTCTTTTCATTATGTTCCTCATGTAATTAATTACTAATGGATCCTTACATTCACGTCAATTAAATCATGTAAAGTTATATATAAACACGTAAAAAATAAATGAATATATACCGAGCGAAAAAGAGCTTAACCCAACATTTACGCGGATTGGTTTGGTGGCCGCCAGAAACAACGCACTTCGCGTCATAATTTTAGATCCACGTTATATCTATTGATCCAACAGAAACTATAAGATATGAAAATTTTCAAATATTTCAAAAATTTCAAATTTATTTTTCCCGTGG
Source organism: Ischnura elegans (assembly GCF_921293095.1). Taxonomy (NCBI): domain Eukaryota; kingdom Metazoa; phylum Arthropoda; class Insecta; order Odonata; family Coenagrionidae; genus Ischnura; species Ischnura elegans. Next base: position 37,689,596 of record NC_060247.1, read on the forward strand.
GCAATTAATGATCTGATTAAAGTAAGCCCGTATCGAAAGCACAACGTACAACTTAATTTATTTCAAAGGTAGATTAGCTGGTGTCGTGACATGCCAATCGAGGCGTCATAAGAGATGGCTTATGGAAAGAGATGTACCTATAATCCCAAGGGGAATAAAAAAATGAGGCCCCAGTCCGCAACGCGGCTATGAGTACAGAGCGATCCACCAATTCTCAATATTTGCCGTAGATTATTCGCACTCGGAAATAATTGCATTTTAGAGTTATGAATACGACAGATGGTATTGTGACTAATATAAATTACGCTTGAGAACCCTTACTATAACTCATTTCCTACGATATTCTGATCGCCCTTCCATCAGGGACGTGAGTTAAGTGGCGACTTTAAAAAAACCAACTCCAAGCACGTGGCGGGTTACAAAAATTCTAGCGGCCCACCGGAGAATCCTCCACTGTAATATTAGTTGATATTCCATTTTAACGGTCTGGACAGGAAGCGTAACAAATCTTTCCGGCCGCTAGGTTTTCAGGAGCTTAACTTCTTTCCATTCGGCAACGGCTCACGAATACTAACCTTTCCCTTTTGCGAAAAAAAACAGAAGCGGTTGCGCTCCCGTCCGCCCGCAATCAAATGACGAACTGCGCTCTCGCATGTGATTACGCCAAGGTCACCTCCCGCGTCACTCGATTAGCTTCGCCTCCCATCTACTAACGGGAGCGACTCCAATTTATCAAGCGGACAATGGCCTCACTACGAACTCACTCGCGGCACGGCGACGATGAAAGGCTGGAAGTCGCTTCGTACTAGTAGCCCTTACGCCCAGTTCACAACAACTTAAAGAAGACATGCATCTCCTACTCGACCGGCCTTTGTTGGTGACGGATTTATCTCTCTTTCTATCTACCCTGTATCTCTGAAGCCACTCAAGCCTCAAAAATGTTTTCGGCCTCGTGAACAACTGCTGGCCATCCGTCTCGGACCCGCATTAGCTCCGGTGTAACGCTGGGCCTTTTAATATCTCTTCTTTTGCATGCTGATGACTGATCACCTCCTGCCGAACACCCTAGAGGTGGCTCGCAGGATATTATGTAGTTATCTCTGTGTTTGGTATACCTAACGTAGTCTTGGGTGCTTCAGTGGTTGTTTTTCATAGGTGACGGATTTATTCGCGTGAAACTTACGCATATCTTGAAAATTTCAGGGTAAGCGGGGTAGACCCTAATAAGATCGACCTTTGAAGAGTAAACTTCATGGAAATTCATCGTAGCTCATTAACAGGGATTAGGGTATTCGAAAAATGTTTTAGAGGTAAAGCCTGATCTACTTTTGCCTGTCTCTCGAGTGAATCCAAGAAAATAATGAAATAGAAGAAGTTACAATTAAGAAGTTTTTTTTTAATTTGAGGCGCACCCTATTATCTTAATCTGCCTACGGTGACCATTTTAAGATCACAGCGTAAGTATTAAAAGAAAAATCCGTCACCAAGAGAGACCGATCGAGGGGGGGTACCTCATAGGGAGGTAAGTTCGCGACTGTGCGATCCGAAACACATACTTCTCTCGAGTTTTATTTTAAAGACTTTTCAATCATTGACGACATCCATCGAGTTTGAAAAATAAAACTAAGACTTAATGACAGTGTATATGATAATAGATAATAAAAGACATTTTTTCAAAGTTAACCCTTCATCAAGCTATTTGAGCAGATTCCACTAGATGCCAACTCAACTCCCTTTCAGTTACTATGCTACAATCTATCTGCATTTGAGTCCACACCGTAACGCCATTTTGATGTAACTAAAGTGACTTGACTTCAATAACAATATTCATTCATTTACTAATCTATCAAAAAGAAGTACGGTTATTATCACGATTCCTACAGTATAACGAACATAACATTTGTTTGTTGACAAAATGGCATATATATTTACGCACTCGTCAAACTTTTTTCCCGCCAAAAATTTCAAATAAAATTTCCAAGAAATGTAGCATGGAAAAATAATTTTTGTGACGTCAGTCGATGAGTGATGGGCAGAGAATTTTGATCGTTTTCTATCGAATAAAGGCCATAACCTGAGAGAGAATCAAAGGAAAATGAAGAGAGAATGTGGAAGACTAGGTTTTGCGCGGAAACATCATGATGATGCAGTTAAGATACAAAAATTCTCCTCCGCAAAAATTCTTCTTACAACAGAGTCACGTCACCCCGAATGATTGGCCTGGTGTAGCGAGTATCTTAGCAGTATCCAGATGACAAAATTTCACGTCTTTGACGAGGCAAGTCCTACCAACTGGCATATGCAATTTACAACATGAGCCAACAAGGTACACATTTCTAAATGCGCGGCGTAAAAATTTGTGCACAACTAAAAGTTTCGCGGAGTGAGTGTTCACTAACGGTCTCGAGATGGGGAAAGAACCACGACATGCCAGGGACACTGTAGCACTCGTATTATCTGACCAATGAGGAAAACAAGGGAACTACACATTAGAGATCTCACAACATACAATACAAGATCGATACATAATTTTTGAGGGCGTACAGTAAGCGGAGCCGGATAAAACTGACGTGTACGAGATATTGATGTAAAAGTTAAATTCTTTCGAGGTAAAAAGTAAGCTGGGTCTGAAGATTTGCTAAATTTCATATTATTTATTTTACGTTGAATACCATGGAAATAGAAACTCGTGTAGAAGATATCAGACGAAAAATGCACGCTCGGACAAAAAAGAGCACTACCCGTTAAATATTCTCAGCCAAGGGCATTCAATATTTTTTAAGGTCAAATGAGAAATTGACCTTGCAATGAAAATTCACATAATGGCAGTTCTTTCCTTGCAGAGTTCATGGAATCAAAGGCTGCAGGAGGTGGGTAGAGTACGGATCTCAGAATCATCCACTTCCAGGTAAACGAGGAAATTCTGAACCTTGGACATGACAGAAGTCCACGTGAGGGAACGATACGGGTTCCGGGGAACGAATAAAAAATTAATGGAACCACTCGAAGGACGTTAAAGGGAATTAACGTCAGCATTGAAATTTTGGCATTTCACAGGATGATTGGAGATAATTGACGATACGTACGCGGCTTCAGCGCAGGTTTAAGGCTCTCAACCGGTCGTAGCTTCTTCGAAATCCTTTCTTCCTCATGTTGCCATTATTGATGGATATCGAGGGGCTAACATCAGCTTCGGAATAATTACCATGACGATTCAGAAACCTGAATAGCGGAGTGGTATACGAAGCGGCCCGGAGAGTCAAAAGGTCCGTCCACAGGAATTTTTTCTATAGCAGTTCATGTAAATTTCACCGCAGTTCACGCGGCAGGATGTAAATATTACACGGATTTTTTATCTTTTAAATACGGCTGTAACGAAATAGTTTCCAATTTTTGAGGATGCTACAAATTTGGTAACTCATAAATTCGGTAAGGAGGTATTACGTGAGGCATTTAGGTGAGCCGATTCTCACTCAATGTTACGTGGGGAAAAAGGGGGTCTTGGCAAGTATCACGTAATTTTTTTCCCGCAAGAAGCAGTGTAAAATTACGATCCTAAATACAAGCAGGGTTCCCACTCCAATTAAATTATAAAATTCACGGTTTTTTTACAGGTTTTAACGGTCTAAATTTCGTCAAATTCACGGTCTGTTGATAAGCCATTTTAGGCAGAAATATTTCTCACGGAAAAATCACCGCACGTAAACTAAAAATTTAACGAACGGGATAGAAGCCGTGCAAGAAAACTCAGCAATGAAAGTGTTATCTCTTATGACGTCACTCATTGTTAGAAAAATTCAGGGCCGGCTAAAGGTTGTGAGTGGGAAAATGGAGGGAGCCGGTTGGTAGGGAAGTGAAAAAGTGTCTGATTTTTAGCCAGGGTTAATGAACACTTTGGTTACCGGTTTTCCGATCACAGACATGTCGTCATGACACACGGATCAATAATTGCGCTTCGAATTTACGCGTGTAGATAAAATGCGTGCACAGTGTCTGCGCGTATATTGACCTTGAAACACAATCGGCATATCGACTTTTCTTTTTATCTGTCAATCGTAGATCTAAAATCAAGTTTGAGGGATTTTTTAAGCTTTTATGATGAAATTCCCGACTTTTCCCAGGTTTTTTTTTCACGGTGCACGAAATCCACGGCTTATTCACCGTTGAGTGGAAGCCCTGACTAGTCTTAACTAATCTTAAATGAAAATTATCAAAAAAATTATTTTTTAATGAATTTATTGCATTGAAGCATAGATTAACTTATTTACCCTGAAAATACGAATTTTGAACAAGATTCACTCTCACGTGAGATTAGCGGTAGGGGGGGGGGGAGGGGGTTCAGGAAAATCTCACGATATCTTGCAAAGGGGGGACCAAAAATCGCCAAAATCACCATGACACACGGACCAATAATAGCGCTTCGAATTTACGTGTGTAGATAAAATGCGTGCACAGTGTCTGCGCGTGATTGACCTTGAAACACAATCGACATATCGATTTTTCCTTTTAATTATTCCCCTATTCATTATATAGAAACCAAATTTCATTATTATCAATAACAGACACTTTGTTACTTCCACAAAAAATTTCTATTACATGACCGGTTTCAGCTGTTGCACCATTATCAAATACCAAAAATACTGACGGTGTAACAGAAAATATTGATCTGATAATGGTAATTTCATGATTCGTATCCAACCTCGAGGACACATAATTTCCGCGAATACAGTAGCTCCTTTCTTTCAGTTCACCATGACCTTTTCGTAGACCTGAGCAATATTCAAAATGCAATTTAGGAATGCGGAAAGTTTATGCATAGATAATTAGTGCCTGTGAAAGCTAATATAGGAATCATACCTAATGTCTTATAGGGCTCAATAAAAAATTCCTATATATCACCCGATAGAAATTGTCTCCTGATAAAATATCACGATAAATCGCATTATTTCGGATGGTATAACGTGATATAAGATATTCATCGCGTGATATATCGTGACATATATTGCTAGCGTGACATTTTGTTTTTTGCTATCGGATGGTATAAAACGATATTAACAGGAAAGCCATGAATCACCTTAGTTCCACGCTGGAACATGCGATACCAGATATATTCCTGACATATGATCCATCGTAATATTAAGCATATTAGGTATTTCAATATATCTCTCAGGTCTACCCATTTACCCAAATGCTCGCTCACGCGTCCGTGGTTGGGGAGTGAGCTTTGCTATTCCCGCTCTAAATGCCAAAGGCCTTAAGAGAGGCCAGCGTGGTCCTCGATCGTCCCTGGAAGTTCCAAAAAGTCGGCGATTCTCCAGGAATTCGATAAGCTGTCGCGTAGAGCTGGGAGGGGGAAATGAAGGGGGTGAGGATTTCCAAAATTAAAACGCAACCCATAGGATGACTGGAGGAAGATCACGGGAAGAACAGGAAAAACATATTCGTGGCGTCCTTGAACCGAAGTAGCAAGGCGCCGCGCGCCGAGGTGTCGCCTTACCTTGAACCATGATAAACATCCCACTTCCCGTGCCATCAGTTTTATCCGCAGCTACTTATAGAAATCGTGGTTCCGAATTCTAAACTTGAAACCCAATGCAAAGAAGTAAATTCAAGCAAGATGTTTTCGATAAATTTATTCTCGCCGGTGAATATAACTGTTCACTCGAAAACCAAATGAGTTCCACAAGAAAAGTTTCATGATAAAACGATAGTGATACCTACGAGATACCCTTGATATAACAAAGGGTCTCATCTCACCTGGAAAGAGGGGTGTAAAATATCCATTACCGATTCTTTTTAAAGTCAGATATGAGAAGTAGTCATCATTAGGCTGAATTATGATAATTTGGCCGAAGCTCAGGACATAAGAAACGGAGAGCGTTGAATATCGAATATTGGCTCGCCAAGTGTCGGCGCAAAAAATGAAAAATCGCATAAATGCTAATAATTATGGAATCAAGCTTCGAATATGGGAATGCTCAATTTTTTAGGAATGTATGTAGACATCGGCGTATCAATATCATTATAGAGCCAAGGAAAGTGATTATGACTCACTATAGTATGAAATTTGAGCCATTGATATATTTATATTTTATTCGAGTTTCGGCATAAAGTGCTGGGAAGTGAACGAAGGTAGATTTTTGTAGCGAGAGAATGCTTTCAATTTGAAAATCAAACAAGGGCTCTATTTTAATACCTTTTCAGTCCATGACCAAACTGATATGACAACTCCGAGGAAGGAGATAAATGTTCAAAGTGTAAGTAATGACATCAACTTACCAAATATTTCCCCTTGGCTGGCGTACTCGGAGACGATGTATATCATGTTCTTCGTCTCCATGACCTGGAAAGTAGAATAAAATTATTTTCTATAACTCATTGTATGTATAGGGTTTAATCAAATAAAAATGTGAGATAGTCCGAAAACAAGCCATTAGAAAGTGAAACGTAATACTGTAGCATGAGCAACTTTTCTTTAAGTATTCGAAATATAATAAATCGCATTAAGAACATGGACAGGTAATGGGGACCCATGATTATGGCCTATGTAACGGACAACTTAAATAGAGGTGGCATTGACGCGAGAATTTATGAAATAACTTAATAATTGACACAAGAAAATTTACTGCACTGAATGTCATCCATAAATCCTTTGATTAGCAACGTAAAATTTGAATCATAATCGACAAGATTTGAAAGCGTGATCAGAATTCATGCTATGCACTAACATGGTTCTGGCTTCCCTAATTAGCATAATAAAGGGTTTTCCGAGGCGTCTTTCGTGCTAAATTTTAAATATCAAAGCGATATGATGTTGGGGATTTCCTTGACCTTTTAAAGGCCTGAACGCGTTTATTTAACATGCAACTGCACAAAAAGATACTATTAAAGACAATTACCGGGGAAAATCAGGGAATTTTGACATATTTTCTCACATTTAAGTGATAATATAAATGAATTTCCTTAATTTATACATAGAATCATGCCTTGTTAATCAATTGAAGATAACTTAAATGATCAACCTTCTGGTCCAGCGTCTAAAAAGTTATTTTTCTGATAGTATGGAGCTGTTTTAGTTATATGGTATACTTATGGCATTTTGTAAATTAAATACAACTGGAAATTTACCAAAAGTACTTAAATACAAAATATTGCAAAATAATACATAATGAAAATTAATGAAACCGGTCGGGTAAAGAAAATTTAAGTACTAGTGGAAAATTACCAGTTAACATTTTTTTGGTAATTGCTCTCAGTTATAGACTCGGAATGTACACAAATGATGATGACCTTACGGGGAATGTGCTCGTTCATTTAACATTTGGATACACAAATGATTAAGTAATATTCCAAATAATAGTCTGGGAATATCAGGGACATATAACTATTTGTTCTCACAGTTTAGACGCAAGAGAAATATTTTGTCCTCTATCAATACGTAGATGAAAGGGTAATTTAAAGTATAGATGGTGGTAGTGTTGAACGAACCGAAACGTCAGAAGAATCCGAGGCACCATAAAGTTAAAATATTTTCATAGGTAAAACAAAGCATAAATGCGTGCATAAAATTGTGACGAATGAAAAGGTTAAAACTAATGGCATAATTTTATCCAGTGAAAGAGACATTGTACGAGTCACTTTTGCGGGATGAAGCCCAAAGTTCTGACGAATTGGGATCCTCTGATTACGACGAGTCCTCTGTCACAGATGCTGGCGATTAATCCAACCGCTTCGAAAAAGATGAGCAACACCGTGCGAAAACAATTTTCTGGGTTTCAAGGCCCTTATGGCATCACTGATTTACGGCCGACGGTGCGCCTTATCAACCACTTACTGCGTATCAGCGGGTGGGCTTCCTTCTTGGAAGGCGAGAGGCTTCAGGTTGGAGAGGAGGAGGAGATGGGGAGGCAATGCCGCGAGACAGAGCGACGACGCGACGCGGCTTATTTAAGGAGGTCATTCATCAATCTTTGCCTCCCACCGCCACAACCGGATATCATCACCACGCGGCAAATATCTTTTAGCGGCTGAGGCGCGGAAAATAATGAGTTACGTAATCAGAGCGGCCACTCAGCAGAAAAGCTGGATTGCCGTGCCTTTTCCAGACTACCTCCCCAGAAATTTTCCGGTATACTTCGTAAATTGGAAATAAAGAAATAAAAACTTTGTAACGTTCAGTGCCATAATAGTGAACCTTGCATAATTGCTTTTCTTTATTTTAAGTTATTTCTTTATTACCAATATGGAGAGGTTTCACAAAGTAAAACCTGAAGTTATCAGGTATACTTCGTAAAACCTACTCAAAATCAGCGTCTTTACGATGAAGTAAAAACGGAATTATTTAAGGAATTACACGCTGCGACGCGTAAAGATCTAACTATTTATTCTGCCAACAGAACAGCTGTAGTAAAATATTTGGCTACTAATTATACTACTCCTTGGTCATCAAAACGACTCCAAACGAAGATAAATTTACAATTAAATTAGCAGTTATCATAATATTTCTAAGATTTAGGAATCGATTTAATGAATTTACTCACTTTTGCTTTTGAAACTTATACCTTGCTGGAAAAAAACGAAGTGAATACTGGCATAATGAGACCACTGAACTGACACACCGCTTTGGACTGACAATGGATCCGGGAACCCAGGGCGGAGCAGCATGGGGTACACTCTTGAGGGCCGGGAACCAAGTCCGAGACATATACGCCCGCGCCTTCTCAAGAGGGGAAGGACTGAGGAAGGAATAAAGGATGGGAGGCATAGCCGCGATGAAAGCGCGACGACATCTCCAGGGGGAGTTTAGGGAGGGAAGGGCGGGACGGGAATACCCTCGGCGCTATAGAAGCGACCAGGGCCCACTATTAGCGAAATAATAATTTAATGTTTCTACAAAAAAGAAAGATTTTCCTATGAGGAAGAAAAATGCTACGATTTGTCGCAGATGTCGCAGGGCTTTTTCGTATCGTTTCTCGGCCTTATGGCTAAGATCAAAATGTAATTGGACTGACAGTGGATTCGGGGTTCCCAGGGCGGGCCCCGCGAGGATACAACTCGAGGACCGGGAACCAAGTCTGAGACTTATACGCCCGTGCCTCTCGAGATGGGGAGGACAGAAAGGAAAAAGGAATGGAGGTATCGCCGCGATGAGAGCCCGACGACGCCTCCAGGGGAAGGACGGGGAAGGAAGGGAGAGGACGAGGAATCATGCACCGTCACAAGGCGGGCAGGTCCTACCATCAGCGAAACCAAGCATACGCAATTAAAATACTAACGATCTTGGAGGAGTATTCTATGAGGAAGAATAATCCAACGATCAAATCGTTAGATAATTGGACTGACAATTAAAGAATTAGCTTTCAAGAAAAATGAAATTGAAACAATAAATTATTTAGTGTATCTACTAAGTGATGCCCTTTTTCTTACACGCCAAACTATCTCAATGAAAACGAGAAAAAACATGCAAACCTATACATATGCTCAGGAGCAGGTTTGTAGTACGTTTTCCACTAAACATCCAAGACATTTTAGAGGATTTTGCTCATTATTATCGAGTTTAACTATATATTTTATGAAAAAACTATTGGATACACGAAAAAATACCATTAAATATAGTTTAAAATTTCTTACTGGTGGCTTTTATTTTCAGCAAGAAAGTGCCCCAAAACATTCCTTCTGTTTCGCTCTTCTCGGTGAAAGTGAATTATTCATGAAGTTGCACGTACGCTCTGGATTGCATGAAAAGTTTTATGAATAGAAGGAATACGAGAGTGAGAGAAAAGTGGCAAACGAGTAAGCGAGTTTTTGCGACGCGATTTGAACGCGTTGATATCATTCGGTTTGGCCTATGTGCTCTTAATTCCAAAGTTCCTCCCGCGACGCAAAGCGGTATATGTTAAAATATGCATAAGAGAAAACGACATCAGCACTAGGAATGAAGACAACTCATTTCACGAGGGATATTCATGACAGGAGCACATTATATATCATCCATTAAGTACAACAAAAACGTGCTAGAAAAAGAGTGGTGTCCTCTGCAATTCCTTACGCATGTCTTTTATGACTTCATGGCTTCTTCCCATTCACAAGGTCATACAAAAAGAGCTGAAGGTGGTCCAGGAAAGAGAAAAAAATACACATGTGATTCATTCTTTCCTAAAAAATGCATTGAGGGCTGACGCCACGATAGAGTTGTCCAAAGGATGTTAAAGGAATAGCTAATAATAAGACAGACAGAAAAAATAAAGATATACTTGTACATGACAAAAATAACCGAAATACTAATAATTAAGCATAAGAAATATTTAGTACTTGATGATTTAGTAAAAATATTATATTCAACGAAGAAATGTACAATCACACTGACAATTTTACTGCAAAAAATGTTTGCTTTGTTTGGGCGAGTTCCTCAACCTCGGGTATCAAGCAAGTACCTACTTTGACTGATTAAGGACAAAACCAATTAGTACCGATAAAATTACAATGAAGAATTAGATGGCAATAGTGAAATTATTAGTAATTGTGTGCTGAATACGAAAAAAAGGGTTAGGGATAGAGAAGGTCTACGGTCCCGGGGAACAAGGTAGCCCGTGAAGCTGACTCGTGCGACCTATTCATGCATTCTCATTAAATCGCAAATAGCCTCGTTCACTCAAATCAGAAACCGCCATCACTTATAGGAATTGGGTTGATGGGAGAGAAAAATAAGCTAATATTAAAAAAATCTTCACTATTCAGCTATTCTCTCGTAATAAAAAATATGAAATTCGCCGCCCACTTTCAAGAGTTGGTGACGTCACTGGAATTCCCCTTCATTTACTCGTTAAAAGAGGACCTTTCGTTGAGGGAAGGAAATGCTAACAAGAGTGTTAACAACGACGAATCATACACGGCCCACACACAAGGCTGAGGAGCAGCGGAGAAGCATCGACACACTCTGGATGAGTTCGTGACGTCATCAACTTACCAGCGAAAGACTTTTTGATTTGTGATTTTTCGTCGGGAATAGCTCGCTCATTAGGCAATGGATGGAAAAAACAGAAATACGTGGGTTTCAGTGTGGGTGGGTTATTTCTTTAACTCAAATAAAATTGATAATATTTTGATCGTGCCTATTTGGAGAGTATACCATGAGACTCGCAAAATTAATCCCATCTTTTCACTATTTCTTATATCATGCAATAATTTCGTCCATTTTTCCTAACATTCCCGCCAATACAGATGTGAATATAGGCTTAAAAAAAGATTTTTAATAAATCTCACTGTGGTAGAATTAGCTCAAATGACGTGGATATACTGGGTTACGAAACTCTGGAAATAACATAGACTGCAATTAAGACAGAAAAAGAAAATTGAAATAATTTAGTTGAGAAGAAAAATTGAACTAAATACGGATGAAGAGGTATACTGGAAAACTACCACAAGCCTCCCAAAAATATAATTAGTAATTATAAATTCAAAGATACCATTTAAATATAGATATTATTTTAATTGGACTGAACTGACATTGGACTCACTGAAAGTGGAAGAAAAGTGATGAAAAAGTTGCACCTCGATGAATAAAAGTAGGAACGCTCTTGATTGCCGCGATAATAAATTATATCACGATAGTGATTGGAAAATAGATGAGTGAGGAAAGCTTTCCCAATATCTTTCATGCTGTTCATTATCTAAACGAAAAAATAATAAAAAAATACAAACGGAAAAGCATTCATTCACTCAAAGAGCTTACAGATGGTAACATTATGGATGAACTAGAAATGTTATTCAGATATTGAATCAATCCTGAGCCAGTCAAGCATGGCTTAGCGCTTCACTGATAAAAAGCAGTAATTCAGAAAGAGTTATGACCACTCAATTTTATGATGACCACTGCTAATCCATTACAGCTTGTTTTCAAGATAGGTGGAGAGTGACATTTCTTTCATCAGAATGAGGTACAATAGAATTAAGAATATTCGAATATTTTCATGAAAATGACACATACATCGTTTATTGAACCAACCTTTTTAAGCCATTATAGCCCAATGCTGCGTCTGACAATAAGTGACACTAAAAATTTACATATTTTCAGCTCTATTCAGGAAAGGTTTAAATTACGTGTTCTTTTGGGCTTTAAAATTTAATGGCGAAATAGGTAGCTGCCACAATAATTATGACTGAGTAGAAAATTATCATATTCTTAAAATGAGAACACTTGAAATTTAATTTATCCCAGGAGTAGCTCTGGGTTAGAAAAGGGTAATGTCGCCGAGGAAAGATTAGTTAAGATGACAAATAATATGCATTGACAGTGTTCCGAAGAGTGTGATGTGATGTGACGAAGTAAAAGTAATAGAAGTGCTGTTAACAATTACTTCTTTAGTAATTTTTGCTTGTTATCAATACATTTAAAAAAAGTAATTTCTACTTTTGATCTACTCCAAAGGTCGTGCGAATAATCGCTACACTTGAGTAATCGTTTCATTTCAGTATTCAAGAGTAAAATTTTGAATTTCACGCGCGCTAATCGAAAGGAAGTTCCTAACCTCATCAATAGACGTAAGTTTTTAAAATTAGATTAAATCACAATTAAAACGCTGGTTTGTATGTTTGTACTCCACATTTGAAAAGATTTGGCACGGTTGCATCATGTACAGGAATAACATCAAAAGCAATTTTAATCCGCCGACTGATTAATTTTTCAAAGAGTAATAAGTAATTTTAATTTTTTACGAATTTGAAAGTTAGTTGTGATTGAGCCCCATTACATTTTATAAGGACTTTTCCCATCACCGATTCCGAAGCCCTGAAAAGGATCTACCTTGCGATCAGTGGTGGATCCAGAATAGGGACAAGGGGGGGGGTAAGTAAGGGGTAACCTCCCAGCAGTATTGCGGGTCCGAACAAAATTACCATTCTATCTAGTGTAAATTGGATATTCAAAGGGGGCTATAGCCCCCTTAGATCCACCACTGCTTGCGATAAAGCACCAAATTCATTTTTCTGGAAGCATTTCAAGTAAATTTGCCACATCACATCTTCATTCATGCATTACCGTCAATATAACAACTAAAGAATAAATCGCTAACGTTGGGAGGCACATCGAAGCAATTCGCAAAATAAAATCTCTCACTCACTTTGACCTTCAACCCCAAACAAATCCCATCAATTTGAAAATATTCATTTATTTGAAGATGACCCATTATTCATTCCATTTTTTTAATCTATATATATAAAAGAAAGTCGAAAATCGTGTTAGTTAGAACACTTATAACTCGAGAACGGCTGCACCGATTTTAGTGACATTAGGCTCTTTGGATTCGTCTCAGCTCCGGATAACATATAGGACATTAAAAATAGGAAAAGTTCACACAAAAATTCAACTTTATCTTAGAGATATGTTTTTTGGAGTTGATTGTTAAGACGGTAAAAAAAAAGATAATATTTTCGTTTTTACTAATGTATTGACTGATCTTTTTAACAATATTAAAAAAATTAAATATTCAAACATGTTAAAAATATTAAAGTAATATTAAAATAGTATTAAAATAATTGAATTAGAGGTAAGCTCAGCCAACGCCACCTAACAGCTCGGATTGAGTTGTCAACAAACACATAACTACCGTGTGTGTAAACAAATCTCCAAGCAATTGTTGATTATCAGTAATGTCCGTGTACTCTGCATGAATTCAAATCTTTTAACTTTGTAATAAACGAAGACGTAGTCACCAACTGTCTATCTGAATATTTAAAGTCCTTGGACTCACCTGGCTTACCACAGCACGATTTAAAGCTAAAGGTAGGCTCTGTGTTCATGATCTTTCGAAACCTAAACCAACCAAAACTATCCAACGGAACGTGTTTGGTTATTTAAAAAACTGATAATGAAAGTGATTCACGCCACTATACTCAAAGGAAAATTCAAAGATGAGGAAGTTCTCAATCCGAAGATTCCATGATCCCAACTTATATGCCCTTTTGAGCTTAAACGTATTCAATTTCCAATTCGTGTTTCATTCGTGATAACGATTAACAAATCGCATGGTCAGTCTTCCAGTTTTTGTGATGTTTGTTCTCATGTGTCAGTGAAAACCCATGATTTTCTCATGGTAAATAATATGTGGAATGTTTACGAGTCGGTAAACCATCCGCTGTATTTCTTCCTTCGCTTCAAGGGCGCAGCTAGGAATGAAGGATAGGCGCAGCTAATACTGGCAGGTCTGTAGGGTATAGAAAACTCGCCAAGGTAAGCGAGAGGTGTGGGGGCCCTCCCCAGACATTTTTTAGGATAAAAGGTTCAAAATGGTAGGTTTTGCGGCTGTGTGAACAGTTAAATATTTTCCCATCCGTCCCCCTAATATTAATAACCAAATGTTTTATAAAAAGATTCTCTGAGCTTATGGGGGGTTTTAACCCCAAAAAAACCCTCGCTTCGTCCCTGCTTCCCTCCGCTATTTTTATTAAGCTTCATTCGCTTTATCTTGCGCCTGATAACAAAACAAAAACTGTTGTTTATCAGAAGGCGCTTGACGCAAGACATTAAACCCGAATGTGTAGGGCACAACGCATGCAGCACGTTTACGCAGTGCATTTTTTCCAAACAGAGATAATACTATAACTGGCGCGCCTAAAGTCATTTGATACGAATGCTGCTTCATAGGGGCTTTTCTTACACTATTTTGAGCATCAGTTAAGCGTCGATCTAGCGTTGCGTTAACCTGCCCCGTGAACGAGCCAAGTTTACGCTACGGACTTCGACCTAAAAACATTTTTTTACGGTTAATAATACAAATAGCCAACAACTGAATGCGTATAATTTTTATTTTATTAATATTTTCTCATTTAATTTATAATAAATCAAATATGATTAAAACGATACAGCCGCTCTTTATTTATAAATGGTGCGACTAAACTATTGAATGTTAGGCGGTACGAAGTTCGCCGGGTCACCCCTCTGTTGTACAAAATGGTGCATCAATGTATTCCTCACCAGAAGATGACGTTAATCGTCGAAACCATGGTCGAGATATAATAATAAAATTCTGTGGAAAAAAATTGTTCAGGAAATTAACCGAAATTTATGTTCGAGATATTATAAAATCATCGAATTCATAACTTTATGATACCATTCCTCGCGAGTGGAAATACTCAACATGGCAAACAAAGGGAATAAATGGATCGTTCTGCGCCCATCGCCGAGCTGCGGACGTTTATCGAAACCGACAGCATGAAAACGGAGTGGCAGCATAAAACAAGCTCCTTCAGGGTGAACTGAGGCCTCCACTACGCAGTTCCCTTGCATGTATCATTCACGGATCGCCGTCGTGCGTCACGTGGATCGTCATCGTCGTCATCAAAATTTCTAAAAAATCCCCCATCGATTGCAATGGCCACTAATAGCTGCGGTGCGCGCGTTTGCCGGAGCGGAATCCTTATCACGCCCCCCCGAGCACAACACACGCCGCCTCCACATCATCCGCAGCTGCAACCGCCGACGGGTGCGGGACGCAGAAATGTGGAAACAAACGAAATGCGACGATTTTTTTTGACGAGGCGATGCACACGAGATGAATATGTTTTCCGCGAAAACGCTCCTTCATACTGAAAACCATCAAAATATCCCGCATGAAAGCGAATTTGAATTCATCGCCCGGTTACTCATTACGGAATAGATTTATCATGTACCACGTTAGGTATATTAAGTTGAAAACAAAACTTTCAAAGTGATCAATCATGGACTTTTTTCCAAATAAAAGTGTGAAGGGAGCATACATTTCAAAGATAGTAAAATATTTGGTAGGGGGAAATAATTTAGTTCAACGAAAGAATTAAAGCTTGCAAAATGGGCCCTAGGAGACTACCTAATAGACAAAATGGGTACACGAACTTCAAAACATAACGTGCACAAAGCAGTTCCGAAATGAGGAAGGTGTGTCTTTGCAGGGTTGAAAATTTGAGAAAAAAGAAGAATACGAGTTAAATTAGAGATAATCTGCAAGTTTACCGGGCTCCTCGAGGCTAATTTGACAGCTTTGTTTAAAAATAATGCTGAAATAATGTTACCATGCCCTGTATTGGATTGCTACGCGAAAAACTGAAGAAAAGAGCATTGGCACCTGTTGAAGCTCAAACAATGAATGGACAGTAAAAAACATAATAAGATAATCAATATACCATAAATCGTACCATTAATTATTTGATTTAGTGGTATCATTTTACGTGCGAAAGAGATATCGAATGGCATGTGGACAGAAATATAGTCTAGAAATTTGCCAAGAATTAATGGAAAGGGTTTGATGGCACACATACTAGCTTTCAACAAAACTTTATAGGAGCAGTAGCCTCAGCAGATTATTCAACCGATTAGACGGATTCATTTGTCATTAAAATCGGGTCGAAGTTGGTGCAACGCAAGAGTTCACGTCAAAGAAAGTAAATTATACCTGCACGGTATGGCAAACTTGTTAAAGAAAGACATACCAACCAGTATAGTGATCAGGAATTTAAAAATATTTAATTCTATGAAGAGAAAACAAACGTTTGTCTCACTTTAGCACGAGTTGTTTTTAAGAAATATCTATAAAATATTTAGTCGAGGGAAAAAACATTACGAAATCATTTATTCTTCCTTTTCAAGTCTCTTCATTGTCAATAACTATATTTTCTAAATTATACACAATATATACTTTTCTGGACCAATGAGGCGCTGCAGATGCATAGTTAGAAATGACTGAATGGGAGTATCAATTTCAGAATACCCAGATATTCAGCACACCTACCAGTCGCGAGGAGGAGTCTGTTTGTGAAATCAGAGTTCTTCGAAGTCGGTCACCGTGGCTGTCGTACGCCAGCAAATCACTCAAGACGTCAGAACATTGCACACACCTGGAGGAGTTAAGGTCCGTGTCTTCACTACCAAGAATTCTTGGCATGCATGACGCACATAAAAAATCGAAAGTCTGAACGATTCTCTTCTGAAAGTCATTTCATGTTTTCGTTCGGAGTAGAATGTGTCCTGAGGGATACGACCAAAACAATGGAATATACACCTCACAGTCGCTCTGGCGAAGGACTCCGCGGTTATTCCATGAATTCTGAATCTTCGTGAGGTTTCGCTTTAGAGGACGTCATCCTACGAAACGCAACAATGGGTAAAAAACGCTAACAATTTATTAATCTGTATTTCCATGGGACAAGAGTTAGCGCAAGTTTCAAGACACTCCAAATTTTTAAACTGTCCTGTAAGGCTAAAAGTAAACATCAAATAAAAATTTTAAAAGTCAAAACAGTAATATATTCTAGCACCACGCAGTTCGACCTCTCGTTTAAGCCATTCACAAAAATTTAATGCTGTAATGCATGCAACCTACAGTCTTTAATCGATGATTTTTTCCAATATGTTTTTCATTTCAAACGATTTTCAATAAGACTTTTTGACACGTTCTCAGGATACTCCTTTCCTATATTTTTCAACTGTACCCCAATGTCATTTGTCTCTCAAGATTAATAATTCGCCATTAAATAATTTTCAGTTTCCCACCAGTTTGATTGACATCGCCATTCCATAGAGTCACGTACTTTCTCTATATTGCTTTACAGAACAGGCTATATTGCTTTACCATCCTAACCGCGGTAGTACCCTAAGTTTCCTTCTAATAGACTTATTAATATAAAATAAGACGTACACACATATTAATGAGATTCAATTACAGAATTAGTTACTAAACACATTCTATTCGTCTTTCTTGTTGGGCTTCAACTACTTGTATAACTGAATTTTCTTATAATTCTTGCCCATCGTCTACCTTTCTCATGATTTTGGGACATATTCAGACCTGTTTATGCAAAGAAGTCTGTTTATTGACGCCTCAATTTTTTATTAGTCAATCTGTATGTGGTCTCTAGTCTGAGGCGTCCAAGCTTCTGAGCCTTTTAATGAGGCGAGAATTAGAAGTATTATTTTTTTGCGTTTTCTTGGCAGTTCTCCTTGCATTACTCTTCTTAAGACTTCCACTCATTCTCCTGTTGACTGGTCACTTTATTTGTAAAAAGCTTTATTATCTTCATCATAAATATGGAAAATCACAGAATATTAATGAGAAGATGCCTTCTAAGTAATCTTCAGTCCTTACCATTCAAAACTACGTAGTGGCGTAACTAGGAATATGCCTTAAGGGGGGGGGGGATGGCCTATGGTGGAGACACCTTTCCCCCCAAGCAAAATCTGGTAAAATTTTTGAAAAATGACATGCCTGGAAATACATTTTACATCGTTTTGGCACTAAAAATTAGACTTTAAGTAGATGTAGTTATTACACGTCAAAACTAGACAATGGTAGTAAATAATTTTTTAAATATCTCTGAGGCTCTGGGTGTGAGGGGATCTATCCCCTCATCCCCCCCCCATTGTTACGCCACTGCTACTACGCCTCGTCGAACTGCAGCCTAGTTTATTTTTCTATTATCGAGGTTAAAATACCTGCAACTATTCCTCTATATTCCCTGTGGAGAATATTTTTATACGTCTCTTTTTTGCGGTAATTAGAAACTCGTAAGACCGAGTTTATTTTTCCGGTATACATATGGTTTTATACGGGCTTTATCTTTTCAAAAAAAGCCTTTTTTGTGTTTTATTTCGCTATTTATTATTCACTTAAAACTTTAATTCATTTTTTAAAATAAAATAGAAAAACATAAAATTTGATAGAAACTGACTTTTGGAATCACCAATGGGATATTTCACAAGTTCCTCAACTCAGCGAAGTAGGGGAACACTTTTATGTTAAAGAAACACGGGAGAGCTTGTGATGAGCTATAAAGGAATATTAAAGTGTTCAAAAATTGCAGACAGGCCTACTGCACGTAAGCGAAAAAAATATAAATACTTCAGAAAAATTGGATAAAACTTCACCATGAAAAATATAGAGATGAAAGAGGTAATAAAACAACTATTAGAACGCATTAGTTATGGCCTTCCTCGAGTGGACCAATTTCCGAAATATCACGCAGGGTCCAAGCGCACAAAATCTGGGCGTGTGTCAAATTTCACAGTAACAGATATATTTTTCGTGCCAAAGTCACGTTGCGTGGACCGAAGTCCACCAAAAAGTGAACATACTCCGAACTATAGACGGCATAAATCTGTGCATCTATTAGAGTACGATGAAGAATTCGCAATTTTCAAGGGACGAGGGTATGCTTTTGATTCGAAAATAAAAGCCATTATCTAGAAGAGCCAAGGGATACATTAAGCAACGCCGCCAGAGGAGATTAAATAATGAGAAAATAAAATAGCGTCCCGAAGCCAGAGCAGCGCTGGGGAGTAGACATATTCACTTCACGGAACGGAAAACGGAGATACGGTTGCCTAGCAACGGGCAGCCCTTCGCGCACAGAGAGGATATTGCGGACGTCACGAATGACTAAACCCCACGTTCCAAAAACCAAATGCACTAGTTTCTCCGAGATCTGCCTACTCTCCAGCCACGTATCACATCAATCATTCAAACGCGCGGAATTCTAAACTGTTTCTATTTTTACTTCACTCCGTAGTTCTGGGTGCATGTAAAGCAATGATTTGTTTTTTAAAATACCTATTCTGCAGAACCATGAAAATGGAAATTACCCAGGAGATCGAATGTCTTATTTAGGGAAGCATTAAAGTCGCTAATATTCATCGTCTTTCATTTTATAATGAAATATACGCGCTGAATGAAAAAAATATATCTTCTTTATCTAAGTCGAGGCAAAAATACGCATTGATCAACGCTTCATGAATTACATTGTACCTCCTTTGCCTGAAAGCAAGTGAATTCGATGGTTAAATTTATAAAATATCCGTTCGGCCGAAGAAAAATCAGGCGCGGGCACACCACATAAATAATATACCGCCTTGGGGAGGATAGAGATGAAGCTATTGGTATATTGTATTTACCTTCATTCGTTATAAAAGATATGCGCTCGCCGAAATAAATTTTCATTATTTTTAGGCGACACACGAATACCGACAATGACACGAAGTTTTTAGTGATTACTTTCTCATGATTGTGGTGGACGAACATTATCAAAAAGTTTCCATATAAAAGTCACTATCGGGGTTTAAATCCCATAAGGATCGATGTTGTTAGATACGAAACTCGTCCCGATCCATTCCAAAATGTTAAATACTCTTGGGAACGTAAGAGAAAAGCATTCATTTATTCACCAAATGCCAATTCCACTTGCCTCATTAAATGAGGCACATTGTGGGAATGCTCCCTTTAAGAGCTACAGTTGAGTAGTTGCGTATCGTCCATTCGTCCTAAGGCAATAAAATATATGAAAGGTAAATGCAATACCTAATGGATGAGAAAAATAAAAGTGAATTGCATTTTCCCAACTACTCATATTTTTCGTTCAGTATTCTTAGAATAAGACAGGTTTTGGAAAGAGGAGTTTGCGATATATAATGGTAAATTGGTATGGTAAAGGTTAAATGAATAAAAACACCTAGTAAGATTCCTCTAAATGTTCCTTAACATACAGAGCCATACATAGCGGTCTCCTTATCAGGAAAGAGCCGTAGCAATTTCCCTTATTAAATCATAGTACAGAATCACACTTGAAAATTTGAAAACACGAACTTTAGTATGGAAATAAAACTTTCTTCCTTAGCTGAATTATAAATAACAGGCATGCATTTTATTAAATTTCTGCCTATTATAATGACACAATGAAGCAGACTTGGTAGATGAAGAGGAAACAATTTCAGGTTAACTGGAGCTTTGGTTTATTGGATTTCTTATCACTGCACGCCGCAAAAACAAAACGATTCATCGTATTTTGGCGAAAACTCGCATTTAAATGTAACATAGTGTAAAAATGTGAGATAGATGAGAAATTTTAGTATTTTTCAGAAAAAAGTCAGGACGCTATAAATAAAAGAATTAAGATTCTTTTACAGCTTGCAACAGATGGAAAATGATCTGGTCTTTGCGATCGAACAGACAGTGAACGGATCTCGAGAATTTTACGAACCTCTTTAAAAGCACTCGAAAAGAAGTAGATGAACTGCTAACGCAGTGGCTGACTAAGCACTTGCCATGGAAGCGGAGGCTATAAGGTAATCCTAACGCTATTTGGTTTCTCAAAGGGGAACCATTGAGAATAGTTCTCTGACGGATTAGGCGTTTAAATGAGGTTCCCTATCTGGCTTACGCAGATAGCTGTGTAATTCGTGTGGCGGCCATCTCCCCTCACTTTCGCTCTCATTACAACTTGACGGACAAGTACCACCGAATAAGGATACCTATACCTAGATCTACTTCTATAGTCGCCTGAATGGGCGAGTGGCAGGGAGTGCTAGTACACCAGACGTAAACAAAAAAGAAAATTAAATGCGCGTAGTGAGATCCACCAAGCATTTATTAGAGCCTTTTATTTTTCGCGGGAAAAAAGAATTCCTATTCGTATCCGTTCGGCAATTTATCCCTCTTAATATATAGTTTCTGAGGGATCTAGAAATATAGCAAAGTTCTAAAATGATGATCTAAGTGTCACTCTGAAGAATATCTTTTCAAAAAATTTCAAGGATATTCTTAATGAGAGAGATTAAATGCGTAGGGATGAAAGAATGCTCTGAAAGTAGTTACGTCGATGTTCTCTTACGGTGCTCTAAATACGTTTTCAATAATGCGATAGAAGTCGGACTAGTCCAAAGAATGTTTCCATTGAAATAGCTTCCCCTCGAAATTGAAAAATCCGACCGCACCCACGCTTATATTTTCATTTAGAGCGACCGATTCGGTGTAATCAAAGAGGAGAAATTAAGGAAAAGAGGTAGCCCGTAAATCACGTAAAAATACTTAATACAGAAATGGGAAAAGATCAACCGGGTACAATAATGAAGTGCAATATATAAAAAAATTCAGGTATTCGAATTAAAAAATTCAGATATTCGAATTAAAATATTTATCAATTAAATTAAAGCATAGCACACTCATCGCGTCCGATGGATTAGTTGGTGTGCACCTTTCTTGCAAACTTCGGCTGTCATTCCTACTCCAGCGAAGAATTCAGTCGTCAGTACACGTAAGTAAAGAATTCAGTCATGTAAGAAACATAACCATTAAGAAAAAAATATTTTTCCAACTGAAAATAAAAATTTTGCAAATAATAAATAGTTGCAAGCAAATATAATAGGAGAGGAGATGAAATTATGTAGCGGATTAACTACGTACATTTCAAAACCATGTCACTATTTAACCGTGCCGTTTTCATTTTTCAAACACAGGCTGCAGAATATCTCATAATCAAAGAAAGAACAAATACTCCCAAATGATTCAATCCATAAGCTGGTCTGGTGGGGAAAGTAGAGCTCGACCCAAACTAGGCCACTGGCCCGTGAAACCACGCATGCAAGGTACGGCGGCCACCTCCCTCGGCCGCCAGCGAAAATTTATATTTGAGCGAGTCCAGATGCTTCACTCGAGATTCGAACCCGAGACCCTCACATGATCAGCCTAATACTCCATCCGTCAGGCCAACACACTATAAAAACACCATCAAACCCTCGTAATCCCAGCAACGCAAGCGCATTCCTACTCTCAGGCGGTAATCAAGGCCACGGCGTTAATCTGACTCCCAGATTTCAAGCCCGAGGAGGGAAACAAGACTGGAATTGCCCTTCCCGTTCGATGTGGCTCATATTTATAGACGCGCTCAGTGATTCATAGTTGCTCTTAAATATAGGATCAAAGCGAGAATATCCTCCCCTCTCCCCTCAACCTTTCCGCCTCTATTTTTCGTCTCCATCGCCGGCAACGCATGGAAGAGAACCTTTAAATGCGTGTTGCACACACGCCTTCCCTCCCCTCGCCGCGCGCAAAGCCCAGGCAAGAAAGGTCACCGAGTGAGCTATCTGCGGTGGGGATGGACCGCTCGCAGAAAAAAAGTCACAGCGGCGGATAACTATTTTGGATGGTTTGATGGTTTGACATCGCAAAGAGTCTTCTCGATAGCTGGAAAGCCTGAATTGCGCGATCCTGGAGTAAGGTTTCCGATTTCGTGAGATGCAGAGCTAGCTTACTCGAAATACTGCGTCATCGCAAGGCTCCTAGCTAGTACGCGTGTTCTCGTCACATGCTCCGCCATAGTTTTCATTATTTCTCGCAGCATCCCCTAGTTTGCTCTTTGCAACCTTTGAACTGCGATTGTCAATTGTTTGCACCTAAGAAGTAAAACAAAGAAATTCATGGTCGAATTCATGATGCAATTTCGTATCTGAGTAATTTTGATTGAATATACGTTCTACTCCTTACCGTGAAAAACACAGCTTTCCATGGTGATATAGAGAGTGGTTTCTGGCTAAATCACTCGGAATCCTAAAATTTTTATAAATTAAAAGTAACTAGCAATTTTCCACAAATTTTTTAATTGCATGATCGGTTTCAATGCATTTTGTATTACCTTCAGGTGGATAAGACAATACAAAAGTATTGTACCCAGTTGAGATGTAAAATTATTTTTGGAAAAATGCCGGCAACCTTTGATTTGTGTCCATAGCAACATATAAAATTACCCAAATAAACCTTCTAACCGTCCCAAGGAAAAATCGTGTGAACAAGTAAGGATTTTTGAGCACCTACATTTCGCTCACGAAATCTTTAATATGCTAGTATCCTTCAGCATTTAATTTGTGCATGGCTAAAGATTTTTTGAGGAGCAGATTTAATGGACGGAGAGGAGAGGGACGGAGAGAACAATGACGTACTCCACATGGTGGAGGAGGAGAGGAAATTTCTGAGAGGATTTCTGGGGGAGATGCGGAGGAGAGAGAGGGTTGGGATGAGCGAGTACTAAGCAGGGAACGGATGTTACGAGGCAGAATCAGTCTTCCTATTCCGGCATTCATTCGTGACGAACTACGGGGTTAAACTTTCTGCTACTATCTAAAATACTCAGGAAATATAAACTACGCCCCTGTGAACATTTTCTGAAACTGCAATTTTACCATTTTTACTTCAGTATTTTTTTCATATGAAAAATATTCACATTTGAGATACAGCAAAATTTATATAAATTTACACTTTGCATCGCCTGATAATCTCAAAGATAAGCGCTTAAGTTTTCAGTTAGTAATTGGAAAAAATACAAAATATGTACGGTCAAGAGGGAGTGCGGTAATTCGTACGTCATCTTGAAAACCTAGCAAGAGGAAAGAATATTGGGAGACGGTAGGAGGGAGAGGATGAGAAAAGTATTTATTTATAGAATAAATGGGATTAGGCATCTATATAAAATGTTAACATTTTACATAAAATATCAAATGCTTACTTAAAAATACCTCATTTTATTTGAGCTATTTTGACGTTACATGAGGTTACAAGATAACTGCCGCAAGAATATGTAAAATTATCAATTATCGATATAACATCTGGTCCCTGGAAGAGCTAGAATATCCAAGATACTTAGGTCTAGTAGGAACATTGTACTGAGGAAAATTCCAATAAAGAGATATTTCATTTACTCCCATTTTTTTCGCCATTAAAAACACATTAGCGAGAAAGATTTTGGAACTGGGTTAAAGGACATCCTATCACGCAGAGCCTTGGCAGAAGGCGAAGGGGAATACGTTTTTGGATCACGTGAATGGGAATAAAATCACGAAGAAGCGATCAGAGCGGCGTTTTCAGCTTTCCCTATCTAAAAACTAAACCTGAAACTGGTTTGAATTGACTTCAGAAAAGGAATAAGATAAGAAAATGGGTATACGTTGTGTTGAATTTTATTTTCTGCGTCAAACTTTAAATGGATATATATATATGTAGATCAGCGGGGATGAAATGCCAAGCCGATTACTTCATTCAAAGTTCAGCTTTCTTTTTGCTTCTCCACATATATCTTTATCTCCACGTTTCTGAAAGCTGTCAACACATTGGAGGAATGTGAAGTTCTAAGTCTCAATTGCCTTTGCGAATGCGATAATTACATTTTTTTAAACTATACTGGGTGGAATTACTTCATTATCTATATCGCAAGCAGCTCGCATTTTGAGAAAAGTTTTATTTTTTTATAGGTTTTTGCAATTAGTAATAAAAAAGAGACAGATAAAAGGCAAGCTCTAAATCGTAAACACAGCATCAATACGGCACAAAAGTATTGAAAACCAGAACAGTGAAGCAGCTCGTAAGCAAGTACTGAATGTGATAAAATTATTCACCTGTTATTTTAGGAAAATCAGAAATAAAGAGACACCAGAAAGAAAATTTATGGAGAACAGCAAGATTAAAACTAAGTATCGACAATATAAATTAGCATTGAAATAGCACTTATCCCAAAAACGGCAGCGGGGAAAAGAGATTTAAACAAAAAGGGAAATGAAAGTACAAGAAAATGATACCTGGCGAATTTCATACGATAATTTTCATTCACAATTTTTAGAGCGTACTTTCCACCACATTCGACAAAAATTAGAGGTAAACCTATTCTCCATAAATGTACACAGCACATATTATCAATCAAACAATTAAATTTGCAATGACCCGAAAAGCTATTAAGCTTAAATAATTATCACCATCAGAGATATATTAATATCATAGATATGAAATAGATACTTGCCACAGTGATGAGTAATTTTTCATGAAAGAGGTTTAATTTAAAACCGAATTCATGAAACGACACGAGATGGAGTGGATCAAGGACGAATTAATGGGAAATCATGCAGCGGAGATATCATCATCGACCTACGCCCTCCAAACATCCAAAAACTACAAATAAACTGGCTCTTCATCGCATTTCAAAAAAGGAGTCTGCTTCTGGATCAATTCGTAAACACAGACATTTTTTTATGATCGTGGAAATACCTAATTTTATTTAGGCACCAATATTTTTAAATGAACAACGGGGATTGTCGTATTTATATTACTTGAATTGCATCAATAAATTATTCACGAAATTAGCAACTCAACAATTTAGCATATAGTAACTTCATGTATTCAACATGGCCAAGATTCGTCAGACGGCAAACATTCTGTGGAGGGGTGCATTTTTCCTATATCTTGATCGGCGACTCTGAAGTAGTCGATACTATTTCTTCGTCGCATTTCAAAAAGGAGCCTGATTTTCGATCACTTCGTAAACTCACACGCATTTTTGACCCATATGATGAACCTGGAAATACCTAATTTTATTTGATTTAATGGTATTTATTAAGCCATTTGAATCACAATGAGAAACGGTTCACGAACGAAAGAACAAATCATAGATTTCGTATAGGGTAACTTCATGTGTTCAACACGAACACAATTCGTCAGGCGGTAAATATTCTGCCAACAGGTGAGTTTTTCTCATATACTGATCGACGAATCTGGAGTAGTCGATGTTACAAAATGATTCGGAAGTAGCTTCTTTAGGCAATCAATGAAGGACTATGCGGGCATAGCGTAGGTTGATAATGTAGGCACAAAGGCAAAGGTTAAAATCGCGTCGCGTCCAATCGGGTGAACATCGAGGGAATACGAAACAAACGATGAAATTCGGCCACTTGCAGTCAATACCACACTTGGGTAACACCTCGCTCATTCAATCGCGTACTGAATTATGCCTGTGAGGCAGAGTTCCACCTTTTTACCAAATGCAGTTCTCCTCGACAAAACGGTTCGAGTTGCTATATCATGTGATGCAAAGAGGTCATTCGGTGGATGGATGGGAAAGATGCGTTACGAAGAAGAAAAAAAATCTTCCTCATTCAACCACTCCGTCTTATCCTCATGTGGAAAAATCGCGAAAGTTGCCGCCAACGTTTCATGAGTTGGTGACGTCATTAAATGTCTGATGGTGACTGTTCATTCACTCGTTCATAAAGAGTCTTTAATTGAGGGAAGGAATCGCTCGTAAGGGTGTAAACTACAACGAACCATGCGGGGAAGATGCATGAGACCGAAGAGTAGCTGATAAGGGTGAACCGCTCGGCAAGGGCATACGACGTCATCAACTTGTTCGAGTAAGGGTGACGCCGCAAATTTTTCGCCGCAAATAGCTCGAGATGTCACGCATCGAAACATGGAAAATGCGGGTCTCTTTATTTTTCAATCTCTATCCTAATCAATTTAGTAAAAAAAGGAATTAAAATTAATTAAATTCTTCTCATGAGTTTAGAATAAAAAGACGAAAAGTTTGCCGCTCGATTACGTTACTCAGTGACGTCAAATTCCGGTTCCCTGACTCATACCAGGATTACCGATCAATGAGAGAAGGAATCGTTCACAATAGCTAAAACAACAAAGAACCATCCACAGTATTACCTAAGAGTTCCCAGAAGCAGAGACCAGAACAACATAAGTTCGTGACTTCATCAACTTCCTGCGAAGGGTGGAAGAAAGGGCAACTGATAAGCAGAAAAGAACTGGTCTCGTAATTTTTCAAAATCATCGCAGTTGGCAATTTAAATTAATTGGTGAACCAGCCTAATAATATTCAGATGGCACCAAGACAGCTAAGCACTCCAATATTCTTTTAAATACACTCTATATGTACTTGTATGTGTGCGTCAAATGTGAAAAAATGTTTTCTTTTAATTGTAATTATACATCGGAATAAATCCTTTTCTCAAATTTGGGTTGGTCCGTATTCTTGTCAAGGTTTTCATGAGGCTCATTTTCCCTCTTGCTCTTCGAAGGACCTCCTAATTACTTGCTCGATCAATTCGTTTAATTATTAAAACTTCATCACGGCATAGGCTCACTACCTAGACAATTATTGAAAAATTTGGGCCTCGTTATTTACAAAGTTTATCGCAGTCAGCAATTTAAATAAATAGGTGAACCAGCCTAGTAATATACAGATGGCACCAAGACAACTAAGCACTCCGATATTCATTTAGAAACACTCTTTACGTACTTGGATGTGTGTGTCAAATGTGAAAAAAAAATATTTTTGGAAGAAAGTTTTTTTTTATAAATCGAATTCATGCATTGGAATAAATCCTTTCCTCAAAGCAAGAAGCTTACAGGTTTCCTCGAGGGGACGGGGGGGGGGGGGGGGGGGAGGGGCGAGAGTGGAGGGAGCCGGGAGGCATCTACTCGACTACTACTCACTCGTGTTTTAATCCCCGCGTCATTTCAGGGGCCGACTAATGCGCGCAGACCTCTTTTGCGGATGATGGTTGATGAGTGGAAAGAGAGAGAGAGGTTCTCTTCGGAAGAGGAGGTCGTCTACCTCCTCCCACCTTACAACTCCTTTCCTTTATGTTTGCTCGCTCGCTCCTCCGTTTCGCTATACCACCCGAAAAACACCCTGCGGGCTTGACAAGTCACGGAAGTAGGGCCGGGATCCGCAAGGAGTAGGGGGCGTGACGAGTGGTGCTGGGATGCTGGGGCGGGAAGAGGTGGAGAGAAAGAGGAGAAAAGACGGGTGAATGCAGGGGAGGAGATTTCGAGGTGCCCACCGCAGTGACGTCGGGGGGACCACGGAGATCTCGAACCGGGAGAGAGGGGGTCTCGAAAAGGGGTTCTGCAGGTGAAGGGGATTGAGGAAAGACGAATACGTCAGCGAGCGTTACAGCGAAATCAATGATCTTTTTCAAATATATCCTACTTAAAAAAAATAAGACTAAAATATTAGTATGCAGCAAAAGAGAGGAGGCTAAGGCAAACATTAAGCTAGAGAAGCATAAGCTTGAAGAGGTGGAAGAGTTTTGTTGCCTACGAAGCCGAATAACCAACGATGGACGAAGCAAGTAAGAAATGGTCAGTATAGAATAGTACAGGCGAGGAGGGCTTTCTACAAAAAGAAGAGTCTAGTTACAGCTGAAAATACAAGTGTAGAGGTAAAGAAACAATACATCAAATGCTACATGCGGAGCACGTTTCTCTATGAGAGCGAGGATAGGACGTTGACAGCTGCAGAGAAATCAAGAGTGGAAGCATTCGAAATACGATGCTACCGAAGAATGGTGAAGATAAAATGGATCGACCGAGTATGTAACGAGTAAGTGCTAGAAGAGTGGGAGAAAAGAGAAGCCTTCTAAAAACCTTAAGCAGAAGACCACACTCTCAGTTGGCCAAATGATGAGACATGATGACCTGATGAAAACAATGACAGAAGGACAGGTGGAAGGAAAGAAGGGCAAGGGACGGCCCCGAATGAGTCACATAGGACAGGTTATGAAGGATGTAAAAGAGAAAAAAAACGTCGCAATGAATAGATAACTATCGGATAGGAGCGAGGAATGGAGAGCTGCATCAAACCAATCTTATGATTGTCGACTAATGATGATTATTCTCCTTTTTCAAAGGATATACGAGTACACTTCCAAGATATAGGAAGGGGGAGAGACAATCCCCCCCAATTCGGAAATAAGTAAAATAAATAAATATTTCATTCTGATCAACCATTTCTTTATTCATCTTCATTTTTAGCAAAAATTGGCGGTCCCGCGGTCAAGGCGAATCCCGGTAAAAATCCCGCTCAAGGCTAATGATTTTTTTCTCTGTGGGAATGACCGTCTCCAAAGGCAATTATCATCATTTTCGAAGGAAAAAATAATGTAAGTCAGAGAGTTTTAACCAAATGTGATATTATAGTAATAAGCTATAATTTATGGTACTTCGGGAAAAAGAAGTAACATTCCATGATGCGTGATCTCAGAACTTGATAATCGATCCTATTATTGCCTCTAAAGAATTTCATTACCAGTTACTGAAGAGAGAAGAATAGACCTCTCTACTAAACACCGAATAGAAAACCCGGTGAATATAATAAATATAAATAAAGCGTGCATAATATGAACTTCCCTCCTTTTTGAGATTGGAAATTGAGCCGTTTTCAGTAGGCATCAATTATCTGCATGAGAATGACATTTATCGATAAGGATATAATGACTAATAAATAATTACAACATATATGCCAAATGGAAAATTAAATATCGGAAACTTTCGCCGATTCTTAAATAGTTATTACCTATTAATATCGCCAACGAAGTCTCTTCCAGAAAGAAAAACGAGCCCTCATCCTTGAAAACATTAATATGGGGTTAAAGTTGTCATCGTCATTTTCCAGCAATATTCTAAGATTGGTTTGAAGCCGATCTGCATTTCTATCTTCTAACCGCTAGCCTTTTCACATTTTATTTATCATTTACTCATTTTTCTCTTTTACACCCTTTATAACATGTCCTATGCAACTTATTTGGGGCCATCCCTTCGGCCCATGATGGAAAAAAGGCAAAAATCATGGATGAGTTTGGCTGCTAGACCGAAACCACATAAAAAAATGTTTAGAAAAGAGAAATCCAAGAGTGATGAAAGACATCTGTGTGTGTGATCGGATACGATACGGAAGAGGAAACAGCAGCTCATTCCCATCCTTAGGGTTCAGACAAGGGATGCTGGAGCTCATGCGCGAATAGTGAACAATGGCGAAGGAATGAGGAGAACTGGACTGGAAGAGACAAAGACTGGGGGAGAACAATGGAGATCACGAGACAGGTGGAGTTGCGGAACTGAAAACGCGATATTCAAGCACGAAATATCGCGCATCGCTTCCGATCGCCCTGGATACGCCAAAATTCACCTGTAGACGTAATGCGATACATACAGAGATCGACACTGAGATATCTATTAAAATGCGACCAAAGCTGACCTACTAATCATCAAAAGGGTTGCTCGAGTCAAAGATGAGCTCAAAGTTACATTCTCCGAAAACAGAGCTTACCGCTAAATAGCAAAATATGGAATCTTAATCACGAGCAGTATTTGGAACGCTTTTTTTCGCAGTACTCCATAATTTTCCTTTCATTGTATCGTGATTGAGTAAGAGATTACTGTTATTTTTTACATCAAATCTTCGCTTGCTTATAAAATGTAATGAGGGCCTTAGTACACCAGTCAATAAGAAATATAGAGAAAAAGATGGAGCAGAAAATGAAATAAGAAAAAGATAACTACCTATATTGTTAATTTTTTCATTTGATTTTCATTCTAAAAGTATTGAATTATTGCAATCCATCTTAAATGGAAAGTGAAATATTACAATCAGTTTCGATGATTGCCTCTCATTCCGAAGAAAGCCAACAGTAGACTGCAGGAAGTTATTTTAACGTTATAGCATAAAATTATCTTTTATTATCAAAATACGGCAGTATATGATGCATCAACTGTTCGTAAATAGTCATCACAACTACTCAGCCTTCATGCCTATTTATGGTTATAAATGCAGTTAAAATCTTGTGTGTAGTGGGAAAAACCTTCTTTAGTGCCGCCGAAACGACTCCTTGACCTGACAAATCTGAAAATTAGGCTTACTCACGAACCATGGTCTAGCTCCAAAGTATCGCACAAGAAATGACCACGAGGAAAAATATAAAGTTGTTAAATGATTATATAGAAGAAGGGGAAAATATTTACACCAACACTCGTCCGATAAAGCACACAAAAAATCAGTTGTGGTGGTATGCGATTAAGGGAAGAGAAAAAAAACTATCTTAGGGGTTTGCTATTTCGTATTATTTCAGCGACACTCTATGGTACACACCCCCAGGGTTGCAATTATCACTAAAACCACAGGATTTTTGCTGCAAATATTTTCTGCTTTTGCTTGAAAAATCTACCTTGCACAAATAAATTAATGTAACAGCTGTTTTAACTCTTTTCTTCCATCCGAAATTACATTACTCCCTAATAATATTCCTGTTAACAGACCCATTACTAACTTCAGCGACGCATGAGGCATGGGAGCAATGCATGCTTGGTGGAAGCTAAAAATTACGACCACGCTCATGTTCCAGTCGTACACTCTTTTTCTGCGAAACACTCTAGTGTTAGCTTTATGAATGTTCCTGGAATTTTCACCCGTTTTAAATGCCGGAGATAACTGGAAGTGTATCCTTCTCGAATACGAATTTTAAAATGGGCTTCGCTATTCCAACGTTGGCCATCCTCTGGTTTCAACCAAGAGCGCTGCTTTCGAATGAGCCCATTGCTATATGGGCGTAATAAACATTAATTTACTAACCGATCGATCTTTTTACTACCATACATCTACTTCTCTACAAAACAGTAACATGGTAACTAATAAGCTCCAATATTTAGCCAAAACATAAATTTTGATCGGGTGAAAAAAGCTTAATATAAAAAAAATGTAATCCACAAATATAAAAATAATTCACTACATTCACTACATACTCATTTTCATCTTTCTTGCTTATTCATTATAGTAAACTTAATTTGATTTACACTATCTAATCCATGATTTAAAAATATAATCAGAATTTAATTGTGGAAACATTTAGTTAATTAACATTTCCAAGCACGTTCAATCTACGGGAAAACCTTACGCGACTGACAACCAAAAAACCCGGATTAGCCGGAAAGGACTGGTTTACACTGCCATTGTTTACTTGCAACCGTCATAACATTATCATTAGAAAAGCTCTTGTAAAAATTTGTAGTATTGAAGTCAAAATTAGGTGATTATGCAAAGTGAATGAACGTGCTGCGAAATAACTGTGCGACGACGTGAGATGAATATAACATTATTTCGAGGGAGAACGTCGTGATTGAAATTTCATCCCCGCATTGAGCCTTAACGACGACAGGGGAGTGAAGAAATAAAATAGTTGGGAGGAAGGATTCGTGGAGAGAGCAAGCAAGGATTGCAGGGAAGAAGGAGGGGGAGGTAGGAAACCCCCCACGGCACTCTGAAAATCGAAGGCAGTGCCGTGTCTGGCCGCCGTCGCCCCATTCCCTCAGGGTAAGAAGGGGAGAGAGAGAGGGGGGAAATGGGGATAGGGGAGCGCGCGTGTGCAGGGAAAAGGGTGTTCCAGTCTGGAGAAGGATCCTAGCTGGCTCCGAGGGCTCGCTCCTTCGAAAGGGGTGGGCCCCTTACGTGAGGGAATACGGACTCGAAAAAGGAAGGGGGTGGGAGTTGCAACGCGAGGAAGCGAACAACGCGATGAAAATTATTCAACAACGTGCCCTGACAGGTAAAACCGACGAAGCCGACATTTAAAAAAATGCCAACAACAACAAGAAGGGGAGAGGAAGAGTTCAGTGCAGGATTTAAATATATTGCTACAAGAGTTATAGCATATTACTTTCAGGGTTTAGTTTCGGAGTTATTACCTCCGGGTTTTAGTTCAGGATTTAGGTATATGCTACTCAAGTAATAGCTAAAGGCCCCCATTATCTTCGAAGTGGTCAATTGGGGGAGGTGGGGTGAGGACAAAAAATTGCAGGAAAGAGCAATTGTCATATATATGTACGTAAAATGTACTTACTCTAAATTTGAGATTATATCATAAGCCTTCGTAAATCGTGCTATTACAAAGAATTTTTGCTTTATTTTTAACGAGGTTGGCATTTTAAAGTGTGCAATGAATAATAATGGCTTTCATTTGAAGGTTTATCACTTCGAAATCTATATAATTTTAAACTGGCTTATTATAGCCTCATTGGTTTCCGAAAATCATATTTGACACTGGCATTGAACATTGAAGGACCCATATCTCTAACACCTTAGGGCACTATCAAGTCTATTTCCCGCCTTGGAGGCAAAAACACGGGAGCTAGTCCCCTCCATCCCCAAATGAGGAAAATGATGAAAATTTATATTATATTATGACTTTCTCGATTAAAATTACATTTATATTTGTTTCAGATTGTCGGGTAATATAAAAGTGTAAACGTTTGCCTCTTCCACTGCTGGAAACACAAGGATGAAACATTTAGAAAGACATGAATGACCTATTTGGAATGCATCAGCACATTTCCTCCAAGGAATAACGGAAGCAAATGCGGGCACTAACCCATCAAAGGAGACCTCACTCAGGCGGTAAGCAAAGGAGGGAATGTATTGTTGGATACGGTGCAAAGGCTGAGCACAGCCGAGCATGATGAAGGGTTCTCTATAGAGGTGATTTGCTTTGCGTGCCTTATTAGATTTCACAGAGAGTTTTTCATGTACGACTGCATAAAAATTTTAAATACCACGATTATCATAATACGTGTTGATAACAGTCTAACAAATTGTATTCCTAAAAGTATATCATAACGTTAATGGGTGGTTTAACATTTCGTAAGGGTTCGTAACATTTTTTTTTCATTTTTATCACAATGACGTTAGGCAATAAAAAGTGCGTTGCTTTCCGAGAATATTTTGTTCGTGCAAGAATTTTCCTATGAGACTATTTTCCATGGGGAATCATAAAGAATTGCATTGCGATGGAATAAAGGCTGGAGATCTTTGAAAAATATCGAGAAAAGAACTAAATAAATTTGTTAAAATGAAATTAACGAGAAATGAATAACTCACTCAGAGATACAACCTTTAAGTTGGTTTGGATGAATGAGGGTAGAGCTCTACCCGGACTAAGCCACAGACGTGTGAAATACACTCATTCAGGACAGGGGCCAAGTTCCTTTCCCTGGGACACCTCCCACTTCGGCTATTTTTGTATGGGGTCGAAGGCTACCTCAAGGATTTGAACCAGGGACTCCTCATCAAGAAACCTCGAAAGATTCCCACTAATGAAAACAAGGGCTGTTTCTTATTCTAAACTAATGGGAGAATGGCTGAAAGTGGAAAGATTTTTCTTTTGATTCCTTACCTCAGGAAGCGGTTTTTCCCGAACGAATTATTAAAACGTGACTTTATTGACGTCACCAACTTATGAAAATTGGACGATTTCTTATTTTAAAATTAAGGGAAAATGGCTTAATGCGGAAGGGTTTTTATTTAGTCGTAACTAGCTAGTGCTTTAAATCTAACGAATTATTATAACGGATTGTAATTTTGCGTCCGAGTGAAAGACCCCTTTTCGAGTGTTTCTCCAAAAATCGAGCTTATATAATTAAGCGTATAGGGAAGAAATTGTCAAATAGGAGCTCTTGGATTTCCTAGCGTATTGTATTTTAATATTATTCATAGGTGAAACAACAAGCTCATGTAATACGCGAGAAATTAAGTACGAAATATTGGAGGTATAAGAGCATAATTGAAATATTTTTCTGAAATGCAGCAGGGAGTTAAATAATGAAGCAGCTCAGCATTTTCTTTATATTTAACCTTAGATAATAACGAGGACGGATCACTTCCTCATGAACGATCGCATTTAGGGAAAAATCATTCATTCAAAACTCAAGTTTTTATCTTGAAGTTTTCACTCTTTATACCTCTCGTGACATATGTCTTCATCCGCCGGTTAAAAATGAAAATTTGACATTTGAGAAGATCTGAGAGACCAATTTCAAATATGTTAAAAACAGTTTACTTCAAATGCCCTGAAATATTCAAGAATATAAAATCATTTTTAAATATACGTCACGAAAGAAGACCGGTGGAAGGAGAATTATACGCGAAAATGAAATTATTTGTTGCGAAATCTAGCCCATTTTATTTTTAAAAAAATTCTAAAGACGGGAGTTGGCAACACTGGAAGGAGTGTGAGGCAAACTGAGGGAGAAGGCCGATGCCCGGAGTCGACGGGAGAACGTCGCAGAGAAAAGAGCAATGTTGCTGCGGAGATGGAGAGAGTAGAGATGCGCCCTGGTGGGAGAAAAGGGAACTGCAACACAAAGATGCTCACTAAAAAAAAAGGAAGGAGTGGCACTCGCGTTTGACGGATGACTGCTGGCGGGCATGCATGGCTTGCGCCTCGTAATATAGCGTTTCACTCTTCATCCAATGGAGTAGAGAGAAAAAAAGAAGAACGATAGCGGAAAAATGTAAAACAAATAAAACGGGGCAGTTGCCCAAGAGGATAACGTGACAAACAAATGGCTTCACGGAGGAATCGTATTGCAACAAGTCGTTCATTTTTTTCGTACAGCACACATTCACACTCAGATACGGGTAGACGGTGGAAGTCAGCCGGATTGTCCTTTCCGATACTGAGCGAGCAAGCATCGGCCACGTACTTAGGATTATTGCATCAGACCAACCGAGACAGTTCCACCCAAGGATACTGCATAGAGGAGGCCCAATTCTATCCCACAGAAGGTTGATTTCTTTTGCCTCTTCGGACGCATTTCAATCAGATTTCAAAAATGTCCGCAGCGCGGTGATGAGTACAAGGCGATACACTCTATCCTATATTTTTCAGTTTAATGCTTGTAATTGCGATGAATAGCATTGAAGAGTTGTGAATTTCATTAATAACATCATCATGAACGTAAATTTAGGTTGACAACCCTAATGATACCTTATTTCCCCGGGAAACTCGGATCAATTTGCCCGTCAGCGACGCGAGTGGCGACTTCTGTAAGCCCATTTAAATGTGCGGTGGGTGACAACACATTGCGGGGCCGACTTGAGGATCCCCTTTTATAATATTCATGGATGCACCAATGAGGCAGATAGTTTTGTTAGGCGAATTAGGATGGGAATCTTTACATGAGCGTTGAGAAAAATATAGTCTAAATTTACTTAGTGAATTCGGAGGAGATTTTGTCTCATGAGACGTGAAAAATATCCTTCGTTTACCGTTGTACTATGGTTGACGGGAAGAAAAAATAAGAAATAGACCAAAAATCAGATAGATTTAAAATGTCATTCTTTAATCGTAGACACCGGAAAAGATGGAGAAATGTGGTAACGGTGCACTTCTTGTGCATTATGGTAACATCAAGAATGTTCTCGATGGGACACTCCTGGGAGATATTTATATGGCATGAGATCCGAAAGTAAAATTAACTTAAGATTCTAAAAACTCATAAGTTTGTGTAAATATATTGACAGCGCCCTTTTTTTTAAGCCCAATTTTATCATGTAAAGATGTTTACTGAATCAGTGACTTCATATTATGTTCATTCTTTCAATTACTTTTTTGTAATTTCTTAAATGTGGAATTATGTCACAATATAAACATAAAAATTTCAATGTAACGTATTTATGGCATTTAAACCCCTACATTTATTATTTTACAACTATTAGTAGAATATGACATTACATGTGCCATTTCTCCAGGATAAGGG
The DNA here is from genome assembly GCF_921293095.1 of Ischnura elegans. Classification (NCBI taxonomy): domain Eukaryota; kingdom Metazoa; phylum Arthropoda; class Insecta; order Odonata; family Coenagrionidae; genus Ischnura; species Ischnura elegans. Next base: position 37,726,525 of record NC_060247.1, read on the forward strand.
TAACACCGGTCAAAGCTGATTTTGCAATATGTCTCATATTACCGATAGGTAAGCTTAATTAGCGCTCAATTTAAGTCTGAAATAGGTAAAATATATTTTACGTGAGCGAATTCACAAGATAGCGCTCTAAATTTAAAAAAAGTAAAGTTTTATACTCATTTGCCCTTAGGTGGCCGCCATTACCCCTATCTCACCTACTATGAGGAATGGTAGCGGTGACTCGATTAATAACATCAATGTGGCGTACTTTGCTAGGGTTAAATTCATTACAGTGTAAATTCAGACGAATAAAGACAATGGACTACTACGCCTGGCGTACTCCGCCTATGCGTTGTCGAAGACCGACAATAGCTTCACCCAGGAAAAAACCCGAGAGTACTTCATCGCCTGCATTCCCCGAGAAACCTTTCGAATGGAAGATATCGGGGCCGAATCAGAAGGGAATCATCACGAAAGAGATGACAGCAATTGTTACACCGGAGATGAGAAATCATTGATCAAGAGAGGAACGTAACCTCGGCTGCAGAGCCGGTCTTCCTGCATTCGCAGAGTGACGTCAGCAGGAGAGAGGAGCGGCACAAACCGCGGCGGTGCGGCGGAGGGAGCCGGGGGAGTGCATTGTCCGACATCCTGCACCGCGCGCGCGACCGACCAACGCTGGACCGGATGCATTTGGGTTAAAGAACCACCCCACTCGCTCCACTGATAAGCTTCCCAATGAATGCGGCGCGAGTTTTCCTTCGTGGAATCGCTAACCTATATGCTTTGAAAGAGGCATGCATTGCCTCCTTTCATTTACATTTTTCGCTTTTTCCATTAAACAAAGAGGTCCCAGTTTCTTGAATTATTACAACAACTATAATAACACAAAAACTGTAATAACTCAAGAAATGAGAACTAATCACACAATTGGAATGAATGCCTAGGAATACCAATGAGGAATTACTTGATACAACTGATTACTAAGATAAAATTATTATAATGACACAAGATATGGGGACCATGAAGAGTTAGATTACTTTTTTCTATCACTAGATCGTACGTCGCACCCGGTGACGGCAGGGTAAAGGCCTCGTCTTCTAATCCCGGAGTCGCGGGTTTGAGTTCCACCTGAGTTGGTGTGTTACCTGAGAAACCTTAACACAGGCTACGCCTTCTAAGATTCCATGGGCATAACGAGCCAGTGGAAGAATCGTCAAAGTAATAATCATGATAATATGAACTCTTAAAGGAAGGTAAATATGGTCCGGAAATAATACGGACCATTCCAGTCCGGAATGGTTTCACGGTCCCAAAATATTCCGCAGCTGCTCTCGACAAGACTCCAGCAAATATTATTTTTTTCTAAATTTGAGACATGAATACAGAGCTGACAGACTAATGCAATACAATTTTGCACTAAATGCCTTGAGCTCCGAGTTATAACATTTCATCGCAATAAACTTTCCAAGTTTCCCAACTGTAAGCGGCGCAGCCGTTGGAAGTGTTCCCAGGAGAGCGCTCCCACTATACCAGCGGGCGTTAATGCAATATTGTATACATAACGGTAGCGTGCGGAATGGCAATTACAATCTATCTTCGGTAAAACGCTCTTCTGATGTTAATTATTTAAATTATGTAACGGCTGCAGTATATCATCGTGGTTCATTTGGGAAATTAAATGAGAGACTAGGTGGTGCAGCGAAGCAATATTCAATAAGCAATATAAACGCATTGCCAAAACGAAACGACCACAGAAATAATTTCTCAACGGTGGCTGCAAAGTAAAACATTTTTTGATAGTATGGGATAAAAATGGTCCGCATTCACCAAGAAATTCTTCGGAATGACCTAATGTCATTTCCTTCCTTCTGATTTCCGAGGAAAATGACGAGACTATAATTTGAGATATCAGAGACTTTTACCATAAGTGTCTATTAGAAGCTTAAGTATCATTTTAAGAAAGAAGTCAGATCAAGTATCATATAAATTTTATAGATTCACATCCTCCTAAAGTCATTTCGTAGAGAGGTAGAGTTTCATGCAGAAATATTACTCCCTCGTGGATGGAAGTGGGAGCAAATATTTCCTGCATTACGTCATGATGTCCCCTAAATGACTCAAGCGATAATGCATCCATTCCATATCAGGCCAAAGACGTGCTTAACCAAGCATTGCGAAATCGGGTCTAAGAGTTTTAAGCAAGAATAATGACTTTCACGAATAATTATGAGTTAGTAACTATGCTTACTCCCAAGACGTCAATATAATTGCCAGATAGCTATTGATATTTCGAGAAAGACCCATGACAAACATAGAGCACATGAATGCTGAATTTTCCGCGCTTCACGTCGACACTTACGTTTCGACAGCTTAGATGTTAATATCCAATAAAATATGAAAAATTCCAATTTATATCAGCACACAGATAAAACTTGGATAATTTAAAGTTTCGCTCTCCGCATTTTCATAATAACGATAAGGAACCATACGGTGGAAAAAATAGATAAATTATAAAAACAAAAAAGAACAATTTTTCTGTTAAAATAAGGACACTTTACATACTGATAAAAATTAAATTAATTTAAGGAAAGGATTTTCTTACGTACATGTTTAGCCCTTTCCTTGTGTTTTAATGGATAAATACGAGGGGAAGGCCGAAAAACATAGCAGAGGAGCAGTTTTTATATTATCAACATCCAAATATTTATTAAAAGTAAAAATTAACTTACTGAAATAGCAATATTACAAGAGATAACTTACCTGGTAGAGCTTGATAATGTGCGGGTGGTCAAGCTGCTTCATTATGTCTACCTCGCGGTAAACCTTCTGCAGGTTGACGGCGTCCAGCTGCGATTTATCGATGATCTTAATCGCCACCTACGGAAGAGAGAAAAACCATTCGTGAGAAGGTGATAAATTGTAAAAAACAAAATTTAATAAATCTATTAAATTAAATAAATTTATAGAAAGGATTTTCTTACGTTCACGTTTAGACATTTCCTTGTATTTAATATATCTATAAGGTCAAATACCTTAATGAAGCATGACTGAAAATTTTAAGAAATCAAAACGGTTGAAAAAAAACGACACAAATAATACTATGCCTCTTCAGATCAATTACACTCAACGAGCTTCCTCGTTCCAAAGAGGACCCATCGCTTCCGCTCGATGTGTTGTTTTGTCTGCTTTCATGATATATAACTTAATTTTAAAACTATCACTCTGAAAATATCAAGGAAAGTAGGGTTAAGACTTTTCTTGTATCTCAGAAATTAAAATTTTATACCTGAGAAAATATTGAAGAATAATTTTCTTCTCCATTTACAAGTAAATGCTGTAAAGATTCTAACTCGTACACCACGACAATTGTAGCACGAAAAATTAAATTTTAAATGTCCCGAATAAAAGCTAGTCGAGCGGAAATGATGCACCCTCTTAATTAAATACTTCTAATTCATCTGCGAGATATAGCGACATTAAAAAAAAGTATTTTGATTTAATGTTAAACATTTTTTGATCTTGGTGCAAAACTACGACACACCAGGTAATTAATCCATTGTTTAGCATTGTTTTCGAGAATAGGAACTACGGGTTAAGTTTTCACTGCGCTAAACATATAAGATAACTGTATCAAATCTCGAAAGGATACAGCTGCGGTTTAAGAATGCAAATGGCTGACGAGGGAATCGCAACGCACGACGCTACGGTAGAAAAATAAAAATAAAGAAGCAATTTAACGGGCGAGGAAGAGGGCGATTATTTCCCAAGACAGAAGAATGGAGAGAAATTTCAGATCAGTGAAGCATGCTTGGATTAGGACACTATTCTCCAAAGTGAAGGGGTCTCGAACACAGGGAGGGTACGGATAGGAAAACTTTCTACGCCACGAGTTGAGCAAGGAAAACGACGATTTCCTGCCGTACCCAAGGGAACAGAGATTCTCTCCTCCCATCTGCATCTTAAAATCATTAGATATGCCCATAATTAATACTTGGAAAACATGAAGAAATATGCAATGAAAAACTTTCTAAATCTGTAAATATATACACGATTTACTTGGACTCACAAAAGTTCAACATTGTCATAAGGTATTACAAACTTAACTTGAATGTCATTCATTACGTCACCAAAAGAATTCTGAAATTTAGAACAACTCAAATCTTAGCATCACCAACAACAGAAAATAATCGTTTAAAATGAAATTGCAGCAAAAAATATTCTCAATTTTCAAATTTGAATTATATAAACCAAAAGAAAAATAAATCGAAATTTGAATGGATTTCACCTTAATAATAGGCAGAAAATTCCTAGGAAAACAAAAAATGCAGTATCGTCAGGAAATACATGAGAATTGTAACTTTTTCTTCCGAACTTTTCGGGAATTGATACGTGGAACAAACAGTTCGGAGTAAACATTGCATTATACTAGCTGCTTTCAGCGTGAGAGAGCTTGGATCATTACGTCAATCCAAATAGCAAGACACCTCTAGGACTCGGAGATGTTTTTCTCCCTGCTTCCAAATAGCACAAGGGCGATGCATCGTTTCATGGGTTCCTATTTGCGGTCACAAATCAGTTTGTCTGATAACGCATGCAAGCGACAATAAGACCTTCATTCCCGTCGAAACGTGAAGTCGGTTGCTAGGCCGAAAACCCTTTCTTCACCTGAAGATGACGACAAGATGCACAAAGATTTCCAATTTAAGAAGAACTAGAAAATAATATTAAACGAATCAATTATGCTTTCTTCAACTGGATTGTAACTATTTAGATGGATTATCTGCTTGGTTACCACTTTTTTACACGGCAACGGGCAATTACATAATTAATGCCATACACGAAGATGATTTTTTCAGGTACTGCAATCTTTTACCAAAGGATCGATAAATTTTCACTCTTATGAATATCGTAAAATAAAAAAGATATGGATAACTGAGTACCATTAAATAAAATGAATTCAAATATAAGTTTTTTCCCACTTTCAAACGCCACCTGTTTAAAATAGTTAAATCCATCTATCCTTCACGACGCCTTCCATTACAATTATCCAAATAGCATAAGCATAATAAAATAGAATACATTAATTTCTCTAACGATGCATAAGAATTTTAGATCATATACCATAAACTGAATGCTTATATAAACCGAGTACCAAACATATTGTAGATTAACGCTTGGGGTATAGGAATTTCTATTTTGACATATAAAATGTACGGATTGGAAGCAGCTGTTGTGATGCCTATGAACTATTAACACTTTTTTATTAACGATCTCCCGTACACAACAGTAATTATCCGTAAAAAATATTTCTCCATCTAAATACACGACCAATTAAAATAAAGAAATCGCAGAAATCAGTCAAAAAACGGGGCCACACATGGAGACATTCCAAATGAAGAAATCCATCCCAAATATATATTAAGATGTCTCGCCTTTTCCTAAATCTACTTTACTAATGCCGCTATCGTGTTATGTCTGGACAGTGAAGTAAGATGAAAAAAATAGCCTGGAATGAGGTCTAGGGCAGAGGCGATAGCATACGAGAACAAAATACATTTTAAGTGAAGAAGTCCGCAGGCACATTTACCAAATCGACCTAACTTTGAGACAATATTGGGATGAGTAATCTCCAGCTCGTTTGTCGGGCAGAAGACCTCTAAAAGGGATTTCAAAACCGGCAGTGTTTTTTTAAGCATAATTGTTTCTTCCTGCTTTTAATCGCATTTTATATAACATCTGTACCCCTCTCAGACCCGACATAGCCATTCGTTAGAAAAATTCTGTACAAGGAAGAAAAAGAAATAAAATACAATAATCTTCATTCAGACATTTTCTCGTAAGTTTAAAATAATAAAAAGCGAAAATTACCGTCCTTTTTTCATGAATTTTGTTTCATTTACTTTTTCAGAGAAAAGCTTTCCTTGAGGGAATGACTGGATAAAAAGATTTTAAGAGCAAAGAACCAAGCAAATTCGTATTATACATTGATAGCACCAGTTCTGTTGGAACAATGTGTGATATTAGCCCAAAAACAGGTTCAAATATGTACTTATGCATTCCACTGCTTTTGTAAAGAATATACTGTAAGTTTGTATGAGTGGAATACAGTTAAATTGCTATTATAACCAGTATGGTAGCCAGGAATTTTGCTCGGTGGGGAGGGGTTTCCAAAACCAGGGGAAGGGGGAATTAAAAAAAAACAGAGTTCTAAGTAGAGGGTAAGAAGCTAATTCTATTTAACTTTGAACTAAAATTTAACACTTTTCATAATCGAAATAACTTCATTTTTCAAAGAAGTCCTAAGTAAATTATTAATTTTTCATTATTTTAAAGCAAAGTAACTGTTTTTATATTTCAAGGGGGTGTTGGAACCCCCCTCACTACGCCGCTGATTATAACTATTATATTTCAGAGCGACAGGAAGAACATCATCTTAGAACCTCACTATATTTCGAGGCCAGACGGAAACGATAAATTAAAAAGAGATATTTAACCTAACGGATAGTTGTGCGAATTAGTTTTCCCCGAAGATTAAACGACTTTAATAGATGATACGTGGAAATAAATATGCACATAACCTTTTCTTTTTTTTGATATAGGCTAGTGTGCTAACATCTCGCCACATGCCTATTGAGCGGCTTGCAGGGTTGTATGCATATGTAAATGAACGTTGTCGGTGGGTGGTGCACCTTTAATGTTAACAAAAAAAACGCCCAACATTCTCCGTAAAATCCTTGATGACTCTCTTCAACCCTCCGCTACGACTCTTGTGACATCAAATCACGACGAGAGCAGCTCTCATCGATAACTCCTGACGTCACTACAGTCCCCGAAAATATTTCTGATACTGGCGAGGGACGGTGTGAAAAGAAGGAAGGGGTGTGAGAGGGTGGGGGTGTGGAGTAGGGGTAGAGGCCCCGTTCACAACAGCTTAAGTTGGCGTAACTTAATATCAACCTGACCTATAAGTGAAATATTCCACAAATCCTAGCTGAGACCGATTATCAATCATCAAATCAGAATAAATAATTGGTTAATTAAGACATACCTACCGTCAATTATCCACATTCTTAATTTCGTTTCGATGCATTTTGCATTATCGTCTCCTGAATGTATCGAATCACGTCGCACAAAGAAATTTAAATTATTTATGGAAAATTCCCAGTGGCGCTTAGTTCACTAATGTTTTAGCATCCCACCATATTAGGTGGGAAGTAACTTTCTATTAGGATAAGAGAAGTTGCGCTAGTTTTCATGACTGATAGTAGACATTACTAACTTGCCAACCAAATGGCTAAATTTATGATAAATTAGTTCTTTTCTTAGCCACGGTTCATTCCGAGTCGAGTTACGTCACTTTAAGTTGCGGTGAATCAGAAGACGCATTTCTCGTGTTTCAACTTTTTAGTTACGCCAATTTAAGTTGCTGCGAACGAGGCCAAAGGTTGCAATGGATGGGCGACCTCTTTCTCTCACTCTTTTCTTTCTCACTCAGCTCTTAAGGGAAAGACAAATTTCGCACCAATTTTGTGGCAGACACATTCACTGCACACGAAGTTTTGGTGGAAATCAATTCGGAATCCAATTTAAACCCCGAGCGCCCGTATGTGGCGTCAGCTCGGGACAATAAATCAACTAGACTAATTCAATGACCAATGGGATGCGATATATTTTGGATTACGAGTGGGTCTGCGACTGATAACGTGCGTTTGAAAATCGGCTGCACTTAAGAATTTTGATATTTATCAACCAATTGGAAAATTACTGGAGAAGAGTGCTTTTAAAATGAGTCTCCTCAACAAATTATTAAATTTTCATGGTGTCAACATTTAAATCTACCATATCCCTTGAGATTCATCTGCATTCGAATTTTGAGTATTAATTTAAAATTTCTCTCTGTAATTAATTACCAGAAAACTCCACAGTTCAAATAATATCTTTGGTAATGGACGATGATGAATACTATAAAAGCAATAGTCCAGGCGATATATGTATCCACATATCTCGAGACTCCTTTTATTTCATTTTTGTAATCACGACAATTTAGGAACATTCGACGAACCTTGGTTCCTTCTAGGTTATGAGTTCATTTTCAATAACGGCAAAGAAAATACCTGCATTGATAAAGGCTGAAAAAATCCACTCTGGAAGGTACGCAAAGATTCCTTAGCCAAAAGAATATTGCATTACTAGAAACATTATGGCATTTACACTCCGATTGGGGGTGTTCCCAGAATATTGAAAACCTTAATTAGTAATTAACTCATTCACAGAGACTTAGATTAACAATTTCCCACCGTAAACATTTCATCGCATAGGTATGACTCAAAATGACCCCACACCAGGATACTGTTATAATAATGTAATTACATATGTTGCGATTAATACTCCAAATTGCTTAAGCAAGATGAAGTGCATTCATACAACACTAGGTAGCAGTGACAATCCCTTCCAGATCTTCTCTAGCTATAGAGAGCAACTGAAACAAACTGAACCCTTTTTGTAAGACGGATGTCAGAGAAAAATAAACTTTGAAGAATGTTCCACAAGAGTCAAGTAAAAGAAAAATACTTTCATTCGAACCCGCGCCAAAATTTGATCGCCGGCTTATCAGCTTGTTATTTCATGCGTCTGAGATTATTTTGAATCCTTCCCAGAGAAAGACCCGTTTAAGCGACTTGAAAAATGTATCATAGTTATGCGTTTATTCTAATATTCCTGTTGGAGAGCAGCTTTTGACCGCATAATCCTATATTTTTAGCGTTTGGCACGCTTTGCCATTAAATTTTCTCAAACCCTAGAGGCAATTTAAAAATCGGTATTTTTTTCCTAATACAATTGCAATACACTATTATACGAATCTACATATCATCATACCAAATAAAGGAAAATATAGCATTAATTTTTCTATTAAAAAGTTGTCTCTCAATGAAATTTTACACAATGCAGTAGTATTAGGTTATATTAAATAAGCATTTTTTTACAACACTAACTTTAAGTCAAATTCGGAAATAATGAGAAAACCATAACCACGCCACGGAAAACTTCCTTTTTTCTCGACGGGGTTGCACGACTCATACCAATATCAAATGGTTCGAACAAAGACATGGAGCAACAACAGTTTTTTCATTTATATCCTAAACAAGGGAGGAGGGAAGTATGGGGAAGGATAAGTAATTTCAATCAAGAAGAAAAGTCATTGTTTTGAAGCCGTTGAGGTGGAGGGTCTTAGTGAAAGAATAGGTGAGTTCATAGGTACTACTTCACTGAAAATTTTTCTTTGTTCCTATCTTACCATCATTAATTATATTGAATCACGCTCTTTAAGATACATGAGGATCAAATCAGACGGTTTAAGATGTTGAAATCTTCACTCAGTTCATCTTTTTTTCAATTTAGACTCATAAATATGTTTTTGGAAATCACCGCGTAAGAGCGAGCGGTCAACCTCTACAACACGGCTATAAAAAGAAGTAATAGCTTAAATGGATGGCTGTAGGGCTTTTCTTTGTATTGATGCGAAACTAAATCATGGCGAATCTTACTGACTCATACGTCAAACGGGTGTTATATAAATTATCTATATCATTCTTCTTCCTTGTATCGCACTGGCGTTGTCCGATATCCGAACTACCACTGAAAACCATAAAATCCTCCTCTCTGATCCGTGGCGTCCACCCTCTCTGCCCCCGGGGAGACTTTCCGTGTGTGTGGGCGTATAGGAGTCTGGGTCGGATGCGAAGGAAGAAATCATTGTCAGCGTCCAAAGCGTAGCCCGGCGTCTGCCTGTGTGCGAGGTCGCGTCTAACTGCTCCTGGGGCGGGGGTTGTTGGCGTTATTATTCGCGTGGGAGGGTGGTTTCAGCCTCCAAGACTCTTAGAGTTGGGGATGTAGAGGGGGTTGGAGGAGAGGGAGGGAGGGGTTGGTTTCGTTGAGTCCGGAGGGGAGGGGTGGATGAGTGGAGGGGGAGTTAGTGACGCAAGTGGACACAGGCCTCCCCCGCACCCTCTACCGCCCCTCCCACTCCCCCACACCACCACCCCGAACAAATCCATACTTAAACACGAGGCCATGTCGTGCACGGTAGTCGGAGGGGGTGGAGTGGGGTTTATAACGCAGGGAAGGAGGGGAGGGGGGACGGGTGATAGGAGATGAGGTATTTGACTCATCGAAACCCGCCAATCTTACTTCAAATCGCACGGTGGGTATGGTATTCAGTGGTGGCGACCGATAGCTAAGGTCATATGCATCTGTTTTTCTGTTTTTTTCTTCTCTTTTTCGCACTCCAGCAGTTAGGTAAAAGTTTATAAAAGAGAAAAATATGCATGCAATACAGGCCATATTAAAATTTAGAATTTGAGATTTTATTTGTTTATGAGTGAGACGACAACCCTAAGGAGAGGCGAAAGTTCAATCAAAGGGTGTCTAACTACAAATCTTTATTTTCATTTACCCACAGGAAAGAATGACGCATCGGTAGCTTAACTGGCTAAAGAAATGGGGGATCCGGGTTCGTATCCTGGTCAGGGTGAATATTTTTTTCTCTAAGGATTTTTTCGCACAATTTGTGCATTGCGTAAAGATATCACCGTGGCTAGTCCCGGTATTCTTAAATCCTTTATTTTTATTTCATGTACGATTGTATTATGAGGAATTAAAATTATTATAATAATTATTATATTATATACGGAGGGTTAGGGAAGGAAGGGTGGAGAGAAACCCTGCATCGGCATTAGCCTGCCCCTAACTAACGGCGCATAGATTTAACGTCCCATCCGACGGACGGAGTGTTGCACTGGAAGTCCTCCACGCAACACTAAATCAGGGATCCACGCAGCACACTAGCCGCCACACCTATAGGTAGCGCAAAGGGAATGATCTAACATCATGGATGATGGTAAAACATAAACAAAGAAAAACTAATCATGAAGAAGTACCTATGAACAGGGCTATCTACATCTACATAATACCCCGCAAGCCTCCTAAAACGTGTGTGGCAGGGGGTGTAAGGATCCAGCCGTTAGAAATAAAAAGAAAGTGCTCTAAGGAAATTACGACTTGCATTTATTAGCACCTATTATTTAGTTAAGACTTCTACTCTCTTCCTTAATGGCTTCAAAATAATGACTTTATTCCTTGACTGAAATTATACCTCATTCCCCCAACTTCCCTTCCCCATTTTCTTCGCCCCTGGTTTAAGGCATAAAAAAGAACTGCTGGTGTTTCTCAAAGTTTTTATTCTAACCATCCTATACTGTAAATGAGACGCTGAACCCCGTCGAGAATAAAGAAAATGTTCTGTGGCGAGGAAAAATACTAAATTTCACATTTCTCCCACCGAGGAAACGTCATAGCGTAGGCGAAGAATATGACTGGGGAGTCTATAGGGAGACCCAGGACCACTTCCAGGTGAATCCGGTGGTTACCCCACTTCAAGAGGCATTTATCCTCCGCATTTATTTTTAAATTTAACATTTTACGATCTTAAATTAAGTCTAATTTCTGATGACATTTCTTTATAACATTTAAAGGGATTTTTGTAGCCCAAACAATGATATTTACATTCATAATATATTCATCATTTACTCTTTTACGACTATGCTGCGTCTTTTCCGCAGAGTTAGCTGCCATAACATTTTCAGAAAAACAGCGTTGAAGCGAGGACGCCACAATTTTGATTCGTCAAATTTTTCTGAGGAGTTCCTCAACGAGGGACACAGGCTTTGTGGGCAGGGGGGAGGCCCCCCTCCCAGGGACATAGATAGCTATATAGCCCATGCGAATAGTCTCCGTGAAACGAGGGGAGGGAATAGTTATTCAGGCACGCTCTGCCTCACGGCAAGGCTTACTAAAGTGCACTAACGCGGAGGTTAGAAAAAAATGAAGAGTAGCGTCTTCATGCGCGCAAGTAAGGTAGCGCGCGCTCCTGGTTAACATCACGGTCCACCTATGAGACGAAAATAAAAATAAACGAGAATCGCGGAGCGAAAAATCAAAGGAGGGCCGAGGGGCGACGCGAACGAAAGCACATGCACGTGGAGCAATAAAAGACAAAAAAAAACACGGAGAAGGAATAGAAAAAAATGAAGGCAGCCAGTCCGATCCCAGAGTTTCTTTGGCGACGTGATTTTCATCTCATCATCGCAAGGGCTCAGCGGTCGTGTCCTACAGATTACAAATGAGTGTTGGGAGGGTTGACTGCACCCAAGAGGGATATATGGCCGCAGTCTCTCCGTCCAAAAGTATCCCATTCGGAAAAGATCTTCTGACGCAAAATTTCCAGCATAAATTCGCAACATGGGCAATCTAGGGAATATCCAAACAATGTTATTAGTTACTGCTTTCCAAAAATGATTCAATTAGGGTAGTAATAGCCTTATCAATTTTATTTTACTGCAAATTGTGAAAGGATTTGAAAGAAAGAGACTGGTATTTATCCGTTTCCGATCCGTCGCCTCCCACCAGTGTTATCGATGACGAAAAATGGAAGGTGTAAACCCTTTGAAAAGTAAGTTGATCATGTCACAAACTAATTATGAGGATGTTGCCGCTTCTCCACCACTCTTCGCCTTCGCGAATCGTTCTCAAAGGGTTTACTGTTGCTTACACTATTGTGAACGATATCTTACATCAATAAGCGTTTCTGAACGAATAAAGGAACAAGAATTATTAATGATGTCACCAACTGTGAGCGGTTTTTTTTCTTTCCCTCCTCTATAATATTAAGAATCAACCTTGAACCTTGCATTTTTTTAGTAACCCCATCGATACAAACAGTCATTTTTCAGGACAAATACAAATATAAAATTTTATCCCTCAACGAGTTCTAGAGTCAACTAGCCCTCCAGCACTTCATTTCTAATGTCAATTTTGATACCAAGAGGGAAACTTTTATAGTGAGAATAAATCAAATTTTGCGTCCTCAAATGCTTCGGCGAGTTCCTGCAGTGTAGTTAAAAATTTACCTATTCCTGTTTTCAAGATGGTTATTTTTGTAAGAGTAAATGTTTGGTCATTTACTCTCTCTCTCTCTCTCTCTTGCACATCTCAATCCTGCTGCATTTTTATAACTTTAATTCTAGAGTAAATTAAATTTTTCATTAACTCACATTTTTCACGAAGTATTGACTCCCAGGGAAAATATTATTAAATTTGACTGAGTTCAGGGAGTTCTCAATTTAAACATATATATAGTCTCTGAAAACATCTGATTATTTAAAAATAAAGGGAATAAAAAAATTAAGACTGTTACCGAGCGGATGTGACTCAGTATCCGCTAATTATACTAGCTCCGAGATTCCCAAGGACTAAAAAATATTGATTAAAAAAACAACAAAATGTCACGCCTCCAGAGCAAATAAATCACGTGAAAGCGTGAAAATTGTGACTAGAACCGGAACTTTGTCATCGTACTCGCTCTTAGGAAACCAGTCACAGTTCAATAAAAAGTCCCTGGGGATTATGATGAAAATATTTTATTAAAACATTGTTTTGATTTCTTTTGAAATCATAAAAATTACATGAAGTTTTTCAACCAACAATCACATTTTTTTCCTCTCCTAGTATAAAGAAAAGTTGAGAGAGCAGAAAATTACACCGAGAAAAAGTGAAATTAGACTTGACGATAAAACTCATTTTCCGCTAGCCAGCCTGTGACGCAATAATCGATAACAACCAACAACCGGCGGAATAGATTGGCGGAAGTAATGAATCGAATGCGATTGCTTGACTCACCGCCTGACTCTACTCCATTATCCTGCCTCCTCCGGCTGTGGCGGCAGCGGTAGTCTCCTTTCAGTGACGTAAATCATCCTCCCCCTTAAACCTCCAATTCTCCCCTCTCCTGTCTCTCACAAAGAACGAAGAAGCAGCGCGATGGTTGTGACGGCTTACGGCAACCAGTGACGTCCGCTCCAACACCCCCTTTCCCCCCCCCCCCTTCCCAAACGCCGAAAAATAAATCGGCCAATCGATAGAAGGGGAGACGAAAACAAGGGAATTCAAATTTCCGCCGAAATGAGCACGAGACGTGACGCAGGAGAGGAGGTGGGAGGGGACTACGGTGAACGGAGCGATTCAATTCCAGCCAGCCAGGGTTCGCGATCCGTTTATCGTTGGAAAACCGGAATGGACGCGAATTAGCATGCCGCAGACATCTAATCAAAATCGTCAACGTCATCTAAGCCCTCACATTTTCGGCACAAGTATTGATCAACCTAGGCAATGACGTAAAGACCCCATTCCGTAAAGCGCGCGCATTTCAAATACAATTCATAACCTCGAATCATTGGGGAAACTATACGAAATATTTATACTAACGTGACTCAAGCAAATTACAAAAGTCAGATACACAATTCCATACCATGCCATGGTATTACGAGTCTACACATTATTACTTTTCATAAATAATGGTAAAGTAATAAAAGTTCTCAATTGTCGGCCCTCGTTAAATGTTAAATGTTGATTTTATTTTCCTTGATACTTGTTTTAGTTGAAAATGAATATAAAAATTTGAAATAAATTTGATGGAACTAAAACTAGAATAACTGAAATCATTATGCCATAAGTTACCACGAAGTAACGTCTGAAATGATGATTAAGATAAGATGCTTCGAATTCATAGATAAAGCTTCCTCGATTTAAGAGAATATTCGGCACTATATAGTTTATCATTAATAGCGAATAACTAATGCTCAATCTATTTTCACAAGAAGGAACTATACTTATTTCATTGCTTGACTTCCTTAATAGAAGCATACATAAGTAATCGTGCAAAAAATAATTAAGTTGATAACTTTTAGAAATATAAGCAATAAAAAGAATTAAATTTTTATAACTTAAAAAAATTATGAACGGCCAGAAAGGTTTACATGGCAAACACAGTAGCCCAAAAATAGCAATTTTTTAATATGAAAAATCTCTCGATCTTGAAGATAAAATATGCGTCTAATAGAAAAATTTAAATCTCAATAAGCGAAAGTGAGGCAGGGATAACACATTCCAACATATAATTTAATCAAATTCAGTACGCCCCGGTCATTATGTTCGCTTACTTCCAACTGTCTTAGTACAGGAAGCAAAATATCTAGGACCAGTGGCGCAGCGAGGGGGGGGTTTTGGGGGATAAAACCCCCCCCAGAGCTCAGATAAATTTTTATGTTTAATCCATTTTACTTATTTGGATCAGTATTACTTAAATAATAGTGTTAGGATTGATCAAATATCCCTATATCCCTCAGAAAGCCGTAAAACTAGCCATTTTGAACCATTATTCTAAAAAATTTTCGGGAGGAGGGCCCCCGCAACTCCTGCTTACCCTGGTGGGTATGCAATACCACAACACCCGTAAGTATTAGTTGCGCCTAAAACCCCCCCTAGCTTTAATTTCTAGCTGCGCCCCTGTCTAGGACCACAACAGTGAACTTCAAGCCGGCGCGGCGACGCTTACCTCAAAAGACAACTCAACATCCCCAAATCGAATTTGTGAGGTCGATCTTTGGTCTTTGTTCTGCAACTACCTCCATGAACCGAGGCGACCTCGTTATAATTCCGGCGTTATGAAACTCAATAGAAAAATCACGCATCCGAGGGCTCAAAGCTCACGAGTTTTCCAGCTCTCTCCTCTCGAGAGCGGCCGCCTTACTTAAACTGCCGAGCATTTCTTGTTTACTCTTCCAATCTTCGGCCCATCATCCCAGCACGTGACTGCGGAGCCGATAGCGGTAATAACCGTCTTTGTAAATGTGGAGGAACACATCGAACGGAGTGGCGACGACTAAATTTAGACAATCGCAAATTTAGTACAGGAAATCCAAGAGTGCACAGAAAAAATAGTTAGAAATATCAGGTTCTGATGAAATTCATCGAACTTTTCGGTTCATATGTAAAATTAATCGTCACTTCGATGAAAGTTACCAAACTCTGAAACGTATGGAATTGATGCTGTCGATTTGACGTAACTCTTTCGTACAATTGACCAAATTATGATATGCCAAAATGTTCGATAAAATTTATCAAGAACGCTAGATCAAATGTATCAATTGCTTTATTATTTGCATCAAATTTTAAATTTATTTAACAAAAATACTCCCTATCATACCTGTTTCATAGTTTTTAACAAATCCTTTTTTACGTGTGTAATGGTTAGAATCAGAGAAGTAGGTAAGTAAGCTAATTAAAATTAAGGCAGGAAACTAAAATAATAATTACTATCTAATACAAGCCTATCTGATATTATAAGATTGAAACTTTCATTGTTTATTGCTAAGCGGAGAGCCGGACAGCAATAATGAAAAATATCGATGAATGCGATTGCTCATAAACAAGCAAATTGTGGAAATAATTTCGGTCAACGACTTAGCTTTAAGAGTTTGGCTTTTAGTCTGACTTTAGCAGTTTTAGAGCTTAGCAACGACTTAGAAATCAGCTACCTAGATCAGATGTGAAAATTAGTCTTTCAATTAGAGAATTGAGGAATGCCGTCACATTATTGGCTAAATATTTTGAAAATTTCTAGGAAAATTGAGCACATAAAACACATAAAGAACTAAAAAAAATATTTTGCATATAAAACAATGATTACGTTGCACACGGATGATGAGAATTCACGTCATTTTTTCCCCAGCGTTCTGGACGGATGTCGAAGATTATCGTCATTTAGGTGCGTCAAATTAAAAATTTTAAAACATACTTTAGGTATTCGGCAGTACTTTTCCAGTTGTTTTTCGTTAATTATTATGAATATTCTTATTTTAATGTTTGATTTGGTAAATTTATATTTTGGACATTAGCTTTTTAACCATATTTACAAAAAGGCAGTTCGTCCAAATTGGTACATATTTCCAATCTGAACACTCTAACTCCTCTAACTTTGAATGCCGCGGTACGTGGCGCGTTAAGATAGATGATAAATAATAAATAAGGATATCGTAATATCCACTAAATTTTAATTTAAAAAACTCTACCACACGCGAGTAGACTCTTTTCGGGATTCCACCGGGTTAAATTATCCATATTAGCAAAAATTTCGAGCTCCAACTTGGGGCTCATCCTCAGGGCTGCTGAATGTCGTTTATGTTGCAGCCCTGAAGCTCCGAGTTGGAGCTCGAAACGTTGGCTAACATGGATAATTTAACCCGTTGGGAAACCCGAGAAAAGCTTACCCACATTATTCGCCGGGAAAGCATCGAATCATATTTCACTCTACCACACGTGTTTCGATTGGCATGCATCAACATCAGGTACAAGTTTGCAAAATAAAAGGACAGAATGATATCTTTGTGCATCATTTAACATGCTTTTCCACGATATCTCCCTGAAAAAAGTTGACTTCATTCGTGTTAAGATAATACAACAAAATCAACACAGGCCTTAAGCGATAAGGTACTCATGAAGTTTTACAATTCGGTCTCTTCCCGTATAACATGAGGACTGAGTCGTCAACAAATGAGCACGACTTCCGCGTTCGTCACAACATATCCGATGGAAAATATTTATCAAAGGAGGTCGAATAAACTGATTTCATCCGTGTACGACACCCCCAACTCGAGGAGGTACTTTTATTGCGTCGATACAAATTCGCTCGGACACTTAACAAGCTTCGCATTGACACCCGGGTACGAACGTGACCAAACGGCGACATCTCGCCCCAAAAAAAAGTTAAAAAATAAAACAACAATTAGCGGCGACTCATTCCGCGGAGGATTAAAAATTAAAAAAAGAAGAAATACGAAAGCGCGACCCTCTAATTAAAACTCAAGCGCGAAAAAGAAATTAAAACGGCGGGTAGGGTGTAGGAGGTGGTGGAAACTTTTACTGGGTGCCGGTCACCGTACGGGACGACCGCTGCCCCGAGCACCGAGGGTAATTAGTGATGGGGCGCTAACGACGCATGCGACCCGCAGGAGGAGAGGTGGGGGTAGTACACTGGATGGGCGGGGAGAGAGCCCTAATTCAAACAGCGCGCGACGCATGAGAATGGTTATGACGACGTCGCGAGTATTAGCGACGCGAAGGACTGGAAAACACGTCTGTGTCGCACTCACACGTTTGGGGTTAACCGACAGAGTTTGCCGACTGTGCGAGGTCGTGTAAACAAGAAACGCAGCCCTATTAAGAGAGGTGCAACGAATCAACTCGCTATAACGCTGTGATTTACCAATTTCAAGAATCGTAAGAGTTAGAATTAACATCAAAACGAATTATTCTCTCTTAAAAGAGAATAATATGTAGGTATATTTGAATTTTATGGTATACATATGTGTGAGTATAGTAGTAACGGATGGTAACATATTAAAAATGATAATTTTAATCATTACTCAATTCAATTTTATTGCTACAGAATTTAAATAAGAAAAGCAGCCGTATTTAGAGACATACAACGATTCAACTTAACATAGCGCTATGATTCACTAATTTCAAAAATCGGAAAAAATTGGAATAAATATTAAATCTCATAAAAGATAATCATGTACCTATTTTTATTTTAACGCATGCAAATGATTGAGTATCCATGGGAAATAATTTTTATTACTACTCAACGACAGAATTTAGCATACAATGATCTGTTCAATACAAGTAACTGCAGGTAGCCATGAAGGAGGACCTGTATTTAAACTAACATCATTTTATAAGTAATTATGCACTCACTTACATACTTGAACATGGGTATAGGTGCATAAAATACATAAAATTATCAGTACATTAGAGGAATTAACAAAATTATTTCACAGAATTATGACATAGTATTTTACGTATATCCTTGAGTAAATAACCAAGTTTGTACTTTTTACAATTTGATATCGTATTTATCCAGGTACGGCTAATTTATTTACCCCAAGGGTAAAATTCACGAAAAAATCTATTGGCTAAACCGCGGTTGGAACTCAGTGCCAGTATCATACCAGACCGACACTGGAAAGATCCGGGTTCGAATTCTGGCAGAGCTAAATGAACTTTTTAACGGCGACTTGTACTCTTGGTGCGAATGACTTTTCACTTATACGCGTGACTGCGCACGAAGTCACTTGCTTATTCTGGTTCTCAAGGAACTTCAGTTATGATAATAGTCGGCCCAATAGGGTAGTTTCCTTCATCAAAGAAAACGAAAGGCATTGATTGCGATTCGTTACCCACCATTAGTGTATTCATAATATACAAATTATTTGGTTTTAGAAATACCGGTTTAGACGAATGGCATTGGTCAATTTTATCCTCATTTGAAAAAGGCCAGATTGGCGCCATGCTATGCCACTCCACGTGACGTCACAGGGACCTAGTTTCTATACGAGTAGATAGGAGTTTTACATAGTCTGATATTACCAATGCATGCATGAGGTACAGACTTCAGGGAAACATCTCTCAATAATCACCTATTAAAACTGCCTATGGCCGGAAAGTTTCCTTCGTTTGACAAGGTATTAATAATCCTTATTTAAGCCAAGCGCTACCTGCTAGCAGGGTACTCTGCTACCTGCTAGCAGCCTGCATCGCAGTGCCGCAAATATTCTCGCCCCAAGGTCATCTCACTCGGTGGCAGTGGGAACCAGTATGACGTCACACAGGTTTTTCCCATCATTCATACTTAGCCGTTGCGCTTTCGCGCGCTTGAAAATTATCACTTTTCATTTAATCGCGAAAAATAGATATCGTCATTTAAAAATCTAAAAGCGTTAAATGCGTACTCCAGGAGTAATAATCTTTCGATTTATACAATAAAAATATAATAGGAAACCACCCTATTGCTAGTAGGATAACGAGATGCAATGTAATACCGTTCCACTGCTACAAAAGCACGATAGTTTTACATCACAATCTTCACTTGACAAAAGAAAACACACCATACGGTATGGAAGTTTTCGGATAAAATTAATGATCATTCAAATTATCCTAGATTAAAATAACGTATGAATACATACATGAAATGTTAAAACTTAAACGGTAAGGAGACTCTCAGTATCAATTGTTTATTAAGGAATAATCTCTAAAATCATGTTTTGGAACTCACTCCAAAAGTTTTTCGCAACGCTATCGCTGAGGTGTGATTGGACTACGGTGTCCGATAAAGGTAAGCAACTTTCTAATGCATGTTCGCATGTTCCATTAATACTAAATTGCGCGAAAGTTTCGTACACCTATTGCCGTTTGAAATACTGGGGATTACAAAAAATGACATACGCGCCAAAATGTCCGATGGTCTGCTGGGTTCACATTGATGCCCGCTGGGTTCTCACTGAATGAGAGCGGCACTCGGCGGCGGCGGGATAAAGTCTTTGCCTCCCACACAAGAAGTATCACGTTCGAGTCCCGCCTGGGCAGGTTACCTCTATGCAGGGCATGAATGCTCGTGTACGTTCGATTGTTAAGTAAAAATCCCCGGTATATCAAATGGCATTGTTTTCGGTGGTACAGCAATAACTAATAAATAAATAAAATAAAGATATTTCGTCCAAAATTAGCACGTTACGCACCAAAAGTTCAGTACCTATTCCAAGGGAGGAAACCAAGGAGCTAACTGAATAAGGATTCCCGGCGCCATGTTCGGGGGTGCGGTGTAAATAAATAAATAAATAAAATAAAGATATTTCGTCTAAAATTAGCACGTTATGCACCAAAAGTTCAGTACCTATTCCAAGGGAGGAAACCAAGGAGCTAACTGAATAAGGATTCCACCGCCGCCATGTTCCGGGGCGCGGTATATCAACATTTACAAATGACACGTGTTGAAAATCTAGTACCGAATAGTCTTCTGAATTTTTGCCGTCCAAAAGCACCGCGAATTTTACAGGCTCCCATATTTTTATACCGAGTCCTTACTGAATCGTGCCCACCCTTCTCACTATGCTTCAATGATTCACCCTTCAACCTACCCGCATATCCTCCGAGCGGTGCAAAACGATTTCCATTTGTCGCTACTCCCCCCAATATCCGCCGGTGGAAAAAAAAAGAAATAAAGGAGGAATACACGGCGGCCATCTCACCACATGAAGGAGCAGCGATGTGGAGCGAGGCCAACTCTTGCGGCGGCCGATCCAAGTACACATTTAACATTCCCTCACCGCCACCCGTGACGGAAAACGAAAGTACCCCGATCCACGGTCAATGCTTCACGGCTCCGGCGGCGAACTGACGTCAACAACCGAGAGCAATGGACGGTCACATAGCTGGCGCTCCGCTTAAAGATTCAGCCAACCAACCGTAGCCGGCTATATCCGAAGGTTGACTCGCAAGGCGAGGGCGCCGATGACCTTGCTCCAGCGAGCAGAATAGTCGCTGTAAGAGGGCACATGAATTTCGTATTTTTTCGTCAGGAACTACTCTTTCAATACTTTAAATATTCAATGTCTTGAAATTTCCGAAGTAAATAAAATAGACTTTTGTTTGCATTCGTCTGCGTCTTAAATATAAAACATTACACCCCAGAAATAATTTTTTTTCGGGGAAAATTTTTCAAATTACAATCTTGACACAAAAATATTGAAAATGGTCCACTTTTAAGGCATGTTTACACGATACATTAATACTTACGAGTTAATGTCTGTTTGCGCCAACGATTTTCGTGGACCGGAACGGAACATTTACGAAAGCATCAACCAAGGATCTATTTTCTGTATTATGTCTTCGTATTCCGTCAAGTATTAATCATTTAATACTTGCTCATCGTCTTGAAATTTTCAAAGTAAATAAAGTAGACTTTTGTCAACATAAACCTGTATCCTTCTTCATACACGCATCTTAAATAAAAAATGCACCAGAGAAACTATCGAGGCAAAATTTTCAAATTCATCCGTTGACCTTGTTCCAGTGAGAAGAATAGTTGTCATATCATTAAGGGAGGACACATGAATTTGGTCTTTTTTTCCGTCAAAAATCACTCTTTTAATGCTTAAAATATTCAACGTCTTCATATTTCCAAAGTAAATAAAGTAGACTTTTACTTGCGTTTTGTTTACATTTGTCTGCGTCTTGAATTAAAAAAATTACACCCGAGAAACTGCCGAGGCAAAATTTTTAAATTCATCCACTGACCTTGCTCCAGTGAGCAGAATAGTCGCCGTAGCGTTAAGAGACCACATGAATTTCGTATTTTTTCGTCAAGAACTACTCTTTTAATATGTACTTCAAATATACAATGTCTTGAAGTTTCCAAAGTAAATAAAATAAACTTTTATCTACATTTAACCGCGAATTAAATATAAAAAAGACACACTAGAAATAACCGAGGAAAAATTTTCAAATTCATGACACAGGAAAACTTTGAAAATGGTCCACTTTTACGGCATGTTTACACGATACATTAACACGTACGAGTTAATTTCCGTTTGCATCAACGATTTTCGTGGACCGGAACCGAACATTTACGAAAGCATCAACCAAGGATCTATTTTTTGTACGTGCATTCGCTCAAATTGGGTGGTTACACGGTGCATTTTTGTGTCCATTCAGGATATTATGCATTTAGACATTAACTCGCACGGGCTAATGTACCGTGCAAACAACCCTTCACTCGTTTAACACTTGTGTTATCATTGTGAAATTTTCCAAGTTTATATAGCAGGCTTTCGTTTGCATTTGTATACCTATTTAACAGTAAAAAAAAGTGCACACGAGAAAATAACGATGTAAAATTTTCAAATCAGAAATACAACCAGGAATTAAATGGGTCTACATAGAACAGCTTGAAAATTTCAAGATGCTAGCGCAATTTGTTGACGATTAATATGTCACGAAAAACAACCGGGACAGCGGGAATGATGCCTCCACTCGGCGCACGCAACACTAGTCAACTAAAACCAAGCCATGAATGGGCTGCTCAAGTTTCCAAACGATCTCATCCCCAAGCAGCTGTTTTATACACTAATACAGCAGGATAAAATGAACAATATCTGAAATTATATTGCCACTGAACAGTCTATGACAGGTTCCCGGACCGGAGAGGTATCTGCGGTCCCGCGGGGCGGGCCCGCCCTGGGTACCCGTTTCCAAAGTTTATGTATAGACTTTTATTGATAAACTGAACAAGATAGGTTTGCCAATTACGGCCACTGGATCTAAAAACGTCAGCGCAACCCAAATACGGGAACAAGACCAACATTTTCTTGACGTCGGCCAATCGGTGAAATTTTTTTCACCAGAAGTATTGGATCTCTTTCTACGAGGAATATGACGAGAAATCTCGCCAATATCTAGCACGACAAGTAAATATAAATAAAATGTAACTGCACTTTTTCACAATTATTTTAATACGCACTTCGGCTCACAGGGCCATCATCTGGCGCAAGACTTCATCTGGTACAGGACCTGTGTTATATCAGACCATGGCTCGTCAACCAAAACCCGTCGTACGCATTAAAATAATTGTGGAAAAGTGCAGTCACATTTTATCTAAATACATCGAAATCCCCCAATATCAAGCCTGAATTAGTGAAATTTATTTCACCAGAAGTATTGCATCTCCTTTTACGAGGAATGTGAAAATAAATCTCGCCAGTTTAGCTTGTGCTAATAACATAGGAAGATGCCGCTGTCCTTCGCTTGGCTCAGATACTAAATGTCCTCGTATGCCACCTGTATATCGTCGCATACGCTATGTCTTTGGAGAAAAATAAGGTCAAGGATTTCACCTTTCAATATTATGCACTTCATTTCTCGGTCTATGGCGTATCAAGTCCATGACATTTCCGTAAGCTTGGTCTTTTCAAGTTAAAGTGCAAGACGCATGAGTAAGAAGACGCATCACCCACGCTGAACAGTCTTTTCTTTTTCTTGTGACAAATTGCTTATTAAAAAATTTGGCTATTTTGAAAATTTCAGAGCAATGATTGAAGCTCTGTCAAAATTCAGGAACACCTCAAATGAAAATCATTTATCACCGCGAAAATTCGGTAGTTATATTATCATATCTGTAATAAGAATATCAGTAAGAAAATTGTACTAATAATACTCTGAAAATTCTAAGACAATATCTTAAGTTTAAAGGATGTAATACTTTAATAGGGTTTGAAATTCATCAACACAAAACGCATGTTTTAAAAATTTTCCCCATAGTCCAGTCCTGCGAACAAATCTAAAAAAAAATCAAATTCCACGGTAATGGCGCCCGCATCAGAAGAATATCATTTGAGAAGAATTTCCTGCTACTGCGTAATGCCAAATAGTAATAAAAGGAGACGCATGATTCGCTTTACTTATCGCTATAAGAGGGACGTTTCATGATTCTGTAATCTTTCTCATCCCGTACGATAAAATTCTAAATGACGCTTTGTAACTGCGAATTTATTGGAAAAATCATATATCTTAAATATAGGGTGATTTTCACAAGTAATAACGGAAGAGCGACTTACAGCTTCAGAGATAATCAAGCAGGATTGACTACCATGATATTTGGATTGATTGATAATCTCCTTGAGATTACATTTTCACTTTTAAAGATCTGACTGATAAATTATATCGATTATTTTTATGAAAAAGTTCTTTATGACTTCCCCGAAACAGTGCCATTTCCATGAACAAATAGCATTAGCAACCCACCTTCACTGCTATAGTTCCTCAATCCGAAGAAAAATGATATCCCATTTCAATCCTTAAAACGATATTCGTCTTATCTGCAAATTTCGATGAGTAACCACGGTACTTACCACCACAACTTATGATGAGAGCCCTTAGAGAGCGTATTCAGGAGAATAGCTAATCTGTTTCGATTTCACTCTATAATCATTTTATTGCCAAGGTATCAATCATTTTCGATCCTGCCAGACACGTACATGACTGGTTTTTATTTTTCTCTCACCAGTCCAAAACCCAGCGCCGGTTCGCCGTGAAGCTCCTGTTGAAGTTGAGCGTGAAAACTGGTCCACCACCTTCCCCATCCCAACCGAAAAACCGGCACATGCCATTCCAAAACCGCCCTTGTTTTCGAGGTCAAGGAAATCCAGTGTGAGCGATGGCTCGGGAATGAAGGGGAGTGTGCCGGCCGAGGAGGTGAGGGGAGGGAGGAGGAAGGAGAACGAAAAAAAACCTCCGAGGCCGGTCCTAACAGACGTATCCGCAACCAAAACATTGACGCCGGAGGACGGGGAAGCGGCAAGAATCATAAATGGACTTGATTGCGGTACACACTGGACGCACGCGCAACAACCGGTACTCGGGAGGCCAATTGGATGGAGTGAATGAGCTCGACGCGTGCGGTGAAGAGGAAAAAAAGCACAAGCTTAAACAATGATCACTTTATTCTGTTATGTCCAGCAAAAGAAAAAAAATACAGAGACACCTCTCATTTACGGACACTAACGGCCCCTGGAAATGTGTCAGTCAGTGAGAAGTGTCCGTAAGACAGAGGTGACCAAAAGAAAACCTCATTATTACGCTTAATAGTACCCCATATGAGTATGATAGTATTGGAATTTAAGACAGCTGTATGAAATCCTTTTATTTAAAAAAAAAACTCTCAACTTTGGAGAGATCGGTCAGAAAACCCTTGGCGATTGCGTCTGCGAAAGAGTAAAATTGTGCCTGAAAAGTGTCCGTACGTGGGAGAATACGTATACTTGAGGTACTATCCTTATACAAATCCATCACCTTCTGCCGGCGAATTGAATATTGTTCTTAAGTCAGAGGTGTCCGTGAACAAAGGTTTCACTGTAATACGATATTTGCTCCAAATGTAATAAAAATAATCTTTACATACTATATAATATATATATGGGGCGACCGTAAATGACGCTATCATTATCTTCAATATTGCTGTCAAGTAAGGTTTGTTTGTGTTATCTAGCCAAGATAGATATTTTAGCGGGCACACTCAAAAGGCTCCAATATAATTATGTGATGAACGTGGAGAGATATTCATTTAATCCACTCCACACATATTTTAAAATGTTCATGCACTTTCTTTTGCTAAAGGCAAAATAATGAGGCAGCATCCCAAAAGGTTGCGCTAACCAGCGACGTCAGAGTCCTTCCTATTCTTCGGGTGAAACTCTTCTGAGAATAGCAATAGGAGAGCCCTCGACGAACGGACCTCAAATAATATAAGAAAGCCCCCTAATCTTTCCCCTTAACTTACTCATCTAGGGTTTGTCCTTACCAACAGCCCTTACCCAAAATATAAGAAAGATACCAAATTGTTTCTGTATATTCACTCGCACATTTTCATCATGACAGGGTCCACGAGGGAAAACTTATTAAAGTGCCATTGCCCAAATGTGAATGCTCTATCTTTGGCTAATCAATGCATTACCACAATTTTCTGCTCTACTCGTATAATACGAATGCGTACATGCATATAGCTACGGAAAGTCAGACACAGCATTTTTATCCATCCCAAAAACCTACTGCTTTTCTTTTAACCGAGCCTTAATTACGGCGTGACCTTATGTTTGAGCAACGGTGATAGCATGCACCAATAAAGCGCAACCCAAAAAACATGAATGATAAATTAAAAAGCGCACCAATGAACAAAACGTGAAATGATATTCCATTTTCACCTTCAAGGATAGCTCATCAAAAAAGATTTCAGAGATGTATAATATCGTTTCTGTCAGAAGCCCCACTTTTTTGTTTAAAAAAGCCGAATATCAGCACTGACGTCTTTATCGCGATGTAAGCTTTGGTGAGATATTTTGTCGCTCATTATGGCATTGAAACCTTCGGAAGTTCGTCGATTTTTTTTCGCTATATTGTGCTCTTGAGGTAGCAATGTTTTTGGAAGTTGAGTCTTAATGCTGAGGCCTCGATGACGACTTTTTCTTCCCGTATTCACGACCTGATAATCATCCCAAAGATTTAGCGTGACTCATGCGGTTAATTTAAACCTATGTACCTACGTCATAACGGTTGAAAAATCTTCCCAAAGATTTAACGTGACTCATGCGGTTAAGTTAAACCTATGCACCTACGTCATAACGATTGAAAAATGCCTTAATTGCTGAAAAGTCTATAGAAACTTAAGGCAGGATAAAAAACCCTGATTTTAAGGAATCCGTGCACTCTTCAACTAGGGATGTTGCGCTCAAAGTTCTCGTGAAAATATAATGGAAATCAAAAACAACTTTTGCAGTATTCAACTGCACTAAGGAATGAAAAAAAACATTCCGAGTTAAGTTCACTAACTGTATGGTATATCTTCGTTGTGTAAATATAGGTACTTAATAGCTAATACAAATTACTTAGCGTGAATGCAGGGTTGAAGAGTAAGAAAAAAGCGAATCCAACAATAAATTGCATTTTTTGGAAAAGCTAACAGAGTTTAGTGAGGAGCCAAGTAGTGAACAATATATTCAAGTATCAATTACAAACAAACAGCTCCACAAACAAATTCAAACGGGACAGAGAAGAACACTCTATAACTTGATAATTGTTTGCACTAGTAGCATTATCAAAGTTTTAAACTGCGGACATGAACTATACCGTTACTCTCAGCAGCTTAAAATGAGTCAATATCAAAATTTTCCACGCTTTGAAGCAATCCATTGGATAGAGTCAACCTTGCACTCTATTCTTCTGGAGCGACTGGACTAAATGGAGTTTTATTTCAAGCCCGAAAACTTTGGGACATGCAAATCGAAAGGTTTCAAGAGGGCACTAGGATATTCAAATGATGAGAGGAAAGGCTTTTGATAATGAAGGGCAAATATATGTGAGGGGCTCGTATGGATATCCCATTCGCGATCACAATTGCAAAGGGTTCGCCCCACTTCTCCCCTTCGATTCTATATTCCCACGTTAGGTAAAGAACTGCGTTCGGAATGAGGACCCCTATAAATATTCATACCGTTATATCATTACGATTGAAGCGGGAGACAATGGAGCGCGATAGAAGTGCTGGCAGTAGACGGCCGTAGGAGTGGTCGCGGGGTTGTTGGGTACAATGGAATGGGGAACTTGAGGGAAAGCGAAAGCTGGACGATGGATTGGGGAAGGGGAAGATTAGAGGGAGTGGGGAACGGTAGGAGAGGAGAAGGTTAGGGGTTAAAAGCGAGAGATGACCGCAGGGAGAGGCACATAATGGGTTCGTTCGCCATTTTCTATTTATTAATGGCGATTGCGTTTGAGTTTGAAAAATAAAGAGACACATATTTTCCCTTTTTCCGATCCGTCGCCTGCTTCTATGTCTATTTGCGGCGAGATTTCAACGGGCTTATCCCTTTCGATGAAAAGTTAATGACGTCACTCACCGCTTCTATGCTAGTTCTCGGCCTCGTAAATCCGTCTCACATAGTTCATTGCCATAAACACTCTCACGAGCGATTCTTTCCGTCGAAGATTGGATCCCTCTGAACTACTCAATGGACCAGAATTTTGATGACGTCGCTTACTCATGAAAAATGGGCGGCAACGTTTTCATTTTCAAGTAATGAGGAAACTGCCGGACGAGGAGGACTTTTTTCGCCATAGCTGATTTGAAAAGCAAATAAACCTGTATTTTCAGGGTTTCGATTCGTCGCCTACTTCTCGAGCTATTATTTGCGAAATATAGACGGGATTTCGCTGAAAACTGAATGACGTCACTGACTCTTGCCGAGAGGTTCCCCGATTCTTCGCTGATTCTCGGCCTCGTGTATCCGTCTGACGAGGTTCGTTGTCATAAATACCCCCATGAGCTATCCTTTCCGTCAAAGATTGCGACTCTCTGAACTACTCGATGAAAATCCGTGACGTCACTTACTCATGTAAAATGGGCTGCAAACTTAGCATTTTTTCATTTTCAAGTGATGAGAATATGGCTGAATGAGGGAGACTTTTTTCGTAAAGAAACTTCAGCGCTTTTTCTAAGGAAAGCCAATCTCAGGATAAAATATATAAATAGTACAAAGGCACCCGATATTTCGACAGTGCACAGGATACAAGAAGATTAAAAGAGAAAACTACCGATTCGTTCGACAATCCAAAAGATGCCAGAAGAATTTTCATAGCGACTTCGATCAGGCAGATTTTCAGCTGTCCAGTAGAACTTCCAAAATATGCTATCCTCAGACGCACTATCTCTTTCGCAAGCAATTGCTTTCTAAATTTGCACACAAATGTAAACAGGTTAGTCAATTTACCCATGAAACTCCAACAAGGCAAACAGCCTCTCAACCGTTACTCGAAAGTATGAGCACTAAAACAAGTAAGGGTTAAGTTTTTGACTGATATAGTTGCTCAAGTTCCCAGAAAACTTTACCTTGAATTACGGTGTTTCCCACTGCGATAAGATTTAACATTTCAATTACATAAGAAAGCAGAAAAAAATTGACCATTAAGAATATTCATTTAATCACCCAAATGACCTCAAAAGAATTGGATCGAGACACAGCTTTCTTACGAAAGCTAAAACAATGCTAACTTCCCCCCGGAAATACAATAATACGTCAAATATTGCAAGTCATCGATAACCTTTTAAGTGCAATAGTTGGTATAGATGGTACGATTTTGATGCTATGATCCATCTCTTTATATAGTTCGTAAAAATACGTGCAACGCGCGCTTCACTCCAATATGAAGAATGGAACTTATTAAATTTAACGATGAATGAAAAACATTTTAAAAATACAAAGGAGAGATGCGCGGTTCTTCGAAAACTGCGACAGAAAATACACAGCGTAACACAGATTTTACGTGAATTTTAGTGAGCTAGGAGCCACTAGAGGTCAAGAGCCGGCATGATAGGCTTGTTAGATTGCTTGCTCAATAGGGAAGTTTCCTTCATCAAAGAGAACGAAAGGCACGGATTGCGATTCGTTACCAACCATTAGTGTAATCATAATATACAAATTTTTTTGTTTTAGAAATCCCAGTTTAGACGAATGTCAATGGTCAATGGTTTTTAACCTCATTTGAAAAAGGCCAGGTTGGCGGCCATGCAATGCCACTTCACGTGACGTCCCAGGGACCTAGATGCTATACGAGTAGTCAGGAGTTTTACATCGTCTTAGATCACCAATGCATGCATGAGGCACCGAGGTCAGGAAAACATCTCTTAATAATCACCAATTAAAATTGACAGTGGTCGGAAATTTTCCTTCGTTTGATAGGGTATTAATAATCCTTATTTAAGCCAAGCGCTACCTGCTAGCAGGGTACCCTACGCTACCGCCATGCTCGGCAGCAAGCAGCCTGCATCGTAGCGGCGTTCATAGCCTCGGACCCAGGTGGCCTCACACAGTCACAGCCAAACGTCACACGGGCTTTTCCCATGATTTTTTCTTAGCCGTCACTTTTTGCGCGCTTGATAATTTTCACTTTTCATTTAATCGTGAAAAATAGAGATTGTAATTTAAAAATCTAAAAGCGTGAAATATGTACTCCAGGAGAAATAATATTTCCATTTAGGAAATTCAAAAATAATAGGAAACCACCCTATTAATAAGAGATATCAGAGCGACACGGAGAACATCTCCCTAGAAGCACATCATGTTTTCATGACCATATTAATGTCACTTATAGAAGCGGCTACACTATATACCAATGCCGAGCAAAGAATCATAGCTAAAACCAAATTCTAAGATCGCGAACCTAGAAACTTTCCACAACTTTCCATTGAGCTCAAAATATTCTCTCACACTGACACATCGTTTCGCTCTGTCCGTAAGTTTCACGAAGATAGTTGAATCGGAAATGAAGGGGTTAATTCGAAGCATTTCAGTATCCAATTTGCTACGAGCCGTGCCCAATGCACCTCTTTTTGCCGCACTGAAAGTCGAGCGCCTCGCGAATCGGTGTCAAGTGAACCCCGAGCGGGTGGAAATTGTATTAATTCGTGTATTATGCCCGCTCCAGATAGCTTCCAGCCACCAAAGTAGCTTTCATGGAAGTTACGTCGCGGAAAAACTAAAAAATTATAATTCCCGAATATTTTCTTTGAATAAGTTTCGGTTTCATAGACGAAATCCGTTGACGTCAAAAAAAAAAAAAAAATAATGGTACAGTGGAGTCGGACCATTCAAAGATCATATCATTGAAAATAAAGAAGTCTATAAGCCAAGGTGCACAAGTGCAATTTTTATAATGTCGGAGATAAGTGAAGATAATAGTTGTTGGGGTACACAATGTTGCTGTGGAAAAGGTATACAACTGATTCACTGATAAATAAAAATATATAGATTCAGCCATTCAATTGCATCCTTAGACTTGTAGAACTGTATCCTAGAATTGTATTCTATTCAATTTTGATAAGACTAACGCGATATGCCTATAATACCACATAACTAAAAAAATGTAGTGCACGAAGTTTCCATGTGAAGTATTGTTCTTATGATAAGCAAACAAACAAATAAAAACAAACTTTTCATTAGCTGAAGTAATTCTCCTCCTTTTCTCCGCCAAGTCTAATGGTCCATATGTGTCTCGTGTAGAAGGGGCTCTACTTTACAATTTCAACACCACTTATTTAGATTACTTTAGCGGGAGTCATAGGGCTTAAAGAAATCTCTTCTCTATTAAAAAAGAAGGTTAGTGCTTTTAACAGACTAATTCATGAAAGAGCATGTGAAAAGACCAACTGCGAGTCGCAATGTAACTTGAAATATTAATAAGTCCTAAAATATCCTGTCTCGTCAGTGATGTTTTAATTTTTTAGGCTGATGTAACCCACTTCCATAAGCTTTTCACTTGGGTATGGTATGGTATTTGGAGGAGGCGACCGACAGCTGAGGTCATTTGCGCCGTGAGGGAAGGGTATGGAAGGAAGGGTGGAGAGAAACCCGGCGTCGGCATTAGCCTGCTACCGATAGGCGCCAAGGGGACCACGGCCTAACGTCCCATCCTCCAATACCATTTTCACTTGGGACACGAAAATGCACAACTTTCAGCTGCCTTTTCAATTGGGGGTGCACTAACTTTAAAATTAGAGCATATGGTTAATTTTTCCAACTGGTGTACATGAGTTTCACGCATGCGTTCATGGAACTCACGAAGCTTGCGTTCCTGCAGCTCTCGGCCAAACAGGATGCAATTTGAAATTCACGTTCGTACGCTCACCAGCTTGTGCGAGTACGTGCCTCGCATTAAATAACATCAGGTCAATCTCAAGAATTGGAGCTTATAAAATTTACCGATTAATGAAAGAATAAAATAAAAAATTATTCTGCGTGAATCTTCAAAAACTTCGACAGAAAATAGCGTTACACGGCATTTACGTGAATTAGACCATTAGTTACTCAAGTTTCTGAGGCAGCGTGATAGGCTTGTTAGATTACTCGTTCAATTAAGAAGGGAACTGTCACCGCAACACGGAGAACTTCATATTAGAGCACATTTTCATGACCATTGCAGGCGATAGAATAAATGATAGATTTAGTACGAATGACAGGAGTTGGAATTCGTGTTTTACCCAAAAAAATAAACGATGGATAAATGCTACATCGAACTAAACTCAGGCAGCCAAGCAATTCACAAAGCGTACCTTAAGCTTATTTAATCTTTTTTCGTATTCCTCACCATTCCGCACAGATAAATGGCTGGTGACCTAAGGTGTGTTTACACTGCGTAACATGTTATATAAACAAGTTAAACATAACATGTTTTACGAAAAAGTTACAAATCCGTGTAGCAAGTTACATGTAACATTGTGTTAGAAAACAAAATTCAGTATTTTTTGTTTTCCGCACGAAGTGGGAAAATGTGTAACATGTGTTACAGAAAAGAGGTGAGGCGCATGGTAGGGATAGCCAGTTGACTGGTGGGCTATGATTGAATATGTAACATGTTATTTGTGAATTTTTGGCTCCGCTGGACTCTTGTTATAAAACAAATGTTATATAAAACAAATGCTACAAGTAACTTGTTACATAAAACATGTTCATATAACGTGTTACACAGTGTAAACGCACCTTTCACCCACCGCCGCACATTTTTTGAGGGGGCTAGTTGTGCAGGTCTTTATTTAAATATGCGACCATTGACGACCATTAAAACACCATTGATTATTATATTTTTGCTCTACCGCTTCACTCGTCAATTCCGCATCCATGTTCCGGCCACTTCGGGCCACCCGCGCCGTGACCGGCACGCGCGCGCTCGTCCACACCTGCGGCTCCGCGGAACTATTTCGAGGCGTCGGAGAGGGAATGGGATGGGAAATGCCACTTGGAGGTCGCGGAGCCGTATTGCGAGGTCGCTGGAAGGAGGACGGAGATAAGGACGCAGCGAAGGGTTTGGGGAAGGGTGGGCGGTTGCAAAACTGACGAAACCTCGTCATCAGAGAGGAGAAAAAATAGTAAACTAAGAACTAGAAAATCTAAGACAGAGAAAGGATAGGTGAGAGCACGTGTCTTACTTCAGGATATTGCCACATAAAGTGGCAGTGTTTGAGGGAGGGCATAGCCAGCGGGAAAATATATGTTTTAATACTATGAAGAAATTGAATCCTTTCCCAGGCTTTGAGGAGAAAAAGACAAGTAAAATACATCTACGATAATTTGTGGATTAAGGGGGGAGAGGGTGGGGCGGCCGTTCCCCTCTTCCCGTGATTCCTGAAAAAATTGAAAGGGCTGTAACCTGAGAGGTGGCTCTCCAATGAAAGTGTAACTTTCACTAACATTATAAACACTCTTAAATTTAATTGATGAATATTTAAAAGTCGCTTGTGTACGAATTATTATTGCAGACGAATTATCGCTGGAAGACATTGCATATCACCACGGGGCCGCAGAAATCACTGTCTGCGCCCCTACAAAACAATTGATTTAATCCGCCCCTGTATACAAAAGAGCATGGATAAAAGAACTCGTCGCAGGCAATACTTTGTGGAAGACGTTTATCTTCACAATAAAATACAATAGTAAAATCCACACTGAATTTAATGCTAACCGACCCAGGTTTGCATCTGAGGTTAAGGGGTTCAAATACCCCTCCACGAGATATTCGTAAATAGTAAAGTGCACAGTCTTATTTTGAGAGCATGATAGCCGAGTCGGTAGGGATTCAGTAATTGAACTAAGAGTCACAGATTGTAATTCCGGGTGAAACCTTAGGATATTTTCACCAAAATTGTCCCAGCCCTTAAAAATCCTCACTCTCACAGTAAGAAATGCATTCGCCTATGGAATCTGTGGTGCATTGATTATGACCAGTCTATTATATATTTTCAAAAATAAATTGAATATTTTCAAAGGCATTATTTGCTGGATACGAACATTAAATAACGTTGCATTTTTCTTCATGTTAAAAATAATTACATTCCTTAAATTTTATTGCGTTATTTTTCAAAAAGGACATTTCCTAAAAATTGCGAGTGATACGTTTGATTATAAAAACGGGGGAATAGATTATCAAATTTATTATTTTTCTAAAACTCTGTACATAAAAAAACTCAGTGAGTGTTCACCGATGCATAGAAATTAAATTGGATCAAGAAATTAATGTATTATTACTGTCATAAATAATCACTCCATCTGACCACTATCAATCAGTACGAGTAAAAATATCCCGCCCCTTATGCAACAAATGGAATCAAAGCATTTGTCGCAAAAATTCATGCATATTCAGGAGTCACTTTAAATACGCAGCGAGTTTTCAAGTAGGTTAAGTAGCTCCTAAATACATAAAATACCTCATTCAAAGAAATGAATAATTCAACATCACTGAGAGAAATCCGAGTTGAAAGGGTGCTTTTGATCCATCGATACGCCTTCTGATTTGAATAAAACCACTGAAAACAGAGCGATCCTTACACACCAGTTACTCCGAATAAATGCAGAAACTCCAGGTAAGACATTGAAATAGACAACAGAATTGTCCATCGGATGCTGGCTCAGAGAGAGGAAATAAGATGCAATTAAAGACATCGGGAGATTGAAAGCACTCCACAAAACATTTCATCACCAACTTATCTACAATGCAAACAAAAGACATATTATAAAACGCAGCTGAAACGATAAACAGCGCCTAGCATCATAAATCTTTCAATCGAAACTTCAAATCATACGAATAACTCAAAGTTTTTCAACTACTGCGGTAAATTCATAGCTGTGGTTGAAAAGTAGGTACTTACCAAAAAGAAAACAGGCATAAATAACAATTACTTTTCTAAGCACGTAGTTAAAAATAATAACAAATCTGATACGTTTAAGGAATGGAGATTTTACGATAGAGAAAACATAACCTAACACCAGCCAAAACGATTATCACATGTTGTAAAATAGCCAACAGTTATATCTAAATATAATTTGAATAAATGGAAAGAACATTTAAAATTCTGAGTGTCACCGCTCCTTCAACTCCCTCATATACATGACACAAATGCTGCATAAATCCTGGTTCAGCAAGACGGAAGTTTAATCATTAGGAATGCAACGACTTTTCACAATCGCAATCTCTTTCAAGGCGGAAAGCGCCTGAACTATGCATAGAAACATCTATCATGCATAGAGTCCAACACCAACCATACACCAACTCAGGACGTACTTTAAAAATATCAATTTAGACGTAAGACTGAAGAGGACAGCTACAATAAGCTTCCATAAAAATAGATGGGTGGCATATTAAAGTTTATTATCTTAAAAAAAGGACACTGTGGCATACTTTCTCCTGACAGCTTCAAAAACATTTCGTAGCCTTTCGCGGGATCTTTATAATGAAAAAAGAAAGCGTCCGTCAAAATACTAAAAAACATTTCGAAGGTAATCACTGTAAACAATGAGAAATTCTGCACTCCAGTAGAAATTAAGATGACGCATTAGGCCCCGTAGACCAGCCATATTTAGTCTATTTTGGTGAATATTTACTCGCTTAAAACTAATGTTATTGGCTTGAAACTTTTAGAGCATATAAATTAATACCAGGATTTGAAGGCAAGCTTAGTGAGGAGTCAGATGTGGAGCGTGGCGCTCTACGGCGCGGAAACTTGAACTCTTAGGAAGGAGGATGGAAGAAGATTTGGGGCGCTCGAGATGTGAGTCTGGAGAAGAATGTAGAAGATAAAGTGGACGGAGAAGAGGAGGAATGATGAAGTACAAGAAATGGTGGATGAGGTGAGAGGGCTTCTTGGGTGACTTATGGAGGAGACAAAAGGTATGGATGGAGCGAACAATTAGCGGGGAGGAGATGTTGAAAATTGTGTTAAAGGGTAGAATGTTGGGTAAACGAGGGAGAGGAAGGAAGAAAATAGGATTTTTAGATAGACTGAAAGGGAGTAGGCCTTATTGCGGATTGAAGAGGGAAGTAAATGAAGGAAGAGGAGGCTGCCAGAATGCTTATTGAGTAATCCATGGAAATCTACCTTAATCGGTAGGATATTTCAATAAATAAATAACCTAATATTAGTCTATTCCTAAAATAAAAAAACATCTGAAAAAGTACTAAGGCTAAATTTTCAAACTTGTGAAACAGTCAAATGGTGACTAAGCTCTGCTCCGTATACCCTGAGAGTATCCCTACGATCATCATCACAAGTCAACAATCATTGGATTGGTTTGACGCAGCTCTCCACTTCAATCTCCTATCAGCTAATCTTTTCACAACTACGTATTTCTTCTCTTTCACATCCTTCTTTACTTGCTCCATATATTTTGTTCTAGGTCTTCCTTTTCTGTTCTTGCCTTCCACTATGATACTATGATAGCGGAAGTTTTTGGTGAGTTGTACGCGACCAAAGAAATACCCTTACAGTGGACGGCAGGCGTCCTCCACGAGCAAAATATCTAGAGAAGAGGTTCGCCCAAAACAATGTTCATAATAACCGGGCACCAGCCTCTCATGCATGAAAGGCAAACGCCGCCGGCTAGCCTTTCCTGCGTCGGCGACAGCGAGTGAAAGTGAGGGAAGAAAAGACTGGTAAGAAATTTCTTTTCATCGCTCTGAAAGAACGGAACCTGGAATGGGGCAGCCGCACTCAGCGTCCAATATTGAGCGCCAAGTCCCTGAGGGAGGAAAAACCTGAATGACCAGAGGATAAACTTATGAAAGCGCTCAACGTGGGCATTGGTGAGTGGACCCAAATCACTCCCAAATTTTAATCTTGTGTATCCAGCCTTTTCGAAATTGTATTTAATACTCTCGATTTTTAAGAGAATCAAAAAATTAACTATGTATGAAAATGTGCGAATATTATTGTCTGAAATCATTATTCTCAAAATGTGTGAGACTGCCCAATCGTATTGTTGATTTTCTCTCAAATGCTCTCGTTTAACTAAGCTCAAAGATCAATTGTTTCAGACAATATTGATAGCACATTTTTGTCCTATCTTAATTATTAAATGCCCTTAAAAATCCAGAATATTAAATAAAATGTCAACAAAGCTGGATACCCAAGAAAAACTGTTTTCATGGTAACTGCAAAGTGCACTACAAAAAATGTTGGCATTGCCATCGCTCAGTAACTAAGGAGTTACGACCCCATGTTTATAGAACAAAAACTGCTTAAAATTGTGTGTCCTATCACCTCCTGAAGTATTGAAAATTCCTCCTCAAACACCCTGTATAACTTAAGCAGCGGTATGAGAAACGATGAAAGAAGATAAGTGCTCACCATTAGTGCTACAGATAGAGAGTGGCCTTGAGATTCCAGCGCCAAAAGAAATGCATGAATATATAACTATAAATAAATTACATGAATTGTCCAAAATATAACGGTAATATGTACATTGAACAGAAGGATGGAATAAGGAATAAATTTAATATAGAAAATACACCTATATCGTTACGTAGAAAAGATTGGTCGGGACTTCGCGTAACATAAAAACCTTACTTTTGCGGCACTCAGCTTAGATATGAAATATATTTATGTAATTTCAACCGATGAAGATTAAATTTGGCCATACTAACGTTACAGGATGATTATTTTAAAAACCTTACGTACGAATTAATATCACAATATTGTGTGACAAACAGATTGGTTACACTAAATATACACCCTGCGTAAGCGGTTAAGGAAGTGATGAGAAGACGTTTTTCGCAAATTTCCTTAAAATATAATTAAAATCAAACGTAGAATACCTAGCAAAATGAAAACAAATTGGATTTCACAAAAATATCACAATAAATATTAATAAAATATAAAAATAAAATTATGCAAAGTAGTCAGTCGTTCAAAATATTTTTGGCGCGTAGAAATATTGAAAAAATATAGATCGCTTTTGATTATTTGATGGAACAAGACAAGATCATGAGGAGACGTGTTTTTCCAGGGAGAAATTCGATTGATATAAGCAGTTCCGCAATCGGCCACTGCCGAGCGGAACTTTCTCGTGACATCAATGTCAAGCGTGCCCAGGCAGTTCATCAAGAGCTCCAACTATCCGCGGCCGCGGCCCAAAAATAGTCGTCGGTCAGTGCGGCACTCCTGCGACACCTAGCAAACAGCCTCGGGTATGGAAGCGAGCGACAAGACTGTGGCCTGATTGTAAACCCCTTGCTCTTTCACGACACGCGAACGCATGTCTTCAACGTGTACCCGCCCTAGAGTGGATCGGACGCAATTGCGGGGAAAGTGTGTCAGCGGCGGGCGGGCGTTTTTCCGACGCGGCGTGATTGCTTCCGACGTCACCGATTGGCCCCTCATACCACGAGAAGAGGCGGCCACGATGGAAACCGGGCGAAAACGGCACAGCGCACTCGAAGGAACTGACGAGCCGCTCAAAGGAAGCCGCAGCGTAATGGGAGAAAGGGGAAAAATTAATAACCACCCCAGCGGAAAGCTTAACGCTCGAAAAGTAATAAGAGCGATTGGTCCTCTGTATTCGCATGATACCTCATCACGACAATATACATATACGGAGTTTTATGTATGTTTGCAATATAATAAATACAACAGTACACTATCCTGGCGGAAAGCTTCGAAAGCTCGATCAGTCGTAAGAGCGTTTGGTCCTCTATATTTGCGTGATAACTCTTCGCGACAATGCACTCCTACGCACTTCATATATTATGCATGAGATTAAATGATTAAGGTTGGACCTAATGTACGATTTTAATTGTATGAAACAATTATTCTACAATTGGGTATTCGTATATGTTGATACTCACTCAAATCACTCTTTTTATTAAGCTCCGAGACTAATCATGGGAATATAATTAACAAGCAGATCTAGCTCAATTTATTTAGATGGCTTCACTGTTTTGGGAGGAAAAGAAGAAATACTTTAATTATTTTTAAAGGGAATACTCCTCCCATTTCAACGGGTCAGTGGAATCATGCCACAAACCAATTTTATTTTCACCACGCTAAATGCAAAAAATGTTGTGCCATAACTAATTTAAATATAGACGGCAAAAAAATTTGTTTTTATATCCCGTTCTTCTACCAAAAAAGCAAAAACACATGCACAAAAAACGGGCGAACAAAATCCAAATCAAGTATGAGAATATTTTAACAACTAATATCGTGAAAAAATACTGGCAAAACATTAAATTAAGGGCGCTATAATTGAGGTCATAATATAAAGTAACACTCCAGAAGAACTTTCGGTGGGAAATAAAAATAATTTCTGACTCACTAACAGAATTTTTTTTATATCAATGACGAAGTGAATCCGCGAATTTTGTTTTCAGTTTTGAAAAGGGAATGAAGAAGAGCCGGCTCGACAACATCCGCAGTCAGTTGATGAGCCCACTATTGTTTCCCAACAAGACGCCCACAACTAATGACGAGGTCACGTGACTCGTGACGCAGTTCCCCCCCTCCAATCCCGGGGGCAACTGGGTGGGACCCGAAATGCAACTGCGGGGCTTTTTGGGAACGGAGCATCGCCCAAGGGGGCCACAACTCGCTCGCAACGGTGAAAGCCTAGCCTCTCCTTCGCAGCGACCGAAGGAAGAAGAGGAAGTGTTTTCCGACTCGGGAGAGCGCACTCTCTGCTATACCACATTTTTCCCCCGGGATGTTTTGGAGCAGATCGAATACATTTCCACCCCGTAGGACTCAGCAGCAGCAATGAATCTAGGGCGGAAGGCGGCAGCAACGCTCGATTTCTACATCTACATACTACCCAGCAGTGACGCAGCGAGATAAACGCAGCGAGGTTTCGGGGGATAAACACCCCCCCCCCCCCACAGAGCTCAGAAAAATTTTAAAGTTTAATCCATTTTACTTAATTGGATTGATATTACTAAAAGAATAGTGTAAGGATTAATAAAACATGAATTTATAAATCTCGCACATACCGCTTATTGTGGTGGGTATTCCTTACCCCCACACACCCTGGTATTTGTTGCACCTAAACCTACCCCAGCCTTAATTCCTAGCTAAGCCCCTGCTACCCATAAGGATTTTTATCGATAAGCCTCCACAATAGGTGTATGGTGAGGGATCTTAGGACATCAGCCGTTCATAAAAAAATAATTAAATTAAAAAAACAGTGCATTGGAGATTTCTGACTACTGTATCCCACCTGATATTTAAGGAAGTACATCATTGATTTGGGAAAAACTAATATCTAACTATATCCGTTCGGCAATATATCACTTCTATTTCATTACTTCTGTCGGACCTGGAAATATTTTGATGTTCTCCGAATCGTTCTGAAAGATATCTTTCTTAACAGCTCGAGAGATCTAAGCCTCGCAAATAGACTCCGAGACTCAAGCGCCACCCAGTCTCATTCGTGCAATAAACCATGTAAGAGCCATCCCCGAGACACACTAGCTATATCAAACATGATTGATTGGTAATTCACAAGTAGTCCTCGCAGTAGTAGCATTACTTACTAAGGCCTTTCAATACATAATGCAACCCATTCCAAGTATAACGTAAATAATTCACTACAATATTTACACATAACATAAACGACCCTTTCCGTGTATTATTTAGTGAAATGGTCAACGATGCATTTCCTAAGTAAAAGAAACAGCGGAATCTCCGGAAGAACCGGAGAAATTCCGTGAAAATTGGAAGACCAGGCAATTTTCATTCGGCAGAGAAATTATGCAATATAAATTTTCCAAAAATGTCACACCATGAGAAAAAAATCACATACAGACCGAAGATATCGCCGAAGGCAAAAGATAGGGGAATTTATAATTCAACGTCCGAATGTTGACATCAATTTTTTTAGGATATACGCCCATAGGTATCATGCCATACCTTGCTCAATTAAAAGCCTTTTCTACGGCAAACGGGACGCGCGAATCTTAATGGAAGTGCACAGTTTTCGAACGACGACCGCGGACGCATGGCAAGGATAGTGAAGGGGCAGCTGGCAGTGAAGCTATAATTATTTCTGTCTGGCACAACCAGCCGCTCTTGACCTAGAAAGTGTACAAAAGCGTTGGCTCGCATCCATATTTCT
This sequence comes from Ischnura elegans, assembly GCF_921293095.1. Classification (NCBI taxonomy): domain Eukaryota; kingdom Metazoa; phylum Arthropoda; class Insecta; order Odonata; family Coenagrionidae; genus Ischnura; species Ischnura elegans. The sequence continues at coordinate 37,767,708 of NC_060247.1, forward strand.
TGTAAGGCTGGAATCCCTCAACATAAGAGATATCCCGCAACAGGTTTCTAAGTCCTATTACGTGGTGAAGCAACCAGGAGTTTAACAATCTTCGTCTGAATCACGCCTTAACCTTGTGGGGTTCATTTGCTAATGCAATAGCGCTCCGATTATTTGCGAAAAGAATTGTGGGTGAATAGGAATGTATTGGAGGTTTTCCTCTAAGGAATAGAGGTGATCTAAACAATTAATTTCAGGTATCTATTACAACTGATAATGGTACATTTCAATTTTCAAATACTGACAATGAGTAGCGATTACATATTACACTATCACGCTTCAAAATCAGTTTCAAAGTACGGCATCCATGTAGCACCAAGTTGAGGTCTTATATTCAAAATACAAGTTTCCCCCAACTCGCAAAAAGTTTCGAGAATCATCCTAAAACATCATGCCCGATGATAATAATAATGAGGGAAGAATTGCATTGATAAACCACCATCACGAGGTGGACATTTCTTAAATGAAACATACGAAATGAAGTTCGCAGGATATAAAGTGCTGGATATCTTTGCAGACTATATTCATCGATCTGCAGCATATCGTAAATTGTCTCCCGAAGATCAGCTGATAAGAAGTTAAAATGGTCGCAGAAAATAAACCACAAACACTTCGACTTATTTTTCGAGTTCAGACAGATAATAACTCGGCGACGCCGGAAGAGTTATATTTATCTGCGTTCACTGCAGGAGATAATAATCATCCCAATCCACTACCGAGTGGCGTTTGCTAACAATACAAATATGTACTCACACGCGATACGAGCATGAAATTCAAAATAAATGTAGCGTCAGACCGTTGCTCGTAACTCACGCGTTACATCAGTATTCTTCAGAGCCCACTATATATTCTGTGGATAGGAAATAGTGATTTGGATATTTCTAAACCGATGTTTACGCGGATCGGGTCCCTAGGAAAATAGTTTTGTACTTACATATGTAATATTAAAATGGGCAATAATAAAACCACGCATACGTAATAATAAAATGTTCGCTTCAAGAGCGAATTGAAGAAATGATTTCCATTTTTCAATTATTTTGATTAAAAAAAGCAAACATGAGTCAAATATAAAGTATTTGATCAATGAAAGAACACAGAATGTAAATTAAATCATTCAGCTGATGAATTCAATCGATTTCAAGAAGGCGCACAGGAATGTCCCCAAAATCTTTTTGCACCATGCGTGTCGTAGGAAAGAATATTTTGCTAAATGCCATTTTATAGGAATAAATCAGACGCCCACAATCAATTACAACCTTTCAACCTCCGTCGTATTGTGATAATCCCGACAGTCTATAGCGATAACAACGCATTAACTTCAGCGAAAATTGAGGGGGACAGTAGATAGACAATGCTGGAGGGACATATTTCAACGATTAAAATATTTCTTCCAGTTCATTCTAACTTTTTGAAATCTTAAAGTAAATTGCACAGTCAAGCTCTTTGATTCAAGAGATATAAATTATTTTTCAAAACAAGGCAGGTATTTTATATTGCAATGAGTTTAGCATTAGCGAACACTGTGTAATCGTGAATCAACTACACCACAGACACCGTATTGACTCAAATTACATTTCACTGATTTACCACCAATTAAAATACCATAAAGTAATGATAGCTTCACTCACTCAGCGGTTCAACCCGGGGTATACCTCACATAGGATTAAAACTCGGTACCCTTCGAGAAATGTTAAAATGCTACAACCTAATTTCATCCATCGTTTCCTTTCAAAATTTGCGCCACGCAGAAATATTATTCTGAAGTCCTTAAAAAAACAATTAAGTACGATAAAACTGGGAGGTGAAGGGGGGATATACAAACACCATTAAATACATAGCTACAATATAGAGGGGCTTAAAATAATAATGGGAACAAGGGCGCCCGTATTCAAATGAGTAAGTTAATGTCAGCATCCATAGAATAATAGCTGATTGAGTCCAGGGAAGGAGAGAGTCGAAAAAAAAGAAATGAGCCCCTCTCTATCCTCAATCCGCTTAGCCGATTATCCATGCGCTCCACTACTAAGCCTCCATTCCCAAGGCGGCAACGAATGAACCGATTAATAGCGAGGAAGATTCAAGAGCAACTAAGTTATTCGCATCTAGGCTGCACAAGGTGAAAACTTAGTGCTTGTCATCGTGAGAGGGCCTGTTCCATTATAACGCCGCCTACCCAGATTCCACGACTAAGGAGTCTTTTGATCCATCCTTATTTACCAACGAGGGAATATGTACCACAGTTTAATCGCGATTATGCATTACAGTCGATTTTTCCAGAAAATTGCAATAAATACAAAAGAACTAAGTGAGTGAGATAAAACAGAACACTGAAATGATTTTAATTACTCTCACGCTACTTAAGATTTACAGAAAAAACTAAACATGATGCTTGAAAATACATTTAAAATATTTGATCAATACAACACAATATTTTATCACAACATAGGCATCGCTTCAGATACAACAATTAGACGATACGTAGACATAGGTCTAGGCCGGATCCAAAATTATTTCTGGGGGTGTTCACAGGTACAAGGGCCTGACAGGCAAACGGTCTTCTTAAACTTGATATTAAAAACAACATACACAAAATTCTACGCGAAATATTCTTTATTTTAATATGAAAGTTATGTATATGAAATTAAATGATTAAGGCTCCGTAATTTACAAAAAAACGAACGTAATGATAACGTCTTAAAAATCTTGTATATTTTTTAAGCGTCTGTGGGTCCGCTTATGCATAGGTATACTTTCACGCTGGGCAAGACATGAAAATAAATACTTAAAAATACAAATCTTTATCACTGTAGTGGAAATTTTAGAAGACGAAGACTACAAATGCAAGCAAAGCCCGTAATTTAAGGTTTATTGAGATAGAGGGATTTGAATGGGAGAGCGAAAAAAATTGATAACAGACTAAAGCCGCCAACTTAACTGGCTTTCACCAAATTTGAAGATAATCCAGCGAGAAATAAAGGCCATTTTACACGGGGCACGTCATTGCGCGATCTGACGTGCGTACGAAGGCGCAATCAAAATTCCGTCGTGAAAAGCGGTGAATTGCTAGAACACATGCGACAATCCGTGGACGTGAGATAGCGAAAGAGCCCCTGTTCTAATTTCGTTCATACATTCGCGCAATTCCACGCCATTTTAGAAATTAATGCAGTTCTAACCTGCGCAATTCCGTGCCCCAAGTAAAACGGCCTAAAAAGAACTCAAGACTTCATTAATGGTACAACTAACATTTGAAATGACTTGTTGACTTTTTTCCAACCACGTCGTTGAAAAACTTCTCTTATCTCATTTCGTGACCCTTAAACATCAACAAAATTTATTCACGGAGCAAAGATATCTGAATAATGTAAAACTAACACGCTCCAGATTACGACTGTGGATCTGGACGCAAAGATATATGAGATACAATTACTTCCCGCTTATAATTTTTTGTGCCATTCTCAAGAGGTTTCCTTGATGAATTCGGCTATTGGTTTCAAATCTTAATAGAATAGTATAATAAATTGAATACTTGGAAAACTGAAAAAAATTGACGCCGCGCCTTCTAAAGAGAATCTAATCAATCAAATAATTGCCAAAACAATTTTTTACGCAGGGGACTAGAAATTATCCCATCCTACCCCAGAGTAAATACATTCATGAGCGCTGATAGAGGCTATGCAGTATCAAAATCATTGGGAAGCATTAAAACCATTAAATAAGCATTAAAAGCATTTTAAAAACTTCCGTATTACTACTATGGGACATTAAAGTTAACAAATAACATACTTCGAGATTGGTTTTCTTCAAATCATGGTAATTGTTCTTCAAGGGTCTTAAATTTGAGGGAAACAAAATTTCCAATTGAAATAAACAGTATGAAAATAAATGCATTCGTGGCAGTCAACCAATCAGACTCATCTAATGATCTGGGATTTTGCCATTCCATCTTTGCCCCATATGAGCAGTAGGCGAAAATCGCTCCTGAATATGTTTACCATATGAGCGTTGAAAGATAGGAGTTCCATTTCATCATCAGATCACGTCTGCGTGCGTCTAGTCACGCATGCACTTTTTAAACCCAGAGGCCAAACCCATCCGGAGCTCTCACTCCAGAGAAGAAAGAAAACGCATCGTGGAGTCCGACTCGTGACTCCCCAATCTCCTCTTTTTAACCCGTTAACGCCTAATGGTACCATATGGTACCAACAGGTAGTGCAATACTAAACTTACCTTTTTTGTTATTTATCGTTATTTGTTTGGCATTTTGAGAGTTTTAAACAGATAAGCATATTTATAATTACGTTTTTCAAAAAAGTTTGCTTTTTAAGCAAGATTTGACATTTTTGAGTAATTTTGGATTAAAATGAATCTTTCTTTTTGCAAAAAATGGAAAACATTTTACGTTTTTGGCATTAACATGTGAAATTCGAAATGCTTATTTGCACCTAATTATTCAGAATTTAATTGATTTTAGAATGGAATATTACGAAAAAGTTCGGTGAAATAATTCAGGCGTTACCGGGTTAACTCTTGAGCAGATCAACTTTTACACACAGACTCCATTCTTCCTAGAGCAATGCTTCCCATTCGCGGTGTGGTATTTGGAAAAGGCGATCTACAGTTGAGGTCATTTGCGCCATGAGGCACGGGTAGGGAAGGAAAGGTGAAAAAAACCTTTTGTCGGCGTTAAACTTCTCCTAACGAAAGGAGTTAAAAGGACTGCGGCTTATTATCCTATCCGACGGACGAACGGAGTGCTTTACTGAATCTCTGCATGGATTCATCTGTAGCTTTAAGATTCACAATTCTGAGGCTTCAAGCGCCTAGTGCTTGTTGAAGCTTAGGCCTAAGAGAGATTTCCACTTATGAGTAACCAGAGAAGTGTATACTTTAACGTAAAACAATAAATATTTTTATATTTTGTTTACTTGTTCCATATATTTTGTTCGGGGTCTTCCTTTTCCATTCTTGCCTTCCACTTGTCCTTCGACGATTGTCTTCTTCGATGGCCTGATGAAGACAATCGTCGAAGGACAAGTGGAAGGCAAGGATGGAAAAGGAAGACCCCGAACAAAATATATGGAAAAAGTAAAGAGAGATGTGAAAGAGAAGAAATACGTAGGTGTGAAAAGATTAGCTGATAGGAGAACTGAGTGGAGAGCTGCGTCAAACCAATTCTAGGATTGTTGACCAGTGATGATGATGATAATAATTATTATTTTTATTGCATTAATATTTATACGTTCAATTTAAATAATATATATTATTAAAGATATACTATATAAAGAGGAATTACCTCATTTTTATGGCAGAATATTTTTTCTTGAAAACTTCCAGTTTCATTGAGATTTTTCTGAACTTCATTCGCTATTCATTTAATTATTCCGCTGGGTTTTGTCCGGTGCGGGTGACTGATTTCGTGAAATAGTAACTCCTTAACACTCCTTAAATGGTGATACTGCAATATTATACTTAAAGCTCGCAATCCACTTCTCAGGTGACGCATCAGTGGAAATATTTTTAGGCCTAAGATTCTACAAGCCTTCAAGCAAAGACGATTGATGCTTCAGAATTGTGAACATGAAAGCAATCATATGAAACAAGACAGAGAGAGTCTCAAAAAACAATTTCTCAGAAAAAAGCGCTAAAAAATTGTAAAAATACTCGATGTATCCGAAGATCAAAAAATGCATCGCAACCAAAATTTATCTTTAAAACCTGAATTATCGGAGAAAATACCAAGACAATTTTCCAGTTATCGAAAAGCCACAGAGCCAATTCACTCACTTTGTCCATCAAAAATTTATTCATATCCTTGGAAAAGATTTCCTCCAATTTATATTTATAATAACTAATGCACAGAAAAATGATTCTATAGCTTAAAAGTACTCATAATATTATTATTTGGCACCCAGTTTCCTTAACTTCTAAATATATTTTGCCCAATCAAAGTTTCAACAGTGAAACGCAGGCAAATACGCTCTCCATCAGTCAAAAACTAATCTTTCAAGCATTATCTACCAATGACAGACAAGTTGATGTATATTTTGATACACTTCTATACACACACGCTTTGAAATAAAGAATCGGGTACATTTCGATTTCCACATAAGACGACCGATACGGGCGGAAGAGGAAAAACCGCCGTCAAAAATTAGATACCGATATCGAAACATACAATTAAGCATTCAGTACTATTCCACTTCTTTTTTTTTGGCAGAAGCGGTCATGACTGAAATAATGCCCGGCATAATATAGCACAATAAAAGCGCACGAGTCGGAGGGTACGACGGTAACAGCCGCCATTGTGTTGTTACCGTACTCTTCACTTTTACGTAAATATTGCAAGCAGTGGCCTAAGTGGGTTTTGTTCCCGTTTCGCTCAGAAAGTGGGTCAAATTCCTACCCATTTATCTTTAGAAGATAGGAGAATTTTATTTAGTTCTTAGTTTGAAGTATTGCACAGACTCACGATCCTCGTACAAAAAAGAAAATAGGGCAGAATGGAAACGACACCCTGAAGGCGAGAATCGCTCTTTTAATTAGGATTTCACTGCATCTTTAAATGATTAAATTAAGAATTTTAATTTTATGAGCGCAACATAATTAAATAAATGGCAAAAGTGTGTATAAATACATTTATTGCCGACGTTACAGAAGTCCGTAAAACTAGACAGGAAGAATGAGGAAGTAAGAAATATCTGCAGGGAATAACACAAACGCCTTGATCTAGCCTCGACCATAATTTGCGGAAAGTTCTTCGACAAATTAAGGTATCTACAAAAGAACCTACATTAGCATCGGATGTTGGTGACTTGCGAGGAAAGATAATGCATGCGATCGCGTATGTTTTGCCGCAAGGCAACATCATTCATGGACATAGTACCACAGCCCCGAGGCTAATGCCTTAATTTGGGCACAAAGTAGAATTTTGGCTCTTCGACAAATATCAGGAAACAACTGCGGCTAGCCAATGTTGGAATTCCCCTGAAAACTTAGAAGACATATTGCCTTGGCGGAAAGCGGAAACTACGAAAAGCAATGGCAATGATTGGTCCTCTTTCTTGTAATAAAAATAGCCTGCAATACTGAATTTACAATACTGACTAAGGAAAAATATTGTAAATAGTATGCGATACTGAATTTACAATACTTAAAAAAGTATAAAAATGGATATGTTGAGCATTTTTCTCGCAAACGCCCTGAAAAAAGGTATGGTAAAAACTTTGCGACATTAGTTCGTACATTCCATGCTTTGATTTCATAAATGCAGAACTGGATTTTACTTTTGGTCGAATTGACAGAGCACATTTTTTGGGTTAGAGAAGAATTCTGCCTGCCTGCCCATTCCTGCCCGTTGTTTTAATAAAAATTGTACATATATTTCATGGTATTCGTAATGCCCTACGCTGCTGGGAATGCATCGTCGTGTCATTGAATGAACCGAGGTTTGGCGAATTTCCAGGTCTCTCCTTCGTAGCAGAAGGCCAAGGATCGCTTCTCCATCGTTAAGACATTTATTTCGTCAAGATTGTGATCACTTTTGTAATTAACTCGGGATTGTTTCCTAAAAAAATGGAATATTCACTTTAAGCTAACTTTATTTCGGTCCCCGATCGACTAATTCAGAAGCAAGGACATGGTCGAATTTGTTTTCCGCATAATAAGGAAGCCGATGGAAATATGATCATCCGGATATCGTTATTTCCTTGTTCCGAACTGCAAAAATGTATCCCCGTTATCTTCACGCTGAGAGTTCCTCCTGGCGACAATTGTTTGATCCACTGAATCGCGTCACTGATGAAGAATAAGAAGTCTCGCTTTCCCGATTGTGTCATACTCGGTATCTCCAAGGTCACTTCTTTAACCTCAACTCCGGTTCACGGGTTTCCCAGCATCCATCACGCTATCCCTCTCTTTGTATTTCTCAGTCTCGCTCCCAGACTTAAGATCAACTAACTAAAGGCAGCGTTAGAACTTAGAGATAGGTTAGTTGACTAGTAGTGTAGCTTACTAACTGCATAACTACATAGTGTATGTTTCTGAATTTTCATAGTATTTCTTACAGGAAGTTTTAGCTTCATCGGCAGATTTATTTCACAAGAAGAATATAGATTAATCTCATAGCTTATATGTCATTTATAGCGTACATGTTGCGTAGTGCGTACTCGGAGAAGTAAATTTTATTCCTTTGGTGCATATTGGTCAGGGTTCATCCCCAACGAAACACCGCTGTAAGCGGCTTGCTGGATAATATGTAGATGTAGATCACTTACCCTCCAATGGCAGTCCAGGATGGCCGTACAATTACCAAGCTTATATTCCTAATTACCAAACTTTCCAGACTAATGAGTAACGCGTTTTCTCTCGGCCACTGTTATTTATAGTGAGTAATTCCTTCTTACTTCTCAGAAGCTGGGCGGAATTGAAAAATATAAACGATGAATTATGATTTCCCTTAGCAATGTTTTTGTTTTATTAAAACCATCATCATTACCAGGATGCATCAATAATAAATCGAAAAGTTGACCAAGTAACGTTTGGAAATCATTTCGATCAAACCCTCAAGAACGTTACAGCATACAAATGGAAGTGACCAATCGAACTTATACAAATATTTTACGGAAGATTACAACTTCACCGAGATAAAAATACGATTTTAATGAAATAAATGCAAATATAGAGCATCACTAGAGCGATGTAATATCGAATATAATGGCAAATACAAACTGCAGAATATGGCACACGCATTAACTTAGGAAGAAGTACTATTACACCCTGTTTGAGACCTGAGTTTGAATTGGCGCCGCGTTAACCAATAGGGGTTGCCCACTATGTAAAGCATTAGGCTACTGATCGGGTGGCACCGGTTCAAATCCGGGATTAAATCCCTTGAGAACCCCAACAAAAATTCTGCCTACCCAGATTAGTTGAAATTCACATGCCTGAGGCTGTCTCGGGTGAGCTCTTCCCTCACCTATCCACATCAACTTAGGGATCGAATCCCTAAAAGAGTGAACGAATTATTCGACCACACTGACGTATGGAAAAAGCTATCACCTAAGCACGGGATCAGATGATCAAAGGTTGCTGACGAGTTCACTCTGAGGAAATTCATTATTATAAGTTACAAAGAGCTGTAGTAATTTCCCACACTGTTCACTCAATTGGTTTCAACGTTTACACGTAATCATATTATCACGTTATCAAGAGCTATATAAGAGTGAATAAAATAATGTGAAAAATTACTGCAGCTGCTTCTAACTTATTAAAGCACGGGATGTTCACATATCGAAGTCAACTCGTACGAGGACGAGGAAATTAGAACAAATGAATTTCAAAGCAAAGGCGACATTTTCAGATTTATTTTTCATTTTCTCGAAATTTTATCAGACCCTATGAAATCCTCTATGTCTTTCCAGGCGTTCAGGGAAAGTGGCCAACCAACATTTCCATTTGCAGCTCGCGTTTTATTTATTTATTTTCATGCTACCGAAAACAGCTCTAAATGGCTTTTTACATCGGGGTTGTTAGCATTTTAACAGTTTAACGTGCACAAAAAACCATGTCGTGGCTAGGGGAAACTTACCCAGGCGTACTTTCTTACAGGCTTACTTTCAGACGACACTGCTTGAGAGACGCTCGCCGCGATGGACCACACCGGTTTGACCTCGGGGCATCAATCTAAGCGACTAGTTAACTGCAGATGCACACCTTGCACGGCGCCGGAATGCCCCGTCATGGGCACACTCGGTAACAGCTCCCATAAACCAACCAATACCGAGAGAATTATGTGTCCGTAACAGCGAGGGACGAGACCTTCGTACATATAACGATGGTGTAACTGCCGCGTGATTAACACGGGGAGAGGCTGGCTGTCATTCCTAGACTTCACGCCTTATTTAAAGTGCGCTATTGTGTGTAAATTATATTTCATGGGTGTCTTTGAAGCGTGAGAACAACGTAGAGCCGACACCGATCGGAATTTCCCTTCGCCTTTTCCTCCCGGATATTATGAGGTCAACCTGCTGCACAGAGCTCTCCAGCCACTACTCAACATTCTATAACTTTCCCAGGGCTGATACTCACACCGAAACGAAGAACTGAAACAATTTCAAAGTCTCACATCATCAGCCGTCCCGGTGAACCAATTTCAACACTACCATCCAGTTTACAAAAGAATAAATATTGTGCCCATATGTTTGCGTTGTGTGTGTGTAGTGTGTTGTTCGTGCTCGCAGAAACTTAATACATACTAATTTCAAAATATTGGTAGAATGAAAATATCAGTAAGAATATTTTTTACAGATTTTATATTTTTTCCATTTCTTTAAATAGTTATACTACTATATTTTTTTAATTGCAATTAGCAATTATTAGCACATTGATTTTTTTTCTTTTGATTCTTTATTTTCTTTATACATTCTTTTTATAATGGTTGGACTTATTCAATTACAATTAGGCAGTACAATCAATTCAATATGAAAACATTAAAAATAAAAGAAAGAAAGACATAGGAAAGACTCATAGCAGAATTGTTTGAAGAGGCAGTGTATAAATAGCTGTAATCGAAAGATCGAAATCCCAAATCTTCTGCCGGTAACTATGATTCCAACTATTTATCTCCTACACACCACCCGGCAAGCCGCCTCAATTGGCCACTAGCGAGAGACGTTAGAATAAACTTAAAAATTAGGAAGATTAGTGAGCGTGGAGATATATTTGACCACTCGGGTTCGACCAAGCAGTACCATTTAAGCCCATTTTTTTGAGCGGCAAAAAGAATTCCTACACTTACCAGTTCGGCAAAATATCTCTCTTATTTACTGTTTCTGTCGCACACGGATATATAGTACATTCTAATATGATATTCTCCAAGTCGCTCTAAAAGATATCTGTTCTTAACTCCTCAGGCAATATAACTTCGCTCCGAATATCTAGCGACTGCGAGTCAAATTCGCGTAAAAGCTGGAAAAGGCAGTCTGTTCGCTTGTAGCAGTTAGTGACGAATCATGCTTCATTTATATTTTACTCCGTTCACGGAGAAAATATTACTGCGCCAAATTACATAAGCTTGTCACGTACTCGAGGCGAGGTCTAAATTGTACGAAGTAGCACCTGTCTTTCACTTTTTCGCCAAAGGTTCACCCCATGAAAGCAAAAATTTTATTACACTTATTGAAAAATAGTTAGCTTTAGAGAATAATCCGAGGAAATATCAAATAGCAAAGATAATCTTATGACTAAGGTAATAGCAAATTGGCACTGCTGTAATCATGGAAAAAGGCAATTCTTGAGCTATAGCTAGTATTAGAAATCATACTGAGCCTCATATGATGTGAAACTGATTACAAGGCAACAAATTTAAATGTACCGCACAGGAAGAATAAACATTTCACGCTGGGGAGGTAATAATTATCGACCTATAACGATTGTTTTACTCAATGTATTCTCAAAATACTAGTATTTCAATAACCTTTCAATAAATTTACAACTCTTATTGGATTTAGAGTAGGTGGATTTACCTTTTATTGCTTAAATGTCAAACAGCACATCAGATGATAAAGGAAGCTTTTCACTTCTGAGAAGTTCAACGCATGTAACAGAACGAAAATGTAGCTAGTCTCCGAACAATTTTCCACGCTATCAAAATTGAAAGGCAGTTTTTAAATTCCCATATAAAAAAATACCGTCACTGAGTGCATTGAAAACATTTTCGACCAGCGAAATATCGCGAGTATTTTAAGGGCTTTAAAAATTAAATAAGGCTCAAATAAGGTCAGAAAGCATTTTACATTCTCATTTAACTGTTAAATATGCGTCTAAAAATCGTTGACAAGATCATCCGGGTCAATTAAAAGTGAGTTAAAATCGGGGTCAGTATGTTAATATAAAGTGTTTATTTAAAAGCTACTAATCTAAGTAACTTCCACAAATTCATGCGTGACTTGATCACTTTTTTCAATTTTTTATTCGCAAGAGAAATGTTTGAGCGAGAAAATAATAAAATTAATACGATTTCAGCATGATTTTTTAACCTTAACTTTCCCTCTTAAATCCCAAATACGACTCCAGCAAACCATTATTTTTTTTCTGAATATCCTCTCTGTCATCAGGACCAGGCCCAACCAATTCCCAAATTTCCCCAGCCTACGTCTTCTTTCTTCAGTAACATCATGGATTTTTTTCGCTACGCAATCCTACTTTATAAGCGAAACATCTTTTACCTAACACTAACACCAAGTTTAATCTTTATAGCCAGATGTATCAACTTCTAAAACGCTTAAAGCCAGATGAAATATTAAGCCTTTCATTGGTTTGCGCATTCTTGCCCTTTTTTTACGCATTTCTTCCATTCAGTTCCTTTCGGGGCACATCTCATTTCCTTGGACCAAATTCCCCTCATCAATTCTCGCGTTTTCATAAATGCTTCCTCCTTTCCCGAATGAAACTCCTCGATTTTCGTCTTCACCACCGCAGACCCAATTCCTTTCCAAAAAAATATTCCCCAGATGGGTGAACCCTTTACCCATTCCGTCCCCGTCCATTCTCGGTCTTTCTCCTCCGCGGGACATCTCATTCCCTTTTTTTATCTTTGCCCGCACAGTTCCCATCAGCATATTCCATCTATTTCTCAAATGCTTGCCTCCATTTCTGATACGATCCGCGATTTGTTCCCTCTCTCGTCGGAGATAGTCATCCGTTCGAGGATTCGCTGAAAATATCCGCTTCAACCCCCCCTCAGGTTAGCGATCTTAAACTCAGTTTATATTGCAACGGCATCAAAATTATGCAGTCAAGCAGATTACCTTGCCCATTAACCGGAACTTAAAAGAAAACCAATCTGTACCCTAAGATCTCGAATGAGGAAGCTTGAGTACCATTTTTCACGCACATTCATCGATTTTTTCTCCTTTCATCTCTTTATTTTCAAATGCTAATTTGACTTCCTCAGTGTCAACATAAATAAAATTGTACGCGCCGGGTTGCAGCACGATTTCTGGCACCTTAAACATTCCACAGATGAAATATACAAATGAGGTATACTTATAAAAATTTAACTCCTAGTATTTATCACATGATGGTCTTTCGATTCCGTTTTTTTTAGAATCATTTCTTTACAACTCGTGAGTTAATGCCAAAATTAAGCACCGGTAATAGGGAGAGAAAAATGCTAGGATGGAGCTTCAGTCTTTGTAACCAACGTTTATATTCCATGGAAAGGCATTTATTCCCAGTTTCCGTTACCGCAAGGTGCCACAATATATGGAATAGAAATAACTTTGCGTCAGGGCAAAAGGGGGACCTTTATTTCAGGGGTTCGACCATGCCCGAGGAAGGATGGTGGCGATCATGGATCCATTGGAGAGATAAGAGATGAAAATGAATGGGACATCCTTTCTGGTCCCTACTATCGATCACCACGCCCTTCCTTCGGCCCTTTTAACGCATCCCTCCCCCCCCTCTAGCCTTCTCCAACCCTCTTACTCTCTCACACAATCCTTCCTCCATTACATAAAAAAGAAGCCGTCTGCTCACTGAAGGATGGCGTGGAATACGATTACGTACTCCTCATACTATCATCTCCTTCTCCCCGCATCGCTTTCTCGCAGATTAAAATTGAGACGGAAGGAAAAAAAAATACAATTGAGAAATAATGCACGTCGAATGGCGAGAGCGAAAATTGAGAGGAAAGAAAGTACTTGATCGTTTTAAGTACACTCAGGTTCTATCTATGGTGCCTCCTCAGTTATGATGAACACAGCCGAGTGGTATTACCTTTAACGATTGCAATATGTACAACCTATAGCGAAAACCTAACCGCGCACATGGTCTCGCGATATCATGAGTTATGCATAGCAATTATAATTCTGCAGAGAGTTTAGCGAGAATCACTGTGACACAGAGGAGACCGTTTTTCGCTATCTAGGCATTGTGTTACCACACCATAAAATTTCCTCTGTAACAATAAGTTGTTTTTTTCATTTCTGTGGTGCCAATCTACGAGACGAAACGTTATTCAATATAGCCAACGCGTATAAATAACATTAAAATTACTTTTAAGAGATATAATGAGTAAATCATCCTAAATTAATTTTTTGTATATATAACACATAGAAGATGTGAATGATCAGGAATTTATTTTATTATATATGTAAATATCGGTAATTTATCGGCTTGAGAGTTGGGCAGCGTATTACTATAAGGCTTCACAAAGGCGAATTACTTCAGCACAAATACTGAATGTAAGGATCCTCCAGGCGACCACTAGATGCATTGCCACCCTTCGCGCTTTCAAATGGAGTTAAAAAGTCGACACAAACATCGCTGACATCAGAACGATCTTATTTTCAGGGAGAAATGCGCAATAATTAAGGTTGTTAACAGAAATTTATATTTAAAGTGATGGAATCTATCAAATCCATAGCATTCCCATGCTATTCCTCGTAAATGCAAATACTCTTATTGAAAAAATTGAGAATAAATGTATCTCTTTGTACTCATCACTGCGCTGTGGATATTTTCTCACACAGATTCATATGCTTCGTAAGTGGCATAATATATCAAGTTCCAACGGGAGAGGCTCGGGGCTTCATCAAGGTGATCCTCCAGGTTTAAAGGTAAGGAATCAAATATGCAACTCGTGCGTAAGAGAATAAAATTCTAGGATTTTTTCCCTCTATAAAAAATTGCACGACACAGCCTCAGAAGGGGTTGGGGGGCGGCGACGTTAAAATTACGTTCGGTCAAAAATTCTTCTTTTCAAGAACCGGCACGAGCCATTTCCCCAAAGATTCAGGCGGAGGGAAAAGCCAAAGTTCACGACCCAAGGCACCGCCCGCGTAGCCGTCGTCATGTTCCGCATTGCGACCCAGGGTGCAACGCGAGTCGGGTTCAAAGGATTTTCTCAGGGTCCTCTCGTGTCGACACAACGACGTCGTCTTTTTGCGCCACCTACATGAAAAGACTTCATACCAGATTGTGCGACGATGAGGTGACGGTAAACGCGGATCTTCGAGCGGAATTTTCAACACGCTCCTCTTCGGATTTCGTGATGGTTGCTCAATAATTTAACGCTGATGGCCGAGGAACTGCAACGAAATGTGTGGGCATATATACCCATAAAGAAGGAGGTAAACACCGTTAAAAATTCAAAAGATGACGAGTTTCCGTCATCATATACAGGATGTTTCAGGAGGAATCTGCAAAACTTCACGAGGTGGTAGGGCAGACAATTTTAAGCTTTTTTTTTGTCCATAAACAAGGGGTTGTAACTCTCTTTATTTACTGAGCTAAGGCAATGCAAACATTTTTTTTGAATGCACTTTGCAATTACCATGAAAAATGTTTTTATTGGTTACCCAGCCTCTTCGACATTTTATTAAATACTCTATATTTTAAGGGACATTAAATAATCAGGTTTGGACGAAAATTTGCTATTTTAGTTGCCTGAAACAATTAATTTTTGGGCTTAATGAGAGCTTTGAGCACGTTTTACCAATAGGATTTCGCAATGTCACCTATTTTGAGATTGCTTCAGACAATTATAATCGCACATTTTCGCCCAACCTTAATTATTTAAAGTAAGTACTTAATTGAAAAATCAGAGTACTATGTAAAACCTCGAAACGGCTGGATACCCAAGAAAAATCGTCATCATGGTAACTTAAAAGTGCATCCACAATTTTTTTGCGTTGCCACAGCTCAGTAACTAAGGCATTGCGACCACATATATTTATAGACAAAAAAATGCTTAAAATTGTCTCCCCTACCACCTCATCAAGCACTGCAGATTCCTGATGAAACGCTCTGCATAATCTTTTCTCAGCCAATACACAGGACATAAGGATATCTTTTTTACGCCTTTTTTTAAAATTAGCCTCACCACACACTCAAAGGCTCTATAGTTTAAACATTAGATACTATACCGTAAAAGTTAGGTATTAGCTAACCTTTTAACAAGCCATAATAGTGATGTCATGCAATGAAATGCTACGCCAGACTAAACAGTAAAACTTGCTATTTCTAAACTTGCGCTCCAAAACAAATAAGAGACGTAGGCGCAAAAGTAGGGCACGGAAATAACTTTGGAAAGTACGCGGAATTAAAATCAGCTCAAAACGCTATTCTCTACGTTTGAATTTCATTTAAGGAGGATGGTAGAAGAACTATGTAAGAATTCTGAACATTTCAACAACCTTGAAGTACGCCCCTTCTTAAGCTTTACCATAAAATTTCGATTCAACAGGCATTGCCGAGAGAAAAATCGACGCTGCAACGGCAATAATCCTGAGGACCTTAACGAGAAAAAAAATCACGGTAATTCATTTCATGAGCGCGATGACGCCAAATTTCCGAGGTTTCTTATTTTTTGCCGTGTCAGGAAAGAGAAAATGGCACGCAATGACGCAGAGAGGCAGCGCCGAACAATAACGCCAAGTCAGGTAGTATGAGGAGGGAAACGTCGTTGACCGTTTTGACCATGCGTTACGAAACTCGCCACACGGCCAGCTGGCTGAAGAGAGAGTTCCGCGAGAAACGACAGATAACAATGGATGCTCACTTCCTTTCACGTGGTTCTCGTCATCGCCGTCCTTCACAAACGCGCGCTTCCATGGCAACCGGAGATAAGTTATTCATATTTGTCCGGACGAGTGGTCGAAAGATAGGCCATTTCCCCCCCCCGCACCGATGAGTATTTCGGGTCTTATTCTGCTCGAATTTCAAGTATCACCGCAACCGAACGATAATTACAGCAAACTGGGTTTATCGTTATCACAGCAGCTTTATTTAACAACTCGCAGAAGTCAATTGAGAGTTATTTAACCACTTCCTATTTAAGCTAACTTGCGTTTCTTGAATGCGGCAGTGGACCAATGATACCGATTTTGAACATGTGAGTTCCCGTCATATTTAAAGTATTTATCGGCGTGATAACTGTAGAAAATAGTGTCCATCGTTATCACTTTAGTCTTATGATACGACTTCCTAAGTCAATTTTGAGTTATTTAAGCACGTTCTGTATGAAATGACAAACGTTTCCTGAAATAGATATTGAGTGAATGACACCGGCTCCGCAAAGAGCATAACCCTCACAATTTAAGCATCATCGTATCAGCGCGACGATTACTGTACACTAGATTTATCTTCATTAGTGATACCTTATTCAATACCTCACGGAAGTCAACTAGGACTATTTAAAGCCCTAAAGTAGCGTTCCTGAAATTGATAAAAGAATAATGATGTCCTACATTACAGTCCATGACTTTGTCTCTCTATAAAAGCTAATTTATGTGTTCACCTGGCAACATGAATCGAAATTAGGTTGCAAATTAATCGGTAGCTCAGTGAAGCATCATCAGTAAGAAAAATCTGACAAACTGCAAATGAAAACAAGTGACTTACGCCAGCATTAAAATATTTTTGCAATCAGTTTCAGCAATAGATTCAGTTTGCAACATAATCCACTAATTTCGTAATTTGAAAGGAGGTTAATAAGCAAGCGCGGTATGTACTGTTCAAACTATATATACTAGGGCCTAGATCGGTCTTTTTTTTTTGAGTAGCAGATGCTCACCGCTGCTTCATCTGCCGAGTCACCGGTGGAAGACGCTCGTTAAGATTACAACCAATGACGCCAAAGACCGCGATTACTGATATCACACGCAAGACGAATGCTCCCCACTGCACCTTCCTCAACCGCGCGCACGTCACTAGTGATTAAGGCCGCTTCGTGATCGTAAATTACGGCGCCCTAATGGCTCGTTTGAACTGCGTCATGGCGCCGCTGGCAGCGGTACGGTTAATAAACGGTGTGGCTAAGGTCGTTTTGGCGGCCAAACCGCCAAACCGTGAAACAGTTAAGTGTTTCAAGTATCGTGAAAAAAACTAATCTCTAAACAAACACTAACCCTGCAACTCGATGATGACCATAAACCAGTCTGGATTCAGTCTCGTACGCCGGACCGTTCAAATAGTGAAAGGAAATGTCACCACCAACTTTTCGATCAACTCACAGACCCTTGTCGCTAATTTTTCCATGTCAGTGCCTTGATTATGGCCCATAATCTTTGTTTTAAGCACGCACCAATCCAAACCAAGCTACGAATTGAATAATTGGGTGAGTGAATATTTCTTTCTACTAGGTTAACTAAAAAGAGAAAAAAAGTAAGGATAAAAAATTCACAAAATAAAAACATACCTGTAAATTTATACATGCTTAGAATAAAATTCAGCCAAAAATGGTATTTCAAAGCAAGCAAGATTAGATTCATAAAACTGTAAGAATTTAAAATTAAATAATGGATTAACCGCTAACTACGACGGATATCCTGACAATTTATTAAATTATGCGTCATTACTCCGGTACATAAGAAACGTTTTTCGCTGTGCTACTAGGACTATCGGGTTGTAGTGATTAAATGTGGGAGCGCATTAGCGACCGCACGTGTTAAAGTATCGTGCAACCAGGCTTTTAAATTTGTACAAAGAACATGTGCCAAATTGAATACCTGCTTTATCTGATGCAACATTTTTGGCTGTGACACCCATAGGACTATTGGGTTGAAGTAATGAGTAGAGCACAAATGACCTTCCGCAGATAAAAAACCAGCCAACCGACCAACACCGAATCATACAGATTTCATTCCCTTTCCCGCAAGCGGATGCAGCGAAATAAATACACATATATGTGCGTCCATGTGTCTCCCTGGTTCTCTTGACAGAGCCTCGGGATTCCCATGATTCCGCGCGCACGCGTGGCGCGGTGAAAAGTTCTTCCTCGCTTGTTTGCTCTTCCCGGGAAAAAGCCTAGAGCTTCACGAGAGTCTGTACAAACTTTCCGGGATGCCAGCGTTCGAGTCGTGAGCGATAAAAGAGTCCGGCAATCGTCTCCTGGCACGGCGTTACCTGTGTATATTGCTCACGGACAGTTGAATTATGCACATCGATGAGCTCGAAGCGAGCGTGACAGCAGGGGCACGAAAGACTAGACCATTACCATTTGAAAGAGAGATCATAAGCCGCCCATGTCAATCGTCGATATTTTGACTATTCACCATTCCCTCTCTGATATTATATAAGGAATGAGTTCCTCAAATTGATGAATTCTTTTCGGGTTCTAAGCCAGGTTAATTCTTGACAGAATTGGAAGAGACAATGCAGCTTTGATCCAGGTTATGTATACTTCTAAGACTATTCTGACTCTCGCAGAGAATTTTCCTCGAGTATTGCAGCCTGTAAATTCACGACGGTAGCAGCCGCGTTGGTGCTTGATGATTTATTGATGAACCATAAAAATGTTAACTAAAACCCAGAGAATTTTTCAACCGAGATTACAGGTATTAGCTATTGGCACCAAAAAAATAACAATGTCGTTGTACAGATGATCGAATTCTTACACACACAAATATTTTCGCTGTTGCAGTGTCGAATTTACGAGACTGAACCCACTCATCATGTCGCCTTGGTTCTCACAATTTTGAAAAGAGCACTTTCGAATAAATCGACCCTGGTTCTAATTTAAATTCACTGCAAACTTATTTTTCTGTCCATAGTATGGTCTTTCCTGTATAAGTGATCACTCTGTCGCCATTCAACCTTCTGTTCTAAAAAACGTTCCACCGTCATCACCGCTCGACTAGATACTCTTTCATTTCACCGTTTACATGTTAGATGAGAGGTGGGGTTGCCACATAAAAGTGTTCAAACGCCGCGGAAACTGAATTGGTGCCCCGGTATTTTCCGAGATGCGAGGCTTCTGAGAGTATAAAAGCAACAGGGAGTAAATTAACAAAGCAAAGTCAACTCTCGGAGCGACGTCAAAGATTATTAGGGCACGCTGAAAACGAAGTTATTGCATAAATGTGTTACATTCCATTATTTACCACTGGAAACGCTCCGCATTCCACAGATGTTCGCTTGCCTACTTGCGAAAATATTATTTGTCGAGTGGATCCGAAGTTATCTTTAACGGGGCCGATAGACTCCTTATCGCATTTCATCTAAATTTGAACTACATATCATGCCCGCAGCTTGAAAACGAAGAGGACAGCTGTCCTAAGGTGGTTGGCTCTTGAGGGCAGAGTTATTCACGTGAAAAATAGGTAGAGCCTCTTATAGTTCAAGAATAGAATTTCTACGGTGAAGTCCATATCAAATAATCACTTTCAACTATAACTTGCTGAACAAAAAGAAATAGACGCAATGGAGTATCCGAAAAATAACTTAAACTTTGAACAATGGCATGATTGGCACACCTGTGGTAAAATATTGTGTACAAAACTCAAGGAGAGCGAGAAACGATAATATTATAGCGACAGCCTGTGGCGTTTCGACAATTTTCAATCTTAAACTACTTTTTATTGAAATTTTACAGCCAAACTGCACTTGTCTTAATAACTGGTAACGCTTTAGAGGCACGCCATTATCAGATCAAAGAAAAACGTTTTTAAGAAACCGTAGCGGAACGGGAGTTATTTTGAAAAAACCATGTTAAGAGCATGAAATGAAAGTTTGTGGTATAATTTCAATCAACGGCAGTAATGAGGATGGGTAAAAATTAAATAATTTATTCTAAATTTTATTGCAAATTAAACATTTAATTTTAGCAGGCAATGGATTAAAAAAAGAGAATATTTTTCTTGCTGTTGATGCTCTATTAATTCAGTTTTTTTTAGGGCATAAGTTAATTCTCTTTACCCTTTTACAATAGAGACAACCCTGCCAAGTGACGATTACGATACACATCACGAACACGATACCGCGTATAGAAACGAAGTACACCGAGATGAAATTTTATAACAATACGATCGAATTATAATAAATTTCTTTAATAAAACTCTTAGAAAAAGCTAATTTTAATAAATTTGCCATAAGTATTTAAAAACAAACCTTTACATAAAGTACAATAAAATGATAAAACACGATGAACAAAATTTTCAGCATTCAGTACGCAGAATGTAATAGAATGCATACGAAGAGACTCAAATTAGTAAATTTTAATCTTTATCATGATTTAAAATTCCATTCGACGAGTTCCGGGCTTTCTTGTATAGGTACCTGCGATGATACCTGATTCATTTGATATCTTTATATGCATTTTTTTATCCTAAAATAAACATTTTGATTAAATGCAATAGCACGACAATTATATCATAATGGTCATGAAAAAGGAATGCAAACAGAGATGACAATACGGTGTCTTCGATGAGCGAAGGAAGAAAATTATGCCGAAAGGAGTAAAGTGCCAACATAATGCGACGCCTTCTGCACAAGCTTACAGTCACAATTTTAAATACAACACAATTGCTGCAATATTTTTCATATTCAATTAAGTAGGTAGGGTCACGCCTTTGCGATTAAAACCGAATGCATTTCGCATATGTCATAAAAAATGCTATGTCATCGTAAACGACATCGATTGAGTTCAAAAATCAATATTGAAGTAGAGACAATGTGGATAATTAAATCCTTGCGTTGGAATTTAACATTTTCCGTATATTGGAACTATGCAATTTTCATGTAACTAAAGTGATTTACTTCAATAATAGTATTTATTAATGGAAGCGTGGTAGGTACAGCTCTTGGTGGCCGATCGAGAGGCCCCGGGGTCGACTTCCGGTTTAAGCCGTCGGACATACCTAAACAAATTCTTCGAAGTGCGAGGAAGCCCATGGAAAGGAATTAGCCCCACCAGGAAAGTGCGAAATTCACAAGCCTGAGGCTTAGTTCGAGGTGAGCTCTACCCTCACCTATCAAAACCGCCTTTCGGGTTGAATCACAAAGTGAGTATAGCATTTATCTGCTAATAATTTCAACATGCATTATGGTGACTACCCCATGCTTAATTTTTATTATGATTCTTATAGAGCTACGAGCATTAAATCCGTTCTTTTTATTAAAATGACGTATGAATGATGGTATTGATCAACTTTTCGTATGCTTATACAGATATTGCCATAATGCTTTTATATAAAACAGCGGATTTTCGGTTATGATCTCCAGAAAATGTAGTACGAAAAGACGATTTCTTGGGGACGTCAGTCGATGGAACACATATAATGAGATAGGCACATTTTGAAATTGAAATGAAAGTGACATATAGTTCTCATTCGTTTCTCGGTTAATTTCCCTGAAAATATAAAAGACCAATTCGACAACTTGATATTAATCAAGCGCAAACCTTAACATAATACCGATGATAATCGTCATCAGTGGTCAACAATATTACGCAGTGATTTGACGCAGTTCTCCACTCATTTGTCCCATCAGCTAATATTTTCATACACACGTATTTCTTCTTTCACATCCGTCTTAACCTGTACGATATATGAGTGGTTTGGAAGCCAAGGGGTACAAGTGAATTTTTGTTCTTATCAAAGTTAGGAACAGAAATGAGTTATAGAAAACAAACGAGATGAATTAGATATTTGATAAAGTGCGTTTTATTTTCCACTCGATGTCAGCACAGAACTGGGACTCACTCAGATCCCTTGGCAACCAATTTTTGTGTATTTCTTCTAACAATTAACTTTACCCATATCTGTTGGGAAAAAAAATTACTTGTACCCCTTGGCTTCTCACCCCCTCGTTTTTCATTAACATGTGCAACAGGTAAAGAAGGGTGAGATTTGGTAATGATAAAAAAAAACATTTTATTTAAATTTAAAACATTTGCGAGAAAAATTTCGGTTTCATAACCGGCTAAATTCATTTTCCCCACCAACTTACACCTCGGCATTCCACATCCCTATCCCTCTTTTCCACGTCATCAACGTCCACTACACGGCTCATCTCAAAGCCGCAATTTACTCCCAGGCGCCACTTTGACACGGAGTCAGTCATCCCTTTGGAGAAGCCTCGAACACTCGAGCAGGGACGTGACTACTCGCGACGGAGACGCTTTGATAACTGTCTGCCTTCATTTCTTTTCTACGAGTTCTGAACACGCCATTTAATATGCAAGTCACTCGTCGCGATACTCCGCCTGGTTACTCGTAATGTAAGAAAGGACATATTTTTTCCGGTCATTAAACTTACACAGATGATTCAACCGTGATAAATAATTAATATTACTTAATTCATATACAAAAAGAATGTTTGTTTGACATGCTAATGCTTGCTATCATAATTTTTACGACATTATAAGTTAGCTCATTGAACAAATTTGAAGGGCGCCGCAATTTATACTCATATTACTCAAATCTCAGGAAATCACTCATAGTTCTGAGACACTTTGAAAACTGTCTGCCTTCATTTATTTTCTACGAGTTCTGAGGATATATTTCCTGTCATTAAACTTATACCAATGATGCAACCTTTAATATTACTGCATTCATACTTAAATAGAATGTTTGGTAGACATGTTAATACCTCCTACCATAATTTTTAGGACGTAAAAAGTTAGCATGCTGAATAAATTTGAAGGTTATCACGAATTATACTCATTTTACTCAAACCCCAGGAAATCACACATAGTTGTGCCAGTCAAGTTACAGCAGTAAAATTTTGATAATCTATAGATAATAATTTGAAAGTTTTAACGGAAGTATTAATGAAATATGCATAGGAAAGTTTTTTTACTCAACAGAGAATATACCATATAAGAAATTTGAACACTTCCCATCAGACCATTATATGAAATAAGACTCTTGGAGTATAAATATTCCTTACACATTTAGCATCTTAAGTACCTGAATGATAACCTTCGCATAGGAAGATACATAAGGCTCGTGAGTAAAGTAAAACGATATTAGGTAATCTGCAATGTAATGACAGCAGTAATTACGCAATTGGGTTTCATGAGATAAACGAAATACATAGCATGTTGCAGGTAAAATGTTCCCAGAACCAAAAGCGATCCAGATTTCTTCTCTCACGAAAGATAGCTATTCAAAGTTATTTCTTTCCATTCGCCGTGAACACCATCATGGGAACTTGCATGTTCTCGCCGCTAACCCAAAAACTCTTTCTCACACGAAACTGATGCGAAAAACACCAAATATCGTGGCAGATGCATTGCGACGGGCAGGGCGAATTAAAAATTCCCCGCGTCGAAATTGGGTCACGTGGATCCCGGAGGCGAGCACACGAATTCCAGCACTGCTACACTGAGGTTGCCGACCCCTCGTCCTGGAGCGCAATATGGTATTCGATGGGAGTTCCGAAGGGTTAGAGACGCGAACCTGCTTTATCGAATTTTATACCGTCACCATCCGCGAGTTCTTCGTCTCGCGCTCACGTACGCCAACCGGCGCGAATTGGTCTGCAGCAGCAGCACCACGAGCTGCATCTAGATCGGACACTGCCTTCGCAACCGACGACGACCCGCGCCAGAGAGCGACAATGGTTTTTTTTTTCATTGAATCGTTGGAATTATTTTATCGTTAAGAGGATCCTTCAAAAAATTACGTGCGCAAAATGACTGAGCTGTGCGTGGATGTGATAATTATTTCGAACCTGCATAGTTCAACATGAAATAAGATTCAAGAGCAGGAATATTCTTCAAGACCCTCGCATCAGATGTAGGTACCTGAATGATAACCTTCGAATATGAAAATGCATACGGCGAGTGAGTATAATAAGCCAACATAATGTAATTAATCTTCAATTTAATGAAAGCTGTAATTAAGCAATTGGGTATCATGACATGGACGAAAGTATATACATTGCACGTAGTAGTAAAAATGTTCCCCCAGCCATAAAGAATCACGATATCATCTAAAAAATACTGAAATTATAAAAAAATGATGAAAAGGAAAGCTATGCAAATGTATTTTTTTTATAAGTCGAGAGCACCATCATGAGAACTCGCATTTTCTCGCCGCTAACCCAAACTCATTCTCACACGAAACTGACTCGATTGAGGACGCTGCCATCGCAACTAAAGGCAACAACACCCACGCCAGAGAGCGGCAATGATTTTTTTTCACGGAATCGTTAGGATTATTTTATCGTTAAGAGGGTCCTAAAAAAATCACGCGCACAAAATGACTCATCTGCGCCTGGATGTGATAATTACTTCGAACCTGCAGGGTTGAACGGCGTTTAACGTACACGTTTACTGACAATTGGAAATCCGAATGCATTTCGTTTCGATCTCGGTCCATGGGATTTTCACCGTGGGCCGTAAAATAAGATCTTATGCTTTCCTAACGGCAATGTAAAAAAATATTTCGATATTTACACAAGATACATTCGCCTATCGTCTTTTCGGCTGATGGGTAACGAGTCGAGAAGTTGGTAAGAATGGAGATCCTTACCCGACGGAAATAACGAGAAGATTATATTAATACTGAGGGCACAATATGCCATTACATTTATTGTCATTGAAAAAAAATCCTCATGCCAAGAACCGAGGACACGGGACATTAGGCTTTCGGGCCATCTCGAAGAAAACCACGTCCCTTATCTCGCATTGAAATTATACCGAGGTCATCATGCTGTTTGGTATCAGTGAATTTATAAGTTCTCAAGAAAACATTTTCACAACAAAAACGATAATAATGCCTATGATAATGAGCCCTAAAGTTCGGTGTTACGAGAATTCCATGAAAACAGTATTCGCAGTAAAGCGATTGTTGTGACGTCTTTTCTCAGACAGACCGTACGGGACCATAGCAACGATAAGATAATAACGTCATAAACAAAGACAACGTTATCCGCAAGTCAGGTTGTGTTTCTATTCTATTTATTACGTATTGAATTTAACTTATGCTGCCAATTAACTGTGAGACATCAATCTGGGATGCAAATTTCCTTATTATATGCAAAACACACTTAGGTAACTTGAAAACAGGAATCCTTCGTTTCACAAGAAGAAATGTTTTTTGCTACCGGGGACGATTATTGACCAAATTATCGAGGTCTCCATCCCTTTACAAGAGCTTTGAAGTTGTTTATCCCTAAAAATAGGATGATGTGCATTAACGCAAATCTAAATTTGTTGCCTTATCTTCCTTTCAAAAAGTAAATTGTCAACCACAATTAAAAATTGTGAATTTTAGCCCAATTACGCTAAATTACATGCATGAATAGGTAGCTGAAGCAACCAATGCATGATAAACAAAGCCCAGTGTTACTTCTGATCCGTTGCCTTACGATTCGCCGCACACGAAACCCTATCCTGGGATCGTGAGAACGTGTCACGCCTGATGCTACGTTTCTTCCTCAATTGTAATTCCTCCACGTAATCCAAGTAACGTTTCACTCAAAACAATGATTAACGATAGGAAATGTATTATCTGCGTAATAATATAGTTATATACTATAATAATAAAGGATTTTTTTGCCGTATTATATAATTTCACCACAACCGGTTGCGATCTAAAGAGATCATAATCAAATGTCGAAAAGCGATGAAAACCTACTGATGACCTAAACCTAAAAGTAGAGAGAAAACACCGGGCAAACTGAAAGCAATAAAATGATATAACACCGCGGAATCAAAACAAAAATTATGTCTACATCAACGACTACATTCACCATCAAAGGAGAATTCACTGCTTCTCATAGAGCCTGGAGGCAATTAATTTCCTGTGATCATTTGCATTGGGAAACGACGGTTATGATTAACATATTTCCATTATCTTATAATTAGGGGAAGCTTTGTCTGCCTTCATCTGCCACTTATTAGGTACGATATTAAAATACTTTAATGCAGCACGTACAAAATAAATACAGGCATCAAGGTGCATACACAAATCAATAATCCTCTTCGGGCTCGTCAGATCACGATTTTTAAACCACCACACTTCCAGAACTAGATTTCAGAAGAGACTGGAGATTTAATGGAAAAGCGCCTATTTTAAGAATCTGACGTCGAGACATCTTGCAGGGGAAGCTTTCGACTGGGATCCGCCCGCGCGATAGAGGCTGGCGTGGCTGCGATCATAACCCTGGACTTGGGAAATTCCTTGGCCAGTCCGGCGAGAGAGGCAAATAATCAAGCGGGGGTCCGCAGCCTGGAGCCTCCTCCTCCAAACAACCTCCCCTCCCCTAAACCTCACCCCTCACCCACTTACGCTCGAGCGCCCATATCCACGAATCCCCACCAACGCGAGAAAGAAAGAGAACGTCGGGAATATTTCGTAATAGGTGATGTACATCACGATTCACGATTTCAGGTATAGGAAAATTTAAATATACCTATTATTATTATTAGAGTATTCTACCGATTAAGGTAGGTTTGCATGGAGTACTAAAGAAGTGATCTGGGAGCCTTCCTTTCCTTCCATTACCGCCTTCTTCGATTCACTATAAGGCCTACTCCCCTTCAATATATCCAAAAATCCTACTCTTTTCCTTCCCCTACCTCGTTTGCCTAACATTCTACCCTCTAACACCTTTTTCAACATCCCCTTCCCGCTGAGTACTCCCTCCATCCATACCTTCTGTCTCCTCCGTATCTCATCCAAAAGCTGCCTCTCCTCACCCACCATATCCAGCACTTCGTCGTTCCTTTTCCTCTCCGTCCATTTCACCCTCTCCATTCTTCTCCATACCCACATCTCGAATGCCTCCAATCTTCTCTCGTCTTCTTTCCTCAGTGTCCACGTTTCGGCACCATAGAGAGCTACACTCCAAATAAAACTCTTCACTAACCTTTTCTTTAAACTCTCACATAACGATCCTCTAAGAAGCTCCTTCCTGTTCATGAACGCCTCCTTTGCTAGTGCAATTCGCTTCGTGATGTCTTTGCTACTGTGTCCGTTTTCCTCTAATGTGCTGCCCAAATAGTTAAACTGCTCTACCTGTTCCAGTTTTTCCCCACCTACTTTGATATTGAGTCTCACATTCCTCGCTCGCGATACTTTACAAAACCGCATTAATTGAGCGAAAATTCCACAGAGAAAAAATCATTCGCTTTGACCGGGATGGGATTTTTCAGGATTCATGTATGTGGTTATATTATTAAAATAATGGTGTGGTTTCAGTAATTCATAGGAAGATAAAAAACTCTAACACCTTGCGATTTTTTCTTTTTTGAAACGCAAAATTCCAAAAATAAAAAAACAAACTGTATATAATTCTGCTTGCATTTAAACCATGTTCAAAACCGCGCCATTCATTTAAGAAAACACTGTATTTCAGTATTTCAGCGCGTTATTATTTTCAGTAAAGAATATAAACATAAATATTAAAGTACTCTACCGGTTAAACAAGGGTTCGCAAGGATAACTTCTCAGATTACCACTGTCGGCCTCCTAAATAAATATTATCCTCATGTAGTACGTGCGAACAAAATACTTAGATAGAATAGAATAGAATAAAATAGAAGAGAAAGAATATAATGAGGTACCTTTTAGTTTTTGAAATGGCGAAACTTCAATTTGAAAAAAATTATGTTCTACTACGAGTACATTCATGCACCTTACAATTATATATTCATCCTTAAATGTAGAATCCATTTTACGGTAGTTATTGGTCAAGTCAAACTTAATACAATCCTTCCCTTCCTTTGTCGTCAATATAGTAATTCTAACATTAGACGGAATCTATTTACCTATTTTAGAAAAACATTTGCATACGATTCATCGATAATGGAATATGCCAGACGCTGGAATTACTAAGCACATTATGACAGCTTTGATTTTATTTATGGATGTCTTTTGATAGTTTTAAAATCCGCATTTTGTTCAATCTCCTTTTACTTCTACCCGAATATTGTTTATAGCGGAGGCACAACGCGAGGAATTTTATGGGATATTTAAACCTTCACTCGGAACACTCCTGTCAGTATCTATGCTTTACTTCGAAGGAATTTGCGCATTACTCTGACCCTTCTCCCCTTCTAAGCAAAATTCCAATTTAAAAATTAGAAAAAGTCTTTTTCCTTTTCATTATTTCCATACATCCCGCTCTCTTCCTTCCCCTCCCTTACTTGTCTATATATCCAAAGCGGGTTTCAACATTCTCTCCCCATTAAGTACTCGATCCATCCAGACCCTCTGTCTCCTCCATATCTCATCTTGAAGCATTTTCACCTCAGCGACCATATCTTACACTTCATCTTTCCTCTTCCTCTCCGTCCACTTCAACATCTATATTCTCCTCCAAGCCCACAACTCGAACGTCTTTTTCTAGTCTCTTTCCCAGCGTCCACGTATTCACACACTACGTAAAACTTAACACTTCAGATTTGAATGCTAACTAATATTTTACACGCCCCTAGTCAAAATATCCACCAATTAATCCTTCCCTATTCATAAACTGCTCTTTTGCCGATCATCACCGATATCCCTACAGCTGAGTCCGTTTTCCTCTAATATGCTTCCTTAATAGTGGAAAATCTGTGACATTAAGAAACAATTTAAGAGACTGGTAACTACAGCATTTAACACTCCCATTCAATCATATGATATTGATTGGATTTGAAATTACAATCAAAGCATTTTGAGACGTCATTAAAATAAAAAAATGCGATGAAGGCAGACATTTTCAGAGTACAAACCTAAAGGATTTTTAAAAAGAAAAGGGTTCCTGCGTCAGCTGAAGAACACTATCCAAGAAAAGTTGAGCTAATCATTACATAAATAAATTTTGCATTTGAAAGCTATACGTACGGAATTTATATCTAGATACCGTCTATATGGTAGGTAGGTAGATAGACGGTAGATACCGTCGCGGCGTGTTTCTTTTGCATCAACCGTATCCAGGTTGGACGGAGACTGGTGCGGTTATAATTGCATTCTGAGGATTCGTTTGATCAATTTTACGACATAACGGGAAAAGAATTGAATCTCGATTTGTTCTAACAGGAATACACATGCGATGGCATTTGCCCTTTAGCTTAAAATTTTGGTGACCATTTTTACCGAATTATTTAGCGCGAACATTTTGTCCTTCACAGTAACAACTTTTAACAATTTAAGTCATCCAATAGAGAATTAATTAGTATTTTACATCAAACCACTTCGGTACTTCGTGTTCATACACTTAGGCAACTTGAAAACAGGAATCCTTCGTTTCACAAGAAAAAATTTTTTTTGCTACCGCGGACAATTTTTGACCAATCCATCGAGATCTCCCTCCCTTTATAAGAGCTTTGAAGTTGTTTATCCCTAAAAATGGGATCATGTGCATTACCGCAAACCTAAATTTCGGAATTCTCGCTTCGCGACAAATAAATTAACAGAAAAGCAATTAACACGTAAACTGCATTAAGTCGGACTTTTCCTAATCTTTAACAAGGTGCAATTTCCATAAATTATCAGTGGCAATTGCAGTTTTTTATCAAAAACTATCGCGCTGTCAAAAGGAAATACCCACGTAGGTAAATGAGTCACCAATAAATCTGTCTAACTCCCCAAAAAAATCTACGCGTCACGTATCACATTCATTTCTCGAAAACTGAGGCCTTAATCCCTTCACCTAAATCCAAGTGCCACATTAAAAAGACCACAAGCAGGGTAAGTCTGCGAGGTTTCTCGCTAATGCGCCCGTTGAAATAAAAATTCTCCACCCACCTCAAAAGGAGAAACAAAAATTGCGAGGTGGAAGGCACGACGCTGAACAGAGAGACGGATGTGAATGTGCCAAAAAAACAAAGCGCCGTTCAAAACGCTCCCGCCGTCGTAATTCACACCGTACCGAGTATTGAGCGCTTTTTAAGTAGTTGGACTGGGATTAGGGTGCCACGACTACAGAGTTCGTTCACACCGCACCATGGCCTCGTTTCCGAATTTAAAGAGATTTAAAAACATCGAAATTCTCTGTACAAGGAAGTTATCAGATTATTACACGGGCAACGATTAAAAAACTTTTTTTTAAAATATGCTTTTATTGAAGAAAAAATATTTTCCCGTGGCTGAATGTATGCTGTAGATATGAAAATGAACCCCGAAATTATATTACACATAACGTAAGAGTAATATTGAAAGCGATATATTTCTTTCATTATTACGCCACGCAGTTGCAGCAATTTGATTTGTGATGAGACGTGGAGTTCCATTTATTGCAATACTTGCGCTGGCCTAGACTTATAATTGATTCTTGAGTAACTAAATTTTATTTAAGCATATTTTATAGGTGGTAAAGATTTCTCAGCCGTTCAAAATAAAGAATGTTTTGCCTTTTTATGCAAATGCGAAAAAATAAAAGAAACAAAATGGAACCCCATCAAAGCTCAATAGCCGTCATTCATTCAAAAATTTCCTTACTCTAGCCAGGACCATCGATAATATCTCACCAGCTTCCTTTAGGCAACAATGTGAGACTCTACCTCAGCGGCATACCATAGTATGAGATTGAATGAGTAACGTTTTACCCAACCGCGGGACTGGCCGCACGGAATAAATCAATATACCAATGACGTCACCAACTCATGTAAAGTAGGCGAAATTCTTTCGTTTTGAAAATGCGACAAAATGGCTGAATGGAGAAGATTCTTTTCCTCGTAGTGACTTAACTTTCCCCTCCATCTACGGAATTCTTTTAATGAATCGCGCGGGATTGGCCGCACGGGGGACGAAAAAATAAACCAGAAGACTTACGTCACCAGCTCATGACAAGTGGGCGGCATTTTCACGTTTTAAACATAAGACAGAACGGCTGAATGGGGAAGATTCTTTTCCTCGTATTAACTGATAAATCCCTTCCTTTCACCGAATTCCGCTAATGTTTCCTTTAATTGCGATCTCGGTTTAGAGTGAACGACCCCATTCTCCGAGAGATACCCGATTCACGTGGAGAGGTAAATTGCACACACCCTTAAGGCATCGCGACAAAGAGTGTACCACTCGCAAGCCGACCCCCTCCTCAAAACAACTACATCAATCCACCCCTCCCTTCCAAGGACCGGGGGGGTAAGTACAAAGCAAGGGGCATGCGCGCGTCCTCCTGGAGAGAGAGGGAGAGAGAGACACACACGCCACGACTTAATTCAGTGCGTTCTCGCTAACTGCCTTTGCCATTCAGCAAAAATAAACACGCCGCGCCAGCCCGCGAGTGGTGGTGGTGCTGCTTTGGCTTTTCCTCCCCGCCGAGCAACTACCCTCCGCCTCACAAAAAAAAAACAAGAGAGGAGATGGGAGGATAAAACGTTAAGATACGGGATGCGGAGGAGGTTTACGGAAACCAAAATAATAATAAAAAAAAGAAAAGTGGAAGGAAAAGAAGTAGTTCGTGCGTTATCCCGTTTTTCTTTTTTTCAACTCTTCCATTTTTTTAAAAGGCGGCCAGGAGGCCGAAAGGGGAGGAAGGCTGGTAAACACACGGCGGGATTTTTCTGGAAAAGAGACTGGAGGGGGTAAGGAGGGATGGGGTAGGTGCGTGTAGGGCGAAGAAGGGGGAGGACTTGCGGGGGAGGGACAGGACGAGCGTGACCAAGTCTGGAACGGGACCCGCGGTTTTCACAGATAAGAAGATATTCTTTTCTTCGTTTTTTTTTACTCGGGATACGCCACTAAAGTCGTCACGTCCGTCACTGATTTCTTAAAGAGGTGTTTCACCCCTTTCACAAACGAAAATAACCACGGATGTGCGAAAATTTCGGCAAAAAATAGACACACACCCAACGGGCGTTCGGGTTTCTCATACACTCACGCTTCGACCCACCTATTTTTTGGCTTGTGGTGGCCTACAAGGTGACGGATTTGGATTACACTGATACAGTGGCGGATCCTGAGAGGGGATAGGGGGGCCATAGTCCCTTTCAGTATCCAATTTACACTAGATAAGTGATAATTTTGTTCAGTTCTCGAATATATATAGGAGAGGAAAACCCCATGCACCCCACCTTTTACAACCGGTTTTGGTACAGTTCTTATCATCGCCGGGTCAATTTGTCTCACAACATTTTGAGGGACTCTGGCGTGATTTGATGAATCCGATTCATCATGTAAATGTCAAAATTGACTTTGTTTTCCCGCATAAAATAACCATATTTTTGCAACCCATATTTGAAAGTGTTACTTATTGGTCAAGTAACAGGCAAAACATTTTGATTTGTCGACTACAGCAAAAATACATCGTCACGGAAAAACTTCCGTATAAACTTCCCAACAGCAATAAGGGAAAGATGTTTCGAGATAAAGTTACGATTACCTGAACTGTATCAAAAACCGGTAAAAATTTAAAAAAAACTTGCTGAGGAAAGTTGCCATTCTCTTTTATGAATATGCTGGTATTTCACCAGATTAAGCTCGAGAACATACTACACACGCAAAAAATCTCAGGACAATCTACCACAATAACTATCCTCACGGAAAGATCTTCAGGTTCCTTCAAATTCTCAAGGGAAATGGCTGGTGGATCGGAAGAAAAACAACAATCATATACCCTGAATGCTGGGATTTTAATTATTTCTCCTTTATCCTTTTTAAGGGTTGAACTTGACACTTCGGGGAGAGCGATTCGAAATTAATAGCAAATAATTACTCTCGAATAAGGCTTCTTACTCTTCCTGTCCAGGATCTGTCTCGGTCACTTCTTTCATCGATCAACTAGCCCAGGCATCCGCTAACAATTTAAAAGGTCTAAATTGAGAAGCGATCAGATTCTCATATGATTTTTTTCAGATGCCTCAATAGAATCTTTCTGTCAACATTCCTATCATATTTCGTTAATGCACATCTGTTCCTTGCACAGCTTGTTTTCCGGCGACGATTTTTCTCACATCGCCTCTCATAACCTCTGATTGAGTTGTACCATTCATTGTAAGCTCCTACTCATGAACCTCAAATTTGTTATTTTGCTTCCACGAGTATGACACTCTTATCATTTGCAAGATTGTATTTTTCGATAGGATAGCAGCGAAGGCTGACATGGATCAATGTGAACTTAGACCTGGTACCATCAATGTCTAATCTGAAAATATCAATGATATCAATGGGAAGTGTTTTAGTACCTACACAAGAAAATTTGACGTTATCCTCGATCCACTCATTATTGTCAATTTTTTGTACTGAAACCTTTTAGTAAGTGAAATATAGACTACAATGACGTTTATGCATCATAACGAATCTTTCAATAGCGTTTTACTCCTTGGAATCAAATCCCTACCATAGAGCTCCCGCAAAAGGAAAATACTTACGCTATATCCAATGGCTTCTAACCATTTTACCCCTAACATGCTTCACATTGTGGAAGACCTAATGCTTTCCTAACGGATCCTGAAGACGACTTCGTCCGGTTTCTAGCACAAGAGTCAACGGTGAATACTTAAGAAGAAAAATACTTCATGTCAGGCAATTATATTCCTCCATTTTTTTCCAAATACGATTCTTCTCCATTCAGTTGAGGATTAAAGCATTCAGGCCCTGCCATCTCTGTACAACTGAGTGATTTTCAGTAGGACTAAGAAGGAAAGAGAACACTATCGCTCAATACCTACGGGCAGGGCACAGTTTCTGTTTCCCTCGATTGTACAAACCTTCATCTACACCTACAAACAACCACGCGAGTCGCTTGAATAGGAGTATGGCGGGAGGTGTTAGGATATGAGGCGCCAGCTTACAGGAGAGTGTACAGAAATTCAACTGCGCTTTGTGAGAGATGTGATTGCCTGAGATCAACATAGCATTCCACCAAGTTCTAACTCTAGAATAATCAAAGTCCATGATAAAGATTTTTCGGGGAAAAACGAATTTCTTTACCTATTCGGTCGGATAAAATATCACTACTACTTCATCGTATCTCACATAGCAGCCGAAGACGTTCTATACTTTCGCCAGGCTCACCATAACCTATAAACCACGGTGAATATGAGAGGAAATTGACGGAACTTTCCTCTCTCCGTTAGGATAAACATTTCGGGTGAAGTTGGCTGAGTGACCATTGGGGAGAGCTATGTTGTCCGTAGCCTGCACCGCCTCCTCTCCACGAGGGGTTTGACGGATCGTGGGGAAGAGGACGAAAAAAAAAACACAAGAGAGCAACTCCACGCGTGTGCCCCACCGATCCGAGCTAGCCGGGCGCGCAGGAGGAGGGGGGACGCCGGCGTCGTATACACACAGCGCCCGCTCCCGGGATCAACAAAACAAGCCCGCACGGAACTCACCTCCGTCTTGGTTATGCGGTGCCTCGCGAGCTTCACGACCGCGAAGTTTCCCTTGCCGATCGTCCGCTCGATGTCGTAGAATCCGACCCTTATGGGCGCTCTCTGCCTTTCCGCCATGACCATTCTCTTCGGAAACACTCCTGAGTAGGTTATCCCGACCGGTCCGTGGACACGAAAGCTCTCATCCAAGGATCAACACGACCATCGACGTGAGGGCCTCTTCGCCACTTCGCCCGAAGGCCCTTCACGGGAGTAGGACGATGTCTTCCACACACACCGAAAATCGAGCGAGAAGTTCCCGAGAGCTTCCGCGATCCATTCGCAGGCATCGGCCCCGCGAAACCACAACACTGGGCGGTCACCACGGCAACAACAACAACAAAAACAAACAACAGTCACCGGCAAACCATTCGCGCTGTCAGTCAGGGCGCGGATGTGCCGATCTCCTCGCGATTTTGAGGCGAGGAAGAACGATCTGTGAGCCCGGTTAGGAAAACGGATACTATCACGAGCCGTGCAAGTCGTGATTTCACGTCAACGGGAAACGATTCGTAGCGTAGTGGAGATAGCGTGCGTCCCTCGAGCGTTACCTCACCGATTGACGGATCGCGTTCCCAGGAAGGGAGTTACGTTATGGCCTGAGCCGCGCCTCGCAAGCGGTCAGCGATGACAGCAGACGCCCGTCTGTCCGCCGCACGCTGTAGTGTACACTGGGAGCCGCCACGGTCGCCACCACCGGCGCTCCTGCATTTCTCTGACCTCGCTTGCCACACATCGACTGATCCCAGCCTTCGGCGTCTGGTCCCCCCCTCCCTCTTCCTACCCAACCGCCCCTCACTCTCTTTACCCTCCCTCCCCCTCCTTTGCTTTCCACGCTGCTACCGCTGCCACCCCTCCCGGGCCTCCCCGCTTTCCCATCCCAAACCGTCCCTACGGCTTCCACCGTCCACTCCCCTGCGTTTCCTGCGCCTTCCTTGCAAGGGAGAGCGGATGCAGAGGTTACCTATCGGTTAAGATAGGTTCTGGCAGCAGTCAACCACTGCAACAATCAGGATGGGCACCTGCGTCTGAACATCTCGTGAATCTTAGAAGGAATTCCCCACATAAATTTCTGTGTGAAAAATTTGCAGCGAATTCAAGGATATATTCCGAGATCCTACGTACAATAGCAGAAAAGGACACATTATCATGTAAATAGATAAGAGAACAGATAGGTTCAAAGACGCATTTTCCGAGAAATATAAAAGACCAATACAAATCGAATCGCCGCGAAAAAAAAAATGAGGCCACATTTAACAGTTTAGTTGCATAGTTATTATTTATTCAATGTAACCGAATATCATTCCAATCAATAGAAAAAGAACGATGCGCTGCATATATACGCAACTCTTCTTACATGCCCTTCACGCTTCACCATGTAAGGGAGGTGCATACAATTTTGCGATGCATGCCAATCTTGGCCTAAATTTTGTCGTAGCGGAATGAGCGGTGCGTGCTAATCGTCATTGTGGTAGTACATGCAGCAAAGTACAGTGCACGCTTAGGAAAAGTATTCCCCCTATCTGTGATTCGCAATGTACAATGCAGAAGTAGCCGTAAAACAAGTTAAAGTACTCCATAGACCCATTATGCTTTTTCTGAATTAGAGAGCTCAAATTAATCGATGAACCATGGTGTCATTAAAAATAATCAAATTTTATGTCATCAATAGAAACGTCCAACCGATTGACAATGGGTCGCCAGTTTTCGATAGTCATTCAACTGCAGATGGCTGACCGATTATTTATGTCGATAGTACTTCGATTGTCGATTGACGCTTTAGGGGACGGTCTTTACCAATGACTATTGTAGTAGGCAAACATTGATCAGAAAATTCCGACCCTTTCCCATCTTCGCTTCCCTTTTTCGTGTTTCAAACTATGGCAAAATCCCTATCATCAGCTACTCACAGGACCGAGGAAAAATGCACCATTGAAACTGTGCAAGTTATAAAGAACCTAAATTGCTATACAGTCTGTGAAAAATTCACCAAAACTATGCGCTTTTGGAGATGCAGAAAATGCCTTGACGAACTTAAAATTTCAGAAAGGATTCTAACATCACGAACGAAGATATCAGTCGTGGTCATGAGTTATTGTAGTAGTGTTTAACAAAAAGTTATCATTTTCAAGTATCTGGTTCCAGAAACATAAGTCGATGTTGTCATAGGAACTGAAAGATGACTATCAGAAGAAATACTTACTAGAGAGTTTCCCCGAAAGACATACTAGACAACTAAGGGAAACGACATACTGTATCTCTTAGCAACGAGCATTCCAGAGTGCGTCATCACAGCTGAGACAGTTATTGGTGTTGGTAATCATAAGGCAGCGCAGGTAGAATTCCTTATCGTCCCCCATAGAAACCCCACGTCAGTAGATGAGTCTATTTTTCCAAACAGCAAATTTGGAAGGGGTGAAACAGTATTTAATGACCGCATTCGGTAATTTCTAATACGCCACCTGAAGTATTCCGTCCAACGAATCACGTTTGTCAATAAAACACGGAGGACAAGAATATCACTAGTAAATATCAATTTTTAAATGCTGAACCTGAGCGGCACAATGCCAAAATCTGAAGATATTTACATCGACATGAGCACGGACGGATTAAGCATAAAATTTGGGGGCGGGGTCATGACCTGGGTCCGGGGAGTATGGACTACCCGCTTGGTAGAGAGAGGCAGGGAAATATCTTTTCAATATCCACATTTTCACGCATTTTGGAGCCTAAAATTTCATTGATATTCTTAGCAATAGATTGAATTGAACAAATTTTGACATTTAAGTATACAAACACTATTTAACAAATAAAAATAATAAAAAACTGATAAAATTGGGGTGGGGGGGTCATGACCCCCGTAACCTCCCCCCCCCCCCAATTTTATTTAAAACCCGCCCATAGACATCAGCATGCCACAACAAAATGAAAAAGACACCTGCGCGTCTCACTAGCCATGAAATACAATCAAAATATACGGGACAACTCCTACGATTCGAAAAAAGAGACTAAGGAAGCTCATAGGAATGCATAAGAGAAATTCACAACAAATATAATGGATGAATACTTGGACGAGAATCCTAATGTTTTATCGTTATAAGTAAGTGAGGTGCGATCGAGGTGATAAAAAGACCAATGTTGAATTAAATTCCTTTCTTTTCAAAGCGTCATCTTCACAATGAATACATCCATGCCTCATATGAAAATAAGTTGATTACAGATTCTGATCTATGTTACACACCTACATCATTTGGTCAATGCAAGTAAGTGTAATTCAGCATGTATCTTCAAAAGGAAAACATGTGAAAGCCATATAGGTAAATCGTGAATAGTGCCCCTTCGCTCAAGTACCTACCTCTATTTCCTCGCCGAAGAAGGTTTTTCCTTGTGTCACAAAGAACAAAAATGAGATAAGAATGTGGCTGATGGCCCACAGAATGGATTTAAATACATTATCTATATTGTCAACAGGATATTCTCAACGTAAGTAAACTCTTGAATCAGGGTTACCGCAGAGTTTTATCGAGTCGCCAGTTTTTCTCGGATGACCACCAAATTTAGGATGCATCACTTATTTCGCTTTGTAAACAGCCTTAGAAATTTACCTATTAGTATGCCCATTGTAGGATTAAATATAAAGGAAGGTGGCTGTTCATAAGGATAGATACCGATTACGATTAAACCACGAGGAAGAATGAGGAATATACTAGAAATATGAGGCATTTGGCAAGGTAAACTCAATATTTATTACTGTGATGCCCATCATTCTCTGCATGCCAACGCAAAACCTAAAATTTTGACTCATCTTTGCAGTGGGTCTCGGTTCAAAAACAGGAACTCGAGTAAATACAGTGTAATTAGTAATTGAAACTTATTTTTGTGTCTATCAAATACTTTTTTATTACCTTTTAACGATCATTTGGATCTCAACTCCGGCCGATTGGGTAACACTATCTGAGTTCCGATTGATAGGTTACTAAGTATATACATAAGATGAATTTTCAGCTAGCAATCTATTAAATATTACTGGGTAAAAAATTAATAAATATTTAAAAACATTCGCATTATAATTCTTATTAATCGCATCCTCGCTAAGCATTTAACGACGTTTGTGGAGTAATCGGAGAGTTTTGCCTTATATATTTGGACACGTAAGAAAATTATTTGCCTGCCTGCTTCTACACCATGCATCGCGGTAGTGTCGAAGCAATCAATGTTTTTCAGGAAATCAGCCGCCTTAAGGGAATCGTACAAATGTAAACTGTTACATTGTGTCTTCTCAAATCCCTCCTAAGTCAATTTTCCCTCAGAAAAACTACTTCAAAGCTCGACGATGATTATTACTCCGTTCTCTTGCAATCAAGGCTCTACTCTCTAAGCGAAGCGAATGGTGTACCGTGCGATGGTGTCAGACGGCGTTTTAGGTCACGTGATTTCAATGCATGTTTCAGAAATTTTAATTATAATTTAACGACGTTTGTGGAGTAACAGAAGAGCTTTAGCTCATATATTTGGACTCGTGAGAAAATTGACTATTCAATGAGACTTATTAGCACGATGAACAAATTTCATGCATGTTCCTCCTTGACTGCGAGTTTACCCTGTTGCCAAGGACAAAGGCAGAAGCAAATTCAGGCAAAGCATTCGAAGTCATGAGTTGTCCAGAACATCCGGCAACAGAGCAAACTCGCGGTCATTCAGAGCGCTTGGGTCAAAGTTGCTGTAGTTTAAAAATGGTGCGTTTTCGATCTTAACATCACAGGTAATTTTGGCTTCTACTGAATCAGAAATCAGGGTTAAAATTTGGTGACATGATTTTTCTCCACTCCGTATTCTTCTTTCAATAAAGAATAAATTATGACTATCCATCTAGCAACGCATTGTACTTATATTTAACTATCTGATTACGCAAATAGAAGAAAAACTATCCATTGGAACTGTTTGTTTAAGACCTCAATCGGTACTAAATGTGCAGGAAAGCCCACCGTAAGATAAGTTACACCGTAAACGGGGTTCTTATATTAAGCAGTAGAATAGGAAAAGAACTTAAATCAATAAGTCCAATGAAATCTCCGGGCACTGATGACATTTCGGCTAATTTATATAATGAATCAGCATAAGAAGCAGCTCTTTACCGGAAAATATTATTTGATAATTCTTTAAAACAGGAAAATAACCCCAATATATATTGGAAAACCACGAATGTCACGCCTAATATTTAAGAATGAGGTACTGGGAAAAACCTATCTCTCATATTTCCTTTTCACGCAAGACCCAGGAGAACATCATTTTCAGTTCGATAAATCTTGATAGCCAAACCCTCCAAGCAAAAGAACATCATGGATTTTGGGAAGGGAGGTTTTCGAAACTCTTTTTGTTCACGACATCTAAGCCGCGAGTGACAGGCATTTTCAGGTTAACTCGATTTTTTAGGCTTCTGAAAGGCAATTATTCAAGTTCGGAAATCGAAGCTGATAGGTACAAAATTTGGAAGCATGGGGAGCAGATAGCCACTTAATACGTTGAATCAAGAATTTCTTAAACGTTCCTGAACGGAGGTTTGTTTTGAATTGAGGAAGCTCGGGCATTGTAAAACTACCTTAGGTATATCTCAAAGGAGCGTAATAAGATCTCTTTTGTTCACTCTTGATATTATGTTATTATTTCCACGATCAGGAGCAAGATTCGCATCTTAACAGATGATGGAGTGTTGTACCGAGAAATTGACTGCGAGCCCAACAGATGGGCGAAGACGCCATGCTGTCAATAATGAAAGGAGTATGGGTCAAAACCTTTACTCCAAGAATTATTTTATCACTAATTAAATGAGGTCAAGATAAGAGGAAAAAATAATGAAGGGCGTGGTACTAGATGCTGGGATATTCCGAATAAGTTGAAGAGGTTCTTCCCAGAATCGAAGGAAATGCCAATTTAAATATTTTTCACAAAAAAATCTAAAATTCAAAACTACACTTCATCGACTGAACTGGAAAAATTGGGCATTCGCTACAATATTTTCTCAAAATTGTATTTGAAAATCAAAATTCTACAGACTTTCGGCGATGCAGGTCCACGCATAGGAAAATCGTGGATCACAAAGATAATCTCGTTGAGACAAAAACAACTGATGTCACGGTTCGCAATTCCATTAAGAAACCACGAAAAAAATAATACGCTAGCAAATCATCAAGCTTTTTTCTTAGTTTTTAGCAAATGAACGCTGCAATGGAAGTCAAAGCACGTTAGTCGAATTAAAAATAAAGTTGCCTCACTAAGCTTTCAAATGCGTTTTTTTTTAAGTATAAGAATAGGGTGGTTTCCTATTATTTTTTTATTGCCTAAATCGAAAGATTATTACTCCTGGAGTACGTATTTCACGCTTTTAGATTTTTAAATTACGATATCTATTTTTCGCGATTAAATGAAAAGTGAAAATTTTCAAGCGCGCGAAAACGCGACGCTTAAGTATGAATGTCGGGAAGTCTCTCCGCGTGACGTATTTCT
Source organism: Ischnura elegans (assembly GCF_921293095.1). Taxonomy (NCBI): domain Eukaryota; kingdom Metazoa; phylum Arthropoda; class Insecta; order Odonata; family Coenagrionidae; genus Ischnura; species Ischnura elegans. The sequence continues at coordinate 37,809,289 of NC_060247.1, forward strand.
GGTTCCCCCTCCCGCCCTGCGAGGTGACCTTGAGGCGAGGCTTAGCGCTGATACGACGCAGGCTGCTAGCGGCTAGCCTAGTACCCTGCTGACTGGTAGCGCTTTGCTTAAATAAGGATTATTAATAACTTATCAAACAAGGAAAACTTTCCGACCTTAACCAGTTTTAATAAGTGATTGTTAAGACATGTTTCCCTGAGCTCTGCGCCTCATGCATGCAATGGTAACCTCAGACGACGTATAACTCCTATCTTCTCGTATAGAAACTAGGTCCCTGTGACGTCACGTGGAGTGGCATCGCATGGGCGCCAATCTGGCCCTTTTCAAATGAGGATAAAAATGGACCATTGCCATTCGTCTAACCCGGTATTTCTAAAACAAAATAATTTGTATATTATGAATACACTAATGGTGGGTAACGAAACGCAATCAATGCCTTTCGTTTTCTTTGATGAAGGAAACCACCCTATTGAATCGCCAACATTGCGTGAGTGAACATATATATGAAGCTGAGAATGGAAATGAAAAAGAGAGATGCCATTTTTTCCATAAATTTATTTAATTATATGAAACGAATTTAGGCCGTCAAGTCATTTTCAAATACAATGTGAAATTGTTGAAATCAGAAAAAATTGAAATTGTGCATGACGGGGGCATTTCTTTGATGAACGAACAATCATTCACGGGCCACTCCCCACTCCTTGGCGTCCCATTTCTCAAGTGCACTATTCAATAACACATTTTCCCCAGTCCTACCCCTCACACCCATCCGAACTTTATAAACACAGCTCCTGATTTCAACAATTTCACATTGCACTTGAAAATAGCGTGACGGTCGAAACGCTTTGTACATTATTAAATGAATTTGTTGAAAAGATTGCGATCCCTCATTTTCATTAAATCAACATATCATTCGTCTACAAATCGCCTGCCTCAGTTACTTTGATATCCATAGAGCATTGTTCTTAGTTATTCGGTCGCAATAGAATAAAAGTGAGACTACAGTATCGACTTTAAAAAAGCTACGTTTCACAGCCTCGCCCTAGGAGGATTAGCATCATGCTGTCCTCTCCGAAGATGGTTGCGAAGTCAATGGAAAAACCGCTCCCACAGATTTTTTTAAAAACACGAATTAGCCTTCGGATTTTTTTATCTTCGGGCATTTTAGTGAGGTTCATTAGGAAGCTCAACGTAATTATAATAATTCAACTCCAATCGAAAGTAGCGCAGAAAGGGTATTACGTGAGTAGGAGAGGTATGCATCTAAGGGGAGTCATGTGAAAGGTTTAGGAGAGGAGCGTGAATGGAGCGAGGAGGTGTCTTTTATGAGGTGGGAACTGTTTTGCTTTACCTTTTGAATTATTGAGCGAATGAAGTTTTTATCGATTCTTAAACGAACTCGAAATACATAAAGAACTTGAAAAATTGCCGCCCTTCCTCAGCACCGAGGAAGACATATTAATAGTTCTTCTACCATACTGTAAAAAATGCAATGTACACCTACTTACTATCAGATAATGCCAGGTACCTGAGAATATAAGCATTTACTCTGATTTTGATTTTTATCGTCAACGGATGGTGTATACATGGTCGCACAGTGTACACATTTTTTCCAAGAAATGTGCATAATTCTGCCTTTTTTATTCCATTCTATGAATGAATACACATTATTAAAACTCTATACGGAAGTAAAAAAGGGAACTAGTATAATACAGAGTGGGAATATTAGATACCATAACAATTTCCTTGATATCACAACTGTTGTTATCTCAGCTACATTCAGCTATTCACGCATCAAAGTAAGGTTTCATTTAATGTACGACTATGAGTAATTTCGTATATTTTCCCTCGGATAAACAGCTGCCTCATGCTTTGATTTCTGCCAGCCTTTATAAAAATGAATGAAATTGGTCTTTTTAGATCAATACTTCTCCATATTCATCCAATTTTGTTACCTTTTCACTATGATATGAGTATTTCATTATTATACACGGCAGTGGTCACTACTTTCGTTTACAGCCATGTTGCACCGCTAAAAAAGCTGGCCTTAGTATTCTGTCACTACTTCATGTGAAGAATGGAACCAAAATCATTCACTAACATTCAACAAATTCCTTTAGCGTAATTGCTTATTGCTATGACTGAAGCGCTTTCAGTTCACGGTGGGGTATGTGATCTCATTCAGATGTAATGGGATTTAAAACCATTCCGTAAAGGATTCCAAGTCTTTCATATAATTCAAAAACTTCAGCGGGCATAGAATTCTGTGGCAGACAAAATGCTCTCGGGCTCGCTGGGAAGCAGATCAGAAAAAAATATCACGCGGCAATGCGTCACTCAAGGCGCAAGATCCTTAGATTAATGTAGGAAGCGCCCTCCAGGAAATTTAGACGGTTCAAAGGAGCGTGTGGTTTACTCGAGATCAAATAAGACAGAGATCACTGAATATTCACATATTTGCCTCCGTTCCAAGGCTTCCTCTTTCTTCTTTGTGGAAGCAAAAAGAACAGAATTCCGAACAAAAGCCTTTTCAGTCTCCATATATACTCTCCTCTTTGTCTCTCCTTCTATAGGAGTAAGCTCTCTGATTCCTCCATTAAACAGATGCTGCATAGAGGGCTGCATAATATTTTTTCGTTTAAACTGCTCTTTTTTCCTACAACTGACTAATGAGCCAGAAGATTTTTTTCCTTTCTATCCGATGAAATTACAAACAAGGTTCATTTGTAATCCAGGCCAGAATATATAATATTCACGACCGGTTGAATAAAAGCTAATTGAAATAGGAAGAAACCATTGTAGCTGTAAAAATACGTACCTATTTATGTATGATAATTAGAGATACGTGAAAATCGCACTTCCATTTTTATTTTATCACACTTTCAATAACAGTTAATCGCATTTTGTAGCGTCTATCTTTTATTTTCATAATGAGTTAGATGACTATGAAATGTAGTGAAACACAGTTATATGACAAAATACAGAATATTTTAAATAATTATGTTGTAGAATAATAATAAATTAAGGAATAAGACGTATAATGGCGGAGGTAAAGCTTGCCCGCGCCCACTTGTAGTTCGCGGCCACGTAGAGTCCCAGCCAGCTAACTCCAGTCGCTCACATGCTTTAAGCGGTGAGTGTCGGCGGAGCATTTAAACTGCGCTCGGCACAAAATGTACGAATTCTGACGTCGAAAAGGCAAATTTGCGTAAAAATATCATAAAGGTCCAGTCATTGCATCTATGTCGCATTTATTTGCGCGCATCGCATCTATATCGCATTTGCGATTTTCACGCATCTCTACTGATAATACAAGGGGCATATGACAAGTAAGGTCTCCAATTTATTTTTCATAATTTTTTGGATTTTTGCCAAAGCATATTACATGGTTTCAGCTACTTAAACATTCAGCTATTTTCCGATGTAGTCGCTCTTTCACTCGATGACTTTCCGCATCTGTGAGACGAACTTTTGTGATCCCTCCTCAAACCATCTTCCCGCCGCTTCCCGTAGTAAGATAAGAACCACTTCTTGAACGTCGTCGTCTTTCGCGAATTTTCGCCCTCCAAAACCTTTTTTAGGACCAGAAAGAGGTAATATTCACAGAGGACTGTAAGTTGGTTGGCCAATCACCATCCATCCAAATTGCTCGATGAGTGACGTTGTTTTGTGGGCCAAATCCTTCTTCATTGTGGGCATTACGCCTAGTCCCGGTGCTATCGGACGCCTTTTGTCAACATGCCGCGTCTTTTGTTCTGTATAGCCCTTCGAAGTTTGCTTTTGGTCTCATAGTGCCTCTCGTAGTTGATTTTTTGTCCCAGAAGACGTTACCCAGAATCTTGCTCGCTGACTTTGGAAATTCTACTCCTCGTCATGAACGTTTAGGCGTTGCGCAGTAAATTTTCTGCACATTTTCCGTACATTTTTCAAGTCTATACACTTCGGACAACACACTTCTTCCATTCGGCGATAAACATCAATCGGAGCAACCTTCTTCACATGCAAAAACTTAATGACAAACCGCAGTTCGCACTTGGCGGTAGCAGCAATCGGGACTCCCATCGCAAATGAGTGCTGAGACGATAATTTTCATGCTAATGAGGAACTGTTTACGCGACATCAAGGAGGAAGGAGCAGCAAACACGATAGGGTGGCTGGATTCTCCTTAGTGCTGCATGCGGCGACGACTAGGCTTCGGAGACCTTACTTTTCATACGTCCTCGTACGTAAAATATAGTTGCGATAAAAGTCTTTTGTCACTGCATATTATTTATTGATCTCATTTCATCTCCACAATTTCTGATACGGCACAGACGTCTGCATTAATGAGGGATTTTCCAACCGGTGATGGGTGTATGAAATATTTTTGTAGGCCGAGACAGCTCAAAAATATATTATATAGAGAAAATCACAAACGCTTTCCTCCGAAAGTCTTCTAACTCAATAATTAGCCTAATTTTATGATTAACGGGTGCATGCACAGACGACGCGCGGTTTCAATATGTCATGGAATCCCCTGCCATTAGATAATCCATTATTAAATTGGCATGCCAAATTATGATTTAAGCCACCTGTAGTAATAGAATGATGAGAACGCCTGCATCACGTAGTGATTACTGATACTTTTTCATGATATTTCATTTGCTACTGGATATTTGCTATTCAAATACTATCTCTGCATTCATATTGTTTTTGCTCGTATACAAACATAGATTTAAATTAAAATATATTCTGCGGAGATAATATTCTGACAGAGAAAAAACATTTAGATAGTCTGCTTCAGAATAAAAAGATCATCTATGAATTCATAATTTTCTGCATTTCGATTGGGATATCATGAAGACGACGATAATGACAGGTTTTGAGTTATAAGATTCTCACAACAAACCACGCTGGTTATGATTACAATGCACTCTTTTGATATGGAAAGTTCGAGCATAAAACACAAATTGACGCAGGTTTATATACGAGATCGTATAAATAAACAATGGAGTCATTAAAAGGCGATTTTGAAGGACGTAACCGATTAGGTATGGTAACAAAGGCAGCGAGCCCATTGGCTCTCATTTCGACTTACCTAGCCAAAGAATTGTCTAGCATTGCCTACTTTCAAATGTCACACTTCCGCTTGTAGACTGCACGCACTCATTCATTGTTAATGGGTCGACTGAGTAGAGTATGGGAGAAAACTGTCATCATTCGCTATAAAGTCTCGCGACATGAGCCACATTAACGACCAAGTCTATTCATTTAAGTAGCAGGATGAAACACTTTTTTAATTTGTGCGAGACACTAAATATAGGTCAAATCTCTGACAAAAACAAAATCAGACCTGGTGTACTGCTTGGTCGTCAAAGCTTTCCATTTTAATACATTGATCCGGAAACTCAACCAGAAGTTCTGTTCGCTATTTTCGCATCATTTACGAATCTCGTCAAACGCAAAAGAAAAATTTCATATGAATATTCCATATACATTAATTGAAAAACACGTATTTCGAAGTGAAATGTCACCAAACCACCTGATGATGCCCTTTCATGTCGATACCCGGGTCGTTAATTCAATTTATTTATGCGGATGGAGAAAATTTTATTTTTATTCATATGAACGGATTTCACATACTTGTGTCGTTGGTTTAATTTATCATTTATCGCAGCTCTTGGAATTTTCATCGGCAGTGGGTACATAAACTGCCATACGACGGAGAGATAAAGACGTTACTATGGCGTCACCGAGTAGTAATTCATTGATAAGGAGCAAAATAAAAACACGGCGATTCCCTTCTGCAGCAAAACTATATTTAGTCTATCTTTAGATACTCATGCATTGAAACCTTGGCGAAGAGAGTTAAATTAAAAAAATATTTTTGATAATATATCGTTTAATTGCAGCAGTAATTTTTTACATCTAAACTGGAATCAGTGTCATGTAACATTTAATTACAGTTTCTTAGGGTACTTGAAAAAATGTAAGAAGCATGATTCTGAATGAATCAAGCAAAAACATTTAGCGAGAAAAAACATATGCTGTGTAGGGTGTCTGTGAGCAATAGTTTATTTTTTCCTCCGTGAGGAAAATGAATACATTGAGAACCAATTTATTTTAAACAAAGATAATAAAATGTTTAAAGCAATACGAAAAACTATAAGGGATATTTTTTGCCATTTTTCGGGCTTTATATTCACACTCCAGGCATATTTTCAATAATGGTAAGTAAAATCATAAAATTAAATTTTCATGAAGCACTACAATAAAATTTGTTTAATAAGATATTTAATTTAAAACAATTACATAGGTTTTATGGAGAGTTGCCAAATAGGTAGCCATTCAATTCATTATAAATTGCTTAACGCGATTCTATTTAAAATGCGAAGGGTTGGTTAAAATATTAACTAGCAAAAATTTTAAGACAACCGAATATTTTATACAGAGTGAGAGTTCCTTCTTTTTTACTATGTAGAGGTATTTTATTTCTTCAATTAGTCCTCGGAGATTCGTTCCATTTATAATAGCTTTTCGACCTAAAAACAGCTTAGCAAAATTCTTAGTCGAAAACATATGACCAAAGTTCAGACCGCTGTGCGCAATACGGCTTGGTATAGAACTCTTTGTAAATATTTAAGTAAATATTCAACAATAATTAGAAGCACATGCATGCTAAGCAAATTCATGAGCATGTATTGAGGTCACGTTCCTTCTGATAAAGAGATCGTAATTAAACGGTCGAATAATATGAATCTTCATCTATTCTGGATAAACATTTCTAATTTCTGGTTAATAAATTCTATAATAATAACAATAAGCGGCAGGTTTAATTAAAATTTAATGATTTCACTAAACTTTTTAAAGATACAATAATAACTTTTATCTCAGTAATGTTTTTAATGGAATATCAGAGTCTTCCTTCTGTTATATTGAGAGGAGATATTCTTTCATCTTTTAAATACAGTATAGCTCTCTCCTAAAACTGATTTCTGGACCCGATAATGCACAACATAAATCACTGTAGAAATATGAGAGAAAAATTTTGGTGGGTGCAAAGTTCTACCACAACTATCCAATCCTTATCCTATCCAATAACGCTTGAAGAAAATTCCCAAGCGCACAAACGTTCCGTCGCTTTTAAAGGGGTTTAATTAAGTGTCGGAAGGGAACGATCGAGAAAAAAATGGAGGGATTACGAAATATTGTTCACCTATTAATATATTTAATTTCAGTTGAAATTTTAAAAAAATAACCAAATTTGCAATAAATCTCATTTTTAAAACCTTGGCTATTGATTTTTATTTCTCTGGTGATCTTTCAAGAAGTAGAAATTCTTGCTTCTATTACGTTAGGAGGATTACTCTTTCATATACCTACTAAGAATCTACGAACTTCAGGGAATGTAAAACTATTTTTGATTCCGCAAATAGCAATAAATCAACCACAGTCAAAATTTGAGCAAAATTTTACATGGCGCGATGCTCTAACCTTAAGTTTTCGGTGCTCCACTCACGCGTGAGGAAAATTCATGCGCGCACATTGAGTTTACATTCCGTGGTTTAAAAGAGGTTTCGCTACAAAATGAAGGAATTGAACGATGGAAAAATGTGAAATGATAATGAAACATTGGTAACCTATTTTATATAATCCACTAAATTAAACTTAAATTAAAGAAATGTAGTCAGTTTCATGTGCATTTAATTTTTTCAAACTTTGGCTATTAATTTCTATGGTGACTATTAAAAAAATTGAGATTCTTTTCTGAATGAATATATATTTATGAATAATCTCGGGTGAAAATGAAAAATATGAAAAATGAAGTCTTTTTTCCTATTATAATGAGAAGAAATGTCATTTCACCTATTCAGTAGAAATACTCTGCCAACTACAACAATTTTTGGGCTCTAAAATACCCTACAAAAATCGTAGAGGTAAATTGAGTGCACAGTTTACAATGCTCCCACCAAGACGCTCTACCTCAAGCAGTCGATTTCTGTTCAATTCACTCGCGAGTGAAGAAAACTCATGAGCGCACTTGGAGATTACGCTCCGTCTCTTTGAGGTTTCACTCCCAAGTGTCGGAATTGAACGATCGACTAATATGGATGGAATATGAAAAAGTAGTGCACATTATAACTGAGTCCATGGTTTAATATGAAACTCTGCATACGAATCAAACATTTTAAAATTATACCTTATATATTAATTTCTATTTATAGTTCTCCAGCGAGTCATTATCACTAAAAACGGAAACACATGAAAAAGGAAAAAAAACATTCACACGGGAAAAAAATTATACTGGATTTTTCGAAGCCAATAGCTTCATTCTCATCGTCTGAGGACAGTTTTTCCTTAGACGTTGAGAATGAAGCTATTGGCTTCGAAAGATCCAGTATATTTTTTCCCGTGTGACTGTTTTTTCCTTTTTCACGTGTTTCCGTTTTTAGTGATAATGACTCGCTAGTGAACTATTATTTTGTGCAACTCGCATCATTTCTGACTTTATTGTGTATTTCTATTTACATATATGCAGCGGGTTGCTAACGACTGTCGTCGTTTTCCTGCACAATGCTTCTATTTCTGTCATAAAACTCATCTCATTCCTCTTGTTGCTCTCTGCATTCCCAGTCTCAAATTCATTCTTGGTCTTCAAATTTTCAGTTTTTCTGGAGGTCTCCAACCTATTTACTTTAATTTTATATATTTATTTAGTATCAATTTCTATTAGGTTTTGATTTTAAAGGAAGTCGATATTCTTGCTTATTTCTTCTCTCTCTTCTTCAACTATGTTTATACCCAACATTACACTAAATAATTTATAGTCGGATATTGATAGTAATAAATTAGACGGCGCGACGCTCGACCATTAAGTTTTCGATGTTCCACTCACGAGAGAAGAAAATTCATGCGCGCAAATGGAGGTTACGTTCCGCTGATTTAAAGGAGTTTCACTCCAAAGTGTCGGAATTGAACGATCGAAAAAGATGGACGGGGAGCAATGTACAGAGTAAAAAAAAGTGGGGGAAAGAGAGAGAATAAAAAAGTGAAGGAGAAAGAGAGAGAGAGAGAGGAGACAGCGTACGTGAATTCAGGTGCGTGCGTTCACTCACGCTACTCACACCACGGGCCTCGTACTTCTCTCATCCATTTGATTTATTTTCGAGCACGGGCCGCCGGCTCCGCGCACGCGCGTAGTGTCCGCGGAGTAAGGGGTGGGGGAAGAGATGAAGTGGGGAGGGGGAGGGATGGGAGGCTACGGGATGCGTCTTCCCTCTTTTTCTCTCTCCTCTCTCTCTCTCTCTCTGACGCAAATACGATGACGAAAAAGGGAGGAGGATGGGGTTCAGAGCCGCAGGATAGGGAAGGTGGGGTGAGGAGCTGGAGGGGAGGGGAAAATGCTGGAGAGATTGGAGGTGAGAGCGAAGGGTTTAAGGAGGGGAGGGAGGAAACAGCTAGTGAGGGGAGGAGGCGTGGGAGGGTTGTGAAAGTTAGTATAAGGGAGTGTTAAGTAGGCAGCTAGCTCGGAGTTTTTAAGGGGCAAAAGATAGTGTGTGCGTGATGCATGCTTCGGTTTCGATCGCTCCATAGTAGAAATATATAGTCAGGGAGTGATATACCAGCAATATATTTTATCAACATCTCTTCCATATACACACAGTGCGATGAAAAATTTTGTCACGAAGTTTTAACCCTGGATAGCTGATGCCACTGATCAGGACACCAAGGTGGGTTCTTTGAGGGTTACCACACGCCGGGGCCGGGAGCCAAGTCCGTGACTTATACGCCCGCGCTCCCGGGGAGGTGTTTGGGTGAGAAGGAACAAGGAAAGAGGCGCCGCCGCGATAGGAGCCCAACGACGCATCTGGGATAGGGATAGGGTTGGAAGGGAGGGACGGAATAAACATCTCACCGCTATAGAAGTGACGAGGGTGCACTGACTAGCGAAACCTGGCATCAGCCATTAACGTGCCAAAAATTTTGGTGGATTTTCCTATTAAAGAGAAAAATCCATCGATCAAATCGTTCAAATAGCTGATGCCAGTAGGAACCAAAATTACTGATGACGTTTCGGTCGAAAACACGCCATTTTTTAACTATAGAAACTTTAGCCATGCACTCCGATTGGCCGCGAGTTTCCCCTGTTGCCGGATGCTCTGGATAACTCATGACTTCGAAGGCTTTGACTTCCGGAGATCGCGATGTATCCATGGCATCCGGCAACAGGGCAAACTCGCGGCCAATCAGAGCGCTTGGCTCAAAGTTTCTGTAGTGAAAAAGTGGTGCGTTTCCGACCTAACCATCACTGGTAATTTTGATTCCTACTGGCATCAGCTATCTTCGCTAATATTAGGACCCGCCCGCCTCTGTGGCAGTGCGGGATTCCTCTTCCCTTCCTTTCCAACCCTACCCTGTCCCAGGAGGTGTCGTCGGGCTCCTATCGCGGCGGCGCCTCCTTCCTTTTCCCTGCCTTGTCCTCCTCTTCTGCGGTGCAGAGATGATAAGCTTCGGCTTCTAGACGTCGGCCCAGGAGAGTAACCTCGCGAGCCCGCCGTAGGGTTTCGTATCTACTGGCATCAGCTATCCAGCCTAATAGTTTCGTGATATCATTTCTCTCCACCCCAGCGGCGTAACTATAGGTGGGGATAGGTCCCCCCTAAAGGCTCAGACAAATAAAATAATAAAAGTCTAGCTTTGACATATAATAACTGCATCTGCTTAAAGTTAAATTTTAAGCGCCATAATGATGTTAAATGTATTTCCAGGCCTGTCGTTTTTGAAAAAGTTTCCCGAAACCCCTGTTGCCTGAAGGCCCAGGCCATTCCATCCCCCCCAAAGCATATGCCGTGCCCTATAATATTTCTATGACCGTGCGGTGTGCATATGGCGGTCCTCTACATGCTGCATGTTGGTGATTGGTCACCTCCTGCCAAACACCCTAGAGGTGGCTCGCAGGGTATTATGTAGATGTAGATGCCTAGTTACGCCAATTCTCCACCCTTTATAGGTATGTGCCAGCTGTAAGAGATCGGAAAATGCAGAGGCGCTAATAACTCCGGTTATACATCGGTTTTTCTAAAATGTCGAATGATTTGGCCGCGTTGTTACACTTGAGTGATATAGTGGAGTACCTATTAGTTTGGCGCCGGTTTCAGGATTCAAATCCAGCGCCAATTAGCTGCAACATTAAACAGTTGTTTATCGCAGGCGGTGGAGTCTCGAAATGTGTTCATCGACCTTACGGGGCTGTCACCCCTCTGGTATGCATAAGGAGGGGGCGACCGACAGCTTAGGTCATTTGCGTCTTAGAGACGGGTACGGAAGGACAGGCGGAAAGAAACCCGGCGTCGCCATCAGGAGACTACGGCTTAACGTCTCATCCATAGGACTGAATGCTGTGTTCTCCACAAAGCAGTAAAGCAGGTATTCGAAAAATCTCCGACATCGCCGGTAATTGAACCCGAACCCACCAGCGGGGAAACCAACTCTTGCCGCCACACCATCCCGATCCCTCGCGAGAAAGACATGCGCGGCGATCTTACTCTAATTGACTAACCCACCAAATAGACTCTTGGCGAATCCTATTAGGCGACGTACGAGCGAAAAATTTATCCTAATGATCGATAGCAAATTTACGATTTGCGAAATAACCAATGTTTCGCTTTCAGTCATAGGTTTTCAGTCAATGAGAGATGCAGTTCGTTCCTTAGTTTATTATATTCTCGGTCGGGATAGTTCGAAAAATAAAGAGACCCGAATTTTTTCCTTTTTTGATCAGTCGCGTCGTCACACGCTCCTTTTGAATGGGTCACTGCTTCTCAGCTCCTCCCCGCATAAGCCTTGAGTCGTTCGCTGCTATTTACACTCATAAGAACGATTCCTTCCCTCAATGGGCTCTGTACTTCTGAACAAGTCAATGAACCAAAACCAACGGAACGAGCCAATCGCGTCACCAACTCATGGAAAGTTGATGGCAGCTTTCTTGTTTATTTTATTTCAAAACTATGATAGAATGGCCGATTGAAGAAGATTTTTTCATCACCATATATCTTTCACTTCCAATTTATCATCATCACTGATCTACAATTCTAAGACTGGTTTGACGCAGCTCTCCACTCAATTCTCCTATCAGCCAATCTTTTCACACATACGTGCTTTCCTATCTTTCACATCCTTCTGTTCCTGTGCCATACATTTTGTTCCAGGTCTTCGCTTTCCGTTCTTGCCATTAACTTGTCTCAAGATGTGGCACAAAAGGCTCTTCCGTATTCTTATCACGGTTTTCACGTGTAAAGAATTATTCTGATTAATTGCGATTTTTGGACTTGGAAGTGAACGACCTTATTACGAGGGTTTAAGAACCCCGGAAATCTCTACAGGCTATCAAAAAATATCAACGGCTTGTCTTTGTGTTGAAAATATATACTTCATTCGTACGAATTCGTTTGAAATAAATTTTTTCATGTGTGAATTCATATTTTTTTCACGATTCCATTCATTATTTTAAATTCTATTCGTTAATGTGATATATTAACTTTAGTAACCCAAATAGGCTCCATTGCTACAGCTTTAACAAGACTTAGCCACCTGAAAACTTTTGCCAGGATACGTTACATGACCAGTAATTTCCAGTCTGATTTCGCAGTGGACAGAGGGGACACGCTCTTCCAAATCTAATAGTAAGAGAAACGTTTTATAGAGAGGCAAATACATTACTTTCTGAAGCATCATTCATGAATGGCGCGCTAAATTTACTCTCAGGGTAAAGGCCCATAATATCCACCAGAAAATAAAACACTTTGCTATTATGATTAGCGTTACGTGAGAATTACCTATGCCGAATAACGCCTAGTTCTATTCGCGTTCAAGACAAATATTCCTTCCGTGAAATATCGGCACATTTTCCGACTACACCGCCGGCTTGACCAGATTTATTCCGAAAATTTACGTGATAATGAGTGATAAACATATGAGCTAAATTATAAATTTTCAGGAAAAAAATGGAAATCCATTTAGCTGAAACTAGATGAGCTTCACCAAATAATGTGTAATGATATTACTGTTTCAGTAAATGACGGCATAAAAAGGCAATAGTAAAATGACAGGTCATATTACTCGCTGAATAACTGGCAATGCCGTCACCGGTCAAACATGCCCTTTGAATAATATTTAATGAGAAATTTGAACAATACTTTTCCAATGCAATGAATAGTATTTATTTCAAGAATGTAGTCCAACATATTTTAAAGTTATGACATAAATGCACTCTCTCTGCTAAAGAATTACACAGTTACATTTCCAAACAGAACATCAGACCATTATAGAAATAAAGAGTGCATGACTTAATGAGTGAATAGTTGGCCGAGGTATCAAACAAATAACAATGCTCGTCACTTACACCTCCATCGCAACATCCATCCATCCAATTAAGCACTACTTTAAGGGTACAAGATAACACATTTTGGAGATATTTTATCCTACACTTGGTAATATGGCTACGTTATACGTAGTATTTCTACAGAATTACGCACAGAGATTTGAATATTACCATTATCATTACCAGAAGATGAGGATTGAGGATTACGAAATGAAAATGGCTCGGGTAGGCGCATTAACTTGGGTGCTAGCTTCCCTTTCCAAAATCCGAGGTCAATATCCAGGGAAGTGCAGAAGACACCTTCCGTTAAAAGCATGCTATATTCCAACGCCGGGTTTCTTCCCAACTTCACTTTCCTACTCTCCTCTCTTCCCTATCATTCGCACCAAATTTGACGGTCTCTGTGATAGCAACTTCATTCTTAATCTTTTTGCGTTTAAAAAAATTTAATTATAAATTATTTACACTGTCGCTGTGTAATGGCTATACTGCTGAATGCAAACAAGTAAATGCCGTCCTTTTTTGCAAGTCATTATAAATAAATATGAAAGTAGTAGTTAATTAGTAGAATATGTATGAATGTTCCCAATGGTAGAGAAAGGTACATTAGGACTTTTTATGCTATGAATGTGTATTGTGACAATTGTAAAAACGCCCCTTTAAATAGAATTTGTAATTCCTTTAATACACCAATAGCGACCTGAAGTTATTTGAGACTTGAAGGAAATTTTGCTCTGAGGTGATGGAAATTTTGCACAAAATGAACTTGTACATCAAAATAATGCATATGACCAGCCTGACTCTATTGTATAGAACAAGCATTTTAGCGCATCAATTCTTCAAGCGGGAAGTCGATAGGTAAACAGACATGTTTGTGTATGTTCATTTATTGTCCATAAGCGGTTTAAATAGCGAAAGAGTCACTCACAATTTAAATCGAAGGATTAGACGGTAAGTACGCTTCGCCCTTAATGCCTCACGTCGCCTTAGTAACCGCTTCAAAGACGAAGATGTGTTTAGTTTTGCTATAACCGTTTATCCTGTAATTGTATTTATACGTTGGGTATACGTTAAATATAATTAATACATAAATAAATATTATGCCACGCCGAAGCATTCCCTATGCCATTTTAAATACCCGAGAAGTCTTCCGTCATCTTCCCATCTCCTCTTTACACACGCACCTGCTTTCCCCCTTAAGGATATCAAGCCGTTAGCAGGAGTTCTGTGAAGAACCGAGAATCCCTTAGGGCACGACGGGATCCTTTACCCTTGCACATCGCAATCCCTGAGTCTTCTTCGAAGTAAAGGGATGCTGTTGAAAGGGTTCCCTTCTCCCTTATTCCCTGCGGAGGCAAAGCGCCGCCATTATTTACGAGCTCTTGGGGATTCCTGCACGTCTTCTCACTCGACATCCCACGGGTCACTTCACGGGTACCGGGAACGCTCCTTGGTACGAGAAGGGAACGGCCCAGCGGAGAAGATGCGGACGCCCGCCGCCGCCCGTGATGAATGAAGGCAGACCTGGGGTAACCCTGGGGCTGTTTCCAAGCGGAGCGATAAGTTTCCACAACCGGCGCGGGCCGTACGCGAGAGCACCCACTGTCAACTTCTTCCGCTTATTGAGTGCTGACGGCTAAAGCAACAAGAATTCATATTTAACAAGCCGGCCAACCGGCGTTACTCGGGAAGGATAGTACACAGAGAAGTGGGAAACTTGGAATTTATAATCGCATGGCAGAATTTTTGGATTTTCTTTTCGAGCGTGTCAAGAGGTGTACAGGCAGGATGTCCGACCACAGAAGTTGTATGACGTGACGTAACAAACGGTGATGAGAAAATGAGCTCGAGTGATGGAGCAACGTACATATATATATTATAGGGGAACCCGGGGTGGAACGGGGTAAGCGACTTTTTTAAGTGCGAGAAAAGGTGCTGCGCAAGCGGTTGTAACTAGCTAATACCAATCTGGACTAGTTATTGTTGTTGCCGCTCTAAATAGATGGGAAATAGGGTTCTCGGGTTTCCGTCCGGGTGTATGGGTCAAGAAAGTTTCCCACTAATGTTGCGTTAGCGCTTCACTGCCACTCCTCTTATTCGTTTTCACGTGACTCGTTGTTGTTTACTCTCAAGTAATCGATTCCTCCCTTCATTAAGTGGTTCTCCCTGAGCGAGTCGATGAAAAGTACCACTAATGACGTCACCAACTCAAGAAAAATGGACTCTAAATTCCTATTAATTATTTTATTATTTTTATTTATTATTCTTTTAAATTTATTTTATTTTTTACCGACCGGCGTTTTATTATTTACTGACGGCTGAAGTAACGCGTATTTATCTTTAATGGGAAGTAGAGTTCTCGGGTGTCCCACTGGGAAAACATGGGTGTTCAGAAGTTGGGTTTCCTACTGAGTACGTAAGCATGGTTTAGTTCAACATTTTTCTTTTAATGTCGATCGTGATAGAGTCCGAGACATAAAGAGACCGATATTATTCCGTTTTTCAAAATTTCACCTGCTTTTCAAGCTATTACTGGCGTAAAATACTTTAACGGCCTCACCCATTCTTTTATAAGCTTATGACGTCAAGTGCTCCTGACTAGTAGGTTACCTCTTCTACTCCTCTCATAGGCCTCGCCTGGTTCGTTGTATTTTACACTCTTTTGACCGAGACTATTCGACGAGTGAACTCGCTCACCTCGACATCTAAAGATCGACTCACCATCCGCAACCCGTTGGACGCTCTCGGTGGCTTTAAGCTCAGCCGCGAGGCGCTAACTTATGCGTTTTATTATTATGATCATACCATAGAATAAGGGAGATTTTTTCTTCAAAAATTATATTTCCCTTCATTCTATTGTATTCTTCCAATTATTTGCGATTTTGGGTCTTTGCGATTTTAGGACCTCATGCTTCCGTCAGAAGGGCGATTTTGTATAGGTGAGGGTAGAGCTAACCAAAGACCAAGCAAAAGTTGCAATTATATAATCAGGAAATAGGTGCCTGTTCCGTTTCCAATGGGAAATCTCTCCGAGCGAGATTTTTAAGAGAGTTGGGGGTGTCCAAATAGGCTTCACCCGAGATTCGAACCTGTGTCTATTAGGGCAGTAGGCAAACGCTTAAATCAATAGGTCTCCGCACAACACTGGTAGCCAGGTTATATAGGAATAACATTTCCATTATGCAGCATGGCATCGTATTCAAGAAGGCCATGTTGGCTATAAAATTGTTTTAAACTTTATTATTACGGGAAAGTTTTGGTTAACAGTAGGGGTGCTCTCATATCTGAAATAGGGTGTATGGGTACCCCAGAAAAGTTAGTACTGTAAATCTCATGAAATAGCAGTTTTTGTAAAGTTCATGAGAGAGAACTACCATAAGGACATTAGTAAAAAACCGTTTTATTTGCCGCATTCTTTCACATAAACGACAAAGAAGAGCATTTTATCGACGGAATAGGTTTTTGAATTTTTTAATCATGGAAAAAAAGTATTTAAAAAGTCTTTTCATTTAATCTATAAAAGCTAATAAATGCGATTTCAAAAGTATATTTTCGTGGGCTCTCAGCACCTTGATAAAAATCGTTCAAGCACTCACAAAACTGACTATTTATGACTCATGCGCTGACATGTAACATCATTCCAAAAAGAAAACTTTACACGTATGGTCCAGCAACGGGGAAAGTTACCTGATTTTGGTATTTAAATGGGCCTGAAAACTGCTCAGTTGGGAGTCGAGTGTTGACATTCTCTTCCCTGGATTTCACTCCAGAATACATTCCCTGGCCCCGCCCCTTCCGTGTTTCCACACGCGAAACATCACGGGGCGACGCAAGAACAGCGTGGGGTTAGCATAAACACAGACCGAAACTCGGACAAGTGAAAATCGAAATAAAAAGAGCATAAAAGCGTTCCATGCTTACTGGGAGTAAATTCGTTACCAGTAAAGAAAATTTTTTTTAACTATCATCATTTAGTAATTAGTACCTATCCCATTAAACTTTCGTACTGAATCACTGTGTAAGTGTTTCATGCACCACATGTGAATACCAGTAAAAATATAAACTTCTCTGTTTTTGTAACGCAATCTTAACTTTTCTGATTTTTTGCGTATTTTATGCAAACCAAACTAAATGTCTAATTTCATGGAGTGATAGATAATCTATTGTAAAATTCAATCATATTTTTCTTCGAATAACTCTTTAGGCATAGGCCTCTGAAGGTGATCCCGTTACTGGCCTATCCTTGCGGATTGCCCATTTTTTATTACTTAAAGGGTAAAATTAATCGAAAATATGTTATTTTTATTTAGTACATTGAGAAGTACCATACTTACCCCACTCCACATGCTGCCTACTTAACACTCCCTTACACTAACTTCCATGGAACCTATACATATACGCCATTACCTAAGGCAGCAACTCGATGTAATGAGAAAAGATAGCTATACCAGCGATTATAAATTCGCCTATATCTCTTACAACTATTGAAAACAGCAAAAGGGTTACATCGACAGTTTATAATTATATGGCTAATCAAGAAAATTATGATTCGTCGAATATTAGAAAATCATATCCATAATTTACATGTTAATAGTTGAGGAGGTGGCGGCCCAGGGGGGTTGAGCGTTGGGTTACTAATCGAAGGCTCCTGGGTTCAAATCCCAGGATAACCTTTCGGACACGAAAATCGAAAGTCCTCCAAGCGCGAAGTGGCAGGTGCCCAACGAAAGGACTGCATGTACGAAATTCCCGCGTCTGTGGCTTGATCAGGGCTCCTCGGAGACCCGTGGAGAAAATCATCAAGGATTGCACTGTTCACAAGGCAAACAATTCTGGAGCTGTAAATGTGTGGGTTGCTGACACCATTGGTACACTGTTTGGATTTGAATATTCCTTTTGTCTTGCCAATGATCATAATGCCTAAGGTATTTACTGGCTTACTGTTTGCTTTGCAAGGATACCTAATAATGTTACAATGAATATTGGTGGATTGGAAAGTTTTCCATCATCAGACATTTAGTGTTTTAAGACATAACAATTGAACAATTTTCAGTCATATGCTAAAGACCATTGTATTACTGTTTCTTCGAATGTGTTAACATATAAGAGGTGTATGATGTTCAAACCAGAAGATCGTTTAATTATTTTTTGGAAAAGCAATTTGCCTTCGAATTTTGAAATTGGTTTATTTGGTGATGTGCAATTTTATATTAAAGGTTAATAAATAATGTATTACATCATCCCGATCATACTGTACCCCCGCCAATGCAAGAAAAAATTCTTAAAATCTTCACGAAAACCGCGCATTTAAGGTCTTTACAATCGAGGAATCTAACGATTACCAGCGTTGGACGACCACAAACACATACATAAGGGCAACCTACCCAGGTGGCATTCGAACATGCGACCTTCGGTTTAAAAGGCTGGGACTCCTACCGCCACTGAGGCAGACAAAAAAGTTTGAATCAATGCCTGCGAGATACCAAGATTGAGATTGAGTATTCCGATTCCTTTATAGCACGTTCTATCATTACAGTCTGCATACACGACATGAAAGATCTTCTATATTATTTCTACTGTATAGATACCTTTTTTGCAACTTATACGCAACCAAACTCTACAAATGAGGTACCAAAATGCACAGAATTTATCAGAGAACATTCGACGGCATATATTACTTCCTAAATATTGCTATTGTTTCGTAAAATTGGTTTTTAAATAAAAAAAAACAAAAACCGCTAAAAATCCTGACGTTAACGGCGCACAAACTGATACATTTGTTCATTTGTAACAATATCTCGCATTCTTTAAATAACTTTTATGAAAATGCGGCTGATTCCACATTCAAGTCTCCTGTTGATACGTAAGTATGAGTCATCATGTGCGTTTAACAGAGGATAGTGTAATTACTTCGAATGTTGTGTTTAAAGAGGTCCTCTGACCTCAATTTGTACATGAACATTCCAATTAAATTTGTACATAAGACCCTGCCTTTTTTTCTACATTTTAAAATTAGAAACGCGCCTATCCCTCTGTGGACCTGCATTGAAAAGAGCGGGGGAAGCCCGCTGGGAGCGGGCGCAGCACGCTCGTATTAAGAATCTGTAACACGTCAAGAAACAAGCCTCATACGATGAACCTAACTTGCCTGAGTCGTGGTCTACACGTTCACGCAGTTCGAACTGTATTTGGAAATAATGAGACGAGGTTAATAAAACGCCAGTTTTCAAAACCTGTTTTAAATAAATTGCCTAATTTCGTCACGGTCCGAACTTTTCCCATGCACAAGTCGAGGATAGTCAGTCATCCGGGTTCGTTGGGTACGGTGAAATAGGTAATGTTCTCCCAACCGGTTGGGACAAGGACTAAGATAACCAAATGCAGGTTGGCTTCAATAATTTTCAGATATAAAACATTTTTTCTGCCTTTCGGTAGACCTTTTGGTGATTATTCCCAGAAAGTCTCACTTAAAAGCAATGACAACCCAAACGCTTTTCCTTTAGTGGAAAAGATAATTATGTCCGGCAGTTATTAATTTAACTCGATATTTTCTCTTTTAATAATCGAGATAAATATGTAATTCCTGCTAAGGCGATTACCTAATTTACATACCATGCATCATAGGTAGCCATCCCTCAGTGTTGATGGCATAAAATGTAACAAACAAACCCCCCCACCCACGGTTTTACAATATGCATTTCAAAAATGTATTTGTACTTCAAAAATGTTTCTTATTTTTTTTCGGGCAGGCAAAATTGCGCCACATATATCCATTGTGGGTGTTGCTGCCTTTAAAACCGTCCTGCCATTTATTTTATTCAAATTATGGACTTAGTGCCTGTAACTCAAAGATCACACCAATTAGAGTGGATTATTGAAATTACTTAATTAATTAGCAGATACTGGATTGAAGTTGTCGGTAAAATCTGTCAAATAAAGATGCTGGACTTGAGATCACAACTGTTTCGCTGATAAATAACATTCCCCGTCTTCTTTGCACTTTACCTCTTACAATGACAAATAATGAGCAGTATTTTGAATTTTACAATTAGAGGAAGCTCTTGCGTTTTAGTACATATTCTATTTCAACTCCAATATTTTTCCCGCATGAATCAACATCAGTCCCTGTTCAGCAGTCTGGTGGATAAGATGATAAAATGTAATATTAACAACATACTTCTTTTTTAATGGTATCCATATTTGAATAGGTGACTAGATTTCATATCAGGTGGAAAAATTCATCAGTCCAATATTTTTAATGGGATAAAATATCTGTTTTGTGCGTTCCCATGCTTAGTAAAAATCAAATGCTGAGTCACTTCCCTGACCTCTCCTGCTGTAAAAGAAAAACCGATTGTATTTCTCGTGCCTCTTATATAATTCCACTCACATATTACCAGTCAAAACTATACATCCGCGTAGTGCTATACTAGTTCAAAACTATACATCCACGCAGGCATTACAATGTAAAGCCTGGTGTGTAAAAATTTGTACCATTTGCGAGAATTCAAGGACATTTATGCATTCAATCGTGATCAGCATACCTAAAAGTTAGTAGTAACACTACTTGAAACAGGGGCGCAGCTAGGAATTGAGGCTGGGGGGGGGGGGGGTTTAGGTGCAACTAATACCGGGGTGTGTGGGGATATGGAATACCCACGATAAGCGGTAGGTGCGAGATTAATACAAGGCGGAATTTTTAAATAAACGATTCAAAATGGTGAGTTTTACGGCTTTCTGAGGGATATTTTATTAATCCTTACACTATACTATTAGTAATATCAATCCATTAAAGTAAAATGGATTAAAATTAAAAATTTCTCTGAGCTCTGGGGGGGTTCAACCCCCAAACCCCCCCCCCCTCGCTGTGCCACTGACTTGAAATATAGTAATTAATTCATCTCTCCATTCCGAAATCTGCATACGTTTCTCATAATAAATGCTGCATTTCGCACGAAAAAAGGCAATTTACTTCATGCGTTGCCCGAGAGCTTTTCCTTAATAAACTATCTCAAAGAAAAACGATTGCCGCATTCTAGTCACGGAAGGATATAGTTCAATTTACACATTTAACAATTCATTTAACAGTTCAAGTTCATTTAACAGTTTTTAAGCACTTAAAAATGAATTGATGGTCTTCCGCTATCCGAATAGCAAGTCATATTTCCTACGCTCTTATCCAAAGTAAATATTTTCTTCGCTTAACCTAAAATGCCATTGAAAATAATCAGCCGAGCTCGACTATTTCGGTTAGAGAAATGGTAGAACGGGTTGGATAAGCGTGGCTCACACCATCGGAAGTGTCCCCTAACATTAATAAACATTGTCGGACTTTTATCTGCTATTTTAGACCTCATTAACGTTAATCACAGAAACGTTCCCAGGTAACCTCGACGCTGAATTTAAATTCAACATACGCAGACACAAATGACCTGAAAACTTACGCAATCGTTGTTTTTGCTTAATAATTGCTTTAGGGTCCTCACATTCAATCTTACCGGATCGGATCGAACGGATATAGCCCCGTGATACACTTCCTAACAACTTTTTTTGACCAGCTGCAGTATGCTTAACACATATTAAGACATAAACTCCAGGGGGAAAAATTCCTAACTGATCTCTTCATGTTGCGTCATTGACTCGTGCCGACATCCTCCAAGAGATGTTTGGTCGGAAAGTTTGCGTAATCCAATCTAGAGGCACTTGAATTGAGGTGCAATCGAAGAACGACATCGTGTTCCAGTGCCATAAAACAACGAAGATGCAGTGGACGATGACAGCTAGGACAGTTGCTTACCTAAACTCCATTTAACCAAAATTACTAGAAGAAAAAATATTGGCTCCATCGTGGATCATCTTCTATCAACGATTTAGCTTAAAGCTTAATTGGTTAAAATCTCTCAGCACCATAACAAAAATTATGAACACCGTGAAAAAGAGGTGGATATTTTACAAACTTATACCGCATTCATTAGGGACTATTTTATCACAGTGCCTTTTTCCTCTTAATGTGAATAAAGAAAATGGTGCTTTCTCCCAACGATGATGATTACTGGTGATGCTGATTGTTACATTAGAGTTAAAGTCGGCGGCAGCCGTCTTCTTTACACGGTGTATAATACTTGAAGAATATTTAGTAATTCTTTCCCGGCGAATTAATTGCCCGCTAAGAGGGAATAATTTTGGCTATATAATTTTCATATTAATATTTATAATTATACTTTCATCTTGACGACGAATAACGAGTCGTCTGTCGAAACGTTGGTGATATTGATATACAACGAGTTAAACCAGTGAAATCCCGAAGACTTGCACTCTTTGTGTTTAAATATTTACACTTGGGCCCATAACTTCATACGACTTCACTTGTCTTTGCAGTGCGCAGAGTAATATGTTAGTTACTTGAGGTTTGCAAGTCCGTTGAGACCTAGGTTAGCCTTCTGGATTATTTTCACTTCATTCATTTTCATTTTCGCAGTGCGGTAGTTGGGCCGGTACGGCGTACCCCCTAAAATCCAAACTCTTCATAAGGGTACTGGTAAAACTCCCTTTTTCAAATCTGTAAAAAATAGCCCTACTGTAAATTGTTCAATGGATTTCAGAGAGAAAAATTGGGAATGATGTTTTTCTTGTTCAGAGTTATCTCGTGGCTCAACGCGGAACTAACATAAGAGTTGGAAATTGACATTTCAATCGCGGCCGGATGTATAATGCATGTTCAGCTTTGGCAATTTTGGTGAGTACCGCCTAAAGTTTTTTCCCAACCACACCACTGCATTTTCGGTTGCTAATCTTTGTTACTCCGTAACAACTTAAATTAAAAAATCAGAATAATAGATACATTACAAAATTACGTTTGAATACTTCAAGAATTCGACGGTTGTTGTAGACAGTAAACCCAAAACCAAACGCGAGGCACGAGAACCAGAAGCCACCGGCGAAGATTTCCAATAATTAAGATCGATTAGAGGTGAAAGTATCAGTTCCTTTCGAGGATTTGGTTCATGTGATTTGATTCGTGAGAATGATTCGATTCTTTAAATCGTTTATATTGAACGAAACCATAGAAATTCACGATTCTTTGAAATGAACCAAATTCATGAATCCCTGACGCTATCGTGATGGATCGAAGTGATTTTTGATTTCATCATTGATGAACGCTCAAGGATATCAGTATATTTCATTTCAATCAAAGTCGAAAATATACCAAAATTAGTTAAAATTTGTTAACGGCAAAAAATTTAAATCCTTAAGGCCACCAACCTGCTTTTCCTCCATCCAGCCCGCCCCTCAAAGAAGGTAAGCAAAGAAAAACTCTCGTCCCCTTGTAATTTCGAGTCCACCAATCTCACATAATCCAAATCTGCTAAACTATGAATCGCTGAATACAAACTATTCATTAAGAGCGAATTATATGCGGTGGATTCGATTAGCAGCTACATCACACGATTCTCTGGAAACGCAAACAATCACAACCGATTCAACTGCATTTGGATTCATCCGAGGATCGCAACCTCGTGGATTCACTTTGTTGTTCTTTTTAAACGAATATTTAATATGAATTTACAATCTCACTTTTTGCGTTAAAAAGTTATATTTTTGGTCTAATAAGTTATTATTCAGTATTTTCTTGTATGCTCTTACTTTTTTCTCATATTGTTCTTACATTTTCTTCAAATGATATGTTTTTTTGCCACGTGTCGCATTCAATGACATATTTATAATGCATAAATAAATAATTTTTGTGACAAGCATTGCGTTTAAATTTAAGAATGTTCCACTCCGGTGTTAACCGCTAAAGCTACCTAAAGCTCATCCATTTTTTGTTACCAAAGTTGTACATTTGAAAAAATTTGGATTTATAAATGTACTATAATTATAATTAATTATTTCACCAGAGAAGCATGATTCAATTCACACGGCTTATCCCATTGAATCCATTGCTTTGAACGAATCAATCATGCACGACACAGCTCTTGAGGAGATGTTGATGAGGAGCGGAAAACGAAGACGCGAGCCTATGAGGAAGAGGAGCGCTGGAGGCGAACGAGGCCAAGGTCCTCGGCAACGAATACAGCCGGGCCAAAGGCCCAAGGATGAATGGACAGACCCATCAGAGCCGATTTTAAATATAAACCCATGCGAAGGACGCGCCCTCCGGCGGTTGAATCAGCCGTGTCATGAACCAGATACAATGGAGCCTACATCGAGCTAACTGGAATGCTTATTCATTTACACGAGCCTGCAATGAAACATGAATTCAACACAGTCTTGAGTAATGTACGGAAGAGGTACTGGCGGCACGAACTATCTAAAATATGAAAGAATCCCCAATTTATCTAACTGTGCTTCTACTTTAGTAATGTAACATGAGGTTCATGAACAAAAATGTTACTACTGGAACGAAGTTAGCAAAAATGTATGAATGCAGCAGGTAGTTACAAATGCTATTTTACATGACATCCAAAAACCCAAATTATGCAAAAACTAAGATAGAAACCACTATCATGGAGGATGGATGCTGGTGCTAATGGACGATTTCAAAAATAAAGTACCTAAGATATCCAGCATTTAGATGAGGAAATACGTTGTGTTCTACTCTAAACTCTAAATTCTGCAAATAACGTAGTTAAGATTCGATGATGGATTTCAAATACAAAGGGTTTACTAATGTCACGCTATATGACAGCTTCATCAAAAAATGAATGTATTTTATTGCTCATTTGAGCAAATGTCATTTTTGAATAAAATCAACAAAAGAGGACCGATTGCGTTTCCTTGTGGGACTCCGGATGGCACGTACGTGGAATTACATGAGAGTTCGATAGCTTCGCTAAAGGACTACTAAACTAGTAGGGGTTAACACCCAGTTTCCACCTTCTCTGGTCTCACTTCAGGTGCCCGTCATCGTATCTACATCTGCAAATCACCCCGCAAACCGTCTCAACGGGTCTGTGACGGGGGGTGTATTTTGCGGACACCAGCTGTAAAGCCTTGAAAAGGAATGTGATTTAATAAAACTTTAGAGGTGAATGGATGTGTTCTGATTATAAATTCGTTTTATTATTTGATTCATAAATGTCCGCGGAAAAAAGAGATTTCCCAACCTATCTGTTCTACAAGTTATCAACGAGACTACGAAGCCGGAGTTCCAACGTTTTCTTTTCTACGTATCTTACATACTCTGCTGTAAAGAAGACTTCCGCGGAATAGTTTATATGAACCTGCTTTACTTCAACCTGCGGTATAAAATTGGAAAGCTTCCAAAACATTTAGTCACCTACGTGACAATGGAAAACGCGGAAGAAAGCCCGTAAAATCAGCTCCGTCATTACTCTACGTCCATTTTTATCCAACGCACAGCTAGAGCAACTTTTGAATGCAAAGAGTGTTCTTATAGTACTTAAAAATCCTGAGTTTTCTCGTGCGTACTTCCTCATGGCTCGTAAACCTGCGTGCCTCGACTCCCCTCACGTGATTTTTTAAGGGGGGAAGACGTCGCGCCCAATTGACGCGTGTCCCTTGTCGAGAGCAGAGCACACGACGAGATCTGTAACTGGAAATCCACTCCTCCTCTCCGCAACTCGCTCCTCACATGTTTTTTTTCGTCGACGGAGTGGCCTCCACTGCAATCAGGGGCAGCAGCAGCACATGGCGCGGCGTGTGGTCCCTCACGCCCACCCTCTCGTCCGCACGCTCTTTAACTTCTCGTTTCGCGCGCGCTGTGTTTTTGTCACGCTCCCGCGCCATCTACCAACCCCAGAAGCACGCTTCCCTCCTGCCGCCTCAATTCCCTCACTCCTCCAACGTGCCGTGAGAAGAAGCAGCGGTGGATCTATGTTGCCGTTGCGGGAGAGGTGAACACGACTACCATATGCGCCTGGTGTGTATGCAATACCTGTAAGCACACAACGCGGGGTTGGGAGAATCTCTCTAAGAAAAAAGGAATTAAAGTCATACGTGTTATTTAGTATAAACACGGAATTAAACGATTACATGTATCACGCTCACTCAGTCAATGATTCAACTCGAAGGTTACCACCGATAGATGATGGTAGAGCTCAACACAGACTATGCCAAAAGGGCGTGAGTTCACATATTAAGGGAAGGGGGAACAGATCCTTTCCTTTTGGGACCGTAATAGGCGAAGAATTTTTCTACGGGTGTCCAAAAACTTCAGTCGGGATTTGAACTCGTAAACCTTCTGTCACTAGCTCAATGCTCCACTCTGTAGACTGCCTCGCTCCCCGTACGCATCACACAGATCTGGTGAAATAGAAACTTAAATTTGAGAGCTCGTTTGTGATTTTTAAAATATTTTCTCAGGTATTATGGATTTAGGAGGAGAATTAAAATAAGAGGAAGATTTTTAGGGCGATATTTCCCTGTCCCTAATTACACGGTGGGAGAAAAACACCCGTAATGCGCATCCTTCTAAAAATGCGTAGCATAATTACCGATCTATTAGCATATAAGTATTTCCTCTCGATTACACGAAAAACCACGTGGGGGTATAAAGGGTATACACCCCAAAAACTAAACATGAGAGAGTAAATTACTCATTTTGTAGTCATATGGCAATCACCGACGTCTGTCCGCGAAATAAATGCCACTGCTCAACTCTTATCTCCATTCTCCTCATGTAGCCTCTGTATTTTCTAAGTTCTCTACATATAGAGTGTACATTTTTAACACGATGCGCTATCATGAATTAGTTCATTTTCTGATCACTTGCGATCAAAAAATCTAACCTCAGAGGCCGAGGTCGAGAGAATGAATTTATACAGTTACTTTTGCTTCCCCTCCCAACCGGAAGACGTCAGCAGATGTTCGCCACTTTTTCTGCGACGCGATAAATTTAGTAGACGAGAACTACTATCTCATACCAAACAATCCTACGTCCGTGTTGTTTTCAATCCGCCCGTCGGTATAGGATTAGTTGGACAGCACGCCCAGAGCGCGTGGTGGAGCGTCGCATATCGCAGAGGACGAGGGGGATGCCAGTTGGAAAGACAGCGGAGGAGGGGGGATGGGAGAAGTAAAATGAGGAGAGGTTGTAGCATTGAGGATGAGAGAGAGAATGCTTCCGCATCAAGTTTTCTCCTTCCATAAGGGGTGTGGTACAATCCCCTGAGGAGGGAGGGAGTAAAACACACCGACATCTCTCATTTCACATTACACGCGCTTCCTGTTTTCAATACAAAAGTTTTCCAAGCCCGAAATTAACCCTAATCCACTCATTCGATAACACAGTGATTCAATCCAAAGAAGGGTTTGGAAAGGTGACTGTATAACTCACTGCGGAGTAGGCCACAGACGTACACTTATCTCATACTCAGAGTAGGACTGACCTACTCATTTTCTTGGGACACTTCGAGAGCTAATGCAGTATGCTTCACCCGAGATTTGAACTTGAGACCCTATGGTAGGTAGCAAGCCACTCTACTCACCCTACCTCGTCATCTCATTGAAATCCGCGGCATCTTAAAAAATCTAGACTTTGCGTGTTGAGCTGCTGGTATTTTTGCACTAACAATAAGTCAAATGTCAGAGAGGACTTACTGATTAAATTCGCAGGTGTAAATGCAGGTAAAGCCATAAACAATAAAATAAAAACAAAAAAAACTAAGACTATATTATTTTTGAACGTAGGTTTTCGCAGTGAGAGGCATCGTCACTAACGGCTTCCGGGTGCAGCTGCGTGTTGCGCTTTGTCGTGCAAGCTTTCGCGACCGTTGCAGGACGCATCATCAGGCGATGAATGAAATTACGGAAATTGGTGGTCAATTAATATACTCGTCCAACCTCCCCATCCACCGGAGTAGTGGGGGAGGAGGGCGGAGCTGACGTCAGCAGAACTCTCACCCCTGTCCTTGAGCGGCGAGCGGACTCTTCTTATCTAGCGGATAACCGGATAAATAGCGGATAAGACTATATTACTAAAAACTATACCAATAAGTGAATGGGTAATCTGTTTAACTGTACGCATATTACTTCTTACTTCCAAGGTAACAAAGGCAAAAAAATTTAGTTGCATAAACGAAGAGAAAATTTGATGTTATATACCTTGTTTAAAGCTATTTCCACTTCTTAAATTAACTTTTCAATACTGGCCGGAATGTTTTAGCTGTATAACAGCAAATGATTGTGGAAACGTTGGCGAAGGAATAAAATACAAAAAAAAAATTAAAAATAATATTTGAACTCAATACCCAGTAGCTATTTACACACAAACCACCTTGAGAAGGGAATACACTTCCTCTTAGTTGAACGAGGAAACGCCTTGATTTATCCTTTAGCAATTCGAATTATGTAATGAGGTCGAACTCATGATAATGAAAAGAGAAAACTCATGGCAAAGGTAGAGTATTTCTGGTTGCATATACATAGGGATAAAACACATGGGCATACAAAGAAATCGTTTTAATTAGCTATTTCTGTGGCATTATATATACACACTTTCAGAAATGTTGAAAAACGGAAAATATAGATTTTTTATGAAAGCAGCATCAGGTATGAATTTCAAAAAATTTTAGTTGTAGATACATGTAATTTATCCACGTAAGGGCAAAAATAACATGAAAATCTTTAAGCCACGTGATAAACGAATCTTTTGCAAGGCTCGAATATTTTTTCAACGGATTCAGGACTGATTATAGAAAAAAAATGAACGGATTTGAAACCTAAAAATAAGAGTTAGGTAATTATAATTACTATGCAACTCAAAATCAATTTATTGATATTCCAGTAAATTCCGTTCATAGCACTACGATATAAGTATCTATCGATGGAATGTAACATTCACCCTCCTAAATGATTCGTTATTATTTATTTGGGAATTAATTCACTTACCCAGACTCTACCATAAACTATGGATGACGACGAAACCAATAGCTTATTAGAAAACATTCCTTTAAATTATTCACTGACTTTATAACTATGAATCTGTATTAGGCCTTCATTACCCAAACAAAAATCACTCCCATATTGGCTGCAGGAATTTGAATGAAATGCCTAGTCGAGGTATTTTTTATACTGTATTTTTAACCAGTATCATAACAAAGGTATACTGCATTCAAGTACGAAACTTGTTTTGTCAATTAATTTACGGAGTTGTGATATACATAAAAGATAATTTTACTTTAAAAAAGTCATACCAACTCCCATTAAAATTTTTTTCTTATTTCCGGTCCGAATATTTGAATTTCCATTACGCCTTGCTTCATGTAAACATCCTTTCACACGTAGAATAGTTATATAACTATTACAATATACCATGGATATTTGGTTTCAGCAGGTAACGATCAGAAACATTTTTGTCACGTTCACTTTAGGAGGGATTTCTTCACAGGAAAGGTTTTTCTTTTTCCAGCGACAAAACTCCGTTAAGTAAGACATAAACAACATGAACTATATCCCCAATTTCACGCCTCTATTCCCTTATGCTTTTTCCTCGAACGAGAGAGTGTGAAACTTAAGAAGTTACTGCCCTTTTAAAAACTTTCAACCCTCTCTCCCTCCCCTGTTCCACGTGAATCAGGGGCTCCAAAATTAAGATTTAAGGCCTAAAAACGTTCCCGCGACAATTTCGCTAACTCGCCGCGCCCCCGGGGGCAAGGACCGCCGCCGCTCTGGAATGGCTTCCCGCCCCCAACCAACGGGACGTCCACGCCACCACCACCTGCCCCTCCTCCACGGTCGGAGGGAGGAGGCAGGCCCTTCATATTTTGCCAAGCTGGGGGTGGAGGAGAGTGGTGGGGATGGTCGGAGCGATCCAAATGAGGCGTGAAGAGAGGTCCCATCCGCGTAAAGACTCGATGCGAATACTTTTTGGCAAAGGTGGCGCCAGCGAAATTCGCTTCGGCCGCCCACGGAGTCTAGCTACGGCTGCTGACGAGCGATACGGTGAATCATATCATCCTTCGATAATCAACTTTCTACTTGTTACAATATTCTTTCTACGTAAACATTAATTGATACTATTTTACCTGAAAAATCTCGCGGAAAAACTGACATAAACATATTAAAAAATGTCTTGCCTACTTGGCCGAAGTTAAGTCAGGCGCCGGCAGTTATCACAGAATCAAAATCTTCTATTAAGCTATAAATCACAGAATATAGCTTCATACAGTTTCATTTTATACAGCTTTATTCTACACCTTATATGAAGCTAGTATTAATGTATAACTCTGCAGCAATTTGAACGTGTACGTGCGCACTGACTGCTATTTTATGCAATTTTTTTGTGAGTTCCAATGTATTTATGAGAATTTCGACACAAAGTGCATGAAAAGGATTAAAATTTGACAGTAAAACATATTATATTAAAGGGATTTAATTGATAAATATTGTCGGAGGCAACGATTGAATTTCAGAATGGCTAAAAAAATCATGCTCCACGATAATAATCAGCCGAGATATGAGAAATAATGATTAATGGAACGCTTTCAAGAAATTTTTTTAAAAATAATTAGGCAGTGAAAAAAGATAAACGCGAATACACTGTACAAAATAAATTATTTTTGCAAAACTAATTTATTTTGTACAGTGTATTCGCCCACCCCACTTGAAATAAAAAGGCAACAAAAGCCAAATCCCAGCATTATTCCCTTGAAGAAGTGACCAGCACTCGGTAGCGAAACGTCGGGACAATCTCCACTACGACACGCGGCATACACCCGTATGTCACTCTTTTTTAATCATTTAAAGGCAGTTTCAATCACGCGTTAACTTGTCCGCGAAGGAGTCGGGAGCTATAGGAGAGGAGCTTTCCGCGTCGATGGACGGACAAAGATAGATTGTGCGACGCCGGCTCTCTTTATGGGGGGAGGAGGGTAGTGAGAGCAGTGACCAATCCGGCCGCCAGCCCTTCAAAGGTGACAGCTTTATTCCCTCTTTTCCCTCTCCTTCGTCGTAGGCGATTTTCAGATGGCAACGGGATCATTCATTCAGGCCCGATACCGCAATATAAAAAGGACTTGGTAAATGGAAAGGAACCTTTACGAAAAACAAAAAAATATTTCCCTCATTCAACGGCTCTCTCAAAAGTTTATCCGGAAAATTCGCGAAATTTGCCACCTAATTTTCTTGAGTTGGTGACGTCATTGGGGTTCAGGTTCACAGACTCGTTCGGAGGGAATTTCTCACCGAGGGCAGGAATTGGTTACGAAAGTTAAAACAACAACGAAGTATTAGATAATGACGTGTGAAGCCGCGGAAGAAGGGAGAAGTGGTGACGCGGTCGACAGGAGTTAGCTACGTAACAGCATATCTCCGAAAGGGTTAAATCCGACAATTTTTTTTGCTGCAAATAACTCGAGATGTAGGCGATGGATCGTGAAACGGAGAAATAAGACTCTTCCATAATCGTGAATTTAAAAAATAAGTGTAAGACCCAGTTCCTGGTATCTAATAAGAAAAACAATAGTCATCCCCGGCATAAATTACTGGGATCACTTGCTCACCAACAAAATCTTCATCACAATTCATGTCAAAAATATTTTCACTGTAATCCGTAGCTCAAAATTATTTCCTCCCACAGAATTATTTTACCACAATGGATTCGTCAAGTTCTTAACAATATAAATAAACATCCACACGTAAACAATAAACTTCCTTCCATGTCCTAAAGATCTATACTTAGGAGGAATGATCTCTCGGGATCCTAATACTATTCTCTCGCTACTATATTTTGTGTTCATAACAATAACATCATATTTTGTGCATGTGAGAACGGCACAGTTCACATCTGTACCGAGTGTCGCAATCCTACGCTCCGCCATTGACATCAATCGACCGTTTCTGGTTATAACGAAGAAAGAAAACACTCAAAGTGATCGACAGAAAATAATTATCAATTTCAACTCAATCGAGTCCTATGTGACTTGAGAATGAACAACAACACAAATGAATCGCAATAACAAACCTTGTAAGAGCAAGACTGCAACACTTTCTCAAATCCCTTACAGTGAAACAGTCACACCGCATTTTGAAATCGTTCTGAGGCATCCTATATTCCTTCCCTCCGAAGACATTTCACATTTGAACTCCATGCACCTTATAAGTTCATCTCAGAGAGTTTACTCTGCTTTAGGATATTTTTATCTTGATTTTAAATAATTCAAGATGACCAAATGAACACTTGATTGCAACACTCGAGTAAAAACCAAATGCTGCAATACATGTATATCATAGCCAGACGTCGGTTACCATGGCGTTCTTCGGACCCAATGTGTACAGAGCGTAATTACATAAAAAACCTGCCCTGCTGCCGCTGTATGAATATCGGCCCGAAATATGAGGACATTAATACTTTTCACTGTTTTTGGTGGTTGCCTCGCGATCTCTTGTCAGCCAGAAACTTCTCTCTCGCTCGAAGCGTCCCGTGCTTCATTCGTATTTTGCGATGTTTTTATTCACCGAAAATGGTGAAATTTCCTTTGACATGGTGGTCTATGAATATAGGTATTAAATACCATAAACTTTACAATTCCTAAGCAGCATTGCAATCGCTTTCATCGCAAAATAATGATCTTTAAAAGGGGTGGTCACGAATAAGAGTGGTGGGAGTGGGGCGCTAAGTGGGGACCCCCTCCCACTAGTAGTGAGGGTCCGAATAAAATTACCATTCTATCTAGTGTAAATTGGATACCCAATGGGGGCGGGTGTGGCTATAGCCCCCCATGGCCCCTCTCTAGATCTGCCACTGGATTGTAACATACTAAAAACGAGCAAAATAGGCCCTAAGTTTAGAGCTAATTTGTATTTAAATTCGTTAAAGGTGGTAAATATATCGGGAATATAATTAATTACTTTTGTAAAAAGTGGCAACACCCAAAACTTTCGATTTTATCTAGGGTGTGTTTCGACCCAATAGCCTCTTTAGCCCCCCTCTCCCCATAGATCCGCCCCTACACCCAGTGTTACTTTACCCACTATCGAGTTTACCCTACATACACTTGAAATCCGCACCCAATCTATCAATCTATGAACCGCTATCTACCCTCGCCCATCAAATGGACCTCCGTCGGGTGGAAACACCGTTGTGAGTGAGTGACCGACGCTCCATCAATATCAGTCCGTCAGAGGCGGCCACTTTTGCATCTTTCTCTCTCTCTCTCCATTCCGTCCCTTCACGAGTCCATGATCTTTCCCTTTCCCACGTCCGAAGCCCGCACTCCCCCCCCCCCCCCGCCATACACCCAAAACATCCTCCCCGAATACATCAGCCTCCTTCCAACCCCCACCTCCTCCTCGCCAACCTTCGCCAATCTCCCACCACCACCCGCCACGCCTCATCCTTCACCCGCGCGCGATATTTTCGTCTCGCTTGACGCAACTCGGAAAGACGCGGGTCATATTATATCCGCGCATCTACCGAGAGCGCCATCTACCGATCTCTCATTCCGAAATTCCTCGCGAGCCTTTTCGTCGCATCGACCACGTCCACGACAAGGGACCCAGTCGCGGTTTTAGAGGCAGTGTGGATGGCGGGTTGCCCCCGCAATTTCTGGAACAGTTGAAAATATTAATATTCGTATTTATTTGATATGCTACTGAGATACATAGATATAATTTTCAATTGATATTTGTTTATAACATATTAAGGCGACTTTGACGCACTCATTGCTGAAAATATGCATAAATCAATACACTAGACAAGTTCAACAATAAATTTTTATAATACCCAATGTAAAAATCACCAGATCTATCAGCGAATACTGAAGGAGATAGTGGGCCAATAAATATTTGGAAATGTTGCCTTGAATTCAATCATCAGCATTGAATGAGTTAACACTTTTTCCGTTCACTAACTTCAGTGATGATAGGAGCAGTAAATAAGTGAAATCAGTAAATATTTGCAAAAAAGGAAATACGTGAGATGTGTAAAAATTTTCCACGTGGATTTACATCTTTCCACTCTTGCTGCTTATTTAGACATTTAGATATTAAAGGGAGAAAACCTTCCCATGAAACACATATGGCTCAGAAGGACTCAAAATGTAAAGGAAATTATGACCTGCTTCAATAAATTTTTGTAAAACCCAACGTAAAAATCACCAGATCTATCACTGAATACTGAAGGAAATACTGAGGAGAACACTTTTTCCGTTCAACTAGCGAATTCCGACTTCAGTTGCGTCTTTTTTCAAGTGATAATTCAAACTATTCTAGGTCGTTCTCCATTGAAATTTTTAATTACATGAGCTCAACAAACATGGTTTAAAAATAATTAATGGATATATAAAAGCCATTTGTCTACATCTCACTCATTATCGCTGAGAGGAATAGGGGAGTTTCCTTCATCAAAGAAAACGAAATGCAATGATTGCGATTCCTTACCCACCATTAGTGTATTCATAATATACAAATTATTTGGTTTTAGAAATTCCAGTTTAGACGAATGGCAACGGTCAATTTTAACCTCATTTGAAAAAGGCCAGATTGGCGCCAATGCGATTCCGCTCAACGTGACGTCACAGGGACCTAGCTTCTTTACGACTAGATAGGAGTTTTACATCGTTTGAGATTACTAATGCATGCATGAGGCACAGAGCTCAGGGAAACATCTCTTAATAATCACACATTAAAAATGCCTAAGTTCGGAAAGTTTCCTTCGTTTGATAGGGGAATAATAATCCTTATTGAAGCCAAGCGCTGCCAGCTAGCAGGGTACTCAGCTACCTGCTAGCAGCCTGCATCGTATCAGCGCTCAAGCCTCGCCCCAAGGTCACCTCACAAGGCGGCAGGTGGAACCAGAAATACGTCACACGGACTTTTTCCCATCATTACTACTTAGCCGTCGCGTTTTAGCGCGCTTGAAAATTTTCACTTTTCGTTTAATCGCGAAAAATAGATATCGTCATTTAAAAATCTAAAAGTGTGAAATTCGTACTCCAGGAGTAATAATCTTTCGATTTAGGCGATAAAAAATAATCGGAAACCACCCTATTGCAAACCACCAAGGTGCCGCGGAAAGAACGAGGACAACGACACGAGGACACGAACGAGGACACGAACGTTCAACAAGTCCTTAGAATCTCCAAGAAATTATCCTCTTAGTATCAAAAATCTATGTTGACTAGAAAATAGCACTCGCGGCCAGTCAGCTATTAAAGTTTCAGCTGTATATATCTTATAGTTTCATTGTTCTTCCGATTGTAGTGAACAACTTTCATTTGTTTATAAAAATGGATAAAATTTAGTTTTGTGCGGTGATCAAAAATTTGTTTTTGAAAGGGTTAACGCCGAAAGATATCAAAGCTAACTTGAATGAAACTTATGGAAGATCTGATCCTTTGTTTGAAACTATTTCAAATTGAGTAAATGAGTTAAAACTTTGCCGTACATCAAAAAAAAAACGAACATTATTCCGGACGCTCTGTGGGAGTGTCTACCCCCCCAAAATGATTGACAAAATCCAGGATATGGTTTTAAGTGCTAGACTAATCAAAGTGCGCGATGAAGATAAGGCCACAGGCATATCGCAACGCAAAATTGCTATAATTTTGCACGAAAATTTGGGTGTGAAAAATAGCAGCAAAATCGCTGCCGCGTTTTCTCACATTGGAGAATTAACGCCTCAACGGTCGACTCAAAGGCTGTTTTGGCGATTTTCCCTCGCAATCCTGAGGATTTTCCGCTTAAATTCATAATTTTTGATGACATATGGATTCTTCACTACACTGCAGAGACAAAACAATAGCTAAAACTGGAATTTTGAAAATGAACGGGCCCCATAGCAGGCGAAGATGTTGAAATGGGGCGGTCAAGTCATGGCAACGATATTTTGGAATGTATGCGGAATTATCTGCAGCAATTAATTCGAAAAGGGAAAAGCGATAACAGGAGAGTATTAAGTATCGTTATTGGACCAGCTGAAGCTGGAAATCAAGAAAAGCGCCCCCGTTTAAAGCAGAAAATATGTTTCCTTCAACAAGACAGTGAACGGCTACACACCTATTCAGAGTCAATAGCCAAAATTACAGAATTAAAGTTCCAATTACTACTAAATTCACCGTATTCACCAGATTTAGCCTCCAGTGACTATTTATAATTTCAAAAGTTGAAGGAATGGCTTTGCGGAGAAAGTTTTACGTCTATGGAAGAGGTCATCGCCCGAACCAATGCTTGTTTTGAGGAGATCCCGAAATTCTACTTTTTGGACGGCTTAAAATGCTTAAAAATTTTACACGGCTGAAAGAAGACTATAATGAAAAATATAAAAAAATTGACCCAATATTATTTGTTTTTACAACTTTTTCTAAAGACTTATTGAACGACCCTCGTAATGAACAATGACCTCTGGCGGCGGTAGGGGGCGAGATTGCATTCAACAGGCTCCGCGAAACAAAGTAGGTATAAACTTCACGACGTTTCATGACACTCGCCTTATTTCCATAAATATTTCGATATATTTTCTTCTAACTGTTCATCGAGGAGCGAGGATCTAGTGGATAAAGATCATGGCAGCTAATAGAAGAATCATGGATTCAAATCACGAACGTAGCCATCGAATACCCCCATCCATAAATCCTCGTTCGTAGAGCGACTTGGCCCAGGAAAAGGAACTGGCCACCCTAAACTGAGTATTCCCTCACTGGCCACCCTAACCTGAAATCATACACCTGTAGCTGAGTGTGGAGATAACTGCACTCTCACCTTTCCAAACCAACGTTCGGGTCGAGTCGCTGAATGAACTTTATTTTAATAGAGTATTGACCGAAAAAATACTTTCCATTCTAAATGTTCTGGAAATTGCATTTCAAAGCCCTACATTTTTGTTCAAACTCGTAGAGTAATTCATGCCTAAATAATCGAATACTTTCTATAAATACTACCATTTATAATTAGTTTTGATACAGACATGTTACAATGTTTGTTATGCCAAATGAGTCATATTTAAAATAAAACTTAGGCTCTTCACCGGACAACTTTAAATGTTATTGGCAAATCAATGCAGTGATTGAAGTAAAATCATCTAAGAAATACGAAAAAGACGCTATGATGGGCTCAAGTAGCTAGAAAAAGTAATGACTTAAACATTTAAAGATTTACTTATCCACATTCTACATGAACTAATTTTGCTTTTTTTTTTAACCCCTATAGATCTCTTTTGTGACGGCAAAAATTTTATAGTAACATAGCTGTGCTAGAATAATTTGATTTGAATCGCGTAGAGCGGAATTATCTCCAAAGGTGCATCACTCCCACTCGTCCAGTCTGATTTCCTAACGAATTACCAGTCATAACTTTATCTCCTTAAATTTTACATGAAATGTAGAGCAGTATCTTTTCACAATTTGACAGTCTCGATAAAAAATCACTTTGCAAGTTCACCACTGACAATTTATTACCATGGTTTCAACACCTATGTGTTTATCAAGGTGTCGAAATGCCCCGATATGTGTCGAAACGATGGCTGGAAATAGTTTGTCAGTGAGGAACGAGCAACGAGAATTTTCTTTCTCTGTAATATGGTTTCACAAAGTTAAACCGGAAGTGCCAAAGAGTGATTAAAATTATCACAACTATCAAAAATTTTTCAAATGAACTGTCTCACATTTGAGAAAAAGATAACTCATGAAATGGGTCCACTCTAATTAGTACCTCGTAATTTTCAATTTTTTAACTTTGGTAACTTAGTAATGTGTCCGGAGACAAAATACGATGGGTACAGCAGTGATGAGTTTTTTTATCAAGGTTTCGCTATGATTATTAAACAAAGTTTAGTTACAAAATTTTTACAGATATTATTAAGGAAATGCATGTTTAAAATGTGACGTTGTGAAATTTTGAAAAGAAAAGTCAGATTAAGGCATGGAGATTATTAAGATCATACTTAACTTATATATTTTGTTTCCAACACTTAATGCGACTGTTACACCTTTTACGTTCTACTAGGGAATTTTGACTTCTGTTAAAGTATAGGTACATTAGGTAATAACTCAAGTTAATAATAAAAGGTATATCGATAATACAAATTTAAAAAATAAAACTTCTAACAATCTTTTTTTCTAGATAATGGGGTTGATTTTTCCAATAATTTTCTCTGTTCCCAGCCAACAGTGTCTGTTTTAAGTGACTCACGGTCTGTGCTAGCATATTATTCAACGTCTGAGGATCCATTTGTAAAAATATCATGGTGAATTAATTCCACAGCCTAAAGTAAAACTACCGTGAAAACTTATGAACTACAATAAAAAAGTAAT
Organism: Ischnura elegans; assembly: GCF_921293095.1. Taxonomy (NCBI): domain Eukaryota; kingdom Metazoa; phylum Arthropoda; class Insecta; order Odonata; family Coenagrionidae; genus Ischnura; species Ischnura elegans. The sequence continues at coordinate 37,847,860 of NC_060247.1, forward strand.
AACAGCAAGATTCTTTTGGTTAGCATTTGAATTGTCATAAGAGAGCGAATTTTGATCCAAAAAAATATTGAGAATGAGGGTACTTCGCCCACGTTTTCAAACACAGGCGTCTTCGATCCAGTTACTTAGCGGCGATAAAATAATTAGCGATAAATTGTAAAAATGGTCACAGAAACAAAAAAATAGTAATCTTTCAATAAAAGTTGACTGCAATTCTGATACACACCTACTTTTCACTTCTTTAAAACATTTTTCAAAGAAGTAAACTCGACTTCACACTATTATTTTCCATAAAATTCCTAATTTTCAACAAGGCACTCGAAGCGCATGAGGAAAGAGATTGACACTTTTATTTGATGCTGATTCGTGATGCACAAAGGTTAAGAAAACACTTAGCTGCTCTTAACCTTTGTGCATCATGAAGGAGTTTCACCATGTTACGCCAACCACCATCGCATTTTGATGCTGATTCATTCGACAAATGTATCTTACGGTAGCCAATCCTTTGGCTGATGCGCCAATGTTGACGACCAAATGAAAAAAAATACCACAGACTACCTGCGTGCGATAAAATTAAACCCAACCGACACGGGATTAATTTTAACTGCGGACGCAATGACGGAGCGTTTTGCGTCAGCACTAAAGCGTATTGGGACCAAAGAAACCCACATCAGTTTACAGATAGGCGGAGGGGGGCTAAATTTAAGTATTTCGCACGTAACGGTTTTTCGCAATTTCATTTCGAACTACCTACGTTTCTTTTATTTTGGCGCTGCATCAAAGATCTACAAAGAGAATACGATTGCGGAAGGAGGATAAGTATTTTCACAAGCGCAGATATCAATTGATACCAGATATGAAAACGACAAGGGTGTGTACGATTGCAATATCACTAACACAGTTTTCAATGCGAGACAACATCCAGTTCAGTGTTTCCTTAAATGGGTTACCGGAGCACACTGCGCCCTTAGAACTACGATTACGAAATTTTCATTTCCTTTTCCGTATTCGATGCCATATTTTTTTATTAGCAAGGTTTTTCTTTTAAAGTCAACTCATCCTTAATAAAGCTTGGACTCAGTGGCGGATCTATGGGGGGGAGGGGATAAGAGGGCTATAGCCCCCCCATGGGTATCCAATTTATACTAGATAGAATGGCGATTTTTTTCCGACCCCCACTACTGCTGGAATTTTAACCCACCCCCCTTGTCCCTATCCTGGATCCGCCCCTGAGCTGGACTCACAAGTTATTGTTATTAAAGAATTCTAGCGTTTAACGAAGGTTGGTATGGAGTATTTGCGAAGTATTCTGGCAATATACCCTCTCTCACTTGCCTGTTCAATCCACAATAATCCCTACTCCCTATCATCCTGTCTAAACTTCCAATTCTCTTCCTTTTTTTACCAAATTTCTTCTCTTTGACACTCTTTTCAACATCCCCTTCAGGTGTGGATGGAGCGACTGCTGAGGGGACCCCTAGCAAAGAGCTTTAAAAAATTTTAATTTTCAATGAAATTTGCGACAATTTTCGGCCGCTCCTCGTATCCCAAAGCGGCAGTTCGGGTCCTGAAGATGGCGACCTATCTGTCTCACATCCACTCCCTCAATTAAATGGCAAGCTCTACCCTCTCTTCATTATGCTCAATTAAAAAAAGACCGTCTTTGAACCCTTGAACATTTTTTTCAGGTTATTTAACACCCCTTGATTTTTGGCGAGATATGAATTAAACGGCCAAAACATCCTCATTAAAAATGAACAAAAACTATTTGAATAAGCCGGGAATAAAACCCAACTTTTCTTCTTAAAAATGTTTGTAAATAATGTGGACTTGTAGGTCACTGCGTAAGGGCACGTCACGTCACTGGCCAATCCGCGGTTAATTCATGAAACAACTGAAGAACATAATTCGATAAAAACCGAGCCGGGATATAATCTAATGAATGTGAGATACGATTCCCGCCATAAAATTGTTCCAGAATATCAAGTCGGGACTACAGCTCTTTAATTCTCCTGTAAGTCGAGTAAACCAGCCAAGGGGACTACATATAGGTGGCCCAATTCCATCTCATAGAAGGCTAATTTCTGTTGCCACATCGGTCACATTTTCATCGGTTTACAATAATGTCCGCAGCGCCGTAATGAGTGTAATGCGATCCCATTTTTCCCTATATTTTGCAGTATAATGTTTGTAATTGCGAGTAACAGTATTGAAAAGTTATGAATTTGATAGATAATATCATCATTTAAATAATTTTCGGTTAAAACCGCTGATTATAATTTATTTCCCCATGGAACTCGGAATAATTTGGCCGTCAGCGATGCGAGTGGCCAAGGGCGTACATAGGATCATAACTACGGGGTGGGGGGGGGGGAGGGGCAAGCCTTAGTCTAGGGGGCAAGACAAGTTGTGACATTTTAGCATGTAAAAGGTGAATGAAATCAACATTTTAATAAAATAATAACAGCGCTTTATTAGTTTTTGAGATTATTTCCTTGAAAAAATAGTTTTATTTTAGTTTCATATCTATACTAATGCATGTCATTTTTCGTGAGTTTAAAGAAGATTTGTTGAATACTTTCGTTTCAGTTCAGTACTGATTTTGCTTAAAGACTTGTGCGCTGCCCCCCTGCCCCTCGCTGGGTGCGCCCATGCGAATGGCAACTTTTGTAAACTCATTTAAATGCGCGGTGGTTGACAATACATTTTGAGATCGACTTGAGGATCCTCTTTTGTTATATTCGTTCCGCCAGCATTTTGTCGCAAGTATTTTTTTCGACGCTTTCACCTCCAACATACGGCGCTGGGGAGCGCCTAGGTATTTATATATTTCACCTCCGTCGAGTTGACGGATGGCATCCCCAACAGCTAGTTGTGCGTCTTCTTTTGTCTGCGAAATTCTTCCTTCACCAAATGCTTGGTCGTATACTTTTCCAACCCGAAATTCATCCTTCAACCTTGCCGTGCCTAAAGACTGTCTCCTTTAACCACCTCAGGTGTTTCCTAACAGGCATAAACTACTTGTCGTTCGCATGAAAGAAATGAGGGAGGTAATGCTATTTTATTTTTCAATGTACAAGGTACAAAACTTCAATACCTTAACTTGAATAATTAGGGGATGAGGTGCTCATTAGGGCGGATCGCAAAAATCGATTTTTTTCAAATCCATCTGGCCCAATGAAAAAAAGTTGTGGGACCGATCAAAAATAAGGCCTGAAAATTTTGAGACCTCTACGTGAACCCCTGACCCTCGCTCAAATGCAATTTAGGGGGGGAAGGTCAAAATTCGAAAAATATAAAATTTTATGGTCATTCCTTATAGATTTTGCCGACTTACTGCCCTTTTTGGGCAAACATTTCGTGCATTTTGACGTATCTGCCACCGTTTAGCCACAAAATGCCTAATTTGAGTCCGCGCCCGCGAAGAAAATATTAGAACGCCCGCGCAGCGTCGCGGATACAAGAGCTGCTAGCCGATCCCGTCCCCTCCGCGCTCGGTTCTCCCCCTCCCATGCCTCGAATGCAGCAAAATTCATCCCGCGTGTGCTGCTAGGAGGGCGTTTATCTTTGATAATATAAATCGGAAGATGGTAGAAGGTAAAAAACGGTGCGTAGTGAGACGACTTGTCCCTTATTTGGCGCCTCGTCGGCGTTAAACAAATCGATGTTACCAACTTTTAGAGAAGTGATGAAATATTTTTAGATCTGCGAACGCAGGAAAGGAGCCTGCGGTCTATGAAGACGCCTCTCGAGTGGCTATGAAGGAGTGGGAACTTAGGATATACACTTCAATTCCGGTATTGTCCGACAGCTGTGTCTAAATGGATTTTGGGTGAAGGCCGCTCGCGTCCCCTCCCCGCTCGCCTCTTCCACGCCCCAAATGCACCAAAATTCACACCAAGTGCGTCTTTCTTCGTTAGTCTTACTAATATTTGATGTTTCAGCATCGTCCGGTGAGGAACAATCACGAAAGAATTACTCAATTATCTGCTTTCCAGTCTGTATTTCTTATATCAGAGTCATTCCTCGTCTTTCGCTGCTGTCAACAAAGTTTTGGTGAATTCTTTCACGAATATCTCGTCCACATGTATGATAAAAAGAATATTTAACTTCAAATTTGAACGTTCACTAATATATTATTAATTTCCACAGCGCTAATCTCAGATATAGCCGAAGGAACCGGAGTCTCTCTCCAATATATCATCAGCGTGTAGTCCTATTCGTCGATATTAAAATCCAGCAATTAAAAAAATCTCGGATTTGTCGCAAAACGCATCCTTGCAGCAACGCAAATTGGATCCCTAGATTACCCTCCCAACGTTTATGTCGCAAATCCAAGTCAGCATAGTGCAATTAGCAAATAGACCACTGTAAGGGATGAAATACGGATTTAATGCTTTCCCGACGAATGATATGGGTAAACTCTTTTCGGGATTCAACAAAATTTATCCCTTAGGATGAGCCCTGAGTCGGAGATTGAAGTGTTGGCCATTATGGAAAAATTAACCCGGTGGGAATCCCGTGATGAGTTTACCCACACTGCAAGGGATGTTGGAATTATTCTTGTAGCAAAGGGATGATGCCTCCTTTTTTAATTTTGTGTATCTACTTTTCACTCCGAGAGGAATCGATAATCGCAGATTTTATAACTTTTGCTAATCCTCCGACGGGGGAGGCAAACCTCCAAAAGTGGGACCCTGTTTCTTCAATTAACACCACACATTCCCCTCTAAACTTGGATTGATAAGTCCTCTTGCCTTTTTTCATCAAACAAGAGTATAGTCTTTCGTTCCAATAAAATGGAGCCCTTTGATGAAACCTCTCTTTTCTTATCCACAGTAGGCAGGGCCGGGCAAAATACAGGCCGAGGAGTATTTGAAATACAAAATACTGCACAAAATGTATTTGAAATGCAAAATACCAAATACCTTGGACTTCGGTATTCGAAATACAAAATAGTATTTTAAATACTTTTTAAAATACAAAATACACTTGTAAGTAAACTAAGACATCTTTAAAAAAGTTCTAACACATAAATAAACATAAAAATTCTAACATACACATATACATTTGAGATTTTACAATATAAAAATTATCAAATGTTGCTCTCTGTGAATGAATTATTCCCCTTGAGGAATACAAGTTTTTCAAAAAGTTTGTCTGACAGAGATCCCCTCACAGGGGAATGGAGAAACCCAGCAAGTAAAAATAGTCTTTCCACTGGTGAAGATGAGCATAGGCTTGTATTAAATCTGATGAACATTTTCTTAATATTCGGATAATTTTTTAAACTCGACAGCGATTTGTCAGTAGGTAGCATATTTTTCTGTGTACGTAAGTGATTCTGGTACACTAGCTTTGATGTATCTTACGAAGTTATGACTTTTGCGTCGGCTAAAGTTGCGGGAACGATCATTGCTGTTGCTTGGTTCTTGCATATATCTCTATCACAGTTGGCAGACGCATTTTCCCCGAAGAAGTTCCAATTTGAGTTTATAGTCCTTAATGTTTATTTTATGAGGAAAGTAGAGATACAAATCGGCTAATTTCATTTTCTTCGAATGAATTGATGAAGAAAATTTTTGATACTATTCTCCCGTACAAGAATTGACGATGTTGACTCATCGATCTCCGAATATTCCCTTTTTTCCTCAGTTGTCGAGTTTCTTTAGGATTCAATCCAGCAGCCACCATCTTTCTTTTCGTCAGCTTGTCTTTCAAATTACTTCTTCATTGGGGGAAACTTATGCTCCTCCTTGCACTTACACTAAAAATATCGCATAATTAAAAATGTTCCTTTAAAATTGTTTGAGTTTTATACTTCAATAAAACCCTACTTTTGGCCTATTCTAATTTTCCGTAAGTTATAGTACTTCCTGTGGTACCGCTAAATCCATTTAGTCACATTCACAATGGAAGGGAAGCGCGTCACCATAGTTCGCACACCTTTATAGCCACTCGAGAGGCCTCTTCGTAGACCGCAGGCTCCTTTCCTGCGTTCGCAGATCTAAAAATATTTCATCACTTCTCTAAAAGTTGGTAACATCGATTTGTTTAACGCCGACGAGGCGCCAAATAAGGGACAAGTCGTCTCACTACGCACCGTTTTTTACCTTCTACCATCTTCCGATTTATATTATCAAAGATAAACGCCCTCCTAGCAGCACACGCGGGATGAATTTTGCTGCATTCGAGGCATGGGAGGGGGAGAACCGAGCGCGGAGGGGACGGGATCGGCTAGCAGCTCTTGTATCCGCGACGCTGCGCGGGCGTTCTAATATTTTCTTCGCGGGCGCGGACTCAAATTAGGCATTTTGTGGCTAAACGGTGGCAGATACGTCAAAATGCACGAAATGTTTGCCCAAAAAGGGCAGTAAGTCGGCAAAATCTATAAGGAATGACCATAAAATTTTATATTTTTCGAATTTTGACCTTCCCCCCCTAAATTGCATTTGAGCGAGGGTCAGGGGTTCACGTAGAGGTCTCAAAATTTTCAGGCCTTATTTTTGATCGGTCCCACAACTTTTTTTCATTGGGCCAGATGGATTTGAAAAAAATCGATTTTTGCGATCCGCCCTAGTGCTCATGGAAAAAGGAAGGGCTCATACTAACGCCAGGAAGAACAACGCTTATCATGTTACCTCGACGGTTGAACAAGCCATAATTATTAATTAATTAATCTTAAGAGGTATAGTATCATAAAGCATTCTAACCTTAGATGCAGCTGGCGGTAAACCCATCAAAGGAAGGGTTAAAATTCTCCACCCACCCATATGCAAGAGAAAAAACTGTACTCATATTAATAAAAAATGGTTCAAATCTACACATTTTGTCACACGTAGACCATGGTTTCGACACCGTGTGACATCCTCAGCTGTCGGTGCCAGGACAAAAAGTCTTTAGGTCTAGACCATGAGGGTCGAGGGTGAAATTGATTATCTAAGCCTTGAAGGGGCACAATTAAAAGGTGTCAAAAAGAACGCTTCACCTCATTCCAAAAGAAGTGGCCAATGAAAAATGTGAACGAGTTATGCATTCTCTTAAGATAGGATATGCAAATGATTAGGATGGGGATTGTGTAGCTATTTATATACATTCTGATTACAGGTCTCAGGGGGAACAACCAAGAAAACCATTGAAATCAAGTACCGACTTAATGCCGCAAATAGTAAACTTTCGGATAATATCAAGAGCCGCAATACATAAATAGGGACAATTTCATAAGTTTAATTTTTCCCGTCAAAAATAATTGGTAAGCTCCCTAGTGTAACCCAGATGATGTAACAATCCTAACCCCGATGCAGCAAGGAAGAAAGCGATAGTATCACCTTTGAGCATCGAGGTGAGAAAAGATATGATGCAGTGCAATCTACTGATCATTATCAATGTTAATACCGATGCAAGGTAAGGGACTGATAGCCGCCTGTGGCGTAAAATAGCACATATGACGTGGACGATAGCGGAATAATCTCAATGTTATATGACGCCTCTTCCCTTGAAATGGGCTTAAGGAGGTATTTCATTACGGCTGCTAACGTCTTCAGATGAAGTATGTGCTTGAGGCCCAGCTTCCTGCACGGCTGAGACGTCACCACGGCAAGCAGGACGAAGACGTCTGCGGGAAGGGACCGGATATTAGATCAATTAACAACGGACCGACCAGTTATCAGATGACGCACTTAATTAAGACATTCACTGATGTAGGCCGCGGGAATTGACGGCAGCAGTGCAAGAGAAGGACGTGAGTCGGCTTTTTGTCACGTTCATCGTAAGTGGTTCCATCGGGTGCCTTTGTGTAAACAAGCCATGAACAGAACCAACTCATCGATTGAGGCTATTGGAACATAAACAATGTTATTTTCTCATAGAGCCTCGCCAACCGACGATCCCGGAAGGACCTGTATTAAAAGAACGATGCCGAGACCCCTACTCCTATTACCAGGGATAACTATCCCTCGGCCTGAGAATGCATAATTTCATTGATATAAAAAAGATCAACCAGGATCCAGTTTTTAAAAAATAGCAACCTGCGGCAGGAATTGTCAAATCTATGTGCGTTTTATGTACAGCGAGTTTTTGGATTAATGTTCATCCCTTCAGCAGGGGATTAATAAGGCGACTTTAAGATTTTTTCCCATTCGCACGGAGTCGGGAACTCCATTAAATACTTCAGCAATACAAAAATATCCCTTACTAACATTTAAAGTAACAATTAAACGCCAAAAATTGGCGACAACAAGCGAAAACAAAGAAAATATTTGATTTGGGGATATTAATTATTAAATTAAATTAAAATACGAATATTTTTGGCGACATTAAATTTTGCTGATTGGTATTAAATTTCAGATAATAACCAAAATTAATTTTTTTAAATTTTTTTCGACTATTGTTTTGAAATAGAGACACGGAAATATTTCGCTAGCAAAAATTTGGTAAAGCTTCTTTCATTTACTGCCACCATAACGTTTATGTCTTATCAATGAGAAATGAGAAATTTTCAATGAGAAATGAAATATTCACATTTTCGTTCACTTATTTTCTCCCCAATGATAAAAAAATTTCTTTTATTTCCCGGGGAGAAATCGTATTTTGGCATGAAAAATTGAGATTCATTATTCCTACTAAATTTCACATCTTTTCCTCATTGTTAGTTGGCGATGGTTCTTGAAAAAATGTTTCGTGGCCATAGCTCGGTGAATAAGGAATTACGGATGGGTAAAAAAACTTATGGATTCCTTTAGAAAACACCTCCTTATATTATTGACCGCTTATCATGAATCACCATGCACATACGGTCGACGCAAGCATATTATCTCCTTTTATAAGAAGAAAAATTCCCCTAACCCTATTCGTACTAGCCTTCTTCCTAGAGTACAGGCTATGCTGAGGGCAATTTAAAGCAATGAAACGCCTTAGGAAACATTATGAAGATTTTTTTCCATGAATCGTATGTGCATTTTTATTATCTAATACGAAATAGTTAACTATAATTATAATATATTAAACTGTCTGAAAAATGAATGTAATTATTGCTGTGTCATGAAATGTACCACATAGGGCCGCCATACTTATCGTCCGGAATGAAAGCACAAATTTTCGCATTCGAACAATTGAAGCTCGAACATGGTCTACGAGTGAGACGCATTTGCCGATTAATGTTCACTGTTATAGATTGAAGCATTTCAGGAATGCAATAGGGACAGGCCTTCGACATTTTTCTTATCACGATCCCCGATTTCAATCTACATATATTAATTGCAATTTTGAGGTGTACATTCAATTTTTTACCTGAAGAATACCAGGCGCTAAAAATAATCGTTGAGAATATAACTTATTTTTTTGATGTTATTTTTTTAAATTCATCATTACCTCAATGAGAAAACCTCATTCTAAGCGATGAATTTTGATCCGAAAAACCTCATATTTTGGAAGAAAGGGCCCGTAGTGATACGCATTCAAGGAAAGTATTATTTTAATTCATCAATTGGAACATGAAAAACCCAAAAACTCAATTCTATAGACGTAGTTCATGGATGTTTACAACAATTAAAGAGGGGAACTCACAACAAAAAGAATAGAATTAAAAACATCTGTCAGTGATTACCTTATAAAAATATCTTATATGAAGAAGATTAAATTTCAAACTATTTCCACGTCAACGCTGATCGATTATCTATCAATGACACGCACCCCGTCGTAACCATCTCTTATCAACGAAAGTGACGATAAGCTTAAGGTCACAACTAACACACTGGTGGACGCAATTAATTCCGATAAGATGAAGTCTCCTTGAGATGACAAGCGCATTTTGATTCAAACGTTGATTTATTTATTGCAGGAATTATGATAACCATTATCTGAAGGAGAAGGAAGGATTTTGGAGGAGTACCTACTAACGCAGGGAAGCACGTGCGTTACGCATTCCTCTAAGTCATCAAGGGTGGCATTGAACATCCTGCTGCTGACTATCAGAGGTGTTACTCAAATTTTCTACGGTGGATATTTTCAAGATCGCTGAATCTTTAACTAAAAATTAATATTAATGATGCTTACTAAGTTCACAATATAAACTATTGCACTCAAAATACTAGAATAAGTGCCTTGCGATAGAACAGTCATAATAGATAACACTAATAATACGTACCTACTTGAGGAAAGGCTCAAATAAAAATGGCATTGATCAAAAATGTAAAATCGTAAGTAAATTGAAATAGAAAGCCATGTAAAACTTAGAAAGAACTAAATGGACATAGGGTAACATTTTACCAAATAAAACACCTTAGCGATAAATGAGTGATAACGGAGTAAAAAAAGGGTTGGAGCAATATACAATGGCCAGCAGTACAGAAAACATCACTGACTTTAATTTTGAAAAAATGAAGCCCAATTACCGGAATTTAAACACGGGATATCGGAATCAGGATAAAATACTCTACGGCTATCACATCACTACAATCTCCCTTCATTTTTTTTCAATACTATCGTAACAAAAGAAGTTTCAACTCCTCAGTACTTCGTGATCTTTATCCTACGAAAAATTATTTGATATTGCCATCAGAATTAAAAGTAGCGACGAAGTAATTCCACTGTTAATTATTAAAGAAATTCCCACCGTATGATTACACCTCGATATTCAAATAAAATAAATAAATTTTCAAAGCATTCAAGCTCAAAAGAACAGTTTTCTGAGAAATTTCACTGTTACTTATACCACTACTTAGGTAAAGTAGTGGTATAAGTGACAGTGAGTATAAGTGAATTTTGTTCATAAGAACAGCCAAAATGAAATAAGATAAAATCGCAATTCGAAATTAACGTTACATGAAAGTGAAAGCATTGAGAGAAATTTGAAAAGTGAAAACGTTAGATCGATGTCTTTTCATTTGCGCCCCTTTTTCATCGGTGGCTTCGTGAGAAGACCCTGTCAATTGATTCGCAAGAGGCGTTTCCAACTCGACCCATCTATCCGTTCCTAATTGACGGAAGCGCCGAGGACAGCACTCATTAATCACGCGGGCGATCTACACAGCCAGTCATCAATTGTTGCGAATCCAGTTTAGTAAATTCCGTTGGGTTCCCGCTCCAGCAGAAGAACGTGCTTAAAAAAAAGTCATTGACATTTTATGAAGTATTACGCGAGCACTGATATAATGGTATTGTTAGTGTTGATAAAAGTGCCGAAGAAAAGTTACTACGCTCAATACAGTTACCTTGTACAAAAAGTAATCCTTAGGAATACAAATTACTGATTTAAAAAATAATCAGTGAAATTAGAGTTACAATTATTTCTTGTAAGACTGTGCACTCTGTGGACCACCTGTCTACTGTCGAATACTACATCTACATCTACATAATACCCCGCAAGCCGCCTAAAAGGCGTGTGGCAGGGGGTGTTAGGACACCAGCCGTTTACAGCTTTAAAAAAAAAAATTAAGTGCTCAAACGAAGTTGGGACTAGCGTTTATTAAAGTCCTTTATGGTTCGGGGGAAAAACGAATTCGCATATCTATCCGTTCGGCAAAACATCTCTCTTAATTTATCACTTCTATCGGACCTGGAAATATAGTGTGGCTCTAATATTATGTTCTCTGTGTCGCTCTTAAAGATATCCATTCTCAATTGTTCAAGCAATCTAAGCCTCGCGCGCAGCCTCCGAGTCTCCAACGGCTCCCAGCCTAATTCGCTTAACATCTGGGTAACACTGTCTGTACGCCCGTAGCAGTTTTTGACGAAACGCGCAGCCTTCCTTTGAATTTTATTCAGTTCGGGGATTAAGTCTTTCTGCACCGGATCCCATATGCTCGCTGCATATTCAAGGTGCGGTCGGACGAGAGCGAAATAGCACCTTTCCTTTACTTTCTCATCCGAAAATCTTCCCACAATACGCTTGACGAATCCTAATTTCTTCAGGGCTGTGCCGCAAATATTCTTTATATGTGTTCCCCACGTGAGGTTCGAGGTTATCGTAACTCCCAGGTACTTCACTTCGTCTGTTGCCTTTACATTAATGCCATCCACTGCATAAACGTGGTTAGAGTTGGACGAATTCCGCAAGAAATGTACCGCCATGCATTTGCTCAGATTAAGTTTGAGTCCCCACTCTTGGCTCCAAAAATGAACGTTTTTTAAGTCAGATGATAGAATTTCATAGTCAGAGTGATCACTAATTTCGCGATAGATGACAGCGTCGTCAGCAAATAAACGTATTTTACTGCTAATGCGGGAGCAGAGATCATTAATGTATATAATGAACAACAGGGGGCCGATTACGCTTCCTTGTGGAACACCTGATGTAACGTTTACAACATCGGAGCTAATTCCGTCAAGAACAACTTTTTGTTTACGATCTCTGAGAAAGTCGCGTATCCAGTTTAAAACTGTTTCGTTTAATCCGCATGACTGTAATTTGTATAAAAGTTTGTTGTGAGGTACAGTGTCGAAAGTTTTCTTAAAATCTAGAAACAGTGCGTCAACTTGTCTTTTCGATTCACCAGATTTTATAACGTCGTGAAGAAAGAGCGCGAGCTGTGTTTCGCATGATCTACCTTTTCGGAATCCGTGCTGACAGTCATGGAGGAAGTTACGTCTGTCCAAGAAAGCCATGATATTGCTAACGACGATATGCTCAAGTATCTTGCCTATAATCGATGTTAATGAAATCGGACGGTAGTTGCCTGGGTCATGTCTGTTTCCCTTTTTGAATATGGGTGTAACGCTTGCAATTTTCCAGTCTGGCGGTAACTTCCCTTCGGAGAGTGACTTCTGGAATATGATCTCTAAATAAGGTGCGATCTGTGGAGCTAACTCCCTGAGGACACGCGCGGGTATTCCCTCCGGACCCGGAGATTTACTATTCTTAATCGATTGTAGTTGTTTAGTTATCCCATCACGTTGTATAGATATTTCTTCCATCGATTCCTCAGTATATGGGATGTCTAAATTGAACTGAGTATCGTCAGTAGTGTATACACTTTCGAAGTGGAAATTTAAAGTGTTAGCTTTGTCAATATTTTCGGTGACAAGTTTACCATCTTTATCAAATAAAGAATCTACGGTTGAATGTTTTCCCTGAAGCTCTCTCGCGTATGACCAAAAGGATTTCGGATTTTCTTCGAGTAATTCACCAAGTACTTTTTTCTTAAACTTTCGCATTGCCGTTCACATTGATTTCTTGGTCATTGAGCGTTGTGCAGCGTAACTTTCTTTAGCTTCAAGTTCCTTCGATTTATTACGTGACGTGATGGATTTTCTGTACAAGTTGTATAGTTTTCTCTGTTTCCTAAGTTCCCTTCTGGCATCGTTATTGTACCAGCGAGGTTCTTTATTATCACATTTCAGTTTTTGCGGAATATGTTCGTTGATTCCTTGGCGCAGAATTTCTAGGAAGTGTTTCCATGTCGCATCTGTGCTTTGGTCCTTTTATGTAACTACGAATTTTTTGTAGTAGTCATTAAGCATCTCGCCAAATTTAGTGAAGTTGCATTTATCAAATAAGTAAATTTTGCGTTTAGGTTTTACGGCTGACACTACATCAATTTTTAACGTTGCAAAGATTACTACTATTGTAGTAAAAATGTGGAAAATTGAGACATGGAAAATGTAAATTGCAATTTCACTTGCGATACGTGCAATTATAACTGCTGTAACAATACAAAGGACGTCATTTTTTTATCATTCATAATTAGGCCACAACATAGGAGTGGATGAAGCTAAACAAGAAAATTATGGTGCTCAGGGACTCAAAATTATCTGTAGGACTAAGTGAATCAGGAAATTTATTGTCAATTACGAGCAAGTGACGATTACAACGAAATTTACAATTCCTTTTTCATCGTAAGGGGTAAATTACCAATAAAAATGACATTTCTGAAAAAGTAATCGTTACAAGTAATCCGATTACTTTTACTACATTACTTACCAACACTGGGTATAACAAAATTCCGAACATTCACATGCGGTAAACAGTCACTCGTAATGGCTTCGCCATTAAATGTCAAATTAAAAATAATGACCAGAACAATGTCGAGTTAGCATTGAAATTACATCAATCGGAAACAAAGGGAAAATAAATGAAATTTAGCAACTTTAAAAAAAATTATTAACGCCAAAAAATCAAATTTCAGAATCACCCCAATGAATTGATAAAGCCTTACAAACTGATTAGGAAATTCATCCGTAAAAATAGATTTATACGTATGCCAAAGCCGAAGTACAAAAACGATCCCTATGGTTCATTACTCAAGCATACAACTATGCATGACTGCATGACATGTGATTCCTGACTGAAATTGACTCTTTTCATTCCAAATTACCCCACTATGCTACATAATCCTACATAATCCTTGAAAGAATCTTTATCATGTTCTATAAAAACTACAAATACGATTTCCATAGCTCTGAGCAGAGAGTATGCTTCTTTTCCCTTATTACATCCATGCTTTAACTATTCCCTGGTAAGATAGCCACCTTACACTCATATTTACCTCGGAAGCTTTTCTTACATTTTTCTCACTATTTACGAGTAATTTTGTCACTTCCTCACTCTTTTAGCGAATAAAACATACAGTGCTAAATATTTTTCTCAGAAGATCTTTCATTGAGGATTTTAGTGTTCTATTATATGATCATAAAGAGTACAAGGTGAACTGGTATTTTACCGACTTAGATGTCATGTGGAGGATTCCTGTTGATAGACGCAAATCGAAACATTTGAGTTAGATATGACGAAACTCACCGAGTATGACACCCGATATTTTCAACAAAATAATACAAGGCGAGCACGAATCAAACATAGAGAAATATCACACATTGTTCATTGCAATAAAATGACTTGTGAATCAGCGGTGGATCCAGGGTATCATGCCAAGGCATCCATCCCAAGAGTATAAAATGAACGCCAAGGCTTATAATTTAAAATTCGAGCGCCACTTATTCATAGATGTCGCGTAGAAATTATGTAACAATAAATTGTGAATACAATCGTTGAGTGAATATAATTGTGAATACAATCGAAAAGGCATGACCTATTATGGACCTTAAAATGGGTTTCTTCTTTACAAGTCTTCAGTAAATGCTATCGCTGCGTCGTCCTCGTATTACCTTTGTTGCTTTCTAAAGTCAACCTTTAGCCGCTCTAAAGCTGGCTAAGAATACAAGAATTCAAGGTACCATTTTAATAAGATTTACCAAGCTCTGAATAGCAATGATAATGCAAAACCTCAGCAATACACATCGCCTTGAAGGTTGGAATCAACAACACGCAGGGATTTTAATTACCCGATGAGCTTTCCCGAGGAAAACCGACGTAAAGGGCCTACGGCAGGCACGTAGCCGGGAAGAGGGTTCAGGGGCTTTAGACCCCCGAAATTTTTTCCCTTGAAACGAGTACCTGCGATTAATCTACTGAGAGGACCACCAGCTCAGGGGTACTTATCCGTTGATACTCGATTTTTCAAATGAAAAATCTAGCCAAAACCCTGAATTTATAATGTTTTTTTTGGAAAAGAAAAATGGTAGTCTGATAATATAACGTACGGATTAAGGAGCTATGGCTATTTAAATATATGGTCAGCCCATAAAGTCACTAGAAGCCGTTAAAAATGAGAAAAAATTTCAAATCGTAATTCCCTCAAAAATCGAAATTTTACTTTCGCTTGTGAGTCGTTAAGCTGTTTTTTCATACATTTCAAAGCATATTTTTTTCTGAAAGGGTGAACGTTTCCTAAGAATTGTAAGGAAAAAAATTATTTGTTTTTATTAATTTTTCATTTGATAATTAAAAATTCAAAAGTCCACTATTTTTTCATGGAGTGGAAATAATTGTATGAGGGCGAAGAGACTCGATCGAAAAATATATATGGCAAGAAAGACCTGAACTTTTACTATATGCTTCAAAAGAAAAATCTTGCTCCAACTTGCACCTTTTCCTTTAAGAATGGGATATGTATAAAATGACAAGGCGGTCGCCCAGTCCGATAATAAACAGCGGAATTTCCTGATTTAGTTGTTGCTCTTATTTAAATCAAAGGTTCTTCCCACGGCTCGCCGTTCTTGCATTAGATACATTAAGTTCTGAAGCCAACCTTTAACTAACGCTCTAAAGATCGCTTGGGCTAGAGTACACGTAATAATTTTCTTAAGATTAACCAAGCTTTGGCTACCAATGGTAATGAAAAATCCTCAGCAGTACGCATTGTCATGCAGATTAGAATCAACAACACGGTTAGGGATTATAACGATCCCATGCGATTTTTAGAGGGGAATATACTTAACCACGGCAGCGAGTCTCGTAGTTGCATCAGACATTTTTTTCAGCATCGGCTCATCTGTCATCCACTAGTGGCTGGCAACCATTCTATCTCTAGTGACGCGGTGCCGTGCACGCACCTACTACGTGCTGTCGAGCCGGAGTTAAGGTTTCCCTTAAAAAGAGCGACGAAGCCCCAGATCGGCGTTCTTAAAAGCATTTACTCCCACGTTTGGCTGTCGTCATGTTGTTTCGAAAAGATGATGATGATAGGCTGCCAGTTAGCTGCTCCGCGCCAGTACGTAAGTGAATTGACGTCATTGTCGATCGCATTTGGGAGAGCTGGCAGGGGCTGGGAGGAGAAGGTACAGGATTAGGGGTGGGTAAAGGGAGGCAGGAGGGGAGGGTGGGGGGCGGGCTTACCTCGTGTGAGTACCGCAGTCGCCGCCGATGCCCGCCGCGGGAAACGCTGAAAGGCAGATAGCCTGCCGGCACATGCTACAGTGGTATCGATTCTGGTTTGCGTCAGAACCTAGACGCGAGTGATCGGTGGGGTTGGTAAAACGTCTTTAAGCGCGTGCAGCCGCCTTTCACGTGAGACTGAATTATATTAGAAGTTGACGCTGACATTCGCATTTCACCGCACTGAGGCTACAGTGATACCAATTCATGGAATAATAATATATACAATCATAGTGGTAATACAGGTCTGGTAAAATATCAAAGGAAAAAGATTAGGAACAGATCAGATCCACAAAAACTAAAGCAATAGCCATAATTTATTTTGAAGATCTATATTGTTCCTGATATTTTTCATTTATACATGGTAATATGTATATTAATTCCACATCGAAACAACCAGCACTATCCATTTTAAAGACGGTCATTATCTCTAAATTTAGTGTTAACTGGGTGGTTATCCATTCCTCGCTAAAAAGAAAAGGAATTGGTTATCAAAGGAAAAAGATTCTAAAACAATGCAGTCAACATAGAATAAAGCATTGGATGTGCAAATTTTTTTATTTTCAATGGATTTGCATTGCTCCATATATTTTCTCTTTGATGAATAATTGCAGAAAAATCTCACATGGCTACATTGAATAATTAACCTTCATTTAAAAATCGTCAGTCCTACTGCTGGAATTAACTTTATGGTTTTCCATTACCACAGAGGGGTTTATATGACTATCGCTGAACCACACTAGAGGATGGTATATAATTTACTTTTTGCTACTTGCTACAAGGAAGTATAAGTTATTATCACCATTGATTAATGCAATTAAACGATGATGAGAAACAAACTTTGTAGTGTCCCACAGTTGAAAAAATATGAGTGCACCCATTCACTTAATGGTCGAAAAGATTCATGTGATGAATTATTCATGATGATCCAATGTATCTACTGAATTAACTGCCAAAGAGAGTGAGAGAAGAGGCAAGTCTCCTATAAATGTAAAGAGGCTCAACAACTAATTTTGCCACATCATGAGGCATTTGAGACATGATGGCCTGATGAGGACAATCATCAAGGATCTAGAGAATGCAAAAAACAGAAAAGTAAAGCCCTAAATTATTTGTTTTTCCAAAATTAAAAAAGATGCAATAGAGAAAAAATACATGAATATGAAAAGATTTTCCACTAGGAAAATATAGAGGAGAGATTTTGCAATCTCAGGAATGTTGGCTGATGACGATCCTATTAGAAAAATCGAATAAGAGACAAAATCACTGCACCATCTCAGTCTTCTCTCCCTGACAAGCTACATTTAGTCTCTGTTAACGTATATGGACAACGTTTCGGAGGTGATAGAACACTCCATTATCTCGGCAGATGATTCAGCTTCACCCCAAAGACGGAGATAGTGGAGTCATCAATTTTAACTGGGTCAAGCCTACCTTTTAGATTTGAGAAAAAACGGTCCAAATCAAAGTTCATGGGTTTCTAACACTGGAAGACAACATAAGCTTTCACATATCCTCAAGGAATAACTTTTTAAAATACCTTCACCCGCAGGTATAGCATAGAAATTTTCACAGCTTATAATTACAACCCTGGAAATTGATCTAGTATAAAGAGTTACCATTTTCTACAAAATTCAGATTTTACAATAGTTTCTGTGGCTGAGGTAAAAATAATAGGAGATATTACACATTGCTTTATCACACAGAACAAGTGTCCCATCCACTGTTCTAATGTAAATGTTGGCACAGCATATCTGGGTGATACTAAACTGGACTGCAGGGTCAACACCACCTGCCTTGTGTCATAGAGATGTTGGACTATTGATAGATTTGTATGGTGTTTAGCAGCGGCATAACTAGGAATATGCTTTGGAGGGGATAGGATGGCCTGGGGTGATGACCCCCAGGGGCGCAGCCAAACATTAAGGCTAGGGGGGGTTTTAGGCACAATTTATACTTAGGGGTGTGGGGGTATTGCATACCCGCCAGGGTAAGTGGAAGTTACGGGGGCCCTCCTCCAGAAAATTTTGAAGATTAATGGTTCAAAATGGCGAGTTTTACAGCTTTCTGAGCGATGTTTGATTAATCCTAACACTATTCTATTAGTAATACTAATCCATTTAGTAAACTGGATTAAATTAAAAAAATTCTCTAAGCTCTGGGGGGGGGGTTTTATCCCTTAAATATTCCCTCTATTATCCCTTAAAACCCCCCCCTCGCTGCGCCACTGATGACCCCTCCCCCCCAGGTTCGGGAAAATTTTTGAAAAATGACATGCCTAGAAATACATTTTACAGTATTTTTGGCACCAAAAATTTAACTTTAAGAAGATGCAATTATTATGTGTAAAAACTGGACAATATTTTTAATATTTTTATTTCACTGAGGCTTTGGGGGGGGGGGGGGGGTTAAGGGGATATAGTATATAGTTATGCCACCGGTGTTTAGTTACAATAAAACAGCTTTAGATAGCACATGAAAAACAAATAAGAATAAATGATGAAATTATACGCTAATAATGGAAAATAAATACCAATTAAATTCTTAAAACAAGGCAATAAGAAAAACTCTAAGCTAAATGAAGGAGTCTTCGGTGAATACCTACTGAAAGAGTACAAATTGGTAGAATGCTATAGTGATATATAGTCAGAAGCAACTGGAGCAGAACTTAACATGGTTTTCTCTTATTAATAACGAGGCTGATTTTTTTTTTCTATTTTATATTTACAAGGCCCATTTATTTTTTCTTGCCGAACCACTTTTCATCAGCTTCTCTTGTCGAATGTTGTAGATACTATGTTCACTTACTCATGGTCAAGATAATTCTCAAAACAATACCCTCTCTTGGCAATGCATTGCAGGAGGGAAAACTGGTCGCTTCAGACAGCCCAAGATTCATAGTTTCATATTTTCTTTGAACATGATAGGCTCATTTAAAGTCAAAATATCTCTCCCATGAAATTGCAAGTTGACTGTGAATTGGATATCATTTTTAATCACACCTAGTAAATTCATCTTCCACCACATCACGAATTCCACCATTAAATTCACTGAAACTAACAAGCGTGAAGCCTTTCAAATCAGTCAATGGATTACCTCTATCCACTCCCTCTGAAATAATATTCCCATTCCATGTGGTCAAGGAAAGACTTTTCATTAGGGGTTTGATAATTTCTACAATAGTTAAGGAAGACTGACAAAGGAACAGATGACCAACAGAGGACTGATCTTCTAAATAAGGTAGGGAGCCACTCTATATGTGGCCTGCTTTGCCAGCTCTCATTTACTGCCCATGAACCAATCCCATTCATACACTTATAGTCACCACTCATGACTTCTCTTTGAAGTTGAGACAAAAGGGACTCCTAGGCTAAAGTGAGAATCTTGTCTGACAATTCCCTGTGAGTCAAAAGACATCAGGCCAAATTTGGATGATGCAACAGCAGAGAATTCACCTAGTTTTCACCTTCGGGACATTGAGTTGTGGTGACTGATATTACAGGGCTGTTCCATCACCTTAAGATTAAGAATTAGGAGGATGCCAGAGCAAGCAAAACTGAACAGACAAAAATAGTCAACAAGGCTTGGAGTCCCTATAGATTTCATACAGCGAACTGTACAACAATGCACCGACCATGGCAGCTGTCCACAGTGCAGTATCAATACCAGCCATTTATTTTAGGTCACAAAGCCACAGCTGTCCAGAGTAGATCACACACAAAAAGTCATTGGAAAGCAGTGGCGGATACAGATGGGGGGTGCGTGCCCCTCCATTGCAGGTCCACCTGGATTGCCAAACTTAGCAGAACCACAATTGTGGCTTTTTATATCATAAGATGGCATTGTCTTTTATACGTGTATACTCACTTTAATTAAAAATTTCTTTTACTCTGCCTGTGGCTTGTTTATTTTTTATTACGATAAAAGTAAAGGCAACTCAAGATATCTTTTGTGCACCCCCCCTTGAGTGTTTTCTAAATCTGCTACTGCTGATATTACAGGGCAGTTCCATCACATAAAGATTAAAAATCAGGATGCCAGAGAAAGCAAAACTGAAGTCAAAAATAGTCAACGAGGCTTGGAGTCCCTATAGATTTCATACAGTGAACTGTACAGCAGTGCGCTGACCATGGCAGCTGTCCACAGTGCAGTACCAATACGAGCCATTTGTTATTTCAAGTCACAAAGCCACTGCTGCCCACAGCAGATCACAAAAAGTCTGATCATTGGAAAGTGACATAACATTGATGTTAAAATTTCTGCATGGTGGCTGTAGTAAAAACATTTTCTATGCTTGAACATTGATTGCTTGGGGTGAGGTTTCTCAGAGATTGTACTCCTGTCCCTTCCAAGGTGGCTTGCACTTGGTGGCCTCTGGGTAAGCCGTAGCACTCATTGCCAATCCTCAAAGCATGGATCTCTACCCCCACAAAGATAAAAGAACTCCCAGTTTACTCCTTTCTCAGACAACTTGGTGGTATGCAATGCCACTCAGCGACAATTTCCCTCCATTGAGACAAGTGGCTCTCAAATATTTTGCAAATGCATATATTTAAACACTGTTTATTGAGCAGGTAAAATAGAAACTTATATTGTAGAGCCACCTCAAGGGACACATTTTTCTAGGAATGATGGGTCTCTCCCTCCTGTCCCTATTTATAATCAACTTCAGGGGATAGCCAAGGACAGAGGCTGTAGCCCAACCAATGTTAAAATTCTAACAAGTCAAAAATGAATTTTATCTTTTTAGTAACCAAATGAATAGAAATATGAGGAAATTGTCAGCATTGGGAGGGTAATTAATGAAAATTTTAGTCATTACCAAATGAAGTTATTCTTCTATTCCATTGGTTTTAAAAACACTCAAAATAACAGCACTCTTTGGTGAGGGGAGAAAACATAGTCTTGTAATTTACACAGCAACCACCAGAGAGACTCGTCATCCGGTTCATGCAGCAGAGAATCTCCTTTGCTACTACCGAAACAAACCCAATGGAGCAGCAGTTACAACCTAGTGGTTAATGCATCAATCATGAAAGCACCTCTCATGCAATCAAATGAAACTTCACTCATTTTTGGAAACCCTGGGAAATGTAGCAATGATGCACCCCAAATTTAACTTTAAAGCCATTAACAGCAAAGACACCTATGTATCTACTGTCCTAAACTCTGACTGCAATACAATGCCTTCTTTTAAAATTATGTGTCACCAAATAGGTGCTTTGAATGACCTTTTGAACGGGAATTTATTATGAAAAATATAAAAATGTGCAAATAAAATTCAAGTTATACTTAAAAAATGTGGAATCAAGAACGGAAAGTTATGTTAGCATTATATTCCTGCTTGTCTATTCATTCTTAGCATGTAATGTATGCCCAAACTCAAGCATACACAGTTTCTGTGCCTACAGCAGGGTTATAGGTAACAGAATATATCAACCAATGGATAAAAAGAACACTTGTGCTCTAAAAGATTCTCTTAGGACATTCCATGCTCTCTCTACATCATAGAGTGACCCCAGAAACATTTTACAGCATTAATGCTCTAAGAGCCACTGATTCAAGGGTGCTGCCTTTGACCACAGAAGCTTTACCTAACAATGACTGTGGATATCAACATGTGTTTACACCTAGGCTTTCTACACCAGTCTCCTCTTCCCTTCCTCATTGAATGACCAGTTGGCCACTGTATAATTTAAGGTATTTCTTTAGAATACTGACAACATGGATCCAAACTTGGAACCTTACAAGGATTCTCGTTAAGGGATTTATCACTGGGCCCGTGATAATAATGAAGCATCAAATCCAAAATTGGTAGTATGTGAGGAGACTTCTATCTTCCGAAGTCACAGACTTCCACTCAGGCAATTCCCAGATTAAGATTTAAAATAGTAAGGCAATCAAAGATGCAACACAATACTTACATTTTATACATTCACTGATATTTTACCCACATCATCGAGAAAAATTTTGAAAATTTCGTAATTAGCAATCCCAAGGAGGATCGTAAGATTTTTTGGCTATTAAGGTAAGACAAGTTACCAATTAGGCTATCACAACCAGCATTTATTTATAAAAAAAAGATTCCATTTTTGACCAAAGAAAAAGCATTAGCGCATTAGCATTTATTTTGTAGGAAGTTCCCAAAAAAATGAAAATAAAAAATAATACATCAAATTTAATTTCTTATTTGTAGAATTCATGTTCAGATTCGTCTTTCTTAATATTGTTCTTGTACCCTTTCTCAAAGTCCTTCGCAAGAACTATGTAGCGATTCTCCCTGACCGCATGCATACCAGCCTGTAGAAGAGAAAAATACATATAAAAGCCATTGAATATGTAAATCATCTGTTTAAGTGTAAGAAACTTCATCAACCCCCTTGGCATTTTCAGGAATACAATCATTATGTTCTCTGCCTTTAAGCAGCAGTATCATTCATTACTGCCTTTTTCATAATTTAACATTGCTGTAAGAATGAAGCGTTAATGATTATTTCCAAGTTTAACATGGATTTCATAAGCCTTGGTGGCTATTAAGCATCAATACAAGCCAGAAAAATTTTTGGGCAGTTAAACTGGATTCGACAGGGAGGTTATACTTAAAATAATGGCCAATATATTTGGTTTTGAGCATTAGCTGGTAGTATGAAATTAGAGTAACTTTAGAGTAAATCAACATACATAAATAAAGAGAAAATTTTACGTTCTTACCTCTTGACAGATGGCATTGATATCAGCGCCTGAAATACGGTCTGGACGTGCCACATAGTCCTCAAGGTCAACTTCATCACTAAGGTTCATTTTAGTGGTAATTGTGGAGAAAATAAGACGTTTTTGCCTTCTATCTGGTAGGGGGAATTCAATCTTTCTGTCAAGACGACCAGGCCGCAGAAGAGCAGGGTCCAAGGTATCGGCACGGTTGGTAGCCATGATCACCTGATTAACAGAAGAAAATTACTTTCCAGTATTCTGAGAAGTTAGGCTAACTGACAAGAAATAATGATAAATTTTATGCATCTCACTAACCTTAACATTTGTAGTTTGGTCAAAACCATCCATCTGATTCAACAATTCTAGAAGGATTCGCTGCACTTCTCGATCAGCACCAGTTTGAGCATCAAATCTTTTAGTTGCAATGGCATCAATTTCATCAATAAATATAATGGCAGGAGCATTCTCTTTGGCCAGCCGAAAGACATCACGTACCATTCTTGGACCTTCACCCAGATATTTTTGCACAAACTCAGATCCTACAACTCTAATGAAGGCCGCTGAAACATTAAATCAAAGACATAATTTTAATAAAATCATTAAGGTAACACATAGTAAGTGTAGATGCCAAAGCATGAACATTTCATCACTTTTTAGCAAATGATAGGGCATTAAAATTGGAATATTTTGTACCACCGCCTCAAATATATGAAAAACAAATAATATTCAATATTTTATAATTTTGGGCCAAAGCTTTCTAAATTTTCCAAACTGCCACAGTCGGCTGAAACAGAAAGAAAAAAGTTGGGCATAACCTTAAAAATACTTTTTTTGAGCAACACAGTTGAAACTTTGCACATGCATCCTCAAATAACTTGCGCATAATACGCTGCATTTATACTTTTATATGCTTGTGCATAACTTGTGGGATCAAATTTGAACCAATTTTGCGAAAATTGCCCATCTCCGATTGTCTTGGCAAAATTACTGAAAGTGATATTTTAGTGGACACTCCAGATGGCAAAAGCCATCAATCCATTAAATAATACAGGTCCAGACTTCTTAACAACCTATTTCATAATAGCACACTAAATGTGAAAGGATAGGCCTTCCAAGGGGACAAGATGAGTAAGGAGTGTTTTACTGTCCTCCTATGTGCTAATAGGAGAGCTAGGAGAAGTTGCCATTGTTTGTTTTGGCAAATACCGTATTAGCACGAATCTAAGACGAACACGAAAGACCCCCCTTTTTTGGAACTCCACTATGGGAAAAAAAATTTTCTAGGGGAAAACGTTCAATGCGGGGATGTTTGGCTAGGTTGCCTATGTCCCAGGAAACGCAGGATTTTTGACGCATAATGACAGGAATAGTAGTACTTGATCGAGACACTTAGGTCTTATTATTGATTCGACTAAAAGTTTCTTTGGAGGGGCCATGGTCCGAAGACCAATAAAATTAAACTAGTGAAAATGAAACCTGACTTCATTAAACCCACACGGAAAACACTCGGTGGTATGAAGGCAAGCCACCCTGGAAAGTAGGGAACCAATCGTACGAGCTATGCTATCGCGTTCGGGGTACACAGAGTATACTGCTGAGGGTGAAGCATGGCCATATGACTGCGCCATGAAATTTTTTGTCCCAAAGATACCCATGTTTTTCTAATTAGCGTAGCGCCAGATGGGCGGATGAATTCGGATTGCTAGTAGGGAGGAACAAAATATCCTGAGAAGATATCCCTTCGTCAGTAACTCTGACAAGTGAGACTTATGGTATAACTCGTAAATTGACAACTGATAATAACCTGATATCCTGTTTTCGGAAAAAAATGCCGCATTAACTGCCGAGAAGCTCAGCTACGAGGATATAGAGTTTCCCCAAAAATCATTATCGTATTTTTCCAATTAGTTCCTTGCAAATACTTAAATAACGTTAGAAATACGTCGTGCTTGGTCTCGTTCTTTTTTGAATTACGAGCACATTGCAAATATTTCAGCCCAATAAAAGTATAATACCAATTGCCGAAATTCATTGTTAGACACCCTTTGAGCTAATAGGTGATTCATGCAGCGGTTGGCCTCCAGAAACCGGGAAATTTGAAGCAGGTAGGCTGAAAAAGGTCAGTGGGTGAGAATAGGGGGGACGTGAAACGCGTTTTTATTGTTCTCGTGTAACTTGATATATTTTTCGAAGCCAAGGTCTTCGTAACACGATCCCTGCGCTAGGTCGGACCTTTTGTTTGATTTTGGAGAAGAGGAAAGCGTCAGAGGTGTGAGGCGAGTGCTGAATGGAGGAGGATAGCGGATCTTGGGAAATGCGCTTATGTCACTATCCCACGGCTTTGAGCTTCTCCCAATGGTTGTTTCATTTCGTGGGGAAGATTTAATCTATGTGCCTGTCGTTATTAGCCATACATGACACATTGTATTTATTTCGTCTCATGTTCGTCAAAAGATGGATGCGGGAAAATTATATGTCGGGACCACGATCTTCAAACGATCATTGTGGGAAAGCGATACTTCAGAGATGCGAGAAAAAATTACATTGCCTATATGGAACTTTATTTGGAACCAGAAACGGCGAACGATGAATGCGGGAAAATGATCAATATGGGTACGATAGATCGGGATTCCACTGAATAACTTTTCTTTTGAAAGCGGGAGTGTAATAACTTCTTTTCTCTGCCATCGTAATACTCTGAAAGGCAACTGAATCGATCTCTCTAATCAGAGGCAAATCATGTTGCCTTCTCATCGTTGCTCTGAGAAAAATGCAACGACTTTGTAGCAGTTTATTCCGCGACGGCATTGAGGCTTTAACGTTACAATTTAGGTAAATTGTAACCAATCACACGAACATTTTGTGAGTTGATCGAGCTTTAACTTGAATGGAGCCGAACCCAGGGTAAAGTAGGCAATCTCGCGGACACGGCAGAAGTGCACCCGGCGGCTGATCGGCATGCACCGAATTTTTGCCTGCTGCCCAAAAATGGAAAATGTTTTCTTTACTTGAATGCAAAATTAAATATGCTAAATTACTGTTAAGCTATTTATGACGTTGATTTTTCGTTGTATAGCTATCAGGTGGCAAACTCAGGTGTCCATAATTTTTCCGACGTAAATTATGCAACCCGATTGACGTCGAGAATTTTGCATCCGATTGTAAGACGAACCCTCTTTTCTGCAGGAGTTAGGAGGAAAAAAAACCTCGTCTTAGATTCGTGCAAATACGGTATGTGGTCACTGTCATAAGAGAAATCTTTGCAAAGTTGATTGCACATATGCCAGAGACCCCTGCAGAAATTGGTTCTTCAGTGCAAATCTGCTAGGTGAGTAAGTGTGTCCGTCTTCTGTCTTGGATACATTTCTTTTTCTTACCCCTTTTTCAAATCCTTTTGTTCTTCACATTTCAATCACTTCTTTGCCTTTTCCTACCCAATACTTTTCTATTACTGCTACCACTCCTTGCCCACCAAAAAGTATGTCCCTATATGGAATTATTTTCTCAACTGCTAAATGGCAATAGAATGCTCATAGAATGATAGAAAATAAATCAAAGAAGGTGAATGTGAGAATGCAATATTAACCTGTAGTATGATGAGCTACAGCCTTCGCCAACATGGTTTTTCCACAGCCAGGTGGCCCATACATGAGCACACCTCGAGGAGGATCAATACCAATTTGCTTATACAGCTCAAAGTGAGTCAACGGCAACTCCACTGCTTCTCTGATTTCTTGCTTCTGCATATCCATTCCTCCAATATCAGCATACTGGACATCTGGTTTCTCATCTACAACAAAGAGGGAAAATATGTTATAACAGTAAAAATGGCTGGCATTCAAGGACTGCATGCATACTCAATGATGAAAACATGATGGACCAACAGAAGGACTCAATCATGATACTACTGATACTACGTGATTGGATCTAATGGATCAAAAGGAACAGGCTATTGTAGTATACAGAGAGTTGGAGAGGAAACTCTAGGGCCAAGGATTACAAAAAAGTTACTTATTATCATTAATGATAAGTTTTAATGCATAGGTATTAAAAAGTAAGGATTTAGAGGAATATGATGGCTTCATTTATAAGCATCATATTTGTGGAAGATTATGGAAGAAAGGGTAGAAAACTGGCATAAGTGCCAAGGATACCAAAGTTTAACAACCCATCCAACACACAGAAGGCTGAACTTGATCAAGAGTTACAGATAAACATGAATTCACTAGAGAAAGTGTCAGTAATTCAGAATTAAGATTAATAACAAGAAATAATTTTGGTAGGATAGGATTTAAAACCACCTATCTTGCTATCCTCAAAGAAATGGATATAGATACCATCCATCATTGAAAAAAAATTAACTGGATCACGGGAAAGATCCACAGAGAAAAAAATCATCCTTGGATATCCCGGTCAAGGCGGATGATTTTTTTCTCTGCAGATCTTTCGCACGATTGTGCATTACAGGTGACTCTCGTATAAGTTATCACCGTGGCTAGTCCCGGTATACTTTAAACTGGATCACATTTAGATGCAAAAATGAATGGGTGAGGAATTTGTGGAGAACACAAAATTTGAATGAAAGGTGCTGGTCCTGTTAGACCATCCAACCTCCGACTGCCCTACCCCGATTTCTGTGGCGTTGCAACATCTGTACAGTTATCGGCTATTTTTTCTATCAATTTGAGGTTTGAGACTTGCCCAGCAACTCCCTGACCCACACTTTGCCCATCCTCAAATAATTTAGGAATTCATTTCCATTCAATTCTCGAAGTAAATTCATGTGGGTGAAACTTCAAGCAGCCACTTCTTCGCCCATACCCTTTATCTTTTTCTTGATGTCATCAATGAGAACCTCATAGGCTAAAGCGAAATCTGTTTTTTGATTTTTCGAAAAATGTGGAACCATTGCCAACACAAGCCGAACCCAACTTCACTCCACGCGATCACGTGAACTGAGAAATATTTGGCAAGTTGGTCAGGTTGGGTGGATTGGTTTGGACGTCAGTAGAGCTGTCCCCACAGGGATGGTTGGGGAGTTTGGTCGTGTCGGGTGATCGGGTCGGAATGTGTGTAGTGCCTTTAAAGGCAATCCTGGAGCCCAACAAATTCACAGCATCAGCAAAATAAGCTAAGTTGCTCGGCCAGCAGATACCTTGGAATACACAGGAGGGTGTAACAACATCAACTTATGAATGAACTAATGCATTGGGGCTATTGATTTTCACTGTGAGAAGCTCAAGACACAAATAGCTCAATGGATAAAAAACAAAAAACAGAAAAAAATGGTTCCAACTATTTGAAAATAGATCACAATCAATAATAAGAAAATTGCAAAAGAGCATGTTTTAGAACATGTGTCTAAGAGTATGAAATTGTGACTAAAAACAATGTCAAGTAAAAAGCATAGAAGTTAATCAACTTCGAATATCCAACATCAAAAAGTCCCACCCCTGGTGAATGATCAGTGAACCAGGACCCAAGGAGAGCCCTCTGAGGGTTACAAAACACCAGGGGCGGGACCCAGTAACTTAACTGATAGGCCTGCGCACTCGGGGAGGAAAGTGGAAGGGAAGGAAAAAGGATGGAAGTGCAGCCACATAAGAGCCCAACGATGCCTAGGGATAGGGCAGGGAGAGGGATGGAAGGGCAGGACGGGAATACCCTCGCCGCTATAAAAGCGACCAGAGCCCATTACAAGCGAAACTATAATTTAATGTTTCTGCAGAAAGAAAAAAAATTTCCTATGAGGAAGGAAATTTCTAAGATTTTCCGTAGATGAAGGTAGAATGATCAGTATTCTTTGCTATTATTTTGTGGGAAAACAGGCAAGTTATTACAAATATTAAAGATAAAACAACTTGGAAAAAGGAGGCATAGACCCGAGGGAGAGAGAATACCATACGTTCACCTCAAACTTCTCCAATGAAAATCAATTACAGGCGGTCCCCGACTTTCGTACACAATGCGTTCCCGAAAACTTGTACGAAAGTCGAATTGTACGAAAGTCGAACCATTGACTTCCATACTAATTAGGGGTTACGTTCCAAAAGAGCGGAATTTACGTACTAAAACCTTTTTTTCACGGAATTCATTTCAATTGACTTAATTTTAATAATATATTAATAAAACTCCTCAAATCATCTAATTTATTTCGAAAATACGCAGAAAATGCAAATATAAGTTTAAAAAACAAGAACTCTGTTGGCTATCGAGTGAAACTTCCTCTTGGCGTTTAAGTTGACATTCCCCTTATTACGTCCACTATATATAAAAGGACATATCAAGTAGCATAAAAAAATGTATTCTTTGAACCCGCACTCTGGATACCTTTTAATTTTTACACCAAAATTCGATATTTGGCAGGTGACATTCGTGATCGCGTATATTCCGCATGTTATTCAAAAAAGACAAAATACAAACGAAATTCGGGTGATATTTCGTGCAATATCATTGCTGAAGGTTTACATGAATTATACAGCACTCAAACGAAAAAACACAATTAGAAAGAAGGTCTTACTATAGTTTTATTGAAAGCTATTCGATGATGTCTAGTCAACTTCTTTTGAAAAATATCTTCAATGAAGGCTTTCCTCTTCTCTTGATAAAGGAGCCTATAGCAGGCAGTCTCTCTCCCAAATAAATCACCTAGATCAGAGTCAATTACCAACAATTTCCTTCATTATATACGTTCATATTGTTCGCATATACTGCCGATACTGCAATTTGAAACAATTGAATGTTGGGATGCGCAATAAACATAGCAGGAATTTTAAAAAAATTACGGACCAGCGTCCGAAAGTCCGAATTTAGCGTACGAAAGTCGAGTGTACGAAAGTCGAGTGTACGAAAGTCGAGTGTACGAAAGTCGAGGACCGCCTGTATATCTTGGTCTTCGAAATCTCACTTAATAAATACTTCACTAAAAACATAAAAATTCATAGAACATAATGCTAACCTAATACATATGCATTAAAAGGTCACAGATATTGGTTATTAATGTCCATCAAACTTTAAAAAAATATAAAAATCAATTCTTAAACCCAATTTGACAAGACTTACCTGCCTGCAGCATGGAAATGGATGAGTCAGCTTCTGGCGGAAGAACATCCACCAAAGCATTACTATGCTTGTGAAGAGCAACACTTGCAGAGGTTTTAAGCAGTTCTCGATCAATAGTTGATAAAATTCTGACATAGTAATTAGAGCCTGAAAATAATAAAGCATAGAATGAAAAACATACCTGGCTGAACTACATATGTACGAGAGGGGAGAAAGAAATTTTCATCCAACAAATTTCCCAAATCAAAGTGGTACGATGAAAGCTCTATCTGTTGATTTTAGAGCCATTACTAAAACTGGTGACTAGCGGCTTGTGATTTCTTTAGTAGATATTATATAAATGAAACACATACTACAGTAAAACAAGGATATATGATAAGAAATAAAATTCAATTAAAAGTAACTCATTACACAAGAGCCATGGAGAAAATAATCTAAAAAACCATAAACTAAATTATGCTTGCCCACATTAAAGATAACAACATCTCTAATAGCTTCTGGGAGGAGTTAACATACTACCTTTCATTGATGGCTTTCATAAAATTATAGCAGCAAGGTAACATGTTGTCGCAAGACACATATAAATAGTAAATTAATTAGTAATACCAGTTGCTTTAGCCTCAACAAAAAAGGCCTGTCCTAACAAGTTACATTAACCCCTACGAGTTGATGTCTAAATGAACTTGTGAATGAAAGCAAAAGTGCACCATGTAACCACCCAACTTGTATGAATGCATGAACAGAAAATAGGACCTGCTCTAATTTGGATCATGCATTCATTCATGTTCCATTCAGGTCCACCAAAATCGTTCATGCATTCAAACATTAACTTGTATGCTTAAATGCATGGGGTAAACAGGCCGAAACATACATTTCCAAATTTACAAACTTTAAAGCAAAATTTAACACAACTTTTCCACCTTCGATTTTGATGCATACTTATTACAAAAAAACATTGTAATCATCTACTAGTACAGTTTCTATTTTGAAAGGTAAGATTTTTTAATGAATAATTTTAAATAGTCAAATTTAGAGTCAAAAATCAAATTTTCTCTGAAATTAATATGGAAATCAAAAATTTTTATGGACTATGTATGACATAGCTTCAACCTTCAAATTTTATTTGTACTTACTAAATATTTTAAATCCACATTCCTTCATTTCTGTTAGTATTAAGCCTATAGTAATCAATATTTCATATTTTTCATAAATTATCATCTTTGTGCCTTGTGGGATATAGCACCACTCAGGCTCCCAACTGTATCTATGTAACTAATTGATATACGCATTCAATGGAGAACTTGCACAGAGCAACAACCTCGGGCACCACACGAAAGCACGGTATAATATGCTTGGAGTAACAGACAATCAGTCGAAGCATATTCCATAGCAGGGAATAATTTTGACAATGCATCAACATGACTTTTCCCATTTTCCTAAACTATAAAAGATTAGGTAGAATTTATCACCTGTTGTACTTCCTACTATTCCAGTGTTCTGATCTACAGCTTCAAGGAATTGCCCAATCACCAATGGCACACTCTGAATCCGCTTCACCTCTTCCTGCGCATGTAAATACTCCTTTTTTAGGTTCCTCTGTTCATCTTTAATATACTCCTCCTGGACAGCCAAAAACTCTAACTGGCGCTGTAATTTCTAAAAGGAGGAAAAACTGTGTCAATGACCATCGGAGGATGACATGAGAAAGGGCTCACTGAAATTCATGGTTACTACTTACTTTATATTTTGTATATAAATCTTCTAAATCGAGCTCTTCATTTGACGTTGTAGTAGAACCTACGGTAGGCCGACTATCAGGGCTACTTTCCTCCTGTAAAAGATATAAATTAAAACTTGAAATTGCAAAGCCTCCAACACAAACATTCAAAAGCACACCACGTACTCCATATAACAACAGAATCAGGATAGTAATAGCGAAATCGATACATGTGCTTCAATATTTCAGCAATTAACCAATGACGGAATTGTAAATCATTTGAAATTTCTTACTTTTTCGGGTATTGCGACCACAACCTCTTCCATTTTAGCTTTCTTGTCAGTCATGAACAAATGAATATCTGATATTAGAACAAATGAAGATCTAAAACAAAAAGAAGATCGCCACGCGCTCTCCTCAACTTTTGTTTACGTACGTTTGTTTTTGTTTGGTTATTCTTCTTACTGTTCTTGACGGTGTTAAACTGTTTTGTTGTGATAAGTTACGTAAATTTCACGAATTTTAGGTTGTGAACATGAAAACTAGGTTAATTTTGAAAGAGATAGGAGTGCATTTTGTCATAAAATGAAGACTCGATTAATTTGAAGTTTCTACTGTATGCTAGTGGTATTGTATTTGTTATCATGGATGACATATGTGAGAGCGAAGCTCTTTTGCCCCGGACTTTGAGTTCTCGGCATAAACCCTGTCGCGGAGATGGTGGTTCAACTACCGACGAAGATGATTCTTGTGGGCGTAATCACGACTGGTGGGATGATACCAGTTCTGGATCAAGTTGTAGCTCTTATTCATGCTCGGATTCTGACTATGAGGATCACAGGTAACTACATGTAACTTTTCTTAAAGTATGAATAAGTTTCTTGCAATAAATAAATTCATATTGAACATAATGATCCCCGCAGGTCAGACATCGAATGGGAAACTTCAGTTGACCCAAGAGGTGACGTTTTTTATGTCGAATCAAATGTACCGTTGGTGCCGAACCTGAAAGTGTCAGAAGATCCAACTTCTAAGGGTTCATCATCTTCGAAAAAGAAGACTTCGGCAGGTAAATATTCATCTATGAATAAATGCCCTCAACGCTTTAGCTCCTTTTGATTATCAAGAAAGGAGGCCCTATAAGGAACTGGATAGTGTGGGCTCACCGCCAGCTGTTTTAATTCCTTTTCGTCCTCTTTTCAAAGCACTGGGTTAAACAACATACTTTGCAGAGGAACTTATCTATGTTCTGGGGCTATAATATATTCCATACAACTAGAGATGGGGTGTAACGAACATAAATTCTTTCGGAAATGAGAATTTTCAATACATTTGTATTTTGTATCGCATATCCAATCTCTGGAATCATCTTAAATTGAGCAAAAAAATACATATTTACAGATTATTTTTTGAAATACTTAGTTTAGACCAATTTCAATTATACCGCTTTCGATCGACTAACTGTTGATTATCATTAAAGGTATTACTTACTGGTTCAAGTAGACTTTCAAGGAGCATTTTGAAAAACCACCCTGCATGTCTCCCCAACCCAAATTGATCTTCTCTCTTCAATTCTCTGCAAGGCCTATTTATTTTCATTCCATCTATGAATCCTATCCTCTTCCCTTCCCATTCCCTCCTTACTTGGCAGTGTATTGAGGGCTAGAGCCATTGCCTGGGACATTGCCAAAGGAGACCATGAGGATGGGTCGTAAATGGCCTTCGGTACATCCTCAGTACAAAGAGCTTAGGCTCATTGTACTAAGGATGGAAAAATAAATCAAGTGTTTTTTTTTAGCCTTGGAACCTTCATGATGTCTTTTAAAAGACAAGAACCCCTCAACATTCTTCTATCTAAAACTGTTTTTAGCATCCCCTCCATGCTTTGTAGTCATTCTGTCCAGACCCTGAGTCTCTGTATATCCTATTTCAGTTTCCTCTTCTTGCCCCCCATGTCTAGCTTTTTGATGTTCCATTCTTCTGTTCTTTGATGCAATTTTTTTAATCAAACCTCACTACTTTGGTCTTCTTATTTCGCCTTACTTCTTTTGTCTTACTAATTCTTGTGACACATTCCTAGCATATAATGCATCCACCAGTGCCTGCATGCCACTCCCTGGCTGGCTAATCAATGCCTGATGATCTGCGGACTGCAATGAGTTAACATCAATCCACCCAGGTTGATTGGCTGTATGTGATCCATTGCCTAAAGTACCTATTAAGTATTCAGTGTACATATGTTCATCCAGTGGCGCAGCGAGGGGGGGGGGGTTTGGGGATAAAACCCTCCCCAGAGGTCAGAGCTAAGTTTTTAAGTTTAATCCATTTTACTTATTTTGATCAGTATTACTTATAGAATAGTGCTAGGATTTATCAAATATTCCTTAGAAAGCCGTAAAACTCGCCATTTTGAACCATTATACTACCAATGTTTTTGGAGGAGGGCACCAGCAACTCCTGCTTACCCTGGTGGGTATGCAATACCTCCACACCATAAGTATTAGTTGTGCCTAAACCCCCCAGCCTTAATTCCTAGCTGCGCCCCTGTGTTCATCTGTATACACTTATATCAGAATCAAATTTCTCTGCCTTATTTTTCTTGGCTAAAATTACGGTGAACCTCTTGTGATTGAAGTTGAGTGATGAATAAGACAAATAAGCTGTTTCCCCTAGAACCGAAATTATTCAAGATGCCTTAGGGTTTTTCTCACACTTTTATTTTTGGATTACCTCCTTCCTTCCAACCTATTCTGCTCTTGTAGCTTGTATTTTCTAGAGGCAGGTCCCTGAATTTCTTAATATGACACTGCTTATGTGTTTCATTGTGTCTATAATCAATAAAGAAAGCTTTCTCAATACGTATAATGTTGGTAGTAATTAGCTAGCTTTTATATTAAGAGAAATGATTATTTGATAAATTCTTTTATTGGCTTTCATGGTATTCTGTAATAATTTCAAGTAAAATTTCCCAATCAGTGGCCATATATTGTGGTTCATAAATGCTATCTTTACTTAATGGGTACTTATAATTTTTAATAATAAAATAAAAAAATTTCTTTGACCTTTGAATGGCGTAGCTCTTTATTGTACCGGAAATATCTGGTGCTTTTACTGTATGAAGTTCTCTCAGGTCTCCTTGTCCTTGGGATATGATCCTTTCCGTGTGGACAAGGAACATGACAGACCTTTAATGCCAGATACAATAGATTCTATCACCTATGGGAACTGATGAATTCCGTCATCTAGAGGAATCTTATCCAGTCAAGTATTATATTTTCCCTTTTAAAGTTGAAAGTAAGAGGTGTGCAGATTGACGATTCTCTCCATTTGTTACCTTTTCCAGCAAATACATAATCCAAAATGTTTCTTTTTAATCACTGATGAACAGGTCGCCTGGTCGGACTGATTTCTTACAAGAAGAGAGCAAATAAGAAATTGAAGGGCTGGCTAAGAGATGGTTGGAATTCTGCATCCAATACTAGATCTGAAAACTCTGCCCGAAATACAAGCACTCGTGGCAGTCGTCAAAGTAGTAGCGTGTGGCCTAATCGAGGGTCTGCTCAGGGTAGTGGAGGAGGGAACAAGGTGACCTTTCGTGACTCCCAAGAAGGGGAAGCGAGGGAGGTTGGCTTGCATGTAGACCCTGGCCGAAGGAACTTGGGAAGACGAGCTACTCTGTGTGAGACATTGCTGGGAATAGTGCCTGGTGTTTTTTCCTCATCAAATGCCACCATTAGTGAGAATGATGGAGAGTTGCAAGCACTTGTGGATGATCGCATTATGGTTGCCGGTTTTGTACCTGATGGAGAAGCTATAAAAAATAGGAGTATAAAAATAGGTAATTACCAAAGATTGTGCATGTTATCTTGAATACCTAATAATCATTGCCCTACTTCCGAAAAATATTTCAATTTCATTTCTTATGGCATATTTTTCAGTTAGTTGCTTTGGTACAAGTTAGCTTATGGATAGAATAGTAAAAAATGAATGGAATCACTCTTCATCAGATTCTCAATAATATCTTCCAGGATTGATAAAAAAACCCTCAAATTATGAAGTAACATACTTTAATAATCCATTCTCTTTCATTATTTTTGTTCTTGAGGTGAAGGGGCCATCGAACTTGAAAATTTTTTTAAAGAGCAAATTTTTTGTTTTCATATGACATAGGCACCACTTTTTAATTGGAGTTGTGTACATATTTACCTGTGTCATTTCTCTCACATGATAAATTTTTCCCTTTGACAAAATCTCTGTTTTTTTAACTAAATATTCGTTGAATCTAAGAAAAGCAATTATGCATGTTTGATAATCACCACTCTCATTCCCTCAAAATTATATGGCCCATTTAGCAAGAAACGTTTGAGTGTGTCTTATCTTTTTATCTTTGAGTGTATCTGTAGTTTTAAGTGTGACCTCTTTTGTTCTTAAAACATTCGCTGCTGAGTGGGACCCACCGGCAATGGGGGGGTCATAGGTGGACGTCATTCTGTGTGGTGTGACCTAAAGGTGGGTCTTGCCTATGTTTATCTTCTAGACACTGCCTAAATGCTGCATACTTGGCATCCTTCACTAATTGGAGTGGGTGGAAGAACTTGGGACGGACACCATTTGGGCCCACTGCTGATATTTAATACAGTAGAGAGGTTTAAGTATTCCGGGACTAGCCACGGTGATAACGTTTACGGAGTCACCCGCAATGCACAAATAGTGCGAAAAATCCACAGAGGAAAAATCATTCGCCTTGACCGGGGTTCGAACCCGGATCCCTCGATTTCTGCCCGAGTGCCAGTTAAGCTACCGAGGCGTCATTCTCCCCTGTGGAAATTTGTGGAATATACCGGACAAGGTGGTATGGACTGCTGAGCATATTATGCGATTAGCAGTCCAGGTCGTGTGCTAGGCGCCACTGCCGAAGAGCAAAGCCCGAACTTTGAACACAAGAGGTGTTCGCT
Source organism: Ischnura elegans (assembly GCF_921293095.1). Lineage (NCBI taxonomy): Eukaryota > Metazoa > Arthropoda > Insecta > Odonata > Coenagrionidae > Ischnura > Ischnura elegans. The sequence goes on from NC_060247.1 coordinate 37,885,013, forward strand.
CTAGACTTGTTTAAGTATACCGGGACTGTACACAGTGATAACTTTTACGGAGTCTTCCGCAATGCACAAATAGTGCGAAAAATCCACAGAGGAAAAATCATTCGCCTTGACCGGGATTCGAACCCGGATCCCTCGATTTCCGGCCGAGTGCCAGTTAAGCTACCGAGGCGTCATTCTCCCATGTGGAAATTTGTGGAATATACCGGACAAGGTGGTATGGACTGCTGAGCATATTATGCGACTAGCAGTCCAGGTCGTGTGCTAGGCACCACTGCCGAAGAGCAAAGCCCGAACTTTGAACACAAGAGGTGTTCGCTCTAGACTTGTTTAAGTATACCGGGACAATACTCGGTGATAACTTTTACGGAGTCTTCCGCAATGCACAAATAGTGCGTAAAATCTGCAGAGGAAAAATCATTCGTCTTGACTGGGATTCGAACCCTTATCCCTAGATTTCCGTAGAGAGGCTCTTTATTGTGAGTTCCTCTCAGTGATGTGGCTCTAGTTTGTAATACTTTAAGGCTTGGTACTTGGTGCTGCTAATTTCTAGGCCTTCAAAACCTGGATGTTAGACTGAGGCGTGTCAGACAGAGCAGCCTTGGAGAGGAAGGTGGTGCCATTCCTATTTTTTTGAAGTACATATATTTGTCAAACTCTATGCTGGAGTGACACTAGGGAGTAGGGTCTGATAAAACTCTCTGAATGTATGCATTTAATGTAAAATAACATGCTGACAGGTTTTCTCTGGTCATTAGTAATGGGCTAAATTGGGCATAGTCAGCTGTTTCATGTTGCACTGCCTAGTCTGGATAGAGTTTGACCCACTGGTGGGTCTCACTTAACTTTTGGTCACACCACATAGATTACCCTTTATAGATTAGACACATCAAGTCTTTTGACTTTAAATCCTATGTCCGCAAAATAGCGATGGCTGTAAAGTGGGGAAAATATTAGATTTCCCGTTGCCTTGGGAGTCTGTTGTGATCCACTGGTGTGTCACACCACAGCGAATGTATTAAGTGAACGGAGATTGCATGCTCCTGAGGTAAGATTAATTATATCATTGTCACTTCAACATTGCATTTGGTATGCAGGTTGAAAATCAAGAATTAAATTTGCACTGTAGTGTCATAGTATGTACATAATTGGTGAGCTAATGCGTAAGTAAAAATGTAATTTTTGAGTTTTCAGTGTAATTTAACTCTTTAATTTTTTCTCGATCTCTGTGATATACATAACATATATTATCTTTGACAATCAATAGTAACTTTCGATTGAATGGAACCTGGTCATACCCTACTTAATGCAGCAGGAAACTGCCCAATATTTTTTTGAAAACTATGTTACAGTAAGAGCTGATAGTGTAAAAGGATAAGAGTTATCAGGGAGAGGAAGTGGGCACCCCTCCAAGTAGGGACATTGTGGTAATTTCCTAATTCATCAATTCTGAGATAAGCAGTACAAGTTCCTGGAGAAGATTCACTGAGAAGCTTGCATGAATGCAAGTGACCTGCTTTAAATTAACCTTTTCAAGTTTTAATGTTCTCATTATTTGACGATAATATTTACAGCTGAGAAGATGTACATAATGAATAGTGTTTCCTTTAATTTTATTCTATTCCCTCAAAATTCATAATTAAAAGCACACTTAAACATAAATTCATAAATAATTATTAAGGTCATCATAAAATATAAACAACAAATGGTCATTTCCACATTTAAATATGGAACTATACTCTGACTATGGTTTTGGCACTTCATGTCATTATCAAGGTCACTTAATGACAGTTACCCTCCATTAATTAATTCAGTTCATGATTATTAAACAGTTAGTGTTGCCATGAATTTGTATGATGCTTATTTCACTATCAACATATGCATTCCAGGGGATTGGTTGAGGAAAATTGATGGAACAGAAGTTACATTCAAGACCATTGATCGCTTCCTGTCCAGTATTATTTCCTCATGCACGGTAAGATAAATATTGATAATAATAATTAATGTAAATAATAAAAACATGGTAATAAAAATTAACGTCAGCTGCTGTTCTGTTTTAGTATGTATTTTTTGATTAAGGTTTGCATAATAATGTAATGGTGCATTTCTTTGTGCTGTATCGCCGTAGGGGCCCGTGAATTTCGCGAGACGCGATATCGCGAAATAACGCGAAATTACACGAAAAAACGCGAAATCGGTAAATAAAAACGAAATTTCGCGTTTTTAGGTGGATTAGCAAAAAAATCACATCAAATGCGTCATAATCTATTGAAGCCTAAGCCTTCATTGTTTAACGCTGCCGACGTTCATTTGCTGTATCTCATTACTATTCCAAGGTCAATTGGCTCGTTTAGTCTCACGCATAACGCATCCGCTTAACATCGCGCACTGTAGTGATTTTTCCGCCAGAATTTGCCGTTAAATTTATCACAGCCTCTCTTTTCGATTCCCACCTATCAATCCTGAAATATTTAGAATGAGGCGCTTTCTCACCTGAAGAATTAGATATTATGAATTAACAATGTGTGGAAAGAAACTTAACGCGGCCGCGGAAGAGCGGAAATACAAGCTCACGCGCCCGGTACGCGTCAATGTCGAGCAGTAATTCCGGTGACTCACCGCGACGCATTAGACAGCGTTATTGGATAACTTGTTGCAGGAAAACCTTGAGTGTGGGTCTAATGTAACAATTTCGTTGACTTAAACACGGCCGCTGGCAGGGATCGGGCCGCCGTTCATGGCACGGTCCACAGCGTGGCAGAGAGTCGTCTCGTCTGAAAGTGGCCTGAATTTCACGGCGCTGTGACGTGAACGGCGGCCGGCGAAAAGTCGTTTTGTCAGAAAGCGGCCTCATTGTAGCACTGCCTGTATTTCACGCCGTAGACGGCACACCGCCAGATTGAAGTGACCACGGCGGCCGTCAAGGTAGTATGGTTATTTGAAAGCACAGAAGTGCTAACAGTGGGGGAAGGGAAGGAAGGAGCAGAAAGGATAGGAGGAGAGGGGGTTCTCCTTATTAGCGGATGGATCGTCGGATATTCGGCTCTCCACTGAGCTTCAATGCAAAAAAAATCATTTCGACATTGGCCAAATCTAATATCTAATTCTTCAGGTGAGAAAGCGTTTCATTCTAGATGTTTCAGAATCAATAAATGGGAAATAATTTTTCAGGTTTCTTTGAATCCGATTATGTTTTGTTAAGTGTTCTTCTTTCATTGCCTACATACTTGAACCATTCATATACCTTGAACCAATATAAGTTGAACCATTTCTTTCATTTAGTTTTATCAGAAATTTTGTACAATCAAAATTGTGTTAAATGTTATGCTTAATAAAAGTATAAGTATTCATGAAATCTGTACCATAAAATAATAAAATGCCTATAAACGTGGGAAAATTGTAGCATTATAATAACACCACCAAAATTTTCTACAACACCGAAATCACATGGTTTTAAAACGAATTTTAGCAAAAAATAAAACCACTTTCACGGACCTCTTATGTATTGGTAAAATGTGTGAGTGATTGGGTGCATATTTGGATTTTTAATATCATTATAAAGAGGTCAGTAGGAGTCACTTTAAAAAATTGCTGTGTTCCCAATTGTCTGGAGCTATTTATACTTTCTTACTTATTTTAATGCTCATTCTCATCCCTCTTAGGTACCTGAGTTGCTTTATGTGTTTATCTCTTTGATGCTGTGTACCACAAGTATATTATCTTTTGATAATGAAAAATTCCATTTAATATTTTTAGTTCTTCAAGTGGTAAAAGATTATTTGCTTAAATCTGTTATCGCTGAAACATAAATTGACAATGAAGTCCTTATGAAGTTTGAGTAACGATTGCTCCTAATACTTGCTCTAATAAATTATTTTCTCCTTTTTTTAGTTGAAGCTCACTCTTCAGAGAGTTGCTGGTTGTGATGTTACTGCAGATTTACCTCATGTTATGAAATCAAAGGTAATTTCCTTCCAATTTTAAGTAAGATTGAAGCGAATTAAAGTATACAAGTTTAATTCTTCATGTGTCAAAAATGAAACCATTTAGTTTGATGTCTGTCCCATAAGTCCTAGCAATGGAATGCCACATCTCCCCCACATTCTTGCATATCACAGCTTCTGGTGAAAAAAGTGGTGAGGTGTTGGATTAGGAAAGATACAAGCTATACTTGCCTGACGACAGTAGCTGAGTGAAAAATTTTCTGAAGTTGAGTTCAACATTTTTCTCTGAATATTTATCAAAAAATAATATAAATTTTTAGTTGCATTGTGCAATTAAATTTTGAAGTGGTTATGGGAAGTTTGGGATTTCATTGGGTAATGACGAATGCTAAGAGTATCTGTCAATAGCCTCAAGAGATTGAACAAGAGGTACTACGTGAGATCTAGGGAGCCTATAATCCTAAGGAGTAGTATTGGAAAAATGTGCCTCTGTAGGAATATTCTCTGGAAAATTCTATTGAGATTGTATCTTTATATTCAATAAATAAATTTCTTTTACGATCTGAAGTTTTGGGACAGACATTATTTGCCTGGTACATCTATCCTAAACAAATCAATTATTAATTTTCTATTCAAGCCTCTGGAGCAGTCCAAGCTGGTTCGAACACTTACAGGATCAGGAGCAGATGACATCCGGTCCATCATGATGGGTTTGCCAGTTGGACTGCTTTATCTGACATTCCCTTCGAGAGAAAGAGGGAAAGAAGCAAACTTGAGTGGTGAAGAAGATGAATTTAGTGATGTCATTTATTGCTATCCTCCTGGACCCCAAGCAAATCCTCTGGCTCCCCTCCGCGGGAGTTTTCTTACTCTGAATCAGTTGGTTCCTCAAGTCACTCAGTCTGCCCCTATCAGGTTGGTGTCTTCTTCCTCGGAATTGACCATAACCAGATTAATACTGAGTCTATAATATAAGGTAAAGAAAACTCATGCAAGTATATATGTAATCATTATTCATGAAAAGCTATATTTGAGAATGTTGACCAGAGCATATTTACTTCTTATCATTATTCTTGAAATCAAAATATAAATTGTAGGAAACGTCTTCATTATATACATATATGTATTAGCCATTTCTCATGAAAAATAGTTGCAATAAATTATTTAGTAAATAATTATAACGTGTATCAATGATACTCAGTTAATCAGTTTTGTTCATCTAGATTCTATTTCTCATTTTTTTATTGATGCATGAGGATATTCATCTAAATTTGGGGTTAGCTAACTGTGGTTGATGCAGCTATTAGATATAAGTTTAGGTATTATAATCGCAGACAAACATTTGGATGTTCCACAGATTTTTATTGACCTACCATGGGTTCAACAAACTATGCCATTCTTGCTTAGGTTCCCATGATGCATGGGTTCCGGGTTCTCCAGCACGTTTGTTGTTTATGAGTGACAACATTTTCAAAAGACATCCTGCTTTCGTCTTCAGGTTGAAAGTGAGAAGCCTTAATTTTTTGTCGCCTTAAATAGCAGGCTGTCCTTTTGCTGAGTACTGATTGAACAGCATTCTCTTCCACACATTGCGGATTGGATAGTCATGGTCTCATGGGTGCTCAGTTGATGCTTCACTTCCATACAAGATGGTAATGCATTGGTATCATGGCAGCATTGGAGGAAGGGAAGGGAGGATAGTAATTTTCCCATGTTCTTCCTTAACTTCTCAAATGTCTTGGACTTCGTAAGAATCTCCTCCCAGTATAGGATTGCAAAATTCTTGAGTAGGTTTCCATGGTAATGCTCATGATGAATGCTATGCCATTTTCAAGGTTTTCATGGAGATGGTTTGTGGAAAACTCGGTCGGTAAATAAAAATCTTTGGACCGTAAAAATGGTTGTCTGTGATTACAGCACCTGTCACATAGTTTCACAAATTATTGTCATACATATATTCCTAAGTTAGATGTAAGTTGGTTTAACCCTTTGGGTAATGAAAGTGCACATAGAGGAAATATGTTGCCTAAATTTTATACATAAATTATCTCCTTAAATATGAGTGAGTTTATGTGTCTCATATGTAAGTTTAGGTATTTGTGCCTGATATAGTTATACCAATATTAACATGGGGACGACAGGCATCTACAAGTTGTTTATCTGTGGTTGATATATTGTACAAAAATTCTCACATGGATCATATATTTGTTTATATTCTTGCAGCTTTCTGTAGTGAGGTGCTCATTCTGTTTTTTCTTTTGACATCTTTATTTTCTTCATTTGTGCAGCTCAACTATACTACTGAAAGGACAGAAAACTCACGTAGTGTATGCTTCTGAAGGATCAGAACTCCTGTTGGTCGCTGCTCCTGATAATTGGTGAGTATGAATAGTTCTTTGCAATTTTATTTAAAGTTTCTTTTGTATGTTGTGAGCTCTAAATTATTGTCCAGCAAAATGCTGCTGTATTATTTTATTCATTGCTTTCATTGATTATGTTTGTTACAGTTGTTCTATTCCTGAGGCAATATTGCTGACTGAGGAGCTAATAAGTGCTCTGCGTTTTAGTGGCCAAACACTTAACAGGTATGACATGCATCTAAGGATCAAAACTTCATGCATTAAGTTTTGTATATTTATCTTGCTTGTAGTCTTGTTAGGCGTGCTCTTGCTCATCTTAACACCTCTTGGTCCGGCTCCTTTTAAACTAGACTAGCCATTGGGGCCGGTCATATTATATGCCATAGGCCTCAATATATGTTCAAACTATTATAATGTCGATAAAAAAGACGTCAATAAGAAAAACTTTCACAAAAACAAACAGTAAAGCTACCTGAAGACGCATAAACCAGAACTAGGTCGAAATAGTTCCAAAAAAATCCGTAGAGGTCAGCAGGAGACTGCACTGCATGAAAATGTAAAAACGCGTTATCGGCACATAAGCGCTGGCGGCGGAAACACGTAAATACACGTATGCGGACCATAATGTGTTAATTTTCTCTCCGGACTTATCTTTTCATCTGTTTATTGTCGTCACCAAATCCCAAAACATGTGCACTAGTTAATAGAACATTAACTGTTGATGTTATTAGTTGTTTCAGGCATGACTTTATGGAATCTACTTAATGTGAAGAAAAGTAAAGAGAACTTTGTAATTCCAAAATAAATTGTTTGTCGTAAATATTTGATGTACACCCTAGGTTTCGACATGGAGTGTCATCATCTGTGGCCAGACCAGACCTAGGCTGTACGTTAAATATTTAAGTGGAATTACAAAGTTTTCTTTATGTTTCATAATGATTGTAAATTATAATTTCCTGGTAGTGCAAGTGGTAGAGCTCCTGGCACAACATTGAGAATTTCTGGGTTCAAATGCGAGCCACTCTTTTGATGGGAAGTGTGGTGGCCCAGTTATTTGAGTGTCTGACTCTAATTGTAGGGTCCTGGGTTTGAATCCTTGGTCATGACTTAGGAAAACCCTGTAAAATCATTGGAAATGTGAGGTCACCCACTGGCCTCAAAGGAATTGAATTGAAATTCACATGCCTATAGCTTTCTGGGGTGAGCTCTACCCTTTCCTATCCAAACCAACCCAGGGTGTCTACACTCAGTATTAAAAAAAATAGTTTCCAAATTTCGAGAAAATACTTTTTTGAGGGAAAGTCTGTTGCACTTTTCAGTTCACCTTCAACCGTTTGACGTGGCATACTTTTTAATTTTTTTTCAATCAATGGAGGGGGATTTTAAATTTCTATCTTTTCCAAAAATATTAATGTACTAGTCCAAAACTTTTTGATTTCCAAGATTAGGCTATTGTATGGCTAATTTGAAGATAAGTTTATCTTACTGTCACCAGTTTTACTTATTTTAAGGAGAATATAAATTATAGTCCAATCCTATGATAATCCTATAATGAACCTGGTTAAGGTCTTTGTTTTCAATTCTGTACAGACCGTAGACTTTCAGTGTCCCCTGTGGGTGTGCCTTTTACTGTTTTCGCTTTTATGATTTTTTTTAAATTTGAAGCAACATTCCACGAAGAGCTGTAAAATCTTTTTTTCAGGGCATTCTCTGACCCCTCCCTTAAGCCTGGATTAGATCGCCACCTAGACATGTTTTTCACCAGGGTTATTATTGGAGGGTTTTGGAGTAATACAAAGTTATCTAATGTTTGCACGGAGCTGACATCAAAAGCTAAAGTTTCCTCACCTCATCTTTTTGAAGAGATCCTGCCTGCAAGCCACTTCCTATCCATGCCACATGATGTGCAGGTATGTGAGTGATTTTTATAGAACTAAGTTTATAACTAGTCAAAATCGTCACAAACAAGAGGAAGTCTAAATCACCATATCCAAATTATTCAGATCTCATCATTGTGCTGCAATAGGTTGTGTAAGAACATTGCTCAAACAGCCCACTGCTCATTGGATAGCACCCTGGGGACTCTCTCGGTGAAAATGTTCCGCATGGTCAAATCTTCTCTAACAATACAATTCACAGTAATTTTAGGGATATTACACTCATCTTCCATTCTTCGAACACCCAGACATCTTTCACAGTTATGCATGTTCAACCTTTTCATCACAATTTTGGTTGGAATATGGTGTGAACAGGCATTCACATCAGTCTTATCATTGGTATCCCCTCCCTGAGCATTGTGTGTCAATAGTTAATACATGGTATAATCACCATAAGATTCCCTCAGTATGGAAGTTATCTGCGCACCATTTTTCTTGAGATTGCAAAAGGTAGAAATAACCAAACTTGTGAATTCCACTTATAGTATTAATTTTAACATGACCTGGATTTCAACACATAGTGTCATCTTCAAGTTAAATCACAGAGTTCCAGTCCAATACATGTTTTCAAAGGGTGTGGGCGAAAAAAGAATTGGAGGTGGGAGGGAGGGGAGGTGGTGGTGTTGATTGGTTTATTTATGGGTGTAGGGAGGGTTTGGTCAGTGAAATGGGAAAGAGGGAGTGGGTAGTGTAGAGGTGGATGGATGGTACATTGCAGCCAGGCCCGGAACCAGTGTGGGGCAGAGGGTGCCCCTAGTGGCAGATTTCAGACTGCGGCAAAATATGAAAAGTTTAATTCAAAAAGTTAATTAATTTTTTAATTTTAAGAATTAGTAATAATTATGAATTATTAAAAACTTATATTTATGAAAATTATTAATAGAAAACATACGGTGTGTGATTTCAACTACCACATCTAAAAAAATAGCTTACGGATGTATTTTATTTTAGTAGTGGGGGAGAAGGGAGTGTGGTAGGATCTGGGGAGGGAGGCAGCAAACTCATCTTTGCTCCCCCTGGCAAAACTTCCAGTTCCAGCCCTGATTGCAATGATGGGTAAACCGTTGCGTCCTTGTGCATCATTTGCTGGTGGCTGGCTCCTGGGTCACGTCACCACTGAGGGCCTATGCTAATGCTCCTCATGCAGTAAAGGAAGCACTGTTGAATGGAATGGGTGGGGCAAGGTTTAGTCCTGCATTTGACTACGCCTGTGTGTGGGATTGGAAAGCAACGAAAAGGAGTTGTTGGAAAAAATTTGATCGTTAACTGATAGGGCCTTATTTTGGGCGTGCTGAATATTCTCGGGTGCTTTAAGTGCATCTAATCTGTGTTCCTTATTCTCAAAATACAGGATCTCAAAATGAAAGTGTAATTTGCTTGTTACTCTATGTGTTTTGTTTATTTCCATCATGGAAAGATTTCACATTATAACCCTTAAAACTAGGGATGGGTCGAATAGTAGATTTCTCGAATTCGAATATCGAATTCGAATATCAAATCATTGCTCGAATATTCGAATACCTCGAATTTCGAATACCTCGAATACTAAACTTTGAATGTGAGAATGTTTGACTAGGTCGCCTATGCAGCAGGAAACCCAAGATTTTGGCGAGTAATTGTGATTGCCTTTAAAGGATTCAAACAGGAATTTAGCTGATTAATGAGAATATTTTAATTTTATGTAAAAAATAGGGTAGTTTCCTTCATCAAAGAAAACGAAAGGCATTGATTGTGATTCGTTACCTACCATTGGTGTATTCATAATATACAAATCATTTGGTTATAGAAAACCGGTCTAGACCAATGGCAATGGTCAATTTTATCCTCATTTGAAAAAGGCCACATTGACACCCATGTGATGCCACTCCACTTGACATCACAGGGACCTAGTTTCTACACGAGAGGATAGGAGTTTTACATCGCCTGAGGTTACTAATGCATGAATGAGGCACAGAGCTCAGGGAAACATGTCTTAGTAATCACTTATTAAAACTGGCTAAGGTCGGAAAGTTTTCTTCGTTTGATAAGGTAAGGTTTTGTAAGGTATCAGCGCTCTGAGCCTCGCCCAAGGTCACCTCACAAGGTGGGAGGGGGAACCAGAAATGCGTCACACGGACTTTTCCCCATCATTCCCACTAACGCGTTGCGTTTTCGCGCGCTTGAAAATTTTCACTTTTAATTTAATCGCGAAAAATAGATGTCGTCCAATAAAAATCTAAAAGCGTTTAATACGTACTCCAAGAGTATTAATATTTCGATTTAGGCAATAAAAAAGTAATAGGAAAGCACCCTATTTGAGCATTACGCCAAAATGCTAAGACCCCGTCGTATTTCTTCGTCTTTCCGGCATTTATTTTCCTGCTTAAAATGCTTAAATTAAGTCTTAAATATGTCGTGTTTGGTCTTATTCTTTCTTAAATTACGCGCATATGACTAATATTTCAATCCAATAACAGTGTAACAATAATTGCCGAAAGTCATTGTTAGACACCTTTCGGGCTAGTACTCATGCAGCAGTTGACCTCCAGAAAGGGGGAAATTCGAAGCAGGTTGGTAGAAAAAGGTCAGCGGGCGAGAAAAGGGGGTGGGTGCGAGACATGTTTTTATTTTTCTCGCGTAACTTGATATTTTTTTCGAAGCTAAGGTCTTCGTAATAAGATCCCTGCGCGAGGTCGGATCTTTTGTTTGATATCGGAGAAGAGGAAATCGTCAGAATAGGTAAGGCGAATGCTGAAGGGAGGGGGAATAGCAGATCGTGGGAAATGCGCCAATGTCACTATCCCACGGCACTGAGTTCCTCCCTGTGGTAGTTTCATCTCCTGGGGAAGATTCAAAGTAAGTGCTTGTCGTTATTAGCCACAAAGGACACATGTTAAACACCTCGCCTTATTTTTATCAAAAGATGAATGCGGGAAAATGGTCAGTGGGGGAGAAAGAGTGAAGGGTGAAACGCGATTATTATTTTCCGGTAACTTTATATTTTTTCGACGCTAAAGTCTTCGTAATAGGATCCCTGCACGAGCTGGGACCTTTTGTTTGATTTCGGAGAAGAGGAAATCGTCAGATTGGGTGGGGTGAATGCTGAATGGAGGGAATAGCGGATCGTGGGAAATGCGCCTATGTTGCTATCCCACGGCACTGAGTTACTCCTGACGGGGGACACCTGGGATTCTCGGATTTTTTTTACCCTATCAATTTCGGTTCCCCATGTCGAACTCTTTTCACCGCTCTAAACCGCGAATTTGATATAGTTCGTCAGCTTGCCTAAAACGGCGCTGCATGCACTAAACGACTAGAGTTCTCATTTTTCTGAGTCAACTACCAATGACGTGCGAGCGAAAGAGTATGACGCGAAATTCAAAGTATTCGAGGTATTCGAGACGGTACCTTTGGCATAACTATTCGAGATCTCGAATATCGAATACTTTCTGGTATTCGAGGTATTTGAGTATTCGCGGATACTATTCGCACATCTCTACTTAAAACCGTTCAATTTGGTCTACATAAAATTTTGTCCTGAATTGCTGGGCCTTCAAATGAGGCATTTTGTCCCAATAATAAGCATCTAAAATTTCTAAGATAAATTTTTCACAATTGAAATACCATTTATCTTCTATTTTATTTTATAGTATATACTAGAGATGTGCGAATAGTATCCGCGAATACTCGAATACCTCGAATATTAGTTAGTATTCGATATTCGAGGTTTCGAATAGTTATGCGAAAAGTACCGCCTCGAATACCTCGAATACTTTGAATTTCGCGTCATACACTATCGCACGTACGTCGTTGGTAGTTGACTCGGAAAAATGTAGAGATATGTAGTCATTTAGTGCTCACAGCGCCGTTTTACGCAAGTTGACGAATTACATCAAATTCGTGGATTTTAGCGGTGAAAAGAGTTCGACGAGGGGAACCGAAAATGGTCGGTGAAAAAATCCGAAAATCCCCGATTCCCCCCACCAGGAGAACCTCAGTGCCGTGGGATAGCAACCTTAGGGCATTTCCCACGATCCGCTATCCCCCTCCATTCAGCACTTGCCTCAACCACTCTGACGCTTTCCTCTTCTCCGAAATCAAACCAAAGGTCCCAGCTCGCGCAGGGATCGCATTACGAAGACCCCTGCTCCGAAAAAAATATCGAGTTACGAGAACAATAAAAACGTGTTTCACGCCCTCCCCCCTTTTCTCACCCACTGACCTTTTTCTGGCTACCTGCTTCGAAGTTCCCCATTTCTGAAGGTCAACTGCTGTGTGAGTACCGCGGGATACTTATATTAGCGCATTTCCCAAGATCCGGTATCCCTCTCAATTCAGTACTAGCCCCTCTCCTTCGAAAAAAAAGGTCAGAGCTCGCGCAGGGATCATATTACGAAGACCTTGGCTTCGAAAAAAATACCAAGTTACACGAGAACAATAGAAACGTGTTTCAGGCCCTCCCTTTTCTCCCCCACTGACCTTTTTTTCCTACCAGCTTCGAAGTTCCCCATTTCTGTGGAGGTCAACCGCTGCATGAGTCATCTATTAGCACAAAAGGTGTCTAAGAATGACTTTCGTCAATTGATGTTACACCTTTATTGAATTGAAATATTAGTAATGTGCGCGTAATTTCAAAAAGAATAAGACCAAACACGACGTATTTCTGAGTTTATTTAAGCATTTTACGCAAAGAAATAAATGTCAAAATAGGACGGAGACTTAGCATTCTGGCGAAACTCGATATGAGCAGCAGAGCTTCTCCGAAGTTGATGAGGTATTTTTTTCCGAAAACATATATCAAGTTACAATTTATGAGTGGTGCTATAAATATTTATTGTTACAGTCACAGACGAAGGGATATTTTCTCAGAATATTTGTTTTCTTCCTGATAGCAATTCCAATTCATCTTCTTATCTCATGAGAACTCCGAAAGATGGACTGAAAATAATTGAAGAAAATCCGGTGGAAAAGAGCTTGTATTTTGCAAAATGCCTCAGATTGTCAGCTAGCACTTGGCAGCAGGAGTGGGGGCAAAGCGATGTTAGTTGAATTAATTATATTATTAATTGTTTCCATAAAATTAAAATATTCATTAATCAGCTAAATTCCTGTTCGAATCATTTAAAGGAAATCAAAATTACTCCCCAAAATCTTGTGTTGCCTGCTGCATAGGCAACCGAGTCAAATAATCCAGCATTCATCATTTAGTATTCGAGGTATTCGAAATTCGAGGTATTCGAATATTCGAGCAATGATTTAATATTCGAATTCAATATTCGAATTCGAGAAATCTGCTATTCGACCCATCTCTAGTATATAGGTACTGATGTGAGAAGATTTAAATGGATTAACATCCTGAAACATATGCAACATACACGTGCTTAAATGTAATAACACTTGCATAAGCTTGTAGGAACTCTAAGGTTCGTACAAGGCTCTTTCAGGCAAACCCCCCATGAACCTTTCAACTTATACAAGTAGTTCCTCTCATTAGCTCACAAAATTAGACCTAAATAAGTTCATAAAATTTTCTGTTTTGACATCTTCCCTTAACCCCAAAATTACTAGAGTTCTTCCATTAAAAATGCCAAGCCAATGATGACAATATCTTGAAGAATGTCAGAAAGAATGGGAATAGACACCTGTAGAAGTGTACAGGCATTTAAGATTATGTTAGTTTCACGATTGTTTCTCATCATTTTTTATCCTCTTGGGTAAATTGCAATTATTATTATTATTATTATTATTTTATTGTATTATTCCTCTTGGGCAATTGAATGTTGAAGTTTAAGTTGCTTGGTAATCAAAAGAAAGTGGATTGAGTAACTCAAAATTTTCAATTTAATGCTGTTAATTCATTGGTATGTTGAAGGGGTTGTGTGAAGCTACGTTATCTTAAAAATACTTTTAGGCCAGTGATTCATTTGAAGTGAAAATTTGTAATTACAATTGGCATTTTCTCTTATAGAATCAAATAGATGACGCTTTAAACCAGTTGGAGGCTGCTGATTTTCAATGTTTGGTATGTTTGCATTGGTGTTGAATAATGATCCTTGTTTGAGAAGTGTTGTTACCATTCATATGTATTTCACATAATTCTTTTTTTATTTTTATGCAGAATGAAGAACATCATCAGTGCCAAAGGCTATTTAATATAGTTGGAAGTTGTTTATACTATAAGGTATAGTGTTCAATGCTGCTAATATTCTAGAGCATATGAATGAGATACCTAAATCTGTGTTATGATAATAATTGAATCTATTTTATAGATGCCATGAATTATGTTTTCTGTTATGTAAAATATGAGAATCCTTAGCTCAAACTATTTATCTAATTCTTATTCACAGGGCTTTCTTATTTCTTCACATCTTCCTTGTGAAGATCTTCCATATGTGCATTCATATTTGACTCAACTTGGCATTATACACCTCTGTCGCACAGAGCCAGTACGCTCATTAGTATTTTGGAAAGAGATATATTTAAACTCCTGTAATAGAGGCCTTCAGTCAAGTTCAGAAACAGGGGAAGAAACTTACCCAACCCCTGAGGGAAGATGGTTCCTATTGGTCGTTGGAAAAGTAAGCATACATCGTGTCTAAATTTTTGAATTTTGAATAGTGAGTGTTTTTGTATGTACCTTATGTTTTGCCTTGACTCTCATGATGATAACAAATTTGTGGTGTACTTTCTATCATATAATGTTGAAATAATTTGCCATTCTTATTTTATAAAAAAACAAGTAAAAATGACTTCCATGTCTATTTGCTTCTTATTTCTAAAAACTTTTGTTATATCACTAAAAAATTATTTTATTCAGCATTTTACAATGGCACATTCATATTTAAATTTTGAGCCATTTTGAATTTATTGCATAGATACGTAGAGTGGGACTTTGTTAAGAAGTTGTATTGTGTCAAAAGGTTGGAATAGTGATAAGTGCAAAATGTATGTAGAGTAAAATCTTCTATCTTATCTATGGTACGTATTTAAATTTAATTTTAGTCCCATCTATATATTTCTATTTTTTTCCTTTAGGCCATACTTTATAAGTCAATGTATGGAATATTTGGTAGACTTTTACTCTTTGGTTTTTGTCACGACTACCCCTTCTGTTCAGACACGAAAGAGGAATTACTCTAATTTTTTTGGTGTCTTGCCCTTACTATTAAGCCTAAGGGACTAATGCTGCTATTCTGGATGGAATAGCATTATGCTATTCTCCGATATTGCAACCGATGTTGCTATAATATGGGGTATTGCAACGCCTATGCTATTTGGTATTCAGAACGGTTGCAAATCGTATTTTTACTACACCGGAAGACATAATTCTCAGAATAGCATAGGCCCGTAGCAATTCACTATTCTGAACGGTGAATTGCAACCGGTAGGGTTGCAATAATATTACGCGGTCTTCGAGGCCAAGCTATTCGGTATTGCAACCCAGATAACGTGCGCATTGCGATGTCGAATTGTTTTTCTGAGGTTAAAGTAATCTAATCAAGCATTGAAAATTGGAATAATAGCCAAAAATAAAATGATATCTGCTTTATTTTAATTAAATAATAGTAGCATAAGTGATGAATATTTAACTAGTTAAGTGAATTGGGTAGAAATTAACATTTGCGCTTAATATATGAAGCACAAGCTTGCTTCATCGACAGTATGAAAACAATAACTATTAATGCAAAGAATTACTACGATTAGCCTAAATTTTACGTGTTTTATTCATAATTTTATTTCATCACTTGACTAGCTACTAAAAATATCCTCAATGTAGGCTATCAGGTCGATTCTTGAAAATTTTCAAGCTTGTGTTAACACACTAACTCGCCACATATAATAATAGTTATAGCTTTCAATGAAAACCATATATTACCATAATAATACCATATACTTTGATCAGCCGTTCATTTCCTCAATTGGACTGTATATACAAATACAGTGAGTCCTCGTTCTACGTCACCCCGTTTAACGTCGTTTCACGATAACGTCACGAAAATTTTGAGACCGTCATTCGTTTATTGCACCCACGCTTCGCGATAACGTCAAGTCTTTTAAATTTCGCGCGAAAAAAAAGGCGAAGCGGCGGGCGTTGCAGGTTGTTCGTTTTGTGGGCGGTAATCAGTCAGTCTAAGCAAAGTGTAAAACGGTGTGTTTATTCTTAATTGCGATTACGGTTTCAGCAGAAATTTCTGCAAAATGAATTCTTGCGTAGGCGCGCAAGGTTTTTCTTGACATAATGGTTTTCAGGAACCGAAAAAGTGATTTCAAGGCATTTTTCCGCGTAGAACTCGGAGTTTTTGTCGTCACTTTTTTCGCCGAGTTCACAATAATTTTGGTTCCTGTAACTACGACGATGTTTCAGCGATGATGATGCCCAGGCGACGGTCGCCCGGGCGACCACCATAGCGAAGCCAAAAAGCAAATACTGGAAGATACAAAAATGGAGAAGGATTTACGTCACTGCTGCTATAGTCGTCGATGAAGACAGGAACTCGTATTTATGCCATAGCTTGGCATTCGTAAAAAAAGACCCAGATATGATACGCTAAAATTTTTTCGCGTAGAAATTGGGAGGTCTAGGAGCCGATATTCACTTTTTACATCGTTTCTTATGGGATATTATGTTTCGATTAACGTCATTTCGTTTATCGTCACATTTTTCAGGAACGGTAAGTGACGTTAAACGAGGACTCACTGTACATGCAACGATTCGAAATTATTTTCCCCACTATTCGCTACCTTCTACAATTAAAACTTAAAATTTACAAACTTATAACACGGGCAGTCGACTTGAATTACTTGCTTGAAAACAAAGGATTTCTCCGAACACCAATAAAGTTTCCGAACAAATATGATTTGCCAAAAACGTTTAATGGAATATCCATGTACATCATTAATGCAATATATATCATGTGGAATTCAATACAAATTGTTTCCTCTATAGACAAGTAAGTTATTCACAAAATTAAGTTTCAGTATATCGGCACAGTTCAGGGTCTATCAAAAATTTCAGTGAGCACATTAAAATCAGCTGATACGAAAACAATAACTGACACAACAGCACTTTCCACACGATTCACTATTGCTAGATTCACTTTTTCACAGCTGTTCCATCCATCCTCAAATTCATCCTCCCTCTGCTTTTTCCAAATCTGCAGCTGAAATATCGATACTATTCCATCATATTACATGAAAGCACTGCGGTGACGTTGCCACCTACTTCATTTCCTAAAAAGAGAATGAATACTGAAATTAGGGAGTCATATAATATAAAGCTAGTATTAGAAACGAAAGCTTCTAGTTCATACAGTAAAGCTATATCGTCACGAGCAAAGCAATAAAAGTTGATACATATTTATTTTGACATGCAACGAACAGACTTCGAAGCCTAAGACAATTACGAAGAAAATCAAATATATTTAGCTTTCAATGATTACCTCGCATAGCAAATATCTCACGTTAAACAACCGATCGGATACAGGTAATTGATTCAATATTTATGCCCGATAAATCATCATTATCATAATCAAATTATAATCTAACCCACCTGTCTGAAGCCATTGTGAAATCTATCACTGCCACAACAAACAGCTGATTTCCTAAATGAGATTTTCAAAGGATATTATATAAATCCAAGATTTTAATATAATTTTTAAATGTAAATAAAGCAATTGTTTATAATTGCAAGTCAATATTCTGTAAAATACAGAAAATTTTATAAAATATTTTCTCCCTCATTGGTTGCGAAAACTGTTCAGAAAGTTTTTCATACGGGAAGAGCAAGAAATAGCATGCTGCTATTCCGAACAAAATTCGCTTCATTCAGAATACGGGGTCGTTGCAATAATGACCCGCAGAATAGCATATGCTATTTTATGCAACGCTTATCCAGAATAGCAGCCTAAGGCTCTTAATTACAGGAAGTAAAAGGAACTGTATATACTGAGTCTCTCTTGCCATGGATTGCAATTAAAGATTGGCGTGAAGAAAGTGGGGGTTAATGGCATTCCTTTTGATGGCAACAATACAGAGCAATACCGAATGGGAAAGTTGCTCCTGGTGAGGTTGATTAGGGCAGTTGCACAGTGGACTGCAGTAGTGGCCAACAGCATAGCCTCCCCTAACCAGTGGTATATCCCCTTATTTTTTGTTTTACTAGAATTTTTTATACTTTCCAAAAAGCTTATTTTTTCCTGTCTTTGAGCACTCTTTCTCCCCTACATATTATTTAGGGAATCTAAAACACTAATGCTCTACTATATACCTTCCCTCCATTAGGTCACTTTGGAAATTCTTTACACTTTCCACAATTCTCAGAATAATGTTGTTTTTCTCCTCCCCTTTGGGACTCCGTATTTTTAAGAGCAAAGATTTTCCAAAGTGACCTAATGTTGAGTTGACATCTCTAACATTCTATATTATTGCCCAATCTGTACTTGAGGCAAAATTAACTATGAATTTCATCCCCAGGGTCAGGGAATGCTGGTTGTGCTGATGGAGATGGGAGGATGCTCCATTAGGTATGTACTATTCAAAAGCCATTGTGTGACAGCATGTAATGAAATGTGTCATGCCATTCTTTTTCAAAATCATAAACACCCCTTATTTTTTTCATTTTTCAATGTTTCGCCTACATCTCTAACTATTCCCAACAAAAGATTGACACGTCAACCCTTTCACAAATAAGTTGGCTACGTAACAAATTCATTCTGTGATAGTCACAACTTCTTGGCTATTGCTCAGCCGTGTGAATGGGTCTCACTTGTTTTCACTATTGTGAGTGATTCCATCTTTCAATGAAAGAATCTCCCGGAGTGAGTAAAAAACAAGATCTATAATGATGCCACCAACTCAGGAGAAGTGAGTGGTAACTTTCGTGTTTTCCTGTTTCGAACTTATTAGGGAATGACTGAATGGGGAAGACTTTTTAGCCATAACTTATCTTTCCCTTCCATCTTCCATTTTCTTTTACTGATATACAGTTTCATGTTTGAATGAATGACCTTATTGGGAAAAGGGAACTTTTGTCCTAAATAGGTATGTAGGTGGCTGCCCCATTTATTCAAAGCGTCACGGGTCAGTATACATTAAGTATTTACGGAGGATAATGGATAATTACGAAACAATTTTCATAACATATGTTATGAAGATGTTCAGCAAAAATAGTAATAGGTTGTGTAATGCAAACAAAAACCTTTGTTTCTCCTTACACACAAAAACAATTTTCCAAAAAGGATTGAGATTGGAGGATTTCATCAAATACAGAACTATAATTACAAAATCAGTTTGTAGGTATTTTAAAATCTTTTTATGCCAAGGTGCGTGTAAGTATGTATGTATCACTTATGCCCACATTAGCACCTCTCCATCCTAGTTGATGGAAGACAATTCAGGAGCCTTTGTCCATTGAAAGTTGTCTAAAATAAGTGGCTGCTTCAAATATCTGCTGGCTCCAATAACTGATATTTTCTATGTTAAGAATTTGTGGTATATATAATTAAAATTTGTTAATTGTAATGAGAATTAGTTTCTTGTGGTTTCCTTGTGTATGATAATACATGTGACTCCAAGGTAATTCAAGGTCCCTGTTGAATTAATTTGCCCATTACAGCCATTATCTCAATGGTGGTGTCATCCATCACATTTTAGGGATGTTGGTCCAAGGAGTTGGCAGTTAGATGGTAGTTCTTACATCATGTAATTTATTGTTTAACTTTCAGTGAAGAAGGGAGTGTTCCACCGGAGCCTGATTATGTTGATCATGCAAAAACAACCCTCAATCACATTCATGAAATTGGTATTCCAGCAGTGTGTGATAGCTGGTAAGTTTCAATTGCTTGTGAGACCTAAGTATTAGTTAAAGCTTATTTAGTGGAAAAAGTTTTTTCTTTCATTGATTAAAATTTGAGTTACCAGCTGGATGACCCTAGTGGAACATCAACGTAGAATCCACATAGATTTCAAATCAATGCTACATTGATGCTACATGGAAGTAATGTAACAATGGTCCTCGATTTAATGTCAGTCATCAATGTTGATGTGCAACAGTGTTGTATCTACCAAACATCGATGTGTTTTTGATTGAAAAATGCAGCCCTTAAACATTTTTTATTAAGTTTAATTAAGTTAAGTTAAAAAAAAGTCCTGAATTTATTTGATATTTGGGCATAACATAGGTAATAAGTTTTTGTAAAATATTAAAAGGAAAAATACAGTGAAACCTCTATTTTACACTTTTGAATGGACCACTTACATAAAGTGCAAAATTGAGGAAATTGTAAAATAGAGTATCATTGCTTAAAGGTGGTATTGTTTGGGACCTGATAAAAAGTGTGCAAAATCAGGGAAAACGTAAAATGGGGGAATGTAAAATCGAGGTTTCACTGTATATGATTTATATCATTATACACCAAATATTTATCCTGCCTAAATACATAGGCACAAGACATCTCACATGATATTCACAAGATTCACCCTTACCATTCATAGCATGTCATGTAAGTATTGTGTTAATTGAATCTGAGATATTTGGCATAGAGTAATTTTAACTATGTGGATAGTATTGACGTTGGAAAATGATATAAAAAACATAATAGGGTGGTTTCCTATTATTTTTTTATTGCCTAAATCGAAAGATTATTACTCCTGGAGTACGTATTTCACGCTTTTAGATTTTTAAATGACGATATCTATTTTTCGCGATCAAATGAAAAGTGAAAAATTTCAAGCGCGCGAAAACGCGACGCGTAAGTAGGAATGAAGGGAAAAAGTCCGTACGACGCATTTCTGGTTCCCCCTCCCGCCTGGTAGGTGACCTTGATCGAGGCTCTGAGCGCTGATAGGACGCAGGATGCTAACGGGTAGCTGAGTACCTTCCTGTCTGGTAGCGCATGGCTTAAAAAAGGTTTATTAATACCTTATCAAGCGAAGAAAACTTTCCGACCTTAGCCAGTTTTAATAGGTGATTATTAAGACATGTTTCCCTGAGCTCTGTGCCTCATGCATGCATTGGTAGCCTCTGACGATGCATAACTCCTATCCTCTCGTGTAGAAACTAGGTCCCTGTGACGTCACGTGGAGTGGAATCGCATGGGCGCCAATCTGGCCTTTTTCAAATGAGGATAAAATTTGACCCTTGCCATTCGTCTAAACCGGTATTTCAAAAACCAAATAATTTGTGTATTATGAATACACTAATGGTGGGTAACGAATCGCCATCAATGCCTTTTGTTTTCTTTGATGAAGGAAACTACCCTATTGCTGTGGTAGAGAATCAAATGAGGTGAATATATAACTTTGACTAAAGGCACTTTCAAACTTACCTGTGAATACAGCTACCTAAGTTACAAGGCTTATTGTGTCCTGCCATCAAAAAATTATAACTGGCTAAATAGTTATTGGCACTATTGACATTTGGAGGGCAAACTTTTATTCGATTCAAACCAAGTTTTATCATTTATTTTGAATTTTTAGCTATTTTAGCTGTAAATGAAGACTGAATCTATGCCAAGGCAGCGATCAGTTGCTATCTCAGAATGATAATTAACAAAGTCCAGCAGAGAACCACAAACCCTATGACACAGGCTTGTAATTCCTGTTGTAAGCAAATGGTTAGTGTATTTTGAGATTTGCCTTAAATACACATATTTGTACCACTTTGCTCAGCAGTCAATTCATGGTGTATTGAGTCACCTGGAAAAGAAATGAAAGTTGCCTCATGCAGGTGGGTAGAATCACAATGATTGGTACACGTCAATTCTAAGGAGATTTAATGTTTAATTTTCAATGCCAAAGTACCCACATTACAGTTGCAAGGTTTCTTCATAAAGAACCAGCATCGACTGGTCAACATACTGTCAACATACATATAATGTGGTTATTTAGTTGATCAATGTCAATTGACGACAATTACATGGATTCAACATCAATGTTCTATTGGGGGATTTCTTTGTGAGGCTAATTGTTTGATGTGTGTATAGAATGTGCATATACTGATATACTATAAAATGAATATATGTCTAACTTGGTTCTGTTCCTTTGTATTTTGTGTGGAATAGGCTGACATCTGGTGGTTTGCCTAGAGTTGATAGCCTTGAGTCACTCATGAGGAATCTTTCTGTGAGGAAAGGATTCAGAGGGAGAAGTAAAAACAAGAGCGATGCATCTTTCCTGAGCTTCCGTAGGTCATCAGAGCCCACATCTCCCAAATCATGCAATTCCGGTGAGTGTAAATTGTTTTTAGTACTATATCATTGTAATTAAAACAAAGCAGTAGAGAGTAGCTATTTATCGGTTTTGATGAAACAAAATTCTATGACTAATTGTAACGAAATGTATAAGTTCATTCTGCAAAGCTACAGTTTTTCGGCTCCTTTCTGTTTTAAGAACATCCATGTTCTCTATTATGTATTGACCATATTTATCATTATGATACTAATAGTAGGTCCTTGTTTAACTTAATTTATTCATTCTTAATTCAATGCAAAATAACTTAAATCAGAGCATGAAATCTTACAGAAAACAGTATAAACTATAAATTTGATCCAAACTGTAAATGTAAATGCAAATGCAGTTCCTTTTTTCCCCAAGATAATGTTTTGAATCCCTTTCTTGGATATTTCTAACCACAGCTAACTCTAATAATAACCAAAATAAAGCTACCTAACTTGATCATTAACGATAGTGGTAGTGATAGGATCTGGAAGAATTTAGCTGATTTTGAACCCATACTGGTTTTTGTGATACCATATGAGTGGCCTTATATTAAATATGTATGTGGCTACCTAGGCTCAGGTACGATCATTTTCATGGTTCTTAAAAGCTATCACCCCAATCATTTCCAAAATTCAGTGGAAAGAAAGAGTTTGATCAGCAATTAAAAATTCGTGCTCAGTGTCATGGTTAATGATTATGGAGTGGACATCCATGGCTATCAACTAAATTTTAAAATTTTATTGACTAATACACCCATGTCTCGTATAGCGCAAGGGATGCGTTCCTTGGGGTCTTTGCGCTATACGAATTTGCGTTATACGAGAGCGTTTTAACATAGGGAAGATAGGGATGCGTTCCTGGTAGCATAGGTCTTGGGTATTGAATTTCCTCTAAAACATCTATATTCCCATAAAAAGCCTTAGAAAACATTATTTCTATAAATATTTATAGTTTAAAACATCTTTAAAGATAGTATTCACGCATTCAAAGACTTTTATTCACGTTAAAAAAAATTCTTACGTGCTTTCGAAATTCCATCCTGTCGTGCGGGTGGGCTAACATCTGCTATCTCAGGGGTTCGTAATGCGTTGCCGGCAGTTGATAATTTTTCAAACTAGTCTAAAAACAACTACGTGTCACCCAGGCCCTTTTGTCGCTCATCGAAATGACAGGAAAATACTACTTTAAATGCCATTTCATAGCTAGCGGAGTTTATGAATGATAAATCATTTTAATTTGAAGTCCTCCGAGTCATTAGCAGCTACGTGAAACAGTCTTTAAATGCCTTGAAACCTGACCCAGGTTTTCCTTCCCTGAAAATGAATGAACGAGAATGCATTCTTTTCCAAAAGAATATCGTCTCATCAACACTAAAAACTAGTTGAGGGGGAAAGGAGCCACTTTCAATAACAGCTTGGAGTTCATCAGAAAATGTTGTGGTGGCTGCGCTATCAACACTTGCAGATTCACCTGATATCGCCGCACTGAAAATACCTGCTTGCCGTTTAAATTCTGGAACCAACCGGAGCTTTCACTTAATGTCTCGGAGCGATTACCACTCTCGTCTTTTAGTACTGATTCACCATGAACTTTCCGTATGTGTAGACCGCTTGGTTGAAGTTGGTGCGGCTGAGGTCACTGATATTTTAGCTTCGTCTTTATTCAGAATAAGGCATCGTGAGTTTAAACTTCCGCGTAATATCGCTTTGACGCTCTCCATTTTCAAAGCAATTGACCTCTCTCAAGTCCTCTTCTAGGTTAATGGTTTTTCTTGATAAATTCTTGATTTTTCTACACGCATTCCTATTTTTGCCATATTCTCTTGGTTTTTACTCTGTATGGCTCTATCTAAATCACCTTCTTCTGCTGAACTGTATTCCTGAGACGCAGAAGGGCTATGACTGCGGGGAGGGAACGAAGCCATTGTGTTTAAGACTCTATAGCGGACCCTTTTATGTGTTGATGCTATTCATGCGCAACTCGGTCACCGCTTCATTTCTCCCCCGTGAATACCGATGACCTTGAAGGCTTCAGCGTAGACTCTCTACCTGGAAGTCAATCGCCCGGTAACCTACGACGGCAAAAATACGTCTCAAACCGTATTGCTGAAAAAAAAACTCATTTCCACTAGCCCCACGCTTAATTAACGATCTAAATTATTTATTATCATTCTGTTAAGGAGGCGAGATAAATCTTCGGTAGGCCGGCTATCTAGACCCAATGACGAGTAATACTTTTGGCAATTGCGCAGCAATGAATTTCGATTAATATATAAACAAAAAAGAAGATTTGAGGCAAGAAATAATATTAATATGCGTATATTGATAGAAATTTCGTGTGTACTTAGCGCAAGTTCACGTTTTATCACGAGAGCGTTTAAGATTTTTGATTAGGCTACACTGCGTTGCAATGTTTCCCCGAGGAACGAATTTGCGCTATATCGAAATTGCGCTAATCGAAATTGCGCTATACGAGACATGGGTGTACTCAGTTGCATTTTTCACTCTTTGACGGAATTTTTTACCTTTTTTATCTGTATGGAATATTTTGTATTTAACCAACTTGTACTGTGGTGTAGTATTAGACATTTACTTACATATGCTTGTATGTAGAAATTTATTTTTGCATGTGTGTAATATGAATGATGTTTTGCTGAAGTAATGACAACGCTAAAGGAATAAAGTTTGTAAAAGTTGGGCAAAATTAAATGGGGACTCTGTGATTTAATTCTTGTGCATTTTCAGGTAACTCGGGTACTTCACCTCATTCACCTCACCGAAGAATGGAAGTTACGTCCATTCTGAAGAGAAGAGACAGTCCTGGACTCCTTATGCCTCAAGGTAGGTACCATGTTTTTAAATTAATCCTTGAACTGTATCCAATTTACCTTTGCAATTTGTGTTAAATTGAGAACCAAAATTATATGTGTGCATACTTTGAGAATGAGCGAAACATAACACATCCAGAGTTTTTCTTAGATGAAAGTGTGGTGAGAATTTGCAAATTATGCTATATTAAATTTTTGTTCTGTGATAGATAGCTGTATGAAGGTAACTTGAATTTTTGAGTGACGCATATTGTAAAAGTGGATATTTGTAAAAAGCCGGTGATTGAATGTTAAGTTAACACTTCATGTTTTTTAAAATAATATTCGTGATGAAATTCTACATTTTTCAGTAGTTTATGTATTCTATAAAAGTAACCATTTTAATCGTTAATAGGTCATATTGATCTATAATTTTCAGTGTTGCTGTAACGCCTAGCAAAAATTTGAAAGCAAGCCCATTTTTTCAATTTCACTCTTTTTTTGTTTTTAAATCAAATCATGATTAAAGTGATTTTTTATATGCTCAGGAATTGAATATTTAAAAGAGCATACATACTATTTTCTTGAAAATTTTGAGTCCTCCCTTAGCATTTTTTTTTTACAATTTCTTCACTTAAATACAAAGTTAAAATTTCCTTGGCCCAGTGTTATTTCAGACCTTTTGATGATGCTAAGCATTGAAATATTTAGTGCTTAAATTTTATTCCTAAGTTTTCCCTGTCAAATGAGGTTTTCAGCTGGAAGTAAATGAGAACTAAGGAGAATATTTGCCTTTCTGCTGTAGAGGTTAATTGACATAATAATTGTAATTTATTTGTGTACACATTCATTGTATGAGACCTAATACATATAGTTAAAATTTTTGTACTCTTATTAGGCACAGTGAATTCTTGTGGTGTTGGTGGTGACACTACAGCTTCGGAGGACTCAGTCAGCATTGGTGGTACGAGTGCAGGGGGCAATGGTAGGGAAGGTTCAATCACTTATGGATTCGGCAGTGATGATTCATCATCAGTTGGAGGGTTACCTTCAAGTGGAGTAGTTGGAAGGAGGGCTCAGAGAGAGTGTACCGGAACCATGCGCCAGAGTTCTTCCACTTCATCCCTCGGAGCAGCACCCCTCTCGGTGTTCCCAACTCCACCATCACCCCTTGGGGTGTCCATTTCTTCGAGGTCATCTGTGTCAGATTGTGAAGATGATGATGACAGCTCAGGGTGTTCAGATTGGGAACTTTATAGGGTTATTATGCATTTCTAATCATTTTGTAGAAAGTTAGTTTTTTTTAAACCTTTCTCTTCCAGGCAGATGTAATTCATGAGGGTTAAAATAAATATCATTCTCTGCATCAATAGATAAAATAAGTCATGTGGAAAAAATTCTTGTTTATCTTTTATGAATACATGGAGTAAAATTTAAAGTAAATATTTTTCGACATCACACGAGTTGATGCATATTAGATAAGTACATAATCACAATTTCATCATAACATGTAATGACTTATGTAATTCTTTCTTATCAACACAGGGCCATAGCAGGAGCAGGCAATCATTTGATCTGGATGATTTGAAGAATACCATGTTAAATGGTGTTACAAATTTGAATCCCATCAAGTGAGTTTTTAAAAGTCAGCATATATGTGGTGGCCCTTTCTAGGTGTTCTTGTTATCCAATTGTGGTACTTAAACGTACTTTTACTTGGCATTATTCTGGTAGTAATCTATTAATACTTACTTAATTATTCACGAGGTAGTGTTCAAAATATGTATTACTCATACTGCCATGTTTGGCTTTAGCAGAAGTTGAGGCTCTTAACTGGTTGTGGCTTCATTCCCACTATTTTTTCTGTCTTTATCAACCAATGGCTGCAGGGTTACATTTGCCTCTGCATGTGCAGGTACATACCATTTTCTTAGAATTTTTATTTCTTATTCATAATTTATTTGTTCAAGTTTTTTACATGCCAAAGACTCCTAAAATTATTTTGCCTGCAATCCAAATTTTCTTCTTCGAGTCTTTTTTTGCTGGAAGAATATTCTTTTTCAGAAATGGCCCCTAAATTCCATTCTTTCACTTATGCTATGCATAGCATGATTTACTGAACACCAAGCGTGAAAAATTATAAAGTTTCTATTTTTTTTAGATTTAAACTCCTTAAATAATTGCCTGTTATTAAACCATCATTGCATTGGAGTGAAGTGGTTGATAATCTTCTTTTTTGTAGGTTGACATCTGGGGAGAAGAATGTTTTACTTTTCTACCTCAGTGTGGATGAATCTCAAGGAGTATTTGTATGCCCACCAAACTTTCCAGCCAATGACTGCTCATCCTCTATGCAGCATGTGATTGAAAATTTTCGTCGCAGCTGTCTGCACATCCACAATCTCCTTCAACATTCCATTGCCTTTAAGGTATTTTCAAGAATTCATTTTTTTTTAATATATACTATTTCAACATCATCACATCCAATTTTATCATTAATACCTTCATCCTTGGTATTTTTAACTCATCTTGGTGATAAAGTCTATCTGATAATAAATTTATTCTATAGTTGTACGTTATTTACTAGTTCAAATCTTGAGATCGTACCTTCTTTGCCTGGTTTGCTTTATCAATTAAAAAAAATGAAGTGCACAATATTGGTGGTCTTTATATTTAGGGATATTATTGCAATTCTAAAGTTGGTTAACAGTATCTAAAACTATCATTGAATGGGTAACATGGAAACAATGCATAAATTGTGTGCTATGTACATCCTCCCATTAGTATACATTACATCCGTCAGTATATTTATCTGTATTAATTTTTAGGACGTCAAGGGTCCTGATGCTTCAGCATCATGGATCAATAAATCCTTGGTAGCTGTTAAGGAGCATGGAGTTCTTTTTGAATGTCCTAATGTGCCTTCCCAGTCTGACAGCCTTAAGAAATCTTCTAATTCTCCTGCGTATTGGGTGGTTGGGTAAGTATGGCATTAACTCTATCTAATGAAATTAATTTTTGAAATTTCTGTTCCAGTCAATAAGCTCTGTTGCTCAGATGAGGAAGGTATCTTAACATAATGCACTACAGGCAGTCCCCGACTTTCATACACAATGTGTTCCTGAAAATGTGTACAAAAGTTGAACCATTGAGTTCCAACTAATTAGGGGTTGTGCTCCAAAAGAGTGAAATATACTTACTAAAACCGTATTTTTCCACAGATTTCATTTTCATAAACTAATTATTAATAATAACATTCCTCAAATTACATAATTTCATTTGAAAATATGCAGAAAACGTAAGTAAAAGTTAAAAAAACAAGAATTTTGTTGGGTGTTGAGTGAAACTTCCTCTTGGTGTTTAAGTTGACATTCCACTCATAACATCCACTAAAAATAGACATATCCAGAACGTGGTCTCGTATCTTTCGCATGTTACTCAAAAAAGGCATGCATAATTCGGATTACATTTCATGCAAAATCATTGCTGAAGGTGTAATGTTGTCGTACATGAATCTAGTCAACTTTTTTGAAAACTCTCTCCGATGAAGGCTGAACTACAGCTTTCTTCTCCTCTTGATAAAGGAGCTTACATCAGGTGGTGTCACTCTCAAAAAAATCACTTCGATTAAAGTCAACCCTGCCCTTGATCGTATACGTTCGTACAGTCCGCATATACTGCTATATGAAATACAGTAGAACCTCGGTTATACGACCCTCAGTTATGCGATGACCTCACTTATACGCCGATTTTTTTTGGTCCGGTGAATAACCCCATATGAACCCATGTATTTCCAACCTCAGTTATGAAACTTTTCACTTATACGACAAACTCTGTTACGAAACGTATTTTCCCAGTCCAATGAGATAAAATACCTCACTTATACGACTTTTCAGATAACTGCTCTACGAGAAGATTGCGGTACGCGCGCCGATTTTAGTCACAGGAGCAGGGGTAGTATGTGCTCATCACATAGATATGTCAATGAAGAATACTAAGTTTTAATAATGAGCGATGCTGTTTATTAGATATTAATTTTAACTGCAGTAGATGATCGTTAATTCGGAATATCTATCTCTAACGGAAGATTGTCTAGAATTTTCCAAGGTTATGTTTTCCATCGCCCCAGCGAAATAACACCTAAATGAGCCGTTAAAAATCCTCCCGTACCAAAAATTTGGCTTCCAAGGTCATCCAAAAGAGATTATCGTATTTGCAGTATAGATGTAAGTCGATGGTGATTCAACACGATGGTAAAAACAGCATGCATGGTCTCATTCCGCGGGCTAATCCCGCATCCGCGGGACGAATTGAGCCGGGGGAAAGTTGCTTACGCGGCGCGCCGATCAAAATTGACCTAACTTGTATCTCAGTGGGTTTAAATCAAACAAAGTTGGACCTTGAGTAGCTATTAGCTTGAGTCTGCCTGCTGGCAAGCGTTTATTTTTTAACTGAACGAGAGTTAGTACGAATGTCCTCTGAGAATAACTCGCGTCGTCAGTCGTAACGTAATCATTAAAGTCAAATTCAAAACGCGAAAGATAAGGCAGTTCCTTTTGACTCTGGAATGACTTATAACCATTATACCGAAGTACAAAAACAGTCTGGTGTTGTGATCAGATATGGGGAAGCAAAATATTACGTGAAGATGAGTCACACGGCTTGTGAGTCGAAGTTCCCAGTGCTGAATTCGCGTAAGAATGCCGACAGAGAAGCTATACCCGGTAGATTCAATCTACTATTGCTAAAATTTCACGGAAAAATTCTTTTTTAGTGCGTAAACATTTTTGAGAGGGGAGATTTTTTCGAGCTCTTAATATATTTTTGTTCAATCATCACTGACGGCAGTTGTGCGGTTATTTCAAATGCTCACTTAAAAAAAGTGATCTAAGCACCGGAAAAGTCTTACAATTAGTCACGGAATATCCCGGATACCAGTGGCGCAACTAGGAATATGCTTTGGGGGTGATGGTAGTACCTGAGGGGCGCCTCCCCCCCGAGGCATCGGGGATTCCCGGAAAATTTAAAAAAAGAGCATGCCTGTAAATATGTTTTACATCATTTTGGCTCCTAAAATTTAACTTTGAGTAGATGCAGTTGTTGTTTATCAAAGCTAGACTTTTGTTTTAAATTTTTTTTTTTCAATTCTCTACGGCTTTGGAGGGGGATCTATCCCCTCATCGACCCACCATAATTATGCCACTGCCGGGTGCTCCATATTATCTATGGCATGGTATTTAGAGGGAAGAAACCGACAGCTGGGGTCATTTTCGACATGAGGTAAGGGAGGGAGTATAGAAACCCTGTGTTGGAATTAGCCAGGTTGTAACAATAGGCTTAACCAGGGCTTAATGTTCCAGCTGCCGGACATGGTGTTGCACTGGAAGTTCCGTCCACACTACTTTCAAGCAGGGATACAGCCATCTCTGAAAACTTTCTGCCTCGGCCATGACATGAACCCTGGTCCATAGGGTGGGAAGCCTTCGTGATACATTAGTGAAATTTTGCTCCCTAGTTATGGGGTTAATTTGGATGACTTTTCTTAGGTATTTCATTTCTGTAATCTACAATCATGGGTTTGCCTATAGGTGGTGAAATGAATTTCCTGAAACTGCTTTTAATGAGTCAACTTTTTTAAAAAATTGGCTTATCTGTGAACATTTAGTGTCATCATTCCGAAATCTCTCCAGTATGATAGCCTTGCAGATCAGTACCAGAAATGCTAGATGTTCAACCGCGGATAATGTTGTTCAGGAATGTAGAATTATATTTCTCTTAAAGTAACACATCATCTGTGGTGTTGCTTGTGTGAAAATAAGATTATTAGGCTTCAATTTCTTGCCTCCAAATGAATAATTGCATCCTGGAAACAAACCGGCCCCTATAGGAAAGGATTTCATGCTGAATACCGAAAAACCTCACATATGAAACTTCCTCACTTATGAAACTTTTTTTGGTTTTCCGCTGAAAGTTTCATAAGTGAGGTTCTACTGTAGTTGAATATTGGGATGTGAGTGCGCAGTGAGTATCCCGGGAATTTAAAAAAATTACTTAAAGACACGTATGAAAGTCTGAATTTAGCATACAAAAGTCAAGTAAGAGGTATCTATTTGGAACCTACGAAAGTTTGAATTCTACAAAAGTCCAGTGTATGGAAGTCTACGACTGCCTATACTACCAAAGTTTAAGTTATGGTATAGCGTACCATGTATCATGGATACTCTGATGAGGAATGTATCTTGAATACATCTAACAGACTGCATTATTACCAAAGTTGATGCTGCATTGTAATGTATCATGTACATATCATGGTAATATTCGCAATGAACCACAAGGCGCGTGTTTGCGGTCTGAATCGAGAAAACCAATGCTTTTCTCATTGAAAAATATTTGTGGCAAGTTCACGTGTTGGTTAACTATCCGCTTTATTCGTTCTTGCACCTCAATAGATGTCAATTGTCAATGGTTGTTTGGTCAATTGAAGAGGCTACAGGACATCAATCAGTATGGAAAATACTTGAAATTAAAATGACCATGGAAAATATGGGAAACTGCATAAAATTTGGAAAATTTCAAGAATTCAGCACTTAAGATATCTTACAAAGCTCTGTAAGTTACCTGTGCAATTAAATTATATGTATTCATATTTCTTATTCTCTTTGTCCTTTGAAAAAACTTTTTCAGAAAAAAAGCCAACCTAAAAGAAATCACATAATCATGTTTTCCGTCCCATTCATGGATAGCTCCAGCAATCAACTGAGCACTTGCTGAAAAATGATCTTATGATGCAACATTACTGAGGGATGGCTTCAGCGATGGGAATCCTGATTGCTTTTGCCATTGCTCAACATGTCCCTTTTTCTGTCTCCGTACACCTCCTTGACTATCTTTTTGCCAATCAGAATGCATGTAAACGGTGTATTTGGCCTACTATGGAATGAAAGTGGTAGACTAAAAATTCAATACTGCTGGCTACTTCAGAGGTTTAAAAATTTATCGCAATTCATAAGCCCCATGGTTGTTGAAAGCAACGGCAGTCCTAATTGACGATTGCAACTAACATGAAGGCATTTACGATAATAAATCCAGTCACTGTCATATTAAATTTTCATGGATGAAGAACCCAAAAGAGATTGTAGCGTGTGTGGAAGCTTTTTGATCCAGAACCCCAACGTAAGACGTACAGAGGAAGATGAATATTATAAAGAGATTGAATCGGGGCAGAAGAACAGTGCATTAAGTCATTATTGAAGAGCAGATGCTCCATTGATGAGGCAATGAACATAAGCATGGTAATACATATTACTCCCTCTCACTTTCCCATGGATCTTGGCGTATAGAAGGGTATGCATCATATGTATCATTATAAACTCAGTTTTGTCAAATTAATTATCCCCTCTGGCATACAAGGTGGTAGTTTACTGTCAGTGGGCAGAAGGTGCAGGAATTAAAAGACTGTGTGTAGCATGTGATTCTTTTGTTGAACTGAATACAAGTAGCCAATGTCTGTTTGTATGTCAGTCTTTGTTTATAAAGGCCATGTAAATGCTCTCAACCTGAGGCGTGAAAGCTTCATTCCCTTCCTCGACATCCAGGTGATGAGGGGGGAATCAAGATGAGCACCGGTCTTCTTCACATGGTGTGTTTTCAGGGGCTGTTTAACATCCTGTTGGGAGTCACATGGACAGCATTGGCCAAAATTAAGGCTGGTTTAACCCTGAAAATAGAAACAAGGATATTTATTTTTCATTTGTGCTTAGTGAAATTCTTAAATCCTAGCTGAGCGCATGATATGGGCGGGTTTATGGATGCCATAATATGTCATTCAAGGTGTCGTCTCGCAAGAGGACATGCATGCATATGGTGAGGTCCTTGATTGTCCGAGAAACAGCATGGCATGAGGGAGGAATAAGTCGGATACAAGCTGTAATCTACTGTAGATAATCCATGAATTAAGTAACCTCCTAGGGATGGTTGAAGATGGGAGGCTGTAGATGAATTCCTTTGGAGCATTAAGTGTTTGCTGTGCAGCATCTCTGCGGCAGAAGGGTGAATGTTCTCTGCAAAGGTGCTGCTTTGGTCTTGAAAAGTGCAATTGGAAGGGCTTCTTACCACAATGAGTAGGGTTGACTCATAATTTCTGCTTTCAATAGTCTTTAAAGACGTCCTAATCCTCCTCCTTGCTGTTTGCTATGGGTTGGTATGGTGACCATTGAGTGTGGTGTATGCTTTTGTACATTGATAAAGGGTGTAATAGCTTTGACCCAAAATGATGGGCTTCTGTAGTTATGTGATCTGGGCAACAAAATCTAGATACATATCCAGCCATATCCAACCTCCGTCTGTAACATTTTCAGCCATGAGAAAGTACAGAGGGAAAGCATCTGGCCAGTGGGAGAAACAATCAATGGCAGTGAGGTACCTAGTACTGGAAGTCTCCAGCAGATGGTAATAGACCAATGATATCTAGGTACACATGTTTAAAATGGGCAGGTGGTAGTACGAATTATCCAAGAGGCAAAGAATGCCAGATAATTTATGCACGTTGACATGGCTCCCATACGTGACACCAGGTGCAGGTATTACATCGGATATGAAGCTAGACAAACTGTTCAGTTACGAGATAGGCTGGCATATTGGCACCTGGGTGACTGAGGTTGTCGAGAGACTTGAAGACCATTCCACCAAAAGAAAGTTCTACTCACAACATGGGATTTAAGTATAGAAGTAAGGGAACAATTTATCAGGCCTTACATTTGGAGTACGGTTGAGGGACAAGTAAGCGGCTTTGGGAGCCCTGGTTGAGTAGCCCTAGCCTCAACTACCTTTAGGACTGCTTTATGACTGAATAACTTGAATCTAACATGTAGATCATTGAATTATAATGGCTCATGAAAAACCTGACTGCACTTGTCAGTGAGAGTTTTTAACATGAGTCTGTACCATGTTTGATTCAGTGATCCTTGAATCTTTCAGTTCAATTTTTACGTCAGCAAAAGTATAATTTTATTTTCCTTTTGTTTTGTATCCTGCTCTTAGAGTATACCACTGTTTTATTAAAAAAATCTCTGCAGTGGAAGTGAACCATGAAATCAGTTGGAGATTATTCATGTTTGATCTTGATTATACTTTTTAAATTATGTGCCTCCAAATGAAATCAGAATTTATGCATGTGTACTTACCTGAAGAGCTTCAAGATTCCTGGCTGAATGCATCATAATCTTCTTTAAATAATCATATTAATATTATCAGTCTGAATTAAATTTGTTTCTTTGCAGGCGGCTATTTTTTTCCCCTCAGCCCAAAGAAGTGTATGTCTGCTATTTTGACTCTGCTCCACAGAACATGGTGGAAATAGCCTTTCGATTAGGGCTGAGTGTCAGTGGTTAGTGACGTCAATGAATAATGATCTTGAATTGGCTCTTAGGTATGTTGAATCTTTATTTTTGTCATGAAAGTGTGGCCTTAAGAGAGATGCAAAAAAGTGATTAAATTTCTTTTTAGTACTATGTTATTATTTCCAGCTTGTCTATTTAATTCTACTTCAATATAATTTGCTTCAAGTTTGTGGAACTCTTTCCTTTTTTAACTTCTTTTGTTATTTAATGTACCTGGAAAAATTTGAATATGTTTTTATTTTGTGATACAATATTATACCTATTGAAAATTTTGCATGATTTTGACATAAAAACATATAATGTTAGCAAGTGACTTCATGGAAAACATACGTATGTATTTGCATTCTCCGCCAATATTATCATAAAACAAAATCCCTTTTCTTTTCTTAAACTGACGATGAATTAGATCATAAATTTTTGAGCATTTGGTACTCATGCATCAGTTAAATTCATCATTTTTCTCCTTTTCAGGCTTGCCCATGAGAATTATGTAATTTATTTTTCTTGTAAGTGCCAACTGGCATGAATCATGGTTGTGGAATGGTGTCATGTCCTCTACTGATTACAGTTAGGGTGACCCTGGCTTCATTTAAATTGTCTATTTTATATTTATGTACCTCTTTGATTGA
The DNA here is from genome assembly GCF_921293095.1 of Ischnura elegans. Lineage (NCBI taxonomy): Eukaryota > Metazoa > Arthropoda > Insecta > Odonata > Coenagrionidae > Ischnura > Ischnura elegans. The sequence goes on from NC_060247.1 coordinate 37,920,280, forward strand.
ACAATTAAGGTTGTGAAAACAGTGGCTCTTAGTTGAATATATTTCCTAATGTTGTGTTGCATGTATGTTGTAGGAATCCAAGAATTTCGATTTTCTTCGAATATTAGTGATACTGATGCACTTTGATTCTTGTGTGAAGTGTGTGAAGTCCGTATGTGCCTCATCACTTGCGATAAACTTTGTACAAAATTACATATTATGGTAGAGTTATTAATTTAGTGAGAATATTTCAAATATTTTTTGCCATTAGTTATAATCACCAGTGTCCCCAAGTAGCAAAAGAATATTAAACCATGAATTTTAAATCATTCCGAATAATTTTAAAATGGGAATTCCATAAGATGACTAAATTCATGACTTTTTTAAGATTGTTAAATAATGTACATATTAGGAATTGCTCTTTTGAAGTTCATTACCATGTCGTTTCATTTTGTTGATAACATTTGTACGGATATTTAGGAAATAATGACTTTTAATTTCACAGAAAAATAATATGCAAATATCATTTCAAAATTGTTTTCACACATTTTAAAGGTAACATAGTTTAAAGTAAGTAAGATAGTTATTTTGATACGACCAACAGCTGTAGCTCTGGAGAAAACAATGGGTTCAATCGGAATTCGATTGAAAGTGAATTATATTTTGCATATTTTTAGAATACCAGGACTAGATCGAATTTGTCCTTTCGTCATATTTTCTAATGAAAATGTTTTTTGACATTGATTTTTATACCAAAAATATCATTATTTTTCTAATAAAAAATTATTTTTATGTTGATTCTTATAGCAAAAAAAACATCCTTGTCAATGCTATTTATGTATTAACTAACTGAATTTATGTCTTCCTGCAGTGATAGAAAATTGTTTATATTAATCATTTGTGTTGTAATTTTGGTATTACAGATGATTTTGGTGTAGTTTTTCACTAAAACTGAATCCCTTCTTTGAAAATGTTTGAATTTTGCGGTACGTATTGAAATCCATGTAAAAGTCTTTTTTGGCAGTTTTCGATTGGATTTTCAGAAATTTAAAATGAGGAATGGTTCTATATGGTTAGTTTTACGGCCTTCTGAGGGATATTTTATTAATCCTCGCACTATTCTATAAGTAATATTAATCCAATCAAGTAAAATAGATTTACCTTAAAAATTTCTGTGAGCTCCGGGGGGGGAGGGGGGGTTTATTCCCCTAAACCTTTAAAACCTTTAAATTTATCCTTGCTGCGCCACTGCTGGCAAGTATCACATAATTTTTTTTTCGGCGAGAAACAGCGTGAAATTGCGATCTTAATAAACTTAAATACCATTCTTAACTAATCTTTAATTCAAGTAATTAAACAAATTGTTTGGTTTTAATTAAGCCAACTTAATGAAGCATAGATTAACGTATTTACCCTAAAAATATGCATTTTGAACATTCTCATGTGAGATTAGAGGGATGGGGGAGGTGGTCAAGCTAAATCTCAAGATATCTCACTAAAGGGGGAGGGAGGGCCAAAAATTGCCAAAATCACGTCACATGGGCTCCCCATAAGTATGACACCTATTTAATAATGTTTACTGTTCCAGTTTGTTATGCGAAAAGTGTCTGAAACAATTCTAGCATATCATATTAAAAGGAGGCTGAAATATTTGCAGCATATTTTAAAACTGTTTTATAATAATAATAATTCATGGCTTCTTCAAGAGTTAGGCATATTTAAAACTTATGTTAAAATCATTTTGAGATAGTCATAAATAAATTTAAAGCCTAATAAAAGAGAGAGAATTTATGCTTTCAAAATTATTTTAAAATAATTTGAAAATATTCTTGCAATATACATATGTTAAAATATTTTTTTCATAAGATTTTGCTGCTTGAGTGGTTATGGTTTCCAAAAGTTTCATGTTTTCATTTGCTGATGGTGAAAAATTCTTCCCTGGGATATCTCCCCCCTATTGTGCGAGCATGAACCTCTTTCACTGTTGTCACATACATTTTTCATGTATTCTTTGTAGCCTTCCAAAATAATCTTGTTCCCTTGATATCATTCAAGTAAAGCATCAATATTGATTTATAGAGGGGTGAAATGGGGGAAATCACTAATTTTTCTTTTTAAAAGGTGATAAAATGCTCCACGTGCCATGAAGTGTCAAAGTAAAACAGTGCAAAGCCCAGATATGTTCAATTTAAGGCCTTAAAAGAGTCCTATTTTTCTCGAGAGCATGTATTTTATAACTAAGAAATTTTGGAGTGTGAAGATTATATGATGTGACTTTGATTGTTTTTAATTTAATGTAAATGCCACAAGTGTCTTGCATTAATCTGGGAGAATTTATCTGTAATTGTGGTATGGAGTGGTGAATGAAGACTGTATGCCTGCTTCTAACATCACTTGAAGCCTTTTCAGTACCTTTTCGGACCGTTGATGACGCCTTTAGAATGGACAACCTGTTTACAAAAGTCCCTTGGCACCAGATGTCAAGTGATGTCTCTTGACTTTCTCACATTCTTAGTGTCACCCTCACTGCTTATCAAAGATCAGTCAAGAAACAAAGTGGAATTGAGGAGAACTATGGAATCTCCACATGGAAAGGCTATATGAGAGCAAGGTGAAAAATTCTCGGCCTAATAATAGACTCAAAAAATTAATGTATTTTCTATATAACGTCCCTTGACTTCAACACACTCAGTCCGGTGTTTCTCAACATCAGTATTCCTTCCTAGGAAAAAATGTATGGAAGGTTGTGAAAATAAGCATCTACTATCCTCTCAACTTTTTCATTGGATGAGAAGCACTTCCCAGAAACTAATTTCTTCAAGATTAAAAATAACTCACATATGGGTGTATGCCGCGTGTCGTTATGGAGATTGCCCCGACGTTTCGCGACCGACTGCCTGTCACTTTTTCAAGGGAATAATGCTGGGATTGGTTTTTGCTGCCTTTTTATATTTCAGGTGGGAGGGGTGGGCGGAGGGTGTGAGGAGTTAGGACTGGAGGGGGAAGATAACGAAATGTTGCGGATGACTGGGTTCCAAGTATTGCTGATTCTTAATCCGGTATCTCTATTGTAGTTGTTCTTGTTCTTATTTATTTCAATGGCCTCGCGGATAAGTCAGGTTTTAAAATTTTTTATCCTCGCGATGACTCTTGATTTTTCGAAGTCGATCGCATGTCTGGTGGCTTCGTGCTCCGCTATGGCTGACTTTGAAGAGTAACCCAGTTGAATGGCCCGCTTGTGTTCTTCTATCTGAGTTTTGACTGTTCCTCCGGTTTCCCCGGACGAACAATAATTTCTTCAAGTTTGGGAACAAATGTGAGGGTACGAAATCAGAAGAATAGGGTGGATGGCCAAGCAAATCATACCCTTAATTTCACAGTTGTGCCACCCTCAATGCCTTCCTGTGCTCATGTGCATTGTCTCGGTGGAGGATGACTTTCTTCTTCAAACCAGGCATCTTCATGCAAGTTTTGGCATCCAGCTGGTCAAGAAGGTTGAAGCGTATTTACCCTTAATTATTCTGCCCTTTGCAAGATAATAGAACAATAGGACCCCTTTTGAATCCCAAAGCATGCTTGACATGAACTTTGCAGTAGATGTGGTCAACTTTGCCTTCTTTGGCACTGAACCTTCTACATAGAATACCACTTCTTTCTTGGCGGGTACGGTGCGAGTACTCAAAAATTCGAGTCGAGTCGAGTAGTTGGTACTCGACTTTGAGTAGTATTATGAATACGAGTAGTATTACGAATGCCAAGTCGAGTCAAGTAGTTTTGGTCACAGAGCTGTTGATGCCAGTGAGTGCAGAAATGTACCGACAGGAGGCGTTATCATGGAAATCATGTAATAAAATCGTTTTTAAAGTCGATAAGTCGTTCTAATGCCTTAGCCCAGGGGTTTCAGCTTTTGTATGCGTAGCAGTCATCCACTGTAGTAGTCGATGTGGGTGCCGAATTCCTTTTCATCAGCCGCAGAATCATTCACCTTACCCTCATATATGGCCAGGATTGGTTAGATTGCTTTCATTCAAATTTGTAGTCATGAAAACATTATTGAAGGTCTAATTCAAATTTCAAGGTAACTAACAAGTATTTTTTGTAGCTATAGGTATGAGCTATCTGTTAATGGAAGATGAAAGAAATTTAATTTTGTTTCACAATTTAATTCATTTTGTAGGATAATAGATAAAGGTTTTCCTCCACTAATGCTTTAATCATATTTTGTTGAAGTATTTCTTATATGACGTATATTTTTGTTAACTGATATTCTGTGTGAGAATGTCTTATTATTGTTATGACCCATTTTGGCTGAGGTTTTGACTTTAGTTGAAAGACGTTAAATGTGTGGTTATTAAACTTATGTTTACATTTTTAATGAGCCATATATTATTTAATTACTATGAGTGTGTGATATTGGATGTGGATTTTTAATCAGGAGTTCATGTGAATGCAAATAAATTGTTATATATATTTCATAATCTCTTTTAATGAATTTTTCTTTCTTATTGACCATCATGTGTGTGAGTTTATTTGTCATGTGTAAGAATAATCTGGCATTTCTTTGTAACGGATTGAGATTTTATATATTGATGCCTTGGAGATTTTAGCTGACATGTGAACTGATATGATTCTACAGTTGCTACAGGGAAAGATGTCCGATGACAGCTTCAGGGTGGATTGGGACATTGTGAACCTTGGGACCTTTACCACCACCCTTCACAACCTCATAACCCCTAACGAGCCTCGTAATGTTGTCTGGTATGGCCGCATAGCTTTCTCCGTTTAGTCTCTAAATGAGTTACTAACCCTTTATACCTTTGCTCAAACAAGATACTTGGTAGCAAAGCCCCTCCCCCCCACTCGTCCTCCTTGGTACTGTGGCTTTCATCTGACTTCTTTCGCCGTGGCGACTGTTGTCAGTGTTGGGTCTGGGGCAGTGGCATAGTGAGAGGTCTGGAACCCCCCTGAAATATAAAAACACAATTAATTTGCTATATCATAAAAGATAACAAAATATTGAAAAAATCATGAATTCATAAAAGATTAAAAAAAATGAAATTACACATTTCGGTTATGAAAACTGTTAAAATTAGGTAGTTTAAAACCCTCTACTTAGTACCATGTTTTTCAAAAATTTTTCCCCAGACCCCCCAGGTTTTGGCCCCCCCCCCAAACAAAATTGCTGGCTACGCCACTGGTCTGGGGCCTCTTTGAGATAACTTGTTGCTGTGTTTCATGACCACTGAAAGGTATCTTTTAGGAAATTTTCAGCCTGTGGCCCTAACTGGCATTTGATATTGGATAGAAGGCCTGGAAAGGTTGTGGTAATGACTCGTTAAACATTTGTAGTGTATCACCTCAAATATCTTTCATTTCTGCCTTTTTGGTTCCCGGGATATTGCAACAAGAGTGAGTGCCCGTCACCCAAGTCAGACATTTGGGTGGTGTGCGGGTTACATTTGCTCAATATTTGTTGATCATTCTCACCCGTCGGAAGCATAACTTTAGATGGGTAAACTTGAAACTTCATCAATATAACCTTGAATGCTATATTTATCACTCTTTGTTACCAAAACGGGCTTAGTAGCTGTGTTATATTCTCCTTAGGTGCCTCTATCTAAATTCAACCTGAATGTTGGCAAAATCTTTTACTTAGAGACCGGGATGAGGACCCCTTTGATTACCCTTGATGAGGGCAGGCATGCAATATTTGAAAATTACAAGGATGCATTATTTGCCAATAAAAGTTTATATGCGAACTGATATACTATAGTATTTAAGATCTAAATCACCAGTTGCACACAGTGAAACAGAAAAGATTGGCTCTCTCTTCAAAGGATATGAAGAGGGTGGTATTTCGAGATAGAGTTTGCAACCTTCCACATGGTCGGAAAGAGATAAAATTCAAGGATGTATGGCCCATGTGAATAAAAAACACTTATACATTTTATATTGATTGTTTCATTTATTAAACATACATATTAAGTACAATTATGTCAAAAATGGCATTACAGTTCCCATTTATTGTAGGTTTGCTTTCCATTCACCGAGCCACCCCTGGCCCATACATGGGCACATATCTAGGTGCAAATGGTGCTGTAATGGTTTGCATTACAACCACTTGATGTGGAAACATTCATTTAAACAAAATCGAGGAGGAAGATATCTGGCATTGAGAAAGATGCGCACGAGACTTTGGTGAAGTTGAGTTAAAAAAATGACATCGAAACAAAGAAGAAGGATGGGAAGGGCATCTTGCAATGCCATCTTATAATATAAAAATGTTAAAATTGTGGTTCTGCAATGCTTGGCAATGCAGGCGGCCCCGCACGGGGGACAGGGGGAAGTGTGTGCCCCTATATGTATTTGTCACTAGGTGGAAGCTTTCATGTAGGCAAATTGTTGTCCTTATTAATTAAATAAGTAATGAAAACCTGAACCTTTCCTGATGTTTTAACCCTCGCAATGCCACTGGCGAGAAATGCCAGATGTATTTAAATTAATTTAATGTCTTCGATAAAAAATTTTACGGGGTCATTTTTTGGTATACCAGTAGGCTTTTTTAATTTTTTTGTTGCATTGATTTCTACTGAATTATTGAAGTTGATCAGATATGGCTATGGAGCAAGTGCCAAATTCAGAGATGCGCTTCAGAAGAGGCAAGAAACTGAAATGAAAATGGTGACGATGAAGAGATTACGGAGGGAAAAAGAGAAAGGAAAGAAAGTGAGCTAAATAAGTTTAAAGCTGACAATTTAACTGCAAAAGAAAAACAGGAAGAAATTGAAAAACAAATTTAGAAGATGGAGGATTGAAAATCTTTACTTCATTTTAGCAAAATTGTCAGGTGTTACCTGAATTATTAATTACATGTAATTTAATGCTAGTTTCAGAGGATCGATTGACTGATGTTCTTCTTTCTCTGTATGTACTGCGTCATTTTTTTAATTTATTAAGTCTAGTTAGAATACCTGTTAATAAAAATACAATTCTAGGACTCCAAACAGAAAATAAACATCTATGAGATATCTAATAGACATCTACCGTAGATATGTATTAGATATATTATTGTCAAAATAACAGCATGTCAAATAGATATTTACGGTAGAGGTCTATTAGATAAATATTTATCCATATGTAGATATCTATTAGATGTTTATAATTTTTCTAATAGATGTCTCATGTGTAATAGATATCTACCTATAGATCTCTTAAAATAAAATTTATTTGCAAGCCTCAGATTTGGTCGTTTAAGTTCTTGCGAAACCAAATTAGACGAGTACGTCACTTGTCTAATTCTCAACAGTCAATGAGGGAAAATGAATGGTACAACTTGTATAGCTTATTAAAGAAAAAAGAAGATATAATTCAATAAAAATTCTGGTATTAAAAAATATTGTGCACTTTCCCTCATAATTTTAATTTTTACATGGAGAAAGCCATCAATGAAATCAAAGAGAAAGCTTTGGGTGTTAATATCCACAGAGAAAAAATAGTATGATGCAATTTGCCGACGACATAGCTTTAAGGAAGACTTTGACAAATATGGAAAGAGCAATGGCCAGATATCAGCTGAGAATCAAAAAAAAAGAAGACTAAGATATTGGTATGCAGCAAAAGAGAGGAGGCTAAGACAAATGTTAACCTAGGAAAGCGTAAGCTTGATGAGGTGGAGAAGTTTTCTTATCTGGTAAGCCGAAATACCAACGATGGACGAAGCAAGAAAGAAATAGTAGAATAGCGCCGGCGAAGAGGGCTTTCGACAAAAAGAAGAATCTGCTTACAGCTGAGAGTGCAAGCATAGAAGTAAGGAAACAATTCATCAGATGCTACATATGGAGTATGATTCTCTAAGGAAGCGAGGCTTGGACGTTGGCAGCAGCAGAGAAGTCAAGAGTGGAAACATTCGAAATGTGGTGCTACCGAGGAATGATGAAAATTAAATAGATTGACCGTGTGAGTAACGAGGAAGTGCTACGAAGAGTGGGAGAAAAGAGAAGCCTCCTAAAAACCTTAAGCGAAAGACGGGACAACTTAATTGGTCACATTTTGAGGCATGATGGCCTGATGAAGACAATTATAAAAGGACAGGTGGAAGGGAAGAAGGGCAAGGGATGGCCCCGAATGAGTTACATATAGCAGGTTATAAAGGATATATGAGAGAAAAGAAAAGCAATAGGTCGCTATGAAAATGTCAGTGGATAGGAGAGAGGAATGAGGCTGCGTTGCGAGCTCCTTCAAACCAGTCTTAAATTGTTGTTGACTAATGATGATGATGATGATTTTCCATCATATATTTCCTCCAGCTTGTTGTAGAATATTTCCTCTTTATATTTAGATGTATATTTACATAGCTCTGGTATCGGACATGTGAACATAGTAGCTGGTATTTATCAGCTGGCAATTATTAACAGAAGGCAGAGAACCCAGGGATTTCATGTCTTGAAAATCATGGGGGTTTAGGTAAAATTAATAAGGAATAAAAAAATCACCTCTGCTTTGAAAGTTAACAAGTGATCTTTCTTTTTTCTCTTGCGTGCAGATGTTTCTTCAATTGTTGAGCAGCCCATTCTCAAAATATTATGCAGATTTTTGTGCAATAATTTTAAAATGTCAATCCATATAGTTAAATCACCAAATTTTTCTTCAATGTCACTCTGATTCAACCCCAAGGATGGTTTTGGAAGGTGAGGGTAGAGCTCACCTCCGTGTGGCATTTCACATATTTAGGGCATTTCTTTTCTTTTCCTGGGCCGCGTCACAGATTCAGGTTTTGGCTACAAGCATCTTATGGCGTCACCCAAGACCAGTCACATAGCCAGGAGGGGAACTTTGGGGGCTTCAGCTCCCCCGAGACTCTTTCTCTTGTGGCGACTACCTGCCATACATCCTCTGAGGAGGCTACTAGCCCTTGCGCACCTATCCTATGACACTTCATTTTTCGATGATAATTACACGAGGGAAGAATGAAAAAGAGGCTTGAAAATCAGAGAGTAATATCAGTATTATGTTTGTGGTGAAGAATAGTCTCAGGTGCAAATGGAATTGACTGCCGGGTTTCTGGACAAGTAGAGGAAGAGCAGACTGTCCCATTGATATGAACCAAAGGCGTTCAAATAATTTTATAGTTAATTCCTTTATGACAACAATCATCCAATACGCTTATATATTCCCATATAAGAGTATACATTTTAGGATCGGAATTTTACTTAATGTATATTTCAGATGCCCCCAATTACTTTCCCTTTACGCATCTCGTGCCCTACATTCCTCCAATGATGCCTTGATGGCGAAATTGATGACTGTTGCGGCCAGCATCGAGGCTTATGATCGTGCGTCAGCTGTGATAACGGGGGAATAATGGCTAATTACTAGTGATGACGGAATTTCACGCGATAAAATTGGGTTTTCATACGGTTATTGGATTCGGATGGCGACGCGTTTCCACGTTTAAAGTTATAGCATCCTTTCCATCGAACGCCGCGATTGCGATATTGGGTCATTGGGTAAACATCGATTAAGGATCTGTTTTTTCACAATGCATGATTCTAATGAAGTCTGCTCAGGGGCCGTATTCTGTATTTCGTCGGTACCACACCGATCGGTTTCCCTTGCAAGCCCACCGACTGGACATCATTCCGTACCGACAACGGTTTCCGTACCGACGACGGCACTTTCAGCGATTCTGTAAGGTCGTCGGTTTCAAACCAGTCGGCAGCGTGCATCGTAGCGGCGTTCTTACCCTTGCACCCAGGTGGCCTCACACAGCAGCAGCAAGACGTCACACGGGCTTTTCCTAGAATTCATACTTAGCCGTTGCGTTTTCGTGCGCTTGAAAATGTTCACTTTTCATTTAATCGCGAAAAATAGATATCGACATTTAAAAATCTAAAAGCTTGAAATATGTACTCCAGGAGTAATAATCTTTCGATTTAGGCAATAAAAAATAATTGGAAACCACCCTATTGCCATAGCGGGGAGTGTGGTAACCTTGTCGGTAGAGTGCTTGGCTGTTGATCGAAGCGTTTCGGGTTCAAATCCCGGGTGAGTTCTTTGGACACCCTTTAACCAAATCCTCGATTTGGTAGATGGACTAGCCTGCTCTGCATGTGAATGCCACAGCCAAGGGGCTTTATTTCTTACGGCTGTGGCTTATGTTAGTCAGGAGTTGAGCTCTATCTTCACCTGTCCATAATAACCTTGGGGTTAAATTAATGAGTGGCTGACTTGTCGCAGTCATAATTTTTCGTCTTCATCTCCAGATATTAAGCCGCTAATAGGGAATCTAGGGCCGGAACTAGGAGTTTTGTCAGGGGTGCAAATATCAGTTTGCCGCTCCCCATCCTAGATCCCCCTTCGCTATCCTCCTCCCCCTCCTCCCTACCACTGAAAAGTAATACATTCGTGAGCCATTTTTTTGTGATGCGGTAGTTGAAATTACACACCGTATGTTTGCAATTATGAAGTTTCATTAATACTATTTTTTAATAATTTATAAATTATTGTCGACCCTCCGCCAGTCGCGTCACATTTTGGAACGCTATTTGTCGCGCGGCGTCTCACAGACGCCATTTTGGAATGGCTTAACAAAATTCATCAAAGTAGAATAACTTATTTAACTACAACCATCTACTAAACATTCATTGAACACTCAATTTCATGACTGGACAACAAATTTATGCATGATAATGATGGAGATATTTGTATTAATCAAACACTGAATACTACTTATTTTGACGTTTCTTACACTTTTTCTTTCATCGAAATCATATCAAATTGATTATAATAAAAATTCATGGTCTTAAGACGCATACACAAAATTTAATGGCTTAAATAGTTGTTGGTTTAAATTATAACCGTATTTAAAAACTTGGCGATGAATATCACGAACTTATTACCATGTAACGTATTACAACTCAAGGCGTTTACCAGACTCCAAAAACAACCAAATAATCAAACTTTTACACATAAATGTGACAAAACATGTAATCATATTGGTGACTATTTCAGAATCATTAAGTAATAAGATACAAGGAATATGAGTTCCTTAAACATCAAAATACGATGTGGACAAAGAAAAGAAAATGCCCTGGCTTCTGGTAGACGCCAAGCGAACAACGGAGGGTTAAATAATGTAGTTAGAAAAATTAAATAACTTTTTTGAATAAACTTATCAAATATTGCCGCTCCCTAAAATCTGCCGCCCGCTGCAATTGCCCTCTCTGCCCCACCCTAGTTTCGGGCATAGGGGAATCTGATAACTATCCAACGCATTCACGGATCATTACCTGCTATGCTTAATCTATTTTTGTCTCACGCCATTATAACATAAGCAATCAGCTTAACGTAGCCGCTTATGATCGAGGGACTCATTAGCGCGAATCGGGCTTAATAAATATTCCGATGCGCCTCCTCGTTAAACGCCTGAGGCCGAACGGGCAATTAAGGAACCAACACTGCCATGATCGCCGACTGTTCTGGTTGAGGGAAGGGAGTGCTGAATCAATCTAATCAGCGTATGTATGATGATGGATCGGTTTCATATGATCAAAGCTCATCCACCTATATTCGCGATGCACGCGGTGGAAGCTTCTGTTCTATCTAACATGGGAGTTCTCTGCACTATGCTCTCGCAATGCTTTCATTTTCCTAACATAGTGCGTGCCTGTGCAGTAGGCCGGCCCTTATTTTTCAGAATTAAGAAAAGTTATGTTTTCCTGGTATAAAAAATGATATAAATGAGGTTTATATTCACGTGACAAAATTTGGTTACCTACTTAAAAATAACGGCAACCCGTGCCCCAAGGGCCCTAAGTACTGGGGTCCTTCAATTGAGTGTTTTGGGGCTATAAAAGCGCTATCCTTATGGAGATTATTAAAGTAGAGTTATACAGGGCCTAATTTTAGTTCGTTTTGACCTATCTCTAAGCGTTTACGAGATATCGCCCGTCGTAATGCGATCCACCCCCCCAGGGTGCTACCCCGCACCGAGGCGTCGCGGTGCGCCGCTGAGGTACGACCCGCATCACTTACTATCGCATTACGACGGACAATATCTCGTAAACGCTTAGAGATAGGTCAAAACAAACAGAAATTCGGCCCTCAAGAAATTCGCTATCACGTTTATCACAAGGATGACGCTTTCTCAGCCCCAAAACCATAAATACTCTACACTGAGTAACAGTCAGTTCAGATCACATCATAGTAATATAAACTCTATGCCCAAAAAACTCAATCGAAGGACCGCAGTACTAAAGGCCGATACAAGTACGTGATGTAAGCACGCGGAATATGTTGGTTAATGTTAATATTTACATCTGTCGTTTTGAGAGAAAGTGATATATTGATTATTATAAATGAAGAACTATACTAAAATTATATTTAGGCTGGTTCCCATTGAGCCGTCCCTCACTATGAGCAGGGCCGGCTTAAGGGCCGAGTAAATCAGGTGACTGCCCAGGGCGACGTATCTAGGGGGGAGACCAAATGCCCAAACAGTAAAATATATAAAATTTTGTTACCCGATTTTATAAATTTAATATTTTGTATAAAAATGTCTCATGTAAATTTATTTTTATAAACTTAAACCCTCGTTTGGTATGGAATATCCTACGTTTAATTGAGAGGTATTCCATGTCAAATCCCCCGGTAGGAGGGCGACACAACAGCAGTTTGCTCAGCTAAGTATTTTCCCTTGAGCCGGCGCTGACTCTGAGGGTGTCGGTGGAGCAGCATAGCGGGTGGTGTAATCCTCCACCGCAGTACCAGGCAAGACAGAGGTCAAAAGGGGCCTATGGTACCTGAGGGCAAATGGGCCTAAGATATAAAAAGCGGTGTTGACCCGCGAGCATTGGGCATTTTTGTGTTGGTGAGGCTTCCGTCGAGTGCTTGACGCTGAACGAGCTGATCCCGAGAGACGGACCCACGCCACCTTCTCGAAGACCACCGCTACCTCCGCAGCTAAGGTAATGTCGTACTCTAACTCCCTATCTTCCCTTATAGGTGTTCCACAAGGAAGCGTAATCGTCCCCCAGTTGTTCATTATATAAATTAATGATCTCTGCTCCCGCATTAGTGGTAAAATACGTTTATTTGCTTACGACGCTGTCATCTATCGCGAAATTAGTGATCACTCTGATTATGAAATTCTATCATCGGAATTTGGACAACGTTCATTTGTGAAGCCAAGAGTGGGGACTCGAACTTAATCTGAGCAAATGCATGATGGTACATTTCTTGCGGAATTCGTCCAACCATAACCATGTTTATGCAGTGGATGGTATTAACATAAAGGCAACAGACGAAGTGAAGTACCTGGGAGTTACGATAACCTCGAATCTCACGTGGGGAACACATATAAGGAATATTTGCGGCATAGCCCTGAGGAAATTAGGATTCGTCAAGCGTATTGTGGGAAGATTGTCGGATGAGAAAGTAAAAGAAAGGTGCTATTTCGCACTTGTCCGACCGCACCTTGAATATGCAGCGAGCGTATGGGATCCGGCGCAGAAAGACTTGATCCGCGAACTGAATAAAATACAAAGGAAGGCTCCGCGTTTCGTCATAAACTGTAACGGGCGTACAGACAGCGTTACCCAGATGTTAAGCGAATTAGGCTGGGAGCCGCTGGAGACTCGGAGGCTGCGCGCTAGGCTTAGATTGCTTGAACAACTGAGAATGGATATCTTTAAGAGCGACACAGAGAACATAATATCAGAGCCACAGTACATTTCCAGGTCCGATAGAAGCGATAAATTAAGAGAGATGTTTTGCCGAACGGATAGACATGGGAATTCGTTTTTCCCCGAACCACAAAGGGCTTTAATAAACGCTAGTCCCAACTTCGTTAGAGTTCTTCATTTTTTTAATCTGTAAACGGCTGGTGTCCTAACATCCCCTTCCGCACGCCTTTTAGACGGCTAGGGGGGTATTATATAGATGTATTTATCGAGTCTGGTTGCTTTTCTTGAGCTGGAAGCAATTCATCGGGGGTTCATTATCCTGGCCGTTCTTTTTTGTTAATACATTATGCTCCTTGCACACAGGCCTATTTTTAATGGTCGGTAAAAAAAAAACCGGCCGATATTTTATCGGTGGAGCCATAGAGTTTATATTACTATGGTGGAGCGCTGCTTGCACATGTGCCGGATTTTAACTTGCACTTGCTTGGTTGTCGTGATCCACAGTAACAGTGGCCGACTGCCACCCGGCATTTTACCGTTACCGGTGGGTGGTCAGGAAGTGTGCAAGCTCCCATGCACTCCCATTGTTCACTACAATTGGAACTGGGTTTTGCGTCCCTTATGGTTTCCTTGGGTCTTCGCCTTTTTCTCATGTTCCACCCCCTCAATGATGTGTCTCATAAATTCCACCTTCCTCAGGGTATGTCCTTGACTCTCTTTATTGAGGGGAGCTTTTAAAATCGCATCGAACTACGTCTTATCAAGAAAATTAACTGATTAAACAAAAAATTCGATTTGACCCGCTAATTCCGGAAGTTTCGAAATGTTTGTTGAGTCTTCAGGATACGTTTTTGAATCGCAGCAACAAACGTTCACTCATTTGTGTGTAAAGTTAGTTGTGGAAGTGAATCATTCAAGAAATTTACCTTTAATTCACAATAATAATAATAATATAATAGCGAGAAATTTTCTATCATGGGACGAGTCATTAATAAAGGTTATTTCATGATTTTTATTCATTTTGTGTCGAATAAAGTATGATTGTAAGTCGATTCCTTTTAGTTTCATTTGATTCGCCCCGTAATTCATCAAAACTATTTCAATCGGATTGAAATTTAATTTTTTACTCCTAAAAGTATTCGCCTCAAATCGAAAGTAATAACTTTATTTGATCATTGTTATCCATATCAATGATCTTCAACATACTATTATCTATTGTGCGAAAAATTACACATGAAAAAAGTATAAATAAAGTTCTCTTATCTATCTCACCATGGCACGCATTAATTTCAGCAAACACGTGAATAAAATATTCATAAATTCGTCAAAATATTTACTTATCTCGACAATTTATAGTTTCTTCTAGTATTATTTGCACAGTTTGCCAGAAATGACACAGTGTTACCATTGGGCGTTCGATTGTCGAATGAACTTAATCTGGATCAACGTGATCCTTGAAGCGCCAGGGGAAATGCAGAGGACGCATGGGATATAGAATTTTGAAAGCGCGAGGTCACTAAGCGATCTCCCTACGTTGCCGATTCGTAATCAGCGCGAGAATAGCCTGGCTAATACGTGAGTGACCGGTGGGAACTCGGAAGTCCTTTGAGACTCCTGAGGTTGGCGCCGGCATTCCATTAGCTAGCTGCAGCCAGCTAGGCTGTCGCGTATCTGGCGCGGGGGTCACGAACATGTAATATTTGCTCTTGTTTCCTTCGATTTACACGTGATGCTCTTCGAGGTAATAAGCCATCTGTGTCTAAGAATTTCATTGAAAATTATTGGCTCAGCGTAGTACCTGACCTCCCCCTAATGAATCGGTGACGTTCACACGGTGACATCCTGAGGGTTTAGGGTGTCGAACCCTCTAAAATCTGTAATAGAAAAGGCGATGAAATTTACATATTTATTTTTCTGGTCTGAACGAAATTAAGAGGATGCAAACGTTCACGTTTTCGTATTCGTGGATGTTTTCGAGTTGTTCATCATTTCGTGGGTCGTTTGAGTTCCTGCATGCAAACTGCTTTCAAGTGATAAGCTTTTTATCACTCTTGAGACGGTTTAGTCTTCGTTTTTCCTTTGTTGTTAGAATTTTTCGCGTTAACTTCATATACTTTGCCGAACGCATCAATTGCAAAAAGTACCAGTTTTTCCAAGCCACCATTCCACTGTCTCGAAACTCGATCGTTGGGTTACGGTGCTCCATCAACTTTTTGCAGCTCACCCTGAGCCTGAGGTAAGTCTTTAATTTCCTCGTTACCATTTGCTATCATTGTAACGGGAGTATAAACGGCAGGCAAACGTGATATCGTTGATCGGGAGGTTGTGTCACGAACAAGAATTGGCCCCCAATGTATGTATATAGGCTCATCTGCCGCCAGGTTGAATACTATCTTATTACATAGGATCCGTTAATGCAATGCTCGAAGATCCCAAAAATATTGCTGTGAGAATTGAAAAAACATTTTCAATGGAGTGGTATGCACATTAATCAGGAATTACTAAGTCTTCCTTGCCCATTATAGGTTCTGAAATATTTTATTTTTACGCCAAGCAGGGAATTTCTCGCATAAATTCCGTGTTGCTTCACACTTCACATTCCTTCCTAATACCTTTTACGTCCGTTTTTTTTAAATTTCTCTTTCTCTTTGCCAATCATAGGCTACACAATTCTTGTAATATGTTCTTATTTTATCTCTTGGTGACATTATAACTTCTTTGACCACATGTCACGCATCAATTAACAAAGCAAATGGTTGGAGGAAAGCTACTTTTCTTGATCCAGATCCTATTTGATCCCTCGAAACAGGCACTATCTGATCGCATTTTACTACCTGATTTTATTATGCCTGGTTTATCCCGATAGCTATCATTTTATTGCTCAGGTCATATTTAATGTTATTATTTTATTTTTTAAGATTTGGAATGGACTAAAATGGAAACTTTTTTTGGAAGCAAAATTCCAATGAATGACAAAATAAGTGAAAGCAGTAGTATTTTGATGCTGCTCTGTCGTGTTTTTCATCCAAATCGGCTCAGCTTAATAATTGATTAATCGAATCCAGCAAATTGGTGGATACCACATTTATGAATGCATAATGGAATTACTGTTATCGAGATAGAAATGAATAATGTCAAATAGTTCATTCGAAATAAATTGGTGCATGAATGATGAAGAGATTTGAATTGAGCATCTCTCATCATTTATTGAAATCAAAATGAAATATTGCAGTTAGTTTCCATTTCCCTCCGTGCTGGTGAATAAACAAAGTGACACGACTGTTTTATTTTAAATTAAGCTTGAGAGATTCTACCGTTAATGATGCCAAACCCGTCGGATATTTTTTGCTCTGTCATCATTTTAAAAAATTAGCAATTTTTACCCGTTTTTCTTGAACCAGGTCATGTTTTATCTTGCCACTATAAGGCGATTGTTATTACTTTTATATTTTTTCACTTCTCTCACCAGTCAACTAGTGTATGCAAGTTGATAGTAACGTTTAAGATTTCATTATAATGGCACATGGCTTCAGCGAGATTGATAGAAACTTGGTATCATGCCCCTTGCCTTGCGTTGCAGTATTGGTGAGTTTTCTCTGGAGTATCCCGTATCGTAACTTACAGTGAAACATAAACTTAAGATTTGGAAAATATTTTTGGAAGTAGGATTTTAATTTTAGAATATTGATAAAATAGTTTAATTTTTACTCACCGACACCCACCTAAGTGTTCTCTCCCGAATAATGACTCTAATTGGCGAAACCTTGATATGAAGTGGTTATTAAAAGGCGTGAAAATTGTACCTACGTTTATATAGTAAAAATGGATTCTACAACCTTCAGTAAAATACCAATAGGGCTCTAATTCGTGGAATATAATCGTTCAATGGCATGATGACTTTGAAACCAACTTATTGAGTTCAACGCTTGAGGTTGGTTATTGGATATGATAAATAAATTTCAGCTCTCTCTTATTGAATACTGAGAAGGATGCTATATTTCGTATTGTTGCGACATTAATTTTTGGCTGGGTGTACTAAGTGTATCTTTATTTTCAATCTTAAAATTAATTCAAGACTCACTAGCGTCCTATCCAACACATTTCCTCTGTATACGCTCAACACATATTACAATCATTTATCTATAGCCAGTGGATTATGTCGTGATCACTCGGAATCGAATCTAATTGAATGGAGCAGAGCTGATAGATTTTAGGTTATTTTAAAAATATTATATTATAAATGACCCGGATTTCGACATTCCCATCATCCTAAAGTGAATACTTTATATAGGTAAGTTAACTAATATTATATTCGTATTTATCTCGTAGAATATATTTATTCCATGAAAATTAAAATTAAAAAGCCATTATAAATTATGTACAATATATAAACCATAAAAAAGAAAGACTTTTCATTGAGTTTTTAGTTATATGTTGATCACTTCACATACTACACACTCCTGCGTCAGTAGATTCCCAGTCTCTCGTGTACATATTTATGCGACATACTGGTGTTATATCGATACGATACAGTGGCGCCGACTCCATGGGGCCTGAGGGGGCCCGAGTCCCCTCAAAAATTCGTTATGGGTGTGAGGAAAAAAATGTGTCAGGCTTGTCGATTTTCCCCGGAGTCCACAGATATCGAGATTCGAGCTATCAGGGTTCAAATTTTGGTCATATGACTATCCTAAAATGCTTCAAAAACTTAAAACTCACTAATTATAAAAATTTCCGGTGCAAGATCCTCGGTTTGGGCCCCCCAATATTTTTTGTAAGTCGGCATCCCTGATACGATAACAAAACATCTTCATGCCAACGGTGGCGTGACGATGCCCATGCACCATGAAGAGTGCCCTTTCGGTTGACCCTTCGCCTTTGAGACCTCAACTAACAGGAAGAGGAAAGCGTAGCTTTCTCAACTTCGCCTCTCGAACATCTTTGACCTTATCCCGTTTGGGTGGACGTGGAAGTTCAAATCGACTGTTCGCCGCTGAATTTTCCACCCGTTTGTGGGCTGCACCCATGCGATGGAGGTAATCCACACCGAAGACATAACTTATGCACATCTCAGATACTCTTGACGTCTTGCCTTTCTCCTTTTGGAGAATTCGAAAATAGTTTCGATAGGTTCTTTTATTCATCTTCACGCCAAAGTTTCGAAGTTAATTCACTATTAAAATTCAATGCGTTTTCCTTCTCATGGGAGTGAAACTCTATCGAGCTGTGGAATTTGATCCATACTCTCACTATAATTACTTGAGGTTAGGTTTTGTTGTAGATCCTGTGACGGCGAAATTTAATTAAGATTCTTAAATTAAATTTTTAACACATTGGAAATTTATTACACACATTGTTTCCCTTCAATTTAAAGCTTTTTTTTTAGGAATAATATATTTTATAAGAGGGAGTCGGTACTGCACGAAGGGGTTTCTAATGTCTCACCGTTTGCATTAATGGGGCCAATTGTTGCTTTTCTTTTATTTACAGTCTCGCGGTCTACTTGTTGTTCCTTATATTGAAGAATTCTCTCTTATATTTTCATTATATGCTCAAATATAGTGAGCATTTTTAGTATTAAATGCTCACTATATTTTCCTTTGTTTCACTTTGGAGACATTTTCATTGATACAATCGAAAATATTTTATTCCAACGTAATTTATTTGGATTTATCTTTGATGATAAATGAATGAACCATAAATTGATGGGCGAAGAGTAGCCTATATTAATAAATGTATAGGTTTGTATATGATAGTAATTTTATTGACTTAATGTTGCAATCAGTTACTCTTATTTAATGATTTATTTTTTGATCGTAAAACCAAAAGTACCAGAAAAATGATCTCGGAAGGAATCATACGTTTTCATGGGAGTTTTTATGAGTGCAATGTGGCGGTTTTCTGCCCTGTAATCATGAAAGTAGCGTATTTTTAGCATTATTACCGTATCCTTTAAATAGATGTTGAATCTCAGGAAACGGGACAGTAATATTGTATTGGTCTCCGTGCTCTGTGGTCGATAAGAGTACTCGGTATATAATTTTACCAATTCGAACGAGTAAGGTAGAGGGACGTAAAAAAAATAGTTTTTATTACCATAATAGAGTGTGTTAATTGGTTAAAAGGAATCTTTCCTCTTATTTCCGGAAATTTAGGCCTCCTACGTGCTTGCCTTTCTTCACAACCTTTTAGACTCTGGAAGTGAAGAAAAGATTAATTCTACCGCTGAAATTCAAGTTGGCTGACCCATTTACTTGGGAACTCTATAATATTTTCACTCTTTCTCCCGTCACCCTATTCCTATATGCTGCCCTCTTTCGCGTAGGTTATTCTTCCTTCCTTTTCCAATCTATTCCCTGGCGTTATTTAGCTCGTCTCAACGAAGGCCACGCCCTTTTTCATTAATTTCCACCCCCTATTTATTCCAAGGGCTCCAAAAAATAAGAAAAATTAAACTTTCCTCTTGTGGATTACCAACCTATACGCCTACCACAGTCCGTTCCCGCTTTCTTTCTCTTCGGTAACTATCCCTTTCATTCCAGCTCAGCCATATATATTCCTTTCTTCGGACCATAATCTCCTTTTTCAGCAATCCCTCCAGCTCTGCCGACTTATACAGGGATATTCATTATTTTTTCCCCAATCCCCTTTGCCTCCCTTTATCTTTCACCTCTTTACAGTGCTTACTTTTTCCCGATCTGATTTCATTCCTCAGTGAATTGAATAATGGGATCGATTGTGTCTCCTTTTGAGTTTGAACCCTTTTTTTCCGCTTACGATCGGGGAAATTTAGTGGATTTTGCGTCCTTTTGTTTTTAAAATCGATCAGTTCCTCCGCCTCCTAGATGTTATTTGATCACTGCTGAAAAGATAGAATATGGATGAATGAGCAGTGTTCTTTGGAATGTAGCTCTCTCTCTCTCTTTTACCTATAGTTTTAACACCTACATCATGTTAATATCTAGAGAATATTTTAGAGGCTTTTCGATGGAAATGGCCACGGGATGTTTCTTTTCCATTTGCTGTAGATTACTCGATGAGGGTTTACGTCTGTTACTGGGATATTTCCGCGAGCCTTCTGAGCTCTTCCAAGTAGGAATTACATTGAAATTAATTTCTCTTGGACTCATCTACAACGCAGAGGCATTTCAAGGCGCAGAAGGCGCATACTTGGCCATGATTAGTTTCGAGGCAAAAAATATCGTGATATTAACTAAAATATTCGAAGGATAAAATATTTATTCAGGTTTAGGGTGGGAATATTTAGGTGGTGACCAACAGCTTACATAATTACACCCTGGGGAAGGCAAGGGAAGAAATATCAGAGAGAAATCCGGCGTGGGCAATAGCCTGCTCTTAACATAAGGCACTATGAGGTCATGAACTAACGTCCTCACAGACGGGCGGGGTTTTCAACCAAAAGTGCCCTCAACAAAGGGCTCAAGAAGGGATCGGAGAGTCTCTGAAAAATCTTTGCAAAGAGGGGTGGGAAGAAGGGAAGAGAAGGAAAAACTGAACCAATCCGCCCCCTCAATATCTTTTCAATATCGTGTAAATAAACTTCTACGAAATGAAGGAGATGTTAGCTGTAATATTAAGCCATTAGGTTCGTCTAAACGGCTTTCTCCAATGAAAGTTACGGGGCTTGATGCTTAAAAAGTCGGAATGGACTCGGAGGACTGTCTATGTGAATCTAGTTGATTGTTATCAGTTATTTGTTTCGTCAAACTATTGATAATAAGCACTGTGTCAGTGAGAACAATTTTCGCTTTGTAGGCAGTCACCCGCACGATTGCATTACCATGAATGAAATTTGGCTTAGCTGGGATTCGATCCTGGACCTGCCGATTACCGCTCAGATATCGTACCAGTTACACCATCAAGCCATCTTCTTCCAAGGTAAATGTCAGTATACGTTTACCGAACAAGGCTTATATGTATCTAGTCTGCACGGAGTTACCGAAGACGGAAGTCGTGGTTACTGAGACACTGTTGGAAAGAATTAAGTTTTCTGGAGATCCGGGTTCAAATCATAAGGGAAATGATTTTTTTTCACGGCGAATTTTATTCTTGGTCGCAAAAAATTTGGAAGAAAAATATCACAATTTTTGCTTATCAAACAGATATGCGGATATTTGATTTGTCCACGTGTTTATGATTCGTACACAGTTTCCCTTGGAATGTGTGAGACAAGTAGACGTTCAGTGGCTTTCAGACGAGTCTGCACCTGCGGGGTAATGCGGAGGGACCTATAGGAGGGAGGCGACAGGGATTTTCGTCAAGGAATTGAAAACTCTTTGAAATATTTGTGAGGAGTAGGTTTATGTTAACACCTCCGTGATTGATCTCCTCCAGTGACGCCTTTTCTCCAAATGAGCCTTATCTCCCCCAGGAAAAGTTATTTGGCCTGGTTGTTGGGGGAAAATTTGTTGAAATAGAAAATTTTCAAAATCTCTGGGCAACAAACTGACAATGTAATTGCAGTTATACGTAGATTAACTCATTGAGCTGTGTGCTTATTAAATTAAGAATTGTTTTTGTAGCCGAATGAGAAAATCCTCACACTTGAAATATTTTTATACGCTTCAAATGCGATATATTTTTAGTCCTTGATCTTTCTTTTTCAGAGGCAAAGGGAAAGAAAAAGAAAACGTCATTCATGTTCACTTTCATTCATAGCTGATGCCATACTCTTTAAGTTTAATAATTTGATGGTGAGTAAAATTAGATAAGTAGAAAAATTTTAATCCACCTGGCAAGTATTTTATGAGGACACGAAATGGTAAAAAATATGTAGACCTCGCATGATCTACTCACGAATTCATTCAGCCGTAAACCAAGATCGCGGAAGCTGAGGGGCTGTCACTTGATTAGGTATGCTATATTGAAAATAGGTTACGACGACAAGGGTCTGCTGACCAAAGGCCGTTAAGCAACCGTCAAGGATGACGTTGAATATGGCAGGAAATTATCGTCGGTCGACGCTCGTTCAAAGACTTGTAATGTTTTGCTGTTTAAGCTTTCGTGGGAAAGGAATAAGAATATTGGAGCGCGCGCGGTATACTTGAAGTGAAGGTAGTATATGCATAGAAAAGATCGTAATTAAGAATATAGAATAATATTGGCATCAGCATAATTGTAGATACCCTCCGTCAGCGTACAACGAAAAAAAATCAGATTCTAGTGTGTATGTAGACTTGTGGATATGTGAAAAAATCATGTCTCAAATCATTTCTAAGTGCTATTAATGTCCCATTATTTGTAAGACTAGTTTTATGCTAGCATTTTGCAAATTAATTAATCCACACATTCATTTTATTTTTTATTTTAATTTTAATAAAAAAAAAACTATTCGGCTCACGAAGAGTGGATACGAAGTGAATGAAATGGAATTTCAGGTTTAGGAATATCATTTTTTATTACTGGAAATATTTTTACCCATCACAGACTACCAAACAATTTAAAATTTTCGTTCAGCTTTTTTCGCAATCTCCGTGAGCGAGAATAATAAGTCTTCATATCACCAAGTGCACCCATTTTTTCAGAGGAATTTGCATGATAATGCCTAGATCCTGGACGGGCGAAATTAAGTCTAAGGAAGAATGCTATTCATTGGACTTGTAATGGAAAATTCAATTGACAGAAACTTTTGCTTAATCCCCGTTATAAATCCAGGATTATGCCAAATAGCTATTTTCAGAAGTTTGTAAGTGGTGCTCCTTTGGGTGACCTTCGTTTTTATTACTTCCTGATTTTCTCACTTCCAAATCTAATCCGGTGATGAAAAAGAGGGGCCGGTTATCAGAAAAGATTATGCTTATAAAATAATATTCAAAGCTTGAATAAAGGTCTTGAAATGAGTAGCTACGTTAACGATTTTAATTGCTTGAATGAGCCCTTCTGAAACAGTGGATTCATTCTGTCGGACGTTATTTTAATTAAAGATTTAGGTACTGCTCTGTATTCTGCTATGCTTAAAGTCCCTAAGTCTATTAATACGCCTTCAGTACGTCATGGAAAGATTTATCTTGCGGAATAAAATAGGTATAAAACCATGGTGGTGTGGCAGTTAGCAAAAAAATTATTTCACATTAAATTTTTGGATTTCTGATGCAATGGAAAATAACTCTGGGTACGTAATGAAAAGCATATGCGCAACATTATAATACAATAAAAATAAATAAAATCTTAATTAAACATTTTGACTAAATAGGCATAAACCAACTCTTCAGCTCTCGCATTATTTCGTCTCAAGCCAATTGCTAATAATATATATGACAAATACGGGCAGCGTTGATAGTTTATAATTGAAGCTGCAATTCATGTTATTATAGTCTGGAGCAGTTTGTACAATAAACCGACGCGAAGGTATGTATTTCCAATAGACGAGCCGTAGCGCAACAGGCATTACACGCACAATTGTTTTTCGCAAATCGATGTCGAGGAATTTAGCTTGAGGTAGATATGCAGCCCTAAAGAAATCTTCATCGAAATCTGAGACCTTGAGGGACAAGAGTTTGTTGAATTTAGGTGGAATGACCCATTTATATATAAATCTGTTTTAATAGCCGTCATGGTTGATTTCTTTCACCGGCACTATCATCAACGAAACTTGTCGTAAAGATTTAACGGCTTCGCTGATGGCACGATAACATTGATTTCGTTTAAAGATCCAGGGGAATGTTTGTTTTAGTTTGATCAATAAAAGGGAAGTCTGGAAGAATTGGCCTTGTATCTTTCCTACTATTTTATTCATTGACTTAATGGACGTATCACAACGATGTTATCGTTCCTAATAGTATATGCTACCCTTTGATGCATCAGTAAATTGTCCCCAAAAATTTTTCCAGTTATGTCCCAGAAGACAAAATAAATGACGAAATAAAAATCAATCGGTATCGGTCATAAAATCTCAGTATGTCTCCATCAACAGGTCTTATGGCATTCTGGACTGTGGAACTTGGCTGTTTCATATTCTGGAAACGACGTTGACTGTCCAATCTAAAGATTTTGGTACTTGCTTTAGCTCGCTACATTAGGAAAATCGAAACTTGTGCCGTAAATGAAATACACAGGTATAATTGGATAGAGCAATAGTGAAGGTATAAAAATAATTGTAATAATACTGCGGTAATAATACTCTGATCAGCCAAGCATTTCATAAGCGTCATATTTTTTTGTTTTTATAGGTAGGAAATGTAACCGGTTGGTATCCGATTAGATCCCTCTAGTGAGGAAAGTGTTGTAGAATCGGAATTTGGAAATGGCTAGTAGGATATTATATTTATTAAAAAGCCCTATCTAATACCGAATCTTGAGGAAAAAAATATTTGAATGATTGCTCCGAGCTATGTGTTATAGATAAAAATGGAATTTGGTGTGCTAGGTTTACCGAAGAGTTTTTTAAAAGTGGCCGTATACCTAATGAGTTGTAAAAAGCTAATTCGATTTCTCTTTGTCTTAAAAATTGCTTCTGAATTATTCCTGCTCAACTATTTTTGGATTTATTCGGAAGATCATTAGTGCAGGGTAATTTCGTAGGAACCACTGAAAGAACTTGTTGACTGAAAACGATGCGTACGTTAATATAAAAGCGTTTTTTTTAACTGCAACACATCTCCCCAAGCTTCTTAAAGAAATCATTATAATTTCCGGAATTTATGTTGTTTTGTCAGCTATTTTGTTAAGTCAAAATTGTTGTTGCATTAGACAACTAGAACAAAAAAATTGCTGCCTCAAGTCCAGATTTTTAGTAACACTTACCTATCTTTCCTTTTTAGCGGTGTGCGCGTCATATACGAGGATGCGGGTAACCCGAGTATTTCCATGCACACATATTGCTTTGAATATGAGCGTAAGAGTAGGTACATTACAAAGCTTGAACCAGAGGAAACAAAAAATTCGTGGCCATAACAACAATAAAACATAAGGGAGTTGACATTGCAGTCTAACGCCATTTGAACCGACGATGTTATACGGTCGGAAATACGGCAAAAATATTTATTTTTAAAATAATCATTTTACCTCTACTTTCAAAGGAAACAGAAGAATATATTACCATTTTAATAGTAATATAATTTTTTCTGTTTACCCATGGAACAATTCACGTTATATTTAGGCATTTTTGGAAATAATTTTTTTCCAAAATTCATTGTTCATAAATCAAGTTGCACTTCCCATACGATACATAAGATTGAATATTATAACATAATTGAAAAGAAGGAGCTTGTTAGGGAATCCGCCGCCCCTGGCAAAGCACCGCTTCACCCGGGGCGGTAGCTCCCTCTTCACCTCCCTTAGGCACCCACCCCCACTTCTCCTACCCCTCCAACCCCCACCACCCAACCCCCTACCCCACCCACCCTCTCGCCGCCGCCAACCACTCACTGGTGGTCGAGGAGCGAGTCCTCTCCTCTCGGTCACCGTTTCCATCCCTCTCTCTCTCGGACGCTGGCCAGAGGGGAAGGGGTCTTTTCCTCGGGAGGATGAGGTTCCGGTACGCTACATTATTCACGTCTCCATATTGCTTCCACCGTCGTAACAAGGGAGGGAAGCTGCGAGAGAGGGTTGGGAGAAGGAGGGGGTAGTGGAGGAGGTGAACTAGGAGCTCGGGTAGTGGTTTGTTTGGGGGGGGGGGGGGAGTCGGAGAAAAGAAGCTCGGGGGTTTGGAAAAGACGGGGGTGCGGGAATGCGAGGTTATCCTGCGACGGTATCAACCGAAATGGCCCGGAATGCGGTCTGAGGCGAAGCGCAGAGAAATCCCTCCACACGCGAAAATATTGTCATTCTCTCCATTCTTCCATTGTTATTCTTCCGCGGTCGCGCCAAAGGGCAAGAATGGAAGTCCTTGGAAAGGGCTCTCGTACCCGTTGGATATATTGGAAAACCCGAGCTGGACCGGGGAAATGTTTTCAGCCTGAAAGTGTGGGGGGAGGGGAGAGAGTTTTGGTAATAGACCGGCGGAAAATGTCTAAGGTTTCATGCCCTTGATTATTTGTGCTCGTGAGCCGTTCTCAGAATTGTGGTGTTGCTACAGTATTATATTCTGTATGTATTTATGCCAGGATTAAGCTAAATGGCAAGTGTCATCCTGAGCGGCATACCTCTTATATTTTTTATTAGGTACTACTTTCCATGCATTCTTGAGCTACGTAGCTGAAATATAGTAGTGTAAACTATAATGCCCACTTTCGATCGCTCACTCATTCACTCACACAAATGTTTGGTATGAACGAGACGAGATACGATAAAAAGTCACACTCGACCCCCTCTTAAATCGTCTAAAACCTCTAGAGAACCTTCGAAACTCTAATTTTTTTATTTTTTATCTACCTATTCATTTATAATTTAATATGGCGATTATTTAAAACAATGGACACCAAAATCCGATGGCGGCGCTTAGATCACTAGAAGGAAGGCGAATGATAGAAAATCATGCCAATACATTTATTTTTGCAAACAAAAGAAGAAAGGTGGATGAAATAGGAAAAGCGTAAAAGAATAGGATGGAGCTGAAACTGAAAGATGAGAAAGATAAGGAATGACATTTACAAAATAATTTTTGAAATATTAAATTCTTAAGTTTTTCCTGGATGTACACAATTACTTATACCACTTTTTTATATAAGAGCGCGACCCGGGTTTCAATGAATAATCATCATCATCAAGCGCTAATTATGATTAATCATAATGGTCATAATTAGCGCCTGATGATCATGATTATTCATTAAAACCCGGGTCACGCTATTATATAAAAAAGTGGTATAAGTAATTGTGTACATCGAGGAAAAACTTATAATGGAATACCACAAGGTTAACCAAGAGTTAGTGAATTTTATTAAATTCTTCATTGCTTGTTTCTAAATGAACAAAAATTAGTGTACATTAAAGGGTGAAAGCGAGTTTATACCTACAATTATTAATCTCAAGCTAAATCTGACCTTTTTTCCTACACGTTCAACGATAAAAAATAATTGTCCCTTCACACCAGTTTATATTACCAATTTTTTCTTATTTACTCTGCTTTCGATAGTTGTTTGTTTTCGATATTTCCTGCAGGTATTCATAATGTTTTTCAGATTTCCTTTATATTTGTGTTGCTGCATTGTCATCTTAATGGTCCCCAGTTGTTTCCTCGTTATATAGATTCTGCAAATGCACCGCACAATTCCTCCGCGATATTAGAAATTTCCTATTCATCCAGTTACTGAAGTGAAATTTGTAAGTGACAAAAACCATGGAGGATAGTTCCATGAGGAAGGAGATGGTAAATATTGTAAGGCAGAAAGTAATTCATTTATATTAAAATCTCGACGAAAGAACTTAGTTCCTCTCTTGTTATCAGTAATTACCGAGAAGTTTGTAGTTTTTAAATAATACACCTTCCAATTTGCATTTTTTAAGTGGTTGGAAATGAAATGATATTCGGCATTTAATCTTCAAGTAGTGACAAACGTAATTCCGAATTTTTGTACTTCAAAAGCGCTCCCAGAGAGAAATTTTTATTAGATGCTCCTATATTCATATCCTTTGCCTTTCTTCCTTAGTTTACCTTTAGTCCTTAGTTCGCCATACTTACCTAATGGCATGATTTTTCCTCACTCCTTGCTTTTACTCCTAAGTCGCCGATTCCCCATTCTCTGGCCCATTTTACCCCAACCTAGTGCCTCCAATCAGTTTGGTACTTCATTCTTTTTTGGATCTTTCAATATCCCCATCGATCAATGCCCATCCTAAATGTTAGCCGTTAAATATGATGCTAATTAAAAATTATTTTAATCATTAACCTCTTAATATTAATTTCCGTCCCAGGCTTAAAATAATTTCAGTGATATTGATAACTTAACAATCAAAAACGTTTAAAATTCATGAAGTTCAAGCAAGACTTTTATTGAATGAAGCTATCTTATACGAATTTCATTTCGTTATTCTCATAGACATGGGCGTATCTAGCGAGGGTAGGAGGGGGCAGCTGCGCCCCCCAATAGAGGCAAAAATTGCAAATGTCTTGAAGGAAAATAATATTTTTTTTCGAGCAAATAATTTTCAAAACTAATAAAGATCTGTTACAGTTTCCATATAATTTTGATTTCATTCACCTTTTCCATGCTTAAATCTTACCTACAACTTGAACAACCATAGCTTGCCCCCCCTGGTTTTGATCCTGTGTACGCCCTTGATCATAGAGAGTGAAAGAAACGGCCAATTATGTCCATTTATCATTTCTCGTGGCAACGGAATATAATATTACCGCTTTATTCAGCGACGGTAATTTTATTTCTTTCTATCCACTACCGTAAATTTGTAGGAAAATATCGCGGCACCTCGCGTTGGCTACTTTTGAATGATTTTTGTGAGTACTTGTGTTGCCTTGGTATTGGGTGACTGGAGCCCTAATGCATGGTCGCTTGTTCCGACCTTTGTGTTTTCAATTCACGTTTTCACTCCATTTCAGAGCGCTGCTGCATGTCATGATCCACATTGCGCTCGTAGAGGAGAAAACGTTTTTCATGAATCTTATGTACCTTCTTTGTCTATGATGGCTTAGGGAGGAAGCTATACTACCAATCTGGTTTCATCCGAGAGCTCAATGAAAAGTTGTTTAATTGACGTCACGTATGACATGATTGTACAACCATTTCATTCCAATTATGCGTTCAGCTCGTACCCTTCAACAGCCATGCACCAATGTGTGACGCAAAAGGTCCGATTTTGTGGCTCGTTGCTACTACGTAGTTTGAGAGGTGATGTTCTAAGCTTGGCTCTGAGCTTAGCCAACGGTGGTGTTGGCTTAGCTCTACAGCTCGGATGCTTACTCGCGATAATTTGCTTATCCGTCGTGAATACCGTGGATTTCCGTGTTGGTGAATGCATACTTTCCTTGAGCGGCACCGTTTGTCCTGTTTATCCTTTTTTGTATTTGGAAAGTCGGTGAGTTGATGTTAGCGGTAAATAAACTTTTCACGTAAATATTTATTTAAGTCCCACTCGGCCCATGACCTTGTTTTTCTCTACTTTGAGTGTTATTTAATGACGGTATTGAATGTCCTTCCGCGGATCAGGAGACATAAATGATGTGTTACCATTAGAACCGAGATTAGGTCCGTTTTCAATCCTGGCAAACCACCAACTCCCCTTCAATTGCAAGCCCCTGTCCCAACTCCCCAACACCTCTGGAATTCTAAGTATACAACCCAGTGTCTAAGTTAGAGTAGATAGTGAAGTGAATGGTTTCCTACCTTTCGATTTATCCTTTGAATGAATTAATTTGTACTGGGGTAACGTTGCCTGCCTTGAGGTGGTTTCCACGGCTAAATCACGTTTGAGCTTAACGATTATTATAGAATTTGATTGCGCATGTGATGAAAATTGATAAAATTATGCACATGAAATGACTTCTTATGGCTGTTTTCTAAACCTTTCTTTCAATCGACTTTTGTATCTGTCACTCTGTAGCGAAAATTAAAATCTCATTTAAAGCCGCACTTGAAACCGTTGGTCTTTTGTTTTTTTTCCGGACAAAAGCTTTCATTACCGATGCCATGATTGTCGGCGACTGAGCCAAAATTTTCGTCTACAGTGGCAAATAAAAATGGAACGAAGACTAAAATGACCTATTTTTGTTAGAAAAATTAAAATGGATGTATTCGTGTGGATGAACTCGGATGGCCTAAAGATAAAAAAAATGGGTATCACGAAAAGTTAACTTTTAGCCTATTTATGCCACTTATATTAAAGTCTCAAAGGGTTGTTGATGTATCACAAAATGATGTTAAAAAGGCATTAAAACTGCGAGCATTGTATATTTATAGATTCATCATTGTGTTTGAATGCATTACGGTGTCCACGCTGAAATATAATCTAAAGAAATATGGAAATACCTGGTAACTAATGACTGAATAGGCATTCACTGCAATCCTTTTTGACTTTTGAAAGTGTGATTTTCCAATGTCTATATTATTTTTCAGGAAAAAAGACTAGATAAGAAGAGATAAAATTTCAGTCACAAATTTTAATGTCACCGTCTGGTGAAAATAATATCTACAATTGCTTGTCAATGAGTTAGACGTTTGTAGTTAGGCATGCAGTTTATGCGTTCAATCACCACCAGTAATTATTTAATGGCCTGTTCTGGTTTTAATGCTTAAAGCATTAAACAATTCTCGCCTGCTGCCAATTCGTTAACCATATTATTTTTCATCAGTTCCACTCCGGCTCCTGCATATATGTTTGCCTCGTATGCACGCCATTGACGCTCATGCGAGTAAAACTGTGAAACGAAAACTTAGTGGTGCAAAACCTCGGGGTTTTTGAAAGGCACCAGCCTAATTGCTGTAGATAATGTGCTAAATTTATGAGGAATATACTTACAAAGTAGGTGCTCATGAATTGGCCAATTGCTAGAATTTATAATATGCTTATGCATGTGTTTCTGTAAGTTCCTTTAAGTATCATAGGTTTTTTAAAATTCTACCAGTGGCTACAAACATTTTTTTAAATGATACACAAAACTATAATACAGTCCAATTAATTTTAATTTCACAAACATGTGTAGTAGAGTTGCGAAATTAAAATAAGGGGACAGTAACCATCAGTAAGCCAAATACGGAGCGCTTTATTTAAATTCACAGTGAAAACTTATTTGTAACTTGAAAATGGCGTTACTATTGTACAGTGAAAGCTGAATATGCATTACTTTGTAAGTATAAAAATTTAATTGTTCACAATATTGGTACCATTATTCTCGTTAATTATATTGGCGTAAGCTGTCTATAAACAACATTTATTTCATTACAAAATAAGTCTGATGAGAAATTCTGTTGGGAAATTTTCTGTTTGATGAGAAATTTTCATGGCATATAGAGTAATCCCTCATCAAAATCTGCATGGATAAAAATTGAATTTGAAATTTGAAAATTTGAGATTTAAAATTTGAAAATTTTCCTCGTTATTTTCTTGGATGCTATTTTTATTATTTGAGGAGGAAGAAAATTTTGACAGAGGTGTTCACTATGCACCATGAAAATTCCAATGTGCTAACTTAAGTTTCGCAAGAGTTTTCCGTTACCAAATTAGGCAAAATACGACCATTAAAGCGGGAGTAATGCAGCCATTTCGGCACCACCCACTGCCTCTCAATAATCCTTCTGACATCTGGACAGTCCACACGGGATTGTTGTATATTTTCTACGCAAAGCCGAAGGGACCATTTCCAAACTCGAGTGTTCCCACCGTACCTGGCCATCATCTAGAACTTTACTCAACAAGGGAAACGTGCGCTACATACTTACCCTCGAATAATGCGTCTACAAATTTTCGCCTCGCATCGAGTTTTAATGGCCCTCGGATTCCCTTGGTATAGCCGAGCAAGTGTTATTGGCGTCACATCTCTCATGAAATCTCCATGGGAATCCGGGGGGAGGGGGATTAGATGATGGGAGAGACACACAGCAACACACATTCTCTCCACTGCCTTAATGCCCGGTTAAGAATCATAAATTTCTAGGAATTTCACCGCACTTTCGACCCCTCCAGGGAGGGGAGAGAGAGAGAGTTGCCGCTGAATCCTTGATTCACGGTCTTATTTCCAGGACAACTCCCCGCTTGGGAACCCTCCTCAACTTCCACACGTTTATGTGAGCCATCACGCGTCAGCTCCATTTATAGGCGGCGTATTTATGCATGGGAAACTTGAGGATTCTCCCTCCCTCTCTCTCTCTGAGTCTCTTTCGACGTTTTGTGTCCGCACCAACCCTTTCTCCCAACTCTCCGAATCTTGCTTCGGGATGAGGATGATGGAGAGGGAGTTGTTAACTGGAAAATGGGGGAGTGGTCGAGTATTCTTCGCGATGTCCACCAGGGTGCCTCGTTTTGCCTTCTTTTCCCTTGGAGTGAATTTTCATACCTCAGTGTAAATATAAACTTATGCATAAAAACGTATGCCCTTACCAGAAACAAAATTTGACGTCGTTTAAAAGGTATATTTTATATTTAGGACCAACGGTACAAAACGCTTCACCCCACTCATATATAGTCTATTTCACAGTCTGTGAAATAAGTTTTGAAAAATGTATATTCTTGGTTTCCCACCAAAGAGAGTGTAGAGCAAACATTGTTGTCAATAATTGATGTAAATGAGTTATAGATGAAAAGTTAGCAAGTGACTTTAAGGTACGCTCTTGTACTGTTAAATGATAGTCATGGTATTACTACACGAGCTGTATGTATTTTTAAATAAAAGCATAATGGATTATTATTTGATGGTAGCCTTGAAAAGGTTCTCCGTCAAGGCATCCTAAAATTACTCTGCATGTGCAATTGCATTGTAATTTGTTTTATGGAGTAATAATACTTATTATTATTACATGCCAAATAACGGTACCCGTTGGATTTAACAGGGTAGTTGAGACTATAATATGGATGGACTATTCAAAAGAGCATGATACAGATGATCACAAATTTTTGGAAAAATGAGTTTTCCTCAAACACAAGAAGCACCTCCGCCACTTCCGCGGTAGACATTGTTATTTTACAGCTTTTTTCTAAGCTCACTTTGCTGTGTTTCATCTTGTCCGGGTCAAATCTTACAACTCAATTTTAACCTACTTTCCGATCAGTTATCCAGATGAAAATTTCAGGATAACACAGAACCCGATGACAATGCAATATTCTAACATTTTTACTACGGTTGTAACTGTACCTCGATTTTTAATCAGAATCTAAAATCAAACATTGTAATTAGGTCGTAAATTGTCCACCAAAATCCGATGGTGGCGCTGATGCGATCAGTAAAAGGAAGGAGTTCGTTTGCCAAATTGAAATTTCAGCATTAATTATTAAAATACTGCTTTTGCTGAAATTATTTCTGATTACATTCTTATGGAAAACCTCAACTTCAGTATTCTCATGGGGGACGGATAGTTTAGCGAAAGAAATGCCTACTTTAATTGTTCGGTGATTTTATAACCTGCCGCAACACAAACTTTGGGGCTCCGGGAGCGAGTCACAAAATAATTTCCCAAGGGACGTTTTTCTAATTATTGCAAGCAGGAATGGATACGCTAAGTATCATTTATTGGTATGCACCACCGATAGGAACAAATACCAAGGGAGATAAAGTGTAGTAATCTTTTACGTGTTGCAGTACACCATAAATTTATAAAATAAGTTAAAATATAGCTTATTAATAAGGTAGAATTAAAGTGATTAAATATGTGAATCATATAATAGGGTAGTTTCCTACATCAAAGAAAATGAAAGGCATTGATTGCGATTCCTTACCCACCATTAGTGTATTCATAATATACAAATTATTTGGTTTTAGAAATCCCAGTTTAGACGAATGTTAATGGTCAATTTTAACCTCATATGAAAAAGGCCAGATTGGCGCCCATGCGATTCCACTCCACGAGACGTCACAGGGACCTAGTTTCTATACGATTAGATGGGAGTTTTACATCGTCTGAGATTACCAATGCATGCATGAGGCACAGAACTCAGGGAAACATCTCTCAATAATCACTTATTAAAATTGTCTAAGGTCGGAAAGTTTCCTTCGTTTGGCAAGGTAGTAATAATCCATATTTTAAGGCAAGCGCTACCTGCTAGCAGGGTACTCTGCTACCTGCTAGCAGCCTGCGTCGTATCAGCGCTCTAGCCTCGCCCCAAGGTCACCTCACAGGGCGGCAGCGGGAACCAGAATGACGTCACAAGGGGTTTTCCCATCACTCCTACTTAGCCGTCGCGTTTTCGCGCGCTTGAAAATTTTCACTTTTCATTTAATCGCAAAAAAATAGATATCGTCATTCGAAAATCTAAGAGCGTGAAATGCGTACTCCTGGAGTAATAATCTTTCGATTTAGGCAATAAAAAAATAATAGGAAACCACCCTATTGGTATCTACATCGAGCCAATCCTAAAATTCACTGATAGTGGTGGAAATGCTGCACACGTTTGCTTTTGTTTCAGATGGCAAAATACGAGGTCATATGACGGGTGTCATTCAGTGGCGGCTCGAGAGTCAAATGCTCGGGGGGACACACTTCACCGGGGGGTCAAAATGTTTGAATTTTTTGTGTATTTCAGTGAGTTTTTAAGGCTATCTAGGTATTAAATTTGTTTAATTATAAAATAATATAATTTAAATATTTATAATGATAAAATTTAAACTAAAACAAGGTATTCTGCAACACTGCATCACCAAGTAGGCGCCAGATTATAATGGCGCCAGCCGTAACGGCGATGTCATCTCACTAGACACGTCGCTGTGCGCATGCTCGGGCGGCGTCCCAAGACTTCCATAATTAGTCGCGTCATAGCACCAGCAGCCCCCACCACAACCTCTCTTCATATAACTGCATGGCGATGGATTGGGACGTTCTGGCCAGCGCCCCGCGGCTACAAATGCAGACTTCTCGCGCTATTTTTGCGTGTTTTTCCTACATTTTCGATGTATGCGATCGAAAAAAACACTTTGGTTAGTTAGATGTATAATTATTATTGAATGGGTATTTATTTTTTTTCCTTTTTCAAATCTTTGGGAGGGGCGGCGTCCGAGAGTCCTTATGGGCAAGCCGCCACTGGTGTTATTGCTAGGCAACGAATGTGGCGTTTGTTTTCACGTTACTTATATCGATTGAACATCGTCTCAAATTGTTCAATTTGCCAACTTTTTTTTCCAGCCAGAACCGTTAAGGGGTATATTCATTTTGAAAATTCTTCAGTATTATCATGGGAAATGAAAATACTTCAGTATAATTTTCTAGAGTGATAGCGATTAAATAAATGAGAAATATAATTGGGATTTGCATCGAACAAACCGGGGCCAGATTTTCCTACAGGCTAAGTAGGCTTCAGTCTGGGGCCACAAGAGGGGCCTACATTCAAATTGTTAGCAAAATTAAAATTACGCTATTCTAAAAAAATGAATGCTATTATTTTTTATAAAGTTTAGTACCAACCGGAGCATGCTTAATTTAAGATATTGATAATTATCACAGTGATGACGTATTTTATTATCATTCTTGTGATTTACAAAATTCGCAATGGGAGTTGAAATGGCCTCATAAGTGCAATAGCTTAAGGTCTCATTTCGATTAAATCCGGCCCTGGAGTCAAACTTTGAATTTAATTATTGCCGTGGAAATGCTGCGTCCTAACAGAATGAACAGTTTCTTTCCTTAATGCGTGTTATTGGTTTCAGCGCGACTTAACTTTTCTAGCCTCCAGCAGCTAACATACGAAAATTGAACCCCGAAGATTTTTGCTGGCGGAAAGACAAACGACCTTGCTCAGTAAGGAGCATGAATGTAAACTTGAAGTTTCTATTTATACGCCCTTACAGAACAACATCTTCGCCGGAGAAAGACTTTGAAGTGGTTTCGAAGTTCATAATTCCCATCTGTCGCAAGATGCGCGGAGCTTTACTAAGGAGAAATGCTTGTTTGAGCGGTCGAAGAGAAACATTTCCCGGCTGCTTCTTTATGATATTCCCCACCCCCGTCGTCACCATGGTTTATATTTACGTCGCTCGTATGACGTTTACCGTTTTGAGCCCTGAAGTAACTCGGGAAATCCCTCCTTGAATTTTAGCCTTGTATGGGATAAGACGGCTGTCACATTTCTGCATTTTGTGACTTTTCCAACGGCGCCAGAGTAGTGGAAGCCAAATTGTAGTTTTATTAGCCTTATATGGATTGAAATAATTCAATATTTCGAAATTCATCATGGTTATGATGATATTATACAGTTTTAATCTACCTCGGTGGCGAAGGGGTGAAGTCCTCGCCAGCCTAACAAGTAGTTGCTGGTTCGAGCCCAGCCTGGATGGTTTGCCTCTATCCAAGTTATAAGGTTCGTTCACGCGTAACTGTTGGAATATTGAATAAACTCCCATGTAAAAGGCCATTATGTGCTATGTTTGGTGATATGGGAATTAAAAAAATGACATCATTTAGGTGCTGTAGAATTTTCCTCTCAAAAAAGCTCAAGAAATATGTCGATTAGATATATATCCAGGAAATATATCCACAAAAATTCTGTTTCCACTTTTACACCAGCATTGGTAATATTTTACTTTTGTAATTAATTTATCTTCTATGCGTTCCAAAAATTAAAGTGCTTGCCATATGGTTCTCTTTCAACTACAAGAAATAAATTAGCAAGATTTTTATTTGTCTGTTTACTCTAATGAAAAAGAATGAAAGCTTAAAGCATGATTGTTGCTTTGATTAACATTTTCATCAACATGATATAAGTTATCATTGATCTAACGAGGTTTTGAGGATTGCACAGGTGGTTAAGCAAGTCTTTAAGCGCCTTTAGCTAGCACAAAAGTGGATATTATATGTTTATAAGTACCGCCATAAAGTGGATCAGTGGTTCATTATTATTCGCTCGTGGTATTAATTGAATCTCCACCAACCTCTCCGGTGATCTCCATTAACATTTTGCATTGTAAGAGGACGAATGTGGGCCGGTTATGCGCCACGATTTGCATGGTAGAGTTCTTACTAGTTCGTTCGCATTCATAACTTCTCTCCTAAAAATCCATGGCAATATGATACTCAGCGTAATCTACAAACAGTATTTCAAATCGTATACTATTATCGGCAGATAACTATGGCGAGCCTTATGAGTTTTCATGTGTATTAGTATTACCTAATCACTTTAAAGTGTTACGATCGTGAGTGAAAGAAGCGCATTCTATTTTCATAAATAAAGTGAAAAGGTTGCATTTTTACTTTTTACTACCTTATACCGACGCCGGATCCTCATCTGTTTCATTTGTACGTATATTCTTCTGCCCAAACATAGCGACCGAGTTATGAATCCCAAGTTGTGTTGGATACATAAGAACGATCTTAGCATGTTGGATATATAAGAACGATCTTAGCAAGGGTTGTACCTCCCTATCAACCGTTGAGGTGGCAACCATATTTAATTCCATTAGTTAAAAAGTAACGAGATGGATGCGAATTTCAAATGTTTCATACGACACTGATGAGATCGGACCAAAAATGATATTTTAAGGTTTATTTTTAAGGTTTAATCAATACGTTAACCATTCCAAAAATATGAAATTGCTTTTTGATGCATGATTTGATGTTTTCTTATGAATTGAAATTATTTACAGAGTTTTTTTTCCTCTTTTCACTTGTTGTTGTTTCCTCACGATGCATTACCATTTGAGATTTTTTAATTTGCCATTTTAGTCATTCATGGTTATCTTTAAACGCATTTTTGGGTTCATCTGTTTTTTTGAAAAGTTTAAACAATTTTCGCGAGAAAAAAAATATTTTTATGCATTTTTGAGGAAAGATTCTTGTTTTTCGGACTGATGCTGTACACGATGCATTTACGATTGTGTAACTTTACTGTTGTGTAACAAATGCCCATATAATTTGCATGGTAAAGCGGCATTTGATTGCATTCAATTGATTCTGAGTAGGTGCTGTTGTTTACCGAGCTAATTAAATACGTGTGAATGATATAGTTAATTAGTAAGCGGCGTCACAAAATTAATTAAGTATAATTTTTCCCACAATGTTGCTAATTAAATGATTCTAAATACCGGTAATTTAATTTTCCGCATTTCGTGGGAGTGATCATAGTTAATTTGGTTATTTTGATTTGAATTATTTAAAAAAAGATGAGTAGGTAATCGGGTCAGATAATTTACCTTTTGGTGGGGTTGCAGCCTTATTTTCATATTTTTTAATTACTGGTCATCGGGATGCGGAAAATAATAGACAGAAAATGGAGCTCTTCAGTTTCAGCGCTCTTTTTCAGCTATTTTTTTTAGGGATACCAAAAATGGATACGGAAAAAGCAGTAATTGTTAAATTGCCCGTATAATTTTTCTCATCAATGGTTATTTTTCGATATGGGACAAATAGGATGAAACTATAGTCTCGTAGATTCTAGCCACCCTCTGTACGCGTATAGAAACGAAATTTAAAATTATGGATATGAAATTAAGTAAACTTTAAGCTCTCAAAGCACTATTTAAGTAATTGCAAGAAAGAATTTTACATTTCTAAGCTGTAGGGATGGGCTCAGAAATATTGTTCAGTATTCATTAAAACATTGCCTTTGAGTAATTGTGCTTCTTTTGAATCAGTATAATCAAGTGAATGTATGGATTAGAATGAATTCACTAAAAACGCTCAGTTTTAAAACCACAGATAAGGAGGGGCTTCACTGAATCTCTACAAAATTGAAATAAATCTTCATTGGACAGCTTAAAATGTTATCAGCTGTGGGTAACATTGGTGTAACTCAAGTAGGCGTCGATCAAAGATAATGTGAAGGCTCTTTTGTTGGTCCTGTGAATCCAATCTTATTGTGGCAGCCATCCTCCATTGGAGCAAGTGTAGCATGATCGATGGTCCTATGGTATTTTAAATTTGCCTTAATTGCCTTGCCAGTTTGGCCCTGAGCCATAAAATTAAAACGGTGGAACTTTACAGTCCCAAAAAAACCTTCCCATTTCAGCGTTTTATGCAATAGAAATTGGGCGTTGGAAAGAAACAAAGCTCGAATTTCGTGGGTAACAAGGAAATACGCCATTACTTTTGCCAGGGAAAGGAGTATTTTTTCGACATAAAAACAAATATATTAAAGGAAAAAATTATCGATGGCAAAAATAAATTGCTAAAAAGTAGATAATTATTTTATCATAGCAAATGTGAAAATTATAACCTAATATGTCTTGCTTAGAGTAATTTTTAAGAAATTTGAACAGAAATCCTTGCTCTGATCCCTAGTTCCATAAGTAAAGCCAGTATTGAAAGTAAAAAGTATTCCAAAGAAATAAGTGTATTTCCTTTCCTTGAAGTGAGGTTAACTCACAAGAAATAATTTTTGAAGTACACGTTGTAGAAAATACTTTGACAAGTACTCGTAACTGTAAATAGAATGGTTACAATTAGAACTAATATAGTTGAGTTTTTTTATAAGACATTATTTCTGACTCTCTAACCCTTAGATCTAATATTCTTTGACTGTAGAAATATCTCAGGTTATAAACATTAGTGAAACAATGCCGCGGATGAGGCACGAATTAGGAAAATTTCCATTAAATAAATCCAGAATCAGGATCCAAGCCGTTGTTTCGAAAATATCTAGTCTATTAATAAAAATTTAAAAATATTAGTAATAATATTGGGATACAAATAGACAGTTTTTATTGGGTAAAGAGAAATATTTTAAGTTTTCTTGAATTACTTGAGAGCAGGGACTGTCAGTAATTGTCAGTAACTAAAACGAGCTGATTTCCATAAAATTTAATAAGTAATGTGGAGAATAATCTACAGCTTTATTTAACGTAGCTAATTCGCTTACCTGTTACCAAAAGCGATGCATTATTTGACTTAATATTATCGGTGCCACACAAATTGATTTTCTCTCACGCGGCTTTCGAGTTGGTATCTTTAAATTTCCTATTTTCGTTTATCAGTAATAGCGGACCCCCATCCGTCATTCATTGGACTGAGCAGTCCATATATATGTGATCACATGGGAAATCAAGTGGATTATTTGAGGCATAATTGAAGTGACGTGAGGTTTCTCGAACGAGAATATGTAACGCTTCAATCTCTTAGGCATGAGAGTTCCATTTTCAAAATAATTTTATGACAGCTACCACCAAAAGTTAATGGCTTATCACGATAGTTTACTTACATGCATATGCATATATCTACAATTCAGCTGTTTTACATTCTGTAGGTTTCGTTCTATGACAAGCTTTCACTATCGCCTTTGGAGAACCGAGAAATCATTGCATACTTTAACTCAGTTTATTGTGCTATAAACCAACGAAAACTCAATATTTGACCAACGCAATTTGAAGAATTTCGTAGTTACGTAAAAACTAAACGCTGCATAGTATATTACTCTAAAATTTAATTAGATCTATTTTAAATAGCTGAAAATGCGTCCAAAGTTACTTGTTGTTAGATTTATATATGTGATAGTAAAGTAGAAATCAATTTTAGGGTTTGTTTCTTATAAAATATAATTGAAATCAACCAAACCCTTACCTCATTTCAATCAGATCTCTAGAGATTTATAGAGTAGTTTGATCACAGGGAAATACCTTATAATCGCCTAAAAATTTCCCTCGATATATCTATGTAATTTTTTTGGGATTAATTGCATCATATGCTAGAATTTGATGACATTTTTCGATATTAATTAATGCCCCGTTCGGAATCATAGTTTTGAGTGTGCGTATGTGTGTTAATATTGTTGGCATAATCCATTAGGTAGCCATTAACTACGTCTCCTCCACAATTCTGCCTATGATACCATGTCACCCACTCCTAGGGGATCCTCATTTGAAGCCAACTAACCCCTGATATTTGATGTCCTTGGAGATGTATTGGCTATGCATCTGTTTCTATTGGTCTGTATATCGAGCAGTAATGGATCATCCTCCTAGTAACTAGGCCTGGGTTGCATTTCAAGAGGAAACAGATGTTTGTAATTGCGCTATCATTCGTGAAAGTGTGGTGCGTTATGGCTGACATCTCTCGAGGATCAAGTATAGTGGTTGCTGATTGCTACTCCATTATCTACGGGACAATAACTAAGATTTTATGAGGACTTTCAATTAGTGTTAGAATTCGTACGTAGAGGAATATAAATGCTACCAGAGAAACTGGATAGTCCTTCATGGAAGTACTGCTGGAAGCTATTAGAAGAAAAATGCTAAAATAGGAAAGATGGGATACGGGTAAATGGCTAAATCGAGAAATAAAAGTGGATTTAAAAAATATCACGTAATTATTATTAATTCTGGTGACCTCTCACTTGTTTTTTTTTGGCCGAAGTATATTTATTCGAGAGTGGTCGGAGGATTGGTTGAAATTTTAAATTTTGAAATAATAATATTTGCATGCTTATTGCACATAATTAATTATTTGGGGAAGGATTTTATTGAGACTTCTACCGAAAAACATTGTATGCTAATTATATTCAATGACGGAGACACTCCTATTTTAGCATACATTTGAACTAAATGCGCGTAGACATGTGGGTACATAGATTTATTAGCTATTGAACATTTAACGCTACTCTTATGAAATTAAGTAACATTTCCACCCTCTTAGTAATCGATCAGCGAAGGAATGTAACTCGGGGAGAAGTTATTCGTTCACCATTTTTTATTTGATGTGCCATATTTTATTGATTAGTCAAGTTTAAGTTGGAGTCGAGTTAGCATAGAAAATTTGACAATATTGTCTCTTACCCGCCTTACCTCATGCAGGTAATGGCTGGTTCTCTAAACATTGGTAACTGAAAATTCCACAGAGGAAAAATTATCAATGCTGATTATATTCTAGGGGATTCTCCGTAAAAGTTTGCAGCTGTCAAGTCCGCGGTTATTTCCTTGAATCAAATAAACTGAATCCCATTCAAACTATCGATTCTCATCGGTTAATCGTTTAAGGTGATCGTACTCAATGGGAAATATTAACATAGAATGGAAAAATAAAATTAAGGTAATTGGTTTTACTGAATTAAGATACCAATATATAAAGATTTCAAGTAGCCTAATGCAATGCAAACAATCCAGTCAGTTTGTGTGAAATTTCAATTACATCTATTACAACTTTATAACCACTAATACACATCGCTCAAGGAATAGTAATGTATAACATGCAAACCTCCAGTATCTACGGCTTTTAGAAAAATAGCTATAAATAAGAATTCAGCACTTCACGACAAATTAGTTTCTCAGCTTTGGGACGTATACGAAAAAAATGAACACGCAGCCATTCATCATCTATCATTCTTCTCATATATTTTTACAAGACGATGAAGCACGGTATATTTACTAAGAAACACCATTACAAAGGCGTCTTCTCCTTAATAAGATTTCCCTAAGTAAACAAACTTATAAGTTACCATGTTACCCAACTTCGTGTGCGTGTAAAACTGTACAATCATCACAATTTATATAAAAAAAAGATTGGCTGCGTTACAGTATTTAGATTACAACTAACATTTGTGTCAGGATGTCATAAAGTGGCGTCAGGATGGCATAAAACAATAATGAAAGTATAATTTCGTCCAAGATCTTAACAAGCGCCACTGCATTGATTGGGATACTTTTCTGACCCGAAGTATCTATATATTTTTTAAAAATATTTATATTAGGCAGGCAAACACCTTTGTAATGCAATTACGAAAAGGTCGACGTCAAACTGATCACATGCCCTTTTTAAAAAAATAATGCTAAAAAACAAGGGTTTTAAGTTTCCATTCGCTTGGATTATCGCGCTCAATCGTGGCGTATCTTTTCCAGCTCTCTTTTATTCCTCTTCACTCGGGAGATTGACTTACGGCCTCTCCTCCTATAGCTGCCTTTTTTTATCGCCTCATTTTCCTTTAACGTTCCCTCCCTCTCGCACTAAAGCTATCCACCCATCCCTCTTATCTTTCCTACCATCTCCTTCCCATCACTATCGTCTTTCTCACAGGTTCCATTATTCACGCTGCCGCTTCCCTCCCCTCATCGCCCTGTGCACTTAGGATTCTGATTGAAAATATAATACACTAGGCATGGGCAAAAAATACCGGTATTCGGTAGTACCGAGTACAATTTTTTTTCTACTCCGGTGGTACCGGCCAGAATTTTTTTAGCGGTACTACCAGAGTACCGGTACCAGAAATACCGGTATTTCGACGGCGCTGCCATATTGTGCGTTATCACCCAGCTACTTCAACAGTTGAGTGTTGATAATACATCAATCTTTCCGGTTGTTAATATATTTAGTTACTTTAATAGTTAATTGTTAGTATTTACAAACTCCTTGGCCATTTCCAAGAAATAAACTCCAATTCACAATGGCTTTCAGCAAGAAGTGTTTATTTAATTAATGAAAAGGATATTTTTCAATAAATCATAACAAGAGACAAGCAAATGTAGATGCAGACGTATGCAATTAGTGCACAACTTGTATTTAAGCACGCTAAAAATAATACCATCTGTTTATTTTAATTTAAACTGATGGTATAAGCACTGATACAGTTGATCAACGTAGGAAGAGACTGAAAAATAGCGATGCTATCATGATATAGGCATTTCTATAAAGCTTAATCTTTTTTACAATAGTTATAAACTTTTTTAAGTATTAACAACGTTCATCCGTTTCTCGTTTTTTACATACAACCAATCAAGTGAACCACCAAAAGAAGACCAAATTAATTTTACTTCTTAATTATTAAGATCTGTCCTCCTTCATTAGTTTCTTTCTTGTTTTTTCATCATTTAACGGTACTTCTACAAAACTGTGAGTTCGAGACAAGTGTTATCATTATTGATATAGACGACATTTATTTACTCAAATAAGGCAAGAAAAGTCAAAGTTATCGAACTCCACATATGAATTC
Source organism: Ischnura elegans (assembly GCF_921293095.1). Lineage (NCBI taxonomy): Eukaryota > Metazoa > Arthropoda > Insecta > Odonata > Coenagrionidae > Ischnura > Ischnura elegans. The sequence goes on from NC_060247.1 coordinate 37,964,340, forward strand.
TTTCTCTGAAATATATGGAACAGCGACCTACACGTCAAATTTTATTCGATCGCAGTATTTTAGCCATAACTAACACCGATTCTTGTCGTGTAAAATCATAAAATTAAATGTCTTAACATTAGAGGAGCTTTTTATAGGTAATCTCAGACTGGCAACGTAAGCTCTGTGAAAAAGGAGACTTTTCATCATAAGTTCTCGGCAGAAGACGTTCTAATGTTGGTCTAAAGTCCGACAAAAAACCGGTGGCTTTAGGAAAACAAGTCATCTGATAGAGTTCCCGTGAGAACTTCACACTTCATATACGCCAGGAAAACAAAAAAATTCAATGGTATGCACCAAAATCATTGCCTTTAAAAACTTCATCGCTATCACCCTTCTCACTATTGAAGAATCTAGCCTCCATCTATTTTTCCGATAAATTTTCGTAAAAAAATCCAGTTAATGATTTTTTCAGTGTATTCTTTCTGTATGTTACACTAATTTGCCGAAATACCGGATAATTAGGGTAAGACAAGCGTTAAATCTCAACTTATTAACATATTTTATCAATTATGAAAGTACCGGTATACCGGTATTTTTTCGCCGGTACTACCGGGAGAGTATTGTTATCGCTTTTTAATACTCATCACTAATATACCGGTACTTTTTCAAGTACCGCCAATGCCTATAGTACACACTAGAAGTCTTTTTCTATTGCTTAAGCGAAAGAAAGTTTTTTTTTGAAAATTGAGGTTTTTGATTGAGGAAGTTTTTAGCTTTTTAAAGTATCCGTCAACAGTATTTTTATCTCAAAAGGCACATCTATGGAAAAATTAGCCATTAATTATAATTGAACGCATCATGAAAAATTAACTTCTCAGCTTTTGATTTTTTTAATAAAAAATAACGTGTCCTTGACGCCATCTGTCATTTTCTGCTGAACTAACAGCTTCACAAATGGTGTTGAAATTGTTTGTTTCTCAGCCACATCAATATCTTTTCCGGAGTTAACTTCTCAGTTCCATCTTTTATCAATTTTATTTTATTATTTTATTCCATGGTTCATGCTTAGAGTGAACAAAACACGGATGATAAGTGTATGAAAAAAATGACTACGACACTGAGCGAAATTTTTTTTTTTCACCATCAACAAACAAATCCAATTCATTGCAAAAAAGTATTGTCATAATTCTAGTCTTTGCTTCTATTTAATGTAAAACTGATTTTTTTAAAAATTTTAATATTCTATGGTACGGTATTTGGAGGAGGCAACCGACAGCTTAGGTCATTTGCATCATGACGGAAGGGTAGGTAAGGAAGGGTAGAGAGAAACCCGGCGTCGGCATTAGCCTGCTCTTAACAAGAGGAACCAAGGGGACCACCTCTTCTTCGTGGAATTATGCTCTGTCCCATTTTATTCGATATCTATGGATCACTGTACGCAAAGAGGAACACGGTGGACTTTCCACTTAAAGAGATTCATACGTTACGTGGGAAATACAACGGGAGGAGATTTTATTGACAAAGCCCCAAGAGGAAGTTCAAGGGACACATGCCTGGGAGAGATTAAGACGGATACGGGGATGATCAGTCTCAGTGAGGTATAAGAACTAGCTTGAGATAGGGAAGGATAGAGAGCTTTAGCATCTAAATACTATAAAACCCACTTCCGACCACTGACTGACTGGCTCATACAAATGTTTTGGGTGAACGAGACGAGATACGACAAAAAAAGGTCATAGATCGACCCCCTCTAAAATCGTCTGAAAGCCTAGGAAAAATTATCTAAATAATACTAAAATTTGCATCTATCACAGTGTTGCCAACTGTCTCTATGCCTATACTCTTTGGGGGAATTTATGCGTCAAAAATCGATGCCAATGAGGAATTTGAACACCGTGCAGAAGCTTGTTAATGGCATCAAAGGTATTGCTGCAGCCATTAGTCCGAAGAGTCAGAAAACCAGGAAGCTAAGAACTGTTTGGTATTCCTATAGGATTCATTTTAAACGACCCTTGATAACTAGAAATGGGAGAAGGAAGAAAGAATTGTCAGCAGAATAGCCCAAGTGGAGAGAGAATTCCACCAAAAGAGAGTTCTGCTTGCAGCGGGAAACTTAAAAATGGAAGTAGAGTAACAATTTATAAGGAACCTACATTTGGATTATGCTCCTATATGGAAGTGAGGCGTGGAAAATGACAACATCGAAGAAAGCAAGGATAGAGGCCTTCGAAATATGGTGCTACAGAAGAATGGTGTGGATCAAATGAATCGACCGAGATAGTAATGATTAAGTTCTAAGAAGAGTAGGACAGAAGAGAGGCCTCATGAAAATCTTAATAAGAAGACGGAACAACCTTATAGGCTACATCTTGCGACATGATGGCCTGATGAAGATAATCGTCGATGGACAGGTGGAAGGTAAGAAAGGAAAAGGAAGACCTCGAACAAAATATATGGAATGGGTAAAAAAGGATTTGAAGGAGAAGAAATACGTTAGTAGGAAAAGATAAGCTGATAGAAGAAATGAGTGGAGAGCTTCATCAAATCAATCTTAGGATTGTTGACCAGTGATGATGATGATGATGGGAAAGAAACGGCAGACAAAAATTGTAAGAACTTACAAAACGACCAGAAAAGTCTGTAAGCTGAAAGCGAGTACTAATATTAGGACCTCGATAATATGACGGGAGTGATGAAATTTTGAATCTTGCATATTTTCTTCCCCAGCAGCCATCTCGTTGTCATGGCGTCCTCCCGTCCCCTCTGCTTGGTGTCCGTGTTGTTCATGGCGAATATACCAGGGAGCTTCTCGAATTTACATGCAATGGAATGCGTGGGAGGGAAGGAAGGACCATTCTGTGCAGCCCCAAGCATATCATCAACTCCCATATCCTCCCTCGTCTCCAGCCTTCCTTCCATTCCCCTTCTCTTATACTCACATCACCTACAGCGGCGACCATGTCTCCCTCTCATTTTTTCCTCTTCCTCCTTCATCATGCTCGTTCCAACTCATGTTTTACCCCTCTCCCTTTTCCAATTCGTATCCTCCCTTGTTCCATTCCCAACTCTCACTCAGATTGACCAACGGACTGCTCTGGGTTGCGTTAGGGTCTACATGAGGGCGGTCAGAAAAAAAAATAAATCTTTAAAAAAAATTTTCATACCATCTGTCATCTCGAAGACAAATGACTTGAAAACTGTTTTAGTAAAATATAAATAATACTAATGGTTTATGATTGGAACAATATTTCAAGTGAAGATAGAATGACTGAAGAATTGAAGTATTTGGGAGTTACCATTAACGCATCACAGCGATTAAATTCAATGTAAATATCACTTGACACTCTGTTTTATTCTCAAGCCTATTTTACATCCACTTCAAGATGGCTATCTCCTTAACAATTCATTATTTATCTTTTATCACCATAGCATCGTCTCAAATAAAGAAATAAAAGAAATCAAAATAAAAACAAACATGCTCACAAATAAACAAAACAAACAACAAATGAACTTAAAAACAGAAAATAAACTAAACATATACAAAAGTGATAGTGGTCATAAAGTCACATGCATCACCATTAGCAGACTAAATACAATAGAAAAGAGTCGCAAATTAAGTTAAATGCAGCTGGTAGATGTTACTGGAGCCTATCAAAATTATTGACGAGTCAACTCCTGCCAAAAAATACAAAAATTAGAATATATATACATAGTCAAAATACAGCTAATTTACTTGTGTGGGGCGGAGGTATGGACCCTAACAAAATAGACTCAGAAGAAGTTATCAACATTTTTTGAATATATAGATTGCCTTTATTAGCATATACAAACTTGGTCCTTCTAAGCCATATGGCTTGTCAGAAGGTTCCATTTATCCTACATAGTGGAAACATTGAAAGCATAGCATTTATTTTACATTGCAAGTAACAATGTCATAAACAAAAAAGCCATAACATGGCAAAAAAGGTTTTAGGAGATTTGAAACAAAAGTATGAGAATTTAGTATAATTTGAACATTTCAGATTCATCAAGGAAATGACAAGCTTACAGTTTCACTTATTAATCATTCTTTCACTTTTCTTTTAATATCGTCCAAATATTTTAGATTACATAGAGCCTTTGGCATACAACTGAAGGTATGAGGTACACAACATACTTCATCAATCTTTTACCATACATTGTTGTTGTAAATATACGTTTTCAACAAAGGACTGTTACGTTTATCCATCGAATGTGTATTATAACATTTATTTTGTGCTCCTTTTTGAAACAGTTCTCTATGATAATGAGCCAATGCAGCATTTTATTCACAGTAAATATATTATACTTAGTAGAGAGTAATTTAAGGTCAGAATTACAACAATAATTGAAATCATCTGTATCAAATAACTTCAATATTCTCTTTTGGTTCTTTACAATTGTGTTTAACAGAGTATTTGACGCCATTCCCCAGACAACGATTCTATATCTTAAAATGCTCTCCACCCTTGCAAAATAAATCATTAATTTTATGCTAATAGGTACTATGTCTTTTAACTTAAATATTTGATAAGCTACAATTCGTATTTTTTATTAATTTTTTCTATGTGGAGGGGAAATTTTAAATGATCATCAATTATCACACCAAGGTTAGTATATTTTTGTACCTGATCCAGTATTGGACAAGTGCAAGTATTATGAAAATCTAAGTTATTGCTGTAAATACAATTAAAAAAATGAATATGGAGAAGGAAATATGGGCTAACATTTGAAGAAGGGGTATGGAGAATACTGAAAAATAGAGAGCTCAGGAACCTGCACAGAGGACCAGGTATTGTGGCTGCGATAAGAAAGAGAATTTGGTGGCTTGGTCATGTAAGAAGGAGGGAGAAGGATGCAATGATAAGAAGGGTGTAGAGAGGTCAACCAGAAGGAAGGCGCTCACGGTGAAGACCAAGGCAAAGGTGGAATGACCGAGTGGTTGAATACTTGGGGGGGAGACAGACACATCTGAGGGAAGAGTTGTGTGGAGACAACTTGATGCCGAGGCCAAAAATAGACTTGGATTTGAGTGGCTACAGGAGTGAGCGAGTGCGTGAAGATGGAATAAAGTAAGATTAATTGTGTTGAGTGACGTAATTTCAGTTTTGAACTAACTCACACCGTGAGCCAACACGAAGGTTTTTATGGATAGGTAAGCTAGGACTTAGTCTCAGACGTGTGAATTCATGCATTCGGACCAGGGGAATGTTTATTTTCCATTGACCACCCATTTTTTCGAGATTTCTTTATTGTGAACTACATATGGTGAAAAAATAAGAGTTTTATAATAACCTTGGTTATTGTTTTCAAAGCCACTAACGGTCGTCTTGTTCCTATGTAAAGGCGCTTCACTCTGTTGGCCGTCGTACCCCATCTGCTATTATTCATATCCCCATTATCGCGATCAGCAGTTTTAGCATTAATGCAATCCACCCTACTAGAAAAGCAATTTCTTGTCCTGTCGTAAATTTTCGTAACTAGCTAGCTTATAAAATAAATCTTTGCAGTGTTATTTGGTTAATATTAAAAAGAAATGATTAGGTTTGATTCGGATCATAAATTCTTGAATATTTCACAATATTAATGGAACTACACGGTACTTGTGATCTGGTGCAAGCCTATTCATTTTAATTAAACTTAAAATACTTGAAGACTTGTCTTCGAAAAGAGTTTTGAAGAATGTGAAGGTGCCAACCTATTGAGGTTAAAAAAGCTTTAACCTTTGCTTAGAGTTTTATTTTTATAATATCTATATATCCATTGGGAGAGAATTCGAAAATGTACAAATTTTTATATACTCCGTCAAAACCAAAAGTTCTGCCGTATCCGTTGTTTGTTAGTACTCCATTAAAAGTTTTCTTTTTGTTTTCAGAAAAAGGTCGTCCTTTATGTAGTATGTGTTTCTCGTCTTTCTCTTCTCTATCATTTGCTATGTGCCTACCACCGTAATCTGTCACTCCCCGTAGGGTTGCGTGATTAAGTGTGCTTCGGGCACCAACCAGTGAATTTATTCTGAGAACATAGTTAGGAAAGGGCAAGGACAAAAGAGATTCCATATTAGTTAATAGTTGTGGTACATCACTTCTTTGTATGCACTCATGCCGCAGTAATAAGGCAATTTTCTTCCTAATTGATTCGGCTAATTAACTTTGCTGTGCATTGGATCACATGCAATTATAACTTATTTGTCCTTTCGCGTGACTTAAGAGGTCCCAGTAAGAGGTGATAGGCTTTGCCCTTGATGCACAGAGCTATTAAATGTCGTAGGTACTTCCACTCTGCAATGCAAATGTATGCAATGAATTCCAGTCTAGCACATTACCGATCGCACCACAAGGAAATTTTCACAGAAATTGATGTTTATATTTTGAGAATAAAATATCGTGTGAAGTTTATTTGAAAATTAACATAATGTTTACAATTTAACATGGAATTTAATCTAAATGTTTTACAAAAAATCCGAAATTTACAAACAATTTTCGTATATTTTATTAATTAACTTTTTTCGGAGAACACATTCAGTGGTGTTATAAGTCAATGTACATGTTGACTTAATTTTGAAATTTTGATATTTTTATTTTAATAATAATGCCTTTTCAAGCTTTAAGACCGGTAGCGCTATTTTCATGTGACTATTCTTGTTTTAATGTGAATAATCACGAAAAATTATTGTGATAATTGTCCGATGACATTTATGTCGCCGACCTCTGAAAGTTTTAGCATTAATATTGGAATTCAGGACCGTGTTCTATGCAGAACCACTCGATGTTCATAATTGTGTGGTCTCGCAGCTTAGTGTTCCGTATGGAGGTGTTTAGCAGTATTACATTCAGTATTACATGATACGTCTTCATCTAAAAATCGCAATGCTCATTGCCATCTCTATTAATTTTTTTATTACTAAAGATCCTTTGAGCATGTTCTCTATAGTGGCGCCCAATGTGCAATATTTTTTGGTCTCGAAGAGCAGTACACCTATTATGTGCGCTTTGCAGTATCAGATGAATAAACATGCTTGAATCGCTCGCGCTGTATCACATTATAGCGAGTACTTACCGCCGTGCGTTTTGCGGCGTGGGAGTAATGATAATAATCGGTGGAATTTCAGGTTAAGTTATAGCATTAGCCTCCCATAAAGTTGTTAAAGATAGGGGATGTAATGGGTTTTAATCTCTCTTAATATCTTGTTACATGTCGGTGGAATTTGGTGGTGATTCGATGTCATTTCCTCCGGGAGACTTTCCCTGTAACGCATGGGGCTGCGTCAAAGCGTTTCTCTCTGGAGCCCACTTCAATAATTCAGCGCTTTCATTGGTATCTGATTGAACGGTGTTAGTTCAGCGTTCGGACCTTGAATCTCTCTCTCTCTCTCCCATTCCCACGACGGGGAAAGAGGATTTTGAAACTGACTCGGAAATCACCCGAGGATAATCCCCTAAATAATCTGCTTCCCAAACCACTCCCGTAATCTTTTCGAAGGATCAATCTGTTTTCCTCAGTCTTTCGACCCTGTCTAATTTTTTTTTTTAAAGATTACCTCGCCTATCCCATTTCACCGCATTCTGTAAATCGCCGAGATTTTTCATGTCATAGTCTTACACATATATATTTTTCATCCCATCGGATACATAGCCATGCGATTCGCTGGATTTAACTCCCGGTTTAACACACAAATAAATTCATAGAGAAGGAAAGATAGGGATAGGAAAATATAATGGAGAAAGGATGAGGACGATGGTGCTGTGATAGATGGTATAAACCAGAAAATCAGAGGGTAAAAATGCGGTCTGACTGGGACTCAAACTCAGAACGTGCATATGGAGAACTACCATCCAGATATTCACTGTGAAAGTGCGTATTTTCCTCCGCATCTCCATAATGCATAATAATTCGGAGGGTATATTTATTGTCACCCCTCTAATTTATTTTTCTTGTTATGGTTTTTACGACCCTACTGCTCTCCAGAAGAATACGCCAAGGATCACATATTTACGTCGTGCCTAAAACTCGCTGCAAAGTATCACATGTGCATATATCCTGGCCTCGTAATCTTTTCACGTTCTAGCCTTCGGAATTTCTTAAAAAAAAAACTCCGGAACGTGCCGATGAATAAGAGTCCCTTTGAGACGTTTCCGGGCTCATCTTTTTTTATCATCAATAATTCACACGGTGTTATGGATCGTAGAGTTACGGAGACGATGCAGATGAGGACCTGCTGACAACGTTTTCATGGCTGGTGGCCTTGGATTATAGCGGTTTGGCGTTGTAAACTTTGATCTTGAACCTCATCGATCGCTTTCTCATGACCTTAAATTGAACATACCTGACCTCCTTAGTGAGATCTAGTCTTCAGTTGCCGTCCGCTCGCCTAATGCAGTTGCAGAGGTCCCCAAGTTCGGTGGACAATTCCGATTTATTAAACGTTTTTGTGCCAATTGTGCTCACTCATTCTCAGTGGCGTGGTTTCTAGTCCTAATCGAGTCGAAGGGTTGATATCTTGTTGTTGCACAGTTTTTCACATTATTGTTGTCGTAAATTTTCTCGATCATTTTGGATAAGGAAAAATTTGCAACTGCTGGAAGGGAAGAATTAGGAGAGATGAGAAGCTTCATGATGGAAGCCCTTGAAAAGAAGACGGAACAACCTCAATGGCCATATCTTAAGAAATGGTGGCCGGATGAAGACAATCGTCGAGGGACAATTACGGAACGGGAAAAGAAGACCTCGAATGAAATATACGGAACAGGTATAGAGGGCGTGAAAGAGAAGACATACGTAGGTAAGAAAAGAGTAGCTGCTAAGAGAACCGAATGGAGAGCTGCGCCAAACCAATGGTAGAATTGTTAACCAGTGATGATGATGATGATGATTATGATGATGATATAATGACCGTAAATGACGCCGTTATCCTCTTCAAAATCGTGGCCAAGGAAAGTTTGGATGCTTATGTTTATGTAACCAAGATTTAGGCGGGCATTGGTAAATGGCTCCAATAAATTTACGCAGTAAATGTGGAGATACATTAATATTGACCCCGACGTCATTTGAATGCACAAACTTCTGATGGGACTTCAATGACGGAAACGTTGTGAGTTTTTTTCTTGGCTTTGGCCTTGCTCTGATCTATTCTTCAGGTGCCGCTCGCGAGACCAACCTAATGCAATTACAATGGCCCTTCAGCAAGTTGTGTAGCGCGGCCGAAACATTTGCATACGAATGCCCTGCCCCGTGTTACGTGTCATCGCCGCTGCTGCGCGCCGTGGCGCGGGCAGGTTGAACCTCCTCGTGTCCCGTGGGGTCCGGCCGAGCCTCCATTGTGTCCAGGTTGCGTCTCTTAGTCCTCGCTTCCGAGTAATTTGTGTGTACCGCCACTCGCGTGTTCGGGCAAGCGAGTTGCGATAGCGTGCTTGCCCTACGTTGTATGCTACAAGCAGCGTAGTGCATAACCGCACCAGCGCACCTCGAATACGGGGCAAGCATTAGGTGTAGAAAAAATTCGATCCGGGAACTGAATAAAATAAGAAATGACATCGGTGCGATTCGTCAAAAAATGCTACGAGAAAACGGATAACGTTACTCAGCTGGTACACTCAGCTGGGAGCCGCCAGGGATTAGGAGACTACATGCCGAGCTATATTTAGTATTTCACTTACAAGTTTTTACCTTCATAATACGGCTGGCTTCTCCTCCATAGTTTTCGATTGTCAGGAAACCACTGCTGTCACCTCTTCTGGTGTCTGTTTTACGTTACTGTTTATTTATATGCTAGTCATTCTTTTCATTTTAAAGGGCCTACAGTTAATGTTATTTAATATTTGATTAAATAAATGAACGGAAGGAAAGTTTTCCTAGCCTCGGGGTATGTATACAAAAATCGGTGGATGAGAGAGGTTCAGCGTCTCCTAATTGGCTGCCAGTCCCCCCGGATTTCCAAGAGGTGGTTCAATATAAAGCTTAAGTTATAGCCACAGTCTCTGTTGACAGTGGCGTAGCCAGGAATTTCGTCCGGGGGGTCCAAAACCATGGGGGAACATTTTTGAAAAACTGGGCACTAAGTAATGGGGTGTAAAGTAATTTTAACACTTTTCATAATAAAAAAACTTAATTTGTTAAAGAAAAATTTTGTTAAGTCCTGATTTTTAATATTTTGTTTTCTTATATGAAGGATAATAATTGAGTTTTTATATTTCGGGGTTGTGGGGGGGGGGGGGGGTCCGGATCCTTCAGACCCCCCCTGGCTACGCCACTGTCTGTTGATCGTGTTGACGTTTGTTCGAATATGAATGGATTCCTTCACCAATCGGTCCCAGTATCCATGGGATCGACACGGGAGCTTCGCTTCTTCCCAGTGAATCCTATGATTTTCCAGGATGCTGTGCTCAGCCAATGCCGATTTTTCCGGTTGTCCTAATCGTAGGTGTCTTCAATGCTCTTTCAGCCTGGTCTCCATTGTGCTATCCGTCTCTCCAATGTAGGTTTTTCCGCATTTACATGGTATTGCTCACGCTTCAGCAGTTTTTAGGCCGGTTAGGTCCTTTGACTTCACAATTTGATCTCGTAATTTTGGTGTGGGCAAATGGATGAATAAAATGAATTAATGAATAAATGACTGAGCACATGAATAAATAAATATCTTTCATGATAATGATAAGGATATTTCTGAGAAACGCTCTACATTTTCAGATCTAACGGACACGTTGAAAAATAAGGAAGACAATTGCCGAAAGAATACGTATAGGAATTAATTTTTCCTCTTAAAAAAAAAGGTTTTGAATAAGTTACAGATCGAACTAAGGTAGGGAAATCACTTATAACGCCCACCTCAAGTTTTATTTCTTTCAGGCTAACGGCTGGAGTCTTAAAACCTACCGTAACTCGGCTACTGATCCGGCTTGTGGGGTTGGCAGTATGTAAATGCATATGAACTCAGTAGCGGTGGAAAAGAATCGAAACGGTTCGGCGCGCCACGTTTTGCAGTTGCATTGACATTGGGAAATCCGATGGGGTGCTTTAAAATCTTGTTCAGTGATCCGTGCCTGTTGCGTGGAACTGCATGAGTAGCGTCGCTATTCCATTCGCTCTTTTTGGTCCATCCCGAATTAGGCCTCGGTTGTTTATCTATTTTTATTCTTTGCTTTTCCCCTCGCCGATGGACGGTGTGACGATCGTTCCCCAGGGATACCTTTGCTTCGTGACCTGAATGCTTTTTTCCCACGCGTGAACGCCGGCCATTTGATGGGACCGAGCGTCGTTTTGACCGATAAAGTTCCGCTATTCCTATCTTGATGGGGAAATAGGTATTGGTCGTTTATTTGAAAAGTAAATCGTGGGAAAATACGCTCCTGCCTTGTACAAATGTTTTTTTTGCTCTCTAATGTATGGTGTAGTAAAATTATTGATAAATAGATTGCATACCTTTTTTTGTTGATATTTCGAGTGGGAAATTGGCCTATTTGGTTATCATTGGTTCCCAGATCCTAACCAATGCTTTGCTACGGATGGCTACTATCATTTATTTGACGGGATTTGCTGCTTAGGTATTTTATTAATAATTAATGCTCTAATATGTGAATTATATTTCTTTTTTTCAATTCTGATAAAATTTATAAAGGGGGAGCATTTTGAATAATTAACATTTCTATGATTAATTTTGAAAAATTCTTTTCTTAATTCACCTCGTAAAGCGATTTTATGTTATATTTTGTTGCAATTTGAAATAAATTTGAAACTAAATTATATTGGAGCATAGTTCCATGAGTTTCCGCATTTCGTATCTACATGGGAACGATAACTCTTGGTGGTTTGCAAACAAAACCAGCTCTGTTTTAATCAAAGTCGTGTAGCAGATTTAAATGAGACAATGCATGCCTTCAGCAGTTAACAGTCCAATTTCCAATCTGTCTATTCCTCTTAACCGCATTCTAGGAATTAAAACTAGTCCTCTGTGTTGATTGATGTAATCAGCGCCGAGACCGATGCGATGGAAGTGTTGATATAAAGACGACCGATTGTGAGTGAAATACACCTGAAGCTAGTCAGCCCACAGAATATCAGCATTGGTTTAAACATTTGTTATTTTGTGAAATATAAAACATAATAATTCCTGGTATGAGTTTTTTTAATGAATAGAACTGGCCTAGACTGCCAACCGTGTATCGATTTGGATTGGTGGATGACTAATTAAATTATACTTAAAGTATTGTATTCTTCCGTCTGATTGACTGATTGATTTAAATAAAAAAAATGGTGTGCGCGTTGACGTACTAAAAGTGTAATTAATATGCACCTTCCATTTGAACTGTGATTTCTCAGAGTCGATAACTTCCAACGGTAAATTCGGAACAATTTATCTCTTCAAAACCGTTAATTATCGAATATTGCTTGAATGATTGCAGGTACTTACCTGCAAGCGCAGCAATCCAAGTTGAAATTGCATCCATTCAAAGAGCCTACCAGGGAAGCTTTCTGGATTAATTATGAATCATACGACCTGCCCGCGTAATGTGGAATTATGAATCATTACGAAATCAGGTCAGTGAATAGTGTTACGCCATCAGAAAGCATGAAAATGGTATTTTAAAAACTGTATCAAGTGAACTCAAGACTAAGTTTTTAGTTTTTTTTTAAAAAAGAGATTTCATGTACATTCTTAAAACCTGTGATTGCAAAGAGAAATACGATCAGCAATCTACACCCATATTGAGCATAAATATAAAGTGCTATGAATGATTTGATTAGTTAATCATATTGATTTAAGAATAGTTTCCTAGCTTTGTGTTAATTATTATGATGGATATCAAATTGTATTGTAGATAAATTAATTAATTTTGAGCAGAATATTAACCCATAATGCATTATTAATACAAGTGTTTGATACTGACAAAGGGAATAGTTGTTTCCAGTCTGAGGTATATCTTCCATACAGTTGAAATGTCTGTAAAACCTAGAAATACTGAAGAAAAGCAGTCTAATCGTTACCATACTAAAGAAAACACTCTCTGTTTTAAATTCAGACTCGTGAATTTTAGCATTAATGAATCGCTGCGACAACTACGTGGCTGGAAAGAACTTCGGACAATATTCGTTTTATCCTCTATTTCCGTGATATTTTTGTTTATTTATCCTAACTGCTTAGTTGAAAAAATTATAAAAATTCAGTGAGTATAATTACTAATATTAGTGCTTTCTTGGACTTTCTCAAGCTTGTCCGCTTAATGTGGTTGAAGATGACATTAGTAGAGATTTTGCGTCAGTAAAGTTTTAGCCTCATTTCACTGAAATTAAATCTACGGATCAAAATTTTTATTTGTGAACCGTATTCATTTTTACAGCTTAGTTATTAACATTTTTGGATATGAAAATCTGAAATTTAATCAGGGAAAATGTCCAATGTGAACGTGAATATTATAGTGTTTTTAGTAAACGCATTGTATCTGGTCGTTCATTGTACCCAGTGGCGGATCAAGGCGGCTATCCTATGATAATTAATTACAACCTAAAAGCAGCTTCTCTACGCATATCAGACTTCAGAAGCACTATCACTGAGGAGTATTGTACGCCATCAAGGCCCCGCGGAAGGAAATGCTACGCCTTCCCGAAAACAATCTGTGCGCCTCTGATTGCACTAGAGTCAAGGGAGTCCAGAATGATACGAGTTGAGTGAAGTTCCTCAAAAATGAGAATCCATCCCTCGGTTTCACTAAAGCCTTTGAATTCATTATTATTACTATCATTATTACATATTGCTGCAAGTAGGAAAGTTGTCTGGTGGCAGCATTTGATTTCCACTCATGAATAGCAAGTCTACCTATCTAATAACAAACTAAGAAACAGAAAAGACATCTATATTTAAAAATAATACATTAATTCTAATATCATACAACTAAAAATTGAACATTGACCCAAATAACCCAATTTCAAGCACCCTATGGAACAAATAAATTCTAATATTATACAACTAACAAATGACCATTGACCCAATTAACCCAATTTCACACTTTCCATAATAAACCACTATTAGTCCAGGAAATGAAGCTCAAAAAAGTGCAAAACCTTGCAAAATTATCAATGAATCCATTTGCATAAAAATTTGGGATTAGACTAATAATTTTCTCTACATCAAAAACTATACTACGCGGAAGGGCGCTTTTCATTTTTTAGGGGTGAAAACTACCCCTAAATGCCAAAAGTTAAAAAAACTAAATTTGAAAGTTTTGTATGGGTAAAATTTAGTTTGCATTAGTTAATTAATGATTGTTTTATGCTCTGGAGCATAATTTAATAATATTTCAACCCTTAAAATCAACCCGTACTGGGGTTAACGTAAAAAATTACATGCCTTAAAAAAATTAATTATTTGTAACATTGAATGTTGTTGATTCAGATATGTACTAATTTTATTTTGCAACTTTTCACCCCTTAACAACGCACCTATGAAACATTGCAATGCTTATAATCTAATTTAATAGGTATAAGTAGGAAAAAGCTAAAATTACACACAAAAGTTAATTTACAAAAAATACAGTAAATGTTTACATACTTAAACAAAAGTGAAACTTATACAAGCACAGATTTGAAGCAATAAAATTTTTATCGTCTTCATTTATATAATAACCGTCGTCGTCGGCGTCATTTTCGTCTTCTTCTAATACTGGACATTCCTCACCAGAGCACCCAGAAGAAGTAGAATGACAATATTATCTCACTTTTCTCCAGCCACTTGAAACGGCGCACCCTTTTTGTGATTGTAAAATATTTATTTTGAAAATTTATTAAGGTGCAGGCGGTTTGCTCATTTTAATGGGGTCCAACGGTAAACAACTTAATGGATATTTATGAATACATTAAATATAACACGATATAACAGATACTGTATTTCGTCAAGTCTTTCCGCAACACAAATGAACACACGCTACAGACGTGCGAGCGCACGCATACACACATGTATAATATGTGTTTATAGACGCATTATGGGTATGTGTGTTTATTTTGGAGTATATTTGAGCGTATACGTCAGTGCCGAACGTGAAGCACACAAGGTATATACCGGTAATGTGGATTACGATGCTCTGAATTGTGCTTTTCGAAATTGTCCAAAAAAAGTTGATTGGTTTTTCAAACATAGTTCCTTGTTTTTTGATGATAGAAAGTTTATTTAAAAATCATTTTCCAAATTTATGACTTTAAGTTGATAAAAATTTTATTAAGTTTTTCCGCTATTTGGCATTGAATATCTAAAATATGGCGTTTAACAAACAAAAGCTAGTTACTAACAAGCCGTATCTCGATTCAAAATGGACGCCAAGGAAACACAAAAAAGAAATTTATGTTTTTTTATTAGCTAAAATTTTATAGCTTTAAGTTTTCTGAAAATTCATATTTTTCAAGGTTTTTGCGAAAAACCAATAAAAATAGTTGATTTTTTAAATGAAAAACTTTCAATTGCGAATAAATCGAAAATTTTTAATGTTAGGAAAAAAATATAGGGAACATTTTATGCTAATAATTACTTTTTACATGGATTGCTATGGTCAAAATTTTAATAAAAATTTTCTATTCCCGAGATGGGGTGGAAACCACCCCCAGGTTAAAAGTGCCCGTCGGCATGATATAGATATTGATCCTTGGTCTACTCCCTACCTACTGTCTTAATTTCAAGTAAATCCATCCTGTTTGAAAAAATTTCAAGCCAAAGTGCTTCATTTCCTGGACTACATGTCATCAACCAAGAAATGATGAACACTTATTCCTAAAAAAAAAATGACATTTGCGGGGAAGATATTAAAAATAACATCAGGCAGGTCGTTCCATTCCTTTATTCTTTTTTGTAAAAGGGTTTTTCCAAAATTTCTGTTTCTGTTTTTTGAGCTTAACGTTGAATTTATGGTCTTTCCTTCCTGTGTAGCAGGGTGAGTCCAGCCTTAGCCCCGTACTTTTATTCATTCCAAGATCAGCTTGCGTATACATTTATGCTAGCCTAGCCTATTATCCTTATGTATGTACCAGTTGTACCACTATCTTGCGGGAAGGAAGTGATTATTCCTAGTGGAGGTAAGTTAGATCTCCCAGTATTTGTAGCCTTGGACTCAAAGAATCAGACATGATTCCTCCCTAACTCCGAAATCAGGAAAGTAGTACCTATACAGATGTGACATTAACCGTATGATATGATATGGCGACCGACAGCTAAGGTCATTTGCACCGTAAGAGATGGGTGGAGAGAAACCCGGCGTCGGCATTAGCCTGCCCTTAAAGAAAGGCGCCAAAGGGGTTCACGGCTTAACGTCCCATCCGACGAACGGAGTGTTACATTTGAAGTTCCCTCCACAAACTACTCAAGGGCAGCCTCTGAAAAATCTCTGCCACCGTTGGGATTTGAATCCGGTTCCCCTGGGTGGAAAGCCAGCACTCTAGCCACCTCACCAACCAGATCCCCACATCAACCGTAGGTCCTATTTTATAACGTGATCACTTCACAGGTTACCTCTCGTCTTTAGTTGCTAAAGCAGTCGCTACTTTTGGGATAGGCTTGCGTTAACTCCCAAAGGATCTGAAGAAATTGTTATTTTTTATATTTTTTGGCATTATTCACGTGAGTATCTATCGGTCAGTACCTTTTGTGACGTAATTTTTTATTTGTTCTTTCTCAGGTTTATGCGGAGTTGAATGGTTGAAATAAACATTATCGGTCTTTGATCCGCGTTTGTAGGCTAAGATTCACAATAGTCTCCTTCACCTGAGGGCGACAGCAAGATACTGTTGTGAACCTTTGTCAACATATGCGCAAGAAGTCCAAAAATGCTGATTTCATTGAGTTTTTATTGAACTATCGACCTCTGAAACTCACTCGATTTAACTTTTGCATCACATTTTGACTTTTGATTCGACACTATTGACGTTTTTGAGGGTATTTTTAAATGTTTTCATTATATAGAAATGTCTTTCATAGAATTTCAGTATATTTTTAGAAATTTATATTTTCCTTCTTTTATTCTTATGTAATGATCGAAAAGTTAGAGGAAATAAAGATTTTTGTCTGGGAATATTCAGGGAACTGGTATTCAGAAGTAACGTTACAACACTAATAAAACCGTGTCTCGTTTGGTATTGCAATATCCATGCGGCCTCCTGGAAAGTTGTTAGCCTCCGCGCTGCCCTCCTTCCCCAAACATTAATCTTCCCCTGCTCCAGTACACGAGGAAGCGTCACTGGAAAGAAATTAGTCATTGTCAGAGTGAGGGTCATTCAACGACTTGGTTTGTTGACATTTTCACGATATAAATGGAGGATATTAGTGGCATCTGGCCATGTCCTTCGTATTGGTCCTAAGAATATACATTGACCTTCCTTCGTTCCGGTGCTCTTCTTTTCGGTGATTTTTCTCTCCTCTCTGTCTCGCAGTGGCTTCTTTCCACCCCCGTTCACTCACTCCCACTCTCGCGTCGATAGGATGGAGTTGGGTGGGATCTAAATACTGGACCTCCCTCCCCTCTCTCGTTGCCAAAGTGACATAGGAGGATAGTTGCATAATTTGGGGAAACCGTTGAAGTTATAAGCTCTACACCGTCAACTGGGGTGACTTATTTATTTATACCTATCATTAATTGCAACAAACAGACCAAGGTTAGCTCCTTACGTACGTTATTACCCTAGCTACGTAGTAAGCTAGTACGTTCCTTTCTCTACATGGGGCAAAATATATTGAATTTACTGCCCGCTGAAATTAAACAAATTAATTTCTTAAATAAAATGTCAAGATTTGCCAAAACTTGCTTTTATCTCAAGAAATGATTAAACATTTATTTTGATGTTATGTCCTTAAAATACTTATGTAATATTTACTGCATTATTGTTTTGGCATACATTTTTGTTCATTGATGGAGATTCAATTCTGATCTTATGACCTTGGGGACACCTCAAGCTCCTTCTCCTTGTTGTTATCAGCTTTAAAATCAAAATGTCGAAGTAAATAAATCATCATTATAATTATTTATTTCCAAATTTCTCGTTAAAAAAACTCACAACGGCGTTTACCTTTTTGAGCTTATTCCTGTTTTTCTTTCTGATAGGTAAGATAAGTACTACCATTTTAAGTAATTTTGCAAATGTAAGTTGGCGTAAATTCCTATTTATACATTATAAGGTTAATTACTTTTTATACGTTTGGAGGTGTAACATTTTTTCTTGCTTATCACTTTTTTGAGTGATTTACATCGCCTGAAAAACTTTCTGTTGCAGTATGTGGCTATATCTCTGAGGAAATCACAGTGGACAGTGGCATTATATAGTGGGATTATAACACTGTGGCACATGGGGTTTTTGAAAAATAACATTTAGTAATTTTTTCTGCTCCATAACTAAAATATTTTGAAAATAATTGTAAGGGGACAATTTTAAGTATATTTTTGGGTCAAGTCTACTAGGAAATACAATATTTGAAATAATACCGCAAATAAATATTTAGGGTTTTTTGATTATACTTCCTTAAAAGTGACAAAAAATTGAGAAAGAGTCACCCCAGGTGACGGTAGAGGAGAAAATCAGGAGTGCTGAGGCCTCTGAGTGACTGTTTTTTATAAGTAATAACTATTATGATAACATACTCGAACTGTATTTAAATATGATAATTTACATGGTAGCTCCGTCAGCTAGTGAAGCCAAACTAGTGGAACTAATGTGATTTTATGACCTCTATTTTACCATAATAATAATATTACAAAACGAAATATCGAGCTGCGGAAAAATATATTTAAAATAGATACTCCATGTAAATGTCAGCCATCAACGTTTTGAATTTAGGTTTACCCATAGTAAAGTAAAGCTTTTATATATTTAAGTGGGAACCATTGCTGAAAAATCATCTTTTCAACAGATATTGTTTGATTCTTCTTTTTTTGAATGCCGTCGAGTAGGTATATAAGAATATGTACTGTTTATTTGGAACTTCAATTCGGCAATGTAACTTAACATTTGAAATTTCATTTGCAGGTAATATCTATGGATTGTTATGCTTTAAGAAGAAAATCTTTAGGAAATAAATGCCTTCGGGTTATGGAACTGGAATGAAATTCATCTCATTTACAACAACACTAAGTGTTCAATATTTAATGAATGTTTATAAAAAATATAGTCGGGTAGCAGTTTTTCGTTGACATCTAAATGGATGTAGACTATAGACATTATCCTTTAAAATAATTTCCATGCTGAAATGAGCGCCACAGAGATTTTATGTAAATAGATGGGATTCATTGTCATTGATAAGATGACAAAAAGTGGTGTTTCAAACAGAAAATAAGATTTTGATGCAGGTTTAGTAAAAAAACTGGGTATCAAAGAGAATAATCAATTTCCGTCAAATAGTTGTTTGGAAAGGAAGGCTCCTGGCATAATGGCTGTATAATTTGGTTTAGATACGGAGAACCCAAGGAATAAATATGGAAATAAGGTACACGCGATCGAGATTTGCGTTAGGAAAATATTACTTTAGAAGGTGGAGTATCAGGAAAAAATAAATGACAGATTTAAAATGGTTTGCATGTCGAGAATACATTTGGTAGAGATAAGGAACCGGCAGAGCAAGTGGTTGAAGCAATATCAAAGGGCGACGAATTCACAAAATCCATAGTACGGGATGGATACTGATTACGTAAGCAGGAACACTGGATTTGTTGTAACACCTTGAAAATTACTCGATTGCGGAAAC
Source organism: Ischnura elegans (assembly GCF_921293095.1). NCBI lineage: Eukaryota > Metazoa > Arthropoda > Insecta > Odonata > Coenagrionidae > Ischnura > Ischnura elegans. The sequence continues at coordinate 37,984,045 of NC_060247.1, forward strand.
CATGGTCGATAGTGGAGTTTTATATAAAAGTGTGGAAATTACCATTTAATGTTTATACTTTATCATGGGTATTTCGCATTTCCACCAAGTCAAGCTTGAAACGAATACATGAGAGGACTCTCTGATTAGGGTTTAAGGAAGGCTATTGTGTACAAAAAAATGAAGTCGGATATTTTCCGTGATAAAAATGAATAAATTTACACCTTGATGACAAATTTCTGCCAGCGGTGGAATATTTCTTTTCCATATAAAACTACCATAAACGAGATAACGAGTATTTAATAATTTAAAAGGTTTTTTTTTCATTCCTCCTGAAATTGTTTTGGGAAATTACCACCAGTCCGATACAAGTCTAGTACATATCTTATGAACGTAAAATATATATCATTATAGAAGTCAATATCCCTTCTTTTAGTTGGCCGTTATCGGGGTTGCAAAGTAAAATATCATTTTTTGCTGATACCCAATAATCCATAGTATTACAAGGCTAGGGATGATTTACTGAAACACTGCTCCCCTATGTCGTTCTTTTACTCCTTATTCATATTCCTTGCATCCTACCTGTCCTGGCTCCATGAATTTTACTGTTCTCTTGTACTAAATCGGTGATCTTTCCCCAAAATTTTCCTCTATAATGTAAAGAGTCCTGAAATGACTCCTATAAACGGGCCGTCACCGGGCCGGCATTTTCGATATAACTTGCGTCAATGCTGACACGGACATGAATGAACAACGAGGCATCAAAAAGGTTGGGCAGGCGAAGTGGAAAATAGGAGGAAACCTCTATCGACAGCGGGCGATATAAGCGCCCAAGCGGTCGGGTGAGCCAAGGGGTGCCTATGAGTTGTCATCCCAAGGGAAGAAGAGAGTTGACAGTAGGCGGAAGGGAGCGTGTAGCGCGAAAAAAACTTGCAGAGGGCCCATGATGGGCGCTGGCGCCAAAATGTTGGTATTACACTTCTTAACCCATCATAACCGAATGTTGCTTCTGAGTAGCATAAAAAAATATGTACATTTTCAGCTCTATTCAATAAATATTTAAACTACGTGTTCTTTTGTGTTGTAAAGTTTAACGGCAAAATGTGTAGCTGCCACAATAATTATTATAGAGAAGAAATTTAGTTAATTTCTTCAATGAGAAATCTTAATTTTATATCTCCCTGAAGCACCTTTGGATTAGAAAGGGTTAATCTGCTATTCGATGTAGCGAACTTTAAGTTTTGTTTCTTTATCGATTGCTGGTGGTGACCAGGGGTGACGACTTATAAAAAATATTGAGGGGCCCATATCGGGGGTCTGGCCCCGGGAAATTTCATAAGTTTTGAAGTAGTGAGTTTTGAAGTTATTTAAAGCATTTTAGAAGAGCTATATGATCAACATTGGAACCCTGAACACTCTCTGACTCTCGATGACCGGACACTCCGGGGAAAATCGACAAGCCTGACACATTTTTACCTCACCTCCCATAAGGAAATTTTGGAGGGGGCTCGAGCCCCCTCAGGCCCCATGGATTCGGCGCCACTGGTGGTGACTAGAGAGTGAAGATTGTTATAGACGCTCATGTGCTTTTGTCGAGTCGACTTGTAAATTTAAATCGCATTTACAATAGTGCACACTAATTTTATTTTTAGCTGATTTTTTATGAGCTTTTGCCTACTCCTTTAGCGCGAAAAAAATTTGCAAGACTAACGTATTTCTATAAGTGCAAACCGTCTTCCTTGAGTAAAAGGGAGAGATGGTGAGGTCAATTTAATAAAATGTAGGATCTAAGAAAAATGAACACCATGGAACTATTTTTTAAGATATCTGCAAGCGACTTTTTTAATTTAAACAAGTTGAACAGTATATGATTTAATAATCAAATTAGCGTTTATATCGTCATAAAAATAAATTTAATTATAGAAGTTTCAAATAACTTAGCAATAAAAATCCTGGCCCGCCGCACTTTTCGTCAGCGAAGTGAGAGCCGATATATCGGCTTGCCGCACAGAAATGGTTACATGGGGTAGGCTCCTACATAGTGACCAATGATCACATGTTTGTATTTTATATTGTCATCTATTGCGAAATGGCTTGTATTTTTATTTTTATTCGATCCGTCGCTTACTTTAAAGCTTTTCGTGACGAAAAACTTTAAAGTAAGATCTTTCCCAGATAACTTGATGACGTCACAGTATTTTGTCGAGCGACTCGAATCGGCTGGGTGTATGAGAGACAAGATTAATAATGGTGAAAAGGTATTCTTTTATATTCAGACAATCGAATAAATGAAAAAAATGACGAAGTTTCCACCTATTCGAATTTTTTCTTACGTCATCAAGGTATTTATTACGCTCCCTGAAAAAAGAGACTGATTGAGGAACGTAAGGGTTAAAGTAATCGGATTGAGTCTGAGAGTGGCAGTAATGGCTTTCCACTTCTCTCTCAGACTTTACTCTTAGACCCATGGCAATTTTCAAAATTTGACTTTTACCGATTGTCGAGGTTCTTAGCAAATCCTGAAGTGCCCTTAATTATGAGAAAAATGTAGCCCCATTCTGCTCCACCGCGGGACCACGTTGGGTTCATGTATAAAAATTTTAAAATTTTATAGCGTGGATTATTTAGAGCAAAAATTCCAATTATCTTTAGAATTTACGTTTGACAAGTATCGGGTTTCTGTATGAAACCCTCTAAGGGCTTTCTTTCCCAAACTTTTTCCATTTTTCATAACAATATCGGCATTTCCCAGAATTATCCTGGCTTAAGTCTTGGCCGAGCAATCGCTATGAGCGCTCCTTTCGTTCTTAATCTGAGGGAGAACTTTGCATACTACTACTACCGCTGCTAATTACGAAATGTGAAAGGAAAGCGATGCCTGCTTTTAGAGGCCATAATACTCATTCCGCATTTTCGAAGTACCAGCGGTATGGGCATTATTGAGTTTACCCTCATGTAAACAATGGAAGCGTTGCTTGGGAAAAACATGGCCCAAATATGAAAATTTTCTCGTGAAGTCATAAAGGTATGGTATTTGGAGGAGGCAATCGACAGCTTAGGTCATTTGCGCCATGAGAAAAGGGTAGGTAAGGAAGGGTGTAGAGAAACCCGGCGTCGGCTTTAGCCTATTCTTAACGAAAGGCGCCAAGGGGACCACGGCTTAACGTCCCATCCGACGGACGGATGGTTACGCTCGAAATGTCCTCCACATAGCATTCAAGCAGGGATCGGGCAGTCTCTGAAAATTCTCTGCCACTGCCAGGATTTGAACCCGAGCCCACGGGTTGGGAAGCCAACACTGTAGCCACCACACCAACCCGATCTCCTGGAGTCATAAAATTTAGCTCATTCACATCATGGCTCACCCCCGCCTTGTGAGCCATGATGTGAATGAGCAGTTGGAAATGATGAAATATAGAAAGCACGAGTAAACTCATAACCCGTTCGCAATGTGGTATTACAATCGAAAATAAATAAAAAAATGGTGGAAGGACTCCATATTATCAATAACAGACACTTTGTTACTTCCAAAAAATATTTTTTAAAATTTCTATTTAAATTTCTATTTATATTTTTAAAAATTTATGACCAGTTTCGGCTGTTACACCATTATCAAGTATAGAAATTGATATTGTTGTAACAGTCGAAACCGGCCATAAAATAGAAATTTTTATAAAAATTTTCTGGAGTAATAAATTGTCAGTTAATGTCCGAAAATAAATAAAAAAGCTTATTTTACGAGTAATTTTTTTGCAAAACCACACCGGTCGAGCAACAGAGTGAATCGCCCTCTTGAAATGAGAGGAGGAAAGTCGATGCGACGGCGCGGATGAAATGAACGCAAAAGAGGTTGAGCAGAGCTGAGAGAAGGGTACACATACACACGCTGTCGCCACATGAATAGAGGCCCGTTGACAGATTGCGGTGGCGGGTGGTAGGAGGACGGGGAAAAACAGCAATGGGTCGTTCCGGGGGTCGCGTTGTAAAAGAGAAGGGACCTCGTGGGAGTCTCGAGTTGGCAGTTTTTCGGACGGACACGTCCCATGGCCGCCCCTTGCCGTCCTATGTCCCTCCCTGGGGATCACTTTCCATCGATGGATCAAGTCCTATCCCCGTTCACACCTCGCACTGGAAGTATTTCAGGAAAGAGCCGAAGGAAGGAAAGGTGCCATATAGTCCTAGTCCCCGACTACGGGATCAGTATGAGATTCAGGAGTGATTCCTAGAATTGCGAGCTCTGTTTTCTCATACACGTTTCCGTAATGATGAGGGTTTATGCCAGGAAAATGCTATGGATAAGAGCTTAAAGTTCTTCTATTAATTAATTTCTTGTATCAAGAAATCGGTTTAGGAACACACCGTGTATTAAAGGACAATCATCGCACTTGTTTTGATTTTTAGGTCTTGAAAAGGTATGATCGTAACCGGATGTCAAGAACCTACTTTTCGCATTCTAAGAAAAAAATCAAAATTACATAATGTGAAAATAATATTAATTAAATATGAGTGTGAAAATAATATCTATTTAATATCACAGCTTGAATTGCGTTAATATTGATAAAGGTTTCTGTGGGACTCGATTGAAATGAAAATAATTAGTTCAGAAGATACTATGTATCTTCTACAGAGTTTTTATTCAAATGGCTGAATACAATGAAAACTGTAGAATTACCAGTACCAGTTTTGTTCTGATTGAAGTTAATTTTTGTACAAGTATTGTGGTCTCAAAAAATGTAACTTTTGTCGAGGAAAGAAAAAGGCTGCTTCGCTGGTCATATTGCATTAACTCCTTTTATTTAATTTTGTCTACTCTGGAAGTGCATCAATTCATCCTCCTACCTAAAAGCTCCTGTCATATATTTTCCTGCACCTCATTGTTACAGACGACTTCATTTACTGGGCGTTGGACGAAGTTGTATGTACTTCCATTAGCTTCTATCCTTGCGGGTATTTGTCAGGCATTTGGTGCTGATAAATGATTATGTACGTGCCCGTGAGGGTGTGAAATGGTCTCTCTAGCAGCGCGGAAAACTCTCTTGGTCTCCTGCGAAAATCTCTTTTGTCGTTTCTCGGTAGTTTCCCCGGACGATAAAATTTACCTCCGGCTCATCGGCTCGTGGGACCAATTCCGATGGAATTGTCCGGTGACTGTGGACCTTAATTAACAGCTTGAACACGTTCGTGCACACCTTTCGTCTTCGCATTCAAAGGGAAGGACAAGAGAGGCCCTTTAATTGTTCCGCAGGAACTGAGGTGAAATACCACACTCTAAAGAAACACGGAAGACTGACACTTGTTTCGCCGCGACCGTTTTGTACAGCGTCGCTCGGCAACGAATCCGGACGCATTGGCACAGCAGCAGCAATTCATCCGTGAAGATAAACTCGAACATTCCAGCATCCCTTCTCCTCTTCGCCAATCGTTGCACTACCCTCTTCCTTGGCCCAGGTTCCTCGCATCGTCGTTCACCCCCATGGATGGCTGAACAGGAGGGAAAGAGTTGTGAGCCAACGTGATCGAAATATTTCTAGACGCAACGGCGTTGGGTCATTTATTGCGTATAACTTGCGTTCATGGTAATTCACAGCTTTTTTTTACATTAGGATTGATATGATGGCGTTGTCATGAAGATGTGCGAACAAAACGAGCCGAAAATAAAAGGAAAAAAGAGCAAAAGTCGGAAAATGAAAGTTACCTATCCAGTAAAAAAATTGTACCTCAACTTTAATAGCATTGCTTTTGGCATCAAAACATTAACAGCCTACGAGATCATCGTAAATACACATTACAGGGTTTCCGAGAGTAAAGATCCATCGAGAAGAATTTACGAATGAAGTAACTGAGATTAAATATGAATGTCAAGGGCTATTAAATTGAAAGAACTTTGGAAATGGGTTTGAAGGTGAAAGTGATTACTACTATGCTTCCTTCTTGCACTCAGGTTTCGAGCGTAATTGCTTCCTCTGATACCCCTTCCAAAGTCTATTGTTCGCGAAATGGAGAGAGCGAAGTAGGCATCGCAAGCCTATGGGAATGATTCTATCCCCGTGTCCTTGGGAAAAAAGTGAGCAGAGAAAAAAATTTAAGGAAGGGAAAATTAATTCGATGAAGCGAATACATTTTTTAGAAATATAATTTAAATCCATTCATTGGCATAAAAAACCTTATTGAACTACGCGATGGCTTAAGGTTAAATTATATCATTTTCAGAAAAGAGAGATTCTTAGTATTAATAACAGACACGTTCATAGAATCAATTTGTAAAAATTTCCATTTTATAACCGGTTTCGGCTGTTACAATATTACCAATTTCTGTACTTGATAATGGTGCAACAGCCGAAACCGGTCATAAAATAGAAAAAAAAATAAAAATAATTTGTGAAAGTGACAGTGTCTGTTATTGATAATATGGAGTCCTTCCACAACGTCAAAGCTTCAATGTTCGATTTAATTGATATTCACTGTATTATTTTGTGGCAATGAATATTTTTATTCATAGTATCCTCGTGAATGAAGTGAGAGAGAAGGTGTGATGTTTTAAAATGTGATGAATGTGTGAACCCTAGAGGGTTTCGTATACTGAAACTAGGAGGGTCAAAGTAGGTTTTTGCATACAATTTTATCGAAACTTCCATCAAACGAATTTTCTATTCAAAGTAGCGAACAACATAAAAAAAATCAAAATAATATGCCTCGCCTGGGACCCCAAAACTGGCAGAATAAGGGTTCGTTCGTGCCTCAATCAGTGAAAATAACTTTTCCTGTATGGAAATTTTGCGCTTATAATCTTAGCTTTGTCACTGGCTAATCTGAGGTTTTGTCTTTAAAAATTGCTAAAAATTTTCATTTAGCCTCATTCCATCTTTTTATGCTTTTTTACTTATTTTTTTGTCTAAGAAGTCCGCTGCAAATGTAGCGGGCTGAGAAGGACACCCTTTTCAATAACTAATGACCCCTAAAGTGTTGTTTTCTGGCTTTTTCAATTACTTATACGTTATATGTTAGGGTCAGTAATAACTGTTATGCATAACATATAAGAATGACTTATCTGAATCAACTAATAGTGAGGAACTTAAGCTACTCTCAGTGAGGAATTGAACCCCTGACGGGAGATCAAGAATTTTCGGTATCCCGGGTTCGCAATAATCAGTGAGGCGATGCGTGGATCTTCGGATGGGAGGGTTGGGTCTCTCTCTTTTGCAAAGTGCCATTGCGGATCGATTGTATCTTGCTTTAAACCTGCTGCTCATAATAGGCCCTTACCTCCCATCCTCCCGTCCACCTCATCTTTTCCCAGAACCCCCTTCCCCCACTTCCACTATCCTCCCCCTCATCCAGTCCCTCTCCTCTCCGCTTCGGTGTGAAGGTAATTACTCGCCAATCCACTCTCCTCCTCCTTCCCCTCCACCTCCTATTCCTACTCGATTAATGCCCAATCGACTAGTTACCCCCCAGCGCTTTCTACCTGACCGTCTCTGCACTGCACTGCTCTCAAAACCCGCTATTTCTCTCCTATCTCTTTGTCCATCCCTTTACTAATAAAAATGCCTCCTTGCTGTCCCCTGAAAGTAACCAAGCGCATTTCCTCTAAGTACGTGCTTGGTGGTCTTATTCCAGCTCCAGTCAAGGACCACGTTTTTTGTATTGCAGAGAAACATAACTAAGAGTCATTTATTTATGTTCGGAATCCGTATTGGAAATTTCGATATTCGGTATTTTCCTCACTAAATAATGTCAACTTGAGTGAATTATTCTGTTTCAAGGACGCGTCATGATAGGGATTCCTTCATTCAAAAATTTGAAGCGATATCCGTAAAAAATGATTGGATCATTCTCCTTTCAATCGTAATTCATTTAAATGACCCATATGTGCTGTTATACTGTAGAATGTGAGTCGTGTATGTTCAGCGAAGTATATCAGAGCGAGCGTTCTTCACTCGATATTTCTCAAGCTCTACTATGGTCTCAGCCGTTTATTTTACTGCAGATCGAAGATTACGAGTTTGAAGATTAAAGAAGTCCGCATTTTTTCGACTTTTCAACCGTCGTGACGCCTGCTTTATAAGATATTCGCGACGAAAAATCATCGGTATTCACCCTTTTGCAGATGAGTTGACGTCAGGAGCTCATGCTGAAAGTATCACTGCTTGTAAATGCTCCTCGCCCTAGTTGATAAGCACCGCGCAAGTTGCAATCTTGAGATCTATTCCTTCGTCTGAAAAGCTCTTTCGGAAAGAGAAAATAGGCCAAAACTATTATTGTGTCGCCAATCCATGAAAAGTGGACTGCAATTTTCGCGTTTTCTTATTGTAACCTGACGAGAGAATGGCTAATAGGGAAAATGTCTTCCGTCTTAATTTCCATCCCTTCGCCTACCTGATTGTTGTACTTATTGAGATTTCGACCTTGAATGAACGACCAAATCAGGAAAGAAAGGCCCCCCCCTACTCTGATTGCGGTGTCACACGCCAGTAGGTGATTCTCATGCAAGATCTATCGTCATAGAACATTATCGCGTGGGTTTCGAAAAAATAGATTTGATCATTCCTATCCAATCATACTTCACATTAATGATTTCCATATTCTGCTCCGCAACAGACCTAGGGTGACGATGGAGTAATTCATCAGACGTTTATTATGGAACTTGGAGGATGTTTCTTACTAGGATGATGGAATGGATATTGAAAGCAGTAGGGTAGTCTAGAATGGAACCATTTGAGATGCGGTGCTGCCGGAGATGATGATGATAAAATGGATCGACCTAGTAAGTAATGAAGAATTGCCAATATGAGTGTGAGAAAAGCCAAATCTTCTAAAATCCCTAAGAAAAAGACAGGACAGCTTAATCGGCCGCATCTTGTGAAATGATTGCTCGATGAAGAAAATCGAGGAAGGGTAAGTTAACTGGAAGAAAGGTAAAGGACGTCCCCGAATGAGTGACATCGAACAAATTATTAAGTATGTAAAACAGAATTAATGCGTAAAAATGAAAGGTTGGCATATCGGAGAGTGGAATAAAGAGCCTAATAAAGAGAGGAATGTGATATGCCTGTCTCCTTCATTAAAAATATCTCAAGCTTCGTAAGGGACTCGGCCGTTGTTGCAGACACATCTAGATCTAGAGGAGGCTAATTTACGGAACCACTGAACTTCAAGAACTCTCACGATTGAGATTGCACGCGGGATTCTCATCTGGTCAGTTCCACGGTTAACAACTGAATCTCGGGTTTCCAAGTTACCATAAATCTCTCAGCTGTCGCTCAGTTGTTTCAGCGGAGTGGACCACTGAGGAACGTTAGCTAAAGGTCTATTTATGCGAATAGAGTTAGGCCAACTGGGGAAACTCCCGTGGGAAGTCGGCTAAAACTTAAGACGGAATGGCCTCGTAGTTGGATAACAAGGATGACCCACTAGTTAGTTGAGAGCCTAGATTTGTTTTTTCCTGGGAGTTTCCAAACGTTGGCGTCGTATCTTGCAGCTGGCTCTACACCTTAGAGTACATAGAGCTAATAAGGGAATTGCAAATTTAATTAATATTTAGCCGAATAGCGAAGAAAAATATATTTGAACCTCGTTTTATTGGCAATCTTAATGTAATTCAAATTCAACATTTTTACACGATTTTCCAAAATAATACCTTCCTAGTCACTACTTTTTGGCATTGCAAAGGAAAAAAAAGAGAAAGTGTTCGGTACAGATTCTGAAAATACGTTCATTAAATTTTTATATTTTCAGACGTAGCAGCTGAGTGTTATTCTACTCTAAATAATTAACGAATTAAATTTTTCTTATAAGCTGCACGTTGATTAATTATCTAATTAGACCAATAGTGGCATGCTCAGGGCCTACATTTTTATCATAACCACTTAATTTTGAAAACGATATCAACATTGAAATCATAATTTACCCTTTTCCGTCATTTTAGGAAAGAATTAGTATTGATGCCTTTAGAAATTTTCAGTCTTTAAAAAGGAAAGCTGGAAAAAATATGGCAAGGTCAGTAACTTTTGTGGAGAATTTTGAAAACAAATTGCTCGAAAAATCTAGTTATGAGCAAAACGTGACAGTGATGATTTAATTAAATTATCAAAACATTTAAGAAGCTTGAAATTTATTTCGTTCGGGTCGAAGTAAAAAATCGTTATTTCGCACAGCATTGCATGGAAGCGTAGGCATGCATAAAATTCTCTGATTTTTCTCAGCAAGAATAGTACATTAATGCGCAAAATTTTACTTCAACCGTTGCGAAGGTATTACACGATGCACGCCACGAACTATTCGTTTCATTTAGTTCCTTTCTAATACCACTCTTTATAAACGCTTTATCTAAACTTGCTTCGTCTGCCTGTTTCATCGATGGAATCTTGTAATTAATTTTTGACACTAATTCCCATTGTCGGATCGGCTTGAAATATTGAATAATTTCTGATGACCATGCAATATTAAAAAATCATAATATTGATCATAATTATCATGTCTGATTATAAGCAGACATTTGAAATTTTGTTCTATCGGACTCTATTTAACTAACTATTAGTATTTTAGTTTTAAGGTTTTCGCAGCGATTAGATGCACTATTATAATTCATTTTCGGGAATACGTCTGCGTGCTTAATATTTAACTCAACGTTTCGTTCCACTTACTGGGAACGTCGTCAGGAGAATGAAAATAATTATTATGAAAATTATTTTCATTCTCCTGACGACGTTCCCAGTAAGTGGAACGAAACGTTGAGTTAAATATTAAGCACGCAGACGTATTCCCGAAAATGAATTATAATAGTGTAACTATTAGTATGTATGCTATTGCATATGGAAGAATTGTTTTAAAATTTCTCAATAGATGGCGTTAGTTAAATGGTGTATGGCAGACATTCCTTTATCATCTCTGGTTTAATCGATTACATGATTCACTGCTAAAAAGCAGGTAAGTAAATAGAAAATGGTAATAAAATAAGAATGAGTTTTGAAAAATAAACTTTTTCTAAATGCAATAGAAAATACACTTAAAATTAGAAAATAAGCTTTGCAATAGATAATATGGCGTGGGTGATTATTAACTCTATATATTTGTATATTGTGCCAATCCTTCCATACCTTTTCGACTCTTCCACTCCAATTCCAAAAAAATCCGAACAGGAACTGCGCTTAACCTTCGAGAGATTAATACCAAGTCTTAATTTGAGTGCGTTGTCTTCTGGCTGAGGAAAAATGTGTTTCTCAAATCTTTTTTCCCTTATTCACACGCCACCCTTTTTTTCAATTCTTCCACATCCATTCGTCGAGTTAATGGTTTATAATACCTAATGGTGACGTCTTCGATAAATCATTTTGATGTATAAACTAATCTGTGGACCATGGAAAGGGCCTATAAACTAATCTGGAGGCAAGGAATACCTGTTCGCTGGCTCAGGAATATTACTGTCGTCAGTTTGACCTTGATGACAATTAGTTGACGCCGATCTGCCCTCCCCCTGGCTTGTTGGAGGCTCATCTTTCCCGGACACCCCTCGTGGCCTTGTCGATTTCTCATCCAGTCAGTCGATGCCTACGCGCCGCGACAACCGCTCACTCAACGCGCCTCGCTGCCTCGTCAGCCGACACCCCTGATTCTATTGCCGCTTCTCCCACGGCCCATGCATCATCACACGGCCTTTGCAATGGTTATGCCCCCGTGTTCTACCGGACCTCCTCTCCTCACTTCCAGCTTCCAGTCGCCCACTCGTTGCCCTTCACAACGAGGAAATTGAGACGTAATTAGAATAACGTGACGTCATCCTGGGCGGAGTCAACCTGGGAGCTATTCCGGGATGCAGGCACTCGATGATATCTCCATCGCCATTCCGATGGGGTCAAGATTTATATCCTATTTCGAGGTGGTCAAGGGGACAATACTTCCTTCAGAACTAAATTTTTCGTGGTGCATTTGTAGTGTTTGAGGTATGATCAGCCTATCATCATTGTCTTGGGTTACATTAATTGGCATCAAAATTTATTCATTCAATAAAATTCACGTTTTCATATTTTATAATGCAAGAAAAATCTACATTAATAAATGTTCATTGATGATGCATCCAAAATGCCCAGGAGTATAAATTATGGAGGAAGTGGGTAACGTCATATGTACTGGAACGAAAATGTGGAACATGAATTTGCTCTGACTGATGTAAAGCTGGCGAAAACTCCTTACCTTCTGGTGAATGAAACATTATATCAACAGTTTTTTTGTTTCATTACAGCCAGTATGTTAACCATTTAACTGATATTATCCAGCCTGCTGGTGAAAGTAAATTAATGCCGCCAGAAATCGGTGAATTATATGGAAAGTGTGATGCATAGGGATGCGGAATGGATCGTGGTTGTTTTTCGAGGGCTAACATTATATTTATTAGTTTTAGAGGACGTATAAAATAGTATAAAATTTTCAAACAAGTGCGATGAATTCCAATAGAGAAATTATATATTTTTGACTGGGATTCGAAACCCTTGATTACGAGACGACAGAACGAAATGGGCGTAGCCAATCACACCTCCTCGGCGTAAATTAGTATACATTTTGGTTGAATTTCGCTGGAATTCCGCAATAGATAAATAATTTTGTTCTGCATATGAAATGATTTTTGATTCATATTGGTGTAGTCTCTATCTAATAGGTAACATTATCAAGGAAATTTAGCGGAAAAGCGAGATTGATGCTATTCTTTCCATGTTTACGTTGAGAATTTGTCAATGTGTCAGGGAACGACTGGGACAGTAGGGAAAAACTTAAAGATATTCGTTTATTCTTGATAAAGAACGAATAATGACGGTGATATGCAAAAAATGCAAGCAAGGGAGTGTTGGATTCAATAAAATATTTGAATATTCCTATTGCTTTGGAGGCATGAAGAGAGAACACATTACCCGAACTTTTTATTAGATCTGAAATCAGGTTGACTTATGGAGAGAAGGGTTTGATGAATAGCATAGGAAGGCATTGGTATGATTAAAATGAAAAGAGAAGCATGAATGTTAAAAAGTTTTTGAGGCGATTTCTCGGAGGGATTACGCCAAGGCCCCATGAATAGCATTTAACTGAGAAATAGTGGACTGTGATGAAATATAGTCTAGGGGAGCTGAACAGCGTAGTTATATTCTTAGTCATTTATTCAAGTGTTATCTTAAAATTCTACTGTACAGTAATATTCTATCGATCGTTTCTTTAATCGTAGTTTTATCGGTTTTTAAAAACTCTGCCATTTTGTGCTCTCAATCGGGTAGTTTCCTTCATCAAAGAAAACGAAAGGCATTGATTGCGATTCGTTACCCACCAGTATCTAGTGTATTCATAATATACAAATTATTTGGTTTTAGAAATACCGGTTTAGACGAATGGCAATAGTCAATTTTAACCTCATATGAAAAAGGCCAAATTGGCGCCCATGCGATGCCACTCCACGCGACATCACAGGGACCTAGTTTCTATACGAGTAGATAGGAGTTTTACATCGTCTGAGATTACCAATGCATGCATGAGGCACAGAGCTCAGGGAAACATGTCTTAATAATCACCTATTAAAACTGCCTAAGGTCGGAAAGTTATCTTCGTTTGATAAGGTATTAATAATCCTTATTTAAGCCAAGCGCTACCAGCTAGTAGGGTACTTTGCTGCCTGCTAGCATCCTGCGGCGTATCAGCGCTCAAAGCCTCGCCCCAAGGTCACCTCACTTGCGGCAGCGGGAACCAGAACGACGTCATATGGAGATTTCCCGGCATTCATACTTAGCCGTCGCGTTTTCGCGCGCTTGAAAATTTTCACTTTTCATTTAATCGCGAAAAATACATATCGTCATTTAAAAATCTAAAAGCGTGAAATACGTACTCCAGGAGTAATAATCGTTCGATTTAGGCAATAAGAAAATAATAGGAAACCACCCTACTAGATGGAATACGTGTCCGTCAACTAAAACGCCAGAATGAGAGCTATTCAAGCGCCTTTTAGTAGCAGCAGCGTGATGTTCTGTTTCTATACAGTTTTTTTTGCTAGAGACTAAAAGAAAATTGTATGAGTCCAAGCTTTTCAAATAACATTTATGCAACTTGTGGCTTATTTTAGGTTCAGGATGGGACCTTGAATACAATGAAATTTCTTATCTTGTGGTCGGGATATCAAATGCATTCGTCTATAATTGTTAAGGCTAATAATGACTAAAAGATAGATCAACTCCCCAAGGACAGACAGATTCAGAAAGTTAATTTTTACGCGAAATTTTAGGCGTTTAGTAATTATGTTTCCGAACAATTTGGCTTCTAATATAATTTTTGAAACCTCCAAACACACTTTGATTAATGAAGGTTGATAAGCTATCCCATGCTCATCGCATTTATCATTTGGTATATCAAACTTCCTGGTTCAACACTCAAACGTAGCTTGTATTTCCGTATGAAAATGTAATTAATGCCATAGTTAATATCCAGCTCCTAAATTAAATGCAGCCATTCCGGAAATAGTTCATGTCCCTTTCGAGAAATAGCCACTAAAACAGTTGGCCGTTGTGACGCGCCATACCGCATCAGTATAGCACACCAGATACGAATGTTTTGTCCAGATATAAATAATGCCCTTGCCAATAAATAACATTTGAGAAGGAAAGAATGAATATGATAGATTGTTCAGATATAAATTTTAATCTAACATTTTTAATAAATACATTGAATACTCCATTGAATGAATGTATATCGTCATGTCGTCACATCATCAGATAATGTAATCAATTATTGATACTCTAAGGTACGACAGAGGATCAACTGTGTGTAAGTGTAAATGTGGTTTATGAACCACAAATTTATTACCAATCTCAAAATGGTTTAGTATGCAATCGCATTGTTGATACTCTCTCAAAGCTCAAAATACGTCTAGATAAAATGAGACGTATAATTCAAAGAAAAATTGTTTCACAGATTACAATCGCACATTTTTGTACAACTTTCATTAATTAATGTTTTTAAAAATCCAGAGTATGGAATAAAATTTTGAAAAGGCTGGATATCCACGAAATACCGTTTCTATTGTAACTGCATCCGAAAAAAAAGTTTGCGTTGCCATAGCTCAGTCACCAAGGCGTTGACCGCATATTTATGGACAAAAAGTATTCAAAATTATCTCCCCTATACCACCTCTTGAGGTATTGCAGATACCATCTGAAAAAACTTGTGTCTTATCAAAGAATTGCACTTCTTTATTTTAAATCTTTAGTGAACGATTCGTGGCCGTTAAAACCATCGGCATGCATTGCACGCCGCGAAAATTCTCCCGGACGCGTCTGTCGAATTTTTATTCTCGTCGACTGCATATTTTGCCATCATCGTTTCAGGTGGGTCTTGCAAATTTGTTCGATGACTTTTTCAGGTGCCTTTTACGATTATTTTTTTTAACGAATGCAGTGCCAAGGAAATTGAATATTCGACCAAGTCCAACTACAGTGGATGCAAATCCAAAAAAATGGATAACTTATCTTACGTCACGTCGCTGGAATTTTTAACATAATGTTAATACTTTTCTATTCAATTACGTTTGTTTGATATTCTCTGATTTCATTTAAGGCGTGGATGGGGAAGGGTGGGCTTGAAACATTATTACATACTACCCATTTAATGGTAATAAAATAAATATCATCTGCACCGTGTTATGAACGTTCGTTTAAACACGGTACTGGTGTTACTAATGTGAAGTACCAATGCAGTGTCGCAGCGAGAGGGGGGGGGGAGGGGTTTGGGGGATAAAACCCCCCCCAGAGCTCAGAGAAATTTTTAAGTGTAATCCATTTTACTTAATTGCATTGATATTACTAATAGAATAGTGTAAGGATTAACAAAATATGCCTCAGAAAAATGTAAAACTCACCATTTTGAACAATTTATCTTAAAATTCCGCAATATATTAATTTTGCACCTACCGCTTATCCTGGTGGGTATTCCATACCCTACACACCCCGGTACTAGTTGGACCTAAACCCCCCCCCCCCAGCCTTAATTCCTAGCTGCGCCCCTGATGTTATGAACCCTTGTAACATAAATAAATATAAATGCCATGATAAAATAAACGAACTGATTATCTCAGACCGTATGAATATCGGGCAGTGGATGTGTCAAAGTATTTCAGTCAAATACGGGGTAAAATGATATTTTTTCCTCCTCTTTTAATTTCAACCGGGATATTTATTTTTTTAATGGCAGAAATCATTATAAAATATCTAAAATAATAACTCTGTGTTCCAGAAAAATCCGTTAGAGTACGATTACATTATTAATCATGAATCTTGCTGTGCGATAAAACTGTTGAAACCCGGTGGAGCATTCTGTGTGACTTGGTATTTTAAATATTTTTTTGTCTCAGATGGTTGAAGAATTCGTGGAATATCTGTTTTTATTTTAATATCATTATTTTTTTAGAACTGTAAGAAGTTATGTATTGATTTCACCTAACTACGGCTTTTCGAGACCGTGTGCACTCGTACCACGGTAGGGCCCGAACGCGAAGCAATCCCCTCTAGGTCACCCGCACAGCAGTGAGTCGATAAGCACAGTTTATGCCACTTAGTCCGTCCCGAGGCTACGGAACGGTTGCTCTCCGAAATGAATTTGCGAAAAAGTCGGTGCGGGTGTTATTAACCTGGAGCGCTCGTCACGCGCTGCGGTCTCTGTCCGATTGGGAAATAGCGACTAATTCCTCAGGGCATCTTCCTGCACCGTTGCCCTCCCCAGTGCGTCTCAACCACCTTGTCCCTCACTACCCCTCTGTCACGCCCGTTGCATCACGCGGAGGTACGAGATGCGTCATCAGCAAACCCTCCGGGCCGCTCAGCGGGGCACGACACACACTCCGGCCGAGTCGGGGCTGCAGAAAGCCCCTGTCGCGTTGACCAGAGAGCTAGTGATTGATCGATCGGGGAGTGATTGGAGGTAATCGAGAAACATGGAGTGAATCATTCACATTAAATTGAGCCGATTCAATTTTTTTTCAAACCACTTATGGGCGATGATTTCAGGCTTAACTGTGTGATAGATTGTAGAACAGACAGATTCCGAATGTCATTTTTTCCACGATCAATAAGAGATTAATACGGCAGCAATAGAACTCGTAAATAGATTACATGACTTGTAGTGTAGCCTACTAACCTATGTAAAAATTAATGCATGTTCCTTAATTCAATTATTATTTCTAACAGCATATAGTAGTATAGTTTGTTAGTATACGGGACGTTTTTTGGACGGTGTGGTGTGCATGTGGGAGTCCAAATGCATGCTGCATGCTGGTGATTGATCACCCCCTGCCAAACACCCTAGAGGTGGCTCGCAGGGTATTATGTAGATGGAGATGAAACTTTTCTATTATGGAAAATGAATTAAACCTTGTTTGGTTCAATAAAATATGAGGGGGCGAGAAGCTAAGGGGTACAAGTGGTTTTCTTTCTAAACTTACTTAGGTACACAAATTGATGAAAGAAACCATAACTTGGCGGCTAAGGGATGCGATTTAGTCTCTATTCTGTGCTGACATCGAGTGGAAAATCAAATGCACTACAGACTATCTAGTTGATATCGTTTGTTTTCTGTGTCTAATTTCTGACTCTGTTTAGAAAAAGAAATCACTTGTAACCCTTGGCTCCTATCCTCCTCAATTATAAATAGCATGACCGGATTTCATAAAATAGCTAACCTGACGACATAACTATGTTGTGAAACCTGGACCGAACCTTTTCAAATGTATTAGTGAGCCTAAAAAAGTTTATTCTTTCCTTTTATTTTTATGGTCGCTTTCGCCAATTTTTAATTAAACTGCCAATTCTAATAAGGTTTGATAGCAAAGGGATCCGTATATTTTCGTGATTCGATCTGTCGCATAATTTTCGAGCTATTCGTGATGAGCATCGATCGTCTTTACCCTTAACCTTAATCGTAGATAAGTTGATGACGTCATGCGTTCCTACCGAGGTTGTTACCGCTTCTTAGCTATTCCTTTCTTGTTTATGTTCGCCTCTCGTTGATCCTTGTTGTTTATAACCTAGTTAATTATCCTTCTCTTCAGTGAGTGGTTCTTCTTGAGCGAGGTAGCGAACCGGAAATTTCATAACCACCAGATGAAAAGTGTGCGGCCTGTTACGTATTTTTAACTTGAATGAAATTAATGAATGGAGAAAAGCTGAATGGGAAAACTTTTTCATATTTTTTCAAAAACTTTGTCAAATATATATTTCCCTGCCATCTTCTTCTCCGTTGAAATTCAATAAATGGAAAAATGGTATAAAATTCGGAATTTCAAGGAATATTCAATAGACCTAGGTCAATAAAAACCTCTTTCCCATATATTAAGTTCTCACTTCAGTAGATATAAAAATTACGGCTGTTCAGAGGATTTCAGTTCACTTTTTTAAAATTTTATTTTCAGTGCATTTATATTTTTTAAAGAAAAAATCACAATCTAAAAATCATATGCAGGCATGAGTGCACCTATTGTGCTAGTTACAGACTATTATTCAAACACATTTTCGTCGTTAAAAATTGGTTTTTATTATTTGAAAATAGCTATTTTTTCAGCAAAAATGTATATGATTGAATATTGGGGGAAATAGTCAACGTTCTCTCTCCTTTATTCGGTCATCTGCAGTTTGTATGCAATGAATATGAATGAACTTCTTTCTGGCACTAGCTACCGTTTTCTCTGCGGAAAAGGTAGAGTTTTGACCGTAGAGCTAACGTTTCCATCAAGAAATTTGAATGGGAGAGAGGGTAATTGGAATGGAATGGAAGATATGGAGAGATAGACCGGGGTGACAAGGAGAATAGTTGAATAGAGCTTTCACGGACTCCATTCAGCTATGTTTTCATACTCCCAATTTCGCGCTGAATTGCCTCTGCACCGAGTGTTGTTCTATGCCCTCTTCGTCACGCAAGACCCAGCGCAACGGTCGAGGGTTATCGGGTACTAAAATAACGTAGCCGAGGCTAAACACCATCGTCTATTTCAGCCTTTCTGCTATATTTGTAGATGATTTCATTTGGTGTAGTAGATGATTGAAAGAATGATTGATGCATTTCTAAAGTAATTTTTTTCCGAAAAAATCAGTAAAAATTTCTTACAATCACTAAAAAGAGGAAATATTTGAAAAATTTAAGTCAGGGAATAATTTAACCAATTATTATTTCAATGATGCCTAAAATATTTAATCAATAATAAGCATGTAATACTGCTGCCATATAATATAGTATAAAGCTAAGCATATAATAGAACCTGCAGCGTGAATGGCGGTGAAAGATACTCGTACATGGAAAAATGAATGAAAATGAATGCCTTGTGAAAAAATTCCCCCGGAACGGGAATCGAACCAAGGACCTTTGTTTATCAAGGATACTGCGCAGACCACTACTATACATAGGTATGGCAGTTATACAGAGGCTCATGGAAGCAATCAATAAGTGATTTAATATATAATGGATCGGAAAGTTAAATACAAACATAAAGTAAATCGATTACTAAGGCGAGCGAAAAAAATTACTTACACTTTTTCAATAGTTTCTCAGCTATCTCTAAGAGTAAAAAAATCCAAGGTAAACACAGTTATATCTAGAGAATTGCAGGAAATATATCCTATAGACCTGAACCAATCGAAATTCCCCGTAAAATATATGTATGAGGAGTGATCAGCTATTCTTTTCAACATATTTTCGATCAATTACACTAGTCAACAAATTTAAACTTCTTTTTTGCATCTGGTTTGTAAATGGGTAGATTTACCTAATTTTGGGTTGCTGAATATACTGGTAAAATCAGTTTATCTCTAGGACGTCTCATTTGCTAGATACACAGGAGAATAAAAAATGGTAATAGCGAAAATTGACACAAGGGTTCACCCATCATCGAAGGGTGACCTTGGTTACGGTGTTCCATGGTAAGAATGTCTTGGTGAAAGCGTTCACCATGCTCATCGCTTACGACTCCCAAATTTTCCGGGAAGATATCAAGGTGAGAATGTAAAAAGTGAATTTTAAGCGACATTCTACACCCCATGTTCTTATAGTTGTCCAACAGATCATTCACAGTAGTAACATAGTTATGTCTTTTCTGTTACTCAAAAAGCCCTTCACGATTGCTTTAAAAGAAGACCAAGCAGCTAATTGGATATCTGTGAGTTTAGTGTCAAAGGTTTGATCTTTCAGCGATTTTCTTAATTGTGGTCCAACAAAGATACCCTCTTTCAGCTTTGCCTCACTTAATTTGGGAAACTTTTCTTTTAAGTGATTGAAGGCCTCACCTTCTTTATCCATAGCTTTTACAAAGTTCTTGATAAGGCCCAACTTGGTATGAAGGGGAGGTAAAATGATTTTATCGGGCTCAACCAATGGGGTATTGTTCATATTTACGTTTCCAGGAACATATGACTTCCTTATACGCCATTCCTTGACTCTATAGTGGTTCTTGGTGTCACGGCTGTCCCAAAGGCACAAAAAGCAGCAGTATTTCGTGAATCCAACCTGTAAACCTGTAAGGAGTGCAACAACTTTTAAATAACAGCAAAGCTGCCATTCATGATCCTTATTTGATTGCCTCTAGCAGCAAAGCCAAGTTTCTTTCATGTCTACTACGTAAGCCAAAGGTACGGATGGAAATGCATTGCCATTATGCAATAGTACTGCTTTTAAGCTGGTTTTACTGGAGTCAATAAATAGTCGCCACTCCTGTGGATTATAATGTACACCTAGCTGCATCATCAGACCATTGACATCCCTACATACACACATTGAATTCTGCATATCGAAATATTGAGTTAAGGAAGCACCTCTTGATCTGAAACAGGAAATTTTTGTCTCTGGAGCTAGAAGGTTTCGTTGTTGCAGTCGTGACCCCAAGAGTTCAGCTTGTTGTTTTGAAAGTTTTAGATCGCGAACCAAATCGTTAAATTCCTCTTGATTAAAGAGCTGAGGCGAAGTGTCATGATCTTGCGGGCAGTACTCTTCTATATGTTCAATACTTTCTGATTCACTTGACAAGGTGTCTGGTTCCATGGCTTCCAAGTTACAGGCAGGAACAGGCAACCCCTCATCATGGGGCACAGGCAAATGCACTGAAGATACATTTGGATAATTTATTTTATGTCTAGTTTTGCTTGAATGTCCCGAAATATTTGTAAGACAGAAGTAACAGTCTGAATAATGGTCTTTAGGCTCACATCACACCATCGGGACAGCGAATGGCATAGCTCGGCGTTTTCCTTTCAACCACTCGGTTAAGATTGTAGTACAGGTTATGCAGGCAATATGAGGTGCAAAATTTTTATCTTGTTCGCCAAGAGGACAATCAAAATAAGTTTTATACGCCTTCTTAACCAAATCAGTGACTGGTTTTCTTTGGGGTTTTGGAGTGAATTTCCCACACACAAAACAAAAGTTGTCGGGGTGGTTTACACAACAACGGGATTTTCTAGTTGCCATTTTTCTTAGTGTAAGCTTTATACACAAAAATTTCCACTATCTTTCACACGAAACACTCACTGAGGATCTCTTTCACACCACTGGATTACCACACCAACCATTTACTGACGATTTGTAGATCTTCCAGCTTTCCTCGGCAAATAAAAATAATTAACAACAAACAATTAAACATCAAAACAGAAAACCAGCTAAAAGCGAAATAATGAATACGAAAAATAAAAAAAAACTTCATTAAGGTATATTCGGATCCTACGCACCAAAATACATAAAAATTGATGTATCACATCACAGTTCCAAACGGCTCTTTACTAGTGTTATTAAAAACTATGGAAACGTTTGGAAATAGAGCACGGTCATACGTTAAAATATTTTTTTAAATAGAAAAAGGGGATTTTTCTCATCCAGTATTCTGAATTATTTCACCATTTAATTGGAATAGGACATTTCTATCTATGCACAATGTACTTTCGGTGACTTAAAAGTGGATGAAAGCAAGACTAAAACTTTTCTAGGACAGAAATTCATTTTTAAATAGCTAAAATATTGACTTTAAATTGTATTTTCTTCACCAAACCGGACAGATTACCTGTTGTACTTGGCAATCAAGTATTGAAAAGGGATTTTTATGGAATGAAATGTATATTTATTACTACTAATATTCACAAAATCTTGGTTGCAACATTTTTACGTCAAAGATTTACGGAATAAATTTAGGGAACTAAGTTAATATTTAGAACTTGCGTTCAATTTAGAAAAAAATATTTGCGTTTTTCAGTTCTATACTTTGTCTTATGCAACAATGAGGTAATTTTTTTTACATAACATCCGATCACGCATTCATTTCAGAATTGTGTGCACGATTTTCAGTGGATTTAGAAGTTATTCGTCGTCTATCTTCAGTGAAATTGGAGAAAAAATTCAGTGAAATATGAGGTTAGGATAGAAGTAGAATAAAACAAGGAATTAGTTTCCCGCTAACCTGATACTTTCTAGCAAGTTGTCACTAGAACTTTTCCGCCATTCCTTTTTAGGTGCATGTAACGCCTTTAACGTAACATATATATTGTCGTTTGATGGAAAATTCAGAGACAGAAACGTGAGAACGTATGCCTATGAAGTGCTTAAATGTATGTACTTACATGGATCATTTATAGCTGTAAGTTAAGTTTAAAAAATATTCTAACGTTAAAACCATCTATTCATTTTTAAACAGACGGCAATAGCAGAGGCTGCATTAAAATCTTTTGTTATTCTATTTTTCAGATAATGCCACACATTAATTGGATTCATTTCTTGTCTTCATTACAAAGTCTCTCTAATTTACCTCTTGTATTCTCGAATTAGGGAATGGAGGAAGTTATTAGAGATGAGGAGGAAGGAGGACGGAAGATATTCCATAATCAGGAGTAAGACGGTGTGGTATCGCAAATGCCCTTATTTGCCCTCATAGGCGATTATTAGCGATATTTGGGGAGAAAATAAAAAAAATCAGACTCTATCGAGAATATTTTATTTAAAATATTGTTTCTTATCCCGATGATGAGTCAAATGAGGTACGAAAAAGAAGGAAAATGTAAAATGTAAGCATATCTTATAAGCTTATGTAAAATGGTATTTTTATGATATGGACTACGCCATACTTCAATGGTTTTAACTGCCCAAATATACATTTCTTTAATTAGCTAGAGGAGCTAAGCTTCACGTAAATAAATATAAAATTAGTCATATATAAATAAACTTAAATTTGATTTCAATTTTAGCAAAATAAGTCGAAGTTGAAATAAAATACCTATGGGCGTTGTTTAAATGCCTTAAAATCTCAGCCTTATTTACTTCCCTGTTCAGATAAAGGGCCTTATTAAAAATCATTTCTATATTAGGTGTATTTTTCAGGTATTATCAATTTTATGTCGTTCCCTGTTTGCTATACAGACATTTAGATGAGAAGTAATAAATATATTTCTTTTTACCGTCTTTGCCACATTCCTGTTTTTGTAAAATATAACTGCTTTTATCATAAGAAGTCACATAAAGCAGAAGGTAAGAAATGGCCTTAAGGCTCTGAACTCAGCATAAAGAAGATGGTATTTTATTTGATGCACTTAATGGTAATCGCTGTATTTCTTACGATTCTTATAAGGTGACGATTTGGGTCTTTTTTTAATCGTTTACCTCTTATACAAATCCTTAAGCATTCATTGCTTGATATCATATGTTTCCCCCGCTTACTTTGAATTGTGTAAAAATGAAAAGGACATTTGATATTTTGGGCAATTGCTTATCCTGAATGAATGAAACATCGTACTCTTGGGTAGCTGGGATTTTGTTAAAGAAAAAATATGCCGAGTATAAATTTATAATGTAATTAATTTCGTTCTCATATGCAGAGTCTTTCGGACTTAGATGCCGATTTTACTATAACGGCGTTAAAATCATAAAGAAGTAAAACGCACCAACCCCGCGCAACCCGGCTGGCTTGAGCCACACGATTTGATGGATTTGTTGTAATTATTGGTCACGGGGACTGCATAGAGGTGGCCCAATTCCATTCTATATAAGGCTGATATTTGTTCCACTTCGGTCTCATTTTATTCGGTTTGGAAAAATGTCCGCGGTGCGGTGATAAGTGCAATGCGATCCACTTTTTTTCCCAATATTTTGCAGTAAAATGATTGTAATTGCGCTGAATAGCATTGACAAACAATGAATTTCATGCATCACATCATCATGTATAAAAATGTCGGTTAACACCCGTAATTATACCTTATTTCCCCATGAAGCTCGGATCACTTTTTCCGTCAGCGACGCGAGTGGCGACTTCTGGAACCCATTTAAATGCACGATGGATTACAACACATTCAGAGACTGACTTGAGTATCCTCTATTGTAATATCCGTGGGTTAAAGGAGGAATTTCGCCAAATTTGGTCGGAGAATGACTCGCAAAAAATCGTTTTTCATGGGCGTAGATTTATCGCCATTTTATATCGGAGCGACCAGGAGCAATGCAGCCAGCCGTGCCTAATTGCGGGAGCAGATGGCGCCATTCTGTGAACTTGAAAGGGGGCGACAACTGTTGCATCAGCATGTCATTCGAGCCGTGTGATTGTCCTGGCTAATCCGCCTGGGGCCAATGTAAACTGGTTTAGCACCGGGCGTAACGATTTCTCTTTGCAGTCTGGTGCTCAAAATAACGGCTCGTACATGATTCCATGAAGCTCTATACAGAAGGGGCAGATTCGGTAGCATAACGAGGGGGGAGGTGTGGGGGGTCCGGACTCCCCATAAATATAAAAGCACAATTATTTCCTTAACAAAAGAAAAAAATGTTTAAAAATAATGAAATTTCAACAGATTTCCATGGCAAATGATGTTTTTTGGATTATGAAAAGTGTTAAAATTAGTTTATAATCCTATAATTAGTACCCTGTTTTTCAAAATATTTCTCCCCTGGTTTTGGACCCGCCCCGCAAGCGAAATTCCTGGCTACTCCACTGGGTAAAATGTTTGGGATGGTGCATTTTCAAATCCAAACACATTGCGAAGGCGAAATTTACTTACAAATTGATTGACAGCTTTCCACTCATTTCTACTATCAGCTAATATTTTCTTCTCTTTCACATCCTTCTCTATCTGTTCCATGTATTTTCATACGAGTTCTTCCTCTTCCGTTCTTGCCATCTACTTGCCCCTCAACGATTATCGTCATCAGGCCATCTTGTCTCAAGATATGGCTTGCCTTATGATTGTTCCGTCTATTTTTCAAGGTATACAGGATACTTCTCTTCTCTCCCACTCTTATCAGGACTTCCTCATTACTTACTCGGTCGATCCATTTGCCTCATCATTATTTTGTCCTAAACGGTGAAAAATCGTGTCCCAATGCTTTTTAAGTAGTGACATTTGAATGGTATACAATGGAGAGTGTCATTAATTAAAAATCACTCTTAGATTGTCATTTTAGAAGTTCGTCTTAACCAGTTAAACAATCGACTTAAAAAGAGCACTGCATCTAACGGGTGAATTTGTACGTAGTCACGGGCATGATGCAAAGTTATTTACACAAAGGTTCAAATTCGCCACGAAAAATCATTTGGCCTAGGCGGGATTCAAACCCGGATCTTCCGGGTGCCAGTAGCGTACCTAACTGGATCGAATCCCAGGCAAGCCATGTGATTTTTTTTACCGCAAATTTCACCCTTGATGTAGATGAATAAACTTTGATTGCATTATTTAGGTATATATTTAATGAGAGCTCCTTGCCTGAACGTTTTTCTGTCCCAGGAGTAATTTTAAGCCTCTCCTATTTTGGCCCTTCGCCCTTTGATCTTTGGATATTGCTAACTTTCCCAGTTTTGGTTGACTCTCTTCAATTTTTATCCGACACACAGCGTCTGTCTTAATAATTTCTTTCTGATCCAACTCAATAAAGCTATTCTATTAAGGTATTTCAGTTACAAAACTTTTACTCCTACATTTTCAGTCCATTTGTACTTTCCAATACTACGGTATTTTGGCTTTCCGATATTTAACATTCACATTCGTCAGTGATAAAGAAAAAAGGCTTCAGAACCATATTTCGTGGATAATTTTTGCGTCAAATATAGCTCATCCTAACCTGTAGTATAAAAAAAGAACCTTTTCGTAATTAGTAGCACTAATGCACACAAATCGGTTCTTCTCACAAACATTCATTAAAAGGTATCAAAAAATTAGGCGCGTTATCACGGGAAAATCACTCGTACAATTCCATTGATTCAGCAGCGATTGATCTCTCTTTGTTTATTAACTGGAGTGAATAGGTTCGGGAGTCCTTCAAATGCATTTGATTCTGCAGTCCATGCTCAGTTTCTGAATCAATTACTCCCCCATATTTGCAGTGCTGTTTCGAGGCTACGCGCGTACATATCTCTCACTCGTTTTTCTGCGTGGCTATTCGTATGTTTGCGTTTGAGCTTTAAGCCGTGCCATGTTGGCTAACTGTGGTAAATTCCAAATTATCCTCTAAAATACCTTAAATTAGAAGGGTAATAAATACAAAAGAGTAGCTTATGTTAGAAAAATGAAAAAGAAGAAACTTTGTGATTTCACATAAAATATTTATTGACACATTTACACGACCATGGTTTCAATGTAAGACGTCATCATCAGGTGAATTAATATCTCATGTGAAAGCACAAAGTATCTTCTTTTTCATTTTTCATAATGAATTTCTTTCATAAAGTTACGTCTCAAACCATCAATTTTAGCTTCTGCTAGCATATTATGGTAAAAGATCTTGTTAGTACCTGAAAATTGACACGCATTCGTAATTTTGGTACAGTGAGTGTATAAGAAGTGGGTTGATTTCATATTACCCTGAACTTGGGTAAAAAAATAAATGTCATTGGCATTACATCATCTCAGAGATGGTTCGTCTCTACCGTTGAATTGATGAATGAGAGATCGAGGTGGCCCAGTGATCGTGCTCAGTGAGCTGGGGTGATTTTTAAGAGCCGACGCTTCTGGCCTTTCATGTTTTCGGAACGCAGAACCAAGGGGACTGCATGGAGGAGACACGATACCATCCCAGTGAAGTTTGATTCCTGCTGCCACTTCGGTCGCATTTTTATCGGTTTTCAAAAATGTCCGCGGCGCGGCAGGGATGCCGACTTACAAAAAATATTGGGGGGTCCCAAACCAGGGATCTTGCCCCGGGAAATTTTATAAGCAGTAAGTTTTTTAAGCATTTTACAAGAATCCTATGATCAACATTAGAACTCTGCTAACTCGAATCTCGATATCTGGGCACTCCGGGGAAAATCGACAAGCCTAACGCAATTTTTCCTCACACCCATAACGAATTTTTGAGGGGGCTCGGGCCCCCTCAGGCCCCATGGAGTCGACCCCACTGCGGCGCGGTGATGAATGCAATGCGATCTACTCATTTCCAATGTTTTGTAATATAATATTTGTAATTTAGAGGAACAGCATTGAAAAGTTATGAATTTGATAGATCAGATCATCATGTATGTAAATTTCGATGAACACCCCAAACTATACCTTATTTCCCCGTGAAACTCGGATCAATTTGTTTGTCAGCGACGCGATTGGCGACTTCTGTAAACCCATTTAAATGCACGGTGGGCGGCAAGACATTACGAGGCAGAGAAGAGGATCCTCCATTGCAATATTCGTGCTCAGAACCTAAGAGTATATATTACAACGAGTCGATGGGCGCTTGAATTCATCAAGCGGGTAATTAGGGGGGGTGGGAACATTATTGGGTCGCGTGTTGTCGAGTATTGTGTCCATAAGTGGTTTAAATATTCAAATATATCCCCGCTGTTTTTTGAAAGGGTAAGGAACATAATTGTTCACTGTTTAAAATATTTGTTATTTTCAATATGATTTAATTTGACGGATATTTCATTCTTTGGATAGGTTAAGTTTAGCACTGAGACATAATTGGAATAAGGTTTTAAAAATTTCAAGAGAGTGATGATTTTGTGGTTATTTTTCAACTCTTAAAGTCCATAACCGTTCTAATAAGCAAAACTTGAAAATGAAACGCAGATTCGTTAGATAAATATATAAAAACATATGTCCATAATGCAGTATGTAAAATACTAATTTGTAACCATTCCCCAAATTTCTTTGGTATGAAAGAAATAATTTTCAAGATTTTCCAATTTGCAAAATAGCCCTGATAATGGTAACGGTATTTCACCTAAACTGACATCTGCAATGTATAATCTGCGATAATAGGAGACTCCACTAGGTAGCAATAGCAGTAATAATAAGAACACGTTTCCCGCGCATTAGACCACACTCCAACTTCTGTAACTAATGGCGCGAGGATTAGTAGATTTGTATGCATTTGAATTGTGGTTAAAGGCTGCATATGAGTGAGCAGTATTCACGCGCAGAAGTGTGAAAGGGAACTTCGCCGATGGAGCTGTTTTCGCGGGGACGCAACGTTGAGCTGTGGAGCCACTCTTTACCGTTGGGGTTTCATCGAAGGGACTTTGGTTCAAAACCTGGGCGAAGCTTACGAACACCCCAAACAAAGTGCGAGGTGGCCCAGGGAAAGGAACTGGTCCCTCTACCACGAGCATGTGAAATTCATTTCTCCTACTACTTAGTCTGAGGTGAACTCTACCCTCACCTAACCAAACCAGCGACCCTAATAAGGTATAATAATATTGGGTTATGAGGTTTTCATCTACTACAGGTCTTTGATCTGCGTGATGAGTATTTTTCTAAAGTAATCAATTTTTTAATTGAGCGATGAACGTCGCATTTATATTCGCGATTTAACTCTGAGCGGTCAACTTCGTGCGTAAAAGTTCATTCATGCGTCGAGCTCCTAATTTCATCTTACCAAGAACTGAGGAGGAAACAATAAGTGTCTGCGCGTACCCCTGAGTCTCTAGAGGCTCCAAGCAATCTAATAAAAAAAGTTGGTGCGCGCAACGAGAGGATTGACTGCCTGAGTTCAGCAAAGCAAAGGGACTATTTAGCGGAGGCACGAGTCCGTTCCGTTGAAGCTTGACTTTTTTGTCACTTGGGGCCCATTATAATCGGTTTTGCTTCCGAAGCGCGGCGACGAGTGCAGATTGATCCATTTGCTTGCAATATTTTCTATATAAGATACTTAAAATCATGAGGAGTGCCATTGAAAAGCTATGATTTCAAATTTCATATCGCCACAATTATAAATTTCGGTTAACATCTTTAATAATTGCTTATTATTCCATGGAATTAAGATCGCTTTTCTTGTTAGCGACACTAGCGACGACTTTTGAAAACTAATTTACATGTGCGGTGGGTGACAACACGCATATGTATGTTGGTGGTGGTTATCGGGTATTGCTGTGTAGATTATATTTTCACTCAACGTTTCACTCCTCCTACTGGGAGCGTTATCAAGAGAAACACGATAACCACCACCAACAGAGATAAAAGAAGCTGTGAAAATCTTCAGACGAAAAAACGTATATCTATGTTATTATCCCGCAAGCCGCCTCAGTTGGCGTCTGGCGGAGGGAGTTAGAAATTAGCGATGGCAAATTAAAAGAGAATGCTAAAAAAAAAATTACACCCAGCATTTATTTAAGGCTTTATCGTGCGAGGTAAAAACGAATTCTCATTCCTCTCCGTTCGGAAAAATATCTCTCTGAAATAATCGTTTCTTTCGGACGTGGAAATATAATAGGGTTATAAAATGATTTTCTCAGAGTCACTCTTAAATATATGCATTCTCAAGCTCTCTAAGCCGAGCTCGTAGCTTCCGAGTCAGTGGCGTAGCTTGGGTGGGGTCCGGACCCCCCCCCTAGAAATATAAAAAGACAATAATTTTCCTTCATAAAAGAAAACAAAATATTGAAACATCATGAATTTACAAAATATTTCTTTAACGAATGAAGTTTTTTCGATTATTAAAAGTGTTAAAATTAGTTAAAAACCCATAACTTAGCACCCTGTTTTTCAAAAATTTCCCCCTCCTGGTTTTGGACCCCTGCCGAACGAAATTACTGGCTACGCCACTTCTCCGAGTCTCTAGCGGATCCTAGGCTAATTCTTTTGAAACCTGCCTAACGCTAACCTGTACGCCCATAGCAGTTTTTGGCGAATCGCGCAGCTTTGCTTCGTATTTTAATGAAGTTCACGGATGGCGTTTTTCTGCACCGGTTCCCATACGTTCGCTGCATATTCAAGGTGCGGAGGGACGAGTGCTAAATTGCACCTTTATTTTACCGTAAATATTTCTGATGTGTGTTTCCCACGATAGATTCGAAGTCATCGTAACTCCTAGATACTTCACTTCATCTGTCACCTTTATTTTTACAGCATCCACAGCATATACACTGGGACTAGAGATGGGTCAAAAAGAACCGAACTGCCAAAACGAACTGTTCACTGAAATGAACCGTTTCGAAAATGAACCGTTCTCTAAAACACCCTGTTCACTGTTCATGTCGGCACTGCATAATTGCGGCGTACTCGGTACAGTAGGTATGATCATCAAGAGGCATTTTGAACTGCAGCTTACTCGAGCAAGTGCGTTGTGGGTACAACAGATGGCGGTTACGACGGAGGCCATCCAAGGCCGCCGAAGTGCGTCGTAGACGACCGAGCCCCTCCCCTTCTTTCTCTACTATTCCCCTCCGTCGACGAAAACGAACAGTTCGCCACTGAACGGTTCGTTCTAACTAATATTTGAACTGATATTTAAAATATCAGTTCTTTCGAACCGTTCGAAATATTAGATCAAATATTAGTTTCCTCGGGGCGTTCAGTTGGGATATCGCGTTCATTTTGATTTCGTATTTTGAACATTTGTGGATTTGTGGATGCATCTCCAAAAATATTGTTTAAAACGCGATTCATGAACTTAGGAAACGATTGAACTCATGATTGTGGAACATTTTTTCGGTCCCTTTACCAAGATGATCTTTGGACTTAGTTTTTGGCGCCTACGATGAAATTTTTTAATGTGGATGCATCTCCAAAAATATTGTTTAAAACGCGATTCTTGCTCGAAATTACCATAACACTCTCCACAAACCTTACGATACCACACTAAGCTTTCATGTACTCTAAACGCATGATAAACAATATTTTCTACCGAATGACCCAACCTGTTCACTATGAACCGATATTTTGAACTGTTCTTTTTACTGAACAGGATCAAAGTGAACGGTTCATAAAAATGAACAGTTTAACCCACCTCTAACTGGGACGTTTGGACGACCTCCGCGAGAAATGTACCGCCGTGGATTTTCTCAGATCGAGTTGGAGTCCCCACTCTTTGCTGCACACGTCAACGCTGTTTATATCCGACGATAAATTTCAATCAGAGTGATCAATATTTTTGCGAAAGATGACAGCGTCATCAGTAAATAAACGTATTTTACTGGTGATTTGACAGCATATGTCATTTACGTATATAATGAACAAAAGGGGGCCGAAAGCGTTTCCTTGTGGGGCACCTGACGTCACATCAACTACATCAGAGCTAAATTCTCAAGAACAACTTTTTTCCTACGATCACTCAGAAAATCGCGTATCCAGTTTACAACCATTTCGTTTAGCCCGCATGCCTGTAATTTGCATGAAGGTTTGTTGTAAGGTACCCTGTTGAAGGCTTTCTTAAAATCTAGAAATAATGCGTCCACTTGTTTTTTCGATTCACCATGTAGAGGCTGATGGAGAATCCTTTTTTATAATAATTGTGGGTGAGGGTAAGCGTTATCTGGCCAGGATGACGCTTACTGATGTCTTCAGCATAAATTTTAGAGGAGGAATACCGATCTATTGTGATGTCATCTTGGAACGCCGAGGAGAACTTCATTGGTTTATAATTTGGCTGACGTGCCTCCAATGTATTTGGGATATGACCTCAAATTGGCTCAAGGTATGACCGTGACCGGCAAATGATCTAAATTCTGCGACGGTGAAATCTACCGCAGCGTAGAGGCAAATAGCTTTCCTCATCTTGGCAGCATAGTACACTACACCTGCATGTCACCTTTCAAGACACCTAATTGGAAGTATAGAGAGAGGTGTTAGAGCGCCGCCCTCCACATACCCATTAAGGTATGAATTTATATATTTATTGATTTTATTATTTTTCCAACAGCATAATTATAGGGAAACTCAATTCATACAAAATATATAAACGTACAAGTGGATATATGTATAGGCCCAGCCGTTATAATGTATCAATTGCATCGAATTTGGTCATTATAATCCACCAATAGCATCAGAGATTCACAAAATTTGTTTTGTCTTCAAACAGATTTTGAGAGAACTGACAGAAACAAACAGGCAGAATCTCACCTCGTTATGTGTTACATTTCTCACGCATTCTGTTTAACGGCGGGTTTTGGCATAATCGTGCTTTAAATAGCTGAAATAAAACATAAAAACTGACTTTCTCCAATATTTATGGTCAAATAAGTACGTGAAATCTTTAAAATGTCTTCTCTTTTCTAAACTTTGGCTTTAAAACATTTTCAGCAAGGTATGTTTGAGGAATACAAATTTTAAAAAAATGTGCGCGTCGTAACAGATTTCAGTATTTATTTAAATTCTTTACTGTTCGGAGTAAAATCGAAATCCTTTTCGTTTGGCAAAATATCTTTCTTTTTTTTCTATCAAACCTAGAAATGCAATGCAATGCTAATATTATATTCTCCCTATCGCTCTGAATGTCATCTATTCTTAACTGTTCAATGAATTTAAACCTTGCACACTTCCATGGAGTCACTAGCGGCTCACACCCTTAAGGTTTTAAAAATTGTGTAACGCCCTCTGTTCGCCCGTCGCTCGCGCTATAATTCCGCATTGTTTTGCGCTCATGTCCTGCGTAACAGGACGGGACAATTTATTTCCTTGATACTTTAATTCCCGTAGAGATGGCTTTGCCGCACCGCAACATGTCATTTCGTTTGAAAGTGTCCCAGATTTGTTTTATTAATTGATAGAAGGAAAGTATGCGCCCAAATGGATGTTACTAGAATATCGATGAATGTATAAAATGGCGAGAGTAGTGGATTTAATTTCAATAACCGTCACGGCCGGTCTTTCTGTGACGCGCTCAGCATGAATATTTCATGAAGGCATTTCGCCGTGAGGCCTGAGCTTCGCCTGCCTGGCACCGCTTGGCGGCGAAATTCAATTTGTCTTCAAGTATGAGCACCGGAGTGAGTGATCGGTTATGGAATCGTCGGCGGATTATGCCACCGGGGTTAGTGCTTCAAAACACTGCGTGAGCTAGGGTATGCTATTCGGGAACTTTCACAATGCGTATACTACGCGTTGAAAATACTGATCCTTCTCGTCACGAATGGATAGGTTCCTCGAAAATATGTTTGAACCACTTGTTTTATTCTGATTCGTCAGTAAAAATAGTAAATCATAAAAAATTGTGTCAGGGGATGTTTTAAGGAATATTTGTTTGGTAAAAAGTTATGATTTGGATTTTTTTTTATCTTACATATATTGCTGCCTTCGTTAATGTTTTTACTCCACCTGTTTCCCTCGTTTTCGTCTTTAATGATTCATGGGAAAACAAGAAATTTTTGCGAAGCGATATTATTTTATTATATTTACATTAGTGACGTGGCTTTATTGAAAGTTTTGGCCTCTTCTCCCGCACTTACTAGCCTTTCATCCACTCGTAAATTGTTCGCCTTCGCAGACATGGCGTGGAAGGAAGGCATTCTCTTGCTATGCATGACGTTAGGAATATCCGCACGCAACTAGGACGTGGTGACTTGATTTTCTGACGGTAAATATCCAGCCTATACCAAGGAATTACTATGCAGCAGCTATTTTTTAAAAATTTGGTTCATATCTGGGTCGGGTGATTTATATTTTTTGCGAGTAAGGAAAATTTTAAGAATATGAGACCAAATTACACCTTAATTTCGTCAAAAAAGATTTCTCCCTCAAAAAATGCCTATCTAATTTCCATCATTGCTGCTTTCGTTATTCAGAAGTATCTTGGCTGACAGATAACTTGGTCGAATTGGTTTCCGACGTCGTGAGACTTCATTTAGAGCATAGTTCGCCGGAGCGAAGCGATTAGTGATAAAAGAGAATTGTAAACGGGAGAAGAAACAAAACCATTTAGGTGAAATTATCGCATTTATCATCTTGTGAAGCGAGTGCACTTAAGAGGAAGCTCCGCGTTAGTAAGTTAAGTGGCATGCAAGTTGATGGTTGTGTTTTGTTTAATACTTCATTTTTAGTTATCATATTAAAGCGGAAGTGCCTCTGTTTGTGAATTCCTTGCATGCCTTTCTTCACGTAGGCTCGGAGGAAGCCAGCAGCAGCATTAGGCCTAATATTTTACCTTTTTCGGATTTGTATCCCCTTTTGTGATACATGAATTGTGACTGTTATAGTTGGTATTTTTTGTGGTACTTTTCTTTGGGCTAATTTCTTACTATCGTATGCGGAGTGCCTCGATGGTGTGGATAAAAAACGAGTGCGGGATTGGATGGAGGAATGTTCGATAAGTAGAGAAGGGAGAATCATATAATGTAATAGAATATATAATATAAGGGAAGTAAAAGAAGCAGCATTTGAGTAAAAATGAAACAAAATATGAATTATATTCCAATGCCTACACACTAATACTCTTTATTGGTTTTCCTGGAAACTGAGCGAGAGAGAGTTCATAAAGGCTTCGTGTTTGTGTTTCTTTGCGTTGCGTCCCCATTGGATGACGTCGGTTTCTCTGAAGCAAAATGTTGTAGGATCGCAGCCAATGAAAAGTAGGAGATTGGGAAAACCGAAGGTAAAAGAAGTGAATTAAAAGTTGATTAATGAACTTTTTATGTGTAACACTGCTCTAAAATGATGCCAATTTGATGTTTCTGGGGTTTAGATGGAATTTTGAGAGTAATGTTTCTTCTGAATTCTAACCATTTGTATTTCTGTGTTTGGCTTATATTTTGAGATGTCATTCGACTTCTATTTTTCTCGGAGTTTCGGTTAATGTTATTGGGAATTGTTATGGGGATTGTGAATTCTTTATGTTTATCCGAACGTGCAATGTGGGTTTATGTCTAGTGTATGTATAATGAGCTCCTTTAGTTCTCCCAGGATTTGTTGGAAGAAATATGCAGTGCAATTAGTTTCGGGATTGAAAAGGATATTTCAGATTTTTAGATGCGATTAAAGTGGAATGAATGGTAGGTGTCGCACGAGTGTGAACGGAGGGTCAATTTTGTTCAAACTCTAAGAATATCTGCGGTCATAAGAGGTCATAAATGAATGAATAAACTCGTTTTTTATCAACACCATCGAGGCACTCCGTATACGACAGTAAGAAATTAGCCCGAAGAAAAGTACCACAAAAAATACCAACTATAACAGTCACAATTCATATATGACCTCTTGACCTGCTGTTAAATACTTTATTATGCCTATTTTTCATCCCCGTTCACATTTAATTTTGTTATTGCTCCAGGAAACGTAACATACGGTATTTTGAGTTGAATATTATTGTAAAAAGTTCCTCTAAACTTACTAGTTAAAAAATTAAAAATTCGAAATTCTCAAGAATTAAATTTGTATCCGATTGTGATATTAATTAATGTGGTTTTTATTTTAAATGCAATAATTTTTATAAAAAAAGTTAGTTAGAGTTTTAATGTACTAATCGATTTGATTTTAAAACTACCAGTATGTTGAATTGTGTTCATGCAACTTGGCTAATTAAAACTTTTCAGATCAGAAATAGTCTCTATATTACACGTTCTGCTTCGGAATTAGGAATTTGTATTCAAGAAATATTAAATAATGTCGTTATTATAATTAACAATTTTTTTACTGAAAGGCAGTTGAAAAAGACCGTGAATCAATTTTGCGTAATATTTTCTTGCTTGTTTATTTAAGCTATTAAAGGCAAGACGAAATTGACAGGATTACAATGATAATAATAGAGAATTTTTTAGCTGTCCACTTTATTATTCTTGGGTTCAACTTGTTTCGTTTCCTTCGTGCTATTTTTTGGTGCTCTACAAATTATAATGATCTCTGAAGATTACAGTGATGACGTAATTGCGTCGAAGCTGGTTGTAAGCTACAAGTATAAAGTCGATATTAAGTAAAAAAAAGCATACTTTTTACTTCCCATGGCATTCTTGTGCAACACTTTTCAATCATTCCCAAGTGACTCGTATTATCAACTCCCTCCACTTCTTTTGGGCCGCCTTAAATTTACTCATTCGTGCCTTCGGTATCCAATTATCGAAATTCCACCCTTACTGTACGGGATAATCATGAAGTTCATCGAATTCCGAGCCCAACCTAAGCCCTTGCAGATAAATTAACCAGACCCCAAGGCTGGAGAGATGGAGTAAGACGTCTAAGCTGGAGCAAGGTGAAAGAGGAGAAATTACTTTTAACCCTGGCGTGGAAAGAGTAATGGCGGAAGAGTGAAAGTTCTTGCACCCGACGATGTTCTTCTGCGAATGAGATATTTGAGGTCGTTATTAGGACGTAGCGCCTTGATTAAATGTGAGGGGAAGGCTTCTGCTGCCACGATCAGAACGGACGAGGAGCGACTCTCGGCGGGGTAATCATGCGGGCGAATGTGTAGCGCCGGGTGGGATTCGCGCCAGAATCAGGAAAGGAACAAGAATGGTGCAGATGATGCGGGGTTTTGCCGCGGGAATAGGGTTACCAGCGAGTGGCTTTTGAATGGACTGATGCAGAGGGTTGGTAGACGGTTATTATTGCCCTCCTGGGATTCCCTTTTGCCGGGAGGATCATTTCGACAGCTTAAAGGGCGCGCCGGAGTGAATTGGTCGGGGGGAGGTGGGAATTTTGGCGGTATAAATTTTTTTCTCTCTCTCTTTCCGATGGGTCGAAATGGACCTGATTCAACGTTCGCGGGCCCGTGAGGTAAATGTCGGAAGCGTCGAAGTGAGTGAATGTATTCCGTTGGGATATTTGCTCGGGATATTTAATTATTTTACATTTCCTCCTACCGTGCAGCTGCCGTTGAATGTATCATGGAAGCTGGAAACGTTTTCTAGGAATCGAAGCGTGTTTTTGTTGGATTTGGTCGTTTTTTTACTTTAGTCGGTGGCGGATTAATGTAGAGGGGTCTTAAGGGGCTATATCCCCCCTTAATTATATAAAAATTTTAAAATTTTAATTAGTGTAATAGTTTTTGTATCCTTAAATATCTAAAGTTGCTCAATTTTATTTGTTATTGAGAATAAAAATGAAATTTTAGGCCCCAAAATGAGTAAAAAATGGGTATTTAAAACATGTTACACGGGAGACGCCCCACTCTCCCAGGGGGTATTCCATACTCCCTAAACCCAGGTCATGACCCCTCCAAATTTGACGCTAAATCCGCCCCTGACTTGATCTTTGCTCGAAAGTGAGCGTTGCTATACCTACTGGTTTATTCTAAAATAGGAGTATAACATGTTTTAGTTATTAATCATAATTTCTCATCAAAAATTAAATTAGCAAATTTTTTACCTTGCATGCTATGCATTAATTTACATTAAATGGTTGGTGGAAATTATTTTTTCTTTCATCCATTACTTTGAGAAAATAATTATTAAGTTATTCAGCTCATATGATAGTTGTGGGAAAGAAATGTACCTATCGATAATAGGTATGATAAATTTATATGGCATGGAACGCTAATATCAGAGGCATGGTCGTTAACACTGTAGATCCACATCGTGCACTCCTAGTGTTGAGATGACTGAAAGTTTTTCTTAAAATTTCTTTCCAGATGAGGAAAATCCTGTTATATTTATGCCAGTAAATGTGAGAATCATATTTACATAGGATATTTCAACGTTCCTATCCGTTTTGCGAAATTAATTATCTGCAATTTAAAAAGTGGGACTGAAGGCGGTAGGGAGGAAATTAAAGCCATATGCAGATGGATATGCATATGGCTTTTATTTCCTGTCTAGTCTTCCAAGAAGCTTTAAATAACCTGATGGCCTAGATTGATGAATTTTGGGGAAATTAGAATTCATGCATGAGCTTAGCATTTGTTCCACGTTCGTTATTAAATCATGGTGGTTGTTGTGCGTAGAATTTATTTATTAATCTGACCACGGTGAGCAAGCGAAGTTTTTTATTTTCTATAATTTTTAAAATGAGTTAATATGTCTCGTTTATCGGATCAATATCTAAAGAATACGCAGTATTTAGGGAATAACAGCGGGTAAAATGATTTATCGAAGAAAAAGACTACTTGCTCCAATTCCAGCTATTATTTGCATTGTGTACATTATAATTGGCAATACCGTAGCTAGAACAAAAAATATGATTACAAATTTTAGTTGAAAATGTTTCCACCTGCGCATGCTAATAACCATTTTAATCAAATATCTAATTATAAAGTTAATCCAAGGCTGAAATCCTAAATGCACATTTTATCTTCTTTTTTAAATCTTCAGTGTGAAATATCCACCCTTATTTTTCGATCCACTTCTCGTGGTCGACTCTGGATACGTCACTAATTGAAAACTCTCTCCAAAAGTCAAGACGACTGGGAGGAAGGAAGCGAATTCAAAGGTTTAACTATGATTATCGATCACAATCTCCAATTCTCAAATCCGTATGAAGAATTTATACACCCCCTTTCACAAATAATCTATTTTGGTGGTAGCTTTATATTTTCTCTTCTAATTCTTTTTATCTTCACTTCTATCTTGACTTATTCCTGTTCAAATTAGGCTCTAGGAAACAAGCGTCCCCTCTGAATTTCGGAATTAACAAAGCTTATGCTAGTCTCGGGTGAGCTCTACCCTCGGCTATCCCATTCAACCTTCAGGTTTTATGGCAATAGATTCTGTAAATTCTATTGTTATTGCTTCAGTTAAAGAACTCGATACATTTCATGCTGAATAGCAGACAAATTCTGTTGTGATCAAGGATTTTTGTTAACGCTAATGGGTTGACCTTACCTTTGGCCTCGATTTTAACCAAAGATTGCTATTAGTTTTTTAATGATTTCAAATGACATCCTCCGTAAGCCTTTGATTATCTTGGATAAATTCTTTTAATTTATTTAAATTAGCAAAGCAATAATATTACTATTGTTTTCGACAGATTTATCGAATTTTTCAGTTTTAATTCTCACAAATTAAAATCCTGATTCATAGAAAAACAGGTATAAATTCCTAAGTAGATGAAACTTTATATGAAACGTTGGAATAAACTGCCTTTAGGTTAGGATTTTTATGTTTACACAATACATAATTATTAGCCAAATCCCAGGAACTACTACTATATTCATACTG
Organism: Ischnura elegans; assembly: GCF_921293095.1. NCBI lineage: Eukaryota > Metazoa > Arthropoda > Insecta > Odonata > Coenagrionidae > Ischnura > Ischnura elegans. The sequence continues at coordinate 38,023,274 of NC_060247.1, forward strand.
TAAATAACATTGAATGCTTGTAGTCGTTATGGTCTAACATTCTGCATTAACCTCGGCGTGAATGTTTAGGGTTATTTCTTAGCAGTGGTTATTTTTGGAAGCATAGTAAAATGTATGGTTAATAATATAATAAAATATAGACTGTTTCATTCAATGTTTATGAGTGCCGTTAATTCATATTCAGTCAATATATTTATCATTCTTTTAAAAATCACCATTATTGAGAATTGACCCTTGAATAGGTATCTTTATTTTGATATTTTTAGGACGGTATTTTGTATAATTGCTATGATGCAGAGCTATTACTGCACTCTATGAAAGAATGTTGAAGCTGATATGCGAAAGATTCATTGCGAATGACCTATGACGCCCATTAAACGTTGTTGTGTGCGATAAACAAGATTGGTAGAGCAAAAATATGCATCGGTCTGATGTTTATTTACTGGAAATATCCAGCCGCATCTCTTTTCTAGACGTAAAATGGAACGACCCGTTTTCCAGTTATGACAAATTTTTAGCGCGTATCATCAGCGAAATTGGAATCTTTCGCTAGAGGAATCATCACCGCAAGTCTTATATATTTTTCTCTCATTGGGCAAACGATTCGGAAATCTTTTGCGGGCATATATCGCGAAAGATTTCAATTTTGGATGACCTCGTTAAGGTCGGAGATTTGATGTCGTGAGCTTTCCCTCTCTGCCCGTTTTAATTGGCATTTGCAAAACCTCTTGGATTTCGCAGGACCTCGGCCCTGCTTGTCTTATACATATGTTGTAGGCTTCATGGCCGAATCGATTTATCATCGGCGAGAGTCTTGACCGACTAAATTGAAATCAGTGAGTCAAATTTATCAACGCGGAATGCATGGAGCCTTCTTTTCCCTATGTGCCTGATTTATTTTCGTGCTCGGAAATTATTTAATTTATATTTTAATAACATTTTTAATGAATGCGTCAATTAGTAAAATCTTGTCTGTATGTTTACATGGGTAAGTGACCCATCAGGTGAGGCCTTTTGAATGCAGCAAAAAAACTGCATGCAAGAAAGCGTGTTGGTGATGTGGATAGGAATTTTTTTGAACCAGAAGCGACATGAGCACTTGATGATTTCAGTCAGTGTATGCATGGTTTTGATGTTATTTGCATGTAGAAGGAAATACTTCCTTTTATAGTAGATGGAAGAAATTAATACGATATCGCGTGCATTTTATCTCTACAACCTAATTTTAAAAGTCATAGACATGGATATACATACGTAAATATACAAAATCCAGCATCGAAAGTTTTCATAACTACGTTGCAAACAGACGAGGGAATCAAAATGGAGCGCATTGTTGTTGTTCGTGACAATGTCTTCATTCTTAAGATTGATCGTTAGGTTATTTTTAGGGGTCATTTGCACCATCCGGGACATGAGTATTTGGTTTTCGGACTTTACGACGAATGAAGGGTGAAGGCAATCTGGACATCTTTATTAGTCCACCCTTGACCTTTCCCTAAAAATACAGTCCCTGGTGAATGCTTTATCCTATGGATTTAACCCTACGTTTCTGTCGAAATTGCACCCAGGCTATTTCCGGGATGAAAAAAAATAAGAAAATCTCGTGAATCGAACCTTGGAAGTCGGAATCGCTGACCATTGGTAAAGTTCCCTCAAATTTTAATCAATATGGCTTCGGGTGAAATTTTACCTAGTAAAAGTGATGCAATGGTGCTAGAATGGGATCTGAGAGAGCTGATGAAATTGCTGATGAAATGATTTTGCCTTTCAATATTTGGTATATTAAAAATTTGCCTACACAGTACGTAATTATAGTGCAGTAATAACCGATTTTATTACCCCTTTTAACTCTTTTATCAATCTTATAAGTTTACTAGAATGCAGTTTTCCCGCGAGTTCAAGACGGAAAGGCGTTAATATGAATTTTCTAGAATCTTTTTGTAATCTGAATACAATTACCTTCCTGCTCACGTTTTCTACAAAACAATTTTTCTTTTGAATTTTTAGCTGGTAAATTAATGATACGTATTTAACATAGTGTGAATGGCAATATTTTTGCTGAGACATTGATTATAAAACTGTAGAATAGGTGTAGTGTGGTTATTGGGATTAGCCTAATCAGAGTAATAGACTAGTCATCCATATGTAGTTTAGATAATGTGAATCTATTATTAGCTTCCCTTTTTTACTGGTGAATTTCGTGTCAAGAGATGGAATGATAGAATACTGTATTTCTCAGTAGTAACCTCAAAAGAATGCATACTTTATTGCATAGTGTTTTCTCCCAGTCTTCACTCTACAATTTATATAATAGTTTAATTAAAAAATGAGTCTCAATATTTTGTTATAGGGGAAAGATTCACTGAGATGACGCTCTTAGCAAATGTCTACCGTTGTTTTTTTTGCATAAACTGAAAGGAGATATCAGATGTGCGTCGGGAGAAATTGAAGGCTTGCATTTATCGGCTTTTCAATCATTCCAAATTTAATTCTCAGTCCTCTTATTTATCACAAACATGATCGAGGAAGACCCATCAAAAGTGTGGTCGGGAAGTTGATGTTTATTCAGTCAGCTTGTTTGATTTCTTGGCGTATAAATTAAATACCGAGTTCAGTCATTTCTCCATAACAATTTTTCAGTTTTTTCTTTTTGTATTGGAATTTATTGAATGATAGATTTCCTGCTCTCTCCTATTTCATCAGTCTAGTTAGGTATTTACTTTTACGGGAGCGGACTTACAATTCTCGCATTTACCAATTTTTCTCCTTTAATTCAATTATTTTTATTATCTTTAAGCTAACTACTTAAATTCACATTTTGTAACTGTAATTTACAATAAATAATACCACGATATTACTCGTTAACAAAAAAGGAAATTCATACATATATCCTAACCAAAGTTAATCAATGCTAATTAATTCTGTTAGTGCTGTTGAAACACAAATATCAGATTTTTTTTAACGTATTGATGCTCATTTTGATATTATCGCTAAGTAATTGCCTCAATTATTTTTTTTTTCCTCGTTTCGAGTCGGCATACATGACATTATCTCCGCTAAAATTTTGTGGAATAAAATTCTCAATCCAAGCAAATTGTAAAATGTTTGTTCATCATGACGGAAATTCGCTATGAGCTCACGAAATGCCACTGAACGAAAAAGCGCTTTTCCATGATTGCTTCGAGGATAAATGGAAATGACGCCTGTCACATTGTTTTGCGCTTTGCTTTCTGCTTGAAGCTTTTAAGCAAAAAATTGTTTTTTTATCTTATTCATGGAAGTACCAGCCTATGCAAACATAATCGACGCATACATGTCTGAGGCTATTTTTCACAATTTTTAACAGATATACGTTGGATTTCATCTGCGCGATAAAATAATAAGTATTTTTATGGGATATTGATATCGCTGTATAGCCAGTTAATATTTTTTATCTCACTTCTACGAGTAAAGGGTTGATTTCGTGTATTCGCAATGTATATTCGTAGTTGCTACGCACCCTGCATTTTGAAATGAGGTTTAATATATAATTTAAATTAACTTTATCATTATTATTATTTAATTAAAATTAAGAAAAAATCTTTTAAATAACTATTTGTCAAATAAATTGGCAGAAATTGCGATATGGATAAATAAATTCTTAACTATTCATTCCAATATATTATTAGTAAGATAGCATATTTTGATAAATTAAGTAATTGTAAAATATTTTCAACTGGCAGAGAAGAAAGTTCAAAGAACGCTGATTCAGAACACTGGAGTGAACTATTCTGCCAGTGGCATCATTCCACGCTCTTATGGTAGCATCACGGACTTATGTTAGAATAATCAGGACTGGGCACTTAAAGCTTGATCTTTCGTCGCTATTGTCGCTGGAGAGAATTTATTCGCTTAGATAGCACCACTGTAGCTAGCCCGAAACAGCTAGGGAGTTTTATGGCTATTGTACGGGAGTGATATTTTTTCAGCATACTTTCGAATATAGGAGCTACTTTAGGGCGATCAATTTTCTTTAGATACCAAGTGCGTTGTATAAGGAAATTTTTCTGTATGAAGTTTTTTTATTACTTCGAGAGAAAAAACGAATTCCTTGCAGTAGAATTGACTTCGTTGGTACATCCATATCAATCCCATACGATCTTCAGCCTCAAAATGTTTTACTAACGTCGTGGGAATCTTTATTGGAGGCAGCTATCCCTGTTGAAATAGGGTATATTAACGTAGTATACTCGATAGGGTCTTTAGGATTTATATTTGAGGAAATAATGAGGAAAATGTTAAAATTACATTTACATATATACACTCTACATTCCCAGAAAATTTCAAAAAGATAGCATAAGTTTTATTTTACAAGTAATTCGTCTTGAAAAGCGATCCTTCTAGAGGGAGATATGCATCATCTTAAGTGGATAAATACAAAAGTTTACGGCCTTTCTGGTTGACGGATCGTAAGTTGCTGAGAGGGGAAGGGGCAAATAGGTGTCATCATCAAATAGTGTGGAAGAAATGTAATTTCGCGGGCGAAGCGATCGTTCAACGACTGCAAAAGTACTCGTGAGTCTCTCTTCGCAAATTCATTACATTGAGTGAGCGACAGCACTGATTGCAGCCCTCAATGAACGCCTCTCCCCACCTCTTATTCTCAAGGACACATTACCAAAGTTTCCGTGGGGACATATCTCTCCATTCCTGCGGTCGCTGGGTGATGAGCCGGCAAGTGACCCAATGGTGTCTCGGCAATTTTGCGCCGACCGCCTCCCGCTGCATCTTTGTTCTCTAGGAAATTCCCTATCGAGCCATTTCAAGCTTCCGGTACCGACCCACTTTTTGCCTCCGCATAATTAGAACCGATATCGCTGGCATCGCTGCTCTAAGCGAGTTATCACCATCGGTCTTTAACTACAGAGTCAGTCTTCATCTACATCTACATGCTATACCGTAAGCAGCCTAAAAAGACGTGTGACAGGGGTTTATAGGACACCAGCTGTTTACACATACAAAGGAAATGCTAAAACAAAATTAAGATTAGCATTTATTAAATTCATTAATGGTTAGAAGGAAAAACGAATTGCCATATCTATCCGTTCGAATAAATATCTCTATTAATTCTTCTGTCGGACCTAGAAATATAGTGAGGCTCTACTCGTATGATGTCTACCGTGTCGCTCATAAAGATATCTATTCTCAATTGTTCGAGCAATCTAAGCCTAGTACGCAGTCTGCGAGTCTCCAGCAGCTCCCATCCTAATTCGCTTAACATCTGGGTAACGCCGGTAACGCCACAGTACGGTTAAATTAGGACGAACTCTTAAAAAAATGTACCGCCGTGCATTTGCTCAGATTGAATTGAGTTACAAATGAACGTTGTAGAGCCAAGAATCTGATGATAGAATTTCAAAATCAGAGTGATCACTAATTTCTCGATAGATGAAAGCATCATCAGCAAATAAACGTATTTTACTGCTATTCGGGAGCAGAGGTCATTGATGCACATTCCTGTATAGGAAACTGGATCAATATTCCTGCATGGGAAACTAACAACTTGATATTTATGTCTTTCTTTTATTGCCCCAACTCATAGGATTTTGAAGCGGATGGAGACGGATCATAGGTATTGTTATTACTTTATTTTAACAATTTTCTTCTATGCACCTGTTTAAAAAAAAAGTTTTTCTAGTTTTATAAATTTCGCTGACAAAGGGATGACCGACATGAGATTTATTTATATATTTATTTGCCAAAGCTGATACGGAATGAGATATGTGTCTCCAGCTTTGATATCAGTAGGGATTGCACAAAGAAAATCTTTGCTTAGCTGTGCCACTACAAAGAGCGACGGTGAAGATATCAGTATCGTATCGTTTTCCAACGTAGAAGAAATAGTTTTTTTTTTGCTTTAAAGAATATCTTCATATTGTTTCCTATCATTTATGAATTAATAAACTAATCATTTATCCCATTCATTTATTTCAAACTGGACTTTAGTTATACATGAAAATACTTGTACTTTGATATCTACTCAGTTTAACAGGCGAAATTCGTCCTGTATCCTTCATCCATACTAATTTCCATTTTATACCGGACTCCAGATATAATAAATGGGTAAATAGCTAAAATTCGTAAATATAAGGCATAATTGATGAACCTGAATCATATAGCGAAACGGAAACTAACCTTATACACGTGTCGGCGTAAGGCAAAGAAATACGCATATAATTATATTCATTACATTCAGTGAGAATATTCACAGGTACTGATGCCATATATCTACATCTACACGATACCCTGGGAGCTACCTCTACGGTGTTAGGCAGGAGGTGACCAATCATCAGCATGCTAGACAATCCACGTATCCACCGCACACAGTCGTAAAAATATTACGCATTATAACAAAAAATACCAGCAGTCTGCTCTGCTGGTATTTTTTGTATTTTCTGGTCCAGCAGATTCATTCAAAGGGAAACTGACCAAGGATTAGTAATTCCCATATCCATATTGTAATATAATGTAATAATTGTACTCATGCGAGGTTATAGAAAAATGGAGAAAGATAACTGTGCAATGCAAGGGGATATGGATAGGGAAGGACTAATTACATCACATAGAAGCATTATTTCTGTTGGCACTTCGGTCGCATTTTAATCGCTTTTCAAAAATGTCCGCGGTGCATTTTTTCCAATATTTTTCAGTCGATTTACGCACAAGAAGAAAATCTCAAACGAAATTACGATTAGCATTTATAATTGTCCTTTATGGTTCGAGGGAAAAAAGAATTCCCTTATCTATCCGTTCGGCAAAATATCTCTCTTAACTAAACTCTCCTAGCGCCCAGCCTCCGAGTCCCCAGCGGCTCCTAGCCTAATTTGCGTAACGATGTCTGTACGCCCATACCAGCTTTTGACGAATAATATTCGTATAATATTTATAATATTAATAGTATAATGTTTGTAATTGAAGGAATATCAATTAAAAGTTTTGAATTTGATTGATCACATCATCATATGTGCAAATTTTTATTAATACCGCTAATTAAACCTTATTTCCCCGTGAAACTCGGATCAATTTGTCCGTAAGCGATGCGAGTGGCGATTTTTGTAAACCCATTTAAATTCTGGGTGGATGGCAACACATTTAGGGGCTGACTTTAGGATCCTCTTTTGTAATATTCGTGGTGCAATGACTCGTCCCAGCGAGTGACTTCAAACCTCGGGTATCACGCCTATTAGTCATGGTGCAGTCAGTTAACGGGAGTGCAACGATGATCTGAAGTTAAATGGGAGATGAGTAGAAGTAAATGGCCCGTCCGGTGCGCTGGCCCATTCACTCATATCCAGTACTCCTTCAGTAAGCAGGTGTATAGAGTGTGAGGGCGAGGGCGAATCATAGTTTCGCTTTAGAAGATAGAAATGATGGAAATAGGGTCATTTGGAATGCATTGTGAGACCAGTGTGCATGGTCGTAACTGAATTCTCTCATCGATCATGAGGGGCAATAGTACTTCGAATTTTGTGTGCGCAGAAGTGCTTCAAACTGCCGTGTATTTATCAACTAACAGCTCTTCTTTGCCGTGGTAAGGGTTGTTTATATCATGTTTTAGGTTAGTTTATCGTTATTCGTCCAATACTTTTAAGGCTATTTGCTGAATAATGTGAGGGTAATTCTGTTGCAGTGGCGAAGTAAGCGTGTTTTTTGCGATCGCTTTGCGTAGCGGTTTGTTATTTCTCGTCGTTGTACAATAGGGTAGTTTCCTTCATCAAAGAAAACGAAAGACATTGATTGCGATTCGTTACCCACCATTAGTGTATTCATGATATACAAATTATTTGGTTGCAGAAATCCCAGTTTAGACGAATGGCAATGGTCAATTTTAACCGCATTTGAAAAAGTCCAGATTGGCGCCCATGCGATGCCACTCCACGTGACGTCAAAGGGACCTAGTTTCTATGAGGGTAGATAGGAGTTTTATATCGTCTGAGATAATCAATGCATGCATGAGGCACAGAGCTCAGGGAAACATGTCTTAATAATCACCTATTAAAACAGCCTACGGTCGGAAAGTTTTCTTCGCTTGATAGGGTATTAATAATCCTCATTTAAGCCAAGCGCTACCTGCTAGCAGGGTACACTGCTACCTGCTAGCAGCCTGCATCGTATCAGCGCTCAAAGCCTCGCCACAAGGTCACTTCACACGGCGACAGCGGGAACCAGAATGACGTCACACGGTGTTTTTAGCATTCATACGTAGCCGTCGCGTTTTCGCGAGCTTGAAAATTTTCACTTTTCATTTAATCGCGAAAATTAGATATCGTCAATTTAAAATCTAAAAGCGTGAAATACCTACTCCAGGAGTAATAATATTTCGATTTAGGCAATAAAAAAATAATAGGAAACCACCCTATTGTGAAACTAAAATGTAGCATTATAAATCCTGCAAGAAAGATAGCTGTATATAAAACAAACCGTAGAATACCATTGGTAGCGAAAATAGGCCTCAGTTCGATGCTTGAAGTAGTGAGGTGCATGTCGAAAGTTTTTGTATCCTTGGGGCTGTTCAAACAAATTCGCTTTTATTTAGAATTAATGTGCAAGCTATAGCTTAAATTGGCGGTGTGGTCGCAAATATTTATTTTGTAGATGATGGAGGGTTATTTAGGTTGTAAGCTGTCTGGAGAAGTATCTAAATATACCTGTGAATGCCTAATAGGCTCTGTGCCCCCCTAGTAAGGATAACTTCCATTTCAGACTAAAGGTATCAGATTTTATTCTTTTCAGAGGACGAAGAAAAGGGAAAAAGCTCGAAATCATTCAGGGATTTACCTCTCCATCATCAAAATAACCTTTAGTTTTTATCTAGAGGAGACATTACTGCTTTCCATTGTTGCTTTCCGATTGGAATTGAATGTTTGTCAAGGGAATGGAAGTAGCAAATTGTTTTTTTTTCATGATGCAAGAGCTGTGTTTTTATGAGGTAGCTTAAATAAGTAGCAACTAAAAACTCGCTAGAGGTGCTCATACATTCATTATCAAAAGATAATTTCGGATAAAATATCTGTTTTTAACGTAGGTACATCTCTACTAGAAGAGCATTTTTTTGCAAATTTCCATGGAATTATATGCTTCGGAGTATTTACTGCTAATGACCTCGCGTTTTCTAGGTGAATTATTGGATGAATATTTACTCGTGTTTTGAACATAGGCTGAAGACCGCGGGGTGAGCCAGTGCTGGGGTGAACTTGCTGAAGTGCTGAAACGTATGGAGAGATCAAATGTCACTTCAGAACAATTGCAGGAAAGGAATGGATGGCGATGAGGAGATGGCGTGGCCAAAAACCTGCTTACCTTTTGGTGGCACGATACATAAACAAGTAAGTTTTCAACCTATCTAAAGCAAGATTTTTAAGTGCGACTCTATATTCTTCACCTGTATTCCGATTGCAATCACTAATTTTTCAATTCTTAATATTAACATTGGTCTATGATCTGTGGTTGTGTATTCTCTGACTGATTAGGATGCTGGCTTATAAATTTATACACTTCCTTCCACTTATTCCTCCCTTATTTTTTCCACTTATCATCTCGCGAGTTCAATTTAAAATAAGTATCTTGCTTTTCTATTTGTTTTAAACCATTGCATCGCAATTAATGTCAGTAGTTCAAGTTATGACAAGATTTCCATTGATTTTTTTGCAATAATTCTGGGTGATTTTTGTATAGTTCGATATTGCTTCTTTTATATTCCTGTAGCTGGCGTACCTCGTCAAATGTATACCAGTTTTACTATAAAACAAACTTATATCATCATTAATTTCTATGAACAGTGCTTCGTCTTGAACCAATAAGTCTCGGATTTATTATTGGAAATTAGGTGAAATTAAACCTTGGTCTCCCAAAGGAAAGTGAGATGTATATATGCGATACCGGGAATTATGTGCGTGTGGATAATAGACTGAGAAAGCGGAAGTTTCCAAGAATTAAAAAAAATGTCGTTGTTGAGGTAAAAGGATACATGTAGATAGAAACATGTTATATTTTCTTGTTCTCAGTTTGCTAGCCATCCAAATGCACATGCAATTTCTCTCTGTTGGACTGAATCAATTGCTAACTGACAAAACCCATCGTTTTTAATTATGTGTAAATTTTACAAGAAGCGGAAAACACAGAACATCAAACTTTCATATATGTCTTCCCTTTCTACCCTTTTCCGTTAAATATCCTTGTGTACTTGAAAATTATTTTTTCTAGAAGTGAATTTTCGTTACAAAACTTATGGTAACACTTCCTACCAACAGGCGATTTCTAATATACCTACATTTAACTTGCGATTGCGTTTCAATTTTCTCATCATATTCAGCGATAGTTGTTTCAGCAAGATATATTCTGTTGCATTACCCTTCGATTGATAGTCAGATTTTTACCGATTCACACGTTTTCTAAAAATCATGTACACGATGGATGTTGCTAAGTTTGATCTCCTCAAACCACTACAGCTCATAAAAACTAAATATTGAACCATGCGAAACAAATTTAGGATACTTTAAATAGGTACGAACGGAATCGATTGAAAAAAGTCAAGAGCTTATACTTTTCTGGGATTAGGCTTCCTGTTAGAACCTTTATTATGCAATATTTTGTGACATAAATGCATATAAAGGGAATTGAATTTTGTTTTCCAATCTTGGGTAATGGATTGATTGCATCTCATACAAAGTTCATGGTATCCATGTGGGTGTATTCGTTAGAATTATCAGTTCCTTCGTAAGCCAGTATTTTCAAAGGCTCAGTTCTGACTTTAGCCTTTTCTTAATAAAACTGTATTGAAAATTTCTCTCTCATTTATTTCATGTTTTTATATTGCCTTTTAAAACAATTTCCCGATCTGCAGAATGCTTTTTGGTAATAGTTCAATAACATAATGGTGGATGGGTATATATAAAAGGTTCGTTTGCAATAGCAATTGTTTTCTACCTATTTTATGTGTGATATACGATAATGTGCGAGGTTTGCCCAGAAAGTAATGCACCAGATTTTTTTACTTTGACATTTATTTATTTATTTATTTATTTATTGCACATGATTAGAATTCACACATGAAAGAATGTTGTTTCAGCAACTCACCCTCTTTTTCCACGTAATATCCGTCGCTTTCTATGCTCGTCATCCAATGTGAAGCATGGGCGTGTATGCCCTGTTGGTACCTACCAATTCTTGTTGTGACCACGGAGACATTTCTTCACTGGCAATGAGTGAATCAACTCCTCGTCGTCCTCCAAATGTCTTCCACGAATGGCATTCATTAATGGCACAAACAAGAGGAAGTCAGGATCCAGGTCAGGACTGTAGCATGTCCTGTGTAATGGGATATCACTGTCCAACCCTGTTTTTCCATGCGTTCAGAAGTCCTCAAACAATTGTGAGGGGCCGAGCGCTACCGTGTTCAATCAAAGCCTCACCTGGGCTGGTATGGCGCCGAATCCGCTGGAAGCATCAAATTCCTCTAATGGTTAACAGATTTAGCGCCAATTACCAAGTCTTAATGCGTCTTTATAAGCAAATGGCAACATCAGCTCGCTGCAGCATGATGTGACAGCCGCGGATGGTCACCCCTACCCAGTGGCGGCTGGTGGTAATTTATCTAGGGTGTGCATTAGAGCAGATATAGGATGATTTAATTATATTATGTTAATCCTAATCCATGAGCGTCATATTTCGTCGTAATAGAATACATAGCACGCAAAACATATCACTGGTACACTCTACCCTTAAAATTGCATGAACAGAAATAATATTAGCATGTATGAAAATAATTATTCCCAACACACCTTTACAAGTGACGGTAGTTGAAATTCATTCTCTTTTCCTTACACCCTATGAGGAAGTAGTGTAGAAAACGGCTATACAGATGGCTCTGTAGACGGACTAGGATCATGGGCGCAGGTAGTGTAGGTGGCGGCTACACCACTACACTACCTGCTAGTCAGTCACCAAAAACATGCGCGTGCGCATTCGCATGATTTTGAGTCTGCTCCCATCGCCCCTTTGAACAGCACATACCCCCCCGCTTACCTCGTCCCGCCAGAGCTCCCAAAAGCGATCGCACAGACCGAAAATGCGCCCGGCATGATGCCACGGGATCGAACACTTGTAGAGCGGTGAATTCGAAAAGGAGATAGCTGTAGCGTTCGGAGGTTAATGTTTCTTGCATATGCAGACAGTACTTTTATCCTTCGCGATGCAAAGGAATAGTTTTCTTTTATAATTTATTCATATTTGGGTGTGCACTTGCTAACATGCGTATACGCACGCGCCGCCACTGCCCCTACCACTGCAAATCTTGAAGCACCGCGAAATCGCCTTCTGATGTCCTTGTCCTCTCAGCCCTGTGACTAATCGTGCTCCTGTTGACAGCTCCATAGACTTAGCTCAAACGTTTGTGAATATTTCCTACAGTTTCTTCCTCTGCAGTGAGGAATGACGGCCCGCTGCTGGTAACGTACATCAATTACGGACGCCATTTTGAAACCGGCCTGCAGCTACGCCATCTGTCGGGAGAGCCAGAAATTTTGCATGCGCATTCATGAAACTTCACATTATACAAACTCAACGTTTCGAATATGTAAGTACCATTGTTATGGGCCGAGAAAAACATTGTAGTGCTTTACTTCCTTGGAAACCCTCGTATTTGCATTTATTGATTGGCGGGTAGGAGGAATTACTTTGAAGAGGTTGCCTTTAACTTATGACTTCTTACCAAAGTGCACTCACTCAGAATATGAAAACTGTATTGAGAAATTTTTATCTTTCTTGTTATTTTCTTTTTTTATGTATTCGTCGTGATTAAAAATACTCCGCCGTTGTGCTTTGTATGCTGAAATGCTGTATCTTTGACACAAAAAGACTAATAAACTTTTAGCAATGGTTGACCACACTCAAATTTAACATAATTTCCCAGATGTGGTATCTTGTGACTTTCACGTTATTTTGTTGTTAAAATCTACAAATTAGTATTTTTTCATAAATTTAGAAGGTTTTTGAAGTGTGCCAAATTTGAAATAAGTTGGGGATTGGCTTGTTGAAAATTTTACTTTTTGTGTGGAGTTTAGGGAGAATGATCCGCATCAAATATTTGACTTGATGGTTTCGTTTTGCAGTACGAGATGAACAATTTTTTTGGAATGAGGGTTTACCACGAATGAAATCGTCACCGAATATTCAACCTCTCATTAAAAGAACCTCTTGCTACCACACCTTGTTTTTATACCATTCTTAAATTCCAACGTAGATATAATAAATTACTTATAAATTAAAAGCATAATATTTTCTCCATTTCGGTGATGAATAAGTAGGAAGTTAGCTTATGATGATAGGAGAAAATTTTGAGCGGTTTCCCTCAATGCTTCTTGAGGGAATCGTTATATTTTTTCTAAAACTTTCCGCACTCTAATTTTTTTCGTATAATTATGATTGGTGGTGTGTATGCTTGGATTTTTGTTAGGTTTAAGAAAACGCGATATATGAAGCCTGATACCAGCCTTATTTTTTCCTTTTTATAATAAACTATAAAAATAATTTTGAGAATAAATTTTATTATAAAAGTTATTATGAAAATAATTTTGCCCGCACATGGCTCAGGCATGGTATCGGCTTACTCATAAATTAGCATGCAGACTTTTCTTAGTCGTTATATTGAACTAATTTGAAATGATTTTAAATAAATCTCGTCCTTAAACTGAAAATCACCACTTACGTTTCCCAAATGCGAATTTATATTTATCCTCTTGCAGCACTTCGCTAAACATTCCTATTATGTAGAACAGGAGGGAATTTTTTGGTGTGACAAGGTAAAATGTAGCAAATCTTCATGGTTTTTTTTATTGCTATTTCATTTGCAAGTTAATTGTTAAGGTAACCATCTATGAGTATATTTTACTCTTTGAATTTTATTTGGAGAATGACTGCCCGATAAAAATTTTAGAAATTGTTTGTGTCAACCGAAGTTATTTGATTTGGATGTAAATGAAATTCTTAGCATTTAAACGCCGTTACTAAAATATAGCTCTATAATTTTACGATCACAAGTTTTACCAAGAGTAGCATAGCCGTGAATTTGGAGACTATCAATGGAATCCTTTAAGCTGATAAGTGCCAACATTTCTAAGATGATGTTTGGTCAAGCAGTCTTACTGTGTTCGCACTCGTAATTAGGTGTACTTGTAATTAGATGTGCAAGAAACGGGGAGAATACCTACCATCCAACTAAATATTTCTCAAAGCCCGTACCCTTTATACAGTATTAAATGTAGCTTTGGACATCCTAGTGGCTGAAAATAGGCGTGGAGTGGATTGAAAAGCGTTGAAAATATTTTGTTTCGTTCCAGACTCTGCCAATGTTCAGTAACTCAGCATTTTTTGAGGTACTTGCCCCTTCAAAATCCCATGCAAAACTGGTTGTGTGTGACAACGGTATTCTTCCCACGCTATTATTATTAAAATATTTAATCGAGAGTTCAGAAGGTGATGCTGATATGTCAGATGCAGTTAAATCACTATGCTCAATCGAGGCAGAATGAATTCCACCATTGTCACTTCTCAGATTTGGTCATTATGTATGTGCATTAATAATCCTTTTTGTGATCGAAGTTTATTTGAAGAAGCACTTTTTATGTATATTTAAATAGCGTACTTAGATAATAACCCTCTCAATTAACATCGCCAAAGATTCATTTGAAGTTCTTGGACGTTAGTGGAAGTTTTGCGTGAAATTAATTTACAAGAATCGATAGTATCACTGAAATAAGCGAGACAGACGTGAGAAATACCTTTCACTCGCACTTGGAGAGTGATGATAGAGAGAAAAGTATGTTCGCAGCGTCAAAGACAGAGAGGAGGAGGTGAGGAGACACTGAACGATGGGATGGGAAAAGGGTTTCAGGGAAAAAACGAGGAATAAGTGCGTAGGAGGAAAGATAAAAGGGTGAGAGGGAAATAGGATGCAAAAGAAGGAAAGAGAGGGACCTTTTTTGGTGGGGAAAAATATTCGGAAAGACAGAATCAGAGTGAGAGATGGAATGGAAAAGGGAAAGGTGGTGGAGAGAGAGAGAAAAGAAAATAGGAGCTTTTTTTGGGATTAAAGTCTGCCACCGGCAGGAGGCAAAAAATAACAAAACTGCATGCATATATATATGGAGAGAGAGGACTCCCTCTTTCTCTCACGGTCGCTTGAGTGAAGGTGGGAGTGATAGTAGACCAAAAAAGGGAAGGAGACCGTTAGAAAAAGGAAAACACGGCCGACAACGCGCTAGTAAACACGAGGTGCACTTTTCGGGTCTACAGAGAGAAAATATTGCACTTCACAGCTCAAATAATAGTCTCTAGGTATGTTTATGCGTATTGTGGCGATTTTAACCAGCTTTACGTCGCAATAAAAATATTTTTCAGAAAATCCCTCCACTGAGAATGTAATTATTTTTCATTTAAATTTTCCCAGCCTCCGTCTCGTTTATATCCCTATCTCTTCTAACGCTTTCCTTCTCTTCCCCTGGTTTTCCATGATCATTTCGCCTCTCATTTATCCGTCTGTTTACTTAAAATTTTCCATTTTTATCAACCATCATCAAGCACAGAAAATGACATAGCGGATTGAAATGTATGGCTAATGGCACACTGATATCAATTCCATGAAATTTAAAGAAGTGGGCCGAGTGACGATATTTTCATGTTAAAGGATAGATTACTATGCCGATGTGAAATTACAGTAGTGTTTACACTAATCTCCATGAATGCTGCACTGAACTGAAATGGGAACGCACAGAAACGCCACCTATACGCACTTTTGATCTCTGCATTTCTTCAGGGTTTTCTTCCGCGTCAGTTTGTTTGTGGACAACAGTTTCGCTAGCAGGATAGCCAGGGAAACTGTTGTCCTCAAACAAGTTGACGCGGAAGAAAACCCTGAAGAAATGCTGAGATCAAACCATCGCCGCGGAAACCTACGTTCTAACATTATACGCACGTTTGTACGAAAATACTGCCAGGGAAGTACAATAGGCAAAATGGGTACGGCACTGCCTAATATATGGAATAATCATTATTTTAGGCTATTAGTTATTAAATAAGCTATCCCTTACATGAACACGTAGGTATCGAGGGTAGAAAGCAGCTAAGACGAGGCACTACATGCGCTCATTCGGAAATTGGGTTCACAGACTTGTCTAGGCCTTGCGCCTGAATATTAATCAGTGAAGATGCAACGCTCACATCCCGAACTCGGATCAGAAAGGCTGAGCTTCCATGCTATTATGCGCGTTCTACGCTGCTGGGCCAGGGTCGTAAATTGCTATTATTCGTCCCTCACATCACGTGTATGTACTTGCTTTATGCGGGGCCGCTGCACGTTACAGCGACCACTTAGTGAAGCAAGATTAATGACAAGACATGGGAGAGAAATATTAAACACATTGAAAAAGGTTCTACGGCATACTTACTACTTTAAATCATATTACTAATTTTATCTTCACATGGAAACTAATCACCTAAAGATGGATCCTAAGTATTAAAACCCAGATTACGACATTTTATTTTTTTCTTTAGTGCTGTAAAGCAGTCCTCGGGAAAATGAATGTGATACTAAATTCATTAATGTCTATAAGACAATCTATATGATTCGATCAAAAGAAAAATATAACTCTCCCGTGCTAGAGTTTGGTATTATTTTTGATGTCTCATCAGGGCATAGGCTCAGTTTTAACACAAAGTTTTAACTAAGACTAAAAAAGTCAATAAATCAATCAAATAGAACTATAGCAGTTTAATGCATATTATTGAGTCATATTATGGGCCGAATGAGGGGCAAAACTCACACACCAATGGATCGTGTACTTCCCAAAAAATAAAAAAAATAACCTTTTCCTTTCGGCTAAAATAGTTAAATTCTCTTCAAGTGATCAAATATCAATTTACATTTCAAAATTCATGTTTTTTACCTAATCTGACAGCCCAAGATTCGAACACTTTAATCTCATCATCAGGTACAACCCAAAAATTACACGACTATGCAACGCATGTTTTATCTATCAGCTTTTATCTCTCGTTAAAAAGTCACCAAAAAAACTCTATAATTATATTCACCTTAAACCAGCATATCTCGTTGGCTTCTACTATACGAGCAGGAACTATATATCTTTTGTATCAAGTCTATTTATATATTTTTAATACATGCTTCGAAATAATGAAAAGTCATTTATTAATATTTTTAGAATATTCCAGCTGGATATAATTGAAATTTACTATGAAAAAAATTAAACCGTCGATAAGCAATTCACAATTACCGATGAAGAAACCGGAGCAATGCGGAGACGGCAGCAGTGACGTAATTCCATGATCACCAACTCCTTAAATAAATTAAATCAAAATTCAGATCTCACGAAAACGTACAAATTTGTATGCCCTGACTCGTCAGTTTAAACGATAGAAAAAGGCGGCATTGTCATTTTAATAATTCATTTTTCCTTCTCATGCCAACCCAGACTCTCTTGGGAAAAAAACATTCGAAGGCGCGAAATGAATGTTTCTGCGGCTCGCGATGAGTGATGTGACCGATGCAGAAGCGATCGATATGACATGAATGCCTCCAATCGGATTCAAGCGCTCTTTGGCAGGGGCGCGAGAGCAAAAGGCCCTCGCATGGCCAAGTTTCCCGCGAAGGTGTCAGAGGGCGCCGGTGGCGCTTCGGGGGTTGGAAACATCAATGGCACGGCACGGCGCGTAGCAATAGAGGCGCCGCCGCTGAGTGACCAGTGAGAGGCGGCATGATCAGCAGGTAGTGAGAAATGAAAAAAAAGCAAAGCGTTTTGATTGAAAGCAGCGAAACGCTATACTCACAGAGAACTAATCCACTGATAACTAAACTTGAAAATTCAAGTTATCGGATCAGAATCTGAAATGCAATATTAAAGGGACTACACATAGGAGGCCCTATTCTATCCTGTAAAAGGTTGACTTTTATTACCACTTCGATCTCTTTCAAAACAATTTTCATAAATGTCGTCGGCTTGGCCATGAGTTAAAACCGACTCAATTTTTCCAATATATTGCAGTAGTAAAGTATTTGCAAATACGACGAATGGCCTTGAAAAGTCATTCATTTTGATAAATCACATCTCCATTAAACAAATTTTGCGTCAAGATTGAAGAATCCTCCATAGTAGTATCAGCAGGCAAAAGATATTGACATTGCAGTTTTTTACAAAAAAAAAATATGAGAAAAAAACTTTTGAGCTGTGAAATGTGGCTCAGAAACATAGTACCAGACAAAGGAGGGTGAGAACTGGGATGTAAAGGCTACTTAAATTTTCATATGGCTTTATTGCCGTAGTTGCCTAATCCATATAACTGTTCTTTCAATTAAACAAACAAATTTCAGTAGAATAGAGGGAATCACATTAAAATGTAATCAGAAACAATCCTAAAAGAGAAATGTCCACAAAACGTTTCCACCGTAGCACTATTTTTATTTTGGGTGATGATAAATATTAGTATACATTTCTTTGAATATTTCGAGCCATGAAGCGAAGTAATGTTTGAAATGAGGTCGTCGTTTAAAACGTCGTTTAAAACCCACTTAAGCTATAGCATAAAGGTAATTTCGCCATATAGTACTGCCGTAAAACTGACGAGAATTCATGGAAATTTATTCCCGAGTGGCAAACTAATTAGGTCATGTGACTTCCATCTTCGATGTATCATAAATAAGACACTTTGCATGCGATTTTCTCGTAAAAGCAGCTTAGCATTATGTGCAGACTTCTAAGAAATACAGCCTACGTCTGGTGGCGACGCTTCCGCCTAGAATACCCTTCCTACGACGTGCATTCATTACTCCACCCCCTTCCGAAGAACCCTCTTCCTCATGGAGACCGTAATACTCTGATCGTCTTCTCTTCGACCTTGGTGGTGACCACCACAATGGCAGCCCAAAGGTCTTTATTGATTTTTTTTGCAAAAAGAAGTAGTTCCATCATTTTTCCTATGTTATATACACCAGGGGTAAAGTTTGCTATCCATTTCCATCCCCCGATTCGGGAGATTCGGGTTCAAATCCTGGAAAAGCCAAATATGATTTTCATGATGAACTTCAGACTTAACAATTTTTCCTGTGAAATGACGTGACACCAAGACATTCCGACCTTTTTCCCGTAGAAATTTATCACATTGAACCGACATAAGGCCAAATAAAAAGCTGCGTTTGTGTCCACGTAATGAGGTCAAAAGGTCAAAGGTATCAAATAAATTTCAAATCAAACAAATTTTGACAAATTTCATCACGGAAACAATATTTTACTGCCTAAAATTAGACATCGAAAACATCACCCGCCTAATTTGACTTTCTTTCCAGTGAATATCTCGCCTCGCGAAGCATTTCTATTCTGTTAAATCGACTACACTAAAGCTACCATTGTAAGAGAGAGTGAATGTTTTTTTTTCGGTTGCGAGTCATTTCATTTTGTAGCTTCTAGTCCGGATTATCCAACCTGAAGAAATAGCGCTATATAAAAGAGCGGTTTTAGAAACCCGTTTAAAATGCGCCCTTAGTGGCAACAAAAAATCAAGCTTTAATGGGACGGGCCTGTGGTGTTGCTCTATGGTCCCCTTGCTTACTATCTACCGATTCGATCGATGGATTTACTTCCTCATAGGAAAATCCACTAGGATTAGTAGAAAATTAATGGCATATGTATGCCTGGTTTCGCTAATAGTAGGGCCTCCTTCGCTTCTATAGCGTTGGGGTGTTTTTCCCTCGTCCCTTCCCTTCCGCTCCTATCCCTTCCCAGAGGCGTCGACGGGCTCCCATCGCGGCGGCGCCTCTATCCTTTTTCCTACCTCTCCAGCCCCTCCCCGGGTGATCGGGCGTATAAGCCACGGGCTTGGTTCCCAGCCCCGGTGCGTTGTACCCTTAAGAGGGTTCACCTAGAACCCTCATAGTCTCTCCCCTTGCTTACTGCATACCTACTACAAAAAGTATCTACCCTACCTCCTTTTGAAGAATTGCAGGTTATTCCTAAAAGAACCTTTTAAATTGTTGCCTACCATTACATCATTTTATATATTTTTTTCTTCTTTAGAGTCCTTTCCTTTTAAATATTTTTTCTAAAATGAACTCGTTATTATAACAATGACTTTTTCAGGGACAGGCCCACCTAACTTTTTCATACCGTGTTTTGTCATCACCTTTTGTATCTCCCTCGTCCTCCCTGAATGATAAGGGCTGGCAGAGTCCCTTTCCAGCCCATCTCGGGACCCTGAATCCGGTCGAGAAACCAATTTTCAGACTCATCGGAGCACTTTTAATATCGTGCAAATCGTGCGATTTCACTATTTCGTGGATTATTATCGCGGCAACGCGCGGATATACGGTGTTGCGTTATATAGCTCAACAAAAATTATAAGAGGGAGTCTAGGAAGTCAGGGCCCACCAGCGAGCGAAAGCGAGTTCTACGACATATGTTTGACTTCATTTCCAAATATGGGCCCCTGAATTTCATACATCACCATAATCATTAGTTAACAATCCTAAGATTGGTTTGACGCAGTTCTGTGTTCCTCTCTCCCATCCGCTAGCATTTTCATAGTAACACATTAGTTCTCTTTTACCTTCTCTACTATCTGTCGTAAGTAACTCGCATTTTCCATGAAAATCATATATTTGACTGCTTCGCGAAATAGGGCCGATCTAGGATTTTTTCTGTGGAGGGCAAATGGGTCTGAAATAAGGCAAACGGCCCTCTCATAAATGGGATTAAGAATAACATGCAACATTTACTGTACGGAATATATTCTTCATCTCCAAACTCCGTTACACAGAACTAAACGACAGTAATGATAACGGGGCCGTATTAAAACTTTTGTCTATATAATAAGCATCTGTGGGGGGGAGGGGGGAACACGTACCTTCACCATGAATTCACCTATACTTTGCTATACAATATAATGTCAGGGTCTAAAAACAAAACATTTAACTGGATAAAATATTTAGGACTGAATAAGCGTCAGGGTAATAGTTAATGGGAGGTAAGTTGAGGATCTTAGAAGGGCAATTTTTTTGTTGAGATAATGGCAGGTAATGGTTGGTGGGGTACGCAATATTGTTGTAGCAAAGAGATAACTGTGTGAATTACTGAATCTATATGTATATGCTTATCAGTGATTCACTTGCATCCCTTTGCCGCAACATTATTGTGTACCCCACCAAGCATTACCTGTACTTATCTCCAAAAATGAAAAAAAATTGCAACTATGTCGCTTGACTTCTGAGGTCCTCATTTGATGTGAACACGTTCCGAAATGAACTCATTATTGAAACAATGAATTTATCGGAGACAGGCCCACCTAACCTTTTCATACTGCGCGGAAGGGCTGTGTCCTCAACTTCACTACCCTTTCGGATCAACCTCCTCCTCCCTGGATAAAGAGGGCGTGCAGGGTCCCCCTTTTCACCCCATCTCGGGACCCTGAATCCGGTCCCGTCTCCTCGCCCCATCGCACCCGCGTTCATCCACTCGAATCATCCAGTCATCCATCTCCCCCACCCTCAGTCCTCCCCTCCCCACTCACCCCCTCCGCCGTCGCCTTAATTTCAGTGCCATCGCTTTTTCCGATAGGTTCGCTTTACCCCACCCACTCCACATTTCATCTTCGGAAATATTTCTCCTTCTATCATTATTTTTCCCTCACTTTCAATTCTTATGAAACCCAACCTAAAAACCCATCCCTCCACCAAAGATAGAATCCGTCGAATAGTGCTGGATGGATCAAAATGTTCACGGCCGAGTTTTTTTTCAGTTGAATGGAAAGAAAAATAATATTTTATCGTAGAATTCCTGCGACAGGCGTTAAGTACCCTTCGTTTCTGGCGGAGAGAAAAATCGCAGGTCATCCCTGCTAAACGCTTTCAATGTCTGTTCCTTCGTCATCATTTCCAACTGGCATACTTGCGTCGTGAATTCTCGGTATACTCCTTGAGAGCCTGTTATAGCACAAAGCTTAAGTTCTCTACAAACTATTCCATTGTCTAAACGAAAGATTTCGTACCCAACGCCCAAGTTGGTCGCTATTTCTCAAACATTACGTGGATAATTACTATTGATAATAATGATGGCTTTATGAAAATGCATTCCACGATTGCATTTTTATAAATATATGTGCGTGCTATTTTAATTGAATAAGGCGCGTTTATTCGATTTTCAATGTCTATTTGTGTCAATTGTCAATAGTATAAGCTAGTCTAAGTTGCACTTTATTTTCCTTCTTCTAAAGAGGTCTTTATTAAACTTAATAATACGCTGAGCTGAGTTTTTAAACTGTACCTTGAATAGTCTCGTAGTCTTAGATTATTTGTAATTATCGAGAGACCTGCTATACTTTTAACTTGATCTTTTAAACTGTGTCAAAATCGATAATAAATTATGGGACTAAAGTGTTTGCAGGTTTCAACTCTTAAATCTCCTCTTCGTACCTTTTTCTGTATTTGTTAATTGAAAAATACGTCATGTACCCTTCATTCCTCATTCTGAGTAAATGTATGCATAATTATTATACTTTTTTAATTGGGCGAAGAATCAGGGTACTTTGCATCCATTGGTGTTACATTATAAAAATAGGTGCATTCCTTTTTCAAAAAGCATTTGCGTTAATAACAATTATTTAATGTTCGCTAGACAACCATAACAATATAATTATTGAAAATAACTCAAGCCTATTATCCCTTTGTAAACTATATATAAAAAGCACCTACCGTAAATATCCTATCATCTCTAAAATTCTTTATTATAATAAAGGAGCAGACAATTAGCAAAAAATCTTCAAAAACCTCTGCCGAAAGCAAGATATTAATGGAGCGCTTGTAAACTATATCTATAATGGTACCGTAAATCTCCTATTGTCTCTAAAATTCTTTATTATAATAAAGGGGCAGACAATAAGCACAAAATCTTCAAAAACCTCTGCCAAAAGCAAGATATTAATGGCGCAGAGAGCGAAGGACGTATGTTACATTTATGACACTACCAATTTCGGGGAAAATGGAATCCTAACATTGAATGCTAAGTAATGGAATGAGTTTTGCTTATATGCAGCGGTATGATCTAACGACGGATTCCATTTTCTCCTCCATGAGGTCCTCAGGCCACGTTCTATATTCTCGAGATTCGAGCGCTTCTGCCGAAAGTTTAGCGCTTGATCTTAGAATTCAAGTGTTCAATTCGGTGCCTTGAGGACATTCTCTTGGGGTGTGAAGATTATCCCACGAAAGCTGAACCGGTGTGGCGGAAGAAAAATTAGTTACTTCAGTGACACGTATCTGTATTCCAAAATTAACAATTTAATCATTAAATTTACGAAATCAATCGCATTTTCAGTTCTACTTAAAAAATGTCATTATTTCTCGTTTTTCCTTATAATAAAAAATAGATTTCTTTGGAGATAATTATGGGATAATATCCGGGTTTCATAAATAGCGTTGACTATCTTAGAAGCAGTGACAAATATGCATTCAAGTAATTCCTTGAGCAATTCAATTATCTTTTTTCTTCTTATTGCTTACATGAAAATATCAATGTGAAAAACATTTAAACGGCGAAAGAAATTAGAGCATGCGATAATCTTCTAACTTTATTTACCACTCATGTTCCCTCCCTATTACCTCTTTTCGGAATATTTGTTCCCGCATTATAAGGTCTGTCATATTTGGATATGGGGATGACATTATGTTTGCTCCTTTCCAATGAATGCCTTTCATATTAGTGCTACAAAATTTTTAAGAACAGAACATTAGGGAGAGGAATATATCACTAGGTTAGATCTTATGCACAGCCCTGTCATTGCTGAATATTATACTCCTCCGGGATTTAAATGACGCTTCCGCAGCACCCATATACCCGTCGTGATCATGTCTTAACATATAAATTAGGAATTACGTTACTAATTCCGATTTCCTATGCGTTAATAATTTTTTCCTGGTTTTGAACTCTCAAATCGTTGTCATAATCAAATAGTTGCAATGATAAACATATTCTTTGATGTAAAACCGTATTATACATATTCCCCCAAGAAAGATATTTCTTCGACTGTGCGACGATATTTCTCTTTAGTTCACTTCATTTCTTAAGCTTCCTTAATCAATTATTACCTAGGCCTACAGAAAAATATTTTTTGAAAGTTGTTTGAAATTTGATAACTGATTTTTATGTATTTTTCAGCGCTGATTTCAAAAATCTAATCCATTTTTGTCTATCACGTCAGGTTTTCTCACAAATTAGGAAGTATGTTTGGGTATAATAACAAAATATAAGCAATTTTTCACATTTTTTCCAAAGTTATAAAATTTTATTTTATTTATAAACCATGTTATAAACTACACTTCTAGTACACTTCCATTTCTCTTTAAGCTCATAAGTCCATGCAGGTCCATGAGGAATAGGGCGAATGGCTGATTGAATGTTAGGATAAGAAATATCCTTTTTGTAACTCAAATTGAAACTTCGCACGTTGCGAGAACAAAAATAGCAGTCATCGCTATGATTTTTGGGCTCCCTCCAAACCATCGGTATTCCAAAACGTAACGACCGCTTTTTACGTTGAAACCATTGCCTCAAATCTTCAACACACACTGCACAAACTTTGTGTGCGGCCTAAGGGTTATTATGATCGCCGAACTTTATGCCAAAGTAGGCGAAATTTACTTTTTCAGCAAGTGAGCCAGCAAGTTCATGGGGGAGGAGGACGGCGAGGACAAGTGCTGACATGAAAATACTGCTGGTTTCTCCTAATAACTCTTTATTTTATGTATGTGTACTATGAAAACGGCTAAATAAGCGTTTATGGGGATCCTAAAAACCGAAATTCAAACTCACTAGAGTGCTGAAATATTTATAAAAATATCAAAAACGGCTAAAACTAGACATACAGTTTGTGAAATAGCTGTGCGTGATGGAATTTTTTCTCTATTTTTCCGGAAATCAGCGTTGAAAACACTATAAAAATCACTTATTAAATTTGAAACAATTTTTATGTCGCATACCTGTTATTATCCGAAATAATATTTGGGAAAGGGATGAAAATGATTTAATATCCTCTTGCCGTTAAAAATAAGGAAGCGGTCCTTATGAGTAATATTATTATTAATTAAAATTATTTACTTAAGTTGTACACTCCTCTTTATAGGTAGATGGTGTTCAATTAAATGCATTCGTGAGGTTCTAGTAATTGCACCAAGAAATAAGTATAATTTTAGCATCGCGAAGTAGTGATTGCATCAGGTGGAATACTGCAAACCTATTAACTGATAATTCTGATTCAGCTGTGACAGGATGCGTAAATTCAGAACGTACTGCAATTCCATTGGTCTGTTTTAATTTAGGAGTGCAACATTTCCTTTATTTGCTCTCATTGTCATCTCCTGATTAATATTTGGCCTAAATTTAATCTTTTCGCGGCTATCAGACTTCATTGACAGGTCAGTCATTGCCTTCCCGTTTCATTTCGCGATCGAGAGAGCACGCAGTTAGTCATTTCCTTCAATCAGGGATCTAAAATCCATTCAGCCACGGTTTTTATTCCCCTTTTCCCCGGATTCCGTGGTAGTTTCGTCATTTGTCTCTTGCCCCGGTGGCCGGCTGTCGATGACGACGGAAATATGTATATATAGATATATGCCTCGAGCACAATGAATTTTCGGAAAAATGGTTCGTTTCGGAGGGAAGAGAACGCGTGAGAAATGATTGCTAATGCGGATGGCAGACGCGGACGGTTAATCGACGTTCAATATTTGCTCAATTTAACGTGAGGGACCTTTTTTATTCCGCTGATGCATCGCTTTTTCCGCCTCCCGTCAGCGGCGACCTCTTCCTCTCTCTCTCTCCCTTTCGCTTGATCGAGCTTCCGTCGGCGACGTGTTTGATTGCATCATCACCATCGCCGCTCGACGATTCCATTCAGGTTCATTTTCGGTCGCATCACATTGTTGTTGAAATTCGATTTCCATCTTCAGCGGAAACGCATCTCGTCTCTTGTGCATTGTACGCGAGGATTATGCAATGGGACTGCATTGTTGAAGGAACACGTGTGTTTCTCCGTGTGAAGGCATTGTGACGTTGATGAGCGAGTGATGTTTCGAGTGCATGCGATTCTGTTGTTATTTACCGATGGTGTAATATTGTCTTTCATGACAAAATGTGGGTGTAGAAATGGATTGAAATACTGTGGTGGTTCATTATTTGTTAGTTTGGCTGCTGGCGAATGAATTGTATACTTCGGACTGGAAAATTGTACTAGTGAGCCTAGTTATCCGTAAACAATGGCAAATTTTTGTTCATTAAGAGTGAGCAGGTGTTCATCAATATTTCGGCTTGGTATAAAATGCTTCGTTTTATACTGAAAAATATTTAGTTGGAGAATTGTAAATAACTTAGAATCAATGACTGCAAGCCTAGAAGTTCACAGCCAGATGTCCATATTTATGAAATTAAATTTATTTACATTGCCTAATATCGGAATAATAGTCACAAGGCCTTCGAATGGAACAATTTTACTAATGCCGTTAATTAGGAAACGTGTGTCTTGGATAAATGAAACAAATTAGGTTGTATTAAACTTATTTTTGCGGAGGGTGGCTGTTGACTTAAAGTACGAAGACTCTGGTTAGGGAAATTGTGTAGGTAAACTTAATTTTCCGCTAAAACATTTAATATGAACTCTTTGGGCTTCATGAGTGTGGAATATTCGTCAGTATTCACTTTGCAACACTTTGAAATAGTTTTCATGGGTAATTAGGAAGAGATAAAGGCAAAAGCGTTGTTATCGTATGTGCAAGGGCAAACTATCATGGTAGACATGCTCCACTCTGTCATGTAGGGTTAACAATTATAAATGACTTCGATAGGCTTTAGGTGTGACAAAATGAATTTGAAATAGGTATTTTAGGATGTTGGGTTCGATCACATACCTAACGTTGAGTACAGATGTGAATGCAATTACAATGGAGCACGCATCGTTAATTAGTTTTAGGTCTCAATCTGGACCTTATAAGGTCCATTTATAGCTGAATGTCCCATCTTTAATAACCTATGTATATAAACTCTTGGAACTTAAAAATGCAATGAATAGGTGATAGGCGGGCATCAATCTTGTGTATTAGAAAGTATCGGCATTCTTTATGTGATAAACTATTATCAGAAAGATCATGATATCTGTTCAATATTTGGAAATGTATGTATATTGGGCGTGAAAATTTTATCAGTTTTAGAATTTTCTGTGCACGTTACTCTGTTCCTGGAAAGGCATTTGAACGAGAATGTGTACTGAACTTCACCTTCACGATATTTGAAAGAGAATGTGTACTGAACTTCAACATCAATTACTTCGGAAACTTTTGGATCATATGTCGCTGTGCTTCAAGAATTACTAAGAACTGCAAATCGTTTTCGTACCTGGAAATCAAAGCTCAATTTGGGAAAATGTAAATACACTCTTAAAAGGTGCCTTCGTGTTACTGATGGTGTTAATATAACTAATCGTCTAAGTAAATACAAGAAAAATATCTCAGTTAGGGAACAATTATCATGGTTTTCAGCTTATTGGTATTGCTATTTTAATTGTATGTCGTGTATTAACAGCTGAACTAGATTTAGTTCTAGACATCGGAAGGAGGTATAACGGCGTGATGGGAAGGTGTTGTTCAGAGTACTGAAACATTGGGCAGGTGGAGTCTATATGCGTCCATGATTAAAAATGACCGACGTCTCTGCAGGACACCTCGTCAGAGCTAATATTCTTTTTATGTTTTGCGTCAATATATCTACGAACACAGGGGCGGATTTGTAATATTTCAGACGGTGTTGCTTTCCGACATTACTGGAAGCCATATGGTGTTAGTCGGCCATTGTGATGCGAGTTTTCAACGATCAATATTTTATTTTTAATCATATCGATTTCATAAACTGTGGAGGATTGGTGATTAATAATTTATGCATATAAATTACGAATTCAGACAAAAACTGACCTAATTCAATCAGGAAGAATTTTTAGCAAGAAGAAAATGTGGTTCATGAAGTATCCGAGGGATTTTCTTTTTGCGAGGCCGAAATGCTGGTGACCTAATTACTTCTGAGCGCTGCCTCAATCGGTTCGGTGCACGAGAAAATATTTATGAAATGTTGCTTTGCGCCTTAAATTTCTAGATGGAAAAAAGCATCGACGATCGATTTCATTTAATGACTCGCAGTCATTGTGCAGTTTACATTAATTTCAGCTGCCCGTCAGTAAAATAACGATGCAAGTAGAAAACATTTGAAAGGATTGGCTGTTACATTTTACGTTACATTCATTAGGAGTAATATTAGATTATTTGCATGCATTGAAATCTAATCCGCGTGATTGAAAAACTGGCCCACTGGCGGGTACAATTTAGGGTATGGAAAGAATATTTGAAAAAATTGATACATTTAAAAATAGATGACGTATTTATAATACCAATGATGTGATCGAATTTTATAATACGATATTATTTTAGTGAAACAAATAAAAACAGTTGAAGTTTTTATCTTTCGTAATATTCTGCTCCTTTACAGCTTAAAATTCTTTCCCATGAAGATCGACTGATTGAGATCAATGAAATGAAAAGAAAGGGTGCCATCTCTTAGAATTTGATAAATTTCTTTGTTACATTTAACGACTCGCAGTCATTGTGCAGTTTACATTAATTTCAGCTGCCCGTCAGTGAAATAACGATGCAAGTGGAAAATATTTGAATGGATTGGCTGTTACATTTTACGTTACATTTTCAAAGTAAGACATGCATTTACATACACGCACCCGACACATTCCGTTGGACTATTCTATATTCTCATGTGCATAATATTTCACATAGTCCATCCCTAAACTTGCCCCTTTGCTTATACAAACTTGGTTTGTCTAAGTTATATGGCTCGTTATAAGGTTCTATTATTATTTTTAAGGGTGGCATAATATTTAGTAGTCTGAATTAAAATTACCCTATTGTTATATCGTTTACATTACATTTATATTGCATGTACAATTTTAATTTCATAAATAAATTCTATCGCAATAATATTTTATTAAAATTTGAAGGAATATTTAAACCTAAACAGGAGAATTTATATTAACCTTTAAATTTCATGTTATTATAAGGCATTAAATGTTCACAAATTCGCCAATTGACCATTGCTTCACTTTCATTTGAATTGCGTTCAAGGATTTTGGATCCATTTAATTTAAGCAAACCTAAGAATATGGATGAAGTTCGCTATGAAAAAATATTTGACTTAACATTATTGCGAACTTGGATAATTCGATTGCCGGTCATGCGTGTTAGCTAATCACACCACGAAGACATCTTATCAGAAGGGCTTCGGGATAGGTTTTACCGAACAAGGTATTGACGTCACGAGTTCACACTGCTGTACATGTGCCGAAAGTTGCTTGGTGGTATAATTGGCTGTCACGCCTGATCGGCAATCGGGAGTTCCGGGTTCGACTCCTGGCTAAGTCGAATATTTTTTCATGGCGAAAATTCATCCATGGTGTATATAACTATGCACCCGCGCGCGTGATTGCGTACAAAGTCACTTACTAGTTTATTGCAGAGTAATGTTAAGAATATTCATTGCATCGTGCCACTAGTAGTACCTCAAGAAATATTCATGAGAGCCGTCGAAACCTGAAGCTTTGAAACGTTTCACGTCCGTTTTCCGTGTCTGCAGCAATGGGCATTCATTCAACTCAATTTTTTACCTAGTTCCCTCTGAGGCGTTGCTCTCCCTTTCCCTTTATGGTCTTCAACTATTTGTAAAAAAAAGATCATCGGGAATATATGTGCCCTTTTCTTTGTTGCCCGTGGAGAGCGCTCGCCGTTGTTCCGATGGAACTCGGAAATTACGCAAGGTGATTCCGTCCTGGCGATGTTCCGGCCCCGTAATCCCACTCCATTTCCGCACGATCTCTGGAGACGTATTAACCCGCCTCCATTACGCTCTCTTCTATTTTCAGGTAGCCAGCGGATGAGGCTTTTTCCCCTTTGACTCATTTTCGCCATTTTCTCTCTTCGTGCTCACCGACGTGGGGTGCTCACCTTTTGGTGGTGCAATGAGTCCCCCCCACCCTACTAGCGGCGAGTTTCTTTGAGCCCTACAAAGACTCGTTATCTATCTGTTTTGCAGACTCGAAGCCGTACGGCATGTTGTCATAAGGATCCATTATTATATTACCTAGTGGGATAATACATAATATTCTGAATTAGAATTACCCTCCTGGTACACTATTTACATTACATTTACGTTAGATTTATAGTAACGTAATAATTTTTTTACTTCTAATTGCATAAAAAATCAATAACAATAGCAATAATATGATATTAATTTCGTTAGGAATATAGGAACCAAAATAGAATAATTTACTTTTCCTTATAAATACAACGTTATTTTTAGGTATCACATGCTCAAAATATCGTAATATATATTAATAATTAACTATTGTTTCACTTTTCTTTTAATTTTGGCCAAGGTTTTTAGGCCTATTCCATCTATCTGTCTTGTAGACCTCACAAAATAGATAAGTTGGTGAATGAACCGACAACATCAACCTCGTTCCTGCTGATTTTTCCTAGGAAAATGGGAAGTGGGAGTGAAAAGATAAATCGGAGGATACAGTTCCAATTGCTCATAAATTTATAATAGAAAGTATTGTATACTGGCAGCTTTCAGGTTGTGATAGACTGAATAAAAATTGCCATCTGGTCCCATCAAATAAGAATCACTGCTTTGATTTGTTAGGGAAATAAATCGGAATCTCCAGTTTCATGTGCCAACACCGTTGTCAGGAGAACCATACTGAAGCTTCATGTTTACATTTAAAATATTAGAGGGGATTTTGTATTCCCGTGAGAATGTAAAAAGAGAGTGAAGATAAAATTTTTTGGTTTTAATGCATCATCAATGAAGGAAATTGAATTTTCAAATATTTTTAGAAGTTGTGTAGAGACTTATTTTATGAGTATGCAGATCAATATTTAGGGTATTTATTTCATTTGGTACATTAAAAAAGATCATGGTAAACCACTTTCGCGTGCACCGCTGGATAATCTACAGTTATTACCTTGAATTATGAATTTCGGTTCTTGAATTTACCTTCCAAGCTTACTTGATGTGGAAATTTACTTATCAATTTACGTGCCAATTGTATCTTGTAGGGTAAATCACGAAATATAATAAGTTTTTCTGATTATTTGAATATTGTGAATTTTGAAGCCATGAATTTATCTGCTGTAGTATTTATTCTTTTCTCTAATTTGGTGACTTTTTATGAGTCAGCAAGTGATGAACATCCATGAAAGTTAATTTATGAGAGGATCAATTTTCTAAGAAACGGTGATGTAGCCTAGGAGTCCATCGCAGCTCTTGTTGCCTTGTATCCAATGTTAACGTATAAAGATTTCGTTTAATTTCGCTGCTCATAGTGTAAATGATCATTGTGATTGGCATGTAACTTGAGAGAAATTTTGCCTTTGCCGTTCATAGGTGGAAAACATGACGCACATTTCATTTTCGTATCTGTCTATCATTTAATCCTATTACCCTTGATATTGTTACCTGTTGTTACCTGTGCTATGAAGAAGCCGATATAAGGGTAAATCCCTTATTTCGGCTTCTTTATGGCAACACCCGTGGTCATTCTTCACTGTCAATTTTTTTTCTCTCTAAGGTGTAGCTACAGAATCAAACTCCGCTACTTCCCTCATCAAATCTGGATAACTGCATTTTATCTCCGCAGCCGAAATTATTTCTGATAGAAAAACGATTAAAATAATCTTTTGGAACTGAGAGACATGCCAGATTTTTCCTTCTTGAACTCAAATAACTTAGTTTTTTTTTTATAAAAAAATATTTTTACAATTAGGAGACCTTCTGAGCCAAAACAGGCTCATCAGCAGGTTCTCCATAATTCATTTACAAGAAGTTAAAAACATCTAAAAACAATGAAAGAAACGATAAAAAACTTATGTCTTAAAATTAAAAATTAAAGTCCTCAAGTAGATAATTTAAAAGTTTACTTTTGACATCCGAATATGTGGTTAAACCATGCATTTCTTTAGGTAATTTGTTAAACAATTTAGGAACACTAACCACCATTTTGTTTTCACCGTATTGATTGAAGCATTTGGGGATTTTATATTGGTATAGATTCCTCTTTTCCATTTTATGAAAATTGTCTTTCAGTGTTTTGTATTTATTGGAAAAATAATTATCTATTACTAAAATATAGGTTAGAAGTTTTTCGAGTGGTAGTATTCTTAGTGTTTTATAGAAATTATTTGTTATTTTTATATATTATAATATTTATATTTAATAAGTTACTGTACTGTTTTCACGCAAGGATGTCCTTCCATAATGGAGTTCTTCTTTATATTTTAATGAGATGGTAGGTATTTTCAATAATCTGCTATCGATATTTTCTATGAGGTTATGGATCAGCAATAGCCATAATATGTACTCCTTAGCCTTTGTGCTAGTGATGCCGGAAGGTTATTGCAAATGGAAGATATTCTTTGTGGGAATCTCCCTATTTTAATTATATCAGATCGATACCACAGAAGTTAATGCTGAATTTGAATTCTCCATGCATTCTATAATGAAGCTATTAGCAATTTAATTCATGACTGAAATAAGATACGCGAGGATCGAATTAGTCAATCATTAGCTACTTGCATATTTCTATCTCTTTTTAGCAACATTTCTCCCGTCTTACATTCTATTATTATTAAAGCCATCAATTATTCCTTGAAAAATATTGAAATATACAAATTGCTACGATACATTATGAATCAGAAATAATTTTATAATATATGAATTAGCATTAAGGCAAATGCACAGACCGATAAGATATGAAAGCCTTAGCTGTCGTACAAATTGACATGTCTAAAAACATTTTATAAACGATGAGGTGAGCGATGATGGGAAGAAAGGGGCGCCAAATCATTTGCCACCTTTCACCTTCATTGCTCAATTTAGGCCTGAATTTCTTTGTTCATCTTACACTTCAGAAATCCTCGGCATTTAGGCCAATGGGGAGACCACTACGATATCCACGATCCTAGCCGAGGTGCAAATAGCCAGGTATAAAAACATTTTAAGAGCGAGAAATTCGACTGTTTTAAAGGTGAGAGATGATGGGAAGTAAGTGGCACCCAATGATTTGCCCCCCCTTCATCTTCATTGCTCAATTTAGGCCTTAATTTCTTTGTCCATCTTACGCTTAATTTCTTTTTCAAGATAATCCTTTGAAATCAATTTCTCTCCTTCAACTCTCGGCACATCTTCATTCCATCCCCTTTCCTTTTTTCTGGCTCCTTTGACCCCCATTCTTCAATGCTCAGACACCCAGCTAACCCCTTCAACCTCCCCTCTTCCCCCTCCCTCCGCTCCCTTCCCCTATTCTCCCCCACCCTCTTACCTCCCCTCCTCTTCAGCGCCCCTCTCACCTTCCCAATCTTCCATTTCCATTATCTTGCCCACATTTCCTGCTCCATCTGGGTAAGGGACCTTAAACCACCATCTCCTCCCCCTCCTTCATATACTACATATCAGCCAGGGGGCGAAATTGCAGGCCAAGGAGTACTTGAAACACAAAATACCGCTACCAATGTATTAGAAATATAAAATACAAAATACCGCTCCAAATGTATTTGAAATACAAAACAACGTTCCAAATGTGTTTGAAATGCAAAATAAATTTGAGTAGAAGTAGAAAATAGTATTTTAAATACATTTTAAAATACAAAATACATTTGTATGGAAACAAAGATATCTTCAAAAAAATATAACCTGACTTGTCACGTTATGAATGATTGCAAACATGAAGGAAAAGATTCTAACGAAAACGAATTAATCTCTGAAGCATCATGCTACTGAAGTGTTATCAGAGCTACTTCTAAAGTATTTTTCAAAAATTTATTTTTTTAGGATGGGAAAATACAAAAAAATGTGTTTATGAAATGCAAAATACAAGGTATTCCGGTCGCGTATTTGAAATACCAAATGCAAATTAAAATTGTACTTAAAATACGTATTTTAACATACAGTGTAACCTCTGTTCACGGACTTTCCTGACTTACGGATTCCTCTGACATAAGGACAGAATTTAATTCCCCGGCAAAAGGATTGGTATATCAATGAAGATAGCACTTCTAGTAAATTTACTCTTCCACGTGCGGACATGGACACTTTTTAGACACAATTTTACTCTTTTACGGATACCATCGCTATGGTTTATATAACCAATCTCTCAAAAAATTTTCGTTCTGCTGGCTTAAATTCTTACACGATCATACTTGCTTTGGTAATATTAAGCGTAAAAATGAGGGTTTTCTTTAGGTCACCTCCGATTTTCGGATAACTCTCACCTTTCGACACATTTTCTAGGACCGCTGGTGTCCGTAAACGAGAGGTTTCACGGTTTCACTGTGCTTGTGTTCGAAATACTGCCCTAGCCCTGATCACACCCCCACCCATTCGCCTCCCTCAAATTCCCTCACCTCTGGCCATAGCTCGCCCACCTCCTCCCCGCTCCCGCGCTTTTGTTCCCCTGAGAGCAGAGAGAGATGGGAAGGCGAAACATCCTTCCTCCCACCCCCCCCTTCTCCTCCTCCTTCGGCCAAAGGGACGGGACCACCCCACCCTCTAAACCTCCCCTCCCCCAATGCTGCTGGTATCCAGGAGGTTTTTTTACCTCCCTCTCTCTCTCCCACGTCTTTTGTTTTCCTCCCCAGCCGGCCGACCTCTCATATCCAGCGGAGTGTCCCCAGTGATTATGGTGTTTTTGGAACCTTCACCTCTCTCTCTCCTTGCCCACTACCCTACCTACATTTTGCTTCAGCTACAAGCGCCTTTTATCTCTTCCACGACCACGCTCCCTCGGTTAACTTGGTATGTAACGGCCGAGTCACATAATTTGGACTATTAAGCGCAAGTGTGTGGGCTCGTAATGGATTTATTGAAGCGGGTCGAGTGCTTTGAAATCAAATCAAGTATCATGGAGTGGAAATAGATTGCATTGACCTATGGAGGCTATAATTAAATATTAAATGGTTAGAAATATGGTATTCCGCATGATTCATCGTCGATCGTCTTGTCTTTTACGAGGGGCAATGACCCAGATTTCTCGTCCGTAATGAGTGTTTCCCTAGACTGTTGATGAAATACTCCCGGAGCTTTGCATTAAGGCCTGTTTACACGGTACATTAACACGCACGGGTTAATGTCTAAATGTATGAACGCGAGAATGAACGCCAAAATGCACCGTGCAACCACCCAACTTGTGCGAATGCATGCACAGAAAATAGAACCTGCTCTAATTTGGTTCATCAAAATCATTCACGCAAACGTTCATTAGCTTTTACGTGTTAATGTACCGTGTAACCAGGCTTTTAGAGAATATTTCGTTCATAGTCAAGCTGCTTACTAGAAGGAACCTAAGTTCTTGAATGAATTCTCATTCAAATTTTGATGGTCGTATCGCTTCGCTTCCAACTTTTTTAAAAGAGATTCGAAGAGGTCCACTGCGAAATGAAATTTTGCACAGTACTGAAATAATACAAAATATTCCGGTCGTTCAGGAGATCTCCGCCTTTTGAAGAAACTGCCGCCAAAAGAAGTGTGCTGGCCACTAGGTGCAATTTCACGTATCGTGACAAAAGGAGCGTTAATGAAAGATGTATGGTGTGGCAGCAAATATAGGTACCGAAAGGGGAAAGAAAATATGAGGAACTTGAGTTGATGAGAGTAAAACTGCGCTAAAGTTTTAGGTTGATTCTGTATTGGAGCGGAGTAACAAATGGAGAGGAAACCTGGACGTTGAGAAAGTGTTGAGGTGGATGTGAGTAGGCACAAGACGTTCGCGATGGGTGAAGGAGGTTGGAGGAAGCGAAGGTGAATGAATTGTATAAATAATGGGGAAAATGATCGACGTTGTATATATTTACAAGTGGATATTATGAAAATAAATGGAAATAGATGGTTAGCAGGGAAATAGGTTAGAAGAGGCTCAAATCATGACTTTTATTGCCATTTCTGGCGTATTTTAATCGATTTCCAAAAATGTCCGCAGCGCGGCGATGTGTTCAAAGCGATGCACGAGCGAGCGAAGCGAAGTGCACTCATTTTCACTATTGGCTTCAGAGTATTTACTTTCGCGTGGAATTGTAGTGAAAAGCTAAGACTTTGATGGATATCGCGATTATATATTTGGGTCAAGAATCCTTATAAATCTTATTTCTCCCTGAAATTCGGGTCGCTCTCCCGGTCAGTGGTGTGAGCGGTGAATTCTGTAAACCTCTTTCGATGTGTGGTCTGTGTCAACTCATCCAGAAGCAGATTGAAGAATCGTCTATTGTAATATCCGTGGCTCTATGGAATTGATCGTAGGAGGTTGAGGAAATAGTGAAAATTGAGGAAGGTGGGAAGGATATTGCTTGACAGAGACAGGAGACGGAAGAGAAAGACAACAAGATGCATGATGCATGTTTTATATGTAGAAAGAAGGGAAGTTATGCCCCGTGTGTGTATTTTGCTTTCCCTTGAATACTTCTAGACATTTAATTCGTACTTCCTTTATTTTGGGAGATTTTACTTCTATTTTTACTTCAATTACTTTTCCCTAAACATTCATTTCAGTGTCTCATGAAATGGACCACCCTTCCTGTCCACGCATGGCGCGTGGACCATGTGGTGATCTTCAATACATTTTCTATTCCTATTTACTATTTACATTTTCTATCTCTATCTACTTTATTGCTCAGTTATTCACTTTGTCTCTCTGTTTCTTCTTTGCTCATCAACCATCGAATACCCAAATCCATCTTACAAAGAGATTTATTCTTTTCTGATCAGATTTTTCAATGACTCATGCTTCTTACCCATCGGGTGTCATCGCCCTCAGTTACGTTTTTTTTCTCATGCTACGTACTTGTCTCCAGTTACACCTATGTTCTCTAAAATAGAGTGGTGAACTTTTCATCATGCATGAGGAACGGATAATGCTATTTAAGTCTAGGAATGCAGTCCCGGTGGTAGGGAAAAAGTATGTTATTCCTGCAGTACATCTTTTCATTGTAAACTTATTTCAAAAGGTAGGTGAATTAAATTCTTCATTATTAGGAACTAAATATATTCCCCTCATTGTTTGCCTCAGTTTCTCCCTCTCGCTTATCAGCTTTTACGTCCGAGAGACTTCTGCGAACTTCACCTCAGCGTCGTCAACAGCATATTCCTCTCGCTACATGAATTCTCTCTCTCTTTTCCTCCTCATTCACGTGTCCGTAATTCCCTCTCTCTCTCTCTTCACCTCTCTTTATCCACGTTTGCCATCCTCAGAGGAGCAGGTCGGGGGAAGGGGGTGTTCGCGCGGCCAAAGGTATTCCAGGAATGCGATCAATAATGGCAGCCACGGTTTTTTTTTAAATGGGCCTGAGGGAGAGATAAGAAAGGAGATGGGTTGGGGGGAAGGTGGGATCCGGGAGTGGAGGAATGGGATGGGGAGGAGGATGGGAAAAAATATAGGAACGGGAGTATCACGAGACGGACGTAGTGCATATTACTCTCTTAGTATTTCAGAAGGCGCGATACATGGAGATGGATTTCTAGGCTGCCGGTAGTTCAATGTATCGAACGTTATCTTGGCTATACTCTATCTTAATAAAAGCGTGTTCCTCGTTTGCATGGGACCATCCAAAGTCATACGTCGTTCCATTGGCGGCGGGGTGAAGCCTGCCAAACCGGAGGTCGCGGGTTCGAGTCTTGGGTACGTTGCCCCTATCCAGGGCATGTACCTTTAATTGTTAAATTTTATGAAAATCCCGATGTAAAGGCTAAGTAGCGCTGTTTTCTGTGTCGTAGCAATAAGTGAATAATTATAGATACTTGCGATCATGTGAAATACAATGCAGGTTATGAATTTTTCTGAAAAAATATGAAAAATATTGGCATTTGTCCTAACTTTGGCAGTTTAGTTGGGTCGAGGATTTTTGAAGTTGACGTTGATTTAAGTGAAAGTTGAAGCTAATATCTGATCTGTCTTCATTTTATTTAAACTGTTTCATTCGTACTTAACTCATTTAAGGCGGCATTTTTAATAGTCGATTCACAGACACCCACTTTTGGAAGAATTATTATTATTTATTAGCTCTATATAGTTTTATTGGCGGATTTGTGGTGAAGATTTTATGTTGACGTTGATTTGAGTGAACTCTGAAGCTAATATCAGGTATTTTTTAAATGGATTAATGCACTTACATTCAAACTTGAACAGTCCATTTATGGAGACACGTTTTTGAAAGTTTCCGAATACCCAAATTGTGGTAAGTAATCCATATCTCTCGCAAATGTGGACGAATTATTGCTTTTCACAAGGCCTCATGTAGTTTCATTGGCTAAGTTTGGGCTAAAATACCAATATTTTCTACACATTAAGCAATGTGTATTTAAAACATTTTTCAGTTTAGATGTTATAATACTTTATTTTCAAAAAAATCTGCTAAATATTTCTTTATGATTAGCCAGGCACCACCTTGTGCTAGAGTACAGAAACATTCTTGACCGTTTGGATGGAGTGCGTTTAGTCTCCGGGTTTAATGCTGGACCGAACTGCTAATTCCACTTTTGATGTAAGCGCAAATGAAATATCATCAGAGTATCTCGCAGCCCACGCTCAAGCAATCATGAAATTGACGCTTTGGAATTCCATTCATGAAAATGATTGCAGGTGGGAGTAGATCGGGACGAGTTTAAAACAATCGTAATGTTTCACTTCGTTTCCCAAGTTCTGGGTAAAATATTCAGTTCATGCTCTCAACGAGAGGTCAAAAGATTTCGCAAAATTGACCTACGCATAATCTGTATCGTATCTGGAGCACTGGGATGCCTGGAACTGAAGCTTTGGCCTCGGATTGCATCGTGTTATGCGGTCATTGGGGGGGGGGGGGGGGAGGAGGTGAATTCCATGTTAGGATGAGAATGGAAGGGGAATATTCCAACGTTTGATCCCGTTGTGTGCGGACGCAATGTTTTATAATCCTTCTGCGAGAGGCTCGGATTCCGGGTTTTTGTTACCAGCTATTCAGTGCCCAATCTGGAGTTTGCTAAAAAAAAATGTCCGCCGGAATGGAAGTGAAATTGTAGGAGGGATGGGGATCGGGAGAAAAAACAATGCGTACCGTTGAATCCCGATTTACAACGGACGAGAAAATGTTAAATTAAAAGCTCAATTTGGATTTAGCGTAAGCGGAAATCCTGATGTTATTCCCTATGATTCACATGCCTCCAGTTCGCCACACGTGAAAATTATTTCGGTTAATTCATAATGGACACGATGAAAAAAATCGTTTTGAAAACAAGCTACGGTTGCTTTTGCCATGATGAATATATAATGACGGAGGTAAAATTTAAGGTCGTAGTGGTTTACCTGGAGAAAAAAGGGATGAATGACAACGCAAAGTGCCTCATTGCAAAAATTTCAAGTCTTCGCTTCTTCCCTGGGGGATTTTATGGGACTGTACGTGTACGGTTGCCGGGTGAACACCGTTTATATTTGTTAACGAATTGTTTTTAAGTTAGTGTGGAAGTACAATTTGGGTAGAGTTTGATTATTTGACAGTTATCAATTCGGTGCTGCATTGCTCTTGTAAGGATGGATACGTGTCCGGAAAATTGAAAAAAATGTCACAATCATCAGAGGAGGATAAGTATTAGATTCACACAGCAAGTTTTAGAGTTTGACTTTAATGAATTTTTAGAATTAGATATCTTTGCAAAGAAAAATTGCTAATGATTACAGGCACCGAATTACGGTTTATCGCAATGATTTTCAGTTCATCAATGCTTACTTTCGTATAGAAGACAAACCAGGCATACTGACTATGCAAAACATTTCCCATTAGCCATTCCCATTACAAATATTGATGTAAACACGCACGAATGGGACAGTGTAGTGTAGAGGGGCAAGAGTCCGCATGGGGCAAGATTACTTTTACGAAATATTTTTCTAAATGCCGGGACCATGCCACTTTTAGTCAATCAGTTTCATTTACGTGACCGAATGTAGCAGAGGGGTGCTTAGAGTGGAAGACAACGGTCGACAGAACGTGAGTTTTTCTTATTTTTCATTTTTACGCGACGCTTATCTAAATTGTTGGACCGCGTAATTCTTATCTGTGCTTTGGGCGTTCATTTAATTACTATTTTTGCCCAGTGATCCTTTGTATACATTCTTTGCCTTGAAAATTCATGCAGTTATCTGGCTTGCAGCTCACCATCTAGTTGTGTTTTGCCTTATTATGTGTAGGAAGTGTCATTAGGGTAAGAGTCCTGGGGCAAGTGTCCGTGTGACGACCCTCCCCCCACGGGCGTTGTCTCCTGCCCCGTTTTATACCATTGCTTTTTCTAAGAACTCATAGTTTCTGTTACAAATAGAACATGTACTTTGTTGATAATTGTATTAAAAGAAAATGCGGATCTGTAGGAGAAAAACCTTTCGGAAAGAATGTGGACGGCAAATTTTGGAGGTAGCTACACTAAGAAAGAGCATTCCATACATTCTATAGCAGCTGGTATAG
Organism: Ischnura elegans; assembly: GCF_921293095.1. Lineage (NCBI taxonomy): Eukaryota > Metazoa > Arthropoda > Insecta > Odonata > Coenagrionidae > Ischnura > Ischnura elegans. Next base: position 38,063,940 of record NC_060247.1, read on the forward strand.
AAATTGATGAATTGTTTCTGCGTAAATATTACTTAATTTCAGAATTTTAGGTGCGTTTTATTCGTACATATGCATTATACAGCCGCATGTCTCTCCTGAGAGCATTAGACCACATCCAGAAGTATTCGTATAAGCCGCGTAAAAAGTCAAAGCAAAATTTTGACATTCTTACATGTTTTCTTACACCCAGGAAATATACATGAAGATACATAAAAATAAGGCTTAGAGTTGCGGTACTAAGCGACGGTTAGTGGACGGCAAACTGGCATTCGCTTCACCGGAAAAATCTGATTATCACTGTGGAGTTTGTGGTAAATCGTTCTCACATCCACCAATAGGGTAGTTTCCTTCATCAAAGAAACCGAAAGGCATTGATTGCGATTTGTTACCCACCATTACTGTATTTATAATATACAAATTATTTCGTTTTAGAAATACCGGTTTAGACGAATGGCCATGGTCCATTTTTATCCTCATTTGAAAAGGGCCAGATTGGCGCCCATGCGATGCCACTCCACGTGACGTCACAGGGACCTAGTTTCTATAGGAGAAGATAGGAGTTATACATCGTCTGAGATTACCAATGCATGCATGAGGCGCAGAGCTCAGGGAAACATGTCTTAATAATCACCTATTAAAACTGGCTAAGGTCGGAAAGTTTTCTTCGTTTGATAAGGTATTAATAAACCTTTTTTAAGCCAAGCGCTACCAGCCAGCAAGGTACTCAGCTACCCTCTAGCATCCTGCGTCCTATCAGCGCTCAGAGCCTCGATCAAGGTCACCTCACAAGACGGGAGGGGGAACCAGAAATACGTCGCACGGAGAGATTTCCTTACCCGTCGCGTTTTCGCGCGCTTGAAAATTTTCACTTTTCATTTAATCGCGAAAAATAGATATCGTCATTTAAAAATCTAAAAGCGTGAAATACGTATTCCAGGAGTAATAATCTTCCGATATAGGCAATAAAAAAAATAGGAAACCACCCTATTGTTGATTGAGTCGTTTGTAATGAATGTAACACATGAGGGACAACATATTCTGGAAAGTAAATATTCACATGCGAAAACTGTGATTAGGACTCTTGCCCCATAATGGGTGGACACTTGCCCCACATGAGGGGCAATATTCCCATTTGTTTTTCTCTTACATTTTGATGAGTAACGGCAATTCTGTATTTTTCTGAAGCAATGGAGGATAATATTATTGTAGTATATGTAACTCCGAAAAAATTGTGTAAAAATAAACATTATCGTTTGAACCTGAATGCATAACTTTACAATTGTTTGTTAGATGCGTACTCTTGCTCCTCATTCCCCTATTACAGCAATTATCGAAAATTCGATGGTTCTATTTACGAGGTGCACCATCTAGGTCCTGAAGTGTGTTCATCACCTTTTTGACGATGTGGTGCTTCCGTTTATAAATTTTTAGTGAATGTTCTGCTGATATCATATTATATATTTTTAAGATTGTCAGTGGGAGTCTTACCTCAAAAGTAGTTTGAAAATTGCTACCTTATTGTTTAGCAGGATAGTGTGAAAGATTTTCAATAGTGCTCTACCATTTTTATCATATCGCTCTCCTCAGCACACCTTTATAAAAGCTTTTGTGAAAAATTCATAAACATTTGCAGAATTTTACTGTCGCGCTAGTCTTCTGAGCCCATCAAGCATTGCACGAAAAAATATTAATCGTTGAGTACCTGAAAATTCTAACCTGTGACTTTATGTTAGACCGATCTTTGTGACCGTTCGTCTTAACTTTCCGTTTTGCAAATATTTATATTATTTGCAATTTGCGAAAGGCGTAATTTCTGAGATCCAGGTGCCTTCCCTTATGCTCCCAATGAATTCTCATCTCTAGCATATTTTATTACTGCGCGTATGAAGTCCTCGAAGGTAATCACTATGACGATTTCATCAATTTTTTCTGTTCTCCTTTGTTTTGGTTTTCATTGCGGTCCCAAAACGTCATTGTATATAAGGGATAAAAATACATCGGGAGAGAAATCGAAAATTGTTTAGTTAACCTGTTCGCTAATAAAGCGCCTAATCTTTCATAACTTCGGAGCGTGATAGTCACATAAAAGTAACAATCGTAAAAGACACCATTTCTTTAAAAAAAAAATGGCCCAGCTATGTTGCGTTACGGGAATATTGTATTGGAGCGGGAAATGGTGCAGAAGATAAGTATTCCGGAGATGTTTCACCGCTCTAGCGCATTCTTGGGACACTGCCGGGTCCATAGTCTCTTCATCTTGGGCAATTTTCGTCCTTGGGAGCCCCACCTCTTCCTTTATTCTTTTCGAGAAAGAATTTCGGTCCCGTACCTCACGACGCCACTTTCCCTTCACATTCTTGCTTCCTTGCTGCGACGAACTCTTCGCTCCGACAATGCCGAAATATCTTCTTCCACGTCTTTTAAAAATGAGTCGAACCCTCACGTTATCTGAATACCACTCACCAAACCACCCGTAATGCAAAAATTATTACCCTAGGTAGCGTGTTGCTACAGTTTATTTCACAGTTTTCACCGAAACGCCAGCCCTTGTTATCGTTAGTGGAATTAGTGCTAACGCTAGAATTTTTGTGCGAACGTGTACCTACTGTTAGAATAAAAATTGCGAAACATTTTAGTTTTTTTTCTTTGGTAATGTACTGGTTTAGTGTTTTAATCCTCGCAAAGGTTTTCTTTGAACACTTACGTCAGTCCTTGTTACCGTTCGTGTAGTTTATGATTAAGTTAGGATTTTTGGGCGAATGTGGTACATTTTGACCAAAAATTGGTAAGCATTTTTCTGAGATTTCTTCTCGAAAAATGCACTGGTTTAATGTTTCTATGTTGGTCAAGTGAGTTCGGAAGTTTCGAGTTTCTCTAAAACTTAACTAGACGTTTGTCTTTTCATAATTAAATGCTGTACATTTTGGGAAAATAACTGGAAAGGCGATGCGATGAACACATAGAGACCCGCACAAAGGTGTATGCCAGGTGAGAAGAAAAACCTCAACAGGGAAAATCAATTGGCTTAACCTAAACGATAATCAAGATATCAAGAATAGTCTTTTAGTTTTGCGGCACAGTCACGCTTTAATTGAACTTGAGGGCGACATAGTAAAAGTTCACCGTTGACTGTTATTCGGATTATCCCTAAAACATTCCCGAGAAAATGCATTATTGTAGACAATTCAACTCGGCCTCGGAAACTTAACTCTTGCATTTCCTTATATCTTATTTTTTTAATTTGAGATAGAGGAAAATGTTGTGAAGGGTTAATTCCACATACTATGAATAGTTTTAGATGATGTCTTAAGATTAAAATCTGCAATGTGTTTCGAAAAATAACAGCATTGGACCGGTGGAGCTGAGGTGATGCATCCAGGTCACGGGAGATTATGCTTCCTTTCCGTAATATCTATATTTCAACTCATCATCATCAATTGTCAACAATCCTAAGATTGGTTTGACGCAGCACTCCATTGTTCTCTCCCCTATTCGCTAGTCTTTTCATAGCTACGTATTTAATCTCTTTTACATCATTTAGAACTTGTTATATGTAACTCATATTGGGCCGTCCCTTGCCCTTCTTCCCTTCCATCTGTCCTACGGTTGTTTTCATCATGTCATAATGTCTCATTATGTGGTCAACTAAGTTGTTCCGTCTTGTGCTTAAGGTTTTTATGAGACTACTCTATTCTCCCACTCTTCTTATTACATCCTCGTTACTTACACGGTCGGTCCATTTTATCTTCATCATTCTTCGGTAGCACCACTTTTCGGATGCTTCCAATCATGACTTCTCTCCTGCTGTCAACGTCCAATGCCTCGCTTCCATAGAGCAACATACTCCATATGTAGTATCTGATCAGTGGCGCCGACTCCATGGGGCCTGAGGGGGCCCGAGCCCCCTCAAAGATTCGTTTGGGGGGGGCGGAGCCCCCTCAATAATTCAAGAAAATAATTAAGTTATATTATGCTTTGTGAAATCACAAAACTGTATTGGTGATTTTTATTTCCCATGCTTGACGATAGTTAACCTTTTAAAATGAATTCAACAATGAGTGTTGAAACAAATAATTATTAGGTTAAGCAGGTTAACTATTTGTCAGCTGAATCAAGTGGTGTGAATCATGGTAGTGTTTCGGTGCTGCGACACACTTTCAATTTAACCTCTTCCTGGGGCAAGACCTCCGATATGGCCCCCCCCAATATTTTTTATAAGTCGGCGCCCCTGTATCTGATGAATTGTTTCCTTACTTCTATGCTTTTATTCTCAGCTGTAAGGAGACTCTTTTTTTTGCAGAAAGCCCTCTTACTAAAAGTTGAATAATAATCCGTCAATACATGCCAAAAATGTAATGGTATATTTAAAGAACGAATCTTGACACATACACTCGTGTTTCCTGAAGGTCGGTTGGACAATAGCATCGACTGCGGAAAATAATAATGCGAAATTTTAACTGATTGAACTTATTATTTTAACTTAATGTCACGTCTTTGAAGAACGGATAACGACAGGTATGCTACCGTTTCCTGAAAGTCGGTGGGATGGAGGCATCAACCTGCGAAGTAACTCTAATGCGAAATTTAACTTTAATAAAAAAATATTTCTTGTTTTTTTTTAAATGAAAACACCGCCAAACTGTAACACATCGAAAAAATGTAATGTCACGTCTTTGAAGAACGGATCCTGTCAGATATGCTGCCGTTTTCTAATTCTCGATAGGACGGAAACAGCAGCTTGACAAAAAACGCGACCGCGAAATATTAAGTTGGATAAAAGAAAGAAAAAAAAACAAACGATGAATTATAGATGTACTGGGAGTTACGTCGGCTCCCTCAGTTTTCGGAATGACCGCCCTCTCGAGAGAGGTCGGGGTCGAAAGGTTACAGTGGAGAGGGGGAAAAGGGTGAGAAAACACGTAGAAGTGGGTGGTAGGAGGGTAGGGGAGCAAAAGGACGGCGGAAGTGCTTTTGAAAGTCGAAGAATGACCTGTTGATCCACAGTTGCCTCTTCTGCTGCCCATCCAGCCACGCCCCACCCTCTTCTTGCCTATCTATCCCTCCCTCGTTAAGCCCCGTGATCCTGGTCACCCCTCCCCTCCACACCCCTTCCCAGCCTCGCTCACGGGTCACCCACCCGCCCACCCCCTCCGCTCTCGCTTAGGCCCTTCCGTCACTACCCCTCCCAGCTCAACAACCCCCCCTCCTCCCGCTGACGTAATATTCCTCCTCTGTGCGTGCGCCCTCACGCATCAATAAGGACGTTTTACACGGGGCATGTCATTGCGCACGTTAGCCCCGAAATCGTTTTTGAAGTTGCGAAAATGCGAGCTCGGAATTATAGGAGGGACTTTTAAGGCCGCTTTACACGGGGCACGTACTTGCACTATCTGACGTGTGTGCGAAGGCGGAGTCAAAATTGCGTCGTGTAAAGCGGTGAATTGCTAGAACACATGAGAGAATGCGTGTACGTGGTATAGCAAAATAGCCCCTGTTCTAATTTCGTTCATGCATTCGCGCAATTCCACGCCATTTTAGAAATTAATGCAGTTCTAACCTGCGCAATTCCGTACCCCGTGTAAAACGGCCTTTATGCCATCTCGCGTACATGCACTCTCGCATGCGTTTCACCGCTTTACAGGACGCAATTTTGACTGCGCCGCACAGTGGTCCCAAATCGAAAAAAGCTGGCCAAAATTAATAACGTCGTAATTTTACCTAAAATAACAATAGAAGTGGATGTCCCTTACTGATTTTGATCGTATGAATCTGATTATGGCATTATTTTTACGATGTATCTTCATTTTAACATTTTTTGAGCTGTTATTATTTAAACAATTTTTAGAAAATCTCGATATAGATGTCATTGCGATTGGCGATAACTTGGTGTTCATGGAGAGCTTAAAATAGTATAATTTTAAGGCGAAAGATGTGCTAATTGATGTTAAAACCCATTATAGAATTTACGACATGAAATTGGTGAGATTCGAACCCGCGACCATCAGCATAGTCGGTGTGATACCAAAATCGGAAAAAATACTCACACCCACTCATTTTTGGCCTCCATGTATTTGATAAGTCACATTAGATGAAATAGAATGACTGATATTAGGAAAATTGAGGAAAATAATGTTCTAATTGCAATAAAATCGCTTTCATGTATCACAAAAAACGAATTAAAAAAAAATAGTCGTCCGATGTCACCCCATCGGACTCATTGTCACTCTGCATATCACTTAAAATTAGCAAATTTTCACCTCACCTGATAGGCTGACTTCGTTTTTTTGTAACTCCTGATGTAATTAAAATGTATGATTCAGTTTTTTAAATGGAGCCTTCGAAAGATATCTTCATAATTTATCATTATTGAGGATTTTCTTGTACGTTGCACACGGAATTTCCTCATGTCTATGTTCCTGGCCTCCAATGCTTCCTCCGTTAAAACTTCAATTGTAAGAAAGTATTCTTTGGAAATTGCTGTTCCATGTATCAGCACTTTATGTACCATGCATGAGCAGCATATAACACCAACCATAGTCGATGTACAGCTCAGCTATTTCAATGCAATACTGGCTGAAGGCTTCATTATTTATCTATCATAGCCGCAGGATAGAGATTTTAATATGTGATTAGATTTTAATTATTTTATTTTTAGTCTATGAACAAGTCTTTCATAGATACCTGTCGTGAAAATTGCAAATCACATAAATAATTACATTTCATACACATAAAGCAATTGTTCGTAGATTTTTCAAAATTATGGAAACGGTTCAAATATTTCTTACTTATTGATTATAATTTTATATTTACACGTAATTTCATCTTGTCTGAAATGAAATCCTGAATTAAAACTCCACTTTTAAAAATATGATGATTGAGATTAATGAGTGATTATTTTTATACACTGCTTATATACGCCGACTGTGCGTACACGGTAATCATTTGCACTCACTAGATGCGAGAGGGAGATATTGATATACTTCTGGAGGGAATTTCATTTCCTTCTGCAACCAGCTTTTGAACGTCTCTTTGAAATGCTCATCTGCCCTTTACCTTTGATTCCACTTTCTTAGGTATTTCGAGAAAACATTCTTCGCGCAAAACGCGTCAGAATATTTTTTGCATGCTTGATTTCATTCAGTCGAAATCTTGTTTTCAAATATTCCACGACAGATTCCTTCTTCTTCGCTTATGAATATTCTTTTCTCTCTGTATTTTTATTGTACACCGCAAGGTACGAAAAAATTTGCGGCACCCATACTTCAAATTTAACAGGTGTATTTACGGCTGAAATGATGAATGTGATTTCTAAAAGTAGTCTATTTTTAACCAATAATAAACCGGAAATTATGAGTTGACATTGAATAAAAAATAAACAAGCTTATATAGACTTGCCTCTGAGTTTCCGGCGCATCCTGAAATTTGAATGCCAAACATTGGCAAACCAAGTGCTTTAATTATCTGGTTAGGAGAGGTTTCTTGAGTTAGCCGTGTTAACACAGTTCGGAGCACAGCACTTGTCCACAAAGAAAGTCATTAAATAAAACTGAGTGGGAAATATTCACCACATCCATGCAATGGCTCTGGTGAGGGAGGCCGTCATCCTCATTCCATTATTATTAAAAAATGCACTTGCAAGATTCACGCTCCATTGGTGGGTTTAGACGACTTTTTCCCTCCGAATTCAATCCTATCTACGTCTATGGGCTGTTTAAATGATCCTATGAACAATTATTGGCATTAGGGAGCATTTATTTCTCTTATCGCCAATACCTTATTTCGGAATAACGTGCTGACAACGCTGTACGGCATGTAAGGGATCTCTTCTCTGTAAAAATATGAGGAAAGTTTTGCAAAGAAAAGCATCTTGTGGTTACTGTAAGGTTCTCGCATAGTGACTTAAGTAGTCGCTTTTGATCACTCATAATGTTTCTCATTAAGAGCATGAAAACCGGCCCTCATTGGTTTTATGAATATTTGAAGGTGAGTGCACAAACAAGAAGTGTGCATACGATAGGCGTTAATAAAACACTCAAAGTATGTAATTGTAAAGGATGTAGAATTATGCTAAGTATACACCATGCAAGTTTGACCACCGATACAGGAATATTTGAGCGATAATGCCACCGTCTCCCGCCGGCCAGCCGCCCTCAGCAGAGTGGTGCACCGCTCAACTTAAAACCCTGTAGATGTCGGATAGGCACGTATAGGCAAGATTTTTTTTCTCCATCTTGTTGTATATACTCTTCCTAAGGATTCAGCATAGGAATCTTCGAGGGGCACGGAGGGGCACAAAACTATATCGACACATTTGACTAAAAATAGGCTAAAAAATAGCTAACATTATAAATAATTAAATATTGTTATAATAAATTCTGAAACGAAGAAAAAATACTATAATATTGTAAAACAATATGCTAACTTACTGTATTAAAATTGACAAATGAATCCCTTGAAATTAAAATAGTAATTTATTAAGTTGAATTACCCTAAAATCGACTATTTCTACGCGTCGGGCGTTTTGGGCTGAACATGCCCATGTTTGACAGATTACACAGGTCAACCTAATAATCACACGGACCTATCAGGTACGAAATATTGTAGGCCATATCCTGTAGAATCCGAATACATAATTCAAAACTTCCTCGTAAAACGTCGAAAAAATGACTTTTGGCCAGCTTTTTTCGATTTGGGACCACTGTGCGCCGTCGTAAATACGTCAGATTGCGCAATGACGTGCCCCGTGTAAAACGGTCTATGGAGTACTGCCTATGGAGTATGGAGTGTACCTTTTTGGGAAGCGATCTTTAAAAAAAATTTAAACTTCAATCAGGCTTAAGTCCGAGTCTGGTAATAGTGAGGTACTTTTTAGGTGAGACATAAATTATTTAACTTTGCAAAAATTATATCCATGATAAAAACTACAAATGGTTAATTCCGCACTTTTATTAAAAATTCGACTACCATCGATGGGTTTGACATTCTATGCCATTTTCAAGGCTAAGAAATTTTTGACCTTGAAAATGACAGAATGTCGAAACCATGGTCGGTAGTTGAGTTTGCATTAAAGTGGGGAAATTACCATTTGTAGTTAATATTTTATCATGGATTTATCGAACTTCCACCAAGTCAAGCCTGAAACGATTTTAGACGCTGAAAAATTAATGTTATGCTGAAACATTTGGCGTCCTCGGAGCCGTGACGTCATTTCGTGCTATGTGTTTTCATAGGCATACTCTGTTCATGGGGGTGAGCCGAGAAATTACGTCACAAACCGAGGAGCCAATAGCTGAGCGTTTTCACGTGCTCAATATCGATGCTGAAGCAATGCATAATAAATATTCATTACTACAAAAACTAAGCAACAATCAATGCTGTTAATCGAAAATAATGTTGTCTATGATGCACTTTATGAAACTTGCCGCAGTTCAATTACAGCATTTTAATCCTACTCCTCCCGGGTGCAAATACAGTGAAACCCCTGACTTACGGACACCTCTGATTTAAGAACAGTATTAAATTTCCCGGCGAAAGGATATGAATTTGTGTAAGGACAGAATCTCTAGTATACGCACTGTTCTATTTACGAACCCTTTATAAGCACAATTTTACTCTTTTACAGACACCATCGCAAAGAGTTTTATAAAAGATCTCTTAAAAATTGAGAATTTTTTTAAATAAAAGAATTTAATTAAGATGGTTACACTATAGTGCATGCGGGGCAATATTAAGCGTAAAAATGAGGTTTTATTTAGCTCACCTCCGACCTACGGACACATTTTTGAGGACCGTTGGTGACCGTAAATAGGGGTTCACTGCAGGGGCGCAGCTAGGAATTAAGGCTGGGGGGGGGGGGGGGGAGGGTTTAGGTACAACTAATTCCGGGGTGTGTGGGGGAATGGAACACCTACCAGTATAAGCGGTAGGTGCGAGATTCATAAATGGCGGAATTTTAAGATAAATGGTTCAAAATGGTGAGTTTTACGGCTTTCTGAGGGATATTTTATTAATCCTAACACTCTTCTATTGGCGATATTAATCCGATTAAGTAAAATGGATTAAAATTAAAAATTTCTCGGAGCTCTGGGGGGTTTTTATCCCCCAATCCCCCCCTCGCTGCGCCACTGGTTCACTGTTCTCTATTCCTCTTTACCCCTCCCCCACCCTTATTTGAGCATTGCGCTCTTGTCTCTATAGATTAGCAGCGTTCCCACTCATTCCTGAGAATTAAGCGACGGGGGACCGCTGTTGTGCCCTCTGCTTTTTCTTCGTGACACCTTCAATTGAGTCCTCATCTGTTTTCTAGCAATGAGGGTGTTAAGCTAAGCGAAGCCCCTAAGAGCGCGAAAAAAAAATGAGTTCAACGTGTCGAGGGTAACCTCGAGTGACAATTCTTTTGTATCTAAAATATTATACATCGTGAATGTGACCTATTTTTCTGTCGGCAACGGCAAGGAGCATCGTACAACGAGAGGCACACTTGATGAGTGGGATCTCATTATTGTGAGGTCATATGATCTGCGAAAATACCAAGTTCTCTGTTTTTTTGTGATTGGGAAATTAGGATGGTGTTTACCCATACTAAGGGTATTTATCATTTTTTATTCTTCGCGCTTTTTATTTTTTAGATTCGGCAATACATTTTTTTTGTTTTGGAGGGTACATAGATGACCACACTAATTTTTATAGGGCATAATATTTAATCAAAGGAGTTTTCCACTTCTCTTTAATATGAATGATGTCGACAGACAAAGTTTTTAAAAATCAATTTTGCTCATTTCTTTCATTGCGATAATCAACATAATTCGGTATGGACTTTCGATCTAAGTACAGCCGGCCGCCCTAAACAGTGAGTAAAAATATATTTCACTGCTGATTTCCACCCCAATGGAAATCTTTTGCGGAATCTCCATGGCTTAGCCGTAATGGTGCTGCTATGCAAGTGGGTTTAGTCCATTCATGGTGATAGCTATCGTGGAAGTCATTTGAAAAAATGTATTATGACATTTTAAGAACAACGAGCCTTCTCTTTGATGATTAAGAAGCTTTTTTTGAAGGAGTTCGCAAAAGCTTTGTCGTCCTCAGTTAACTTTCCGTTATTAGTTAAAATTGATCATTGTGGCATAGTTCTCAGCAATGCATTTATCAGGTGAACTTAGTATGCATATTTATATCACGAGAAATACTTTTAATCGGAAAAAGAAGGGTATTGAAGAAGATGTTGGCTTGGAAAAGTGAATATTATAATATTTTCACCAATGTGTTTATCTGCAAGAATTAAGCTCACAACACCTGCAATTTCTATAATTTTTATTCCTGCCCTTTAATTTCTTATTTTTCGTACTCTTACGTAATGACACGGTATTTACCGTCTCAAACTCGTTCCACACTCTCAAACCGTAAAATAGCAAATCGAGCGTAACAGTTTGGGTAGCTGCTGTTAATTCTGTTATCTTCAATACTAACTGGTTGAGGTGGTAGAAAAACCATATTCTTAAAATAATCCCATGAGAAAAAAATCACAGGAGGTGAGGTCAGGGCTTCTTGGAGGCCATTGACGAGGCGAATTTTCACGGGCTGCTTGTCGGCCGATTCATTGGCTCGGGTAGTTGTCGTTCAGATAATCACGGATAGAAAATTGCCAATGTGGTGGTGCTCCATCCTGCTGGAATAGAAATTATTTTTCTTTTGTTCAAGTCGAGGGAACAGCCAATTATTCAACATCTCCAGATAGTTTTTCCCAGTTACAGTAGTACCGTCGCGTCGGAGGACAAAGACCTAAAACTTTATTGGCTGGAATGGCAGGAAAAACATTCACCTTAAGATAGTCACCGTTAGTTTGGAAAGTTGCTTCAACGTTAAACTCAATCTTTGAAATGAAAGATTCGTCTGTTTCTATTTAAGCAAGGAAAAACTTGAGAGTGTGGAACGCGTTTGAGTATCGGGTTGATATGGGTCGAGTATCTGGAGGGGGTCATACTGAACATTTGTGAACTTGTGTTCAAGCGAGAAAAACTTTTTAAAATATTCCTCATATTGATGTACAACACAAGTTCCTATTATGTTTCTTTGATTAAATACAAATTGTCTAAAGTTGCCGTGTTCATTTTGAATCACCCTGTAGTATCTTCTCTGGTATTCTCCACCTTTTAAGTAGCCTATCTCGCAATACTCTACCACCTTGATGTCCAAAGAATACTTTTTGATCATATATTTTACATAAATTCTCTCAACATGCTTTAACGTACGTAACCCTACATCTTAGACCTTTATCATCGCCAAAAGATATTGAGCTCTAAGTATTTGCCGGAAACAAATTTCGGAGTAGACATTTAAGAAAAAAGTACTTGGTGAATTACTCGAAGAAAATCCGAAATCCTTTTGGTCGTACGCGAGAGAGATTCAGGGAAAACATTCAACCGTAGATTCGTTATTTGATAAAGATGGTAAACTTGTCACCGAAAATATTGGCAAAGCTAACACTTTAAATGCCCACTTCGAAAGTGTATACACTACTGACGATACTCAATTCAATGTAGACATCCCATATACTGAGGATTTGATGGAAGAAATATCTATAAAACGTGATGGGATAACTAAACAACTGCAATCGATTAAGAATAGTAAATCTCCGGGTCCGGAGGGAATACCCGCGCGTGTCCTCAAAGAGTTAGCTCCACAGATCGCGCCTTACTTAGAGATCATATTCAAGAAGTCACTCTCTGAAGGGAAGTTACCGCCCGACTGGAAAATTGCAAGCGTTACACCCATTTTCAAAAAGGGAAACAGAAATGACCCAGGCAACTACCGGCCAATTTCACTAACATCAATTATAGGCAAGATACTTGAACATATCGTTGTTAGTAATATCATGACTTTCTTGGACAGACGTAACTTCCTCCATGACTGTCAGCACGGATTCCGAAAAAATAGATCCTGCGAAACACAGCTCGCGCTCTTTCTTCACGACGTTACAAAATCTGGTGAATCGAAAAGACAAGTTGACGCACTATTTCTAGATTTTAAGAAAGCTTTCGACACTGTACCTCACAACAAACTTTTATACAAATTACAGTCATGCGGATTAAACGAAACAGTTGTAAACTGGATACGCGACTTTCTCAGAGATCGTAAACAAAAAGTAGTTCTTGACGGAATTAGCTCTGATGTTGTAAAAGTTACATCAGGTGTTCCGCAAGGAAGCGTAATCGGCCCCCTGTTGTTCATTATATACATTAATGATCTCTGCTCCCGCATTAGCAGTAAAATACGTTTATTTGCTGACGACGCTGTCATCTATCGCGAAATTAGTGATCACTCTGACTCTGAAATTCTATCATCGGACTTAAACAACGTTCATTTGTGGAGTCAAGAGTGGGGACTCGAACTTAATCTGAGCAAATGCATGGCGGTACATTTCTTGCGGAATTCGTCCAACACTAACAATGTTTATGCAGTGGATGGCATTAACATAAAGGCAACAGACGAAGTGAAGTACCTGGGAGTTACGATAACCTCGAACCTCACGTGGGGAACACATATAAAGAATATTTGCGGCATAGCCCTGAAGAAATTAGGATTCGTCAAGCGTATTGTGGGAAGATTTTCGGATGAGAAAGTAAAAGAAAGGTGCTATTTCGCTCTCGTCCGACCGCACCTTGAATATGCAGCGAGTGTATGGGATCCAGTGCAGAAAGACTTAATCCGCGAGCTGAATAAGATACAAAGGAAGGCTGCGCGTTTCGTCAAAAACCGCTACGGGCGTACAGACAGTGTTACCCAGATGTTAAGCAATTAGGCTGGGAGCCGTTGGAGACTCGGAGGCTGCGCGCTAGGCTTAGATTGCTTGAACAATTAAGAATGGACATCTTTAAGAGCGACACAGAGAACATAATCTTAGAGCCACACTATATTTCCAGGTCCGACAGAAGCGATAAATTAAGAGAGATTTTTTGCCGAACGGATAGATATGGGAATTCGTTTTTCCCCCGAACAATAAAGGACTTTAATAAACGCTTGTCCCAACCTCGTTAGAGCACTTCTTTTTTTTATATAGCTGTAAACGGCTGGTGTCCTAACACCCCCTGCCACACGCCTTTTAGGCGGCTTGCAGGGTATTATGTAGATGTAGATGTAGATGTGTGTTGATTTAAGTATCTACTATGTAATTTTGTCGTCTACTACTCATGAAATATCGAATTTTTACAGTCAATAGAATAAAGCTGCTAAGTTTTCTTGTTTAATCCAAGGAAGCCTGATTTTTTTCATTCTCTTATTCAATGAGGATCGAGCTGTTGGAATCCCTGGGTGAAAGGGGCTGAAATATTCGTCTGAAGTAATAACTAAATCAGCTCGTAGTCCAAAAATTTGTAAATTGAGTGGGTAGCATCGAAACAACAAAATCTATTTTTTCTGTAATTAAAAATAATTTACTTTAAAATTATCGATAAATATTTTTCATGAATATTGTCTTGAACTCGTTGGCACTCAATATTATTATTATTATAACGTCGTGTCTATCTGTAAACCTTTGTAGGCTGGATTGTAGTCAACATTTATGTTGAGCATTTTTAAAATACCATTATATGCTTGTTTTTATTTTGAAGGGTAAATTTTGCTGTTTGTAAATCTTGCCTCGCCAATCGGTGGAGGCATGTAAAGATATTTAAGTATTATTTGGGAATTTTTATAAATTTTCAAGGAAGTGGAGAAGTAATGGAAACGGACCTAAATAGGGATAAATTATCAATGTTACAGTGCTAAATATTGGGTCATTCAGGTGCATATGTACTGTTGCTGCTTTTAATGCGACGGTAATGTTTAGGAATTTTCTGCAAAATCGTTCCAAGAGTGGTTACTTCAAATCAAGCTTTGGGATGAAATCTGAAGCGGATGCTATGGTATTATTAATTCCAAAATCGTGCTCATTTCCAAAAAGGGCTCGCATCCAGCTTACATTTCTCGTAATTGTGATGCATCAGCTTTGAGCGACTGGTTTGAATTGGAGTGAGAAATCGCTTGAAAGATAAGAAAATATTAAATAATCAGTTAACTTATTATCATATACTAATGCTTCATGAATTGCCTGATAATTTAGCATATTCTTGATTTATCGACTTATGAGCAGTGTTGATTATTTTGGATTTATCGACTTGTCTGCAATGTGAAACTTAGATATAAATCATTTTGCAGCTAAAGTTCTCGCCGGTTCTCTTTATGGGTATTCACAATAATACAACCGATATCCCATACCTACTGAATATTTATGTCCTTATTCAAAGCGGAAAATTTCTTTCAATTCTCAAATTTTCCGTTCTCAATTCTGCATATATTTTTAAATTCATGTTTTTATGAATGTAGATCACAAAGGAGTAAAACATTCACTGCTCGAAATAGTTGATTTCCTGTTCTGCATGTAAATTTTTCGGATGAAAAGCTCTTATTGAGTGAGTACAAAACCCAAAATTGATGGATTCCTCAATTGAATTAACTCGCAACTGGAATGTTCTCAATTCCATCGCCAGGATTTCAGGGCAATGGAAATCAACCATCTTTCCTATTATCGATACCAATTGTTTTAAAATGTCCGATGATACCTTCTGATACGTGAATTCATCTTTTTACCCTAAACACTAATTGATATCGTATGGCAGAACAAGGCTGGTATTAAAAAAAAATTAGTGCGTCCAAAACATTCCGTATTTTTATTGCGAATGTCTCCATTTTGCCTACTCAAACCACTTCCGTGTCCAAACTGCCTCAATTTGTTGAAAGTATTAGATAATAAAGTTAAGATCCCTAACTAATTTAATAAAGGAATTAGGATATCACAAGGCAAATTTCAATACAAGGATATTGTTTTTCCTGATAAATTTTTATAAATGAATTTGAAATCTATTGTACGATTTTAAAACTGTGCAGAAGCGTGCGTTTTTACCCTATAAATCGCATTGCATGTATTGCATTCATTGTCATTAGAATGGGTATATTATTGCCGTCTCGCTTTATGCAGTAGTATCTGTGTTCGTTGATGTCTCATTTTTGGGGATATTTGAATGTTGAGTGTAGGACGCTTGTCATTTGGTGTATAGATGGGAAAGGGAGGTTGCGTTTGAACAGTTCCATATTGTTTGGAGGAAGAAATATTCTACGTAAGACGATTGTAGTATTATGTTTGAAGGGCCTACAAATTTAAAATGCCGCAGAGTAACCGCTTTAGACCGAATTTCCCTTGCACGAACAACTCTTGGGATTCGAGCACAGCCTTCCAGGAACAATTTTTAAGCCAGGCTCAGGTCATCACGTTAAGAGGCTGAAGTTAAAATTAGTGCTTCTATCCTCTCTGTTGAAATTAATGGTAAATCTAAGTGTCCTGGTAGCGCAACCGTCTAGCAATCGGGTGGTTTTGGGTTCGAGTCCCAGTCGGGCCGCATATTTACCCTCTCATTTCCGGTTTTTCCATCGACAACAGTACCGCTGTCGTCGTTTTTTCTATTATATGTTCCTTCCTCTCTCTATCTTTCCTTACCTTTGAATTTATTTTTATGTTTGCGCTTAAAGCGTCATGTGAATGAATGAAGAACAATAAATATTATATGTTGATAATTTTAAGTTGTAATCATTTCGCATAAAACAAGAATCAAAATAACAAGAACAAGTAACAAGTAGAAGAGGTAAGTTCGGAGACTATTCATTGGCTATTGAAAAAGAGTTTGTCTGCTTACTTGGTACTCCTTCCTTTCGAACATGAAATCCCCTATACGTTTTTTCTCCATTTTTTAAAGAATTTCCGTAGCTGGAAGCATATTTTTTCCTCCAAAATATGCTGTGTTATAATTTTCATCCAAATTGCGTGTCAAGTTTACAAGCTAGCCCAAATATGCCAGTGAGTGAATTTGGTGTTTGATGACGGTGGGATCAAAGTTTTCATGCCGAAGTCTCGCAGGGGTCGTGGCGGCATAATTGCAGCGTGTGAGCGAGCATATTCATGAACGAAAACACTTCAACTGTTAAACAATACGTTGTCACTCGCACCGTGCGGTACGAACCTGTTTTAAAAACAATTTACAGTCGGTATCTGCGTAAAACGTCCCAATGCGATTTCATCAACAAAAAGCACTGTCTGCTTTGAAACAATATGGACATGGTCTTCGTCACGGTGAATCGCTCTATAGCCGTAGGAATTTCTACCGATTTTTCCAATTCATTGGTTTTCGTTTTTAGCCCTCAGTATCAATTGAAACACTGGTGGCATCCTTGGCGGCGTACCTTTGAAACTCATTATCGTTGTCAAAATTTCAGCTGACTTCCTTGGCGTAGGCTATGTTTGTTTAGTAAATTACCTGCTTGCCATCTGGAGCTTGTAATTTAGGGAGTGCGTTTTCACCGACATGGACCTCATTATGAGCTGCATTGTTGCCTCGCGTTTCATTAAAAGTAATGGAGTACTGAATTAATTCTCCCAGTTGCAGAACGAAACTCTAGTTTGTCCCCGGGGCAGATGAATGATTTTGGCCCCACCTGACATTCACTCTTCAGTTCTGAAATTTTAAGGGGGTAGATACTAAATATAGATTATAAAAGAGTGCGGTAAACTTGTGTAACTCTGGTCCTTTCCAGGCCCAAAGACGAAAAAATATTCGTAGTTCAATATTTTGCCTTTTGCATTGAGTTACCGACTTAGTTCTTGCATCAGCCGACAGGTAGCGGAACTGGGTTCATTCCTGAATTAGCCTGGGTTACAGTTCCGTAGAATAGAAGGAATTTTTTATTTTCACTGGTATTATATATGTGAAAATATATTGTTAAATTGCAATTGAAATGATTTTTCCTAGCAAAAATGTTGTTTATTTTATAATTCATTTTTACCCCAATTAAATAAATTTAGAGGTTTAATCAAGGTACACTTGAAAATTTTACCAAGAGATGTTTCGTGTTGGGTATCTTTGCTCCAACTAATAGTTTAGAACTAGATTTATATGTGCTATCATTAGATTGGGCCAAAGTTATCCCAATTCAAGATAACTTTGGTACAAATGGTTATAAAAAATCCAGGTTGTTAAAATAGCTAGAGGTACAGAAACAGCTTAAATTGAAGGTACATGGTATTTCGAAAATTTGATACAATATTTATTAATTTTTAAATTATATCAACTTGTTTTTTCCAAGAAATCATGAAAAGCTAGGCCAAAGTTTTCCCAGTTGATTGTTGTATTTATTTCAAGGGCTTAGTACTTCGGACCCGAGGTACTAAGCCCTTGAAAGCCCCCGCCCCCCGTCCCCTCATGACCCGAGCCTCATGAGGGGACGGGGGGCGGGGGGAGGGGCAAGAGTGGAGGGAGCCGGGAGGCATCTACCCGACTACTACTCACTCGTGTTTTATGGCGTAAATGAACTCTCCCACTTAAAAAATTACACAATTGCATTTCCAAACGGTAAAGAAGACCATTGAAATAAAAAAAGAGTGACAAATTTTAGGTTATGAGGGAATATTTGACTTCTAGGAACTCTAGAGAAATTCTCATCATAAACAAGGAAAAAATATTACCAGTGAAAATGAACGGTACCGTGGTTGTAAGTACGGCCTGAGGTCTGGGGTTTTATTGCAAAGCGAACTCCATGACATCATCTGTTTCGGGATCAGATTGCTCCTCTCATGGTGCACTGTGACTTAAGAGGAGCCTTACCCAAGTAAACAGCCATGGACCCTGGCTTCATCATTCCGGAACCCTTCTCACCTTTGTAAGCAAACCTCACACACTCTGAATTTCGATACGGGGTGTGCGACTAGATTTTTTCACTCTAAAATTTCTCGTTGAAAGAAAGAAAGAGACCATCAAAAGGATGGGGGTCGCATTTTTTTTAATCACGGGCGAAAATATCGTAAATCCATCTCTCCGCGTTATTAGCTTTCGCCGTGGATGCAGCTTTCATATCTCATCGTCTCATCTTGACTGTCAAACCCGCCCTCTGCCCTTTATCCTATCTCAACCCCAGTGTCGGAAAAGCGGCGACCAGCAGCCAAAAACCCTCTCCCTCATGCGTAACATCCCCCTTGTATTTCGCCTTTGTTATGCTCCCCGAAATTAGAACCTTCGGATAACCGCGCCTCGCGTCAATATCCCGGGCGACTATCTCTCGCTGAGGCGGGAAACGGAAAGGAGTAGGTACAGGGCATGTTTTGCTTAGCGGGAAATCCATCTTTCAGAATTGCAATTGTGAGAGGTCGCCGCGAGAGGGCAGCACCGTTTTACCCTTTTTTCCTCCTCCTCCTTTCCCCACCCATTTCACGCTCCCCTCTCTCATTCTGTATTCTTTTTCCTCTCCCTCTTCTCTCCATTGTTCCCCTTCCTCATCAACCCACACGCTTATTTTAGCGTGACGGTCCGAAAGATAACTCTTTATTCCACCAAGCTGATTAATTTTCCTTGTGGGGTACACAATGGAGTATTTCTCATGTATTCATTTCAGAATGTGTACTTGGTAGACCAGCAATACTTCTTCACTTAACTGGAAATGCTTTACTGTTCCCTAAACATTTAGCGAATAATTTGTCACTTTTGTGCTACTAAACGCAAATCCACGATGAGGAGGTGGTCTAGATATTCATCGGCAGCTGTTTCTGTGCCTGGGTATATAACCGGGGGTGAAAATTAAGAGGGTGGTGATGATGGTGATCGTACCACTATATGCGGTATAGAATTTGAGAGCCAGCAATACAAGCTTCTACGATTTTTACGCCCATACAACGTCAACCCCACGGGATTTCAATTATTTTCAATGTACACAGTTGTAATAGAAGAATTGTATAAGTTTCATTTTGTGTACATTACGTCATATCTAAATGAACGGGTGCATATTAGGAGTGACCTCAATTTTGCTCTTGTAGAATAGAGTCATCTATATATGAATCAAATGATCCTATCTCTATACTAAAATCACATTTATTTTCTTCCGTGTGCTTAGTTTTCATCGTGACATTTTTTAAAAGCCATCTCTGATAATCTTGCTGCTAGAAGCCGTAGAGCTGAAATATGGTATCACGATCCTCCAAAGAGATAATTACAATGAGGGGAAATCGAATCTGAAATAATTGGTAAAACTAAAAATCACACTTTCACTTCGATAAAAATATAAAATAGCCGTCTTTTTGAGGTGTATAATTTGAGAGTCAAAGGAAATACGCCTCTTCCAGGTAGCCGCAAGTGGAAATAATTACTCTCCATGGAAAGTAGTAGATAGAAAAATCGTTTTCTTTTTCTGGGGTTATAGTGGAAATTACTAACATTATTTGGTATTTTATCTTTTTAGTTAGTGCTTTTCAGCTCTGTCTGATTGTGCTGCAAGCCGCCACAAATTGTAAGACCTCAGCGCAGCAACGTATGGAATGCTGTTGGCATTCCGGGATGTGATTTTGAGGATACTAATTGAATCCCCTCTTGTAAATTCAATAATGTGATTGGTAAATAATGGTTATTTTCTGAAATATCTTGGACAATATTTTTTGGAACAGAATTGCCAACGGACATGAAATAGCAAATACTCTCATTGTTCACGGGCTGCGTCATCCACCGTATATATAGAATGAAAGCAGCGCTGTTGTAGTGCGGGAACAATCACCGCAGAGTTTAAACCTAAAATTTCGCAGCGGAGTATTTTCTGCTGCTTTCCATCTCTTTGGCCAACGCTGGAAAAGTTATGTTTTACTATCATTTATTTGAATAATAATAACTCGTATCACATATTCAAATATCAGTTGTATTTTCTCCTGCTTAATGAGTATCGGCAAGGCACAATGCCCAAATTTTAATAAAACTTAGTTTTTTTTTCTTTGCCTCAGGCCAAAATGATTTTGAAGCTATTAGCATAACCGACCTTTTATCTTCGATTTCCGATTTGTATGCCCTTTCTTCGCCCTTTCAACTTCCATGCCCCTATATAAAATTTCAAGAGGTTCCGCTGAAAAAAATTCCATTTCACAGGGACACTATAGCTATGTTTGGGAAAAAAATATAGCGAAAAACATTATGCTGCTGCTATTGGTCTGCAAGTAAACGAGTCTCTGTTTGATGGTATGTTATTATTTGGCCATACGTGGGGGAGTGAATTTTTTATACGTCCTATCATCTTCCTTTTAACACTGAACGTGTAACGAAAATGAGTAAACGTTTGCCCTCGGTGGAGCGCAAATAATGTTCTAGCAGAAGAAAATATTGGGGGAGAGAAAATATGTGGGGAAAGTTGGCGATAGAATGAAATAAAAACTTTAAACGGCATCAATATAGGTTATTTAATGCCACTACCATGATGTACTACCATTCAGGTGGCTAACGAGTCACTATTTGGGCAGGCAAGATGCGGGTATTTCGTCTCCGACTCTTTATAGATAAGATTATAATTTATTTAAGTTTAAGGATTTGATGTCATTGGAACATTTACATGGTAACTAAAAGTAAACACTAATATCAATATCAACAGTCTCATTTTAAATGAATTAATAAGCATACTAATACAGGTGCTTTTAGCTTCATTCGATTTTAACTTCATTCGGGGCCCTCGAAGCGTTCAATTTTATTTTAGTTCTTAAACTTATCCATGTATTTCCTCTCCCCCTATTTCCTTCATACACATTGTCAATGAAAAGGGGAAGACATCGCGATATATTTTGTGTATATCTCGTCCTCGCAAACGAAACATATTTTTCGCAAACCCATAGTACCTACACTAACCTTACCGGGATAATTTTTCCGAAACAGGCCAGCTTAAGGAGGCCCTAGGTCCTCCGGATGTGGTATTGCTAGTACTACTATGTTGGACCTTATTAACTTAAGTTTCTCGGTTTTCAAAAATATCTGCAGCGAAGCGATCCATTTAGTTTCAATATTTACAGCATCGTACTTTACTCGCTAATATTAGAATTAGATTGAAAGGTATAAATTCGATGGAATATAAATGCTGTTACAGGAGGAATCATTGATAGTTCAGAAAGTGGTAAGAGAGAAAATTTTAAGCATTATGTGTTCACAACACATGAGGTCACAACTCCTTAGGTTCTGGGCTATGGCAACGCAAACAATGTTTTGGATGTATTTTGCAGTTACCATGAAAGCGGTTTTTCCTGGGTATCTCTAGATTCTTACGAAATTTTATTTGATGGATTTTTAACGACATTAAATAATTTAGGTTCGACGAAAATGTGCGGTTTTTATTGCCTGAAACAATTAATCTTTGAGCTTAATTAAACGAGAGCTTTGAGCGAGCTTTCAGCAATACGATTGAGTAACCTCACCCATTTTGAAATAAAGTAAAAAAAAGTGTTTCGGACGCACATCCATTAAAGTTCATGCGTTGGTAAAATTCACATTCAAAACCGTACCTTCAACGTGACGAGTGGCAATTTTTGAAAGCAAATTTAAATGCGCAGTTAGCGAGAGAAAATTTAGAGGATGAACGGATAATCGGACAATGAACGGATAGTCGAATAATGAACGGATAATGGATAAAACGGATAATAAACGGATAATGAAAATTTGGAGGTCGAACGGTTAACCCCCGATTGTGATACTCTTGCTCATTCGTTTCGAAGTACCTACTCTGTTTTCTCATCCTGTCTCAACCCGAGGATCAGAAGATATTACTCCCTGGACCTCTCTAACCTTTGTATCATGCAGCCCAAACCATCGTCCGAGATTCCCTTTGGCGTCGGTTGTGTTGCAGCATCCCAAAATCTAATTTAATTTTTCCAAATTTTTCCCCCTTTACGCTCCGTTGCAACTTATAATATGCCGAGATTCCTACCCTTCTTCGCAGAAGCGTTTTCCTTGCGTGGGTTTGCTCTTGGATATCTTCGTCCGGCTCTCTTTGGCTACCCGGGGTTCCAAACGGCTTTATCCTCTCCCAAATTCTTGCCCAGGTATATATCTTGCGAAAGAATTGCAGGCTCATTCCTGCGGTGCTCGTTCACCTTCCCTGTTACTCTGCCTCCTCCGCAGGAAATTCATCACACCTTAAAGAGTTGTACCAGGTTTTGCGTCCTAAAGGCGATCAGTCACGTAAGAGTACCCACATGATGACCAGAAAATTTAAATAAATGCATTTTGAAATTTATCACGAATAAGTTTATCAAAAAATTTATTGCAACCTAGGTTTCAATGTTACTACATAATCTTCATGTTACAAATTTTGTAGTAACATTGAACCCGGCGTCGGCATTAGCCTGCTCTTAACAAAAGGCGGCAAGGGGAATACGGCTTAACGTCCCATCCGACGGACGGGGTGTTGCGCTTGAAATGTCTTCCACACAACTTTCAAGTAGGGATCGGAAAGTCTCTGAAAATTCTCTTTCATCGCCGGGATTTTAACCCGAGCCCACGGGGTGGGAAGCCAACACTCCAGACATCTCACAAACCCGATCTTTTTTGTAATAATTTGTAATTGTAAATTTTGTAGTAATATTGAAACGAGGGTCGCAGTAAATTTTATAATCGTGGAAAATTCCAGGTATTTATTACCTTATGAAAAATTCCACTCCATCACGCTTGAATCTTCGGGTTTTATAAATATAAGTTAATTTTTATACTTTACAACTAAAAGGCTGGCCTTGCTTTGGTAAACCCTAACTGGTTGAAGTTTCGTATCCTGACTATCGGTAAAGTTTTTTCCTCCCATTTTATTGTAGGGAGAGTTTACTATATTGTACCGGCTACTAATTTGTACCACATCGGTAAAACGGAACGCTGTGGAATCTTGAGACTTCTGTCGTGCGCAGCTTCAACTAGATCGTACGAGACACCGAAATAACAGTTGTCCGCTTAGTGCGTTCGAGAACGGTCTGTGTTTGAGAGAGTAAAATATTTTGCAGTTTTAATGCAATTTTTCTCAACGTGGGTAAGGGAATACCAATAGTTAGGTAAGTGGAAACAAACTGTATTACTAATTAGATGAATAGACATATTCAGCCCATAAGTAACACGAATACATATATGCTTCTCTAACTCTAATGGTTAATTTGGAAGGAAGTGACGCAGAAAAAA
Organism: Ischnura elegans; assembly: GCF_921293095.1. Lineage (NCBI taxonomy): Eukaryota > Metazoa > Arthropoda > Insecta > Odonata > Coenagrionidae > Ischnura > Ischnura elegans. Next base: position 38,087,972 of record NC_060247.1, read on the forward strand.
TGGCGGAGTTGCCTAAGAAGTAGGTAGGTACCACTAACAGTTTCCATTATTGTACCGGTACAATTTAGGTCACCATGTTATTATATGTCACCATGTAGCGCTATTAAATGATGATTTAGGTGTTTTAGTTAATGTGCTATTGTTAACGTTATTCATTTTTTATGTTCCATTTATCGTGAGTAACTAATTTTCATTATAGTTTATGTCCCAAAGGAAAATATGGAAAGTGGAGCGTAGGTGAACTACATTTAGCCGAAGCAGCATATTTATTATATCTTTAATACCCAAGGTAAAAGCGAGAGTAGTTTCTTGTAAAGCTACAAGATCTGGACAGGGAGCCTTTTAATTGACGAATAGCCCTTACAAGGAAAAAGTCAGACTAACGAAGGAGGAGAAGCCCAAACCTGCGAAATTATCCGTAAAAAGGTAATGTTCGCGTTACTGCATTGAAACCAACAAGGAAACCAAAGGATGGAGCTGCGTTAGAATGGTATTGAACTGTGCGAGGAATATAAAATGGAAGGCATGATGATAAGGTGTTTGAAATGCAAAATATGGATTAATTCTAAAAGCACGCGAGTGGGAAAACGGGTGAAAAAGTTTTTCTGCGATGTCTTTAAAGACATATATTGACTAGCACGGTACAGTGAAATGCTTATATTAATAAAACTGATACTGAACTGATACTGAACTGCGATAGATTTATTTGGCTTCGGCCTCATAATTGACAAGAGTAAATGTGTGGTCCAATTAAGGAAACCACTGGTACCAATTAGGAGACTAGTTTCCTAGTTTGTACCACTTGCAGATATTCATAAATTCAGATATATTTTTCTTTTAACGATGCGATTTTGAACATTCTACTATTGTAATCTATGCATTACATCACACATAACAAGAGAAAGTAGTGTCAATTTCTGTATAACTTATTATTTGGGCTACATAAAATAAAGTAAAAAGTGGTGCAATACATATGGCAGTAATTAAACTCTCCCCTAATTCAATCTCATGAAGCAGTGCGTACATAATGAGTATCGTTAGTTCCTTTGATGACGTCGTATTCTCTTTAAAGCATTGACAATAAAATGACTACTGCGTAAGGAATTTTGAAAAAGTCCAGCGGTGTAATACTCTATTCAAAATACCATTGGTGTGACGCCAACTTTTTGATCGATTTTTATTAATAAGATTTTGTTTAGTTTTAATTATTATAAAGTAAAGAAAAACATGGGAAAGCATAAGCGCGGAATTAAGATTTCATCTGAATGAAGGAACTTTCAGCGAAATGATGATGAAAAATCTATGTTAAGAAATATCTATATTTGATAGTATTTAGAAACATGGGAGTAGGAGGGCGGTCTGCACTTTGATTGATTATAATCCATGAGTTGATATCATAATAGGCCATATTTCGGTGAAATAACGTTTTGTATAGCGGATCAAACGTTGGGAATTCCGTAAATATGCCCGTAGAAAACGAAGAAACCATTAAAATTTATATAATTATTGGTACAAAGAGTATTTTTTTGTAGCACTTGAAAGTAAAAGTTTTGTCAAAATGAAATTTTGCTAAATTCAAATTTTTAATACATCATTTTTTAAAAGGAGAATGAACAAACCTCTTGCACGAACCGTTGATGAATGATTCATAAGCTATTTCATCCAGATTCCTGCTTGGACAATTTCTCAAGAAACTTCCCACTAGTCTAAATGTTTTGGATGGACTCGCCATGAAGCAACAATATGTATACGCACTTCGCAACGTAGAATTCCGAGAAAGGCCCTGGATCCTCTCCCATCTTGCCTCTTACCCAGCCGAAACATGCAGGAAGCTACTCTATGCCGTTCGTGTTCATTGTGTATTTGTTAATTGGATGGACTTGGATGCGAATCCAAGAATCTTACCCGTGGACGACCTGCTTTCGTTCGACTGCCTCATGAATGGCCTGAAATCAGACCACTAATGAAAGGTTAATTCGAAACACGGCGCCAGTGGCGAACTCTTTTGACTAAACGACCAGTTAAGGCCTTTTAATACGCGATGCGAAGGGAGATAAACGAACGCATGCGCGGGTTTTTTGCTTTACAATGATCGCTCTGAAAGGAAACAAGGGTGAGGTCATCACACGGTTAGGACCAAATGAGAATTTACTCTGACTTAATGAGAGGGACATAAGGAAGAGAAATGGCCAGAAGAAAGAAAGAAGGAATATGAAACTATGAAGCCTGAAGAATTAAATCCAAATAATCCATTTAAATGAGCAACACTGGAAAAATTAAAGCTGTATTTTTTGTGTCCAATTTATGAAATGAAGTTATACAAGCGGAAACTTACGGCAGTTCTTAGAAAATATGAATGTCTGCCATTTGCACTTTTAGATCATTGAAGTCTGCATCAGGCTAAATTGTCGGGTGGAAATCAAAACCACCTGCAACTATGAGTCTATGGTGGCAAATTATCTTATATTGTCAGCAGTATGTTTCGCCCAAAAAGAAATTATTGTGTGCCAGGAGGCTATTAAACGTTGAAGTGGGGGTCCTATTTTCAGTTGGAATGGACGGAATAGGGAGAATACGTAACTCAAAGCAGATGCTCAGGGTACAGTTAGTGATGTGGTATCTGTAGATAAAATTGTACACATTATTCATTGATTAAGCATTATCTAATTGTTTCATAGGTGTCTAAGGTATCTTAACGAATCTCAAGGAAGATAAAATTATTCATAAACTTTATGGCCTACCATTCTTAGATTAATCTGATAGCCGTTTCGTATCCCAGCAAGCAAATATACCTCAAAACAAAAGCCGTAGTTAATAAGTGTCATTATGACGGTTGCTGTGAAGCAACAGTTATTCGTTTTGTTTATTGACCATGCCAGGGTAATGTATCGGTTGTTGAGGAACTTACTCTCTTGGAGAGCAATTTCATTGAAAACTATGATTTTTCCGTTCTTTATTGAAAATACGCAAATGAAATGTGTTTATAGTGTTGTTATAATCAAAGCATATTTTATTACTCTTTCATCGCGCGGATATTCGAATGAACTCCAAAGATATACTTTGATTCTAAATATCTCCTTCGTATTGTATACTAGTTATTTCAATTGTGTTTTGAGTGATAAATAAGCATTTTATTATTTGATCACGACAGGATGAATACCTTTAAGTTTAATTTGTTGTATTTTATAAAACCCGTTTAAACGGGTTCTCATCTCTTTTTTGCATTTTTTACTACCTACTAATATGATAGTAGTATAATAACACCAATGCCTTATAATATGATGGAATAAGAGGTAATTAATTTAGATACACTGAACTGTATTTGCCTTAAAGCTCTTTTTGTCAATGAACTCAGTCATTTCAATGATGTGTCCGATAAAGTTTTTCTCCTATGAAATGATTGCCCTGAACTTTTGTGAAATATTTTTTAACTATGCTATGCATTTACATATTTCTTACAAACATGCTATAGTATAACATTGTTATGCGCTTAGAATACTCATGCGTTTCTTTGGGTTGGCTTTGAATTTTACGAGAATCTGTTGAGTTAGATAAGTAGTAATTCCAAACATATTTTGCATTTAATTTATATTTTTTAAATACCTGGGTTCATTCGGATTAAAAATTAAAGTATATGTTTATAGTCAACACTTTCAAGGGGTTAGTGGTGCTCAGTACGTGATAAATGGCAACAATACTGGATTGCTATCAATTTATCAACTATTCCTTCTAATTTTCATCACAGGCTATCCATCTCATTCACATCATATCCACATCTGATATGTAGTACTTGATTTATCTTACGATTCCTGCTGAGAGGTTGAAGGAGAAATCCACCCATTATTTGAAATCTCACCTGCGCACTATGTTCCAGGAATATTTTAATTTATGTAGCGTATCATTTGAACAGTATTATATGCATGAACACCCAGGTCACAATACTTGCTTTTTGTAATTTCAATCTTCGAAGGCTTTTTTCGATGTGATCTTGAAATACTGGCGAATTAAGATACAAGAATGCACTGAATACGTGGTGGTCGTATAGGATCAATGTGTGCGTAGTGAACGTAGTGATTTTCGGGCGTTTTGTTAAGAGATGTACTTTACGGTAACAAGTTAATCCTCCGTTTCTGATCATCCGTTAAAGCGGCTGAGCAAGTCACTTGGGTCATTTATTTTTCTCGAGTAAAATATTTAGCTTAACCACGGGGGGGGGGGGGGAGTTTCCGGGATACAACCCCTCCCTTGAGAATTCAAAAGAGGCGCCAAAAACGAGTAAGATGGCCTCAATAAACAACTTTTTATAAATAATCGTACAAAATTGCTGTGTATGAGTCCTAAAAATCACGTTTTCAACATAAAACATCCCAAAAATCCCCGGACCCCCCTTTGCCCTAGGGTGTTTTCCATACACCCTGGAAGGGCCCTGAAATCTCCGGTGAACTCCACCCATTTCAAAATCCTGGCTACGCCACTGGCTCTGCCTGCGGCCTTTTCTATTCACTTCGCCAGTTCTTAAAATTTTCCATACCGTTTGTTCCTTAAGGGTTTATTTTCGATTATATCTATTTATTTAATCCTAAGAATATCAAATAGTGGATCATGGTTTTCTGTATGAATAATGATGAGATATGTTAGTTTCAAGAAGAGTGTACTTTTCATTGGGAGAATTTTAATGCGGCTTTAATCTTCAAATAATGAATGCAGCTGAAAAGGAATGCCAAAAGAATGATGAATAAACCTGGAAGCACTGTAATAAGTATGCTGCATTTTTTCATATTTTAATATGCCAGGTAGAATAACGTATATTGAAAAATAAAACAATTAAAATAGTTTTTTAAGGTAATCTCTTGAACATGATGTAACTATGGATCACCTCACAGAGAAGACTTATGTAACTTCAGAAAATAAATCTGCTGTTGTATTGAAGCATGTTGGTGGTGTTTTTCTGGTACTGTAAGCTCTTCACTAAAAAATGCGAATAGCTTTAACGAGACAGTTGTAATTTTGTAAATTTCTAAATTTTTACTCCTTCATTCATTTTTGTGCTGCTTTATGCTCTTTTTGCTTTTTGGCAAGGTTTTCATTACCTGGAAGCTTATGCTTACCATTGAAATACGTTTAAATGCTGCTCTTTTTTAAGTCTGCTTGCTTATTTAGCATGCGACAGTTTGTTTCGTAATATTGAATGGCTTAGTTGACTAGGAAGCGCCCGGGCGAGACGTATATGTTAAGAGAAAAAGTAGATAAAAAAGTTACAAATGTGTGATCAACAGAACTTTCTTCATTATTAATTAGTACTTTGTTCTCAAAATTTGGCCTGAGCGATTTAAAAATGAGAAATTAAACGGTAGCTATCTCCTAAAATCAATTAAATAAAAACGTACCAATTATCGGTTTTGCCCGTAGTATCCGGGCAAAAACACCATGCAAAAGACATCTGATATGGCATTTTTATTCTTAGATTTCTCTGTCTTCTTGGAAATGCTGGGTCCTGAAAATTTAGTTATCATTTGCTTTTTGTATTTTAATCGGTCATATTTTTTTAGTCTGCTCAGCTTTAACATAGTGGACGTCAATATCTCTGATTGTTGCCTCTTGTGTTTACGGTTTGTTTTGGGAGCGACCACAGCTGGTAATTGTCTGATTTGCAGTGGTATAATTATTGATGAAGGAGCTGAAGTTGACCGTCCTTCTGGTTGCCCTAAGGACATTTGGTGCAAAAATATGTAAAACTTTGCCAACCTTTCGTAAGAAAACAGCAACAGGCTGAAATGCAGAAGCAAATATTAGTGGATAGTGGACCCTTTCTGCACTGCTCACAACTCTGAGTTAGCTTTTGCTTTTGATAGATAAAACTATTGATGGTGATAGCTGTGCTGCTCTTCTCACCTGCTTGCTCATGTTATACATGGTAGTCTCGTCGAAGTTGCTTCTCCTCAGAAACGAGTACCAATCCGTTTTGTCTATATCCATCTTGTTCGAAGTCACAATATTAGAAAGATGCATAAAGATTTCATATACTTTTGGTGGTCAGTGGAATGCTACAGCCACAAATTAAACTTAAAGAAACGTGCCATCGAATAAATAGAAATTAATATTGATCCCTAGGCAATTAGTGCAAATAAAAAAGGCACAAACCTTCTCGAAAGTCGTAAGAAAACAGCAGAAATCGTTCATATTCACTTTAAAGAGAAACTCGCGTCCGTATTGTTTTGTTTCAACTGCTATGGCGTCGCCAAACCGATCAGCTAATCCGTCTTACCCAGAGTCCTCTGGTCTTACCCAGAGTCCTCTATATTGCCATATAATAACTACGACATGATGAGAGAGTAGTGTTGAGAGAGCAATCTAGAGGACTCTGGTCTTACCCGTATCGTGACGCCATCTATTAGTGATTTGTGAAAAAAACCACTTACCTTTCTTACTCGTGCTATGCTTCTTGCCCGGGCCTCCCCTACTTGGGAATCCGATCGTGAATTGAAATTTCTGATCAGTATCGAACTCGCCTGTTTTGCTTAGCTGATGTATCTTCAAATCATGATATTTCAAGATAATTTATTAAAGATTAATTATTTTATTAAATATTAATTTAGTAAAGACGAGCGTGATGCGCTCGCTCCCAGCGGGCTTCCCCCACTCTTTTCAATGCAGGTCCACAGAGGGATAGGCGCGTTTCTAATTTTAAAATGTAGAAAAAAGGCAGGGTCTTATGTACAAATTTAATTGGAATGTTCATGTACAAATTGAGGTCAAAGGACCTCTTTAAACACAACATTGGAAGTAATTACACCATTCTCTGTTAAACGCACATGATGACTCATACTCACGTATCAACAGGAGACTTGAATGTGGAATCAGCAGCATTTTGATAAAAGTTATTTAAAGAATGCGAGATATTGTTGCAAATGAACATATGTATCAGTTTGTGCGCCGTTAACGTCGGGAATATTTACAGTTTTTTGTTTTGTTTTTAAGTATTTAAAAACCAATTTTAGGAAACAATAGCGATATTTAGGAAGTAAGATATGCCGTCGCATGTTCTCTGATAAATTCTGTGCATTTTGGTACCTCATTTGTAGAGTTTGGTTGCGTATAAGTTGAGAAAAAGGTATCTTTACAGTAGAAATAATATAGAAGATTATTCTAATTTCATTTTTGCTATTCTACGGACTCGATAGAATTTTTTTCATTATCAAATATTTCCTTGCATTCATTAGTTACGAAAAAAACGATTTTGATCGAAATATTATGGTTCTTCATGCGGGTATTCGAACATGGACCATTCAATTACACTTGTGATTTAAATCCTTAGATAATTTTTTGAAATTTCATTTGGTGCAAATTAATAATTTACATGGTAATGACAGTAAAAAATGGCAATGCAATGTGCATGAATAGTTTATTTATTTATTAATTCCAAAAACGGCACGAGGCCAAATACAGAGGACTACAATAACAAGTTAATTAAACAATATTGAACATATCGGTGACATTTATTGAATGATAGTTCATTTCTAAATTAATTAGAGGAATTCATGCCGATGAGTACATTTATGCAAAAATAACTCTTTGACATTGCTCGATGTTTAAATTGGAAACTGAATATTATATTCACCAAAATAAACTCAGGAAACGATTGATTTTCCCATTATAGAAGAGCAAAACAAATGCAGTAAATTATCTTATTCCTTCATCAATCAATCTTTTTGATCAATTTGATAATCTCTATTGGAAAAGCCAACAGATTCTGTTAAGGGGAAGAAATACATTAAAGGCTGATGTAATTATTCAATCAAAATAAGGTATATGGCTCACTATTCATGTGAAATGTAAATTTCCTGTTCATTGGTATTGAGTTATTTGTTGAAATTAAAAAGAATAAGTAGAATTTATTAAGCAGCAACCTTCTCATAAAGACGTTCCCTTTACCTCGGGGAAATTGCAGGTCAGTACTTGAATGATGAGTGGTAATTCATCCCAGGATCTTATGAGAATTTCCATACGGGTAATTAATAAACTCAATTAAAATACCCCTACACCGTTTTACGGAAAACCTTTGTGCTATTTATGCGCATTTTCATTTTTTCACACCTATTCCAAACAGACAATAAAAGAGTTCCTTCCATTCCACAACCAAATTGCAATTGCGTCATGATTATTGGATTACTTAATAGCTAAGAATTTTCATTAGAAATTTAATACGAAATAATTGATTAAATTATCTTTCCTTTATTTTATATTGAAATTAAATTCTTTCACATGCATTCCTCGCGAAAGATAACGTCCTCCAAATGATCAGGGACGAAGGACATCATTAGTCGTCCGCCTTACTTGTAAGTGGTAAGAGTTAAGATTTTTATCGTTGGTTCTCATTTAAATAAGAATGGCATTCTCTCACGCGAAACTCGAGCTCCCTGGTGAATAAAATTTCACTTCGCAGAGCCCTTGTTGTTAGATCGGCTATCCTCCTATTTTTAGATGACCTAATTAGTGAAAGTACTCGTTCGTCAAATGATAGAGCAATTTTTTCACCCTCGTATCTTTCTGCGAAAGTCGACGTGTCGAAATTTCCAAATGGCCTGAAAAATTCGAAGTTGCGTAATGTTATTTTGTAATCAGAATTGGCGGACCGTTTTAAAGAGTGAATATGTCTTGACCTCGTATCATTCCAATTTTTCGTATCATAATTATAGAGATTTTAAGCCATGAGATCATGTGGCAAAGAAAATCTAGGAGTTCTCAAGAGCAAAATAACAGTTTTTTCAATGATTCCTGCGAAATGGATTTTTTGTTGTTCTTCGAACGGAGGTATGACGGAATGTTGATTATATTTTGGAGAGTTTTTCGTGTCCAAGGTGGATGGTAATGCTTTTACTCGTGTTTTGGGAATGCTTAACGTAAAGGGTTTCTTGAGTGCATGCTTGTGTGGAAGAACTAAAATAACACATTGATGACGCTTCTAACAGGACGAGATAGATATAAGAGGTTAGTGCCTAATAATACCTGTTGCGTTAAAATTTAGTTCGTGCTACCATCTGTATAAGTACGTCGATTTTAAAAGAAAATATCGTTGAGTTGAATAATTTGCAAATAGGTTTGTTTCTTTGAAATACTCATGAAATATTTTTAGATATATTGACGAGATAGATTAGGTTAGTGCCTAATAATACCTGTTGCGTTAAAATTTAGTTCGTGCTACCATCTGTATAAGTACGTCGATTTTAAAAGAAAATATCGTTGAGTTGAATAATTTGCAAATAGGTTTGTTTCTTTGAAATACTCATGAAATTTTTTGTCAGCTAGGATGTGCTCATATTTTTCTCTTATTAGGTTTAGCCATCAATGTCAACATCGTGATGATATATATTTGCTATAAAGGAATCGTCATGTAATATCTTTTTCATTGAATTGGTCGTATTTTTATCCAAAGCAGAGCGCATGGGCATTTATGTCTTATATTTCTACTCTTAGGGATCCCCTTATCTTCTACTATTCTCGCTGTTCAATTAGTTCGAAGTGATCTGAAAATTTCATTTCAGCTCCTACAGTGTGAACAGAATGAAATTAAATTTTACAAAAGCCATTATTATGTAAAAACTTTACAGTATCTGAGATGACCCATTAAGCCATGAATGCGTGACACCTGGTAGAAATAAAATGTGTGAAGTGAAAACTTCAGTGAATTCCCAGCCCTTTATGGTCTTGCCAGACTTTTAATAAAGAGAGATACTTTGGTTTTCTGAAAGTTTAAGATTCTTTCGTTTCCCATGAGCTCATCTTTTAAGTACCTCACAGCTTTCACAGTCAGCTTTGAAACTTTAACTCCGTGCTCAAAGTCGTTTCAAACCGCCTCCAGGATTAAGAAGCAAGCGCTCTGCTGCCGACGGGGTTGTCTGGAAAAAAATTCTTTCAATAATTAAACGGTAAACCTTTCCAAAGATGATGCGAGGCTTTTATTCTCGAGGTGCTCCAAATAGATAGAATCTGTTGAGGGCAGAATGAGGAAAATGAGATTATGAAGCCTTAGTCGATAGATGGAAAGGGATGCAATAAAATTCATTGCTCTTAGGCGTAAAAAAATTCCTGGCACGGTGAAACACTTTGAAGAATACTAGCCAGAATTTTTGAGAGAATAAATAATTTTTTCGTCACATTTTAACTTGGATGCCATTACGATTGGCATTGCATAGTTTTTTGATAATATATTCCACTAGATAAATTTCAACCGTTAGAAAATGAAAATGATAATTATTTTTTGAAATATGTACTGCGTTCTTAGATACCTACATTTTAACTTTGTGTTCTCTTAAATTGTGGAAGTTCTATAGTTATATCGTACTAAGTCAGTTCCCTCAAGAGTAGACGTTGGTGGAAAATAAAATGCAGTTTAACGATTTGTTAAATGACACATTGTTGTTGTATTCTACCAATTTATTTTAAGGCATGACTAGTTTTGACGCAGCAGCGTCATCATCAGATACCTGATCCTATGCGTCGAAACTGCGCCGTCACCGCCTCCAAATACCTAAATATATTTCCATATTATTAGCGTCTTTCATCAAAGAAAGGGATTCCATCAAATAATCTCGTCAAATTGATATTAGTATTAGTGCAGGGAAATGACTAGTTTATACTCGTTAAATTTTATTTTCAGCTGGGCTGGTTTTTCAACGTAATTGATGGTTGATTGATTGGTGATAAATTTTCCCTGTGAAAAGTTGTTTGAGAAATCTTCGTGAAGCCTTCTAATGAAGTAAGTAAGAGAGGTTTATGTTGTGCGTTCCATAGTTTCTTTTAATGCACTAACGAGTTGTGACGAAAAATTTCACCAAACCCCCTCATTCCTGCCACACTTCGCTCCACTCTCGTAGCCAGTGGTGCCCCCTCCAGCAAATACCAACCTCTTTGCGAAAATTCCCGCTGCCCTCTCATCTGATCCCCGCCTCCTTCATTGCGAGACTTTCATCCTGCGCAATCCACCCAGAATCAGAACAATTGCCGTCCTTTCTAGCGAAGGTTCAAACGTAGTTGTGTCACCAGGAGGGCTGATTGCCCCCTTTTATATTTGAAACATTTTTTTCTAGAGTTTTGGTTTCCCAGAAATATTCTTTCCAACTATTGCTTAAGTCGGTCGATTTCGCGGCCTCATGGGCGGTTCCTTTCACCTCCGCAGTTGGAAGCAACTGCCGATTTTGGCTTAATTTTCCTAGGCACCCAGTGTACTTCTGCGGTAAGGGATCATCCACGCATTCCTTCTCATGAGTGGGTTCCCCTGAGTAGGCTTCAATTATTTATTCGCTTATTATTTTTCATGTGTGTGTTTTACTGATGATCTTTCCTACATTATTTTTGCAATCTGTACGAAGAGGTGAATTACTTGGGTTTAAATACACCAAAGGATGGAGTTCGCTATGAAAAAATAATTGACTTAGCCGGGATTCGAGCCCGGATCTTACGATTGCCGGTCAGGTGTGTTAGCGAGTTACACCACCAAACCATTTTCTAAGAGCGAACTTCGGGATGGGTTTCACCGAACAAGACGTTTCTGCAGTACTTGGATTTAATTTCTATCTTATACCAGGGAGTGATTTTAATACGTAAACACAAGGTTATATTGAAATTTTTAGCTGACAATGTTTCATTGTAATCTGGGTGTAACTGGAGACTCCACTAAAACAGTGTCAAATAACCATGGCACAGTTGATTGTTTTATTTTGTGTAAAGTATTGTTGATAAACTTTTCCTTTTCTTTATCATTGGGAGCTTTAGAGATGATTGAAGGTCTCTGAAAAGTCAAACTTTTCTGTGATTTCACTTGTGAATAAATAACTTCATTTAACCAGTTGAAAAATTATTTCCAATTAACATGAGGGTGGTGTTCTTCAATTGAAGTTAATCATACTCGTAGAATCGAGTTTCAAGAGATCTACCCCATCACCTAATTTTTTCTGTAGAACATAATTTATAAAATGTGATCACCGGAATTTTATAGAAATGATTTCTAAGTTCTGCGGGGTTCATCTTTTTGAATTCGGGAAGCCAAAAAGAATGGAAACTTTTTGAATTAATTTAATCAGGACTCGATTATAATGAATCGAGCAGTTCGCTGTACATCAATGAAACTATTGCATCAAAGGCTATCATACTGATTTTTATCTGGTTTGAAAGACTATTTGGAAGGTTTTAGCGAATGAAAATCTATTTTCATTTATTCTTCTTCCTCAGCTCACATGTTATAGAAATTTTAGGATTTTATACGACTCATATTAGCCATATAGAATATAAAGCGCATTAATTAAGAATGTGGTATTTCGTTATGAGGAAATTCACGTCGCACATGAAGGCAAGGTTGAATTTTTGAAGAATCAGAAGGGTGCCAATATCAGATTAGATTGGTCCAGTTGGTGACTGCTTGTCGTCATTTATGCTGCAATTGAATGATAGAGAACCCTAATCCATTTAGCCTTGAAATTGAGATAAAAAACTTGCTTGTATTGATTTTGAAATTCAGCGCACGATGGATTAAAAAGCAATTCGAGCCCGAAATGGGAAAGAAATTAAAGACCGAGAGAGAGAAAAAATAATAACCGGCTGGTCCGAAATGTTTGCGAGAGGTGCTACAAATCCATCCCGGGATTTAATAGAGATTGCGGTGGCGTTGGGAAACTTGAAAGAAAAGGAAAAACGAAAAGAACCCGGTGACCGTAGTAGTTCTTGAGATCCCATGCCCCGGCACTGATCGTTATTGCATCAATTGAATCTTCGTCAACTTGGGCAATGGAAAAAGTTTTGGGATTTTTTTTCTCCTCCTCTCTCTAGGTAGGTCGAGGGTGAGTAAGTTTCCACATTGCGAAAGAAAAAAATAGATCGTGGTGGGAAATAGAAAAAAATGCAAACTCGCTATGAGCAAAGGCTCCGCTAACGTGAGTTGGTATCTCCCAAGAGAGAAATATAGGGAGAGAGAGTGAGTTGCGGCATGTATTGAGTACCCAAGGCATGCGATGTGTTGGTATATTTATTTTTCGCGCCACCGATATTGCAACGCGCTTACCGCCGGCGTTACCTACCGTATTCCGCCGCCCTCCCCTTTACAGCTACGAAAACCTATCCAATATATATATTTGTGTGTGTATATACTTCCTTCGAGTCCTTTTCTCTCTTTTTTTTACCCATCCCAATACGTAACTCTGGCAACCCATCGCGGCGACACCAACTTCTTCCCGCCCTCGGAACACTCAGTCCTCCTTCCTCCCCCGCACCCCAGTAGGAGAGGACGAAAAGCAAATATTAGCTCTTCATCTCGTGCCTTCAAGTGAGCAGGGAAGAGAGCACCGCCGAAGGAGGAGAAGGCTGCTGCGCCTGTCTGAGCAGTAGAAGGGGTCTGTTGGGGGGGAGGTGGGGAAGCATGAGGAGGGGGTTGTAGTGAGAGGACGGTGGTTTTTGGTGGAAGGGAGGTTCCGGTTGTCCTTGTAGATGTGAGTTGGAGAGAAGATTCTGGTGGGAGAGGGGGAAGAGAGCATGGTACAACGAAAACCTCAAAATCAGGGTCTTCTCGAGGTTGGAAAGCCTGGTTGGAGTTGAAGGAAATTCGCGATCATTCGTGGGAAACAACGTGGGAATTCTTGGTAAAGGGCAGCCCTCGCTCTCCAGAATTCAGTGTTGGGGACAATAGGTAGTGAGGGTATATAATTTTTTTTTTAACATTTCTCACTTGTGCGATGAGGAAATTTTGATAAATACAGAGTTTATATATTTGTTCTAATAAGTTATGCTTGTGTTTTTTCTTGCACGCTCTTAATTTTTCTTTTGCCGTACTTAAATTTTTTCACTAGATGCTTTTTTGCCACTTTTACTGATTAATATAAAATGTATAATATACTACTAATTTTTGTGACCAGCATATCATTTAAATATAAGAAAGCATTTTACATACTGGTGTTAACTACTGAGGATACCTCATGTTCCTTCATTTTTTGTTACCAAAGTTGTACATTTTAGACATTTTGGAGTAGTATATTTACTATCATAATTCGGAAGGAAGTAATTTATGGTAGCTGGTAGATATATATCTCTTTTAAAACCCACTCATTCGGAACTTCTAAGGCACTTGAAAACCACAATAATTTTTGGGAAATTCTTGACAGCTTGTGAGAAATGTATGTAATTTTGACATGAAGCTAACCACATATTCGGGTTAGAGGTCGAAGTCAGATCTGCTCGTGTGTGAACATCAATTTTTCCAAATGATTTTAGCATGGGAAAATATCTGTGAACAAAGGAGATAGAGATAAATGTCGTGGAGGAAGTATAACAAAATAGATTCAGGAACAAATACTAGAAGATTTCAGGGAGTGATAACAATTTTAAAATGATAAAAGGCTTCAATGAAAGGAAAATATTTTATTTCCATATTTCATTATAAGTTATTAGACTTTTCTGAGCCTTTTACCTTAATAAACATGAGCATGTTCATTCTTTTTTTATAAATCTTTTCATTGAATTTTGTCATTAAATAATCTTATGAGCAATTATAAGTAAGATTCCATGGTAATATGCTGCAAATCCGTACTCCATAATATAAACTTAAGAATCTACTTTATGAAAGTCTTTTTAAGCCAAGTTATGGATTACGCCCACTTACTTTTCCTGGTGTAGGTACTTATGCAATGCTTCTTCAAAATAGGTGGTTCGGAATATTTTTTCTTACGAAAAAGAAAAAAAGGTATTTTCGCATTACCATTACAAACATCGGATTAGTGAAGGTAAAATCCGAGGTGAATTATCACGTTTGAAAATAACTACCTTTTTTGAATAAGCTTACTTTTATTTTTTAGAAATTACGGATTTTGGGATAGGGAAGGTATTTGTCCCCTACTATCCCTTAATTTGTCGCTATAATATATTTCCAGCTAAATTGTTATATTTATCAGGGAAAAAATCCAATGCACCAAGAATCGAACTACTGGCGAATTGATTTATTGGCCACCTCGCATTACGTAACGCTATTGAACTTACTTCATTATCATGGAAATCTTACAGAGGATCATAGTTCTTATAGGTTTTTGTTCCATTGAAACCTGGATCCCTGGATAGATCGCGAATAACTCTCTGCGCAATGGCTAGGAAAGCTCAAGGTCCGTGGTTCCATTGTGTGACTGGGCTATATTTTCCCTGATATCTATTTTGGACTATCGTTGACCAATTTTACGACATTGAGTACTTCAGCGGGAAGGTCCAGTGTGAATAAACGAGTTTAAATCCGAGAAGGAATCAGTTCATCTATTAATTAGACTCGGTTATATTTTAATTAATTATTAATATCTTCCTCTTTTATAATCTGAGGTTTCAGGGGAGATGGAGTGGAAACGGAGCATAATGAAGAAGTAGGAGCAATTTCCACAATTTTAAATTTATTGGTACTACCGGTTTCGCGTATCTGATAATGCTGTAAGCGAAACCAATAAATTTATAATTGTGGAAATTGCTCCTACTTCTTCATTATCTTCCTCTTTTGGTTTCCTAGTCTATAATTCTGGATATGAACGCGCATTTTACCGCTTTAACGCTGAGGCTTTATTGTAAGAACACACTATTTTAAGACTATTATTGAAATTCCACTATTGACTATTATATAATTGTAATTTCTTGCATTTCCTAATGATCTTGGGCTTAGACTCGATACTAAGGCGAAGGTTCTCTAGCCAAGAGATAGAGTAGGAATCGGGAGGGACATAGGCATTTCAAGGGTAGTTCCATAAGGATATGGTTTTTTTTTTGGGTCGGTAAAGGTGGGGAAGGGGGTTCTGCGCCAACAATGGGGGCTGTTGCCCCATAGATGAGTGGGTGGAGATGGCAACTGAGGCGTTCGAGACAGCGCCAAGGAATCCGTCTTCTCCCTCGGATTTCGTTTTGTTTCGAGCGACACAGGCGGTGGTCAAAACCACGCTTACCTCTTCTTCTTCCTCTTCTTTTGTATATATATCGCTCGGATGCTTCCCCATTCTTTCCTTCTCCCTTTCCCCGTAGGAAGAGACACGCTTGCTCGATCTCAAAAGAGTTTTCATGGCGAGGAAGCCCCCTCCTCGTCTTTCGGTCGAGGATTACTGTGCCGCGACGAGTTCATGTGCTTCTACTCCATCCGTACCCTTTCCCAATTGCCGCACTTGAGTTGCGCGGAAGAAGATGCGGAAAAATGACAATGTGCATTATTCGTGATTTATTTTTGCTGATGCAGTTCATTTTTTGAAACGTAAAACAATTCAATTTGTGAAAAGAGCTCAATTATCAAGTGCATACTGTGTGAACTCACTTTTACAAAACTTTACAGACTTATCTTTGTGGAAATCAATGGTGACACAATTAAAAGATAAAATTTGTAAATTTTTCATTTAGTTTCTTAAATACCGAGCATGAATTACTGACCATTCGATGAAAATTATATGGAAATGATCATAGTTATGACTTAAACCAATAAAGACTTCAATTGCAATGCAAAGGGTAAGAGCTAGAATTCCTGAAACCGTTTACATTGTGCGTTCCTCCAATGGGTATTGGTGACCTTTTAAATGAAGACGTATTCTCTTCGGACTCGTGATTTTTGACCCCACCGTTTCCTTCCAACTGATTAACCTGCCTCCCGTAGCTACGTACCCCTTACTCCTTCATATCCTCTTAGGAAGAGAACAAGAAGTAAGAAAGCGTTTTATCGGAACTAAAATTTGGAGTATGCTTCTTTACGAAAGTGAGGCATGGATGAGAAATCAGCCGATGAGAAATAAGGGATAGAGGTATTCGAAATGTGATGCTACAGCAGAATGATAAGGATCAAATGGATGGACCGAGTTAGTAATGATGAAGTTCGGAATAGAGTGGGAGGGGAGAGAGGCCTCATGAAAACCTTAACAAGAAGACGGAACAACCGTATAGGGAACATTTTGGAACATGATGGCCTGATGAAGAAAATCGTCGCGGGACAAGTATATGGCAGGAGTGGAAAAGGAAGACCTCGAATGGAATATATGTGAGAGTAAAAGAGGGATGTGAAAGAGAAGAAATACGTAGGTGTGAAAATAATGGCTGATGGGAGAATTGAGTGGATAGCTGCGTAAAACCAAGTTTAGGATTGTTTACCTGTGATGATGATGGAGGCAGTGGTTCATTTTCGTAGGTTGTTATTTAATTTTGGTGACTTAAGCCAGGTCGAATGACTTCTTACGGCATAATTACACGGTATTACGTGCGAGTTAATTTTTGAGTGTATGAACGGTTTTGGTGGACCGGAATGGAAAATGTACGAATTGAAGAACCAATTTTGAACAGGTCCTATTTTCTATTCATACGTTTGCGCAAGTTGGATAGTTACACCGCGCATTTTCGTGTTCATACACGCGGTCATACGCGTTGACTTTTACGTATTAACTTACCGTGTAACCAGGCCTTCGAATAAGACTTTTTTTGGATATACTTCCTGTCGGTTGTACACCACAAAGGTGAAAAAATCTGTGAAACAAAAGAAAGATATATAGGATGCCTTCCTTTTCTTCCACTCCAAATTCAGTCTGAGGCCCACACGGAGAAGAAGAAGAAGAAGAAGAAGAAGAAAAAGCAAGCCTTGCGCGTAGGAGGAAGAGAGGCTTGAGCCTCGATATACTCTCGCGCTGATCTTTCGATCCATCCAGAATTCAAGAGAGGCCCTCCGCCTCTCTCTGTCCTTTCGCATATGAATGCATTTATGCAAATACAACCGAATGCGCCGGTGCAAACAGAGCCGAAACGAGCTCTAAAATTTTTTTATGCCAGAGTTCTCTCTCAAGGATGAGTGTCTGGGATTGCAGTCGTGGATATGGTCTCGTATCCGCCTTACCCAACACGCCCTGTTTGTCCGTGTTTTTTTTTCCTCTTTGGGTTTGGAAGGGGATAAGAATGTTATTGAGAAAATATTTCGTCGTCATTCACTTCGACTGACATATAAGAATTCAGGACTTGAGACAATGCCCGTGTCTCATAGTGGCTCTCAACTTCTTCCGCTGAATATATGCATTGGTGATATTTTGAAATTGATGCATGCGGTTTGGAAAAGAAAGATGTCGTTGAAAATAGCCCATTTTGCATAGCTCCACGTGCGGTTCTGTAAATACTAATGTCACCGATGAGTGGGAAAAAGGACGAAGACTCTGTTGCTGCTGTATTTTTATAACGAGACTATTTTGGGTGTGGGACTTCATTCTCCCATCAATGTGTTAAAATATATATGTAAATAGAAAACTCGTCAGTTCTTTCTCAACTCCATTTCTCATTGAATTTACGGTCTTGACTATTTTGTGAGTATCATATGACTAATACTGTTTCAAATTTGAATATGGTTAACGAGTGGTTGTATTTTCCAGTGATAAAAAAGGAATCCTGTTTATAAATAGCCACTTGTAAACTGAAGTTAGCTTTTGGTAAATTCTAGTTTTGTGAACTCCTTGTGATCGGTTGGGGTAATAAATTTGTTTGACTATGTTTGAGTGGAATGGCTTAATAAAGCAAATTTCAGCGTCCATTTTGAGCAATGAGTAAGGATAAGCGTGTGATCTTATTCTCTTGTTATTTTCTCTAAGATGTACAGTAAAACAACGTAATAATTATAAAGTCATTTCGCCAATAGAAATCGTTCAAATGTATTATTTTTCTTGATCATCATCAAGAATTTTTAGAGCATTGTATCCCTTATTGTATCCAAGTTGGTATTCATCTATTCATGAGACATGGAAATAACTGCTAATGATGAGGAAATAGTTGGTTATAAAAATTTTGCATTTCTACCGAAGTGTAACGTTATTTAATTACAAGTTACGAACGAATTAGATAGGTAGTCAGTACTTCAGCATATTGTATTTAAAGGTTTATCTATTTTAATTATGAATTATTATGTTAACATTAAAACAATTACATGAGTCAGATTCCTCAGGAAATACAGAAAATGACTTTTCAGTTATGTGTGCAGTAGGCAAGGGCAATTGCGAGGTACCCTTACTTGCTTCTTCGTCTCAATTCGGAATTATCTGATTCCTAGCATGAAATTGGCAAATGAAAGCAGCTATGAGCGGCTGGAAGCCCGTTAGGATTTTAAAGTTGGACGTTAGATTGATGCACAAATAGTTTAAATGGTCAGATAATTTTATCCAATGTTTATAAATATATTATTTGAAAAATCATCGTAGATGAAACGTATCCCCCTCCAACTCCCCTCCAAAATCCTAATTCGTTCCCATATATCTTTTACCACCTGGCATCATTTTTTTTGTTCAACCATAATTTATCGTAGAAAACAAGTGACACGTAATTCCCGGTGATTTGAATAGAAATTGCATGCTATTCCGTCATGTTTTGCGTTGCCAGCTAGCGTTCCACAATTCACCGGAGATTTTTATTTGAAGATGAATTATTGGCTACCATCAGGTATTTATCCAACACTACTGATCCCTTTAATGTCGAGTACCTCCGCCGTTGTGTTTTCGTTTTTTTGGCGAAGCTTGAGTACTCTTTTTTACTATTTTGAGTTTATATGGCAGTGCATATATTGGCGTGTTCCCATGCAATATAAAACAGTAATTTATGCGCAATAAGGCGTGTCCGCATGCAATAAAAAACCGGAAATTATACGCAATAAATTCATCATTCCATGAAAAATACTTCTTTTTCATTCCATTTTTCCGCCACAGAGCGTAGTGATGCATGAAGCCTTTTAATCGTTTCACTGTGGCACTTCTGTTCCGAACATGGTTTCGAATCTCTCATATCATGTCGTTGCATGTGATCTAAACTATCCTGGTTATTAACTAGATGTTTTCCTGATGATATAACATTAATGAAACAGGTAGGCCATTATGTGTCAGTATGGAGTGGACCATTTGAATTTTAATCTCCTATATCGTATTTTCACAAAATGAAGACGTCACAGATGGACCGCGAAAATTCCAGATCAAAGTCTACAATTTCATACCAACATATATATTTTGATGTAAAACTTATATTGTGTGTGAAAAAATTGGGCAATTTTTTTCCGGCTCGAAATTTCACTTTTTGTATAATCTCCATAGGCAACGCATGCCTCCTGCTCGACTGGTCTGTTTTGGTGACGGATTACTCCCTTGAAGGATGTACTATCATCTTGGAAATTTTCAGGTACACAAAGAAGATCATGGTCAACATTTTCTTTTGCCTCAATTTTGAGAAATGACTGTCAAAAGTTTCTCAGATGCATGTGTCACGTGCTGGAGAAACAGTCAAATTTTGGGAAAGGTTTTATTTTTATTATACATGTTGTTACAATTTGGCTATTTTCCAAGTGGTGACAGTAAACTAATGAAAATACATCACCAAAACAAAACTAAATCAGTCGAATCGGAAATTTAAAATTAATATTGAAATTAGTCTCCAAAAACTTTTTTCCACCCATCAATCGTCCTGTTAAGATATGATAAATTTTTTACGACGGTCCTTTTCTTTACTCCACCAACTATATGAGGTTCACTCTATTTACGATAAAATTTTCAAGGTTGTAACCTTGATAATTACTATCTAGTGGTTGAAACACAGGGTCGTAATAATAAAGTTTTGTGAAACATTAAAAAAGTGATATATTTCGCACTATTGATATGTGGTAACGCAAGTGAAGTCTGAACACTTGAAATATTTTGTAGCGTAAGTTTGAAACGCGTAATTCTTCACCAAAAATAAGGAAAAAATAAAACCAGTCGAGAGAAAGAGAAAGAGAGAGCTTGCATCCATGCGTTCATACCCAGGAGGCAACTTTTCCTTTCCAGCGGGCACTGCCTGTCTCCGAGAAGATTCCCAAAACCTGCCGAACCCTCCTTATCGGGTAGAAATGAGTCCTTTCTCCTCAACCCGCTCGCTCCTCTTCCTCAACTTTTTCCTTTTCATCTACTTCTCCCTATTTCCCTCCGGCTCGTCGTATCGTCCCCGGGGACCGATTCTCGATTTCTCCTTTTCTTCGAACGCTTTTGTCCCCGTCCTCTCGTTCACCTACCCGTGGTCAACTTTTATCAAGGACGAGCTCTGCATCTTGTATCCATTTCAATTTCACCGCTCACTTCGTCTCCTCTTTAGTCACGACTTTAATATCGATGGGACGAGTCTCCCCTTAAGGCATTCCTTGCGCTCGTTTGTGTGTAAGGAACACGAAACGCGATGGGAATAGAAAAATAGGGAATCGAGGCTTTTTCATTTCTCCATTTACCGATCTCTCCGGGGGTATCCTTCATTTCGTCGGCTATATTTTTTCTTGCGGTTAATTTTGCATTGCATTTGAAGAATGCGTGACCCAAAGATCTACCTTGAGGAAGAATTTCAAGAAATTCGAATAGAAAAAACAACAGGCAGTTAATTGAAGTTTGTTCCAGTTTTGCCTTTCATTATCATGTATCAGTAACTAAGTTAACCTTAGACAATTATATGTATTTAATTATACATCTTGCATAATCTATATATCTATCTATGTATGTAAAAGAAAGTCGAAAATAATGTTAGTTACACCATGTATGATGCGAAAACGGCTGTACCCATTTAAATTATATTTGGTGTATTGAATTTTCCTCAGCCCCGGATAACAGAATGAGCAATAAAAAATAGTTACAGTTTGCGAAAAAAATTAATCTTGATCTTTGGGGAATATTTTTAGGAGTTGGAAACTGCAAAAGCCGTCAAGTCGGTTGAAGCTAAATGATTTGTTTTGTTTTTACCAATTTAATGACTGAGATTTTTAGCAATATTAAAACGCTTTAATAGTTAAAACATATTAAAATAATATCAATCATTTTATCCAATCTAAGCCCAGCTCGAGTTGAGTCGACAAAAAATACGTCACCACCAAGTGAACAAATATCCAAGCAATTGTTAACTACTGGTAGTGATCGAGTTCCTGTCGACGAATCGAGCCGATTAATTTCATTTCCTCGGAATATTTGCAATACGTTTCATTGAAAGATGAGCTGATCAAATAAGAGTTCCCGAAGATGATTTATGGCCACAAAAATCAAAAATGGTTGAGTGAGCGTTTTAACGAATTCACTTTCCAATTCGTGTTGTATTCGCCATGACGCTTAACAAATCATAAGGTTTGTGGTCTGAATCTAAAAAACCCATGTTTTTCTCATGGTCAAATTTATGTGGAATATTCACGTGCCGGAAAGCCATCCCTAAGTTTGTTTTTGCGGCTGATAGCAAAATAAAAATTGTTGTATATCAGAAGGTACTCGACTCAAGACAATAAACACGAAAGTGTAGGGTAGACAAGAGGACGTTTTTGCATGGGGCACGTTTACCCTGAGCACTTTTCCGAGTAATAACTAGCGCGCCATAAGTCATGGCATATTTATGCTGCTCCCTTAGGGCCATTTTCATAAGATTTGAGCGTCAGTCAGCGTCGTGTAAATTTGAAACGGGGCAAGTTTACTATGAAGGGGGCAAATTGACGCTACAGACTTGGACCTTAAAAATTTTTTTTACGGCAACAAACACAAATAGGCTACTGAATGCATAACACTTTGACTTTATTCATTGCTCTATAATACCACAATATTTCACAAGTTAAAGTATAAAAACTAGAAAATCCATTGAAAATAAATCCGTGTATACTTGCTTACCTTATGTAGATGTAATGAAGAAAATATCTTTCTAAAAAGCCATTTTAATACTTATTTTTGTAGTTTTTTTTATTTTTTTATTTTATTATTAAAGTCAAAAATTATTGAAATAAGTTCAGCCTCTCTCGATTTATAAATACTGGAACTAAACTGTCCATTGATCATTAGACGGAGCGAAGGTCGCAGGGTCAGCTAGTTAGAAAACAAATGAAGACCCTAGTCCGGCGTCGTTTGCTATTTCCGTTTCTTCAATCGCGCCTCGGTTTTACTCGGTTACTAATCGACTTCTATGCATAGATTATTACCTAAAGCAATGCATTCGTGTCTTAAAACTTCTTTGAGAATGTAAATGAAATGGCTTTTAAAGTTTAATAAGAAAATGAATGGCTGCGGGTCATCCAAACATCAGGAGCAACGATATCAAGGGCTGCAAAGAATTATAGCGCGGCGCGGGATCAAGATTCTCCTAGTGAAGACAAACCTTGGTTTAATTTAAATTGATGGGATAGATATGTATGAATGGATTTTTTCTTCGAAGCACTAGGTTTCCCATGAATTTCTAACCCAATAGGATAATCATTTATCGTGTTTAAGGTACTCGTAAGGTACCCACATAAACCGAGAAAAAAAGTGCGTAGGAAAAATCATTCTCCGTTCTTTAACGAAAGGATTATTTCTGGAAAATATTCAATACCGATGCTTTAAGTTCTTTGACGTTGGAAAAAATGGTGCCCAAAGGCATTAATTTCATTGGCAAGAAGATGCAAAGTGCAAAATTTGTATCATGAAAATGCATAATTTACATGCATTGCTCTCAAATGTCTAAAAAATCTCTGTAATTTTGTTTACCGTAGGTGGGTTTTGTTATTGATGAACCTCTTTTCACGGGAACATCTGAATGGATAGCTTATATTTTTGATAATCTTTAATATTGAACTCGGTTCGCATTTACAAGCCATTCGACTAAAATTTACAGCCTTATCCAAACTTGTAGGGTAGGATATTAAATGCCAATGCTGACAATTGATTATTTTAACGTAAAAAAATCGGCCGGTTGAAATACCTATAGCTGGTGTTTCATTTCATATATTAGACACCGTCATGAGATAAAGGACACCAATAGCATAGATAATGCGATTAATTCTGTCGGAATGTAAATGTACTTACATCCCTTCCTCTTTTCCTGTGGCATACCGGGAGTTATTTTTGATCTTCCCTTGCGTTCCTTGGGTATTAGGACTCGGCTTTTTCTGGTCTACTCCTCACCACTTCCATCGCACTAACTCGTAATACACTACCGCAGCAAGGGGCGCGCAGGCCAGCAGACTCTACGGCCGCGCTAACTGCATCGCGGAAGGGTATTATTCCTTCGCTTCCCAATCGTTACTTACGAGTGTCTCGACGCGACGCCGCGCCGCGGTCTAGCAAAGGGTCGCGAATGCATAAAGTTTCAGGCGAAACTCCTCCGAATCGATACGTATGGGAGCTGAGTACCAATAATTCGCGACTGCGAGATTATCAAGATGAAACTCGCGCGTTGTATTGTCTCTTGTGACTTCAATGTTTTAATGAATACAGTTTCTTCTCCTGACCTTCCTTATTATTACAACAATGTAGTGTTATGATCTTGGAGTATAGGACATGACCTATACTCCAAGATCATAACACTACATTGTTCAATGTTTTACCCACTACTAAATATAGGGAACTACTTCTTTGCTTCCCTAACAAGAGCATATTTTCTTCTCTTCCTATCTTTTTCGCTCCCTCAGCGTCTCGTTTTGCTTGCTTGATTCTTTAGGACCTGTCCATAAGCTGTGTAGACATCAAATATGTGTGGGTGGGCAAGGTGATTGTTCGCGAAAGTCCATTTAGAAGGTTCGAAGAGGTGTTTAAGATTCGATTTTATTATGCCTGGTTAGTGTTAACTCTAACAGGTTATGGGCGTAGTCTTAACTTTAAATTGCTTGAAAGTTATATTTTAGAAAGAATGACGGTCAGTTGCGCAGTAGCACTGACGGACAGCCGCACTTTGAGGGAATTCGCAAAATTCGAAGATGGTCATCACAATATTGCTGAATGTGGCTTTTCCACACCCATATTTTATAGCTTTTACGTATTTAAAATTACTTAAAATCAGCCCGGAATTTCAAATACAATTACTGATTTAAAAAAATGCAGTAATGCATTCTGTGCACTTCAGCAGTGTTTATTTTCATGGTGGTTATGAGTACTGCAAACTAATTAAAGCCCTTTTATGGAGGGTGTTACAGCTATTGAGAGAGACACTGGTAAACTGCACCGAGCGTGTTATTTATTTCTAACAAATAGTTCATTACAAAGCAATAATTATCCATCTCACAGCCTTTCTTCCAAAAAAAGAGAATTATTCGTGGACAAATAGGGGAACAGGGGCATTCGGAGTAATCATTGAATTTCCTCGGTGGGCGGCATGGGATGGGGGAAAATTGGTGTGTAATATAATCTCGCTTTAGGGTACTGTTCCTGAGAACCAATGTTAAAGAATGTTTAGGAAATAAATAGGACGTAGAAATATGTAATTGATGGCCAATTGGCCTGCGTGTGGAGAAAACGGCGAATTTTGAAATTTTTAAAAGCGCGCTCCAAATCCGCTAAGGTCACCGCATGTCGTAAGCCGAATCCATCGAAAAGCGGAAGTCTACTGTATTATACCTGCGTCGATTTTGAACAATCCCCTCGCCATTTCTCATTCGCTTCACAAGCCTATCTTCTCCAAGCTTCTCTTCTATCTTTTTAAGCGCTTCAGTTTGTACTTCTCTACTCATTCACTATGTTCCACCCGGCATTAATATGACTGAACAGGAGATGAGATTCCGACTATTATAGGGATGAATAATAAGTTGCATTTTCGTTGTTTTTTCAGCTTTGATTTAGGATTGATTTTTGCTTGCCTTGTGGATGGTCGAATTGGGTTTCTGATTCGCTTCGATTCTTTAGTTCATGGTAATCTTGAGTATGTTATCGACTTACAGATATACTGCTTTCTTTTGTGGCTACTTAATTAATGGTGCATGTCTTTCGAATGATAATGTACGGCTGAGAATAATTTTTGAACTACAGCGGTCGACTTCCATATGAATGGTATCATCGCCTCATGAGTTGAGTATGCATTCTTCTAGTTTTTATGTTGTTGCCCCATGTTGCCGTTTCACCAGCCCTGGAAAATATTCGTAAAATGGAAACTTCAATTTTTTTGGCAATGTAATTCAAGTCAAAAAGACCCTTGCCTCATTAATTTACCATTAGCTGTAAGAGTAAAAACTTTATTACATGCATGTCCTCATTTTGAAAATGGATTGAATATCGAAAAAAATAAATGCCCACGAAAGGCAAACTTGCTGCCATACTCTTCTGGTGAAGCACATATATTCACCGAAATAAATTTTTTATTAAATGTATAGGCACCCACTTGAATTAAGTCACTTAAATTGGTGCTCAGACTATTTTATTAATTAAAGGGAGAAGTTATCTTGCTAGAATTGTAGTCTCAAGAAAATATCTTTCTTTTAATTTTTTTTTTCATAACACTGAAAAGTGTTCCATATCCTTGAAATGAGAGGACCATCTGCTGATGTGAGTCTAATTTATTGAACCTGAAAATATTTCATTTAACCCAGCATGTTTCATGCCGCGAACGCTTCATTTAACTAGTCCTGACCTAATAGTCAGATTAGAAGATCCTCTAAAATCTAGAGTCACCTCTCCGATGAATGAGCATACTTCCCTCTTTGCTTGAGAAATTTTTTCCCTGAGTAGAGGATTAAATCTAAGCACACGGTGAATAGACCGGATACGGGACGCTTAATTTTCCTGTCATACTTTATGCAAAGCCTAAGTTATTTTTCTCTAGAGTGCATGACTTTATTTAGATCCTTTCCATTTGTGTCCCGCATTAATGACATCGACCGGTTTCCACTATATTCGGTTTTCCTTGCAACTTTCCCGACATCTCCGTTAACCAGGTGTTTCCAACCGAAGAAACTTTCGAAAAATATTACCCAACTCTTTCGGAAAGCTAATTTTTTTCAGTTTTCCATGTGAACCATTCCTGATAGCAGTGTGCGAATTGTTCCTTGTATATGTCCCACGCTGTAGTTCTCGTGAATTTTTCTACCCTCTTACTGAATATATTCAAATACTTCAAATACTATAAATAATAATATGCTGAATACATTCAAATACTATCATCAAATATAAATTTGATGACAGTATTTATCCAACTCAACTGTTCATTTGTTTTACTCATCTAGTATTCTTTGGAAATTTAAAAATAATCTAATAAAAATTCGTTGTTGAATTTACCTGGAAAGATCAAGTGTAGCACAAAATCTTCCCCTTTTTTCTTCTATTTACTCCTCTTCAATAACGTACCTCATCTACTAAGTGACTTTTTGAGTCTAAGTCTTGTTGTCAATGTCTCCGAGGAGTCAGGTCTTATTCGTTGATCAATGATTCTCGACATAAAATATATTTTAGGAGAAGAATTTAGTCGTTATTAGTCACCTACTTCTCCCTGAATGTGTCATTTAGCATTAGAATAGCATTCAGCATCTTGCAATCATTCCATCAATGGAGAATGATTTTTAAAACGAGGCATACGGGAGAAGTATATCACCTTCATGAAATTATTCAATTTAAATTGGAAAGTTAATATGAAAATAATTGAACAGTAGATCTAAGAGATTGCCATGAGTTTGGCTACAGATTATAGGAATGTTTTAAGGCTCACGAAAGAAGATTTTTTGTGATGAGCGTATCGGCTCATCAAACTACATTCACGGACAAAAAGCTAGAATTGGTCCCAAAAATTGGGATTGGATTACCAGAAAATTCTTATTTTTGGTATCGTTTCCTGTCAATTGGAAAATTTTTCGATTTGGATGTGGTACACTGAGGCAGTATTTAAAAGTATCTCACCGTAGATCTCGCTGTATCACAGCAAAAAATAAAAACTTTCAATGCAGGTACGTACGTTACTGACTCCAATTAGTTTTTTGCGCGTGCATAGGTAGTTTCTATGACGCGTATAATCTTCTTTTTGAACCTTGTTTTTTTACCAGCCCATTCAAGCTTCAATGAGAAACGCATATCATGAGTGAATCTTTGTAGATCGGATATCAAAGCAAGCTCCTTTTGCAAAATAACGAACGGATGTTTTTTTATGGCTATGAGTAAAACTTTACTGTTACTGTAAGAGAGGGCTTTTGTGTTCTCTCAAAGGTGATTTTGAAGTAAATACAAACTGAAAAATACGCCATGATTAAGTTTCACGGTACGCCAGGTAATTGGGGCTTTTGGGTTCTTAAGACTCAAAAAGAATTTGTCTCACATGCATGTAGGCTTACCTCCTAGCACCACTTTAGTTTCTCTTCTTAAAAAATACTGGCATTTTTTTAATAACAAAGTCGTGAACTGGCAGAACACTTGGCTATTTTAGCCCTATATTGAGCTCAACATAAAATTAGGTTTCAAGCGGAGAGAGCCCAACAAAGGGATTGCACTTTTTGCATTAATTTGCGATAATTTAAAATGACAAAACGAAAAAGTTTTTTTTAGCTTTCACATCCTTAAAGATTGTTAAGCATTATTCTATTAATTGTATCCTTTCCTGCAAAATGGCAACTTTCCTAATTAGGTGTTTAAAAGCAGTACACTAATAATTGAAATTTACATTACAATGAACCCGCATGTTATTTCCTACTTTTACAGAAAAGTTGCATGTTTACGAACAGCGAGGAGGTGAGATCTCCCGATTGCCAGTCAGGCGTGCTGGCCAATCACAGCACCAAGAATTGGCTAGACCGCTTGACTGGAAATTGGGAGACCCGATTTCGAATCCTGGCAAAGCCAAATACTTTTCATGGCGAGCTTCATGCTTAGTGTATGTAAATTTGCATCCATGCGCGTTACTGCGTACAAAGTCACTTGTTTCATGCGGTGATCTCCTTATTCGCCAGGCATGAAATCACGGTATAAAATAAGCACTCTGTGTGCTTGATCGTGAACCATCGCGCCACAAACAATGGAGAAATACCATTGGGATTTCATAGCATAAAATTGGAGCAGGTGTAGAGAATAATGGGCTACCGAAGATCTCCATGGTAAAGCAAAAAATTCGGGAGAACAAAATATGACAAGCTGCTATCGTCATCCCTCCAAATTGTCTTTCTAAAATCCGCCTGTGCGGCACGTTACGGACTTTCGCTCTTTGTCTCTGATTATCTCTTCAAAGGACTTGGTTACCCTGGCAAATATGATTTCTCCGTTCACGTTCTATCAAAAGTGGTTTAGATAAAGGATAAACTTTCTTTTTTCTTGAGCCAAGTGGCTTATCAAATAGATTATAACTTAGTTAATTCCATAAATTTATAATTTGGTGAACCTGGATTGGTTTCAGCACTCAGGTCTTTCCACAATTAAAATACAGAATTTTCTTGTGAGAATTACACGTGATTGTTGAAACTTTTCGATTTAATATCATCGAAACATATTAGTAAAATATGCCACAATTCACGGCTTAGACTATTTGTCCATTATGACTTCAGAAAACTTTTGATAATTCATATGACTGTCGATAGGCTTTCCTTTGCATTAGGTATTTTAAAGGAAAACCGTTTTCTCCCAAGTAGAGTAAGTCTAATGGCTATTCAATGTGGAATTACCACGCTTTAAATTGTTCCAGAACAGTAGGCACACTTCTGTTCTTCTCATCTCTATAGTTACCGTTCTTTAAGTTTAGCAGCTGTGAACGAGGCCTTTTTCTTGAAATCACAATCTGAAATAAGCACGCGGTTGCTTGGTGGCGAATCTCCTCAACTTATCAACGGGAAAATGCCACTGTGAGAGTGGATAACATTGGATATGCAATTCAGTGGAGTAGTGGTTGGGAATAAAGGATTTCCTGGAGACCTCGGTGGCAAAGGAAAAGGCTTTAGTACTCCTGGGAGCAAAATAAAAGGCTGCACTCCTCGTCCTGCTCTGTGCGCCCTGCATAATCCGCATTGCACGCGCTTATCGGACTTTATTTTTCCATGCGGACACTTGGTTTGTCGCCGTGGCGAAAAGAAACTTCATCGATCGCGTCCTGCGATTCCCATCCCTCTCTCAGACCATTTCTTTCTCCGGCCTCTTTTCTCCTCTCCAGCGCTGTTTCTCGTCTCGACCTTTTTCTTGCGGTGGAATAGAGATGGTGTAGACAATGTTACCTGGAAAACCTTGGTAATCAGGGAATGAACTCGTTCACCAATATCATATTAATTATATTTATCATACTTATTCATCGATTCTAATAGTGCTTGCAAAACGAATTGATTTTTCCTAGTTTTGATCCCTCGACTACTTTTCGAGTTTTTCGTGGCGAAAAATCGATGGTGTTTACCCTATCGCGGATAAGTTGATGACGTCAATAACCCATGCGGAGCGTGTCGCGTTTCTGCTACTCCTCGGTTTCGTGCATGGGTGTCGTGCGGTTCATTATCATGCATGTTGATGTGCTCTTACTCAATAGTAGATTCTTCTTGATCGAGTAAATGAACCAAACCTGTAATTCAACAACTCATGAAAAGTGGTCCGTAACTTCTTCGTTTATTCGTCTTAGGAAATTCTTAATTTTTCGTTTAACTTGCCCCTTAGCGTAAATTTAAACGAGTCATAAGCCAGAATACCGAGGAAAAATACACATTCGATCGATAGCGGTTAAAGTAGCCATCAAAAAGACAGTCGATCAGTGACAGTAACAGTGACATGAAATTGGTAAACAAGCCCGTTGTGGCAGTGATTTGGTATAAGTTTACTAAAATTCAATGGTGGCACGACTTTTTATGAAGTGTGAGGAGCATATGGAGAACTAAGAGTCAGATTGAGATCATATTGATATTATCGAGTGGCCATCGTGTCGGTGGAGTTCTTTCAACGTTCTCTTCACTAGCCCACCCCAACTCTCCACCCCTTTTTCTCGCTCGCCGACACACCCTCCTACGCCGCTCCCCAATTCGCTCAAGTCCCGCGAGAATTCGCTCCGAGATGGAGTGATCCATCCGGGGACTCGGAGGAGGGTGGTGCTGACCGTGGGGCTCCAAGTGAGTTCCTGGCCTACCCTTCTTTCCCCTATTGTTTCTCTCAACCCGCATCACCTAATCTCCAACTTATTCCTCCCTTCCTCCGCTGCTTTTCAAAGTCTTGTTCGGAATCCTGGTCAATGTCATGTGAAGTGCGGATGCGTAGAAAACTCGTAAGTAGATATCTTTTTATGCTTCAACAGTTTTGATATACCTAAAGCTTTAATTCAGTGCATCCTCATCAGAAACTTCAGTGCCACCAGCAAAAATTCATTCATAGGTCATACCTCAAATATATTGGTATCATGGCAAAATTGGCGCTTTTCATTCATATAAAAATACTTGCTTTTCCTCGTTGTGGGGGCTTTCCCCCCAGACCCTCCCTAAAATCGCCATCGCAAAGAATGAAAATAAAATCATTTTTACCTACCTATCTTTTTTTAAGGAAGGTTTACCTTATATTTCTCCTCTTTTCGTTTGAATACGCTATGATATGATCAAATTTTTCTTCATTTGGAAAGAAGCTATTACAACAATGACTTCAAAAAATCTAAGTAAATATCCTACCTTATCTTTATCATCCGTTCGTTTAAATTCCTTTATCTTCTTTTCCAATTTAGCTCCTCTTGTACGCTTAAACAAATATGTTGCTATGATTGTTTGTTTGTATGATTGTGGCGCCGACATTGGATTTTGGTGGCCATATTTCGAACTAATTAATAAAAACTCAATTTTTAATTGATAGACATAAATAATGGGAATGCTTTCATAATTTTTCCTGGGGTTTCAGACAATTTTAGATGGGGTCTTCATAAGACTTTTTGTCGTATCTCGTCTCGTTCACCCCAAACCTCTGTATTATGAGTGAGTGGTCGTAACTGGGCTTTATAGTATATAGATAACTAGTCATTTACAAGTTACATTTATCAGCCGGAAATGCACCTTCATGCGAAGTGACGGTTTTTGGTTCTGTAAAAAATTGGAATATGAATGCTGTCCATCGTGGAATTGGCTTTTGGGCTTTACTCAGCGACAGGACGTCTTTTTTTTATATCAAGGCCTTCCTTGATTAAATTGAGTCCCTTTCTCTGGGCTTCACACTGGGTAAATCTATAATATCCTCAATCAATTGCTCTGTAAGAAGTTTTTCATTAAAGTTACGAATTCCCAGGATTACTCATACCTCACTGATTCAAAGCAAAGTTATAACTTTCAATGTACTTACCTAATGTACTTGTAATGTACACCACAAATCTAGTCCTATGATGAAACATATCATGCTGATTAATCATGTAAAACATATAACATTTTACTATTTATACATTGAATTTTGCAGTTAATCCCATTTTTTGAGCCACAGCCTCTGCCATTCTCGAATTCGTGTCGGTACCTCCACTGCAAAAACGCTCAAAAATTGCTCACCGAATCAAGTGCACTCCTTTAGTACTTAATAGAACCACTAGATGAGCGGATTTGATTCTGTGGGCGATTGTTGAGCGTTTTTGCAGTGGCGGTATCGGTATGGAACCGAAATGTCCCATTTAAAACCAATACCAGGGTAACCTAAGGAATATGCTATTTTTGATATGAAATTGGACTTAAAAATTTTGGGATTAAAAATATTCTGATTAAACCTGTATGCAGGCAAAATCGAATGAAAATGTAAGGAGCTGCATTGTTTTCTCAACATCCATGTAAAAATAACAACCCTCTACTTTAAGTGGATGTGATTCAAAATAGCAAATTGTTGACTTGTAAACGTATCTTTTTTTATATAAATTTTTTATATAAATAACTAAATATATTATTTTTATAAAAAATATATTTAGTTATTTCAATTGAAATTAGTGCTATTTATTCAAAACATTTACGTGTAAAACAGCTTCTTTAAATGTTGAGAAATAAGAGTGAAAATTTGGTTGCGTCCATTCAGTGCTTTTTCGAGTGTCTATATAGTTATACCTTTTGTTATTATTCATACAATTATGATCGCAGGGGAAGTAAACGGTTCAGTAGGCGCATTGAAAGGTATAACTTGTGCTGAATCGACGTAGGTCTAAATTCTAAGATCTAAGTTTACTGATTAAAAAATGTACATAAGTCATCTTATTAAAACCCATGTTAATCCCTTACACAGCGGTCGTGGAATTATTTGAGACCCTTGCAGTATCAACGGAGAGGTTGACACCAAACGGGTAATTTTCTCTCAAATGAGAAACTTTGCGTAAGGTGGTAGATGTATAAAGTGGTTTTTAGACAATTAAAAGAATGAATGCTTCATTTTATATCAATTGGGAATAATTTATGTATACTTTGTTTAAATTTTTGCTCCACATTTCAGCTCTCTCATTTTCTATCTGGTCCTGTGACACGTGTCTTCCTTAGCAGTCAATGAATTTTACAACAAAATATAGTTTATTGGTTAATCTAATTATCTTTTTAAATAATGAAAAGCTAATTATGAAGTTTCAAATTGGGCGATCAAAATAACAGTGCACTGCGAAGCTGAGGATACTATGGCAAAGCATTTTAGTATACATTCACTAATTACCAATTTTACTTTAATATTTTATTTTTAGGAAAATTTAATAAATATATTTTATCATAACGCCATGCAATATGACCTTGTTTGACTAATTTTCTTTTGTGCTTCAATTTAAAAATGAAAAAATCTCTTTATGAGTCTTCGGATTTTATCTTTTTAATTGAAATTTTAATTTTAATTCAATGGAATGAAAATTTAATTTTCTTCCCTAATGTGAAATGGTTGCGTCAAAGTATAGGAGCTATGTTTGTTACACATGTGATATTCCGTATGTACTGCAGCAGTTAGCATATTTTTCCATTTTCCAGTCCGAAAATTATTCCGTTATTTGCCGGCCACGGTGGTGGTGGGGTTTATACCTCGCCTGCCGAATCAAAGGTCGCGGGTTCGAGTCCCGCTTGGGTAGGCTGTCCCACCCAGGGTATGGTTTTGAGTGAAAGTCGTTGTTACGCCTTACTTCCCCCGATATAAAAGGCCCTAATTTAGCTGTTTATGGGGCGATGAAGATTAACAAATAAAAAAATTCTCACGCACGGCATTATTTCGTATGTAATAGGAGTCTTCTCGGAGTCCACTAAGGAAATAATTTGGTGGTCATCGGGAAGTCCATTCGTTTAAATGAATATTCACTGTGTCTTTATCATTATGGTACAGGTCACGCACGGGTTCATCGCAGCCTTATCTTCTTGCTCCCACCGCTCCCCAGTCTTCAACCCTGCGAAGTGGGTGGTCTCCTGGAAATTATGAAATTTTAATCTCCCTGCTCCCTCGACTACCTCTGCTCCTCCCGACGGGACTACCTCCACCAATTTTCTTCCTTTCTCCATCCGACGCGCGTCCCGACCTCTCGTAACGTTTCCAAGCACTAATCTTTGCACCCCTGCCATTGAGTGATGGAATTCCTGTGTCGCGTGCTCCGAGTTGATAACGCGTAGAGGGGCAACGTGAATTTTAACGTTGTTCGGCCGCAGTTCTGGAGACCCGGGGGGAGAGAAATAATTGCTACAGTTGAACATTTTTTACGAACTAATTTTTAAGCACTGTTGCTTTAATTGGATGTAAATCAGTAATTAATTAATGAAATGTAATTTGTTCTTTTTACTCTGTAACGTTTTTTATTTTCTCTTCAATGCACTTGAAAATATCCTTATTACACTTTATAAAGAAGATCGGGAGCAAAGAGACAACCGTACGCCACAACTATTGCCATCCAACTCCCTCTACCCACCATCCCGCGCCGTCACCAACAATCGCCCCACTCCACCTCTGCTGTTTATTATTGTTCGCTCCATTGTTTTCCTTCTATCCATCGTCACACCAAAATCGAACTCAAAACAACCCAAAACAACTCATAAATAAGCGTTACAACTCAAATGAATAGCTGTGTGCACTACTCCGTAGGAATTACATGTAAGTAAGGGCTTGAAATATCGATGGGGCTATTCGTCATCTTGGTGGGAAAATTAAATTTTGTGAAATCTTAGCATCATTTTTACAGTTTAGTAATGACTGACAGGAGCATGATCACGTTCATGTATCAGCTATATCAACTGCTATCGAAGGAACTTGCCCCAGTAATGAATATACCCTAGAGTTTTTATGGGATAGTATGGTATGCCTTAAATTTTAATCTTGCAGTGTGGGTCTTAAAATTTAGGTATTGCCGATGGTTTGGTGTATTTATAAACTAACATTAGGGATTTATATGAAAATGAGTATCTAATTTTTATAGATAAATGTATAAGGGTTTCAGCAATGTTTTTTTACAATAATATCATATAATACACTTTATAGAGGTCAAGAGAAGGAAAGAACTCATTTTTTTTTCAGAATCTAGTGAGATACAAATGAGGGCAGTAAGATATAAATGGGTAGTTTACGTGTTCATCTTCGATTTTTTACGCGGAAAGTCCCGAAATAAAGGGTTAAATCCACGAGCTGTGACTTATAGCCTTGGAATGGAAGCGGCGCTTGAATGAGAGAGATTTTTTCTGTTCACTAATGTGAGAAGTTGCGTGAACTACTATATTGGAATTTTTGCAGTATGATTTTGAAATTTCTATTGGGCGATTCATCATCTTACCCTGGTCCCGCGAGGGGTTGTTGTGAAAACACTCTCCAATGCTACGTGTTTTTTGGGGAATTAAAAATTTAATTTCAAAAGAGGATCCTCAATTGGCCTTTAAATGTGCTGTCACACACCGTGCATGGGTTTGCAAAAGTCGCCACTCGCGTCGCTGACGAACAAAATGATCCGAGTTTCACTGCGAAATGAGGTATAATTAGGGGTGTTAACCGAAATTTATACGCTTCATGATTGGATCTATCAAATTAACAACTTTCCAATGCTATTCCTCGCAATTACAAACATTATATTGCAATATATTGGAAGAAAGCGGATCACATTGCGTCGCGGACATTTTTGAAAACCGACTAAAATGTAACTGACGAGGCAACAGAAATCAACCTTCAATGGAATGGAATTGGGCCTCCTTTATGCAGTTTCCTTGGTTAAATTCTTCCGAATTAGCCCTGCTCTCGATTCCAGGTTCTGCTAGCACGTTTCTGATATGCAGTCTCGTGCGGTGGATATGTCTATAAGGTTTTACTCAGTTTTTTTTCTGTTTTTTTTTCCGAACCGAACTCCAACTTCGTTCTTCAGTTTTCGGAGGAGGATTTATTTTTATCCTTGACTACGAGTGGATTCTGGATTCTGTTGCTCTTTGATTTCTCTTCCGGGAAATCAACTGTCTACCGATTTTTATCTGCTCCAAATTCAAATAAAATTATTATGTCAGTTAATAAGCGATGGGTTTATTACTTTTATATTCGTGTGGAATCTGTTTCCGTTATTTCATTAGCTATGTTGAGGAATGGAATATTATTTGATTCGTTTTCTGCCTTATCAAGTGGAAAATCTGTATCTGTATTTCCTTAATTGAGTCTTTCTTTTTCTGAATGAAATAATAAAATATAGGAACGGAGTCCTTTAAAAGAAATATATATCCTTTTAATTTTAAAAGCAAAATTCTTCGCAGCATTTTGGGGAAAAGAACGATAACCTTATAAGCAATTCCGGTGGATTACTTTCCTCATCGAGGAAAAATGTTTTTCGCGTTGAATATTTGAATTTTTTGATTGAAATCATTTATGCTATTATCAGAACTTTCTTTTCCTTAGCTTGATAATATTTTACAATGCATGAAGCGCAATGCCTACCGGCTCTAAACGGAGCTCAAAGAACCTTTTTCAACGACAGGTATTCATATTATTATACTCAATTGTGTAAATGTAGTGTAGTACAGTCAAAAATCATTCCAACGTAAAATGAAGAGGTATATTAATATAAGTTTGTGATAATTGCGGTATGTATTTCATCAATTCTCAGCATCACTTCTTAATGTTTTTTACTGGTGGATTTAAGAAAAATTTACAATATTTCAGCTTCATACTACGTTTCGTTTTTTTTCGCTGATTTTTTACTGTGAAAAAGGATATCCATTTCTAAATTATTATTACAGAGGTAAAATGAATGCATAGATCTCTCAGGACTTGTGGAAGGGATGACATGAGACCTAACCCGGTTCATTACCGTAACGCTAAACTATATGTGAGACAAGTATACATTATAATGCATAAAACTAGTTACATAAGTTAGAAGTTAAAAAGGATTAATTAATGCGGTTATGACATTTATTAGTCTAGTAAGAAGAGTAACTGCGTTCATTTTCATGGAAATCTCCAACCGTATGTTTCATAAATAAAGCTGTATTAATAATAACTGAACGATAATAAACAAATCGAGACCTATAAGATATTTATATAATCGTAATGACTGTGTCTACGAATCGTAATGACTGTGTCTGTGAATACGTCTATCAGAAAATATTGTAATTCAAATTTGCCATCGTAGGATTGCCGAAAGCCTTCTAAAACTTTTCTGTGTTTGCGGTTTTTTTTGAGACTACTAAGAAATTTCATTAAAATAAGTGCTATTGTATATGGTAGCATGGATATAGATCCACACTAAATATTACGACCTTCTTTTCCCCTATTCTTTGAGGTAATAGTTGCGAATTTTCTCGAAAACTTTAATGGCCTAATTTAATTTACTGAAAATTAAAAAAATACTTATTTTTTTATTAGCGCAGGTACATTTGGTTGGTGTGGTAAAAGGGTTTATCGCACCATCTAATTTATGAATTTGATGGCGCAATTAAAATGGCCATTAAAGTGAATGAGAATGCCATAAACTTTTAATTAAATAAATGTCTTCTCTTTAGCTCTCATATCTAGCTCCTGCTATTACTTTTGACTGAAGTCAAGGCTAGACCACCCATTATCAGTTCACTGAATAGCGCAATTGTTCTAGTAAAACATTTCAGCCCTACATTTTAGCGCATGAAAGGGAATTAAAAAACAGCAAATACTGGATTGGGACTGGAAAAAATAAAATTGAAATAGTAGGTAATATTCGTACAATTAAAGATAAAAATGAAGTGGGCTAAATGAGAAGTATTTCCGTACACGCAAGAAGAAGATGATACCAAAATTGAGTCATCATTAATTTTATAAATCAATTTTAGTTCAACAAATAATGAAAACTACTTTTAAACAACGCATAAACGCCAATCCTCATATCTATGCTATTTTTAGGGAAACTAATAGATTTCAGTATTAACACGTAACTTGTACAGTCGTTTCTTTTTAATTTTTCTCCAACATTTGTCACCTACCGCATATGACAATTCAGCAGTTTTAAAGAAAGCCCTCAGTGACTTGAGCATCCATATTAAAATAATTTGGCGTTATAATTCCTTTGAAAAAAATATGAATGCATGATAATAAATGCTTACTTTATTATATATTTTGTTTTGAATTTATTTTAATATTTGCCCTTTTTTTTGGATTGGATTTCCCATTAAATTGTGATCCAAAGAATTAATCTAAGCAAAACGAATTCCCAAAATATTTTTTGATAAAAAAATCATCGTGATAGCTCTACTGAAGATAACGTGAATGGAACCTGGCTTATCATATTAATATATTTTTTCAACCTCTTATATTAAGAGAAGAAATTATATTTATTGTTGAAGTGCTAGATAGAAGCACAAAAAATGAAGTATTTTTACTGGAAAATAAAAATTTTCCGCATGTTTCACAGCACATGTGATAAAACAGAATTAATATTCAAATTTCATTCAAAATAATATTACAACGAAAAGTTATCCAACGCCAGAAAATTATAGAGAAATATATGTATCTAAGGAAGATGATAAAGATACATTAGGGTGGTTTTCTATTGTTTTTTTACTGCCTCAATCGAAAGATTATTAATCCTAAAGTATGTATTTCATGCTTTTAGATTTTAAATGACGAAATCTATTTTTCGCAATTAATTGAAAGTGAAAAATTTCATGCGCGCGGAAACGCGACGGCTAGGTATGAATGCTGGGAAAATCCCGTGTGACGTCATTCTACTTCCGGCTGCTGCCGTGTGAGGCCACCTTGGTGCGAGGCTATGAGCGCCGATACGATGTAGGCTGCTAGCAGGTAGCGCTTGGCTTAAATAAGGATTATTTATAGCCTATCAAACGAAGGAAACTTTCTGGCCACAGGCATTCTTAATAGGTTATTATTAAGACAGCTTTCCCTGAGCTCTGTGCCTCATGCATGCATTGGTAATCTCAGACGATGAAAAACTCGTGACTACTCGTACAGAATCTAGGTCCCAGTGACGTCACGTGGAGTGGCATCGCATGGGCGCCAATCTGGCCTTTTTCAAATGAGGTTAAAATTGAACATTAACATTCGTCTAAACTGGGATTTCTAAAACCAAATAATTCGTATACTTTGAGTACAGTAATGTTGGGTAACGAATCGCATTCAATTCCTTTCGTTTTATTTGATGAAGGAAACTACCCTATAATGAAAAGTCTTGCCGATGAGAGACACGAGTGTAGGAGATTATATACCCAATCTGTGGACTGATGATAAATTATAATGAGGCTGATGGTGACGATAAAACCAATTTAAACAGTATTAATATGACATGTATCCAATTTTAGATTTTATATCCATTGCAAGGTAGGATACCGTTACTTTTTTCTTTGAAAGTCATGTATATAATATTTTTACTATTCGACTATATGAAATCGTTTAAAAGAATTAAGTATGTGTTTTTTTGTGAAATTATGTTCGTCAATAAAGATTTTATCAGGGAGAAATCATGCAGAGAAAATTAAATGAATAAGAAGGTACACTTTAATTATTTTACCAAAATTTCACGCATATTTTCTGGGTAAACCTCAAGCTCTTCGTGGAATTCATAGAAAACACTTAGGAAGTACACATACTAGAATATAATGTGCTCATAAGTTTCTAAAAAATTGAATTAAAATCCAGTTTTCAAGCGTATATTAGAGGATTATGACGATAAAGTTATTATAAGAGAGAAAGGCAACCACTCAGGTCAAGTCAAATTAAAAGAAGCTCTAGAATTTATCAAAAGAATCCAGTTAAATTGATACAAATTGCGAAAAAAAACCTACTATATACAAAAAACAACATATACACCTACACGAATGTTGAATAAAACGGAGAACAAATTAAAGGTGACGCTAAGTAATTCTTCCACTCCGAGACTCTGAGATCGATAGCTGCCATCCAAAAAAAAAAGAGGGGAAAAAAATGAGCACTCGGCTCGACGCGGGAATTTTCCCAAATGACAACGCCACGCCAGAAACAGAACCGCGGCAGGCAAGACGTCTCGCGAAATTTTATGCTTCAATTTGGAATGAGTGTTCGAATATCGCGTCCTTAAACATCAGCGGCGGGAGAGGAACCCGGCGCTGACGGTTCGCAGATGCCCTGGGGAAGTGGAGCGTCGCCGCGTCCCCTGCAGGAATTGTTCCGAGGGAAAAGGTCTCTCTCCTTGTCTCTGGATTTCATGTGAGGCGCAGATGACATTTCGTGGAGTTGTCCTCCTCTCTCTCTAGTTGGAAATTGCCCTCTTGCGCTGCCATTACTCTTGCCCCTAAGCCTAACTCCCCGCACTTTACCCCCCTATTCATGACGTTACTTTATCCCCGTTATGTAGGCCACGAAAGTTTGCGACTTCACATCCGCGGGGCCAGGAGACCAAATAAAAATAAAACCGCGCATCATCAAAAGGTTGAAAGAGTATGTTAATTGTATATCACCTTAGGTCATGACAATTTTGCCATCTAAAGATAAAGAATAATGTTCAATAACTCGTAAGATAAAGTGGCTCACCCAATATCGGAATGGTTATTTTTAGCATTTTTAGAATGTAAGTAATAATGAAAATCTTAAGAATGAAATTGATGATCAAAAGTCTCAGAAAATGAGGTTCGGGCCGTTTATGAAAAGCGCCAAGGTCATCATTACCTTCGAGTTCACTTGAAACTATAGAATATCAATCGCACAACATGGGTACCACCGAGAAATGACACATAATGTGGTCGCGGAAATACCAATGTTACGTCAGTCAATTAACCTACGTACGTCTGAGTTCTTTTTTATAACCAACGATTTGGCCAAATTTTAGCAATTTTAAAATAAGATATCCTGAAGGTTGCTGCCCTCTTTTCATGAGTTGGTGACGTCATTTGAGTTCTGATTCATTTTCTCGTTCAGGGAAAAAAATTGGCCATTTCTAGATAGGCCATTGATCAATGTACAACGCCGTGGACAAGCGATGAAATTAATACGGGATTAATCACCGTGACGTCACCAACTTGTCTTTGGAAGGTTGAAGTCCGCAAATTTTTCAGGCGAATAGCTCGATAAATTGGTGAAAATTTTAAAAACGAAAAAAAGTGAGTCTCATTTTTTTCAAACTCAATAAAAATCGACAATAAAATTAAATTAGTGAACGAAGCCTATGAAACGCAGGGATCAGGGATATTTCCTTTGGAGTTAGCATTACACAGTAACTGTACAATTGGCATTTCGATGCTCATTTTTCTAAGGTGACGATGACAGCGCGATGAGTCTTCCGTGGAAGTAATCGCCTTCGAAAATGCAGAAAGAAGTCGGAACCCTGAATATCCAGTGAAATTATTACCAAGGGAATATGACATTTGTCGCTTTTGGAAACGGTCTCATTCCACGTCTAACTTAAGGCACAGAGATCTGCAAATCATTAGAAAATTCAAACAGAAAAAAAGAATTAATGATTCGGAGGAAAGTTCCGACTGAAAATTTCTGTACTCAAACAACTTGAAAATATCTTTAAAGTCATCCACTGAGGTTAATAATTGCTTATCATTGGTTTAGAAACACTTTTTAATACGTATATCATAACGTCCTTTACCTATATAAGAAATAAAACACCGTGTTCGATGAATAAAATTATAATTAAAGAATTTCTCATATTCTTATTTCTTACACCTAATCCTAGAGTTAAAAAACTTACTCATTGTGATGGCGTATTGAATTTATTAACCCTTAACTGTACCCTTAAAATTTCTAAATTCGTGTAAAACTTTTTTATAAAATATATCCAGAAATGCTTGAATTGCTACATTTTAATAGTTTTTTCTGCTATTGTTTAATTTTTAAGGATTCATTCATCTTTAGTGAAAAATTTCCAAATCTGTGTTATTTTCATAATCTGCGAAATTTTAATTTCACAATTTGAAAGATTAATTTCATAATCTGTGAAATTTTAAAATTCTCTCCATCTCATTATTCCTCAATAGTTTCTATGCTCATATTGATCAATATTTCCCACCGTTCTTTATGACAAAATAATCCTCATTGATTTTCTGCATTAAATACTACAATGATTAAACAATTCCTGGAGTATAGGTCATATATAATGCAAAAAATTGTTAGCCAACGTTTCGGTTTATTTTAAAACCTTCAGCGGGGCTATGAATGAAAAATGAGAGTACAATAAAATATTATGATATACAATATTGATACATGAATAAAGGCTACAGAATAGGTTTTTTTAGAATAATGGAATAAAAAATGAGAAGGGAATACACAAGAATTTTTACATACCTTAGAAATACGAATGGCTTATGGCGAAATGATATTCTCCCAAAAATAGGGTTATGACTCAACAAGGAAAGAAACTGGGGCAATATTTTTACAAAATGCGTAATGGGTTATAAAAAAGATCATTTGCACCTGTGTTTTTAAATAGTTATAAAAAATATAGATTCTCCACGAATGTTTCATAAGACACCTGTATCTGACAACAAATGCTGCCGCTAACACA
This sequence comes from Ischnura elegans, assembly GCF_921293095.1. Classification (NCBI taxonomy): domain Eukaryota; kingdom Metazoa; phylum Arthropoda; class Insecta; order Odonata; family Coenagrionidae; genus Ischnura; species Ischnura elegans. The sequence goes on from NC_060247.1 coordinate 38,130,521, forward strand.
GTCTAGATTTAGGAATCAGCGAACGCTACATATTTTTTTTATCAGCACGTTTAGCCACGTCCACATAATACCTCGGGGTGCATTTCCTTGAAATTTGATGGGCATTCAGCCTTAAGCTCAGTTTTATTTAGACTTTTCCTTACACACTCCAATTCCTCCTTCACGCACAGCCAGAGCAAAAAATATTAATGGGTAGTTACATTTAAAATGGAAAATGCCTGTGTTATCGCATTACCTCTTCATCACCACTGCGAGAAATTTAAATTCGCTTCAAGTTTCATATATTAATTGGAAACAAAATGTACTTTTTACGTCACTGTATTGAAATCGCAGACAATTAACTATTTTTTTTAACAAGTGAATTTCAACGCGGAATTGTTGATCCCATTTATTAAATACTATCTTTAGTAGAACACGCAATCTTAAAAATGCATTCACATCAAACATACGCTTACAATAGCAGAATTATCCTCGTCATTACACATAGAAATAAGTGGCCATCTTGGCTACAAAGTATGGAGTGCTGCGCTCTTTGTTGACTAGTTAAGAATTAGTTTATGATATTATATGTTTGCATGTGTAATATTAACCGATTTAATCAGAAGAAATAAAACAATTGGTGACTATTTCCAAAATTAAAGCTATATTAGCTCTAAAATGAGCGTTAATTCGGGCTTACGGGTATTTTAATTTTCTAAAGATTTTCTCCAATTCCTTCCATGAGTTGTGGAGTACTTAAATCATGAATCATGTTAAATAACTACTACCCTTCTACATGGTACCAGAATAAAACCCAGAAAAATAATACAGAAACATATGTTTCAGAGATTATGAAATGAATATCTTGAAACGAGTCGCTTTTCAAACATTCATATGCATATATGTTTTTTTCCGTTTCTATCGAAAGAGGCTATTGAGTGTATAACTCCATAGAAAATATTTCGTGCTCTGTGAAGATACACCTGCATTTGTATGTGCAAATAATTTGTTTCGGTTCATAAATTAATTGGCTTAATCATCTTTAACTTTATTCTTTCTGGCAGTATTTTAAATTGTTCTCCACTCGGGGAAAGATACATTGTATACGTAGCATATTTACATACCAGTTTATGCAAAAAAATCGTGAAGGCTTAGTAGTTGGTTCCTCCAATAGTTGTAAAGCTCTGGAAATCTCGACGTAATTTATTCTGTGAAAATCCAATGAACGAAAACCTTACCAATACATTTTATTCATTAATAAGTCATTGAAACACCTTATTTTCAAGTACTTTTGTCTTAATTATGAATTGTAGGCTAATTAAATATCTATGAAACTGTAATTATGGGTGAATAATTAATTAATTGTGAATTACTCAAATTATATGGCTGGAATGCAGGATGACAAAATTTGAAAGAAGGGATGTTAAAAAAAAATATGCGTCCACTCGTCATTATGCCAACGCAATTTTGGAAAGAAAGATGTAGAGATTAAATGTTTGCTCAAGATTGGATACATGAATTTAAGCTTTTCGTGACGAGCTAAATGTACGAACAAATTTGATCTGGCAATTAGACTGCTGAACTTTTCTACTTTCAGTCTGATATTACGTGAAAGAGATATGTTTTTATTGGGAAGAAGATGGAAGCCTCGAAGATTAATATTAGGAGATGGTTTAGAGTAGCTCCATACCGTTGAAGGGGTGTAGAAACGAGGAAGTTTTAGTAATTGTTAAGGAGGATGGGAACGTCTTAGGCAAAACTATGCAGAAGAGGAAAGATGTATAGGTAATGTTTCAGAAGAAGGGTACGTATATTTCATAGTGCAGGTTTTCCTACTTGGGATTCGGATTTAAAGTTAGGTTAAGTTTATTGGGTCTTTAAAAAAGACTATTGTTTCCTGTTAATGTTTTGACCTTATTTCCGCAGATATTTTCTGATCTGTAAATTTTTTAATTTTCTTTGAACTTAACCTTTTGTGAGCCTATGCCAGCGCATTTATTCAGGTCATGGCCGCCTCTTGAACAAAGTAGAAGTTGAGATCTTTTGGTACTAACTACGTAGTTAATACGGGAAGAGGCCAAAGAATGCTGATATTGATTCTACAAATCCTATACTGCAATTAGAATTTACTGTCGATTAAAGTTTATGGAGAAATGACCTTTGAAATTAAATTGCCGTCCAGGTTTTGGTGCTTCCATTATTTCTTGAACTCTATTGAAATTTCTTGAAATTATACCATTTGTTGTTTATATTTTTTCATGGATGGCTTTGTCTGTTCTCTTAAAATCTGATTTTTGGAAAACAAGTCGTAAGCATGCCAGTCTTGCACTCGTGGAACAAAGTTTAAGAGCCCACAAAACCCCTCAATATCCTGCTTTATCGGCAGTCTCCACCCTCACCTCCTTCCATACCCTTTTCATCTCTCATTTCCCACTCTCCCTGCTTTTCCAACCCCATCTTTTTCCTTTCTTTAAGACGTATCCCCACGTCGTTCGCTGTTCTTCTCTTCTCTCCCCGCCGTCACTTTGCCACATCCGCCAGCCACTTTCGACCAAATTGCTTCATCCCGCTTCGCCACTCCACGCCCTTCCCACTTCGCAGAATCCGTGGCTCTTTTTCTTGACCTCCGCCGCTGCGCTCCAAATAAAACCGCCAGCTCACCTCTCCTTCACCCTTTCTCCTTCTCCTCCTCTGTCGTTCAATTTCCTTCCGCTCTTCGGCGTAAAATCTACACTCTTCTGGTCGCTATTCTTCGGGGTGGCAGGGAGACGTGCGGAGGGGGGGGGGATGGAAAATTAAAAAGCCTTTTTCAGGAAGCCGAAGGAACCCAGACGTACGCGGAGCTCCGGGAGTGATATTAAAACACGATGAAACCCCTAGCGGGAAAATTCTGAGAAACAACCCAATTTCAATGAGTATGAGAAAATGATGAATTAAATTTGAACCTCTATTTGTAAATCATATTATCTGGTTCTCCACATCATAACAATACTCAATTAATAATCAAATAATTCTCTGGTTGTCTCTCATATTGAAACAGCATTTAATCCAACCTAAAAATAACGCTCAAATAATTTTGAAAAATACTGGAAAGAATACAAAAATATGTTCGTAGAATCCACAACCAAGCGTAAGGTAGGTATTGTTCACCATTGAAAACAATAAATGGTTTCAGGGGAGGATTAGCTATGGGAGGAGTTAGCCGTTTGGATTTAGGTGTTGCCAACTGAGACATTAACGTAGCATATAGCAAATAAACATAGCATAAACATAGCATATAGCGAATAAGCATATGAACCATATGACGATGATCAAGGGGAGCTGCACGCGTTACTATCCTAGGATTAGTTTACCGGAGTCCCTAATATTTTATTACCCTATTCCAATGTGTTTACTTCACCAATCTCAATTGATATGTGCCTGTGATGTAACTAGCCATATGTATTTCTCTGGGGACAACCATATCTATGTCACTGAAGCATCTTGGTAACTGAAGATACGTGAATACATAAACTAATAGTTAGTGGGTCCCTCAGGATTTTTTGTTATAGCTTCTGTCACTGCAGAAAGTGAAATACTTCTTCCAATCAGATGAGACCCGAGTAAATGTTTTTGCTGATTTCGAGGCGCGTAACGCTGTATTTAACTGTATTTTTAATTTCAGCTGGCTCTGCTGGATTAGATCATTTGAGATTTATCAATCGTGGATTAAGTTTTGAAAAAGAAAAATAAAATTTTTAATAGGTACCACATTACCAAAAAGGCATTTATTTTCCACCATTATTATGTATTCGTTCAAATTATTCGAGGGTGGCCGAATTAAATTGAAATTGATTATCTCCATCTATCTTGTGGTGGAAATTCCATCTAATTATTGTTTTTTGAAAATATTGCGTTTCTAGATCTTTATTTTGCTGATGTTACTAATTATTTCTATTCTGTTAGTCTACTTTATTAGGAAATTACATTATTATACCATCTATTTTGTGCCGTCTCAAGATTTATACTATTAAAAATCTACTGTTTATATTGCTTATTTTTTCTTGAAACGGTCACTTCAGGACACGTATAAGTAATTACATAAATGTGGCATAGCGAAATGTGGAAAAAGCGAGTGAAGTGTAGGGAAAGAAGAATTATTTTTCTCGCAGGCTGCATGCATCTAGACACAAATATTGCTATCGTAACTGATGATGATATTGATTTTGGCTCTTCCTTGCTCCATAAGGTAATACCTCGATTGCAGAAGGACATTGGTTTCGGGTATCGTCTTTTTGGAGTTGTTAGGTTTCCGATATTTGGCCATTTTTGATGGCTTGTCCTAAATTTCTGCATGGAATATACTTTGAATGAAACACGATCTTCTGCGTCTTGTACCGAGGCGCCACGTCAGTTCAACGTGACCTTAATCGAGGAAGAGATAAATGGTTTCAGACGAAGATTAGCTTCGGGAAGAGTTTGCCATTGGGATTTTGGTGTCGCCAGCTGAGACGATGTAGCAGACGGTGAACCATATCGCGATGATCAAAGGGAGAATATTTATGCTGTACCCGTTACAGTCCTAAGGTTAGTTTACCAAAGTCCCAATATTTTCTTACGCCATTCCAATGTATTTTCTTCAGGAATATTTTATTCCAAAGCCTTCTTCACCTTTCACAGGAACTTGAGTGGGCCGTCGAAGAAATTGGTATTTATGTGGTGAAGAGGGTAAAAAAGTCGATATAAGTGAATTTTAATTCCATCTCAATGCTTAAAAGTCAAGGTCGTTAGCAAATTAACTTTTTAGGGGGTAAAGCGATTGTACAGTTTTTGTGCAGTGGAGGTATCGGTTTTTCGTATGCTTAGACAAGAATATTTCTTTAGCCATAAGTAGAGATGCGGGAAAATCGGGAATGCGATAAATGCGATATAGATGCGATGTGCGCAAATTAATGCGACACAGATGCGATGACTCGACTTTAATGGTATTTTTACGCAAATTTGCCTTTTTGACGGCAAAATTCGTACATTTTGTGCCGAGCGCAGTTTAAATTCTCCGCTGACATCCACCGAATAAAGGATGTGAGCGACTGGCCAGCTGCTAGTTGGCTGGGTCTCTACGTGGCCGCGAACTGCAAGTGGGCGCGGGCAAGCTACACCACCGCCACGTCTTAATCCTGAATTTATTATTATTCTATCACATAATTATTTAAAATATTCTGTATTTTGTCATATAACTGTGTTTCACTAACATTTGTTCGCCATCTACCTCATTATGAAAATAAAAAAATAGACGCTAGAAAATGCGATAAACTGTTATTGAAAGTGCGATAAAATAAAAATGAAATAGCGATTTTCACGTGTCTCTAGCCATGAGTGTATAGGGAGTCCATTCTGCCCCACCCTGTACTACAAGAGGAGTTTCCTTCGGGAGAAGGTTCATTTAAAGGAGTGCACTCATGACCATATCTCCCAAATATTTTTCATAGGTTTTTCCTCTGGGTCGGTAAGTTATCGTACTTAATTTATCAATGCATTAAAAATATGTACTTGCGTAAAATTTTCTTTTTCTTTGGTCTGAGAGGAGTGAAATAGCTCAAAGGAATTCCATGCTTGGAAATAATCATATCTGGGTCTGGTATGGTATTTGGAGGAGGTGACCGACGGCTTAGGTCATCTGCGCCATGAGGGAAGGGTGGAGAGAAACCCGACGTCGGCATTAGCCTGCTCTTAACGAAAGGCGCCAAGGGGACTACGGCTTAACGTCCCATCCGACGGACGGAGTGTTGCCCTTGAAATGTTCTCCACACAAAATTCAAGCAGGGATTGGGCAGTTTCTGAAAATTCTCTGCCACCGCCGGGATTTGAACCCGAGACTACGGGTTGGGAAGGCAACACTCTAGCCACCACACCAACCCGATCCCCCAAAAATCATATCTTTATCTATAACATGATTTATTGAAGAGCAATCCAAATATAGTTGATATTAAGAAGTAGTGTTGAAATGAAGCAATTTTCCTGTTTTCGGGATAATGGTCAATCGGAATCCTTGATTTAGGATAAAATTATTTCTATATGTTTTATAATGATCTCCTTAGAATTCGGAAGACAAATGTACATGCTTTATGTGCTTCAAATGTAATAAGGGGGTAAGAGGAGAAGCTTTTTATGGATATGGCTTTGGAGAAAATACAAGCATGCGTAATAAATTTCAGGTTGTTAATGGAAGTATTCCATCTTTGACAAAGGATTTTGTACTCATATTTATCGGTTAAAAATGTACTCATTTAAATTATTTTACAAAATTCAGTATTCCACAAATTGTCATGGTTATCACGTGGCTTATTCAAGATAACGAGCAATTCACTCGGTATTCAATGCATAAAATTCTCCTCTTCTCGGCCAGCGCATTCTTCATTAGCCATCCACAAGAATTCAAGTACGCACATAACAGCATTTTATAAGTATCATCGGCCGCTGTCTACGTATTGCTCACTGTAATAAAAATAGTCATCGGATTGCAGAGCGATACATTCCTGGCCTGGAATATATTCTACGCGGAATTGTAACTCACAATACACAAAGTAAGTGGGATTCATCTCAACACGTGCGGCCATGGCAGTGCTTTCGGTGTTTATTTTGCTACAATGTTATCTGAAAGAGAGGGTTAATGAAAGGACTGCAGTGTATTGGGGAGAGGGCGTCTCAGTTGCCCGGGAAACGGCGGGGCCCGCGAGATATCCCGACCGCGGTCGGCGAAGCGTTAAGGGGATTTCCGCCGCGCGTCTGAATGCACTAGTAGCGGATGCAACTTGAGGGGAGGATTTTCTATGGTGACGGCATCCGAATCAAAAGCTCCGTGAGGAAAAGGAGCTTCGTAAATCATTTACGGCAGGACAGGTGCGGGAAAGGGATCAGATGTTCCATGAGTGCTCCATTTCGCGATTCGGAGCAGAAAGGTTTGTTCTTTCAGAGACTTCTCTCCCTCCCTTTCCGGAGCCCAAGAACTGCGCATTTGAGAGCCCTATGCGAAAGAAAACAAGGTTGGGGTTATATTTAATACACGAGTAGCTTCGAAACTGAGCGGGTGGTGGTTGTTGGCCGTTTAACCTCGACTCCGCTGAGAATTTTGATGATCACGAACCGGGCGTGGATTCATCGATGCGTATTCTTTTCGAATTTGTAGTCTTAACTTCGCTTGCTGTCTCCGTTATTCACCTCAGCGATTCCTAGATTTCACAGGGTAAAGTATTCATTTGAATTTGTTCCTGAAACTCAGACTTTTCTTTGAAAAACATGACAACTTTGGCATGCGATGGTACATGAAGTTTTCCGAACCAATTTTTTGAATTGACTATTTTGAGGTAAATATTGTAAGAATCAGAAATTTCTCTCAGGAAGTGTTTTTTTAATTCTTTTACCTTTAAGACTCCTGTATCTTTCATGACGCCCTTCTAATCGTGGTGTATGCTCTGCCAATTTGTAGCGCTTGTGAATTAATTTTTTTACGAGCCTGACAAGTGACTCCCTCGTCTAGCCGACTAAAAGCACATTTCAGTTCACTTAATGCGGCTATATTTAGGAGTTTTCGTAATTTCAAAAGTAATATCGAATGTATGCATATGTTTGTATCATCCGTTCTTGCGCAGCTGCATTCCGATCCACCATAATTTTATACTATTGAGTACTTACTAGATGAAATATGCTTAACTGGCTAATAACATGGGTAAACTCTTCTCGGGATGCTCACCGGTTCTATTTATCCATAATAGCCAACGTTTCAAGCTCCGACTCGCGGCTCATCCTCAGGGCTTCTGAATGTTGTCATTATTGTGTGCAAGAGATTGCCTAGTTTTGCCGTTTGTATCTCTCGAAACATATCGTAATATCCGGAAATGAAATTCACCAGCGTCAATTTTACGGATTTATTGCTTTTTCCCTTATAATATCAGTGGTTTTCCATCTATATTTTTAAAAAATCTACGGAAGCAATTGACTGTGTAAATTTACTTTTGTCAGTCAGATTTTTTTATTAGGTAAAGTTAAATCAGTTTTTTTTTAAATATTGGCTGGTGAGTCGTTGCACAATTAAAAAAATGATATTGAAAAAGTATAATGAGGAAAACTCATGTACTTGGAAAGTAGAACGAGCATCGACGATTAATGGAACGAATAACTTGGAGAAAATTTTGAGTGAAAAATCTTGCTCAATATAAACTTGCGCAGACTTCCGGAATCACAGTTTCAACAGAGGAAGCACTTTTTCCATGTATTCATCTGGGGTACACTTAGAGATGGCAGTCGAACATCAACGTCGAAAAAGACAGAAGGCATACTGTTAATAACTAGAGAATGGCTAAGAGGCTGTTAGGAATCGGGCTTTTTTCTACGGTGAAATTACAGAAGGGCACGTTTCTTTTCGACGAGGAGCATGGTGGTCTAGTGAGTACAGCACCTGGTGCTGTTAGTTGGGCTTCGGGTTCAAATACCTTTCGAAGCCTTTCCTAAGTGCGCGCGAAGCTGAAGTGCGTGATTTCCCAGTGAATGAAACTGGCCACTAGGCCGGCCCTTATTTTTCAGAATTGCGAAAAGTTATGTTTTCCTAGTCTCAAAATGATCCAAATGGTGTTTATATTCACGCGTTAAAATTTGGTTACTTTAAAATAACGGCAACCCGTGCCCCAAGGGCCCTAAGTACTAAGGACCCTCAATTGAGTTTTTTGGGGCCGAAAAAGCGCTATTTCTATGTAAAACGTAAAAGTAAAGCCCATTTGGGCCGATTTTCTGTTTGTTTTAACCTATCTCTAAGCGTTTACGAGATATCGTCCGTCGTAATGCAATCCCCCCCCTAGGGCGCCACCCCGCACCGCGGCACCGCTGAGGTATGTCCCGCACCACTTACTAGAGACTTCCCCTCAACCCCCTCCCCTCCCTCGGCAAAGACTTTGATCCTGATGTCAAGATCTAGCCTCTGAAGATATGTGCTTACCTTAGAAAGAATTTAATTGCCATAACAATACTTCTAATCCAAGAGATCAATTTATTTTCATTCTGTCCATGAATTTCGGTACATTAACCAAAATAAAATAGATTTTCATAGTATTTCTAATTTTTCACTGACATCCCATATTTGGCAATTAAAGTGCCTTTCCGCACGTAAGGGTTGTATTGCGATGAAAAGTCACACTTAGTAATAAATTTTGAAAGCTCTCTTCCTTTAACATGACTGCCTAAAAATCTTGAATTAGTTTCACTCCTCTCGCTGCACAATCATTTCCCACTTAATGACCCCGAATAATTTGCAAATCGTTCTTGTATGTTCATCACATTCTCTCATGTTCACATAAAAGAATGCAATACATATTTACAATACATTAAATAGCTTTCTCGAATTAGTGGTGTCAAAATTTGGTATAGATACCTTAGTCATGTCTTTACGTTTATAGAATGCCTTCTTCGGTGGATCATATTTTCCTACACAAGACCAAATACGGCGTATCACGTTTTTTTCACACCTTGAAATGGATCCGTCAAAGAATGACATGCATACCAACTCCTCACTCTTGTACCACAAGTGGTTTGAAAACCTCTTTTGTGTTGCTTTCGCCATGTCCAGGTTAGCACTTTCGTAATTAACAAGTCCTTGTAGGAACTGCGGGTCACTGATGGGAGCTAATGCAACAAAAGGAGCGGAGAACCACATCTTTTCATTTCTTCTTGAATATATTGAAATCTATTCAACCAATAACTGCATTTCGTTCTCCTCTTTATTTGCGTAAGAACTTTATTTCTTCAGCCCAAGCACATTTATCCGAGAGAATAACTGCACTTTCCTCCTCGCGCGTCAAAAATGCAATGGTACCGCTCCTTGCAATGTCAAGCAAATCATCAAGTTTTGTTACGAAAGATTCTCTTCTCTTCATATCCACTGTAGTTCGCGCTCTCTTTATGCCGTTGCACGTTCATCCATTCTTTGCGTCATTTTTCTAACTTTTCAATCGCCTTATATTCCGTAACGACAGGAATTCTAGTTTTATACTATGGATGAGACGCATTTCTCATGGTTTTTCTAATTTCGAACCCATTAGGTGATAGAGAAAACACACAGTACTTCTCTCACTGTCGGTAAATTTGAGCCGAGTATTTCTTCACTTTCTTTTCCAACCAGTTCAATGCCTGGATTTAGTCTTGATTACATGCCTTTCCTTCTTGGTCTATTCTTAAAATGAACGTCACGTTCATGATAAAGTATTTATTTCACCACTTTTCTCCTTACATCCTAAAAAACTTAGCACTTTCTATCCTTTGCACACTATACACCAGAACTATCTCTATCTATCCACAGTGATCTACATCCGTGAACTGACTACCTCGTTTCGTTTTTTTTGTACATTTCTATCTACTGTTGGAGCCCTGGAAGGCCTGCTCATTCCCTTCATTCCTTTATAATTCATATACACAATTTTATCACATGCTTATAATATTTTGTACCTAAAGAGCACTTTGGAACAAAGCCTGCTGGAATGGTTCGCGGCCGTATGGCGGCAAAAAATCAAGGTTTAAGGGGTCGGTACCCAGTACATAGGATCGCGTTGAAGGGTTAAATTGACATAGGCTTTAACAACATTAATCATGGCACAAGAGGAATAACCTTTTCAATACTGTACCACTAGTATGTAAATCTTGTCATCAGGAGCAAAGTCTTTGCCGAGGGAGGGGAGGGGGTTGAGGGGAAGTCTCTAGTAAGTGATGCGGGACATACCTCAGCGGTGCCGCGGTGCGGGGTGGCGCCCTGGGGGGGAATACATTACGACGGACGATATCTCGTAAACGCTTAGAGATAGGTTAAAACAAACAGAAAATCGGCCCAAATGGGCTTTACTTTTACGTTTTACATAGAAATAGCGCTTTTTCGGCCCCAAAAAACTCAATTGAGGGTCCTTAGTACTTAGGGCCCTTGGGGCACGGGTTGCCGTTATTTTAAAGTAACCAAATTTTAACGCGTGAATATAAACACCATTTGGATCATTTTGAGACTAGGAAAACATAACTTTTCGCAATTCTGAAAAATAAGGGCCGGCCTACTGGCCACCCTATCCTGTAAGTGTGACATTCACACGTCTGTGGCTTAGTCCAGGTTGAGGTCTACCTTCAACCAACCTCACCGAACTTCAAGTAGAATCAATGAGTGATGGCTCCATTTAGTGGCGTATCCAGGAATTCCGAATGGGTGGTTGGGTCCAAAACCAGGGGTGGTTTTTTTTAAACATGGTACTAATTAGAGGGTTTTAAACTAATTTTAACACTTTTCATGATCGAAAAAACTTCATTTTACCAGTAAATACTTTAATGTATGATATTTCAATATTTGGTTTTCTTTTATGAAGCAAAGTAATTACGCTCAAATATTTCGGGGGGGGGGGGGGGGGGGGGGGGCGGACCCCCCGGACCCTCCCTTCGCTACGCCACTAGCTCCCTTCATGTCGGCCTGGAGAATTATCGGTCTTCATGCAGGGTCACAAACAGTTAGCATTAATCAAAATTGGGAAAGTATGTTTATGAACATACAAGTTGTCTGAGCGTATTCATGTAGGTTGAGACCGCCGCATTATTTTAAGTAAACGGAGAAAATGTGAGAAAAATCAAAGTGAGAAAATTTTAGGTCAGAGTTACAGAGGTTACAAAGCATGTTAAAATATCTCTTAGGAGGACGCTTTAAAATGATTGATTTTTCTTCAGCCTTCTCTTCTCTTGAGCGGGTTGATTGGTTCGCGTCGAGTTCCTTGGTAACCATCGAGAGATGTATATGGCTTTCAAAGAATAATATGTATGCATATATTGGGATTTAAATGTCATGAAAGATAGCATCGGGCCTGCATCTGTGATTCAAATTGAGAAAATAAAAATGAAGTATATGTGTTATCGTTGAAAAATTGCCTCAACAAAGGATTTTGAAGTAAATCACGGATGAATAGTAGATAATAAATATTGTACTGTATTTTCTCCCTTTAAAACGATTTGATGAAGCATATGTGGTGCATTGATTTTTTAGTGTCTATGTGAAGGCTATTCAGGTTTATTGCTGGGTCATGCGTCTCATAAATACCGTTGAGACTTTAAAAAAGACAAATAGATCATTGTCAATCCGCCGCTGGTTATTGTTATTACCCTTGAGGCGTTGAAAATCTCGTGGTCTAGTGTATAAAAATTAAATATATGCCGATTAGTAGGTTGCAAAAAATTATAAATTGTATTCAATTTACTGTGCAGCTAATTTAATAATTAATTAATTATGACTCTTAGTAATATGTAGAGTAAAATATCCTGGTGCCAATTGAAAAAATATTTCTCGACGATGGATGGTAGCTTTTGAACTTCTTCGGGATATTTTTGTAAAATAATTGGTCTTATTCGTTTGGAAATATTGGACATCTTACCGCCGTGAAAAATGTTCAATTATTTCTATTTTACGCCTTGGTAATTGCAATTTTCCTTTGTTGTTTCTATAAGCCATGGACAACAAACGTTACTTGAGCAACACATGTTTAATGATTGAAAAGAATCAATGACCTTACAATGAGTGGAGGTACTCACTTCTTATTTTAACTCTACAAATAGATGTTACCTATAGCGTTTTGCAGGAGACTCTATAAGAAAACAAAGACTTTAACTGGTTTAATTTTATGATTTAATTTTTCGAAATAGGGTCTATAATTGCAATATTTTAATGGATTTTTGCACGGGTACGATGGGCACGTAAAACTTACGTAAACTTCGGGAAGAATTAACCGAATAACTTATTAATATAAAAATTAGCATAAATTTATAATTAAAGTCAGATGAATGTCAAAAGTTGGTTTTTTAAAACTCAATTAGCAATACTTGGGCCGATTTTTGCCATCATCGGTAATTTTCGGCATCGGTAATATTTTTTAATAATCGGTAATACATGTCAACGCGTTGAGGTGGTAAGAATGTTAACCATTCTTGTGATGCATGTCCCACTGTCAACTTCAAGGCTGGTTGATGCAGAAAATTGGCGATAGTAGCTTGAGTCTGCGAGGGAATACGTGTCCTCAATATTTTGACGTGCGTACTCTTCTCTTTGAAAATCTCTCTCTTTCAAGTTATTTATCGTAGTTGGTCAAAGGAATATCCGTTGGTGGAGTTTTCTTTTGTGCATAACTGGGATTGCGTACGTCAAAGCATCGTTCTAGGAGATCAGTAGCTTTACGAACCCTTCTTTCGTTCTATTTCCCGTTGCACTGTTGTAGTTCAAAAACTGTTTTTACTCTTTTGGAGGATTCAAACGTTAGCAGCCGGGCTTTGCGTGGGGATTATTGGGTACGAGCCTTTAAAGCATTGATTTCGATTCAATTTAGGATTCTGTTTTTTATTGTAGTGAAATATTTTACGACGCAATAACGTAAGTTGAGGACTTAATATATTTGCTATGCGTTATTAAATTTGTTATGATGTCAAGTCAGTGTTAGCCAAGGCTTCTCCGTTTTCGTCTTCCTTGTTTCCGAGTTTCCTGCGGCATCTTCCATCCCAAATTCATGAATCATGTTTGGGGATTTAAGTAATGGAATTTCCAGTAGACCTGTGATGCTAGGACATATGGCAGCTAAACAAAATTCAATACTCTCTGATATCAGTGAACTACGTATTTAATTCATCACTGTCAATCATCCACAAACTTTCTCTCGCAACAATATACCTAAGGTTTCTCGTATATGATCCCCATTTTGATGGATGCATTAATTTTCTTAATTAGGCTCGAGGACTGACCTGTCGGTTACTTGAAGTGTATATTATTACATAAGAAAAAATCACCTTTGGTTTTTATTATCAGAGTACCTCTAATATTGGTCGGAAGGGCATTTACATAACTTTTGAACGAAAATATAGCTACCTTGGGTATATTATACTGAAATAAAAACCTTGTTAACTTCAACAGATATCAGAATCATAGATCAATTAAAAAAATTGTATATAATAAAATAAAATAACTATCCGCCAATTAAATATACTTTTTTGTTTAAAGAGGCCTAGGATTTTCCCTGGAGTTCATTAAATTGAGATTTAATTTAATTTTTTTGGAATTTTAATTTTACGGTTTTGGCGTTATTTGAAACAATTCTCTCTCTAATTTATTATTTTTGGCATTAAAGCTCATATATCCATTCTTGTACAACATGACATAGCTGTGGTGTGGTTTACGCGTTCCACCAATAAGCGGATGTTGATTTATTTCCATCAATGTTTAAGAACCGGGTTTAAAATTTAATTTGGGCGTGGATCTGATCGCCAGGAAATGCTAGGCTGCCCTAGAGCACACGTTCCAGGAAATCATCGGGATCCGTATCTCATTTCATGCGCTAACGAGGGCAAGAGGAAACCTCTACCATAATTACCTGAATTTTGTAGGGAAAGTGAAGCCTGTTGCCTCTACTCTGTTTTTATGGGATTCACTTCAACACATCCGGAATGAACTAATCACATATTTTTCGGTCTTCCCGTTTGTATTTTTAGAATGATTCGTTTCCTGGTAGGATATCCGCTAGAAAGTTTTTCAGAGAAAGTGTTTCGTGCAAACTTATGCAATTTGACGCAAAACATCCAGAAAGGACATGTTCAATTTGCTGTGGCCTTTCCGTATTTTTTTGTAGTATCACCCCGAGTCTATATGGATATAGCTCCTAAATTTTTCAGAAAATTTGCCCAGGGAAAACTGTGGACGTGCTGGGTCAGTACATATTTCTCTGATTTGAATTTTGTTTTTAATTCTGTGATTTTTCGAATGAGTGGAAAATCAACTCTTGAAGTTGCCGTGGCACCATAAAAAATAATAAATAATGAACAAAAACTAGATCGCATGCTACCATTTTGTTGTGAAATTTTTAACTTGATGCCATTCTCCGCACCTCACGCTGGACTAATAAGGCATATTTGTAGTGGTATTTCGTTTTTTTCAGGATTACTATAATGTGGATTTTTGCTCCTAATATTTCAAAGTAATTTCTTATCTCGAAATTTGGGTATTCTTGGTTAAAAAAAAAAATTCTTATTTGATTATTTATGCTCTCGCAATTCTCCGATAAATGAAGAATGAAGTGTTGGCATATGCGGGTTATCAAATTGTTTAAAATAAAAAATTTGGACCGTTAAATTAGTTTTGAAAAACTCAACTTCTAATCAAGAAGAGAAATTAAAACCATGATTGCTCAACTTCTTCTCCCTTGAAAGCAATGCCTCTCGGGTGATTGCGGAAGAATGATTACCGATTCCGAGAGAATACTTCTAATTGAGACTAATGAGAAATATTTGTTATGGTCTTTATTTTTTTCAGAATTTCTCTATTCCAATGTGGATTTTCGCTACAACATTTTCATGGAAAGTACTAGGCTTGAACGTAGCGTAAGTTGGTTTGACCACGAAAAGGCCTAATTTGATTATTTATGTTCTGGCCATTTTCCGATAATTGAAAAATTAACTCTTGAAACATGTGTCATTAAACTGTTTAAAATAAACTAAATCTGTGATCGTTAAATAATTCTTGAATAATCTAACTCCTAACCAAGTGTTTAAAAAAATCATGATTTATTAATCCCTTCTCATGTGGCAGCAATATCTTGCGAAATAATGACTGCCGTTTCCCAAAGAATATTTATAGGCATAAGGACTAATAAGGCATATTTGTTGTGGTCTTCCTTTTTTAGAATGACTATGAACCAATTTGGATTTTGGCTTCAACTTTTTTCACAGAAAGTGCTTAGCTGGATCTAAGGATGCGCTTGGTGGATCACTAAATGTTTACATTTTATTACTTTTGTTCTCGAAATTTTGTGATAAATAAATAATCAGCTTTGGTATGAAATTAAAAAAAAAATTAAATCTGGATCTTTGAATAGGTCTCGAAAAATTCCACTTCTAACAAGAGTTTGAAAAAATCATTATTTTCAGATCCCCTCTCGCATGAGAGTTACATTCCTCTCCGGCAGTGGTGTCATGGTGCCGGAACGCAGTTCCGGCACTGGTTAACGAAAGACATGAAAGTAAAATGACACTTTTATCATTTAGCTGCCTCAAAATTTCTTACCTACACATTCATAACGAAAACACAAAAATAGTAATAAAATGCAAATAATGATTTATAATATAACGCATAAGAATTACTGGAAATTTTCTGGAAAGGTATATTGTATGTGATTCTGTAATTCTGGAATTGTAATTATATGTAATTGTTTGTAATTCTGGAATGTAAGTCTGTAATTCTTATGCGTTATGAGAGAAAGTGTGTTATGAAAGTGTGTGTGTTAAGAAAAGTTATCCATGTGTAAATTACTGTAAATTCACAATCGAATGCGATTGTCAAGAAAACATATCACTCAATTAAACGAAATAAATGTATTATTTATATATGTTAGCACCAGTCATGTTCTAAATAGTGTAAAATGGTAGCCCCAAAACTTTTCCACAAAGGGGTACCTATATATTCTACAATTATTAAAGGTTTTTTTTTCTGGATATAATATATTTTAATATGAGTGAAATAAAATAAAATATATTATTATATTATTATTATTACTTTTATTATTATGAAAAAACACTCAGAGTAATGTTTCACTTCAAAAGAAAGTTGAGGAAAGTACGCTCCGGCACTGATAATTTTGCCATGACGTCACTGCTCTCCGGTGATTGCGAATGAATGATTGCCGTTTTTGAGAGACTGTATCGCGGTAGGTTTCGCGTCCTTCCTTTAGATCGTCTTTGGTGAGCGTGGCTTCGCCAATTAAGAGTGCCACTAATGCTGATTGTGTCGCCTGCAGTCGGTTCGTTAGGCTGCGAGATTAATGCGTTTAGAGGAGTTGACCCAACAGTTTGGCTCGCGTGTGGTTTTATGCGGCTTACTCATGTGAAAAATGGACAGTAATTGCTTAGGTGTAAGACTCAGTGGTAATTGAGTTACCAGACTGAGTTGAAATTGTTTCATCCCTTAAAAACTCTACGGCTTCGTGAATAACGAGTTTTTCAATGGGATTTAATGATGCACGGGCCTGTGACAATGGATCTAATTCGAGGGATTAATTCAGTGCTAAACTCGGTGGAGCGCAAAATGGTAGAGTAACATTTCGCGTTAATCTGCTTCGTGATACAGTTATTTTTTGTTTCACGATTTTGTGGCAATGAAATTCGTAATCCCATTTTATTACCTTCTCGTGCAGTAAATTTTCAGCAAATATTCAAAGCTATCGGATTTATTATTCATTTCTCTTTTCTTGTCCTATTTTCTTCATTGGAAATTGATATTTAGCAGCGTAACTTTATGCTTTTTGCACCCTGTGTATTGAAAATGAGGGTCTCAACAAAAATCTCAATCGGATTCGAGAGCACTTTTCTTCGAATTCAAAGAGGTCAAGGACTTAAATCTAATGGTCACATGTTAATTTAGCCAATAATTATCTTTTGAGCGATTGTAAAACTCATTGATATGGGAATCAAAATTATCCTTCTCACTAGGGATCTACCCTTGTGCTCATGAGGTCAATAAATGCTTTTTGTTATTGCGGGCCATGTTGCTTGGTGGTTAAATTAATCTCCCGACGATAGTATAATAAGGGCTATTGATTAGAGCCCTATGTATCGCAAGAGCCTTGCCACTATCCTCATTAAAAGATGAGATGTCGTGACTAGTTGAATTAGGAGAACGGCCAACGTAACTATTATGCGATTGTGAAGTCCGTCGTTTCACAGTTTTGCCTTACTTTTTGTCATATTTGGTATCAAATTTTCTCTAATTGTGTTTTTTTGGTGTAAATAGTCAATTCATTTCTTCAAGGACAAGTAAAGACCTATATGAATTATGAAAATGAAACCTGGACACGTGTTAAATGATTAAATGTGTTTTGGTGGTTACGCTAAAAAAGAAACACGCTGTAAATGTTCAGTGAACTTAGTTAAAATCAAGATTTACTCATTAAAATAAAGTGTCTTTTTAATTAGGCTATTAAAAAGTATGAATATATTTATTATAAGTTTACGAATCACGAAATTGAATGGTTTTAATTGCGGTTTTTTATTCGTATCTATAATTATATATGCATTTGAAAATGAATAATTTTTGAAGCCGAATTAACAAAATTTGAATGTTAAAAAAGAAAACGCTAAGCACATTCAACGTACCTACTGCTCATATTTCTTTTTCGTGTTTGGAAAATATTAACAATAATAAATTTATTGTTTTAGGACCTTGTATTAGGCGTGATATTCTTAAAAAATTCTTCATTTACCAGGAATAATTGCACCGCAATGGTTTATGTTCCCGGTAGGACTGATGAGTTTGATATGTCCTGAGAAGGGAAGGCTTAGACTGGGTGTATCACATGCACTACGCAGTTCTCAAAGAGGAAACTGAGGGAAAGAAACACAGACATTCCCCTTGACGTCAGTGGCATATTAGCTCAACGCGAGCACTCAAGCTTTAGTGCCTGATATTGATCAATATGGACTTGGAACGAATTCCTGGCTATTAAGGGGATATCAAGCCTCCAGACTACCGAGTTAGGCACAACAGATGCGCACTAAGTAACCACTAATGCTCCGCTGCTTGTGTCGTTATGCCAAGTAGAAAAAGCGTTGGAGAGGCTCCAAGGTCATGGTTGCACTGTCGGTGGTCTATGGTCTGTTTCCAATTTGAATATTTGACGCTGCTCTTTGTTTTGGTTGTTTTATTTTAATATGGTGTTCTTCAAATTAAAAATGATGGAATTAGTAAGTAATTAATAAATTCCTTAAAAGACATGTCAAGACGTAAATCAATGATGAAAATGAAACCTTGAACACGTTTTAATTAATGAAATGTGTCATGATGGCGACGATAAGACAAAGAAAATAAATTTTCAGCGAATTAAGTCAGAATTTTAATTTAGTCATTCAATTACATTTTACTAAGCTTAATTGCAAATATTTTACATGTATTTACAATTTCACAAAATACGAAATTAATTTTTGGAAACGGTTCTCATTAGTCTTTAAATAATAGGTGATTAAAAAGTTAATAAGTTTTTAAATCAAATTAACAAAACTTGATTGACAAAAAAGGGAAAAAGCTAAGCACATTGAGCGTACTGATCATTATCCTCAAAAACGGCCGAATATCGACTCATTCTATGTCAAACCAAACTTCCGGCCTGAAGCAACTATTATATACATAGAGTTGTAGTATACAGCTATTGCATGTGTTTTTAATGGTTAACCGATGCGAGGATGAATACCGTACATTCATTAAAATTATTCGAAACGCATTTACGAGCATTCACAAAGTATTTATTTTCGGAATAGTAAGAAAGATATGTTTAGTTCGTAAAACAGAAGGCGTCAAAGGAGATTTCGAATTGGAATATGTGAGAAAAGTTGATGAAAAAAAAATAAAAGTAGAAAATAGAGTGATTGAGGTGAATGAACATTGTTCGTCCACCTCAAAATATAACCTCAAAATGTTGGAAATCCATGCAGAAATTTTGGTCAAAATCTTAAAATAAAAAGATCAAATGCTTCTTGAGTTGTGGTAGAATGACCCGCACGATAATTAAATATATTGAGGTTGTATTGAATCCATGAGTATGTGAGGACTCGAATTTAGGAATTTTCAGGCTTCTGCTGGAAAAAATATTCTTCTTAGTTAAATGGACTAGTATTGTCTAGTCAATCCCGTGAAGTATTTTTATGGATGACGAAGAGTTCTATCACAAAACGTCATCTATTTTCTATCGTCCTAGAATGTTATCATCTTTTATATTACCGACCAAGCAGCCAGAAATATTTTTTCCATCATCCCTCTGTTTACGCCTCCTTAAAATTCATTCTTCCGGCACCTTCAGCGTCCAGCAGCCCATCAATGTCATTTGCACGCTTTGTTTTTTATGTGCCTCACTCCAAAGTTTTCTCTCTGAGCTCCATTTACCTTCTAAAAATATGAAGCCATCTTATCCATTGCCTTGCGTCTTCACTCTTCTCTTTGCCATTCTTTCATAAATCCAATTCGCAGAAATTATCCTTTTTTGCTTTAATCGATTATTGCCTGTCTATTTAACGTCGCGTCGTTCTAAGTAAGATCCAAAGTTGTTTTTAATCTATTCGTGTATTTTTTTTCGAATTTTTAATGTCCGTTCGTCTGAATGTTAATAAGATTAGTGGCCGAAAAAGCATATCGCTGGTGGTGTGGGGAACTTCACGTATTTTGGAGAAATACAGCTTCTAGGTAAGCAATCCAAGCAATACCCAATAAATACGTAATATCTAAACCCATTAAATATCAATCTGTAGTAACTTGTGGAAGGTTAGAGATATAATTTTCAGTTTTCGATTTCTCTGGTACCTATCCACAAAATGTTTCGGTCCCAGAAAGGGTTGTTTATGAGTACTATTTTTTTCACAGATTGAGGTTATTGGTGATGGGAAGCAGGCGCCGAGAGCTCACATTAAGTCTGAACCAGTCGAAATGGATAAAGCTTTAGAGTTTGCGGCAACATTTAAGCCGTTATTCTACAAATGGCACTGTATTTTACGTGGTATAGGAAGCCTTTCTGCCTGGTGTAGCCAAAATTGATTTTAAATCATCATGGAGCTGGCATCTAAATATTGATGTAAATGGACTTTTTGATTGCGAATGGAATCCTACTTGTTTAATATCTGTAAAACCTTTTTAGATTTATTGGGCGTTGGTGATGATATCAGAGTAGCACCATATACTTTGTGCTATGGGTATGCTCTTGCATGAAATATATGAAGAATGAACGTTATTTGTCGGACAAAAGTTATGAATCAGACTTGGAAGGTCCAAAAAGCTTTGCTGTCCCAATGCAGTAATAATAATAGTTTTCCTTTGTACTGCCGACAGTTAATTATCGAACGTAACCTGAATATCTGCCATAATAGCAGCATAATAATTTAACTTCTTGCGTTAATCCTTGAATGCATTTGACGCAGCTCTTCGTTCACCCCTCACAGCTAGTAAAATATTTTAGCTCATGTACAATTAATCTGGTTATGTTCTTCATCATCTATTTCATGTATGTCATTCTTGGTCTTCCTTTACCGTTCTTTCGTGCATATGCTCCTCGATGGTTGCTTTTGGCTGTCTGTCATGTCTCTCAATGAGGCCGATTTAACGTTGAGATTTTCATCTTTCAGAGGTTAATAATGAAAGACACTTTGTTTCTTCCAAAAGTTTATGAAAATTTATATTTTATGACCGGTTTCGGCTACTACACCATTATCAAACACAAAATATATGTGGTGGGAGCAGGTTTACATATACTATGGTTGCTTATGTGGGGGTGGGGGGAGGAGGTTTGGTTTCAAGCTGGGATTGGTAATTACTGGAGGAGAACAGGGGTGGGGGAACACAGTTTGTCAAGTGGGCTATGGGGGTGGGGGATTTGGGAGGGTGTTGAGTAATAAAGAGAATGGGTTGGAAAAGGTCATGTCATTTACCAGGTTTACATTAGTAGCTATCTCGCGAATTTCTAAGGCATCCATCGTCCTTCCTTTGCCGGTAAAATGGAGTATTTCTGGGTCGAAACTGCTTCGGTGTCCCATTTCCAAGAGGTGCCGGCGAAAGCTGACGTATCATCCTTGTTCTTCCAACACGCCCTGTGTTCCTTCATCCTTGTTGTTAAGGTTCCTTGAATCACAGTTATTACACTTTAATTTATAAATGCCAGATTTTAATTTGGTTGCAATAACATCTTAAGCATTACTTAGCAGTCTTTCCGAGATATTGTTGTTATAAAAAGCAGCCTTATATTTATTTTTAGGGATGGCTTGGGTTACAGCATTTGATAAATGGCCGATAAAAGGTATTGCGATTCGTTAGTGATTAGTGTATTCATAATATAAAAATTATTTGGATTTAGAAATCCCAGTTTAGAAGAACGTTAATGGTCAATTTTAACTTCGTTTGAAAAAGACCAGATTGTCGCCCATGCGATGCCACTCCACGTGACGTCACTGGGACCTAGGGATACTGTACGAGTTAGGGACCTAGGGGTACTGTACATTCTGTACGAGTAGTCACGAGTTTTTCATCGTCTGAGATTACCAATGCATGCATGAGGCACATAGCTCAGGGAAACATCTCTTAATAATCACCTATTAAAATTGCCTAAGGTTGCATAAGGTCGGAAAGTTTCCTTCGTTTGATAGGGTATTTATAATCCTTATTTAAGCCAAGCGCTACCTGATAGCAGGGTACTCTGCTACCTGCTAGCTGTCTGCATCGTAGCGGCGCTCATAGTTACTCCTATCCTCGCACCAAGGTGGTATTACACGGCGGCAGCCGAAACCAGAATGACGTCACACGGGATTTTCTCAGCATTCATACTTAGCCGTCGCGTTTTCCATGAAAAATTTTCACTTTTCAATTAATCGCGAAAAATAGATATCGTCGTTTAAAAATCTAAAAGCGTGAAATACGTACTCCAGGAGTAATAATATTTCGATTTAAGCAATAAAAAATAGGAAACCACCCTACTGTTGGAATCATAAAGAGTTCTGTAGAAAGAAGGTGTACATAAATTTGAGCCATTCGGTTTTGAGGAAAGGGCTTTAAGGTGCAATTCGAGGGTAAGGAATAGGGTAGGAGGGAGGAGAGTGGCTATAGCGAGAGCGTAGAAGTTCTGAGGACTTGAGACAGAGGCAATGACGTAACCTTCAAAAAGCTCCTTTCTTTCGGGGTGGGCAAAGAACGACGGAAAGAGGGGGAGGCTACGGGTGGCAGAGACCTCTTCTCACTCCCGTTTGAACTTTTCCACAAACACGGGCCTCACCTCGGAGTGTAATTCACTCACTTCCTCCGTTCCCCTTACGAAAGGGCTGTCATATTTGAACGAGTCCTATGGTATTTATCTTTGGTGAGAAGTGAAGGATCGTATTTTATGCAAGGCTCAAAAGACTCCTCGTGGAGTTCGTGAAGAAGACGGTCTTAGTTCAGTTTTCAAGTTCGAGTAATAATGCGGTCCCCGAGCTCGGCGTTTCTCTTATTTTTTTCCTCAAGCACTCTATTTTTGTCAACTATGGGTTTTTCATTCAACTTTCATTGCTGTGATGAAGGAAGCGTTGAAGTCGAGGCGTAATCATATTTCAGAGAGTTAGTTTATTAGTTTTTTCATTTATTATTTCCTCAATTTACAAAAGAGCATCTTATTTTCCTAATACACTGCTGGAAATGTGTAATGTGATGAAATTTAATTGCACCCTTACCTACTCACTTCACTGCACGAATTTGTAATGCATACTCTTCGAATCAAAGCATTCCGTTCGTATAATTTCAGGTGATTAAATCTAAAGATACCTTAAATCTTTTTGTTCGTGCCTATAATGTGATGTAAATGCAAAATATTTTTACAAGCATCAAGTTCATAAATTTAATAGCTTTCAACGCTTGCAGTTAATTATTCAATTGGTAATTCCGCAAAGGTGACAACGCGACGTTTGCGCTTAAAAAGATAATACCGCGGATCAGGTATTCGTGTATTAGCCGGCCAAGTTTCTTAAATATTTTCCGCATAATAAATAAGTTCATTAATACAAATGATTTACGAAAGTGGTTGCAAAGTCATATTTGGTTGTGCTGATGGCATTTTTTGTTTTAGTAAGGAATGGGAGTAAAAGTTCCTTGCGTTTTACATATTTTGGCCCATTCGAACTGTTTTTGCATTGAAATAATGATAGCTTGAGTGTCTTTGGGACTATTAACTTTTCTTGGAAACATTTCGCTGTTGTTTAACAAAGTAATGTTTCCGTGACGAAAAACAGGCTTAGTAATTTCCGAGCAAATTATATTCCCTGGAAGCAATTTCGTAAACATTAATGTCAAAGAGATGACTTGAATCATCCTTTTGGAAAAGAGTATCACTGCGACCCCATTACCGGTGTCGTGGAGGAACTGCTGTTGAGGACGAAGGCTTTGGAAGGATATTTCTCGGTGAGGATTTAATTTTGGATGGAAGTTAATTTGTCCGACTTTTTGAGTAATGCATTTTAAGGTTGCTTCCGCCTTCCATGGCCTCTTTCCAAAAATATCCCAATTTCCGCGTGCCCCATACTTATTGTGGGGATTTAAAAAAAAAAGAGCTAGTTAGAGAGCGATGGGCAAAAGAGGGATCTAATTCAGGGAAAGAACCCTTTACTCTATACCAGAAAACAGCATCAACGAAACAATCCAATCTCTTTCGTATTTTACTCATATAGGGGAGATACAAACATAGAAATGAACCTCTCAGAGACCTCTCACTATGGTCTCGACTGTCTCAAATATCGTGAGTGTCTAAGAGATGTCTCAGAGATGTAATCGTGAGACGTTTAGGAATTAAAAAAAAAACTTATTTTAACGCCATCAATGCCTTCCATATATACTTTTCGGCACAATTATGCAGTTTGATTATTAAAATCACGATATTTGTCGCTAAAAATGATCAAGATAAGTGGGCCATAACTGTACAATTTGAATTTAATTATTTTTTGCCTACATTTTTAAGCATACCACAGTACAAACTCTCATGAGACATCTCAGAGACTTATCTGAGACGTCTCATGAGACATCTCATAGACCATTTTTTGGACATAGTGACATCTCAGAGAAGTCTCAGATATGTCTCTGAAGCTCTCAGAATGTCTCTGAGACGTGACATGCGATATTCGAGACGTCTCAGAGACGTATCCGAGACGTATTTCTGCTATGTGGGTATTTTTGTACGCATAGAAGCCTACTTTATTTAAGTATACTGGGATTACCCACGGTGATAACTTTACGGAGTCATCCGCAATGCACAAGTTGCGCGAAAAATCCGCTTATTCACATGAAATTATTTAATTATACGAAATGAATTCCTGGAACGAGAGCATCATTTAACGAACAAATTCTTGTAAAACTACACTGATAACATAAACACTAGCTACATGTTCGAAAAATCGGGAGAGAAAATCATTCGCATTGATTCTAACTCAGATACTCCAATTTACGGTCGAGTGCTTTATCCAGCTGAGCTACAGAGGGGTGATTTTTTCGCTGCGGATTTTTCGTTCAATTTGTGCATAGCGGGTGACTCCGTAAAGTTATCACCGTGGCAAGGCCCGTTATACTTAAATTAAATTTGGGCGAACATCTCTTTGTGTTCAAGTTCGAGCTTTGATCTCCTAGAAGAATGGCACCTCGGTACCTTAACCAGCTGAAGAACTCGACCGTAAACTGAGGGATCTGAGTTCGAATCCCGGTCAATGCTAGTGATTTTTCTCTGTCAATTTTGCGAACATGTAGCTAGTTTTTAAGTTATTAGCGTAGTTTGTCAAGAATTTGTTCGTCAAATAATGCTCTTTTTCCAAAGATTTGTTTCATCTGTGATTGCAATATTGAATAATTTCGAATTGTTGTATTTATCATTTAGTGCGATATATTTATGCATTATTATTCGTTGTTCAAATCTGAAAAATATTTCATGGCCGCTACGTGAGTATTTACGATTCATTTATCATAGCGCTTCATTATTTTCCATGGTGGTATCATTATCGATGTGAAGCATTGCCAAGACATTAATAAACACATATTTTTTTAAATTGTTTATAATTGATGTTGATGTTAAGTATCCTTTAACATTTTTTTGTTATTACTGCAATATGTTGACATTATTTTTTGATTTTCATTTCATAATTAAAAAAACCACAAACAGGAATATTGTAAGCATATTTATTGCCGTAACACTCAATTATGTAGCATTTTCATACAAATTATGCATGATCTATAATTTTTTAATAATACGTTAAGATTGACAGCAAAGCAAATGCTTCAAAATATTAATTTTTTTAATGTAAAATAAAACATTAGAAATTTACAAGCGTTTGAAATAAGCATTGTGAAAAAAATACTTTTTTTCCCCATTTTAATTACTCAATGTCCTTGATGATGTTCAT
Source organism: Ischnura elegans (assembly GCF_921293095.1). Lineage (NCBI taxonomy): Eukaryota > Metazoa > Arthropoda > Insecta > Odonata > Coenagrionidae > Ischnura > Ischnura elegans. The sequence continues at coordinate 38,156,450 of NC_060247.1, forward strand.
AGCTTTAGATTTTCACTACAAATAGTCAGCAAATATGAGTGTGATGTAATTTCCATTTGACTAAATATGTGGGACCGACTCGTAGAACTTGATTGGTATTATTTTTTATTTTCATTCAGAGTTTTATATCAGTCATCATTCACTTAATTTCTCAAAATACGTCACTTGATTGCTGTAGTTTCGCGATGATCGCACAAGATTATATGTCATTATTGACCCAGCATATGTATAATTTCCTAAACACTGAAATTTGTTTACGTCCTAAATTGGATTTTTCTGGATTGCCTGAGGATATTCCCGCGGACATTTGCCTTCATCACGTCTCGAGGAAAAAAAATCTCCAATCACCTACTTTCTGGGCTGTAACCGCCTCCAACCGACTTAAGTCACGAGAGAACTCGGAGAAGGAACGACACCTAATTTTGAAATTCTCGTGGCCTCAGATCAAAAGAAAAACGTGAGCTGCCACTCCTTCACTATTTTTCCGGGAACCCAGTCATTAGCTATATATATTTCTTTAAAATCTCCGCCGGGATCGGTATCATTATCTCCACTCCTAATATTACTCATATTGAGTAAATTTTCATTTCATCTCGTCCATATTTTTGGGGACAGCGCGTCTGACACAAATAAGAAAGAGAATGTTAGAATTTAGATCTTAGCTCACGTTTATATAATTTCAGTTCTGGATGCATTTTTTTCTCCTTTGGTAAAGACCCGCGGAGGCATCACTACAATGTCAAACTTGTAGAAGACACTTGTCAGAGCATTACTCAGTATATGGCTGGTTAGTTGTGACTTCAAATTTGAACTCATTTTCCTCAGTAATTTAAAATCACAGCTTTGCGCCTATAACACTTTTCGATAATATATAAACTCTTGGTTTAACATTTTCGAGGAATTATTTCGCGAATACATTCCGTACTCTTCACAGCGATAGAAATTCGTACCTGTAGGCAACTTTATAAAGCACGCTATGTATCTCTCCAACGTTTAAATTATGTGTCGACTAGACTAAAAATCATAACTCTGAAATCCAATTTAAAATCACTTCTCCCTACATTAAGAAAATGCTTTAGCACGATTTCCGATTGAAAGCTAATCAATCATCTCCTGTATTTACCCTACCTTTTGGAAATTTGAGTGGTTTGAATAAATTTACCTCTGGAATACTTAAGAATGCCGTTTTCTCTAAATAGATTTAACGAGAACCGACTGATGTTTCCTCTACTGTGACGAAACGGAATAATACGTTTATTTATCTATTGTGAACTGTATATCTTAAGGTGATATCATTTTACTTCTATCAATTAATATAACCCTTGAGTTTATATATGTATTCTCTTGGTAGAACCTTAAGATATCTTTTAATTTTGATAATCACGGAGTACAATGGCTTATACCTACGGTTGTTTTGACTTATTAATTATAAGAATTTTATGCAATAATAAAAAATGTCTCGAAAAAAGGTGTAACTAGGTCCATCAGAGTTAATTTTGCTCTCAACTTCATCTTTTAACGAAATGAAACATTTAGTAGGTACTGAAACCAGGGTCGCAGTTAATAAATTCACTACCAATGGGGAAACAACAAAATGGTGAATGGAAGTGAAGCATGCCTTAGCATGAAATTTTGGTAGTCTATAGCCTTTATTCACGGAAATCATGTCTAGTATTCATCAAGTCTGCCGTTTTACATGTAATATTCCCACCTTTTTATTTTAACTGCATCACAATCACCTATTACGGCAGATTTCTACCTCAGCTGCCATAATACGGAAGAAATGCGATTATATAAAATCTTCGAAATTCGGTGGCAAATGTGCTATTTCGAGTGGAATCCGACGTTGAATTTAAATTTATTTCCGAGCCAGGCATAAAACGTTACCGAAGGAGTTCCAGCTATGCTTGATTGGCAGCGGAATAATGGATTCACCAAAAAATTTTCTCATAACTCATTTTTCCCTGGTGCGTGATGACCTGTCATCGCATGCACAATCACTCGATATCTATTCTCCCTCGCTTCGCTGAGGCATATAGCTTCCTTCTACACCTTCTTTTATGATGATGGAAGTTGCCTTGCGAGACATCGTTACTCACACAACCTACCCCAATGCTCCGAAGGCTTTATTCGTGCCGTGCAAAGGAACTGCGGAAGACACCAAGATTTGCGGTGGTATTATTCTTAAAAAAAGGTAATTCGAGGCTTTAGAAGTTCATTAGTCGGTAGAAGGCCAGTCTTATGTAGATTTTAGTATTAATGGATTGGATATAATTATAAAAAGGTCTATTTTATTGGATAGAATTATAAAAAGGTCTATTTTATCGTCTTTCCCTTTCCATCTCATAAATATGCATGGCCGATGGTTTTTCCTTTCTATGTTGACTTTTCGGATGTCTAATCATCTCTAAGCATAATTTAGAATACGAAAATATGTACGAAGCATTTTTCTTCCTTAATAGAACTGGGTTAGAATTCTCTCTTCGAAATTTTTTAAACTGATTATGATATGCGTACAAAACTACATTCAGACAGCATGAAAAGACTCTTGGAGCCTGAGTCGCTAAGTGGATTGTAATCATGCAAGAACCTTATGGCGAAAATTATATGGCATAAATTATACCATACATCCAGAAGTTTGCGGAAATATGATTATTTTATAGTATCTCCTACAATTATCTTCGCCTTTATGCCTTTTATGGCATCAAACAAATGGTTAAATCGCTTTATTTTAGGAGCGTGAACGTGACTCGAGTCAAAGAAACTCGAGTTAAAGTAAAAGTGAATGAAATTGGTATGCCTGGGAGGAATTCTTAAGACAAGATGACGTAAATTGATAATAGAAAAGTCTGGCATTCAATCGTCTGTGGAGAAAAAAATGGGAAAACGTACCCTGACAAAAAGCGAAGACAATTTGCTTTGATAATAAACCCAGCGAAAATCAAATCATAGATAGTGAAGCTATTATTATTATTATTGATGATGATTTATTGACGTTGATTATGAATTTTAAAAGAGAATTTTTGTGCACTTAGTGGATGACCTCAAAGCACAAAGCACTACTCTTACTTCCAAGCTCATTTCCTCACATAGCATGTACGGTAGAAAACACATGTGTGTTAGGTGCACGCAATCTAGACTTTACCAGGAATGTAGTTTGTATTTGCATATCTCTTTTGGTCTTAGTAATCTCCCATGCTCATCTAAACAGGACAAAAGGAGCTCTTTCTGGTAACGTGTTCGTTTCTCACTGCAGGAAATTGAGCGTAACTCCGCGATGGTGCGTTAAATATTTCACAAGAGTATTCTGGTGCTTTTGGGTCTTCATTACGGCGGGTGCCAGGAACTCAAAAAGAATTTTATATCTCAGCGATGCCAAGTTTGAGGGTCGCTTTATTACCAAAATACTAGCTTATGACGTAGCCAAACTGTTTCCCGCGCTAGATGGATAGGTAGCTTTAGACTTCCATTTTTTTGAGAGTGCCTTTGATCACTGCAAGAACACTCGAGAGTTGTGAACGCTTTTATTTTCGCTAGGTGTTTGGGACTGCAGGGTAGCACTGTTCCCTAATAAGGATAATACATGCACGGGAAGTTAGAAGAGCATTTCTCTGTTTTAATTGCTATCCCGGTGGAGGATAGTGTAAAACAGTAAGCACAACTTTTGAAGTACAAATTTAAATTTTCTGCTGCTTCAGTTTCTGAGCCGACACGTGCTGCGAACGAACTAATATCAATTATCCATGGAAATAAAAAAGAGCGTTTATTAATAGATCGTTTCCTGCTGTGCCGTGAGTAAACAGCCTCTATCCCATAGAAAAAATAAGTTAATATTAATTTATTAAAATAAGTTAGCTTTCCTCACGAGTGGCATTTACTAGTTCTAAGGCCTTCGCACTTTTTCCACCTTTCATATCAAAATACCATAAATATTCGTTAAAGACTTAAGATATATAAATTGATTTGTTCAAAGTCGCCTCAAAAGCTTATGCATATGCTTGGAATTTTCTGTTTTTAATAATTTTGCAGTATGCTTTTAGTTAGTTTATTATTTCTTGGATTCATTCCGCGTATTCATCATGATAAATTGGTCCACCTGCGATGTTTTTGGATTTCTCAGTTGAGATTCGTCGCTGGCGAAATTGTAAGGAAAAGGTACTTGAAATAAACTCCAAAAAATTAAAAACAATGCTCCTGCAGAATAATATGTGCTAATAAATTATCTTGCTAAGCAAAGTTATCCTAGGTCGGTGCTTTTCACTGCAATGTCAATGTATTAGTTGAAATCATTAAAGCTACGGCCTTCACGACAAAAAATTGCATGGTAGGAGCATTTCCAAGAAAGTTCATATTTAATCTTAGACAACAACAGTTGAACAAATATTATAAATGGAAAAATGAAAGCCTAGCGACTTCATACACGAAACGTATTTGTAATGCGGGTTGTGTGAACTGTCAATTACTGGTGACGGGTGGCATGCATGTGTGTCACTAACGTTTTTTTTTCAAATAATGGAAAATGGACACGATAAATTTCGCAAATTGTGTTGTACGTATTACTTGCAACATTACCGCTATGAAGGAAAATCGCACATGAAGGAAAGTAGCTGGAAGTTTCGACGAAAACATCATCCACATTGAGTGTTTTAATATGGATCTACCTACTCTATGCCTATCATGCATATATCTTTGGTCGTATTGAATGTCGTCGATTTTTACATTGAAAATTTTTATCTCTTAGGTATTTTCATAAAATTTTCTTATGCATACAAACATCACTTTGTGAATAATTTAATAAAGTCAAGGTAAGCTACTTAACGAATTTGTGCCGAAAATGAGCCAGTCAGAAAAAAACGTTTTGCCCAACGACTTACCGTGTTTCGCACCGGAGGGAACTTCACCTTTGAACAGTTTAGTATCGACCCACACATCGAGTACGAAGTATGGTTGAATGAAGTAGAGGTTCGGCCTACCGCCATTAGATGCATGGACACTCATATTTTTACCCACGATTTTTACAGAAGAGGATCCTCAAGTCGGCCACTAAATCTGCTGTCACCCACCGCGCATATAAATGGGTTTATAAAAGTCGCCACTCGCGTCGCTGGCGGACCAATTGGTCTCAATTTTTTGGGGAAATAAAGTATATGAAGTGGTTTAACGGATACGTTTTACACATGATGATGTGATCTATCAAATTCATAATGGCTCAATGCTATTCCTTCTAATAACAAAAATTCAACCGCAAAATATTGAAAAAAGTGGATCGCATTGCACTAATCATCGCGCCGCGGACATTTTTGAAAACCGATTAAAATGCGACCGAAGTGGCAACAGAAATCAGCCTACTATTGGATGGAATTTGGCTTCCTCTATGAGGTCCACTTGTTTTTACCACAAACAGGAGAACGGTGAACGCAAAGTGGTTAATCGATGTTTAAGCTCAATGTTTTAACCTCTTTATATTTTGTCATGAAATGGGTCGATATACCCTCTTATCCCCCTCCACTCAACTTCTGGGATCGAAACTTAACAATGGGAAGCAAAGTTACGATAAATTTAGTTTCGCTCCGGAGAGTCCAAAGTTTCGTACCGGGTTGAAACTAAACTCCTCGATTTTAATTTCCTGCGGGAATGAAACTAAATCCAGGCCTCGTATATTCGTTTCCCTCAGGGTCGAAAGGAAACACTTTCGTTTCACTTGCCATCCCTGGTTCTAAGAGGTATTCAAAGGTTGCTCTCAGATTTGTGCCTGGGACATTCTGAATAGCTGCCAAATGCTCTAAAAACTAGGCCTCAGTGGAAGGCGATAGCCGGAAAAATGAGATTTACCTAGTTGACCCGGGTTCAAGTCCCGGCATTGGTAGGGATTTTTTTTCAGAAACTGCCCGATCCTTGCTTGAGCGCTTTGTGGAGGACAGCTAAGGCAAAGTACACCATCAATTGGATGGGACGTAAAAGCTTGGTCTTATGGCTCCATTAGCCAAGAGCATGCTAATACCGACGCCGCACAGTGGGGCCAAACCCCAATTTAGATGGACAAAAGTCAAAAAGGTGGCCTCTACCCGCCCAGATATTAAATTATTATTCTGCCAATATTAGTAGGAAGAATCTGTTACTTTCCTTCTTGTAAGATCTAGTCGTCGCTTAGCAGCCTTCCTTTTTAATTTTCTAAAGCTGTTGGGCTTCATCGCCAGTATTTATCTCTACTCGATTGTGTGCATTAGCCTGATTAGAGCTAATGTCACTTATCTACGATGCTGTCGCTACGTTTATGAGGTCAATCCTTTCGTATCCGTCCAAGTCAGTCTTCCTCTCCTTCCCAACCCTTTGCAAGAACGGAGGAGATCTCACTGCCCATATCTCTCTCTCACGCCTTTCCAACGGTGTTCCCGCCTTCCATCTCCATCCGCCAGTGCCTCTCTTTTCGCTTTTCGAACTAAACCTTCAGCTTAGATAGCCCATCCGTACCGGTGCGTGTATATATCTATCCATCCATCCCCGTATTACGAATTCAGTCCTATCTATCCCTCGGAGTGCCGGCCGGCTGCCGGAGTTCCTCCCGCCCTCCCAAACACACTAAATCCTTTTCAATTCCGCATCATCCCATCCTTTCACTCCGGCACCCACTTTTTTCTCTCTTCATCCTCCCACTTTCCCTCCGCCTCACCTTCATTCTTTGGCCATCCCTCCTCCTCCCACGCGGCCCCCTTTTCTCCTGTGAGACATCTTCTTCACTCCTGGCTCTCCCAACGACCTCTGTTGTTTTCGTTGTCCATCCCCTTTTCCCAAAAGGGTTTTTTTGATCTTGAGATACGAATATCAAGATGTCCATCTATTTTCCAAAAGGCCAGTGCATCCGGAAGAAATGTCCGCCTTAGCTTGCTTTTGCTGAAATTCACTATCCTTGCGAAAAAGGTTACATTTTTATCGTTCAATCCCAGTGATTCCTTAGTTTACAACGCGCTACGCGTTTCGTGCCTGTGGTTATATCCTTTAAGTATGAAAAAAATGCAAATACTTATATTGAAGAGTTTTGGATGCTACTTTTATTTGCAATGGTAAAATTTCAGTATGGTTATTTATTTTGAAAGGAAACTATCTCTATAACGTATTTCTGCACTTATCTCTATTACGTGGTGTGCCATGGTATATTACGGTTACACCTCTCAAGCGGGTGATGAGCTTAATAACCCCTTGCAGTTTTCCGGAGTTTGATCTTATACTGTTGATTTCGGGATACTGAATTTATTTGAAATATATGCACTTATGTGCAAAAAACAGAAATGACCTTGCTAATGACATCGCTGTCTTTTTTCACAACTCGTTTCTTTTTCAAAAGGGTTTTTGATCTTCAGACATGATTACTACGATTTCCATCCATTTCAAAGGAGAGTGCATCTGGTATAGAAAGCTGTCTTAATATTTCTTAAGTTCACTTTCCCTGAGAAAAAGGCCTTATTTTAACCATTTCACCTCGGCAATCCTCCAGTATAGGTACTACAGCTATGCGTGTGACGAGTCATATAATTATTTTCAAAGTGCAAGATTTTAATAATAAATCTTGGATTTTGGGATATTAAATTCATTGAAATATATGCAGGTACTTGCACACAGCAAATGTTGCTGAAACAAAACCGTCTCCCTCACAAGACCTTCACTCCTACCTCTCATATGTGTTCTGTTCCAACCCATTTCCGAAAGCTTTTTCTTTTTTGACCGTAAGACAGAAAAATCGCATTTCCTATTCATTCCAAAGACGCTCTTATTGGGGAGAGAAATCTGTCATAGTAATTCTTAACCGAACTTAGCCTAAATGTATAGGCCCTATTTCCATAATTTTACTATGGCAATCCACCAGTAATCCCAAGTGTCACGCCTCCTATGCGTGTGATGATTTTTACAACTCTTCTCAGGTTGCACGATTTTAATCATAAACGTCAAGTTGTGGGATATGAAATTATTTGAAATATATGTACTTTTACACTGCATATGGTGGAGAAAGGAAATCACCGATTCGCTCTCTAGTGACATCTTGACTGACACCTTTCCAACGCGCCCTGTTATTTGCGCAGTCCAGCCCTTTACAAAAACTGTTTTTGATTAAGAAAAAGATTTCCATTCATTTCAAAGGTAAGTTCATCGGTAGGAGAAATAATAAGTTGATCTTAATTATTCTTAAATTCACTTTCTTCTAGAAACAGACCGTATTTTAATCCTTTTAACCGTGGTCATGCCCCAGTACACAACACCAAATGAAATAATGAAAATATTATATTGATTTGGGTTGTTAAATTACTTAAAGATATATGTATTTATGCGCAATAAATGGTATGGAAAGGAAAACGCCTCCACATATCATAGCCATATACTTATACTTATACCTTTCGATGCGTTCTGCTGTGATCACAGAACTTCCTTTTTCCAAAAGGTTTTTTGATCTGTAGGCGGCAAACATGCCCATTCATCCTAAAGGTCAGTAAATTTGGAAGGAAAACAGATTTTACTAAATCTGAAATTCATTTCTTCTACGATAAAGGCTTTTCCTTAACTCACATTTGTATCCATACATTATTGTTAGTTTTTGTGATAACGTTTATAAATTCCTTTCTCTCCTACACGTTGTAATGGTTCAACGTCGGTTGCCCGGATGAAAACCGCGAAAACCACCCATAAATGATAAACCTCCTTAAGTTGCCAGTCAGGACGATTTATCGAAAGATTTAATGTAGCATTACAATAAATGCGGGGGATTCCCGTTCGCAGCTTGTTTCGTGGTGAAGAGATCCAAATTGTAGTAAGGCGCGTGACGACTCGGCGGCAGGTGAAGGTAGATAAATAGGTTTCGTAGGAATACCCAAAGAAATGCAAGGTCCTTTTCATTCAGCATTCGCACAAATATATTCAAAAATAAGAAACATCTTACATGAAATTTTTAACCTGATGTGTGAAAATGATTGGGTTGGTGATGAATGGATGAAATAATAAATGATTTATGCAATGGATATTTGAAATTACCATGAAACAATAAAAAAAAAAATATCTAACAAAAGCCAAAATGTATGCCGTTAAGCGGACTTATTTCAATTATTAGACTTCGTTACACTTTTTATATCTGGGAAGTAATAAAGTCTGTCCCAATTATACATTTAAGTTCCGTTGCTGACTAAGTCTGAGCATAATGAGAAAAATCACTGAGGCGTCGATGAATTGCACAAGGTGCCTTAACAGTGGCGTATTGCTGCATACGGGGACAAGTACTCGGACACAGGGGTGGTATCACTGGGGTCAGGGCAATGTAAAGGCTCGTCCATCTTTGTGCGGTCTCCTATTTTCTCGGAGACGGCAATTTGCGCGGCCTGGCTGCCCCTGGAACCTCCATGGCGACCACCTTTGGATTCCGGAGTTGATCGTGCGACTTGGTTTCCCGTCGTACACGGTTTCCCGTTTCCCGCTCGCTGCCTCATGTCTTCTGCCTCGTAATTTCACTTTTCTCCTAGTGCAACCACTTTCTGGATATCGCACAGTCAGTAACACCATTACGGATTCTCTCTTTCTTGCGGTGCATTCGGCTTATATACATCTCCGAGGGAAAAGAGGGGGTTCCGACGCACACGCATACACAAAAAAAATGAAAATAGGGGGATACCTTGGGCAATCGTCATAGCTGACCTTCACTCGCACCGACTCACTCACATTCACTCCACCTTGCATACTTGGGTAAAAAAGGGGGGGGGGATAGGAAACGGGTGAGGATGGTGAACGAGGAGGTGAAGGCCACGGTTGGGACGGCCGCGACCGTCAGAACGTAGAGGTTTAATTGATAAAATAAATTCATTCCAGCCATCTTGAAATGCGAATAATGAAGTCACCATTTATATTTTGTTGAAAAGTAATGTATTTTTTGCTATATAACACAGGCATAAATATTTTGCCATTTTTCATCTAGTTTTTAAAACACTGAATATAATGCAGGATATCACCAATTTGGATTTTAAAACTCTCTCGCTGGACTGCTTCACGTAATGAGGCTATTTGCTTTTCGAACTAATATTTAAAATAGAATTTACTTAATGTACTCATTTTTTTGTGAACGTTCTTTCCTTATTCTTGGTCATTCCCCCTTCTTATCTCCATCTTCTGCTGCGACTTTTACGCCTATTGGCGTTCTAAATCCTCATGCATTGGAACTTGCCTTGAATCTCAACCTGACTTCATACCTTTCCAGCACACCTCAATTGCTATTGTTGGTCCTATGGGACTTCCCTTTATCACCTCAACTCCATTCAACAATCCCCAATACATCGATTGTCTATCGGTTAACGTTAACCAATGTGTCTCCCAATTCCGATAGCTGTCGCACTTGTCGATTCCTCGATATCATTTATTGTCCTCACGCTGTCGATGCGGGGAACTTATCATTGGCCATCGAAATACTGGTTTATCAACTCTGTGACCTTTTCTTTTGAAGGCCAGAAAGCCACCGTAAAGTTCGGATCCTGAATATCCAATTTTAAGCGAATGCATGATGAATCACATGGCTACTAGAGTTGCTAATAAGCTGTGGTCTACCTACTACCCATTGTGCGTGGGTCAATACTCTCGCCTAAACTTGTAGTTTAACATCTTTCCTTTCAATTATTAAATCTGTTATCTGTTGGCCTTGAGAGATGTGGAGTTTGTTACACGATATATAATATAATCTTTTAATGCTTTAAGAGAACAAGGATACTGGATAGATAGTATTTTCGCTTCTTTGGATCCAAAAATCATTGTTCTAATTTCTTCAAAGAACCATTTATGTGACGAGTACTATAGAAATTGACAGTGCCTACGCACTAGTGTCGATTTTTGGAACAGGGGATTGGTAAGAGGTTACTTGTTTTATTTGTGCCCAAGCCCTGAGAAATGGAGGAAATTATTGCGCAATTCATATGGCCTGCAGTGTGTATTAATATTATTGCTTTTGATGAGTGCCTGTTGGCTGAATCCCGTTATAAAGCTTTGCCTGGGACCCCAAAGTATAAAGGTACCTGACAAGACTCGATAATGAGATTTGTCCCACAATTTGTTACGAATAATGTTTTGAGGGCTTTGTCTCCTCAGAAAACCTAATCTCTGAATAGTATAGCATCAGATGACTCTATTTACTTGGCTCCCACTCGCTAAAATTTGAGTTTATCCCAATGATATTTTAACCTTACCTATTTAGTCGGCGGTTGGGTAGTGTACTAACCTTGTGGATAGAGCACTTGGCTGGTGATCGAAGGGTTCAGGGGATAAGATCCTTGGTGAAGCCAACTCTGAAGTGACTCCTTGAGAGAAATTCCTTACCCTTAATGTAGCCCAGGAAATGAAGCATTTTGGCTTGCAATTTTTTCAAACTGATTCGATTTTCTTGAAATTTTCACAATAAGTAGGGAATATAGCAAAAATCAAAATCTATATCATGCCAACGGGCGCTTTTACCCTGGGGGTGGTTTCCACCCCATCTCGGGGGTGGAAAATTTTAATTATATTTTGACCACATGAATCGATAGAAAAATGAATTTTAAGAATAAAATGTTTTTTTTTCCATTTTTTGCGTTAAATTAATATTTTTCGAGTTATTTGCGATTGAAAGTAACAGTTTTTTTGACGAAAAAATCAACGATTTTAATCGATTATGGGAAATAACTTGAAAAGTACAAATTTTATAGGAAATTGTGAATTACAAAACTGTAGCTTGTAAAAAATTAAATGAAAATCTTATTTTATATTTCCTTTATGACCAATTCGGACCGAGCTACAACTTGTTGATGGTTATCTATTGTTTGTCATACGCTAAATTTAAAAGATTTAATACCCAATAGCGGAAAAAATGTATTTTTCGAGGAAAAATTATGAAATCTGTTTAAAAGTGTTTTTAAAAAACTTTCTTATAATGAGAAAAATTTTTTTTATCATGAAATTTGAGCGAGTTATGATTAAAAATAAGATCAGTCCCTACTTTTTTCTACGAAAAAATCAGTGAAAACAACTCCTTATTACCACACTAGTCAAAATTGATCAATGCCCTTCAGAATTTCTCTTTATTTAAGTATTGTTAATTGATCCTAGAAGTTTTTTAAATTTATAATTCTAAATTTTGAAAACATTGGAGGAAAAAGTGAAAAGTCATTTTCTACAATTTCGTTAAAAATGCTCTTTTTTCAAAATAACTCCAAAAAATTGGAGATATGAAAAAAATGCAAGAGTAATAAATTGTAGTTTCTTTATTTTCAGATATTTTGGTGTGTTTTAATTTTCTACACAATATATATTTGGTGAGATATTGATAATTCACAGGTCAACAGTGGTTTTGGTGCCGGAGCTTTTAAAGCTGATTCCAAGTATGATTGGGGTGCTGAATCCAAATATGATATTAGTTTTTTCCTATCAGCTCTAGTTTTCAAGATACAGATATGTTGTTACTTACGTAAAAAAATTTCAATATGATGATATTACATAAATGATAAAACCCACAAAATATAAAGACTTGATTTATTTATAGGAATGTTAAATCACCTACAATTACAATAGTTTTCCAATACAATTGAATACAAATAGTAACATTTTTCACTGAAATAAAACAATTTAAAGAAAAAAAAGACGTAAAAACGTCACTCAACACTACGGAAGCTCCTTTTCGCGATTTTCTTGCGTGCACTTTGTTAAAACAGTCTCGTTTTAAGCACCAGCAGTAACCTGCCATCATATATTTATCCCATCTTCCTTGGTAGCGATCTTACATTGTTTTGATTTCCTGGTGAAATCATTCGCCTTGTTTTTCACTTGTGTCGCCTAAATTTTCAGGAAAACAGTCTAAGTGACTGTGTATAGTGAACTTTTATGCTAATATTACATCCAAGTGGTTTAAAGTTAGTGAACATATTGTTTACCAGCTCAAGATAATTCCTCTCGCTTGTGATTTCCCAGAAAAAAATTTATTACCTCAACAAATGAAAGCCAACTGTTTTTTTAAATCTCATTCAATGGCTTGACAAAAGCAGTTTTGTGGCCCATCTGTGTCTGATTTATGGCCCATAAAAACTACCAGCTTTAAGTTTTTCTATATTTACTTATCTGCGGCATTTTTATTCTTATGTAGCCGAAGCATGGTCCATCCTTGTCAAGAACCTTTACAAATTGCTTCATTAAGCCTAGTTTAACATGAAGGGGCGGTAAGGTGATTTTCTCCCGTTCATCAAAGACTTAGCAATAATGTTTTTACCCAATAATTAAGTTTTCTCCTTTTGACCACTCCTTAATCCAGTGGTTTGTCTGTCCCTGCTAGCACAGAGGCACCAGAAACAAGGATATTTTGTGTTGCTAAATTGCTGCCCAAGAAGAAAGTTCACCAATTTTAAATCTACACAAATCTCCTAGCGATGTCCCTAGTATTTTATCTTCTGTAAGGCCAATACTATTGTATCATATTCTTCTTTCATTTCAGTTGAATGAGCCATTGGTATTGAGCTAAACTTGTTAACATTGTGAAGAACACATTTTAAACTACGCTTGGAGCTATCAATGAACAAACGCCAATCACTTGCTTCATATTGCGGTAGTCCCATTCCTTTCAGAAGACCTCTAACGTCTAAACAAAATGTAAGACTGTCTTCTTGAGTAAAGAGGGGTAGCAGATCCTTTTCAATTGTGGGATAAAAATTAATTTTTTGTACCTTGTTCCATTAGATTCTTTTCATGCATCCTTGAAGCTAGTATTTCACATGCTTCCTTCGGTAAGTTCAATTCTCTAACAAGTTTGCTTAGTTCATCTTGATTGATGTTGAGGATTTGTTCATACTGCCCCGTAGTCACTGCCACTATCGTCAATAGAATCAGGCTAATATTTATCCTCACATACATCTCGTAATGTCTGAAATATTAGGATCGGGATTTCTTCTGAATGGGGTACCGGGTGTCTAGCTGAAGGCAAATCTGGATATTTCCATTTGCGGCGATTGTTTCGATTAATTCCCGAAACATTTACCATGCAAAAATAACAGTCGTCAATATGGTTTGTAGGTTCTCTCCAAACCATTGTCACACCAAGCTTTAAACTTTTCCTTTTTCCTGTAGTTCAATACCGCTGATGTTCTGTACATGTTTTACACACAACATGCGGTTCCTAGTTTTTACCTTGGTCACCAAGCTGAACACCAAAATATCCTAGGCATGCACGTTTCACAAAGTCGGTAATGTTTTTCCTATTTTCTTTTAAAGTATATTCCCCACAAATGTAACAAAACACATCACAATGATTTACACAGCTTCTTCGAATGAATTGAGCTCACTTTTAGAGGCTACTTTACAAAAACTTTGAAAATTTGACCATTTGTTTTCGGAAATCCCCTTACTGCTTACTTACTCCCGCCTCTCCATTTTCAAAGACACACTCTCTCTTTACCCTATCCCCCCTTTTTTACTCTTCTCCACTTCTCTGTGATTCTTCCCACGTGTCGTTATTCTACAGTTATGACTAAGGTCAATTTCCACCGTGGGTTTCCCACATCCCTTAGTTGTATCTTTTCCCACTGCCTCAGCTCTGTGCGCCTGTCTCCCCCTTCTTCAAACACGCCAAATCCTCCCCAACCCCTTTCTCAAAGGTATAAAGGTGATTTTCAAAGTAAATACAGCAGAGTGATTTTGAATTAGTTTATTTATATATTGATTTAAATTTTTAGATATTTAGATTTAGATTTTCTGAAATATATCAAAAATTTGAAAGAATATAATCATAAAATGCACCGTATCTAAAAAAGTAGAGCTGCTACATAAAAGCGGATATCATATTTGGATTCAGCACCACTAATATTGTTAATATCAGCTCAAAAACTCCCGGCACCAAAAAAAAAGTTTTTTTTTGTTGGCTTGTGATAATTAAAACCTCTATTTCCAAGGGAGCTCCACCTTATTTAAACCCTTAAATCCCTCCCCTTTCAAAATTAATGACTCGAAAAAAATTTGATTCACATGACCTTGTAGTCAGTAAAAACCCTAGAAAATACAATTTAAATGAAATTTCTATCATAAAAAATAAAGGAGCTATGTTTGAAATACCAATCAAATTTATTTTCGAAAAATTTGAAATCCACAATTCAGATCATAATATTCCTCATAATCAGCATATACTTTAAGTACTTTACGTTCGAAGCTAACGATACACTCAAATTTGCTACAAAATAAACACACATACCCATAAGATGTATATATACATACACATATGTGAGTATGTGTGCTCTCGCTCACAGTGACCTGTGAGCATGCATGTGGTGGGAAGACTGGAAGCCATACAGTCTCCATTTGATAGTGTTTCATGTAATGTCTACATAAATGTACATTTATTTATGTTACCATGACGAAGTTTGTTGTATTTATCCTATTGTTATATCTTTTCTGTGCTGTGATAAATAATCATGAGAGAAAAAAGTGAATACATAATAAAAGGAGTAAGAAAGTGAATAAGAAGATACAATGTGATAAATAATTTTTATTTTTAGGGTAAATATTTTTTTACATTAACCCCCAATAAGGGTTGATTATTATGGGTTGAAAAGCCTTAAAATTATTTTCCAAACAAAAAAAATAATTAAAAAAATAGGCTGCATTTTCCGGGTTTCACCGCGTCGTGGTTGCGTTGGTGACAACAGTTTCTCCTGCATTCCAGCAGGCGTCTTCAGGTCGAAGTGATTATGCCGTGTTTTGGCCGCCGTTATATAGGCAGCCCAGTGGTGTAGGTTCGCCCTGATTGGTCGCCTTGCGGCCAATAGCGTGGGAGTATGGGGCGAAGAGTCTCTTCCATGTGTTGTGGAGTGCGTAACTATCCTCTCGATTGAAATTATGAGGATGTTTGGATATTTCAATCGCCTCTCGGATGATCCTCGGGAAATATCGGGATTCTCTGGCGATAACTTTTGTTTCTTCCCAGTTGATGTCGTGTCCAGGTTCACTGAGAGTGTGCTCGGCCACAGCCGACAGATGAAATTGTTTGTTTTTCACCGCTCTCCTATGTTCTTGAATGCGGCACTTCACAGCTCTCTTAGTCTGTCCGATGTATGACATACCGCAACTACATTCCATTTCATAAACTCCCTCGTAGGCGTGAGAAGAGATACGGTCCTTAGGAGTCGGAAGAAACTTCGGCATAATATAGATTTTGAAGTAGGGGGTATAATTAGTCTAATCCCAAATTTTGGTGCAAATCGATTCAGTTTAAAAAATTGCAAGGTTTTTCATTTTCATGAGCTTCATTTCCTGGACTAATGGGCGACATGAGGCCTTTCACTTTACCTGAAATCGAATGCCCGAAATCGAAAAATTCGATAGATGGAGGGAAGAAATGAGTTGCATAAAAAAAATTCGTTTTGATCAGCCATTTTGTCATAAGATTATAAGAATAATTCGTGAATTGCTACCCTCTCTTCATGCATTGGTGACGTCACTAGAGTTTAGGTTAAACTACATAATCAGCGAGAAACTTTCACTGATGAAAGAAATTGATAGGAGGAGTGTAAACAGCATTGAGCCAAACGAGACTCATTCAAAAGACCGAAGAGTTGCTAAAATGCGATAAATTATAGGAATTAGCTCGTGACGTCATCAACTTATCTTGGGAGGGAATAATGCCGATGATGTTTCGTGGCGATTGGCTCGAGAAGTAGAAGTCAAATCGAAGAACGGAGAAAAACACGATATGAGTAATCAACCTACCAATTCACACGCTCGTGGCTGTATGTGAGGCGAGCTCTATCCTCACCTATCCAAACCACCATTCAGGTTGAATCACTGAGTGAGTGGGTGACATTTCTATTTCGTCTTCACGTTTGTCCTCTGGTCCTCCTGCTTTAACTCACTAGCTCTTCATTTTTCTGCTCCTATCGGCTCAAGAAGCATCATGTGCACCCTATATTTTATTACATATTTTCAAACCCATTCGCGCTGCAAATTTAACTGCCCCTACCTAATCATATTTCCCGTTCAAGCCTTGAATTTTCAGCAATGGCTTCAATTGGTGATATTGCTTCATGTTGAAATGAAAAAATAGTTATTTCGCATGAATTATTTTTAACGACCGTTTTCGTCACGTTGCGACATCCTCTGATTCAGATACGGAAAATCATATGTAAGATCCTCTTGTACAGATACATCCATTATTTCCTACATTTATAAGAGAGAATTTTGCACCGTGGCAAAACAGGCCGTTTAAAATTATGAAGTTTACAAAATTAAGAAGTTTACAAAATATAATCAAAGATGTATTGTATGTTCCATCATTGTTTTTAATGGTCTGACTCAGGTATTGATACAGCACACCATTTCATTCTCAAAGGTGAAAATATACATTTCTCGAGCTTTTAAATACCGTTTTGGAGAGGGGGGGTCATTTGAAAGTGGGAGAGGGGAAATGACTGGGATATGGCTTTATTAATGTCAGTAGGCGAACGTGTATAGTGATGATGTGTATGTTATATTATAGATAGTTAGTATGACATGTATACTGTATAGTAGTGACGTGTATGGTTACAACGATTCATTAGTTTTAATTTCATACATAAGTGGAGGAGACATGACATCAAAGGAAAGAGAATGGGTATAAAAAGTCGTTTAGCACACATGTATTTTTGTTTCAACTTCCTTGAGAAAAAAACACCTGTCTTCACCCTTTCAGAATGGCATAGTGTATAGTGTCGAAATCTGGGAGACCAGACCATTAAAGAAAATTTGGGGAATTCATTATTAGTGCATCTGTGATTATGTATCCTGTTACGCAGTTCCATCGAAAATTACCATCAACCCTTAAGTTGGAAGTTTACAAAGTTATTTTTCATTGCAACAGTGAATTTTCTCATATATTCACCGCTGTTTGATACCTTTCACACTGAATTGCGTTCACCCACTTCGTGCCCTCTTTTAGTTTTTTTTCCCGCTGGATTTCTTTCCTCTTCCCATATGCTTGTCTACCTGCCCTGGCGTCCTCAACACAGCCATCCAATTGCCCCGTACCCTTTCACTGGATTCCATTAACGGAATCTACTCGAGAGCCGTGCATCGAGGGACTTTTCTCAGGTGTCTTTCAAAGTGCTTTTTAGCGTCCTCACTCCCAGCTCTTTGCCCGTTGTTTTTGAAGTTTTCCAAATTGAAGCAGGATTAAGGAGTTATCTCTAACTAGTGTTACTATGCGACACCTCTGCTAATTTCGGCCTTTTTTTTTGCATTTTTAAGCTGTCAAGTTGGGAATGAGGGTCGAGAGCGCAAGGTGTGAATAAGTGAAAATACGCTTAACTTGGGAGAAGATTTGTGCTTCAAAATGTTTCTTTGCATAATCCGTCCCTAATATGCCAGCATAAAAATGTGTAACATAGTGTGTTCAAACGGATTATTTGAAATGAAATTAGAAAGGCTTCATGATGCCTGGCTCGGACATGGTGCAGGAAAATCCCTTTGGATATAAATATCCAAGTAGCTGGCTGGTTGTGGAAAATCTGCTAAAGCTTGAGAACTCTCTTGAACAATCAATGAGGTGGTATTGTAGGCGTGAGAATCTGGGTTTGAATCCCGGCTAAGTCAAATATTTTTTCATGGCAAACTTCATCCTTTGGTGTATTTAACTTTGCACCCGTGCGCATGACTGCGTACAAAGTCACTTGTTCCTACAGTGCTTTGTAATTCTATATGGAAAGTACGAGTGTATTAGCGGAACCCATATATTCCCACGCATAAACAACTGTTCATTCCGCTCTACCTAACGCCAAAAATCCATTCATATGTTGTATTTTGTAGGGTGTTCCACTGATTAATTGTGCATAATGGTAATAAAAAAGGTTAGATAAAATTTACGAGATCAAACATGCATGATATTTCACATCATAAATTTCGTTCTGTGATGGACTGCTGTCGTTGTTGAAGGGCAATAAAGGTACTAATTTAAATTTAATAACTGTATCAAAATATGTTTCTCCATGCCATTAAGGTCACAATAGTTATATCTCTATAATTAATTTTATCATCTTATCATTATCTACTAGTTACAGCGATTCATTAGTTTTAATTTCGCACGTAAACTTCGGGATATAGAGTGGTTCTTATTAAAAGCAGCAAAGAGAAAGCCTGATAGGAAATGGATTTTGGTACGTAATTTAAATTTTGTCTCGTATGTCGTTTTACTCTGGAGAAAATCCTCTTGTTTTCGGAAAAATTCTCGGAAGTAATCTAAGCCGCTTAGCCATGACGGTAATAACTCATGAGTAGCTAATTCAATTCACTGACTTTCCTGTCTCGCAAAAATGACCATTTTCCTGGAATCGGAAACAATGGAGATATTCTAGATTTCCATTTGCGTCAAGTAATGTACCGTTCGCGAGGATAGCATGCATGGTAAAAAATTATATTGAGCTGAGCTCTATGTGTTGGACCATATTGGTTTTTGTTCATTTTTATAAATTTATTGGTCCCACTCATTTGGGAGTTCACTTCGATGCGCTTCAAAAATTTTACTTTGCGAAACGTATGAAGCATTTAGTGCTAAAAGAGAAATATAGATGGGGATAGTGTCGTAAATGCATATATTTAAGCGGATTTTACCTGAAAAATATATTATATGCTAGTTCTGTTATTGACGTTGTGGAGTTATATTAAGGTGGTGCTCATGAACACCTTTTTCCCTCAGTTAGTTGCTAAGATTTATAAAAATATTCCAAATGACACAAGTAACTATTCTGTCGAATAACTATAATAATATA
This sequence comes from Ischnura elegans, assembly GCF_921293095.1. Classification (NCBI taxonomy): domain Eukaryota; kingdom Metazoa; phylum Arthropoda; class Insecta; order Odonata; family Coenagrionidae; genus Ischnura; species Ischnura elegans. The sequence goes on from NC_060247.1 coordinate 38,176,213, forward strand.
TCTTACTAATCGCAATTACTCAAAACTATTATATCTACATTTTAAAACCCACATTATTTATATTTATTGTTCTGTACCGACTTTTATTACGGTAATTTGCCAATATTTGGGTATGCTTCCAAATACCTCTATGGTTAAATCTAAATATTCCACCTTGCTGCGTTTAACTTAGCACTTGCCTCAGTAAGTTAGCAACAAATATGTTTCATCAATTAAAATCTTCATTATACCGTATGTTAGGATTATTAATCACACTGGCCAGATCGTTGGAAATAGTGTGTTTATTTCTACGCGTAAATAACTGAGAAAATACAATTATTAAGGGTGATCGAGTACTATTGGCTTTTAATAAAGGCTGTTTATTCTGTCAACTTACAATCTATGCCTGTTGTAACTTTTTAAAAATCTCCTCTCTTCTTTATAAACAAATAATTCCAATACGATTCGTAACAAACTCTATATTTTGAAACTTAGAGCATAAAACCAACATCAAAAGCCACCATGATATCACAATTCCATTTATATCTACCATCACCACTCTTATGAACCACCGCCATGAACTGCATCAGCGTGGATCCTGAGTTCCGCTATATTCCTCTCCTCCCGCTCTCTTCTCCTCTCGTAGGCGCCTCCCCTTCTCTGCTTTCTCTTCCTTTCTCTGCTACACCGCCACCTTTCTTAGTCCTTATCCCGGTCCATCCTTTAAACACGTCTGCCTCCTTCGACTCTCCATACACAACTCCCCGTTTTCCTTCACAACAATCCCCCCGTCCCTCACTACCATTGTCAGTTTTAAATTACATAAAACAATATGGTGGCTTGTTTTTGTTATGTTACATTGCCCCGTCGAAAGAACAATTTTTTATCTTTAAGATACAAAATTTTGTTTCGAAAACCTCTAATTATAAATTTTGATGGTGGCCCCGACACCTCTAATTTGACTGGTATTTCTTTTCTAAAAATTTCAGCATTCCAACCTGTAGGTCTTACAATATACTCTTACGAAACAATTTCAAAATATTATCTTCTAAACAAATGAGATTGAATACCCTATTACTCCCTCCAAATACCAATAAATAAAATAACACTTCAGTCGTTTTCTTAATTACAACAATATTATACTTAATTATTCACATTAGCAGAATATGCCTCGTTGACCATTTGATCAGATATAATATCGGCATTGACCTGAATAATGTACCAGATTAACAATAATATTTAGGAAAATAATAAACACTTGAAACCATAACTTTGAAAACACATTCATACCTCTTCTATTGCAGTTTAAAGCCAGAGCACTTCACTCCCCCTTCCCATCACATAAACACTGTTCACTCCATACTGGCATTTCATTTTTCTATTTGCCACACTTATTTCACTTATCACTCCCCTGCTTTATACACTTTACTCATTCATTCATCATTGTCATTATTCATTCCAAGCATATAAACATTACATATGTATTTAATAAACAACCAACAAAACATTTTTGTTATCATCCCTATCAAGTTATAACACATGTATTTACCCTCAATTTTATGTGGTCATATCACCCTTCCACCATCTCTCCAGGATGTAATTACTTTCGCCACTTATCTAATCGCCCTATGCGCTAATCCCCTAAGTTGCTCTTTCATTGCCCTGCAATTGACCCTTTTGCTACAAAGTATTTATTCTCCCGTCAGTATAGGATTATTCCTCGCGTTATAATTGCTTCTTCGTGCTTGCCTTTCGCTGCCGTAACTACAATGTAGGTATTCGTTGCGATCTAACTTCCCCTTTTTCTTCATCTACCGTCCATAGTTTGCTTCTGAAATCGGGTTAAGATGGTTGTGTTGTTTGCGTGTGTGTGTTGCTGTGGTTGGTGGGGTGTGTTTGTGAACTACCTTTATCTCGTTTAAGCTTGGATACATGGAATACTCCACGTTCTTCTTCCGTTATGGGATGTATTAGTAGAAAAGTAAAGCTTCCCCTGGACTCCTTGATCCCGTATGGACCCTCATAGATAGGTAAGAATGCTTTGAAATTTTTTCTTTCCTTATTTGAAACTGGATCCGTGTGTATCAATACTAGGTCTCCCACTTCAAACTTTTATAAATTCGTTGTGATGCCAGCGTCTTTCAATTTATCCAGCACTCTCGCCAAATGTCCAAAATGTTCTTCTAAATTCCGTGAAATAATTAATAAGTCATCAACGAAATTCAGACAGAAATTCTCATGTTCGTCTCCTAAAACATAATCAAGTGCTCTCACTAATGCACTGCTACTGATTGCACAACCAAATGGTACTCGGGGGAATTGGTAGATCCTTCCCTCAAATGTGAAGGCACAATATTTCCTAGATTTTGGGTGTAATTCTATCTGGTAAAAACTCTGTGTGAGGTCCAGCGATGTCATAATTTTCGCGTTGGCGCATTCCTGAAATAACTCCTGCGGTGTTCTGGATGTGGCATAATCTGGCTTGATAATTTTATTTACTGCCCTTGCATCCATGCACAAACGTACTGAATTGTCCTTCTTAAGTAAGCAAACCAACGGTGATATGTAACGTGACGTACTCTTCTCGATAATCCCTTGGAGTAACAGCTTTTTAATGGCTTCCCTTGCTTTCCCTCGTAGATTCAGCGGAATAGTGTAACATTTACCATGAAATTCTTCATCTTCTTTTACCTCAATTTTATATGAATACCCTTTTATTTTCCCAGGCGTATTCTTAAATATCTCTTTCCTCTTCTTAATTTCTTCCGCTAATACTGCCTTCTCTTCTCTTGCTCCGGGATATTCTCAACGCTGCTCTCTATCTCCTCCGTGGAAGTCACTTCTTCCTCTCGCGTCACATATCCTTTTCCCATCTGCCATTCTTCTATGTGCATTTCCAGTCTCTGCGAAGGTACTTCTGCCCCTTTGAATGGACATCTCACCGTCTTTTCTCCTTGCTTTATAATTACAACCCTATCTCTGTAGTCAATTTTAGCCTTCCACATATCTAAAGTGTCCGTACCCACAATGATTGTTTTTATTAACCCCGGGACTACGGTAAAATTCAAGTCAACACAAATATCTCCGATTTTCATCGTGGGAAATATTTGTTTTTTAATTCTACCACTCTTCCGTCCAATGGCTCCCATTACTTGAACACCTCTTACAGGTAACTCCATCACTTCCTTAAAATATGCTTTGTTTTCATCGTAAAACTCTTCACTTATACAGGTAATCTTCGATCCTGTGTCTATAAGTGCACCAATTTTCAACCCGTTATTTGCTATCTCTATTTCCGGGCATCTGATTCCTGGACCCCCGTCTTCTTTCTCCTCTTTGAGTAATTCTTGTGGTGACTTTATTAGACTCCTAACTCTATTTTTCCTCTTCCTTTTCTCCTCTGTATTCGTATTCTCGATCGTCCCATCTTCTTCGGTCTTCGGTGCGTCGGGACATGGAATACAACGAGACCTATTTAGTTTTCCGATTTTCTTCCCGCAACACTAATACCATCGTTTTTCTCGAAAATGAGGGTATTCACGCGATCAGCTGTTCGGTGATATTCCATTTCTCCCCGCCTATACGGATTGTTAGGATCCCATCTCCTGTCTCTCTCTCTCTCGTTCCATTGTTGGCGTCGGTTTTCCCGTTGTCCTGCCTCCGGTCTAGACTCTCGGTGTTGTTCTGGTGCGGCGTTGTCATATCGTCCCAAAAATTCCAATAATTGCGGTAATGCCGTTATATGCTGCGTAATAATGGCGGCATTTACTTCTGGTCCAAAATGATGCTCGAGTCTATATATGATTTCCTCGTCCTCCATGGCAGGTTGCAATTCTTTTGCTGCACTTATCCTTTTCGTAGCATATTCTACCCTGCTCATATTTCCATTCCTGTGGTATTGACCGGAATCGAGCATTCTCCTCACCTCCATCTGATGTTGTTTTCCCCAAAACTGTGCCAAGAATAATTTTTTGAAATTTCCCATATCAGTCTGCAAATGATACGTGGCAGTCATCCATTCCCCAGCCGGTACTACCATGCCTTGCCGAATAATTTTGAGCATGTCACCATCCGTCAGCTGATATAATCCTTGATACTCCTCCAATTCGTGCATATATCGCATCGGTCTCGCTCCTTTTCGTCCATCAAACTGTGGAATCTTCACGTTGATTGCAGGTATTTGTGATACACTTCCTCCTTCGTAGCCCTGCATTCTCAACCACTCCGTCTCCTTCCGGCCGATTAATTGCATTTGTTTTTCTAGCCTTGCCGCTTCCGCGCTTGCTCTCTCCGACACCTGCTCTATTTTTACGTCGCATTTCAAAATTCTTTCGCTTACTATTTCAAATTTTCGCTTTGTTTCTTCACCGATGTTATCCATCTCCTGCATTGTTCTGCCTTGTACGTCTTTTAATGCTGCGAGAACTTCGATCCTCTCTTGTCGTGAATCTTCTTTTAATACACCAATCTCTTCCCTAATCTCTTTCTGCCCCATCTCCAAGTCTTCTCTGTGTGCGGATAGCTTCTGTTTCCATTCCTCTCTTATTCCTTCTACTTTTTCTTCAATAAGTACCTTAACTACACGCTGAATTTCTGCAATTCCATCTGCCTGTTTTCTGATCACGTCTCTTAATAACCCTTCCATGTTCCTCCTCTGCTCTTCTTGCAGTCTTTCTTTCTCCTCTAGTTCTCTTCTTTCCCTTTCTCTCTGCTCTTCTTGAAGTCTATCTTTCTCCACAAATTCTCTTCTGAATTCCTTCAACCACGTAACTACGTCAGGTTCTATTATCTGTGCTTCTTTCAATTTAAACCGATACGAATCAATATTTATTCCCTTTTCCTCAAATGCGGTTCTCAGTCTATCCATCAATTCTTGTTTTACCCCGGCGGTATTCAAACCAAGCTCTCTTAATTCCTCTATTATCTCCGCCTTCTTTAATTCCTTAAAAAATTTCTCTATCGTCGCCATTTTTCCAAGTTCTCGTGTACCCGGTCGAGAGTTCACTTATTGATAAAGTGTGTAGTGGTTGTTAGACTACGCGTGCAATTGTTTACGTATCCCGTTTTCTCAGGGTATCCTCGTGGTTTAACAAACACCGTGGCCCAATTATATCTCTAAATATGCATAGATTTCATCGGATCACGTGTTGCTGTCGTGCCCTACACGTTGCGGCGCCAAAATGTAACTTTTTAAAAATCTCCTCTCTTCTTTATAAACAAATAATTCCAATACGATTCGTAACAAACTCTATATTTTGAAACTTAGAGCATAAAACCAACATCAAAAGCCACCATGATATCACAATTCCATTTATATCTACCATCACCACTCTTATGAACCACCGCCATGAACTGCATCAGCGTGGATCCTGAGTTCCGCTATATTCCTCTCCTCCCGCTCTCTTCTCCTCTCGTAGGCGCCTCCCCTTCTCTGCTTTCTCTTCCTTTCTCTGCTACACCGCCACCTTTCTTAGTCCTTATCCCGGTCCATCCTTTAAACACGTCTGCCTCCTTCGACTCTCCATACACAACTCCCCGTTTTCCTTCACAACAATCCCCCCGTCCCTCACTACCATTGTCAGTTTTAAATTACATAAAACAATATGGTGGCTTGTTTTTGTTATGTTACACTGTGATGGCATAACTGTAATTAGACTCTCTGATTATAGAATGGACCCAAAACATATGGATATTTGTAACAAAACAAACAACGGGACACTCAACGGAACATATGGATATGTGATATAAATTGAAATATTTATTATGCTGTTGTAGAAAATAATTAAATGTGAGTGAGTTCTAATAATATAATAATATAACGTACTGCTGATGGTCACTTACGCAATCATATGAATACGTCTTATGGTGACGTTATTAATTAAAATCTGTGAATTTAATGTTTGATGTTAGCTTTAACGTAGCCAAATTTATGGCAGTCTCGTGGATGTTTGAAGTTTTCATGCTTAATACAACGTTGAACCTTTGTCATTAGCCACTGAACACGCGTGAAGGGTGACAGCCGAAGTCTCGCTTTTAGCTATCCACAATTTTTTCTTTGTACTTTGGAGTTGCAAAGTGCTGTCCATTGTTATCTTCAGGGAGTGAAGTTTTCGCCTCATTATTAAAGTCAGACTTTTGTGATATATGCTTGCATCCGAGTAGCAGAATCAAGGGCTTTCTATAAACTTTGGGCTCTCATTCGGGTAAAGCGTGACTAAAACTTTTAAAGCTCTTCCTCGTGAAGGGGGTCAGGCGTTAAATTGTACACCACTCGGCTTTTCTACCCCAAAATTAGTGGAGTACAATTTACCTTCACCTTTTTTTGTCCGCTTGTCTTGCTCTAACGCAAATGACCTCCGTAGTTGGTCGTATCCAGGACAGCCAACCATGCTATGAAGGAAGAAATAATGGATTAATTACGTAATTTGTGCAGTGTATTTCATGCCCTTCCGTACAGGTATCTGAAAACTTTGCAATTACGACTTATTGTACCATTCAGAATTGTAAAGATTTAACGAACGCTCTAGCTTAGTGAATGGATCAGAATGGAAAAAAGAGTTTAGCTGGAAAGTTTGTAAAGGTAGGAAGGGTTGCTAAGGAGATGGATGCAAAGTAGATTGGCTAGAAACTTACTTCACCTCTCATTAGCAATGTTAGTTAGCTACAAACCTACTTCACTTCTCTACATAATCGCCTTTTTTGTACCGCTGCACTAGCTTCTTTAACCCCTTTGCATAGAAGCTCTCCGCCTGAGAGTTGAACCAATGGAACTAATTCAAAGGCTCACACTGCTGTGAAAACCAATAAGAAAATGCAAGGTTTTCGTGGGGAACTCTATGACCACCCACCGTACAGCCCTTACCTTGCACCTAGCGACAACTTCCTCTTCTCGCACTTGAAATTATGGCTCGGTGGAGATCATTTCGTAACCGAAGAGGAACTAAATGGCGTTGTCACTTGGTTCAAACCTCAGGCTGCGAGGTTCTGTGCAGAGGGGTTAAAGTACCTGGTGCAGTGGTACGAAAAATGCTTAGAAGTGAACGGCGATAATGTAGAGAAGTGAAGTAGGTTTCTAGCCAACTAAAAGTGCCAATAAAATGCGTTTCAAAGGAGTATATATATGATATTTTTTCCCGTGACCGAACGACCCTAATTTTATGAATATGCCTCGTATTAAAATGAAGGTTTAGTAATTTCATGGTAATAATTCATGCTGAACAATATCCATTTAAAACAAAAGAAGCTCTATCGAGTTGTCTATTTTCGCTTACTACCGCGTCGGTTGCTGTGGCGAAGACAATGATTTCGCTGGCACTACTGCCAGCATCTTCAGGTCCAATATTTCTTCTGTTGTCTTCAACATAGCAACAGACGTGGAGGTAACCGAAAATGAAGAACTTCATCGCACACCATGGAAATCTTTGTTCTCAAATTAGTTATTTGCTGTAAATCTACTCAGTAATTAATTATCAATTTGGCGTAGTGACTAGAAAAAACAAAACTGAAGTATAATCGTTATTTACTGGTTTGTTTTTCTCAAAACATTAATCCGTTATTATTACCAACTTTGGTCTGACGAGAATCAGGGAAAAAATTAGTGGAAAGAAAATGAGAGCGCCTCGTAGGAGGAGAAATTTTTTAAACGTTCTCATGAATAATACCTCTTCTTATCTGAATCTTATCTAAATAATGAATCTTCCTCTTTTATTTCCTCTTCAACAACCAGTTATTGCATCTTTTCCATTTTATTCCCTCGATGGTGGGATTTCCATGACCAATATACTCTTGGAATCGCTATCTTATTGTTAGTGATATTTTAGCACACTTTTCTATCTCGATTCAATGATGCTTTCGAATTCAATTGATTTTGATATTAGTCAACTTATAACTACTGTGCAGCACGTTAAGGAGGTTTATAAACTCAGTAAATGCATGGTATGGTGCATAAATACTCTACACAGGATTCTCCACTCCCTTGGTTCCTGTGATTCCCACCGGTCGCATCAAATAGCGGCGCTGATGTAGCCAGCCCCGGTTGTTCCCAAGCGGCACGCCCACAAGAGGCACGCTACGCGGCGAATTTGAATCCACGTTTCGCAACGCAGTGCTGTGAAGGGCAAAATTTGCTGGCGGAGCGGGAGCTCTCGTGGCGTCGAAGCAACGCGGAGCTGTGAAGGCACCCTAATATGGCCGCGAGAGGCACGCTTTGCGGCGAATTTGAATCCATGTCTCAATCGTTCATTGCTAAAAAATAAAGTTCGTGTCAACTGCCCACGAAAATATAACTATCACCGTGAGTTTAAGTAGTTTCCTGGTGGCGAATATGTACGTAATCACAAAATCGGTACGCTTATTCACGTTGAGAGAAGGGAAGAATAAGTGGGTAAGGAAACGCTGTTAACTTTCCCGAGCCTGAATTAAGTTTGAGGGCCCATAGATATCAACCATGTCTTTAAACTTCCGGCACCTATGTTTTAGAGAATTAAAAATGATTCCTGCGCAGCTCATAAAGAAGAGCACTCGTTGACATCATTAGCAGACCACCTAGGCACACTTGGGGACGGGTCAGATCCGGTATTAGGACCATAGCAAGAATTTTTATCATACAGACTGTCCCAACGGTCGTGTGTCATTTTTGACCTGTAATTTTAATAACTTTGCATGGAGCAATATTCATGAAAATTGTCACACTTATGGGGAAAGGTCCTAAGTTTTGTTGAGTGTAAGCAAAATTTTACAATTTTGACCTTTTGACCTCATAAAGTGGGTCCAAACCAAACATTTGAATTTGACTTATGGGGTTTCCCAGTGAGAAATGGGTGGTGGAATCCACGTGGAACCCACGTGGAGATGTAACGTGGATACCACGTGTTTTTGGTCGTGGAATCAACGTGGAATCCACGTGGAAATTTGGTGGAAAAATTAAAACAGCAGTAGGTGCTGTCCTAAAACCATTAAACCTCAACCACTCTATATCTAAACCTTCTATATATGTGTCTACGATTTTTCATGTGCTCTCATGGCTGCCTTTCCACGAATTATATAAAAATAGAATGTGCGATACATTTTCACATAACTAGCGTGGTTTCAGGATGATAAATGACGCAATGTCACCCGAGAGTTAAGTTCCATAAATTAGAAATTCTGTTTAACATTTTATGCTTATCACCACAAATCCACTTGAAATCAACGTGGATTCCACGTGGGTCCAACCACTCAATATCCACCACCACCAAATATCCACCACTCAACGTGGATTCCACGTGGGTTCCACGTGGATTCCACCACCCATTTCTCACTGGGTTCAATGTCAAAAAAATCGAGATAGACAAAAGTGTGAAATTCATTGACCAATATGTCAATTCTTAGGTTTTCGGACACGAGAAAACCGAAAATAACACTTTTATTTACGAATATTCAACCGTTGACCCAGTAAGGTCACCGTCAAGGTCATAAGGGTGGCAAAAGGAATAGCATACCAACAAAGGTGTCGATCCATGGGTTATGTAGGGTGCCCAAGTCATTGTTATTGTCCAAATACCCGTATTATTCACTAATTGACCTCCGAGGGTCACCACGGGGGTCAAAGGTCATAGAGTTAAAAGTCGGGCAATCATAAAAACCAAGGGGTCAAACCATAGGTTTTGAAGGGTGCCAAAGTCGGTTAGGGTGTTCGTAGATCCGTATTGTTGATTTTTTGACCTCCGAAGGTCACAATTGGGGTCAAAGGTCATAGAGTCAAACGTCGAGCCATCACGACGAACAACCTTTGGTTGGGGACATTAGTTTTCCTATTATTTAAAAACATACCTCTATGACCTCTGACCCCATTGTGACCCTCGCTGGTAATAAAAAGTTGACAATATGGATTTAAAAACAGCAAAACTGACTTGGGCACCCTTTAAAACACATTTTTACACTCTTTTGCTGTCATGGTGGGCCGATATAACTCTATGACCCTTGACCCCCATTATGACCTTCGGAGGTCAAAATATCAACAATACGGATGTACGAACAGCCTAACCGACTTTGGCACCCTTCAAAACCTATGGTTTGACACCTTGGTTGTCATGATGGCTCGACGTTTGACTCTATGACCTTTGACCCCAATTGTGACCTTCGGAGGTCAAAAAATCAACAATACGGATCTACGAACACCCTAACCGACTTTGGCACCCTTCAAAACCTATGGTTTGACCCCTTGGTTTTTATGATTGCCCGACTTTTAACTCTATGACCTTTGACCCCCGTGGTGACCCTCGGAGGTCAATTAGTGAATAATACGGGTATTTGGACAATAACAATGACTTGGGCACCCTACATAACCCATGGATCGACACCTTTGTTGGTATGCTATTCCTTTTGCCACCCTTATGACCTTGACGGTGACCTTACTGGGTCAACGGTTGAATATTCGTAAATAAAAGTGTTATTTTCGGTTTTCTCGTGTCCGAAAACCTAAGAATTGACATATTGGTCAATGAATTTCACACTTTTGTCTATCTCGATTTTTTTGACATTGAAACCCCATAAGTCAAATTCAAATGTTTGGTTTGGACCCACTTTGTGAGGTCAAAAGGTCAAAATTGTAAAATTTTGCTTACACTCAACAAAACTTAGGACCTTTCCCCATAAGTGTGACAATTTTCATGAATATTGCTCCATGCAAAGTTATTCAAATTACAGGTCAAAAATGACACACGACCGTTGGGACAGTCTGTATGATAAAAATTCTTGCTATGGTCCTGTATCCCCAACCGCTTATTTTCCCTCAGCTCCCAATCGTAGCCGGAGATGCATCCGGGCACAAAACACCGAGATTTACCCATGATATTTCGCAAATATCTTACTGGTGGAGAAGTACTAAAAAAACACCAAAATCGGTGAAATTCTCGGCTCACAGAGGATGATAACAGCCGATCACTCATAAGCCGCCACTGACAACAAGGCAAATGAATGGAATAGTAGTGTCGGTCGCGCCACGAGTGGCAAAAGTTGGAGTTTGAATTAATGCGCGGGACCCGTGTTCAAATTATGACTGCTACTGCCACCTAGTGGGGCCTCCTTAGTAATGTAAACTCTATGGTATGGTGTTTGGAGATGGCATCTGTCAGCTCAGGTCATTTGTGTTATGAGGGATGGGTAGGAATAGAAATGTGAAGAGAATCCCGGCGTCGGCATTAGCATACTCTTAACGAAAAGTGCTAAAGGGGCCATGATTTAACATCTCATCCAACGGACAAAGTGCTTTCCTTGCATTCAAGCAGGGATCGTGTAGTCTCTAAAAGTTCTCTGCTATTGGCGTGATTTTATTACGAACCCACCGGGTGAGAACCTAGCACTCTTGCCACGTTACCAACAAGATCCTAAGTAAATATTATTTTCATCAAACTTTCAAAATGTGGTCTGCTAAAAATACCTCATGGGCTGAAAGACACAGCATGTAAGCTTTTTAAGTTTTTTTCCTAGAAACCACATTTGAAAGTCTGCATTTATGCGTATGATCATATAAAGATATTTTTCTTAACAATGTGAGATGTTTAATACTTGGATATATGTATACGTCGTGCTGACGGAATACCTGACTTGCGGTCATAACCATAGAGTAAGTATACTCTATGTCATAACGTAGAAGTCATGGTAAAATTAAATCATAGCCTCTTAATCTCTAATCTATTCAGGTTGTAGGCAGATTTATACCATCATTGAAGTACAATCATACTTGTAAAAAATAGTGCTGCAATTAATTCATTAATTGTATTAATTGGAAAAATAGTTCATTTAAAAATCTATTGATGAATCACACTTTGATCTATGGATGATGCACCCTTATTTTGTTTTGCATCCTCAACGAATGTTGTGAATGCCGGAATAGTACAAAAAATAATATGTGCCAAAAGAATTAGTATAGGAACACGTTTTCGCGTTCGTATCATTGTAACAATGTCAATAGCCATAAAACATAGACCCATCACCGGACTAATTTTCGAGTGCCTCACTCATGAATTAAACCCATGTTGACTAAGATAGGAGAGGGTAGACCTAATTTTTGAGCCACTCACTCATCAATTCAATCCAAGTTGGTTAGGATGGGTGAGTCTAGAGCTCACCCCAGGCTTAGCCCCAGGTGTGTGAAATTTCACGTTCAGGGTAAGTGGGACAGTTCCTCTTCCCGAGCCACATCGCGCGGGGATTTTTTAATATCGGAATGTTCGAACTACTATTTCGACAATTTTTTATGTAATTACTCTTAAATTCCGGACAGTGCGAACTACCTGAAGATTTATGCAGCAACGGAAGTCTACTTATGCTAAGCTCGAATAGCGACAAAAAGTGCTAACTCAAAAATATAAGGAATTAACTGTTGTTGTAATATTCAATTCTTAATAATTATTGATATTGATGTTTTAGGGAGTTTTTGGTAGCGGGGTTGTTGTCGAGAGAGAAAAGGGAAAGTTGCTCAAAGTAGTGAGGCAAAAAGAAACTGTATCTTAGACAAAATGATGAGGATTTGGAACAAAGCAAGCGTCTGACGTTACACCCCTTATTTCCTATATCCTAATTTTGCTATGCTACTTCGATTTTGTCAATTATGGATTTTTTTACCTTCTTACTGCCACCTACTTTGAGTGGTACTGGAGAATAATGCCAACTATATTAAAATTTAGTGTAACATCTTGGAGAAAAAAATTATGTTATACCAATTTTTGGTATATCAACATCATGCTTTTGAGTTTAGTCTTACTTTTTAATTTGAGCTGTATAATTAATACTAATTTTATTCAAGTGTTTAGATGCAGCATAATTATCAATTTGAACATTTTTTTAGTACCACAAAGATGACATTTCGGCTTGTATCACTTTACGGCTGAGAGTCAAACGCTGACGTATCGTCCTGCGGCACTAAGAGGGTTGAATGACGCTTGCCAAAAGTATTTGTTCTGAACCGCGTTGCCGCTAACCTACCTCCTTAAACTACCCCAATATCGTTCATCGACTCAGACTCAGCGTCCCGAATTTTCTCTCTGCGACGTTAAGAGAATTTTTTATGCCTCTTCCTGAGGCGTGCTCATTTGGCATTCTGCATCTTCACTCTCTCCCGTTTATCTCCTGCAGTGTTTTTGCCAACACTTTCATCCATTACTTTTCCTTATATATATAACTTTCGCCGACCCTTTTTCTTCTCATCATCTCGAGGAGTGTTTTACTAGCTGCTTCCCTCATCGCTGCGCCCTGCGTATCGCTCGCGTCGTAAACCTTCTTGTTGAGAATCAACCCCCGCTCGCTTAGGCCCTCTACCTTATGCTTCTCATATTCCTCCTATCTCCGCACCATTCTCACCCCCAACCACGCGACTATCCCGTCACACTGGAGCATCCCTCACTCTCGTTTTTTTTTCCATCCCCTATGCCATCACACCCTAACGTGCGCTCCTATTTCAAGCCCCATATACCTACCCATCTCCCACCCTTCAACCCCTTTACCCTTTCAAGGATCGCATTCCTTTCCCTCTCTCCCTCTCTCTCCTCACCGAGTCCTGAGCTCATCTGTCATATCTTTCCTTCCCCGCGCCCCGTTTTTCTCCGGGACTCCCTTTGTACCCACTCCGGGTCACACGTATTTATAGGCGGATCGGAAAAATCGATTATTTTCGGAGAGACCTCACCTATTGAAAATAAAAGTTGTAGTGCAAACTCAAAATAAGACCCGAATGAAATTTGAGACCAATAAAATTAAATCCACCCCCTCACTCAATGGTCTTTAATGAGGAGTGAGGTTGAAGATCTACAAATGCATAACTTTATCGTCATTCCCAGTCAATTTCGAAAATAAAAGTTGTAGTGTTGACTCAAAATAAGGCCCGAATATAATTAGAGACCACTATATCAACTCTGAGACCCTCAGTCTTCTTCTTCTTTCTCCAATCCCCTTTCGCTATTAGGCGTCGGGGTCCACGAGCCACTTTCTAAACTCCCTCCTATTCTGAGCGATCCGCTTCACATCATTCATACCTTCAGTCAATGACCGTTATAATGGGAAGTGGGATTGGAGATCTACGAATTCATAATTTAACTGTCTTTCCCAATTGAATTTAGTGCCTTTTGGTTTTATAACCGACACGTTCTTAGCAATATTGTCGCATCTACAGCCCACATTAATTGCCACGATAAAAAATTTCCCTGAACTGGGAATCGAACCACGGGCCTTTGGATCTCCGAGCCACTGCGTAGAACAATACGTTATCCAGGCTCTTTGATTCCCATGGCAATTTTACCGATGTTCAATTGTGCTAGATGTTTTGTGGTGGGAAATCTGAACTTATCGTGGTTTCATTCCCGATCCAGAAGAATTTATTCTCATGATAAATGATGTGAATTTCACTGCCGTTAACGCAGCAGAATTGAAATAAGCCGCATCTACGACCGTTTAGGCACAAATGTAGCGTTTGGAGCGCGTGGGAGTCTTCAGCCAACCTGTACGTCGCGGCGCTAAGGGAGATAAATTAACCGCGAAATGAAGTAGGTTGCAATGATGGCTGATGTCGCAAGTTGATAATTTATTTATTGCCATTATTTGCCAATTTTTTGAGAAACCTATTCTGCTTACGGGAGTTAGCAGCATTTTATCACGTTGTATAGAGTCACTTCATTTTCTGTTAGTTTGTCCTTTCTGATAAAATCTTGAAACTCTTCAGCCGACTTTCCGATTAACTATGGGCTAAAAATATTTTTCATTTTACAAAACCAGATGAAAATGCATTCTTACTCTATTTTTATACCTTCATAGGCAGAATTAGCACTCAGTTTTTACTATTAAGATTAAAATTAATCACTCCGCTGCATGATTATTTTCAGCAACGTAATGCTTAACGAAGAGACCCTGTGGCGCAATTGTTAACGCGTCTGACCACGGATTAGAAGATCAAAGGCTCTAATTCTGTTCAAATTATGACGTGTAAAAAACAAAATGCGGTGCGTATTTTTTCTGCATCTAAAATCAAATCCTGTGTCTGCAAATATTTATTAAATCTCAGTATTAAGATGATGAAAATATATAAATTCAGAGTTCAATGTTAAGCGAATTCGGACAGCATTTTTAAAATTCAATCTTTTATCTACAGAAATTAAACTTAGGACGTAGGTGGTTTATTATTATATTATTTATAGCTTGAATAAAAACGTCGCTTTTTAGATAATTTTTAAAATTCATTTTAATTTTTTTTCTATTTCACGATCCTTTCTTTTATCTGGAGGGAAATATCGCAGTAACTTATTTATTCAATGAGAGTGTTATGTTGATGGGACTTGAGCATCTTTTTCCTAATTTTATTGGCCGTTAAGAGTTTACACGGAAGTTTGCAACTTCTGCGGCTATTTCTCAAAATTTCTACATCTACATCTACAAATTACCCTGCGAGCCACCTCTAGGGTGTTTGGCAGGGGGTGATCAATCACCAGCTACCACGATATTCGAATAATTCTATGAGTACTTTCCCGAAGTATCAGTTGCAGATCATTAGTTTATTGAAGCAATATTTGTCTCAGTTTGTAGAGCTTTACGTAAATTCTTCTCATCTTATACTCCAAATTTAAGTGCCGTCCCTTTGTCCTCGTTATGTGGCCATTAGTTCCATATAGTGAAGAGGTATGCAAGACTACCATATGCTGGTGGTAGCGAGCTCAGCTCGGAATGGGACAGTAAGTCTCCTACGTTGGACATTAATAGGTCTCAGAAAGTCTTTAAGCATGGCATATGGTCCCGGCTTCTTCTTTAGAAAATATCCAGCCTTCGCTGCCAAAGGCTGCTGGCCCTAATTCATTGTCTAGACGGGAGATGATGACCATGCTTAGCGCGCAACGTTTACGTGCCTGGAAGTATCCTCGTTTTTAATTCCTATTTTCGTCATCTCTGTCTTATTTTTGGCGCATCCTTCTCTATTCTTCCCTAAAGTCTCCAATTTTTCTCTCGCTTTTTCCTTTTTAAATGTACTGGAACATGGGTAAACGAAAATAGAGAAAGCAGATGACGCAAAGGAGAAAAATCGAGCAATGTATAAAATCTTGCCTGCGGGAGTGAAATTATTTTTTCTCTGTACTCCAGAGGTTTTCCATCTCTATCCTGTTAGAGTTTCCTTTGTGTATATTTTTTCCCAATTTCTTAAGTAGTCATGATCACTCATTTTATATTGGGGAACCCCGTGGTGGAATGGAGTGGCGGAACGGGGCAAGCGATTTTTTTAAGTGCAAAAAAATGTGCTGAGCTAGCGGCAATAACTATACCTAGTCCAGATTGGTGTTGGGTATAAGTTATAGTTATAGTTATTGCCACATTTTTCGCACTTAAAAATCGCTTAACCCGTTCTACCCCCATCCCGTTCCGCCCAGGGTTCCCCTAAATAAATATTTACTTTCTTCTTGCATTTGCACTTGGGCGCTGTAAACTGCATTATAGAGGAAGACATGTAGTAATTTTATTCTTAATTCCGCGAATTAATAATTAGCCGAACAATTTCGTGTTATTTTCTCTTTACATCTACTGTGGCGGAGGATAAGTTTTATTTTGTTGAATTTTGACTTACAATAGGTATATTGGTGGATTAATTTTGCTTTTCTCCATGTTATTTGCAAATTTAGAGGACTATGGAAGTTTCTCCAAAGCAACAACCTTCACTAGCCTCTTATTCCCCAAGTAGCCAACCAAGGTTAATCATTCCCTATTTGCTTTCCCTGAAAATTTGGATTCCTCTCGCCTTTATATTGTGATATGTACCATAAAAATCCTCTATATCATCGCATACCAAATACTACCCGATATGCCATAATCTTTTGCGTGAGTAAGTTAAGTTCTCTGGCCAATCTTCTCTTCTACATCCGTATTGTAAATCTGACATACTCTGTGGCCTATATTTAACCTGTTGTGCATCAAATTCTAATACGCCTTTTCGTCTTCATTTTTGGTCCATCTCATATTTTGGGTGTAGTTGCGATAAATTCGAAGTTATTACCTTGACGATGATATACATCCGTTTTGAATCCTTCGTTGGTTGGTTGGAATTTGAATTGCGTACATTGCCAGTAATTCTGTTATGATATGAAAACCAAGCTCTTTAGTTGAACGATGTGGGTCTTACGCCTAATGTCATCATTTGAAGCCTTATTTTATCATTATTCATAATTGCAAGATCGCTTCTTCCTGAAGCAGCCCACGGATTATGAATAATTATCTTATAAAAAGAACTTGAAATTGGATTCGTTTTTTTGGATGAATGATCCCGGCAAGTTCGCGTCCTTTTTCTACCATATTATGTTTTTCAACGTATTTTCATCCTGAAATTCTGTTTTAATACTCTAAATACCTCCTGGTAAAATATTTTGTGAAAGCGCATCGAAGTTTTGTATCATGCTCCTAATCTTAGTTTCCAGAAGTTTTCGTAACGTCTATCTTAGCGCTCTTAATCAGAGGAGTAACTCGTCCTAAAAAAAAGAGGGGGCAAAGATTTCTTTGAGAGCACTCACCTGGGGATAACATTACCCTCGTGCACCTCGCTGCTCTTCCCTCTTCAGCATTTACAAGCCTCCGCTGGTAGACTTTGCGGAATGGAGCATTTGCGTGTTGTTTAACTCGTGCAGTTGCTTTAGAATGCAAGTGGATACACTCACAAAACTCTTGGCATTATAATTGGACAACTTTGATGAAGTTAGAGCTCCCAAAAAGGCAACTATTATCAGAGCAAACGCACTAGCTGAGTGAATTCATAAGCTTCTCGACGTGACGAGTGGCTTAGTCATCTGATGAACTCGTTTCCGAATGACAGAAAGGCACTCATGGGAAACACGACGATCATCCGGGAACTTAAACTGGAAGCATACTGTCTAAGCCCTATGCTTTCATTTTGTTTCTGCTTTTTTTACGGGAAAGGAAGAGACAGGTTTTGATATGGGTCTGTGAGTACGCTTCAGTTTAAATGCTGCTTCCATTGCTACTCAAATATTACTCAACCAGGAATATTATTCTTTGTTAACGGCTCCCTATTGTTGCTAATTTCAGTTTGGTTGATTCCTCTAATTAGCAGTATACTGAACTGAAGAAGAATGGTTCGTGAAATTGCGGTTTTAGGATGGGCGTGCCAAAAGTGTTCATACATTTTTAGCTGACTTCGAGTACCTCATCGAATGTGTGAATGAATACTTGAGTACTCAAAATAATGTACTGAAACTCACGAATTCAAACTCTTGCGGGGACTCGAATAAGTACCACGGATACTCGAACTAATGTGAATGTGCTCGAATCCTGCGGCGTATATTGAAAAAAAAGTGTTTGTATAGTCTTGCCTCTTCTGTAAACTTTAGTCTGATTCTTTTTAATAATTATTTGATTAGTATTTTAGGTAATGAGTAATAATCATCTAATGGATACCAATGTACATTTATTATGGCAGCAAATAATGCCTTATATTCTTATTATTATGGTATTCCAAAATTAAGTTTTGGAGTCAACTCTTATTTTAATTTATATCAACGTATTTCCTTATTTAAAATACATATCAAATGATTTAAATCGACCGTAAAAATGGTCCATATTCAAAATTATTAATAAAATTATTATCCAAATAATACCGACGTTAAATTAGAATCGCGTATTTGCAATATCAAGTTTGTTGTATTTGAACCACAAAAACGTCATCATATTTGAAATATAACGACAGGATGGAAAAATTTTCAACTAATTCTCTAAGCCGCTATGCAGAGTTATATTATATTTCATTGTGATTTAAGAATCGGTACCTTTTAAGTATTGTCAAATGAAATCATGTACAGAAGTACTTATTTTTCTGACAAAAAATCAGGGGGAAATATATTCGCTGTAGAAGTCAAATGTTTACCTTTCTATATGTTCTTAAGTACAGTTTTTCCCTCGATATTTAATCTTCCTCTTCGTTTAATTCCATTTAAATGGTACCTTATTATCCTTATATTCATTTTTGCCTTGTAATTTTACTTAATTGATTTTTAGGTTGATATTTGACTCCACTAAATATAATATTGCATCCCCCAAAGACGAATATTAAGCAAGATATATTATAACAATAAGTGGAAGTTAGACATATTTAAATAAATAAAAGATCGTAGCACTTATCTACAAAACATTTTAGTGCGTACAACGCATTTCGGCTCACTGAGCCATCATCTGGTACAAGACACTGCAAAACTTATGAAAATCGCCTTTATACCCTTGAGAAAGGGGGAAGATTTGACATCTTTGAAGAAGGTTGTGGAAAAAAATTGTGGAAAAGTACTACCATCTTTTATTTATTAAAATATGTCTAACTTCCACTTATTGAACCCTGAATCTGATGAACTTATAAGATATATTATCTTCAAGCAGTCTTAAAAATTGCGAAAACCTTTTGGAAAGTCTTGAAAGGCCAAAAAAATTCACGTGGCACCATTTAAACGGACATAATTGTACGAGGTGTGTTTTAAAGTATCAGATCTGCGTTCAAATCTTCACCTCAGTGCGCTCGATCTGCCTACTAGAGGTATGAGCGTAAACAGCAGTCTCTCATGACCTACTTGGATGCCGTGGTTATCGGTTGGACGCCATGGTTCGTGCGCTGCGTGTGCTTATGTCCAACGTGTTTTTTTTTCTGTTCGTCGCATTTGTTTATTGATGAAAATGGCTGAAAGAACAGATCCACGAATTTGCATCAAGTTTTGCTTCAATCTCGGAAAGAGTCGCAAGGAGACAATAGAAATGATACAGAAGGCTTTTGGGAATGGAAATATGGCCATAAAACTGGTAAAGGAGGGGTGAAGGTGGTTTTAATGGCCGCACATCTGTTTACAGAGACCATAGTTCTGGCCGACCTTTGGCCGAGGAAGCCATGTCAAGACAATGCTGTTTTTTTTCAACTTTGCGGCTGTTTTGCACTACGAATTTTCTCCGAGAGGTTGGACGACCAGCAGCAAACATTACGTTGAAGTTCTGTAAAGATTGTGTGATGCCGTGTAAAAAAAAGGACCGCGCTTCTGGTCTAGCGATGACTGGCTTCTTCACGTTGATAACGCGCCAGCGCATTCGCTACAACTCGTGAAGCAATTTTTGGCGAAACGCAAAATTTCCCAGTTTTGCCAGCCTCCGTACAGTCCCGACATACCTCCCTGTGACTTTTGGACATTCCCAAAATGGAAAATGGCGGTAAAGGGAAGCGGTTCGACGACATCGAGACGCTTCAGAGTAATGCGACGCGAGGGCTAAAGCCAAATATTTGGGGAAGAAAACAAGAATTTATATGATATAGCAGTTTAGAATGCTTTATATTCTCGTTTTTGTGGACTTACAAAATTCAGTTTTGCATACACTTGAATTGCAATGAGAAAAAATTCTCCTGGACCGGGAATGGAACCTCGGACCTTCCTGAATTCCCATTTGTTGTACCGAGCTGGAAATTCTTTCAACACTCACGGTACTTGATGTTAGGTTAGTGGCTACGGTCTATATTTCATGGTATTTGCTGTTAGACCATTTAGTTTTGGACGTACCTCCAATTTTTATATGAATTCACTTGTTTCCTTATTTAAAATTCCAAGTGATTTAAAGCACGATACTGAATATCATTTTCATCGATCAAACCTGGGTGTGTGTTTGGCCATTGTCCCTGGACAAACAGCATGTGCTATGAAATGATCCCTATCGTCCTCCTTCATCATTCAAGGGTGCGTATCTAGAAACCCGATCACGAACAGCCTCTTTTTCATTCATGGGCCCTCTTTCTTTCGACATTCAACCCCGTCACCCCAGCTGTCCTTTCCTTCGACCCTGACTTCATTTTTCGCAGACATTGTCCCGCTTCCACTGAAATCTATTCCATCCTTTGTATTAAAGCCGCATATGAATATTGAAAGAATTTCCTTTGAAATGTGATATTAATGTTTTTGGAAGTTATATTAGTGTACGCTTTTGTACAAAGCTCTGTCGGTAAATCTCTGGAGTAGCGGTCGTGAGGAAAATATAATCACTGGGTGAATGATAGCACTGCCTCATTCTCTTCTCTTCCCTCATATTTCATGAACCTGTACCCACACGTTATTTTTAAATTTAAAACAAGTTATAATTTTCGAATGTAATGGCTAAAAACTTTGTCCAATTGGATAAATTGAAAAACACTCAGAATTTTTGTGAGGAAAATAGAAAATTGCTGTTTTCAGAGAGATGTTCGGTATGTATTATGCATCCAAAACTCACTCGTAACGCTCTTGTTATATCTGTGCACCTGAGTTATCTACTTTAGCCGTATGTGAGACAATCTTGAGTTAGCTTCACATGCTTAGCCTTAAAAACGTCGGTATTTCTGGAGTTAGGACATTGAACAGGCAAATAGAAACACATTATATCCGTGTCTTTATCACCACAGGGTAGATAGTCTCATAGTTCAACAGGTCTTCCTGTATTTACTTCTGCACACCTAATTCCTGCTTTCATAATTTGTCTAGTTACTTTCTGGCCTTTGTTCACCTTTGCTGTAACATTTTGTAAGAGAATGCTTGAGATGAAGCACAGTAAATAACGTACGATTTTTTATAGACTTTAATCATAACTTCCTCATCTTAGATATCTGTTATAAAAAAATATTGGAATGGGGATTCACGCTAGTTGTAATATATTTTAGATTATAGTTTCCTAATTGCATGGTTTTTAAAGTCTTCGGTGTCACGGTGTTAAAATTCGCATTAGTATTTTTTCGCATTTTTTTCGCGCGTTTAACAGAACCCTTAATCACGCAGCATGGTTTAAAAATCTGGTTTAATTGATCTCACAGCCAACCATTTCACGACCGCGACAGGCAGCAGGTTAGTCTAACTTTTCGTGACAAATATTGTGCTCGTGAACAGCTCCTCATTTGATTGGAATGGATTGAAATGCAAGTCATGATCAGGAGTTTCACACGTAGGATTGCACAGCACATTAAATCTAATCAAGTTCTCTTACCAGTCTATTTTGCGGACATGATATCAATTATATTTTATTATTATTTTCATTTGGGATTTTTTTCACTGTCTCTTACATCCCTCAAAATTGATGTAATGGTAATTAATTTTATGAAGTAATGACTCTACAGTGCGCAGTACTCAAGGTGATGGTGGAGCTCACTGCATCAAGTGTCGGGATATTGAATCATCGGGCACCCTGTTACCAAATTCCTCGGAGTGCACGGTGATCCAGGGAAGGGAACAGTCCCCCTACACTAAATCTGTGACTTTCACTTACTTGTGGCTTATTCTGGGGTAACCTCGACCTTCAACCGTCCATACCAACCCTCTGGTTGGATCACTGCGATAAAGACCACTAGCCTACGTATGTGCTAGATCAATTACCCTCAACGTTTTGAACATAGCTTACTCTATTTTTTCAATGTGTGCTATTGATTAAGTGTCATGGTGATATTTTTACGGCCGCTTTGCGAACATTGCTCGTTACGTTATGTACACCATAGGGCGTCTTTAAGCGCTTTATACACTTAACTTTTTAGTGTCAACCTACTCTGTTTTTAGACTCATTGTATCGGCCGAATGTTGTGCACCTTTCTTTTCCAATATTTGCCTCCTGCCGAATGAGGATTCGCAGTCAATTATTTTGTAAAGTATGAAGCAGAGGTTGAATGAATACTGAGCGGTTTCATTTAAACAGATATATTCAAATGCTTCTCTGTACTTTGTGTTGTGTGATTTTCCTGGAGGAAACAACAATGCCAATCTATACCCCTCCACTGCAAAAACGCCCAACAGTCGCCCACCGAATCAAATCCGCTCATCTAGTAGCCCAACAATACGAATCCGCTCAGCTGGCAGTGTCCGGAGCATAAACGCTCATCTCCTATTCTCCAAGCTTGGAGGTGAGCGTTTATACTCCGGACACTGCCAGCTGCGCGGGTTAGTATTGTTGGGCTACTAGATGAGCGGATTTGATTCGGTGGGCGATTGTTGAGCGTTTTTGCAGTGGAGCTATCGATTTGCTGATGAAATAATCCATGAAGCTGTTAACATTAAACATCAGATGTCGGAAAGTAAATTAGAAGTTAACGCTAGGAACACTGTAGAGCCGCTGGGCCCCTGCTGCACTTGGACATCGAAAAATCTGGTACATAAAAATAGTATTTATGACTCCTGTTAGCAAATGTGTACCTCGTTCGGTAAATATTTTTTCTATATTGCCATTATCTAAAAAAACGGAGCTCATGGCCCCATCTTTTTTCCCTAAATGGTGTAATATTTAGAGTTCGCCATAAACAAAAATTATCGGAGTTTGTTATGCTTCTCTCCTTGTTTGCTTTTTACCTAATTTTCTCATGCAAAGCCTGTTTTTTGTTATCCTGTCAATCAAACCTGTGTTTTCCACGCAACGAGGATTGATATTTACTACTGCTCTGCACACTTTCTTATTAATTTTAGAGCACTTTCTTGGCATCTTCTGTCGCTGTATCTCGCTCGACAGAAGCCGTTTCTTTTCACTCACCTCAGAGCTTCCTTTCTTTCGAGGACACTCTCACCACGCTCAACTCCTTTCTTTCTGCTATCTTTATTATGCAGCCTTGTTTTCTCTCTCGAGCATTCATGGCTGCGAGATTGGGCTTCGGAAATTTCGGTTCCGCCGAGAGGAATCGTAAATTCTCAGGATGGGATTTCATGCCTTCCACTAACAACGCTAGGGAGTCAACGTGCTGCCTCCCGAAACAACGTGTAAGCCTCCTGTTTTATCTCACCGATCGGAGAAAAAAAGTCCGGCCACATTTTACCCGGGCTCAATCTTTGTTGTCTTGGGCTTCGTTACGCGTTGAGATCCATAGAAGTCTATATATTTTTTCTATTTCACTCCTACCGCTTGTCTTTATACCAGGGAGAGTTTGGAAAGGTGAACCGAATTGTTTTTAGTCTATGAGGAATGACTTACAGGTTTTTTGTTAATGAATAACTAGCAGGCCACCTGGCGTTGCCTGGGAAGGGTAGTAGACAGAGAACTGGGAACCTGGAATTAATGGTCACATGGCAGGATTTTAGGTAAAGGAACGAAACAGGTATGATGATGGTGTGCATATGTAACATCAAACAATAGAAAAACGATTTCCGTATACCACGCACGGGCTCATCATCTTATACCCTGTTCCACAACATTGACCGTTATGCGAGTCCGTACGTTGGTAGACCAAAAACGTCGTATGAAGGCATAATCGAGCATAGGTTTGCTCCGAGAGGATTACTAGTTACGTGTAGAATACTTTGAGGTTTGTTTTCCCTTTTTTCATATCGAGAGATATGCTTACCCAGCTGAATGTTCACACACAGAAGTTGCATGACGTGACGTAACAAACGGTAATGAGAAAAGGACGCGTTAGACATAATATAACCAGAAGAAGCACTACGGGAGCATTAGATGCACCTATGTACTAACTTCGGCTACAATCTGTGCAGACTAATCACATGGCAGGAAATCCATAGAGAGCAGACAATCATATATCCCCTTTCATATGTATATAGATTAAACAATAGTCCTTGCAAGAACCTTTACGATTCCTAAAATGAAGTTTAATAGACTGTATCATATTTTTGCTAATAATAATGTTGAATGTGAAAATAGACTAGACGCAAGACATGGAAGCTCTAATAAGAAGGTTGACTAACCATTATACGACTTAGTTGTCTCTTTCGTGTACTTGCTCTCAAAATTCAATGTACCATCTTGAATTCCACTTAGAATTTTCTCTCTCAGACCTCTTCCTTTTTCTAAACGGTATCCTGAATGCATAGATAATTATATGAGAATACTTCAACGATCTGGTTTTCTCAGACGGCGTTCATGCATCTGCGACTTTATGATTTTTTCCTTTGTTATTTTCTGACTGCAATTCCATCCATAATGCAATCTCACCTCGGAACATAGCCTCTCCTCTCCTTCAGGTAGCATCAATATTTTCATTTTATTTTGCATGAATAAGCGGTACCCTTTAAAGTTTCCTCTAGCTTTACTATCTGTCAAATATTAAAAACTGCTGCGAATTCAGGACATAATGCAATGCATCATGCATTATTAATGCATACATCTCCGGCTGCGTGGCGTAGGGAGGCTTCGGCAGCATCTCATTTCGACGGAAATCTGCTAGTGGCGGCAAAATCTGTAGCATCAATTTTAGCTGATTTTAGTTGTATTAAAATATTCTTGTCATTGCATTTCAATTTGGCGAAACTTTGCCCTTTGATATCTGATTTAAAAAAAAGTTTCCAGAATTAAAGAGCCTCTTAAAAAACTATGAAAAATTCTATAAATTCTTAAAAAAATTTTGTTTGCATTTGTGACAATTGTTAAGGTAAATTGTTAAAAATCTTTTCTTTTCATTTGTGCCATTTATTTTTCATATTTTTTCCAAAAAGTGCTTTAAAATCAATATTTCGAATATTTATGCATTTAAATATAAATTTCATCAGTACCTAAGTAACCAATTTCCTTCAGTTATGTTAAAAGCGCGCAAAATCTAATATTTATGTCATTTCTAAGGTCTTTAGATGTGAGTCTACTTTGTTAGTGACGTTTATTTTTAGTGGCAGGAATCCGTCTCGAGGAGATACAAGCTTTGACGACGACAATAGTCTCATATCTTACTTGGTATTTCAGCTTCGTGGACACAGCCTAACTGTTAAAGATTATTTTCCCCCGACGACAGTTACCCCGAGTCCAACTTAGATGCTGTGCATTTTACCGGTCTCAATAACGCCGAGTGCCACGACGGAAGCATTATTTGCTTTCCAAGATTTCATTAGAAATATTTTCCATATTTCCTGTAGAAAAGTGCTGGTGATATTAGACTTCCATATGCTTTGTGCTTCATTTTACCCTTCTGTGACCGTGGCACGAAAACTTGCACTAACGACTGTGTGGGGTATCTGTAATTTATAATTCATAAACTATTTCGATGGCTAAGTTCTAACAACACGTATCTCAAAATTTGGCTGGTTTGACACAGGCATCTTAAACAAAGTGTAATAACATTAAAAAATAAAATTCAAGCAAAAAACAAATGTTTGTTGGCAAGTGTATGTTTCTTAAGTTTTATGAATTGGTGATTTTTAATTTTAGCGTACAATTAGAAAAAAATAATCGTTTTTTTTTCTCTCCTGAAAAGTTGCTATTTCTGAGATATGTGTTGTTAGAACTTAGCCATAGAAATGTTGTGTTTTAGTCTTTCCTAGAATTCAACTCCATGGGTATTTATTTTATGATATAATATCTTATTTTGTATAATTAATAAATATATTGTAGGCTACATTTAGTTTTTTACATTGCTTTTGTGCTAAATGGCAGGAATCTTTCATATTTTGTAGTACATTGACTGTGAAACATGACTAACATACTATTTAAAACAAGCAGGTTTAAAAGGTGCCCTTATGCAGAATATTGGCGTTATTGAAGTTACAATTCAATAAAATCCCTTGCATTCAACTTTTATCCCTACACTCAAATAATAAGCATGGTTATTTTCTTCCCGCCAACAACTTCAATTTTTATTGATGGGATAACTCCGTTGCCCCATCAATAGAAATTGAAGTTTTCAAAAACAATGCAAATGTAAAAAAATAATTCGTCGCCTAAATAACGAAAAAGTAGTTGAGCTCAAATAAAAAAAAATCAAAGGGACAGAATAAAAAAAATTACGACATTAATAGGATTTGGGGTTACTGAGTTACCCCGCACAGTCACGAAAGGATTAACTAGACTTTTTATCGTACAATACAACGTATCGTACAACGGGCACAATATTGGACGATTTTCAATCCAACACTTGTGTCCAATTTGAAGAATTATATTTGATGTGAGAAAAGACTATATAATACTAGGCGTATCCAAAAAAAACGTACGTAAAGTTTAAAAAATAGAACAAACAATTTTTTCAGGGTCAACATTTTATTGGAAGATGAAATAAAAGATCTTTAGCTACATGCAGTAGTATTTCAATAACGTTCGCTATTTCGGACATCAGTGGATTACTTGTTTGCTTTCGTATGTTTAAATGCTGTAGTACGAAGAAATTAAGTAAAGTTAATTAAGAAATTAATTAAGTAAATAATACTGCTAAATAAAAAAAAACATTTCATTAAACACGCCGATAATCCTTGCAGGCTCTCACTCCAGATGCCGTAAGCTCATCTTACCTTTGCTCTGCGTGTAAGTAACAGTATTGAGTGCCTTGTGTAGTACGCATTAACTTTTTCAATCGCGTAAAAATATGTTATTGAAAGTTGTGGCTCCTTAGGGTATCAAATCGTTCCGCATATTCATTGGGGTTTGAAGTAAAAATACCTCTTAATATTGTGCAAAATTGCAATGAATTCAGCCCGAATATATGAACGATATCGAAAAAAGTGTTTCAGAGGAAGTCATTTTTAGCAGCATAAGTTTTATATGAAAATATTACCCATCAGATTTGTCCTCTTTGGGTCAAATTTCTCATCTTACCTTTGCTCTGCGTATAAATTACGGTATTAAGTGCCTTGAGCAGCACGCATAAACTTTTTCAATCGCGCTAAACTATATTTTGGAAAGTTCTGGCACCCTAGGGTACCAAATCATTCCTCATAATCATAAGGGCATGAAGGAAAGCTACCTCTCAATATTGCGCAAAATTGTAATGAATTCAACCCGAATTTATGAACGATATTTAAGTCCAACCCATAATGTTTCAGAGGAAGAGATTTGTAGCAGCATGAATTTTATATGAAAATTTTAACTATCAGATTTATCTTCTTTGGGCCAAAATTTATGAAACTATCAAATGATATTTCTCCTTCAGGCCTTCGTTATTTTTGTTGTCATGCAGCGGAAAACAAACGTAAAGGTAAACCTTGCAAATAAGTCTATGAAGTCTGAGCATGTTTTTTCTCCTTCAATATTGATTTGAAATAAATATTAGTTACCGAGAGGTCTATCTTTTCTCGGCTAAAGTAGCTTAAACCAGCTAAAACTTTTTTCACGCCTTGGTTATCGTCTTTTTCATGTTGTCAATTACATACAAAAAAATAATATATTTTTACGAATCGAAATCTCAGACATCTGACCACTTTTTTGACCTTTCTATATAAATTCGTACAAATTGGCTTTTATTTTATTAAAATATAAATAAATATACGTTTTTGTATCCAGATGAAAAGTTTCGATGATGAAGTTTCATTCCCCAACCATGACCATAGCAAGTACTCGATTGTTGACGCAGGGAGCACTGTTGACGTGGAGAGGTGTCACGGCACCTCATCCACGCCTCCAATTCCCATCGTACTCTCTCGCACTGGCCTCTGGGGATTGTTTTGTAGCGCACGGCGACGGACACTAATAAGCCGTGTTTGCAATACACATTTACGCTCGTGAGGAAATGCTTGGCATACGTGTGAGCGTAAACAGATATGCGGATTTTCGCCGGCAAATATTCACTACTAGAACTTGGGCTACGTACTCGAAGACCCACTCATTTGTGCAAAAGGAGTGATTTGCACGATTTATTTTCGAAGGTGATGCTATTCTCGTGAATAATTGTGAAAGTACATACATTTTCGGAACCAAATTTTTAATAGCTATTTCTGCTCTTCTTTAACGATTGATTGATCAAAAATGCTTTTATTTTAATTTCAAATTTGATTAAAATGAAATGGATCGCCTTTTTCGAGACAAAAAGAGAAGGGAAAAAAAACTATTCTTCTTCGCGTTTTTTTACCATTAGTACCGTTCGTTTTATATTTGATAGTTAAAATTGAAATGAAGGAGGAAGGGAAAATATATTTCTTAAATTATAACTTTGGGCGGGTAAGTGTCCTTATCCGCGATTATGTTCTACTTAGTAGGTCAGATGGTAGGTCAAAATGTTGGCCTCAACATCAAAAATGTTCATGCTTGTGTGTTTGTGTTTCCCATCAGCTTGATTGTAAAAGAGGACTCTGAAGATGACGATGCCCTGATGATCATGGACAACTTGTACGTCGAAACGTCGCGTAGGCCGAGATGGATTTGGAGAACCTGACCCGGTGGAATTCTCGAATAACCTTCCACGAAGACTCTAGAGTCTTTAAATTCGTATAAAATCGTATCCGGCTCGATTTTGTGGAAGTTCTTTATATCCATGATAAAAAGAAGAACACAATGGTAATTTCCACACTTTTAATGTCACAACTCAGCAACCGACCATGGTTTCAACACGTGTCATTTTCAAGGTGAAAAAACCCAGTACTCTTTCGGTATATACATCCAGGCCATGGTAGGAGGTGGGGGCATATGGAATTAGGTGTATGTTTTCGTCCTTCATCATGTCCACTCGATGTATGTTTTCGTCCTTCACTCACTTGTCCACCAAAACCGTTTCCCCTCCCACTCCCCCACACCTAATTGGCCTGGGTATATATACCGAGAGAGTACTGGGTTTTTTCACCTTGAAAATGACACTTGCGTGTTGAAACCATGGTCGGTTGCTGAGTTGTGACATTAAAAGTGTGGAAATTACCATTGTGTTCTTCCTTTTATCTTTAAATTCGATTGATTAAGCGTATTACGGCGATGAAATGGTTGGTCTTTGGGGCGAGGGATGGCATTCGCATGCCTGGAGAGGCGTGAGTGACTGAGTGGTGCCCCGGAAGGGGATGGACCGCGTTTGGGGTGCCCGTGCATGGGGTTGTATTGTTGGGGGTGCCTCGGAAGGGGAAGGGAGAGGGGTGACAGTGGTGTGTGAAAGGACTGGAAAGGACGACGGCGCAGGCGGCAGTCACAAGAGAGCGACTGTCGGTGTAAGGTGCCTACTCCACACCATGCGAACAATTCCAAAACAGCTGTAACATCGACATAAAAAACGAAAATACAGTCCATTTTAAATCTACAATGTTTCATTTATGTTGACAAGCCGAAGGTGCAACAGAGAACTACATCATTATTATACAACTGGCATGATTTGATTCCAATAATGGTATTTATTTGCTAATTAATAATAACAAATGATTGGTTACGTTCATTAGTTTGCTTATAATGATTCTTATGGTGTTGCAAAGTTCGTATTAGTTTTAGTTTTAATGGACTTTTATATTCAACCTGCAATTAATATTTTTCATTGCTTACGTTAGCTTTGTAATTAGAATTCACGTGGAATATCTTATATACAAATGTTATCACTGGGATACTTATTTAGTAGCGACAAAATTCTACAAAAGTAGATGTATAAAACTCAAAAATAGTGAGGTGTATCGTTGAAGATATCGTCAGTCTGATGATGATATAGCAATGAAAGAATATTATGTCTTCGTGTTAGAATCCTAATGAATTGCTTCTTTATCTCAATGTTTACGTTCACAACTACAAGGAAACTCCTATTTTTATCACTAATAACTCAAAAATAGTTCGGCGGTGTGCCTGCTGTAAATAAAGAGAGTAGAATGCCAAAAGAGAATATTTGGGAATTTCCATGACAGCGCCAACCCCGCTGTCTCTCGGTCCTTTAGGTTGAAGGGACGATGAGAAAGTGAAGGGCTTTTTGAGAGAGGTGAATCCACGGGCACTTGTACCAGGAGACAGAGGGTGGGAGGGAGTGACAAAGCGTCGAAGTGAGAGAGAGAGGGTCACTCGGGGTGAGGAGACAAGGGGACGTGAGTGATACGCAAACATGAACGCCGAGTGTGCGTAGGTGGTGGAATGAGCCGAGTGAGGTTTCTTCTCTCTAAATAGAGACATGATAGAGCGACAGAATCGACGCTTGGCGACGGCGAAGAGCATCGTACCCACTTCTGTCGGCGAAGCGCGAAAATGACGATTATGGAAAGCGACCGAATATTGGGCGCCGAAAGTTGGGCAGTGAAAAGTAGGAAGAACGTATGCCATGCAATCGAAGGTGGTGGGAAAGGGTTCGTTCAGTAGAGCCATCTGGATGGCCATTCTCGGCACAACTCGCTGATTTTTAAAAACCTGGTGTATTAGAAAATGTACGATAAAACATCTCCAAAATGTGTGCACTTCCAATTTGCGATTTAGGTTGGTGATGAGGATTGATATATTTTGTGGTACCCCGAACAACCATTCACTGGTTATTTCGCTTGTGTCACTATTTATTTCTGTGATAGTCTTCTGTACTCTTTGGAAATGTAGCTGCGTAATATTTTAGCTGGAGTAGTGCATTTGTGTTATAACTGTATTAATTGACCACCAATTTCCGTAATTTCATTCATCGCCTGATAATGCGTCCTGTAACGGTCGCGAAAGCTTGCACGACAAAGCGCAACACGCAGCTGCACCCGGAAGCCGTTTAACAACGATGCCTCTCGCTGCGAAAACCTACGTTCACAACTGTAACATATGTTGAACCAAGATTCCCAAGGACAAGGTTCTTGAAATAATTACAATTACATTCTATTCTAAATATTTATAAGATGGTGGTCTAGAGGACTCTGCGTTCGCCTATTTCATTTATTGCCGATTATGATGGAGTTTAAAACACATTTAAAAAGTATTTTTCCATATTTCGATCCGTCGCTCGCTACTCGATCAAAATCGACGGCCTCAACCCTTTCGCAGGTGCGTTGATGATGACACGTAAACCATAGCGAGTGTGTTACGACGTGTGGTTCCTGTTTGCTAATACTCTTACGAGCGATAGCTTCGCTCACAAGAGCATGTAAGGTTCTCCCTGAAGGGTCAAATAAGGTAAAAATGGCTGAATGACGAGGATTTTCTTTTGTCTTATCTTTCTCTTCCAGCTGCCGTATGTTATTAATGAATTGGGATGTCATGTCTGAGTGAACGACGCACTTCAAAGATAGGGAAATATATGCCAATGGGAATATTTGGTCATCATTGTACAAGAAAAATACAATAAAATAGATTTCTAATAAACGCACAGTTTAAAATAAAAAAGTATGAAATGCGCTGAAAGGTAAAATAATAAGCTTTCATCTATCGCAGAATAAAGCTTGGTTGCTGATTATCATGACTAGAAATTAGAATTAATGAGCCTGATGGGTGCGTAAGAATTGGCACGCAATATGATTATCTAAACCAGCTCTTATGCTTACTTCAATGGGTGATGAATAGCTTATTTGTTTTTACTTTTAAGCGCATTTCATACTGTTTTTGGAAAAAACGTTTTTTTTTTAATCTTTTTTTATACTGTTTGTGTTGTCTGATTTTTAGTGGTGAATTAAGTAATTGATTAGTGCAGATCTGCTAGAATAAATCTTTGCCAAAAGATTATAGTGAACGCCATTTACTGGGAAAATTCAATACAATTTTTCAAAGTAGAAATTTAATGTATTAATTAGAGCTCAACGGAAAAACAAATGTCTCATTAGTAAATATTGTATCGTAATCGGTGGAAAACAAGGGTTCAAAGTTTCAAGTCAATTTGACGATGAAAATTGGGTTACAAATGAATAGCGAGATTCCATTGAAGAATCAGACAAACATACAAAGTAAGTAAAGAAAAAGCGTATAATAAAACACTGCGGAAGTGAGCGTGTTAGCATGGTGGTTACCGCGTTTGGCGTAGAACCGAAGGGTCCGGAATCAGGCTGAGGGCTTTGGAAGGGTTCTAATCCAGGCTTAGGGCTTTGGACATCCGCAGTAAAAAAATCTCACGGGGCATAAGCCGTTTACAATACCCGAATTGCAACTTGTGATTAATTAAAGAGCTATCTATATTTAAAAAAAATATGTTGTAGACGGTAGGAATCGTAATTTTTACGAACTGAGACTACGAATTTTCCTGCATTTTGCTACGGAATGCAATTTAGTCAAAATTATGAATGCGAAAGGGGCATTTTTTGATGGAACAAATAGGAGAAAAAATGTTTCTTCCGTTGCTCAGTTGCAGGAGCAGGAATACTAAATGATTAACATGGAACATTTCTTGAAGGTTTATTATTAAGAAAGAGAACGGACTGTCTTTATTTTATTTTTTATCTCCATTTCATCAAATTGAAATATTTTGCTGCTCTTAGGTCCATAAAATTTACCCGCAGACAAATTTATTATATAGGTGATTGCTTTGTTTTACAACTACTCCATCCTTTTACGCTCACATCATTGAATGGCTGCAGTGATTTTATTCACAGAGAGAGAAACATATCTCGTGGCCCTAATTTCGAAGTTCTTGGAATATGAGAAGTAGCTATCTTTTTTATATATCTGAATAGCACTTCGAAATATTTGTAATTCTTTGAACAAAGTTGACGAATTAAAGCCGGAAAGTCTGCTTTTGCATGTTGCACGAAAAACTTCTCGTGCTCTAGTTGGATAAATATTTCTGTCAAAATCGTGTAGAATGATTCCGTATTCATTTGGAAATGACGCTATAACGCTATAGAATTTTGTTTACTAGCGACTTACGTTACGGATTCAAGGCATTTTTGGCATATTACGGTGATTGACGTCACTCTTTTTATAGTTTTATAGCCCACCAAGAGTCTTGTTTTTGGTGTTTGGAATTTTAGGAATGATAGTTTAAATCAGGGATTTTAATACTGATTTGCTCAAGATAATTCCTAGCGAAATAACCTGGATTATTGAGCGTGTGACATCGTTTTATTATTTATTAAAAATATGTATCATTATAAACTCCAGAATACTGTTTTTAAATTTAATATCTCATCTTGTACGCCTTTGCCACTTGATAAGATTTTGTTTCATTCTAAGGGAAAATATGATATTATGGACAAAAGGGGCGTGTATAAAAGTGTGAGGACTGTGGTTTTTATCATGTGTCCCACTCGTAGAAGTTTTTACTACAGAGTGAAGGAACGTAGAAGACGCTTTACACCTAAAAACGGAAAATCTTGTTTTGAAAATGGTGTATGCCTATGCAATCATTTTAGCAACATTGACAGAGATATTTTACATTGAAATGACAAAGGGCTTGGAATAGATTTTATGGAAAAATATGAAATCGTCAATAGCCCGGATGGAATTGGTAACGATATTTTATTCTGTCCTGATTCACCTTTGTTAAAGTTAAGTGCCCTTACGACGAAAAAACCTTGACCTTCAGCCACACCCCACTTTGTTGTCTGCTAAATCATTATATCATCGGCCTTCCTTTTTTCTCTCTTACTGTTCCTCCTCACACTCTCCACACGCCACTTCCATATACCCCCTCCTACTACCTTGGCCCTGATATAAATACATGTGAGGGTGTCTGTTTCATCAGTGTCGAAACCATAGTCGGTATTGGAAAAATATATATTTAAGTGTGGAAACTACTATTTCTGCTCATATTTTATCATGGATCTATTATTGAATACTGAAATGCACTGTTAAAACCAAAATATAGTCCACTTAGATCGAGTATTTCTCTCAAAAAATAAACTCGGGAGAAAAAAAACTCGATCAAGGGAGAAAAAACGGAGGGGTTCATGATTTTTAAGCTCCTTAAAAAATCATAGAGTTCCCCTAAAATTAAGTTTTTATTCAACTCGGCA
Organism: Ischnura elegans; assembly: GCF_921293095.1. Lineage (NCBI taxonomy): Eukaryota > Metazoa > Arthropoda > Insecta > Odonata > Coenagrionidae > Ischnura > Ischnura elegans. The sequence goes on from NC_060247.1 coordinate 38,210,673, forward strand.
TTATCTGCAGCGGTTCAAACACACAACCCCCCTCCCCCCCGAAGGTTTCCATGTCTAGTGAAGGATGGCGGGAGTTGAAACCGGAGCTTTTGTATCATTTGGGGCACTTGAGTGGTGGGAATTAAGGGATGGGGGAGGGTTAATGCAGCTTTGAGAGAGTCGGGTGGTGGAGTAAGGGGATCGCGGCGAAATTGCCGCGACACGCTGCTTTCCAGAGAGAGAGAGAGAGAGAGTGAGGATATGGATGCGATGAGGGTGTATGTTCGAGTGAGTGGGGTGGCGGGGATAAAGATGGAGTTTCGTGAGGGAGGAGAAGAAGAAGAATGGGGAGGATTGAAATGATAACGTTGGGATGCTGCGTGAGATGGTGGATAGGGAGACAGGTGCGACCTGGGGGATCATTTGCTTGCAAGGTGGGATATGTTGATTCACCTCATTTTTTACGCCCGTGGAAAGGCTGTGTATTTCCATACCAAAGGGATATACGCTCCTCTGAGATGCGCTGAGGTGGTCCGGAAGTTGGGTATTGGATGAAATTATATGAAAGCATGACAATAAGGAGTATCTTTTATACACATAAGAGAAAATAACAACCCTCTACATGACATAGATGTACTACTTAGTTTTAATATGCGAACTTGCAAGTACTCGGCCCAATTGAATTTTTTCATATTAGAAATAGAATTACTGCCTGCTCAGGAGCAACTGTTCAAGTGGAACTCGGGCCGCGGGCCTCAGATGTCAGGTCAGTTCAAAAGAAGATCGTGCTAATCATTAGACTATCTAATGGAAGAGTTAATTTTTCATCCGGGTTGGAGTGAGTTTATGCAAATAATATAAAGTAAGTAACACATTTAAGTAACTCTGTCATTTCTATGAAGTTTAAGGCTATGCTTTTAGTTTATTGTTGTCAGAGCAATGGGGAATATGAATGAAATTTGTTTACTCTGCTACTAAGTCCCATTGAATAGAAAATTTTCTAACGAGTCCAAATACATGAGCCAAAAATCTCCTAGTACTCCACAATTTTCATTAAATGCTCATTAAAGGTTATGAAATATCGATCCGAGTCACGTGACCAGAAACGCCATCTGACGTCATCGCACGGTACATAAAAGAGTGGAGCCATGATTCCAAGAGATCGGAGTAAAAATCATCGTCGAGCTTTGAAGTAGTTTTTCCGAGGACAAATTGGCTTTGAAGGGATTTTAGAAGGCACCATACGACATTTTACCTTTGGTCTACTCCCTCATGGCGGCTGATTACCAGAAAAACAGAGATTGCTTCTCCGTTGTCTCACTACCGCGATGAGTGGAGTAAAAGCAATCAGGTAAATATATTTATGCGATCAATAAAAATTATATTACAAACGTTTTCGAATATTGATTTATTTATTGGCTAGTATGATTCAATTTCTGGCCGAAAATATATCTTATGTATTTACTTAGTAACCTACCTATCGGAACTTAAATATTTTCCCCAATCGGCCGGAGATGAGGTCCAAATGGTCGTTAAAAGGTAAGAAAAAGTATTTGATAGACACAGAAATAAGTTTCAAGTACTATTTACGCTGTATGTACTTGAGTTCCTATTTTTGAACTGAGACCCACCACATTAACGAGTCGTAATTGTAGGTTTTGCGTTGACTTACAGCAAACGTTATGGGCATCACAATATTGAGCTTACCTTGCCATAAGCCTCATATTTCTCGTATCTTCCTCATTCTTCCCCGTGGTTTGATCGTAATCAATATTTATTTTCGTGAATATTCACCTTCCTTTGTATTTAATCCTGCAAAAGGTAGACTAATAGGTACATTTCTAGGGTTGTTTACAAAGTGAAATAAGTGATACTCGTACATCCTAAATTTGGTGGCCATCCGAGAAAAACTGGCGACTCGATAAAACCATACGGTAACCCTGATTCAAGAGTGTAATTACGTTGATAAATATCCCGTTCAAAATGTACATAAAGCATTTAACTCCATTCTGTAGGTCATCAACCACTTTATTCTCTTATTTTTATACAAGAAAAAACCTTTACCTGCGAGGAAATAGAGGTAGTTCAGCGAAGGAGCACTATGCACGATTTATAAGGTTTTCACACGTTTTTATATTGATTATCCATACTGAAATACCTTATTCTATAAAGAAAATGATTAAGGTTGTAACGAAGATGAAAATCTGCAATCAACTTATTTTCATTTAATCTTTCCAAATATCCCCGAACTATCCCCTTTATTTATTTCAACAGCGCCTTGGTAACCTAACTTATTCACAATCTGCAGGTTGACGTTAAAGGCATGGACCGATTTTCTATCCACTCCTCAGTCTGTTATCAGCGGTTACCGTATCGTGACGTAACGCGCAGGCGCTCCGATGACGTCATGTTTTCAAGCAGCCAATGAAAATTAATTTTTTAAGACCTTAAGACTTTTTAAAGATTAACTCAGCTAAAAAACATTATTCATCCGCTAAATTTTCGGAGAGTATATTTGGGGTTGAGACATTCTCATTCTAGTACTAAAAAATTGTGCATTTTCCCCTTTATGGTTCAATATCGTCTTCATGCATCGCAACTTCATTCATCAGTCAGGATTTTAGTCCTAATTTACTGAATACTACCTTTCGTCGCATAAGGCAGGGAAGAAAATTGGTCTATGGTGTCAATAGAAATTGGGCGGAAGAGTTAAGTGAAATCAACAAAGCTCCTCTTTAATATTATTTTTGAGAAATCATCATGAAATAGTAATGAGATAGAAACCATAGATTTTAAGTAGAAATGAAAAACGAAGAATAAAAAAAAAAAAATAGGGTGTAGCCAGTAAAACATAAAATTTTGTTTTTCATATCCCAACTCCATTCGGGCTCGGTAATGCTTATGATTTTGTAAAAATGAAATTAAAAGAACTTGTTGAATCTTGTCTTTGGTATTGTCAACAATTGAGAAAGTTTTGGGACATGATTAAGTAAATTTATTTAAAATTTCTAAAAACTCACCCGTTAGATACCCGAAAAGTAATATTTAATTCGAATACTATCCTAATTGCATTGACTTAGATGCTGTTTTCCCTTTTTATTTTATACAAATTATTAATGGCATTTATAATTTTTGTCGTAGTTGCTAAGCACGCAACAAAATTTAGTGTGATTTCAACTCTAAAACGATTTCTGTATTCCCTTGAATCTAACTGGATATACTTTGGCTTAGTTTTGCTATTTACTAAAATCAACACGTTTGAGCTGCAGGTGCATTGTACAATTCACGAAACTTTCCATAATTTTTCTCGGAATTCGTTTGTAGATGATTAAAATAAGAATTTCCTTTATTTATCAGCCTTGCTATGTAAATGATTTTCAGCGAAATGACATACTTAACCTTATATTTAACCTAAGTTACAATATACTTAACCTTGTTCAAGTTTTCCCATTACAGGGAAAAGGCAAGCGTTACTACTTTTCATAATTGAAATAATGAGGTATTAATAAAAACTTATTATTATTATTTGAGCTATTATATTTTGAGAGATAAAATATTAAAAGAACTTGTTGGACCGTGTCTTTGACAATGCCAACAATTGAGAAAGCTTTGGAACATGATTAAGTAAATTTATTTTAAATTTCATATAACTCACCCGTTAAGTAATACCCGAAAAGTAATTTATTATTCGATTATTATCCTGATTGCATTGACTTAGATATTGTTTTCCCTTTAATTTTATTCAAATTATTAATGGCATTTATTATGCTTTCATATTTTTGTTAAACGTATATCTTATTAAAATTAGGCATTGCAATATTTCCACTGAGTTTTATTATACCACAACGCGTTTCGTCGTTACAAACAACATTATAAAATGTTGTTACACATCGTCGTTACAAACAACATTACCAAATGTTATTTGTAACGACGAAACGCGTTGTGTAGTAATAAAACTCAGTGGAAATATTGCAAGGTCTAATTTTAATAATATTAAGAACATCCACCATATCGTGCCCAACACCACACAAGATAAACGTATATCTCCCTGTAGTCTCTTAACTGGCTGTCATTACTGTTCTCCATAGTTTTACGGATTAGTTCTCTATCCGATTCGCCTATCGTGCGTATTTTCCTTGTTATAAAGCTTCTTCTCTGCCTGAAAGCAGTATGGATTTAGTGCTGCGTGCGTGTTCTACGTGGAAGATTCATCGTGGGATACGCGCAAAAATTGGTGAACCCTTTCATTTACGGTGTTTCCACTATTACCCTGGTTTGTAAAACAAGCGTTCCCCGGAAAGAATTGCCGCAGAGCCAGTTCCGAGCAGAGATTATCTGGTCAGTAGAGTTTGTGAGCAAATCCAGTCTTTCCTTTTGGTATTAAGGGAAAAACTATTCACTTTTTATATTTCACGTTACATTTTTTTTGCCACCATTCAATTCTACAGGAGCATTCCGTTTTTTTCCTCGCATAAAAACGGAAGTATGTGGGTGAATAGAATGTGTTTAAAGATAGGGTACAATGGACAGTACGGAATGAGAGATGATGAGGGATGTTCTGGAGGAAAAAATGATCTCGAACAGTGCTCGTGTTAAAAAAAGAACGAATTCTTGCTCTGCTTTCCGTGTAATCTGGGTTGATGCATTGTCTTTTCAAAGCTTTGCATACGTTTTCTATCGATCGCAATATGGTTGGTGATGGGGAGCTATCCGACGGTATGCATGAATATAGAAAAGAGATGTGAGACTACCTTGTATGGGTGGGATGTGTACTAGTTGAGTTGATCTGTTGCTCGACTGAGTAGCAATCTCCTGGGTTCAAATCCCTGTGATTTTAGATATTTTTCAAAGGAATATTCGTACACCTGTTCGTTTTTTAATGTAGGTTATTCTAAAAAAATAACTCCATTAGTCGTTATGCAAGTTAAGCCCCTTACTCTCCAAGCTTCTTTCCTCAAGTCGCAAACGGCCTTCCATATCGTTCAACTCCTAATTGTGTCATGGGGCCGTTTTTTTCCCGCCCGAAAAGCTGTGATGCAGGGCCGGAACTAGCGTCATGTTTACAAACAAAAAACTGAAAATGAAAAGGTGCAGGAAGCCAAATGGGAAATGAAAAAATAAAAATATATGAAGGAATCGAAAGAAACGAGGTAAGGGAAATCCCGCGTTACCTCTTGGCCTCGTCAATCTCCGCACTCCGAAGTATGTCCTTCCCGTTTGGACGTCGACGAAAGAAAGAAAAGAAATCAGTCCTCGTCTGACCTCCCAGCGAGAGAATGCGATTCCTGCAAGGACGCCGTCCCTGAAAGCTGTTTTACGCGGTGCAGGGAGTTGCGCAGGTTAGAACTGCATTAATTTTTAAAATGGCGTGGAATTGCGCGAATGCATGAACGAAATTAGAACAGGGGCTATTTTGCCATCTCGCGTCCACGTATTCTCGAATGTGTTCTAGCAATTCACCGCTTTATACGACGCAATTTAGACTGCGCCTTCGTTCACAAGTCAGATTGTGCAAGTACATGCCTCGTGTAAAACGGCCATGGAACTTTTAAAGCTCTCTCTATACGCAAAAACAAAAGAAAAAAAAACGAATGCAGGCGAGAAAAGGGAAGGAAAGAGGGATATTTAAAACAGAAAATAATGGAAAAATGAAAAGAAAATAGAGAAAATAGAATTTTCCGGCCCGAATAAATTGTATAAAAATCATTTCATTTTAATTATCTTATTACTATTCAAAATGCAAGCCTCTTGTACAGTACTGGAATCCTCGAGTGCAGGCAGATGTTCAACGTTATTTAACGCAGTGGAACACTGTAGAGTGGAAAATTGTGCCTCTCTCATGCGTCACTTCTAGGTTTGTACATCAGACAAGAAGGATATTAATGTTCCCCGATACATTCATCGATAGTAGAAAACATATATTGCTGTATCTTCGTGACGTTGTTTGAATAGCTATGCCCGCTGATTCTAGTTATTCCCTTAGATATGCTCCTAGAGAGAATGCTCCTAAAGAGTCCGTTTGGAGGACTAAAATACATAATGTCCCTGGAAATTTGAAGCTCGAAATGTTCAGGTACAGGATGTTTTTCAATTTAAACTTGTAATGCGGGATAATATAAGGAGGAAAAACAGTATCACCACTACTGCAATTTGATTTGAGAAATATGTTAAATCATTAGTAAAAATGGTTTTACCATCTAAACGAGAATTCACTCGTGTATGTTTGAATTTAAAATAAAAAAATCAATGATGACTATGTTAATATCAAAGCATTTGAGCAGTTATTATAATAGGGTCTAACATTTTTGAACATCGCGATTACTGCCGGAGTGATGGAAGGAAATAGGGTATAGCATTATCGTTACCCGTCCTCATCTCATACTTTGCAATTCGGTGCAATTATTAATTACGCTGACGGAATCCATAAAGTATTCACAGACCAGGTGTAGGGACCGCAGAGGCTGTTCTCGTATTTGAGCAAATGCTTCTTCTTTGAGCAATTTATTCTTACAGAAATTGATATCATCATTTAAAAATCTCTCCCTTTAGATTCCGGCTAAGTCTTAGAGGTGATTGAAAAATAAATTTAATATTCACCTTAAGTTAAGTGCGCTACCTCGCGTCAACCATCCGTTTGATGTCCAGCATAGGCATTATCTTCTTGTAGTACATACCAATAAACTTAAAGTTGAACGGATGGTGCCTCTTTTTCGTTGCTGCACTGTGTCAAATTTCTATCTTGCTCCATATCTATAATCTTATCATTAAACATCACTTCTCTTATTCTATTTTTGTCCTTTCATTTCCTGCAGTTCACAAGGAACGAAAGCCCTTACTTCTAGCGCATATTCTCCAAGGGGTTGTACAACGTACATCTCTCATCTAAAGACCCGTACGTTCCCCGAAAATATTTCCTCGCAATATTTCCTCCGCGCCGTTATGTCACCTTCGAGTTACCGGTTGAAATGGTGCCCATCTCCCAGCGAAGCATGTTTCCGGAAGAGGCGGAAAATAAGCAGCCTAAACACCTCGCTCTCTCTGTGTGAGGCATAGTATGCAAGGCGGGATGGTCGGAGGAGGGTTGGGAAGACAATGGTGATACGTTAGGCGGACGGTTGCCATGGAGAGGAAGAGTTACGGATGTAGAGCCGGCGTCGAATTGGAGTACGAGCACGTAGGAGGCAGACAAAAGAGAGGCGGAAATTAAAGAGAAGACGAAGGGGGGAGGGAAAGAAAGGGAGAGATCTTGGGATACATTTCCGAAAAGGGTGGGATTTGAGGGAGGGAAGGGGGTTAAAGTGATGGTATTGTGGGTCATAGAAGCTGGGGGAGAACGGAAGGTGAGGGGAGGGTCGCAAAAGTATGCGAATTTATTCTCTATATTCTATGGTAGAACAGTTTATAACATTGTATACTGTATTGTATAATGTATGCTGCATTGTACTGGTACCTTTTTGAAAGCCGAAGAGGAGAGAAAGAAGAGGGACTTTGCTTTGGACAAAGCGTGCATTGAAGAGTGATTAGATTGGTGAATACTTTAATATAGGTAAAGATATTGTAATATCTTAGATACTCCCGGCATATCAAATGCAGAAAGGTTTCTCCGCTTTGCTACCGTCTTCGAATCGTCGGGAGACATGGAGACCATTAACCGATGGAAAACAAGAGAAACCTTTCCGTCAAAGATAAACTGGTATTATTTTTTAATTATTTTTTAGCCTATTACGCGTTTGGTATTATTAAGCATTTTTAAATTCTTCATAATGCTGCGGTATACAACGAAAGGAGTCATGCGCAAGAAAATTTTGTTGAAAATTATGAAATGCCGTATTCAAACAATAATGGCAATTTACAATATTTCAAGCCACATAACAAATGTATTATAGGTAGTGATATTGTATATGCATGAAATGGGAAGAGAAAATATAGTTTCTATCGATTTAATGAATTTAAAACAATCTTATCTCAAGATGAGGAAAGGGATTAAGAGTGGGGGGTATGGAGACAGCGAACTGACGAATGTAATTGCTGAGTCATCATCTATATAGCACATTGTGTACACGCATCGAGATGATTGGTAACTTATTTTATAATTAAGATGCGAAGTATTATTTTTTCATGCATGTTTTTCTGTTTATAATAATACTATACTACCAGCTTGAAGCGCATGTACGTAATATTGTATGTGGAGAGGAAATTTTGTTTGAAACGGTTTCCATGCTTTTATAAAGAACTTCCCTGATTAATTCTTTTGAACTTTTCTCGAAGATTTGCTGATTGTTGATCCTTGTAGAAGAATTTATTGAATTGATCAAGTGAGAAACAGTAGATTATGCAGATATTTCTACAGCTTTTAGCTCTATTCGTTAGTGAATTAAACACGACTATTGCCATGCTAACACTACCAGGACGGGACTTAGCCACTACCTAGAAGTACGGGCTAGAGTCATTTTAACTCAGCAAGCTTTCTAGCTGCTACACATTTCTTTCATTAATGTGTCCCACTTCTCGCAATAATTTTGTGATGCAGAGTGAATTAGGCCGGTATGGAGGGCAAATGACTTTTATCAATAAAATTCCTGAGACAATTGCAATTTTTGGTTGAACCTAACACATATGACAACAATAATTATTTATGCCACCCGCAATTAAATGTAATCCTATTTTTCGGAAAACAACACTAGAATGGAATGAAAAAGGTTTCTCATATTGTTCTTTCTGTATTCTTACGTGTTATTTCATCCGTAAATATATACCTTGGTGTGCGGAAGGAAATGGAGGGGAAAGCGGCGTTAATGAGAGATGATGGAGGAGGAGCAGTTATGGGTCAAAATGACCCATACCCTTACTTCTACGTAGTGGCTCAGTCCCGTCATCCGTGTTAATCCGGCAGTAGTTGTGTTGGAATCACTATTGAAAGGAGAAAAAAATGTAGAAATCTCTGCTAAATCTACCGCTTCTCAAAAAACCATTTACACTAGAATATTTGTCAATAAACTTTTCTTAAAGAATCAACGAAACATGTATGGGTAAAATATCCATTTTAAACATTTCAATGAGTAATTACGAAGTAATCTTACTATATTAGAACAGTTTTAGCAGTTGTGGATAAATTCACAGAATTTCAGATGAATAGGATTGAAAAAGAGGGTTAAATTTCATTTTGAACATGGTAGGTATATGGATCACAATGGTCCATCCCGTCATCCTAGTGTTGAAGATATTACATATGCTGCCAGCACCGCGGTGTGACATGGGTTGTTTGTCGGAAGGAAGGGGGCGATTTTGCGGTTTTTGTGGGAGGGAATGGGATGTACGGGGAGGGAAGAATGTTGGCATGGAGCTTAGGGTGTGGACGGGGGGATGAGAGATGGAGAAGCGCCGGAGGTCGCGGTGGCGCGCTGCAGGATTGTGTGAATGAAATGGCTCGGCGCGGCGAGGAAAAAGAGGTTTTATGATGATGCGAGGGGTGCCGCCACTGTCGCGGGGGAGGAGGCGGGTGATTTAGCGGGCTTAGGGATTTACGGCGGAAATAGAAGGATGGAGAGTGTATACGCTTTATGACACAGATTATAAAGGAAAACATCCGTTTTGCATATTCTCCTCCGCTTCCACTCAGGAAATCTCGTCTTCTGAGGAGAGAGACCAAGAGAGACCACGTCTCCATTCCTCTCTCTCTCCCCCCAACCTCTCCGAGAGACTTTGTATATCTTACTCTTAGGGAGAGCCGCGGGAATTTTTAGGGAAAGTTCTTGCTTCGCGTAATTTTCCGCCGTATTGTTAAGCCGGTAAACCGTTCAAAAATTTTGGGATTATTTTTATATACCCTTTTGCCGCAAAAGGGTGAGAGAATACATTAAAAGAGTATTTTCTTAAACTCCTCTGGCAAATTGCGAATTGCGCCTCATCCGTTCATTAGATCGACGCGTTAAATTGTTACCCACTCTTTATTATCAACCACTGATTATGTTGGGCTTCATCTTGATGGCATTTTTTTAATTACCACAGTTGTAATTAAATTTTTAATTTTGATGCTAGTTCTAGAAGATCTTTTTTCCATGATAGATACATAATTCCAGAAATCTGTGAAGCAATAAAAAGATATCTTAGCCGTATTTAAGAAAGCGTAAGCGATTGCCAGGCTTCAGTGACTAAATAGAGCGTAGATTTCAGCTGGGGTAGTGAGGGGTAAGAGACCGCATGGAGCAAGATTCCTTTTCCGAAATACTTCTCTAAATGCCGGGATGATGACACTTGTAGTCGGTTTCATATATGTGACCGTATGTAGTAGAGGGGTGCGTTCAATGGAAGACAACGGTCGACAGAACGTGAGTTTTTCTTATTTTTCATTTTTACGCAATGTTCATCTAAATTGCAGGACCGCGTAATTTTTATCTGTGCTTTGGGTGTTTATTTAAGTATAATGTTTTTCTAGCGTTCCCGTATATTCATTCTTTGCCTCGAAAATTCACGTAGATAGCTGGTTGGCAGCTCACCATGTGATTGTGTAATCACTTTTTTGGTGTTTCAAGTGCCGTTGGGGTAAGAGTCCTGGGGCAAGTGTCCGCATGAGGACTCTTGCCCTAAGGGCGTCGACTCCTGCCCAATTTAAACCATCGATTTTTGTATGACCTCACAGTTTCTGCTATTGTAAATGTTTACTTTTGTTTATTCTATTTAACGAAAATGCGGAACTATATGAGAAAAACCAATCGGAAAGCATTAGCACAACAAAGTTTGGAGAACACTAAGAAGGAACAATGGAGAGTAAGGAGCTTAATAACTCAAAGAGTTCTGAAATTATTACGAGCACCCTCTACACCCAGAAAATAAACGTCAATATATCTAAAAAAAACCAAGGTAAATGGTTGCTATTGCGCTACGTCAGCTATTGCGATGCTTTAGCGGCGGAAAACGCAAAATTCAGTTCACCGGGAAACTGATTATCACTGTGGATGTCGTGGTGAGTTGTACTCAGATCCAACAATTGTTGATTGGAAAATGTGTTATGAATGTAAAATGAAGAGGGAAGAACCATGTGCCACATGTTCTGGAAAGGGAAAGTTCATCAGTGAAAACTATCATTTCATCGAGGAAAAACGGAAGGTCAGAAAGAATATACGATCTGAATTGTGTGTTAATGCAAAAGGTGGAATGAGCTTCATCATATATTTACTATTCAAGATATTATGAATTTAATTCCTGTCATATAAAACAAGAGGAGCTAAAAAAGAAAAAATAATGGAATCAAAAGAAAGGAACACGTTATGAAGAACTATTTGTGTGGAACTTATTAAACGTGGTTCAATAGGGGCTGTGTGTGCCATCCAGCGAAGAACTAACAATAGGGTATCATAGAGTAGGAGTCCAAAACGGCAGTATGAAAAGTGAGACGTCATATTAAAGGGAAAATACGTGGGGATATAATATTGAGAACCTGACGGATAAAATTCGAGATGATTGATTCTGTGAATTTACCAGGATTAGAAGCATCCGGGAAGTGCATCGAACGACGAAAATAGAGCAATTGGCTTTCATGAATGCGAGGAGATATTCAACAATGTGCAGAGTCTATACAGTTCTCGAATTGATGGCTGTTGGGTAGGAATGCGTTTTCCGTTCAGAGAGAAGCTCGCCTAGAGCTCAGTTAATACGAGATCCATTGTGCGGGGTAGTCAACGAGGTATAATTGACGAGATCGACCAGACAGACGCTTGTTCAATTGTGCTCGGTTCATTATCCGGGACGTTTTCCGGCAAGCTGTCTTCGACGGTAGCTTGATAAAGTCTTTTTTGTTTTACCTAGATATTTAAGGTTCTCGTAGGGTTGGGAGCAGGAAATTCAAGAGTCATCGGGGATGTGCCTGGCTCGCGAACCATTTGGGGAATCCATATTTTGGCTAAAAAAAATTCATGAATATAGTTATATTCCGTGCGAGCAGCAATAAGATGTTAAAATAACTTCGATGAGAAGACAGAAGCGCGGATCTTGACGGGCACAACTAAAGATAAAGATTGGCACATCCTTGGGATTTGTGGTTTTTGGCATGGATATGTGCAATTGAAGTCTGTGGAATATATCCTTATTACACAACCTAAGTTGGGAAAATTCACCTGATTTACACTCTCACTTTTAAAGAGTGTGCTGCCAAACATTAATATGTAAATTTGAATGGCGTTTTGAATAGTGCTTATTCTGAAGTGTTTATGCCTACAAACAGGCATTTTTTCGATACAATTCTTTGAACCGGACAGAGAAGTCTTGTTTCATTAGAGTCAAATTATTAAATAATAAGTATCATCGTCCAATTCTCAGAGGATCTTTCTTTGTAGCGTAAATAAAAACCTCACCATTGTAACACTTACTTTTGAGTTGTTTTGGATTGGATGTGGGTGTGACGATGTTGATGGGAGGAGGACAATGAAGCGGGAAATAATGAGCAGCAGAGGTGGAGTGGGGCAATTGTTGATGACGGCGCGGGATGGAGTGTATGGGGAGTAGTGATGGGGAAAAACTTTCCGTAATCGATTAATTGTATCATATGATAAAATTCAAGCATAATCGATTCAGCGAAAAAATCGGGCTGAAATAATCGATTACGCAGAGAATCGGTGAATAATCGGTGAATATTTTATCAAACTAGACAGCGCACGATTCTTGAGACGATTATGCACCGATTATCATCATACGATTATGGGGCGATTCTTTGGGCAAAATAATCGTGTGCTGAAGGTTAAGCGCTCCCGATTATTTTGTCCATTATCATCAACAATGACGCTGCGATTCTGTGGGTGAAGCTAAGGATATTATGATTCTGTCCTGAATCGCTACCGTGTGCTACCGATTATTTGAGTGTGAAGAAGCGATTCTTATTGTGGCGTGGTAGAATAATCGTCTCGTAGACACGCTAAAGACCTAAAGATATCGGCGCGCACCGTCACATTTGTATTGAATGAAAAATAAAATGCAAAGAATCGGTTTTATTATCGTATTTTGAGATAGTTCGGATGCTGCTTATGGTGGTATTTTTAAGGTGGGTGTCATGATGCGTGTCAAATAATTTAGTTTGTTTTTGAACTTATAATATTAAGTTATTTTATCCCTGTCAACCTTTGATCCGAATGATGAGTGGTAGCAATGCCTTCTTAAGCTTAAGAAGGCATTGGTGGTAGAAATAAAGTAGCTAAGTTTTTGTCTCGTTCTTGACAGTGATATCGTCAATAGGTTTTTCATGCCATTAGTACATGACTAGGAGATTGTTTTTCTTTACTCTCACTCAAATTTTTGTGTAAGTACTTCCACAAGTGACTCTTTACTGGTGCCATATCACTTTCGTTTCTGAGCTTACACCTAACAAAGGATTTTAGTGACTTATGGGTGAATCGGCTTCAGATGTGGTGTCTGGGCTCTTCTACTTACGAGGTCTTATACATTTATTTACGATTGATTATTAGGTAGGAATTGCCCAATTAGCTTCATTATTTATTAGCGGCGAAAAAAATTGTTCGTCGTTTACCAATTAGGCCCTGTATTTCATATGATTATGTAGTTACTCAACGCGGCCATTGTTTTCGCTAATATTTCATGTTTTCTTCTTTCAACAATAGATATTTTCTTCCATCAAAAATTTAGAATTTGTTTTATTTCTAATGATTGTTTTCAAATTTTACAATTACCAATTACGATATAAGGATAGATTCTCATGAAAAGTATATGCTCGCTCTCGTTTCTCGCAAGTGAGCACGCTTCTTACTCCCGCCGATTATATTCAAATAATCGATTATGCAAAATAATCGGATGTCCATAATCGATTCAATAATCGCAATAATCGAAGGCAAATAATCGATTATTACGTATAATCGATTATTTTTGCCCATCTCTAGTTGGATGGTAATAGTTGTGGCGTGCGGGTGTCTCTTTGCTCCCGAGTTTGTTTATAAAGTGCAATTACAATATTTGTGAACCATTGAAGAGAAAAATGTTACACCATCAATTGCTCATTATCCTAAGATTAGTTTGACACAACTCTCCACCCAATTCTACCATCCACTTATCTTTCCACAACTAGGTTTTTTATCTCTTACAAATGCTTCATTACCATATCCATATATTTTTTATGTGAGGTCTTCCTTTTCCGTTCTTGCCATTCACTTGCCTGTTGAAAATTATTTTAATTAGGGATGGGTCGAATAGTAGATTTCTCGAATTCGAATAGCGAATTCGAATATCAAATCATTGCTCGAATATTCGAATACCTCGAATTTCAAATACCTCGAATTTCGAATACCTCGAATACTAAACGATGAGTGCGGGAATGTTAGACTATGTCGCCTATGCAGCAGGAAACCCAAGATTTTGGCGAGTAATTGTGATTTCCTTTAAAGGATTCGAAATGGAATTTAGCTGATTGATGGAATATTTTAATTTTATGTAAACAGATGGTTAGTTTCCTTAATTAAAGAAAACGAAAGGCATTAATTGTGATTCGTTACCTACCATTAGTGTATTAATAATATACAAATATTTGTTTTAGAAATACCAGTTTAGACGAATGGCAATGGTCAATTTTATCCTCATTTGAAAAAGGCCAGATTGGCGCCCATGCGATGCCACTCCACGTGACGTCACAGGGACCTAGTTTCTACACGTGAGGATAGGAGTTTTACATCGTCTGAGGTTACCAATGCATGCATGAGGCACAGAGCTCAGGGAAACATGTCTTAATAATCACCTATTAAAACTGGCTAAGGTCGGAAAGTTTTCTTCGTTTGATGAGGTATTAATAATCCTTATTTAAGCCAACCGCTACCATCTAGCATGGTACTCAGCTACCAGCTAGCATTCTGCCTCGTATCAGCGCTCAGAGCCTCGCCCCAAGGTCACCGCACTCGTGGCAGCAGGAAGCAGAACAACGTCACGCGGAGTTTTTCCCCGCATTCATACTTACCCGTCGCGTTTCCGCGCGCTTGAAATTTTTCACTTTTCATGCAATCGCCAAAAATAGATATCGTCAAATAAAAATCTAAAAGCTTTACATACGTACTCCATGAGTAATTATCTTTCGATTTAGGCAATTAAAAAATAAAAGGAAACCACCCTATTTGAGCATTACGCCTAAATGCTAAGCCTCCGTCGCGTCGCATTTCTTTGCCTTTCCGGCATTTATTTTCCTGCGTAAAATGCTTAAATAAAGTCAGAAATATGTCGTGTTTGGTCTCATTATTTTTTAAATTACGCGCACATTAATAATATTTCAATCCAATAAAAGTGTAACATCAATTGCCGAAAATCATTGTAAGACAACCTTTGGGCTAGTAGATGACTCATGCAGCAGTTGACCTTCAGAAATGGGGAACTTCGAAGCAGGTAAGCAGAAAAGGCCAGTGGGTGAGTAGAGTAGGGGGGCGTGAGACACATTTTTATTTCTCTCGAGTAACTTGATATTGTTTTCGAAGCTAAGGTCTTCGTAATACGATCTCTGCGCGAGCGGGGACCTTTTGTTTGATTTCGGAGAAGAGGATATCGTCGGAGGGGGTGGGGCGAACGCTGAATGGAGGGGAATTGCAGATCGTGGGAAATGCGCCAATGTAACTATCCCACGGCACTGAGTTTCTCCCTATGGTAGTTTCATCTCCTGGGGAAGATTCAAAATAAGTGCCTGTCGTTATTAGCCACAAAAGACACGTGGCAAACACATCGTCTCATTTTTTATCAAAAGATGGATGGGGGAAAATGGTCAGTGGGAAGAAAGAAAGAAGGGTGAATCGCTATTCTATTATTTTCCGGTAACTTGATATTTTTTTCGAAGCTAAGGTCTTCGTAATACGATCCCTGCGCGAGCTGGGACCTTTTGTTTGATTTCGGAGAAGAGGAAATCGTCAGATTGGGTGGAGTGAATGCTGAATGGAGGGGGATAGCGGATCGTGGGAAATGCGCCAATGTTGCTATCCCACGTCACTGAGGTTCTCCTGATGGGGGACACCTGGGATTTTCGGATTTTTTTCACCCGATCAATTTCAGTTCCCCACGCCGGACTCTTTTCACTGCTTTAACCCTCGAATTTGATGTAGTTCGTCAGCTTGCCTAAAACGGCGCTGCATGAACTAAACAACTAGAGTTCTCTTCATTTTTTCGAGTCAACTACCAACGACGTGCGAGCGACAGTGTATGATGCGAAATTCAAAGTATTCGAGACCTTTGGCATAACTATTCGAGATCTCGAATATCGAATACTTTCTAGTATTCGAGGTATTCGAAGAGTACAAACAAGTACAAGAGGACAAACATTACTTATGCTCTTGACTCTCTCTACTATGACAGTCTCTTGACTCTTTTTTCATGGGGTGATAATTCAAAATACGCGAAAACTGGCAAATGATTTCTTTTCTTGAAATAACTTTTGATTGAGAGAAATGGAGCTATGAAGGTCTTTGGGGTTAGAAATTACCCGAAAAAACAATAACTAAACTAATTCGAAAATAAATATGATAAAATATTAATGCTGCCAAAAGTATTCAGCGCTATACTTACCTAAGGACGTTAAGATAATATTGCTAAAAATAAGTTCATTTTGGTTAGCATATGCTAAAGTATTATGACGATGTGATGGATATACAACTTTTCCATTGAAAAAACTTACCAATAAGTGTTAATTGTGTTAGAGGAGAAGAACATTATCAATAATTCATCGAATATCATGATTAGTAATTTTTGAGGATCAATTTGCATCCTACACAAAATATAGCTTCCTTTCATGTATTATTACCGTGATATTTATGTTTAAAAAACTTTGTAAGGGAATATCAAATGATGAAGGGCATGTGGAATAAATAAATTATATTTTTATTCGGACAAAATTCCTCTATTTCGAAAGAACTTATGTAGTGAAGCACACTGTTTTCTCTCTTATTTTTTAATAATTAATTTAATGAATCCCATATATTTTTTCGTTTGCTTAAGTGGTGCTTACGATTAATCCTATAGAAATTTTTTTCTGGCGGTTTCAGTTCATTATACTTTGCTATCAATTACTTTTTTTAAGGGCCGGAAATTCATCTATGTGCCAATGAGATGGAGGAGCATGAATCGAAGACCACCTGTTTTGTGGCAGTAAATGAGATGGAATGTTGTTGACTGGACATGCTCAGCTCCAAGCAAAGTACTACTCTATTCGGCCCTTCAACTGGCAGTGAAACGAGGTATCTAAGCGCATTATTTATGCTTGAAAATTTCACTTCCATTAAGTGACAAGTAAAAATACATCTCTCTCACTGGATTATCTGCGGTAATCCTATTTCGCGTGGCTGCATCCATTCAGCAGTGTTTGGACCGAGGCTTTCGACGTGCATTGACTCCACTCGTGCATGTTCGCCGGCTCTGAAAGCTTGTGGTTTCCCCCCCTCTGTTCCTGCATCCTCGTTAACGTTTTCGGCATTCGACGCTGCGGCTTTTCCGGACAAAAAGCCGCTGAACTCTATGGCGATGTATGATGCTGCTTCCGTCGCTCGCGAGCGGGCTAACGCTCGCGTCAACCCAATTACTAATTCAGGAATGATCTTGCGTTTGCTTGAGATGCAATCGGTCAAACGAATGTAAATACGTTCTCAAGCATTTCACCTAGCATAAAAAAGTTCGCGTTAAAATTGTAGATTTTTGTGATACCAACTAGGTATTGGCACTTAAAGTAATCACGTGCTTCATTTAGTTATTTAAATTTCTCAATTAAGTTTTTTTCTGGGAATACCTTATCCAGTTGTTGACTAACTTGTTGAAATGGGATCTGAATCTGCTATTCTTTTTATTGCTGATAAATATGGGGCTTGGAAATCTAGTGCCTCATATTTTTTTGGTTTTTCCATCAACAGCGTCATCTACTCCTCGAGCTGTTTTTGAGAAAAAATGGTTGATCCTAGCCCTTTCTCAGGTAAGTTGATGACGTCAGGAGGGCATTCTAAGCTAGTAAAAGCTACTCCTTGGCTTTTGCTTTGGAGTCCAGTGGTTCTTTGATGTTTAAAATCTCACGAGTCATTCCTTCTTTAAATATAACATTCTATACGAGTGAGTTTACAAAAAGAAACACTTATGACGTCAAAAACTTATGAAAAATGGACAGTAACGTTCGCTTTTTTTTAATTTTAGCTTATGGGAGAAATAATTATTGATTAAATTTCTTTTTCCCTTTTAAGTTATATTTCCCTTCCATCTTCCGGCGTCTTTTAGGCCGATTTAATGCGTTAGTGATCGTCCTCATTGTCTGTGTTGAGTATTTATTTGAAATTTTTCGTGTGTTTACTTGTTTAATAATAAAATATGAGATGATTGAAATTCGGGTTCCCATTACATCGCATTATACACATTCCTGTATAATGGCGAAGCATCAAATATTTTTCACTATTGTCGATGAGGTTTCCAGTTAATCCAGGTTGTCAATGATTTGCTATAATGAAGTTGCCTTTTTTCACACCATGAGTCGATGTATGATACATCTTTATTGGTACATGTTTGCCTAATTGGTTCTTGGAAAGACGTCCGTAATCAATGGCTGAACGCTAGAGTTGGAAATAATTGGTGTTCGTAATCCACGTTAATTAAGAAAATGTCAAGTGCTTCCTCTAATTATAAATAAATAATAATATAAAAAGAGGGATATCAAGTGTACTCAATGAACTGTCCATGAATTTTTCAAGACATGAAGATTATTTCGTTTCCTGTCAGCGGTGCTCTTTTTTAATGCACAAATATTAACATCATGAACGATTCTAGCATAGAACCTTCTTTTTAGGTGGCATAAGATTAACTACTTCAATAAATGGCACTAAGGAAGTACCTTTTGACGTAAATTAATGTTGATAACTTGTGTTGCCTTGTTGAAGCTTTCAAGATGTTAGAAGCCTTTTGTAAATTTTTTCTTCATTGATACTGATATAAATCATTTCAAATTAAATAAATTTCAATGAATGATATCAACCTCGTAATTATTAATAAGCTTCGTTAGGACTTGAAAAATGAATTGTAAAGAAACTGTACATTTTCTTTTCGAATTGAAGACTTCCTCCGATCATGTTACTCTACCGTAAAAAAATTATTCGCAATATTGCCAAAATATAATTTATTTTGATAACATACACTTCGTGCATGCCCAAAATTCAGCGGGTCACGGCAAGTCAACTCAGTTTTCGGCTAATGAGGACCTGTTATCAGCCTCTTTTCCGTGGATTGCTTTGTAATTTTCGTGCATTTGTAAACATATCTTCCTATAAGTATGAATTATATTTATGAAATAACTTGAAATTGCTTAGTCTTCTAACCTACGATAACTATGCAATTGGCATGGAATCCCAAGGCTTCTTTATTGAATATCGTATTTCGTGTAGTTCCTTTTTCAGTCACAAATTTTTTTTACTGATTTTATTTTATACCTTTTTGATTTTATGCGTTGGTTTATTTAAATCACTAGTGATTATTTTGTAGGAATAGTATCTGTATTTAGTTGAAAATTAAGTAAAATTAAAGTCAGTGTGGGCAATTCATGATAAAATAATTCACCTTAATCCTTGGAAACGTTATAGAATACAATATTTCCGTATTAGGATCGAAAACTAATCCCAGAATCACATTATTAAAATATATTGATGTACCGCAGTGTACCTGAGCACACTGCGCCGAGAGCATGTAATACCCTGATAATTCTACGTGTTCAGTACATAGTGTTCCTAATATTCTCTAATATGCAGATGATACTAATGTTCTTGTTTCATCAACTGACTTAGACATAGTGTCCAATCAATGTAAGTTAGTATCTGATAATCTAAGTAACTGGTGCTCCAACAACCTCCTTGATCTTAATGTTGAGAAGTCCCAAATTGTCTATTTTATAAAATAAGAACAAAAAAATAGTGCTATTAGTATTTAATTTAACCAAAATCCAATTCCCCAAGTGGATAGTGTGAAATTTCTGGGGCTACTGCTCTATGCTTCTCTGGATTGGGAATCTCATATTAATAATCGGACAAACAAGATAAGTGCCAAATGTTTTTTAATACGCTCCATAAGATCCACTGTCTCAAGACGTACTGATGGCATTGTACCATACAGCCTATATAATGAGGAATATCTTTTTTAAATGTCTACACGCATTTCATTATGAACAACAGTTTAACATAGGTTATGGGATGAAACTGTTTCTAATAGAGTTAAATTTTCCTTCTCACTCTTGAAACTCTGGAAATATTACTATTCCAGGTTAGCTAATTCCAAAAATCGGCGAAATTTCGAATTTGCAGAACAATTTGTTTGTTCCTAATTTGTTCGCAGTAGGAAATTGTGTTGTGTGGCATTGATCATTATTTTTCTGAAGTATTTGTACATATAAATTTGAAGTGAGTAAAATATTTTTGAAAATGTGTTATTGACTACGCATTGTTAAGAAACGTTAGGCCCTACCTGATCAGTTATCACGCTTTCTTTACTTCAAAGTGTAATCTTTTTTACCTTATTAAATTTTGAATACTAGGTATTGATCCAAATTTATGTTAAAAATTGCAGTTATTTATTGGGAATGTTGAAGTTGACGAAGCTTTGAATATAGCACTTGTTGGAGAATACAATTTTATCCACGGTGGAAATAAAAATTATCTCTATTACAATAGTTGTATATTGACAAGATTTTATATATTTAATACCACATTATCGATCGAGATTACGAGATTCCGGTGATATTAGGTCCCATCTTTAGTTGCATTTTTGTTTTTTTTTCAACCAATCTTTAGATTTAACGTCTGCGGAAATAATTCTTAATGCCGATGGCAATTTTATTCTATATTTTATGGTTTCATAGTTTTATTCATCCTAATACTCTGCGTTTGACGAGGAATTCTAAATGCTTCCTCGCACCTCATGTCCCCTCTTTTGAAAGCCCCTGAATTATTGGACATGCTTGGAATGTAAAATGACCACGGACACCTCATACGCTATTTAATTCTGCGGAGCAACCCCAGGTTGTGACGGACATAAATCCTCAGCGCTCACTGCTGTTTTCTCGGAAATGACCCTGAATCAGGCATGGTCCCCCTCGACATCTGCTTCAAAAGAGTTAATCGAGCGAGTAACGGACGACATTTCATGGTCTATTCTGGCTCCCAAGCAGACTGGCTCAACCCTCAAGGATGTTAGAGGAAGGGAAGAGGTCGTACATTTATAAATATATAAGTCTTTGTTTACCTACTCTCTTACCCACTTTCCCTACTTCCACCTCCCATTTAAGAGGAAATCTCTCCGTCCTCTCAGCCCTACCCACTTAAAGCGGTAATGTATGGGGAAATGTTGAATATTTTCGCCTTTTCATTTGGAGTGCATAGTGGTTTGCGGTGTGGAAACGTAGACGTCGAGGACAAGAAAAGGCTAGGAGCATACAAGTGTGGGTGTGGAGGAGGTGGAGAAGGCAAAGTGGATGGAGGAACAGAAAGAGGTATGAAGAAGTACTGGACATGGTGGGCGATGGAAGAAAATTTATGGATGAGATTCGGAAATAAGGAGCTCTGAGCTTAGAGGCAGAGAGTAAGTATATACTTACTCTATGGTAGACGGGAAGTTGAAACCATGACGAAGGGAGGAATACATCTACATCTACATAATACCCCTCAAGCCGCCTGAAATGCGTGTGGCAGGGGGTGTTAGGACACCAGCCTTTTACAGCTAAAAAAAAATGAAGTGCTGTAACGAAGTTGGGACAAGCGTTTATTAAAGTCCTTTATGGTTCGGGGGAAGAACGAATTCCCATATCTATCCGTTCGGCAAAACATCTCTCTTAATTTATCGCTTCTATCGGACCTGGAAATATAGTGTGGCTCTAATATTATGTTCTCTGTATCGCTCTTAAAGATATCCATTCTCAATTGTTCAATCAATCTAAGCCTAGCGCGCAGCCGCCGAGTCTCCAGCGGCTCCCGGCGTAATTCGCTTAAAATCTGGGTAACGCTGTCAGTACGCCCGTAGCAGTTTTTGAACACTTGTTAGGTGGAGGTATAGAGAATAGGAAGAAGGGAGGAAGAGAATATGTTTTATGGACGGAATGAAAAGGAGTAGGCAGCATGGTGTTTTTTTGGAGGAGATAACTTCTCTATAACGGGAGTGATGACGTCGATAGTGATTCTCAAATGTTCCATGGTGACCTATTTTAACCAGTGGAATTCTCCAATAATAATGATAATAATTCTTTAATGAGCGGCCGACATTTTTCTTCCCTCACACCCTCACTCTGCAACCGACGCAGAGTAACTCTAAATTCCCGACTCACACCACTTCTTGCCGGCCGCCTTGAGTGCTTGCATACGAAAGTAAGGGTACTTTGAACCCGAGCATACGAGAGTATGCTAGCCAATGAGAATAGAGAGATCGCTCCCATCCAATAAGGGAGAGAGAGGAATTGCGGAAAGCGGTAGTTGATGACTTCCATGGTGAATATTAACGTGTATTGTGCTTGAATATGAATATAATCGTAAGTAAGTCCTTTGGTTAAAATATACAGATTCCGGCGTAGTTTGATGGAAATATTAGATATTTAACATAATGAAAGCAATCATCAGCTTAAACAGTTACTTATTTCCACCAACACGGGCACATAATGCCATTTTTAAGGGTTCATTTTTTGAATTGAGCGTTTTCAAGTGTGCCGTTGCCTTGAAAATGGAATTATATGCCTAAACCTGGGTCAGAAGAAATAAAAAATCATGGAAATACAAAAGTGCTTTCACTATGTTAAAAGTCACTTGTTGTTTCCATATAACGCTCCTCAGGCTAGTAGTCACCGGGGAGAGACTCGGGAGCTGCGCGCTAGGCTTAGATTGCTTGAACAATAGAGATTTAGGGCGACACGGGGAACATCATCTTGGAGCACCATTCTATTTCCAGGTCCGGCAGAGGCGATAAATTAAGAGAGATATTTTGCCGAACGGATAGAAATGGAAATTCGTTTTTCCCCCGAACCTTAAAGGACAGAACCATAAATGCTAGGCGCATTAATTTTACTTGAGCAATAGTTTTTTATATGTAAACGGTTGTCGACCTTACACCCCCGGTCACACGCCTTTAAGGCAACTTGCGGAGTAGTATGTAAATGTAGATACCCTCTTTTTGGAGCCCACTACCCGCGCTAAGAGGTCTGAAAGAGTGAGTAAGGAGCCAAGGGGTACAAGTATCTTTTTTTTTAAATAATTTGGAACCGAAATTTGAAAAAAAAATAAACAGGATATTTAGTAGTTCATTTGATTTTCCACGCGATGTCAGCACAGAACAGAGAATCTTTTGTACCTCTTCGCCACTAAGGTTTTGTGCATTTCTTGTATAAATTGCGGTACCTAACTCTGTTTAGGAAAAAAAAGCACTTGTACCCCTTAGCTTCTCCCCCCTTCAATTCGCCTTCTATTTATTTCCGCGCGGATCGCTCAGGTGGGACCGAGGGAGCAACGCAAGGTCTCGTGGGTAGGGCTCGGCAGCGTAGCGTGTAAAGGGTGGAGAGTTTCCCCCTCGCAACATTCCTAGCCCCCGTAAACATAGTGTAGGGAGGACCACGAATTCTTAGGCCTCCTCTCGCACACACGACCGCAAAACCAAGGGGAAGGGGGTGGTGGGAGAAGAACCCTGATGCTCCCGTAAGCGCGTTCTCTCGTTCCCTTTTCTTCCTCTCCTACTCTTGGCTCGGTCGCGGCTACAACTTTCGTCGTCGGCGGCGTCTCAAACGCACGCAAGGAGGAGAGAGGATGGATAGATGCTCGCCGAGTCGGGCCAATGGGAAGGGGCCTGTTGTGGATGGGGTGCGTGAGGATGCTGGCGGTGGAATTAGAGGGAAGAGTTGGGGCTCGATATTAAAGTCAAGAACTTGCTTGGGATCCAGCCGTACATGGTGGAGCGATGGCTGTGACGATAGAGGTAAGAGAGACGAAGTGGCACTGTAAAAACCGTCAGTGCCAGTCAACGGCTGCACAACTGCCATTGAAGTATTTCTAAATATATATTTATTCCAATAACACTGAAAATAGTATATATTAGCCTTTTAAATCGGGGCTTTCAAAAAGATAAAAATTATACGCGCATGGACGTTTTTAAATTTTTTTGGAAGCTGGCGTTTTAACAACCCTCGGGGCGGCTTGCGTGGTAGTATCTACGAGGGTAGCCTTTAAGTGTCAGGAATGAAGAAAACTATAAAAGGTACAGTAACGATTTTTTAATTACTTTTCAGAGTACTCTCCACGATAGTCACTGCACTTATATGCATTCGATGGAACCAGTCGTAATAATATTTATTCAATTCAGAAGTAGGGGTAGTCAAAATGGCTGTTTTGTAGGCATCAACCGCTACTTCAGACGCCTGGAAGCAAATTCCTTGAAGCAAATTCTTGATTCTGGGGAATGTGAAAAAAATTGGGGCTTAAGTCCGGGCTGTATGGAGGATGATCAAGAATTGCAACGTTTTGCCGTTCCAACGACTTTGTGACTCGAGCGGTGTGTGAGCTTGCATTGTCATGATGGAGCGTAATGCATCGATTTGGGTTATCTTTCCGAAACTCGGCGATCACTTCCGGTAAGAAAATGGTCGTATACCATAGAGCATTATTGTTCCTTGATTTTCAGGAGCAATCGTTGCTACATGCCCTGATTTGGCAACGAACGATGCGACCATTTCCTTGGAGACACTGCGAGAACAAACAGCTTTTCTCGGTTTGAGCTCACTTTGAAAGACCCATACTGAGCATTGGCGTTTTGATTCAGGCTAGTAGCTATAGATCCATTATTTATTACTACTTACGACGTTGTGAACGTGCTTTGATGCTCCTGAGTTGAATCGTTGTAGAGTATTTCGGCATTATTTCACTTGAGCTGCTTTCTGCTCATCTGTGAGGAGGTGCGGTATCCAGCGGGAAACCAATTTTTTAACACCTAACTCTTCGTGTAAGATCTTTTGAACAGAGTTCACTGAGATGTCCAATAATGCCTGAATCTCACGGTATGTAACATGACGATCTTCCATGATCATGTCACGTACAGCATCAACGTTTTCTTGAGCGACGGGAGTTTTTGGTCACTTGAATACCTTTACGTTATATCCGTTTCCTCCCAAAGACATTTATATAAACTAGGCATTATGTTTTAAGATGGATGTTTTACATTAGGCGTCTATTAATATTAGACATCCAGAACTAATGAACTATAATTGTGAAAACGAAAGAAAGAAATATGTATAAAGAAGGTGATAAAAGGTCATTTATAAGATTTTATTCAAGGCAAGGGATAAAATTCCTATGAGTAAATGAGAATATTTTGGTATAATTACTGAATATATATTGATGGACTTCCTCAAATATTAATTGAAATAGGGCATATTTAATTTTGAAAAGACCATTAAGACTTAATTCAAATGAGTTTTTCTGAAATATATAACTCACTATTTTGAAATTGTTATCACCACTATGACTGTAATTACATGATGGATTTGGAATCGAAATCGTATCATGATCTGTATTACAGCTGTTATTGAATATTGAGACCTTTTGTGACGACAGATCGGATGATATGGGTTTTTTATCGAAAGGGTTGGTGGCTTCAGCTCTGCAATCAGGAGAACACCCATCATCTGGACAAAATTGCGAAGCAAAGTCTTTTCTTCACAAAATGCTATTTCGGAAAGGAAGGGGTTGGCTTCAAAACAAGAGAAATCTTTTTGGTCGTTGAACTTCGGATTGACATCGGTTTTCAGGGAATGCGATAGGGATCTCTCGGGTGGTGGCATGAAGCAAGAGCGAGAAGTTCAATGGATTAATAGAAAAGAGGGCGTTTGCTTGGGCAAGGGTGGGTGATTGATTGATGGAGCTCATTTTCTTGCGCACTTGTCAGAAACAGGGAACCATTTCTCAATCCACCGCTAGTTATTTCATGCGTATAAAAGCCTTTTTGTGGAAGCATTCATCAAATGAATCACATGTTACGCGGCGAGACTCGCTGGGTGGATTTTCTTGGCAGGCGAAAGACAAGAATCAATGTTGGAGGGAAAGGATTGGCTTCGTGCAGGAATTGTAGATTGAGTCAAATTGTAAAAAGAAATAATTCTGATCCTAAATTAATGAGGCTAGAAATTTTTTGCTCATGAGTATTTTCAATTTTAACGGGATTGTATTACGTTTGCTTTCTTTAAATTTACTCAAGTTAGTAAATAGAGGTGATAAACTGCGGAAGCTATTTTTCTGTGCATGCATTAGTAATATTCTTTGACCCGCTATGCATGGCTAATGTATTTAAGCCCCGTATGCAAAACGTGGCGCATGACTGCGTGCATAGTTACTTATTTTATGCAGTGACGTTTTTCGTGAAAAACCTAAATATTGAAAACATCGCTCCATTCGCGCTCCATTCATGTTTTAGATGAAATCCAATGCGGCTGGAGCTGCTGGATACACAAAATAATTTAAATTTCCTTGATAAATTGTGTTGTTACAACTCACCAATGAAGTGATGGAGAAAGTTTTAAATCATTATGTTGGCCAGTGTTTTTGAAATTCTTTAACTTTTTACGATGACATTGAAGGAACAACTAGTTACTGTAAGTAAGGATAAGAAAGTTATGAAAATATTGGAGGATTTCGAGACGTGGATGTGTAGGACAATATTGAAGTTGTGACGGACTGAGAGGACGAGGAATTGCTAGAAGTGATGAATGAGGAGATGAAATATACATGAAGGAGGAAATTTACCATTAAATAATATTTGGCTCATGGAGGATTCCATCCTTGGTATACATGACTTTGCGTACGTGCGCGTGACTGCGTATATGGTTACTTATTTTATGCAGTACTCTGTGGAGAGAGAGCCTTAAGAGATGATACAGAGTTTAAAAGTAATGAGCGAGGAGGGAAAACTGAAAACCGAACTTGATGACAGTGTAAGATATGCGGGGAAGAGAGAGAGAGAGGAATGGAATACGATTTGTGATTTGAATATGCTGGTTTAGGCCTTGTTGTGAACTAACCAGCGATCTTCCGTGTGGGAGGGAAGAGAAATAACGGGGAGATTCACAAAATCACCCGCGCAAGCCTTAAATGGATAATTACCACCTGATAATAATTGTTCATAATATTAAATTCTCTGGGAATTTCCATGAAAATTTCAACCTTTTTCTCAAGTTGTAATTTAAGCTGGAAACATTTTATCTTGATAAGTAAACAGCTAAATTATTTAATTTTATGAAATCAGTATTTGAAACAAGTTATACTTCGATTCGCACAACTTTTTTAAGATGTAGGAAATCGTTACACCTGACAGTAATTCCGTCACATCTATTATTTTGGGCATATTTTAGGAGATATTTCGATAATTAAAATTGATTCTGTATACAAAAATCACCTTTATAAATGTTTATTAATCATGCTTAGTCAGAAGTTCGGTATTTTTTTAAATTTTACAATTTTATCGAAATATACTATTGAATAGTTTTCTCTGAAGGTAATTCCGTCACAAATGGAATTGCCCCTCCGTAACTTCTTGGCTTTAGGGAGAGAAGTAAGCGCCGTAAGGAAGCGCATCCCTTGTAGCCCGGTGGCCAGTATCCCTTACCTTAAACGCGTATCGGAGCCAGAGAACATGCTTTTGCGGGAAGGGGGAATGGTGTATTCTCCGACTTATCCCCGAGGCTAGTAGATCCAATCATAAACAAGTGATGTCCGATGTGATGACGGTTAGGCGATTACCATATGCTAGTGGCACGCGTTAGAGAGGATATGGTTAGGGGCTGGAATATTACAAAGTGTCAACACAAGTGAAGCCAGAGGAGTTGGTCAAGCCCTCTGCTTGGGTCTTGTGTTCATCACGAATAAGGCAATAGCTATTTAACCCAAAAACTCGTCTTCATAATTATAAAATTGATTTCAAAATATGAAGCGACAGTGCTCATACTCAACAGTCCAATATTCTTTTTTACGCTTTAGGTATCATTGAAGTCATAGAATTTTATAACATGTTTTAATTATGTTTCTCCATTGTTCAATTAAAATGATAAATATATAAACTGTACTGTGTAAATTTTTCTTGTGGTTCCAATGGTTTTATTTTTCTAACTACCCATACCGACCATGAATGTGTGACGTTCATAAACCTGTGGTTAAGTCCGGGATGAGCTCTACCCTTACCTAACTAACCAACCTTCGGGATGAAGCACTAAGCGAGAGTGAAGCTGTTTAAGCATACTTAAAGAAAGGTAATTGGGAAAAAATAAAGAAGCCTGTTTCTACCTCACGAGTGCTACTGCCCGCTATGGATCAATTTTGTTTGATGGACCTGGGACGACAAACTTAAATTCTTTGCTCCTTGATAAAGTTTGACGCAATTGATTTCCGGGTAACATAGGATTTTACAGGTGTCCTGAATGTCCATATGAATTCCATATTTAATAGTCCTATGTTGCCGAACGTGGATGCTTAAACTTGGCCATAGCGCTTGGCAAGAGGGAGAGTACCACAGAGCCTCAGCGAGGTCACAGGAGGGGAGGTGGTGTAATGTGGAGGGGAAACTCGAGGTCAATTCATGGAGGGGCTCACCTTCTTCCTCGTTCATCGCGTGCGATGACCTATTGTCCCGTTCTGGGGAAGATATGTCAAGTTGCTCTGTTATAAAGTCAGAGTCATTGAACCCTTTTAATTTCTTAAACTTATTTCTTTTATCTCTGTCTGTACTAGATGGCGGTGGGGTAAAGTCGTCGCTTGTCTAACTAAAGGTTATGGGTTCGAGTCCCACCTGAGTAAGTTGCCCCGATCTAGTGCACGGCTGTTGGCGAATGTCCTACGAAGTTGTTCGGTGTTTCCTCCTGATAGGCCTTAATTGCGATGTTTTCGGGGCGGTGAAGACAAGTAAAAATACTCCTTAACACAAATAAACGTGAAATTCATCACTACATTTATAAACATACGCTTTTACGTTGAATGGTAAAGATTATTTTCCTATTTATGATTAGAGGGCCAGTTTAAAAAATGTCTAATTAAAGTTCAACTTGTCCTGAAAACTTAAGGTATCGTTGTCTCCTATATTTGTGAAACTATAGTTATGAAAATGAATCGATGCGGCGTAAAACCCGAAAACCTAGATGCACCTACTGCAACACTTTGCGGAAGCCTCTATAAACACTCTTGGAATCAGGGCCGTATTTAGAGAGCATATATACACGCAGACATATTTATTAAAATTGTATGCTTTTAAAAATAAAATGCTGTTATGGGATAATTTTATAGCGGAATGAGTTTATTGTTGGAAAGGCTTGCGGGCTATCAAAATGCATTCGTGGTACTCCTACGTTTATGCGTCTCGTTTAGTGTGACAAACGCTGTGCATAATTCACTAATGAGGAAGCCTGTTTTCATCTGGTGGAATTTTAACACGAGGTAAAAGCGCCGCATTCCAGAGACATTATAATGTGCCGACCGCGTTCCTCATTTAGCTTTTTGAGCATAGTAGAGCTGAAAAATGCGATTCAAGCCCGTTGTTATTCGACGGATAAAATAGCATACATTATTTTTGCATATCATCGAGTCTGATATGTGTAAAATTTGGATTTAGTTGACAATTATGGAACCGACAATGATCAGATTTAAGATTTAAAAAAGAAAACTAAGATAAAAGTATTCAGTATTAGTAAAGAAGAGGAAGTTCTGACAATTTTGGCTTATGGGCTGATCATAGAGATAAGAATGGAGAGGAAAAAACCGAATTTCATAGCTTTTTTCGAATTGGAGAAGGCCTTCAGCATATGGGGAATGGAATTCAATGCTTAGAATTCTGAAAGGAATTGGTATCCTCGACATTGATCGTAGAATTGTTCACAGTGTATATAATAACCGAATAACTGTGATAAAATCTGAATTATGGAACCATATATGAAAAAAAAGAACAGGAAAAAGAGTGAGACAAGGATATGCATCGTCCCCCATTATTTTCAAATTTTCATTGAGAAAGCCGTCAATAAAATCAAAGACAATGCTTTGGCTTTCAATGTCCGTGGGATATTTTTTATCGTTTTCCGCCATACCTTTATTAGTATCCTGACATTTTATGACGATATAGCAGTCATAGCCGAGGCAGAGAATGATTTGAAGAAGACTTCGACAAATACGGAAGTTACAATGGCAAGATATAAGCTTAAAACCAACAAAAAGAAAAGTAATATATTTATATGCAACAAAAGAGAGGAAGCTAGGGCAAACATTCAATAAGGATAAAAAAAACCTTGAGAAGAAGAATCAGTTTTGCTATCTTGGAAGGCAAGTAACCAACGGTGAATGAATCAAGAAAGAAATAGTGAGTTCAATAGCACAGCCTCAGATGCCACTCCTCAAAAGAAGAATCCACTTAAAATGAAGAATACTAATGAAGATTTAATCAAACGGTTAATTAGATGCAAAATATGAGGAATTTTTTGTCTGGGAGTTTGACTTTGACTGCTGCAGAGAATATGAAATATTTCAATCCTGCTGCGTGAACGGTGGTGAAGTTTACATTGATTGCCAAGGAAACAATTCCTCTGGACCTTCTATTGAACCACGGACCATTGGCTTTCTGGGCCTCTGATGGTATCAATAGGAAATCCAGGCTCCTTAAATGGCAGTTTTACCGAGCTTCAGGGTGCTAACGTCTGAGCCTTTTCAGTTCATCAGGGATGGCAGCGCCATAAATTGACAAGGCCAGTCCAGGAAATATTTATAACATGACTGCAAAGAAGTCATGAATGTAAGCATTCGAAGTATGATGCTACCTATGAATGTTGAAGATAAAATGGATCGACCGAGTAAGAGATGATGACGTGAATAAAAGAGTGGGAGAAAAGAGAAGAAGAACTTCATGGGGAAGACGGGACTACTTAGTTGGCCACATCATGAGACGTGACGGTCTGGTGAAAAAAATCGTAGACGTTTAGGTTTGACGGGAAGAAAAGCATACGACGGCCCCGATGGAATAACATGGGGCAGGCCAAGTAATATGTGAAAGAGAAGATCTGCATCAATATGAAAAGGCTAGTGAAAGAGCTGCGTTAAACCAATATTATGATTGTTAACTAATGGTGATGATGTAGGTTTAATTTTACCCGTTTTAAAGAGGCTGTTTGAGATGTAATATTATCATTTATGGACATTATCCATTTCTCCATCGCAAAGAATAAGTGAATGAAGTTATTTTGTATGAGGAGCAACGTGTCCTGATTCATTCAATAATGAAAATATCCCAAAATAATAAAGATATATCAAAGACATTCTCAAGCTGCAATCCATGTGCCATGTATAGGCGCGATGAAAAAGGATTTTTGGAATTGGTTTCACCCCTTTCATGCTAACGTTTTAACTTCCGTATAATTGTCATTGATTTCCGCTAAGACATTTTTTCTTTTCCTCTTTTTAGCGGCATGCTTAATTGAAAGCTGTCACTAGTGGTTCGCTGTCATTACTTCGGTGAATAAAACAATGAGTTGACCTCCCTTGTGAAATACAGACAACGTGTTCATCTTCAGATTCGGCTTTAATGTTTATGTACGCATTATTCACGCCACCAACGTCTGAGAAGGTTACAGAGAGCCAAAGAGAAGAAAGAGGAAGAGAAGGAAAGTTCAAAGACTAGAATGCAAAGGCGAAGTAGTCCGGGGCTTAATGTTATGGGATTTTTTTCCTGAAAATAATGTATTTTTCGAAACCCCATTTATGCAAAATTTGTGAGTATTAACGAAAGAATTTATTTATTTAAGAAAGAAAGCGCTGCTTTATTTAATTAAATATTTAAGAAAGCATTAAATTCCATGCAGAAATTTTTTAATTTTTTATTATTTGAGCACTGACAATGAGTAAATATTGATGCCAATGCGTGGAAGAATGAAAAATGCATTTGAATTTTTTTTTTCAAATTTTCTGTGCGCTCAGTTTCATTATGTTAATTGTGTTTTTTTCTATCCAAATTTCATTTTTTAATATCCAAACCGTAGAAAATAGGCGTCAGCATGTCATGCATTTCATTTATAAGTTATAAAAAAGCCATTTCAAATGAATTAAATATATTTAATTATATTATTTTCATCGGAATTAACTCTAATCTGTTCAAATTACTTGTGTTTTTCGATCATAGTAACAATAAGTCTTTTTTCTCACCAATAGAAATTTATATCGTAACTAGACGTTACGAGACTAACGAAAGTTGCCTGCACACGTTGAATTTCAACGGTTAACTCTCGCTTGTTTCATACATACTTATTAGTATAACAATATTATTCCGTTTTAACATTATTCATTCCTCTGTGAAACCTGCTGTAAAAGTGTTAAAGTTTAGTGGAAAACGAATAATTGGAATCCAGTTTGGTTCAGGGTGTCTCTAGCACTTATTACTCCCTGTAAACTCGAAGTGGTATTAGTTATTTTTAAGTTAACGGCTTCAGTATAACAGGATTCAAGGCAAAACTAATGACGTATAAATGAAGGAGGAAATTAAGTAATATATGTAACAAAAACATGCATGCAATACTGGCTTTAAAATAAGGCACAAATTTGAACATTGACTGTCATTACATGGTAGCACACAATATTTTTTCAAATCTAAGACGCTTATTTAGTGTATGCGGTTACGTATGAGGTTTGCCCTGAAAAAGACGTGATTTTTCCATGCTTCCAGATGAGGAAAAAATAGTAGTTACTATTCCGCGGATGTTTACATTCACTAGAGTCACCGTGCTTCCATCGTTTGAAGGACTATTTTTGATGAGAACCAATACTGAGCTGAAAATATCATTAGCGCATAAACTTTACGCGACTGGCTGACACGGTGAAAGTGTGTTTTCTCCCCAATTGAGAGGAAGAGTGGTTTTGATGTTAAAAAAATCTCCTAGGTTCAATCTTTCTTACCGCAAGGGAAACACTGCCTTCAAACGTCACGCCTCATTCTTATGACAATGCCCCAAAATATGCGGATTCAGGAAGATTTATGCCGTAGTAGATATTTATGTGGTGGCAGTGATTTCTAGTAAGCCATTAATCAGAGTAAAAAAAATCCTACTGAAGATATTAAAAAAGAAGTTTTCCAAAGGAAGTAAATATTTTTTTCTTACTTTACACATTCTTTCTTTAGAAGCTGACTCGAAATTATTCACTTGCGTTTGCACCGTAGCGTTGAAAAACAAATTCATTGATCTCTTTGGTTAGGTTTGGAAGGGGTTGAAGCGAGTATGACAAATGTAGCGTGGCTTGGGAATAAAAATCGTGTGAGTATAGCCTCCTGCCTGTCGGTGAGGAACCTTGGAGACTGATTTATGAAGATTTCTCTCATTCTAGAAAAATTGCATCGCGAAGAATATAATACGGATTATATACTTGAGAGTTCTTTAAGCTTCACGGTACGAGGGAGAAAAGTGAAGAAAAATAGACGGCAGAGGCTCCTCCTTATAAATGGAAGTCTCGATATCGATTTGAATGATATCACCTTGACAGTGTGTAAGTGAGGTGAGGTGCAGAAAACGGATTAGTCAAATCTCTCGGGAGAGAATCAAACATGAGCGCCCTTGGAAAGTAAGAATGCCTTTATATTTTCTATCACTCTTGTTGTCGGTTAAATGTAAAATTAAGTTCTTAATAGAAAGAAAACTTGTGCGTATCTTTGGTGTTCTAAGTAACTACTATAACTTGAAAATTTTCATATTAAAAACGAAAAAAATCACCTATCCTTATGCCTACTACTATTCTTTGCGTTTTAATTAAGGACATATGTTATTATGTGTTTTTTTTCTCGTAAAATAAATGCGATATGTTTTTTTAAGTCTTTTTAATTGTCAAGCTGCTTGGTAGTTCATTCAAGTGACATTGATAATCATAATTAAATAACGATCGAAGGTAGAACTGTGGCCACATTTAATGCAAAATACTGCTTCTTTGTTTGACATTTTGGATAGCCGTATTGCTTGAAACAAAAAGTAGTTTTTCTAAGTTATAGTATATCTGTACAACTTAATCACATAGTATCGGTTTTCTGAAATGTTCGGAATATTTTCGTCTAAGACAACAATTGTCTTAACTTGCATTGTGCGCTTGGTTGAGAAGTCACAGATTCAATTAAGTCATTCTTATCCGCATTCATTACATAAGTCAATGTTTGCTGTCTGAGGGCAATGGAGCAGTTCTTGAAATAAAACTTGAGCTCAGTTAAAACACCAAAAAACGTATTATGCTTTAAATCTGCAGATATGATGACGACTGTGTTATGAGTCACAGATATGGAATGTCCGTGGCAGTGTATTTAAATGGTGATTATTTATGGAGTGTTTTCTATAAATTAAGATCGATCCTTTGTTGCGTCATAGCTTGATAAAGACAAGTGTAAGATTCAGTGTATGTATTCTTTGCAGTATTTCTATGATAATTATTTTTATAACCATATTTTCGCCGATATAAAGTTACAAAATTTCGCTTAACCACATCTTTATGTACCTTCGAGCATGTGACTCTTCCTTCCGTACTTTTAGGTTTTCCTAGTCACCCTCTGAGCAATATCTATTGCAATTTAAGTTTGTGTTATTTTGGGTACCTTGTTACCTTCGAAATTACACTTAGAATTTTGAGTGCAATTCTCATGAACTCGAGATCCTTGTTTTTTTCCCCCTTAGCTAGGTCTCCTTCTTCATTTTGCTGAAATCTAGTTATGGGTATTTGTGTTATTTCACCTGGTTTTCAATAAGTATGTCTTTGCATGCGGTGCTTTCATTTCAAAGAAAATCCGTCCAGTAATTGATTATTTTCACTCAATCGTGCGCACACGAATGACGGAAGCTTTTATTTAAATTATAGATGGCGATTAAGAAACTATTTTTTCTGCAGCAGACAGATGAAACAAAATGAAATAATAAATATTATGAGTAAATAAAATGATGTGTGCCCATTAACCACCCTATTAACATACGCTCGTGATATTAACGTATTAAACCTTTTTTGCACACCTTTCTCTTAAAAAATCCTGGTTTAAGTGGCCAAAGAATTGCGTAGATGAATTACCGCATAGCTTTACCAAAGCAAACATAAAATATCAACGTGAAGGAATCCAATTTTGCTCTCTCAAAGCTGTACGGTGTACGCCCTCTTTTAGTGGAGTTATGCAAATCCTTACCTCAGAGCGGCCCAGCAGCAAAGAATAACTAATAGGGGCCGAGATCGAGGAAATAACGGAAAAATCCCCACTCAACTTTCTTTCCTG
This sequence comes from Ischnura elegans, assembly GCF_921293095.1. Classification (NCBI taxonomy): domain Eukaryota; kingdom Metazoa; phylum Arthropoda; class Insecta; order Odonata; family Coenagrionidae; genus Ischnura; species Ischnura elegans. Next base: position 38,245,896 of record NC_060247.1, read on the forward strand.
GTTTAGCTCCATTCCTGGTATGACTGATATTTTAAGACACTGTTAGTTATTCCGAAGGAGTAGCAGAGATAGGATTAGAGGAGAAGAGGATGAAAGAAAAATATATCATCCCATGGTAATGGAAAAGAGAAGGTAAGAAATAAATTATTATTGAACTGTTGTTTGTTGGAATTTAAACAAGGAAAATTGATAATAGGGAGATAGTTGGGAGTAAATAGGTAAATGTAAGTATGTATGGGAAAAAGTAGACAAGCTGTGATGAAGGACGTGAACCAAACGTTTATGATGGAAGACACTTTGGGTAGGATCTTTGCTTATTTTCTTGTTTTATCGAAGTCGAAGGCACTTAGGTGTAGTGTATGTTCATTGAAATGTATAATACTAGAAGATGTTTTCGTGGTTTGAGATTAAGCGCTTCTCTAGAGAGTGTGAAATTTGTCTTAAAATGGTGAAATTTTTTAAATTGAAAAAAAGCCAAATTGCGTACACAAACACTTCATTTTTAACCAGAGAATGGAAATGAAAATGTATTTCGTTTTCAATCAGAATTTTGGTGCGGTATCAGCATCCACCGTTGGATGCGAGTCATGTGAGTGAGACATGTTTCTTTATGGGACTCATTTTTCCCGAAATTAAATTTTTTTAATGCTAGTACACATTTGGACCTCCCAGGGAATCCTTTATCCACCACGAAAAACACCTCGAGTTTTACTCATGCCAAGGAGAAATCCTACATCCGAAGGCATTCGATTTGGAAAAAAGTTAGAAATAAGCAAAGGTCTAAATATATAAGTCCTACGTTAACCACCGTTGATTTAAATCCTCCATCGCAGTATCACTACCGCCATCGTTTCTCCACGTATTTATTTTCCTTTTTGCACCCGAACTACCTACCGATCCGCCATTTTCTTGCCTCAGGTCCAACAAACACCAGTCATATACACAAATTAATTTCTTCTTTTTCCAAACCAAAAGATACTATATTTTTTTCTCAGCTTCTTGCCTAAAATACGATATTCACTGTTCATACCAGTCAGTTTAACTCATGTCAACAGTTACTCTCCACATAATCGAGCCGTAGTTTGTGAAAAAATGATAAATAAACAATGGTCCAGCATAAGGTGAAACGCGAAGAAAAAACCATTTCGTGTGCTGGGAGAACAACGCGACGAAGGTGCGGGGAGATCAAAGTATGAGGCTTTAGGTGGAGGGAGCCAGGGAGATTGGTTCGATGGTGGTGGTTGGCGCTGAGTATTTGGTCAGTTGGAGGAAGTAGGGGTGCGGCCCTGGAAATGTAAGAATTTTTCAAAGCGAAACCATATAAGGGCCCTAATTCGTTCAAAAGAAGCTTGATACATGCTGCCTCTTTGCTCGCAACTTCGCTAAACTTTTCGCAACATGATGATTACGGCGAAGCGATCCCTTTGACAAATCCATAATCATATTGAATATAAATTTCACTTAACAGATCTAAGTACTGCTTATTTTTACCTAATTAACAACCCAAATGATTTAAAATCGGATATTTCTACCGTTAGCCTAGTGATTAACGACTTTTATTCTGCCACTTAAACGCGCCCAGGATGACAGCACATCCAATGGACGACTGGAAAAATCTTTTTGAGGGATTTCTTTCGGTAATGACACCTTTACATCTTTTGAACCTTACGCCTCTTGAGAGAGATGCTTTGGTGCAGTTGTTTTTGCCCTTTATGGAGAAACTAATATTGATATTTTCATGATTTTATTTGTTTACAATCCCAAAGTTTGACTTAAATTCGCTCCCCATTTCATTTGTTGCAAAGTTCACTCTGATCTCTAAAGAATGCATTGACTATAGCTATTGACTGAGCTGAAAACTATCTGAAACCGTGTTTGTGACATTGGGAAGAGAAAACTTTAGTGTATTTTCATTGAAGAATATTTGAGTATCTGTTATTATATTTCAGTTTGATATTCTAATTGCATCTTTAGGCGTTTATATGATGGTTAATAAGTCCGTTCATTGTGCAAATTGCACTCAAGTTTAATGGACAGGAGGTGGGAGGGATGGAAAGAGGGATAAATGAAACAGAATGACTTTTATATGTGCTCAAATGAGTGCTCCTCTCTAAAGTCCTTCATTATCTTACTTTTATGGTTCCCTTATACTGGACAACGTGTTCTTATCAGGTTTTATAAGTGGCTCAATCTGTCCTTTAATTTTTATTTTACGATAGCAGTGTTCATATTTATCAACGTTCATTCTTACAAAGTCCTTCCTTCCAGTCCAGCTATTCAGAATGTCGTCTTTGCTGGATCCATCGCAGCCTAATTAAATTTATAAAATAATTTTTATCATGTATCATAGAGAGGTAGCAGAAAATTAAAGAAACTCTCTGATTCTTGACTGAATTCAAGTAGACACCAAAGGAATACTTTTTCAATCTATCAATTTTTAAGTGAGATTAGTTATCACGATGTGAAGGAGTGCGGAAACTGTGCATTCTATTCGATCCAAAATGAGCGTTGCCGCTGGAGATGGAAATGTGGTTCGAAGATTAATACACTGAATAATAACTATTCACTAAAATTGTGTATCAAAATAATTGAAAAAGATGTATGACAGCACGTCGAGGTGGACTTGCTGCTAGTTTGATTTGGGATAAGTTGATCTGTTTTCCTGGAATCAAATGTTATGGAAGATTTTTCGTTTAACTCTGCTGTCTTTGTGGGGAAGCCCATGAAACAAGTCAATAATAATCAATCGGTTAAATATAGAATTAAATTGGTTATAATTAGAAGGGTTTCAATGGCTTCAGGAGTGATTAATTACAGACCACCTTCAATGAAAACTTTGAATGAGTAAAACATTCAAGGGATTAAGACGGTATCGTTAAAGTTCTTCACCTTTATATTTTCCTTATTGATCAAAAAGGCCTTTGGGAACTTACTCAGCCTTTACCTTTGAGCCTACACCGGGGTGAGGTCATTTCAAATTTAGGTTTGAAAATAGATTTGGAGACGGATGTGGGTGAAAGTATAAGAGAGTGAGGTTTGAAGATGAAGGAGGATAAAGTGTTAGAGGATGGGGTGAGTGGGAGAAGGTGGAGACAGTGGTGGATCCAGAATTGGCACATGAGGGGGCTATGTGGGGTGCTACCTTCCAGAAGTAGTGGGGGTCCGAAAAAAATTACCATTTTATCCAGTGTAAATTCGATACCCAAGGGGAGAGTCTGTATCCCTCCCCTAGCCCTCCTCTAGATCTGCCACTGGAACGTAACATACAAAAAGAGCGGCTCTAAGTTTAGCGTTAACTTGAATCTCAATACGTTAAATTTGCTTTATCATATCGGAAAAAATAACTGATTACTTTTTTACAAATTGGTAACCTCCAGAAATTTTGATTTTATCCAGTGTGTGTTTCGACCCCAATGTGGGAAGGAGGCTATGGCCCCTTTAGAGCCGCCCCCTTAGAGCCGTCACTGGTTGGAGAGGCGTAAGAGATGGAGGAGAAGTTAAGGAGAAGAGGTCTGAGATTTTAAGCGTGAGCAAGCGAGGAAGAAGGAGTAGTGCGGCTGAGGGATGAGTATTGATTTCGGATTCGACCCATAAAAGCGTCGACCGGCCGTCGCCATGAGGGCGAAGGGATACGACGCCAAACGGGAAGAAGGAGGAGACGGGAGCAACTGAGGAGAAAGGAAGATGAGAGAGAGAATGTATGACCCAGGGCGATGGAGGAAGAATGGAGGTTTGAAGAGGATGCGATTTTTCTGAGAGGGGTTTCTAAGTCTTGAGTGTCCAACACCCAGGAGGATTTTAAAATGCAATAGAGGGTGTTGGACGCCAAGGGATGTATGCTTTTTTTCTAAACATAGCTAGGTTAAAAAATTTATTAAAGGAAATAAACGTGATCAACTAGATATTTTGTAGTGCATTTGATTTTCCACTCGATGTCTGCACATGACAGAGACTCACTCGTATCCCTTGGCTACCAATTATTTTTATATATATTTTTTAATTTCTGTACCTAACTCTTTTTAGAAAATAATAACTTGTACCCCGTGGCTTCTCAATCCCTCAATTTATATTTTTCTCTTTATCTTTACTGGTTCAGTCAACTAAACTACAAATTTGCATCAGTAAAACCTCGTATAATGAAATTCATAGCTCCTTCATCAGTTATTTGGTAACACATTGTTTTATGTAACTTAGGTGCTAAAAAAACTATAAGCTGTAATGCCAGATGAGCTTTCCGTGTTTGAGTTAATGTCTTCTGGAATCAGTTTTGACCTGTTTGCCCTAAAAGAAAAGTCGAAGCGTGAATTTTCCATTTCTTGCGCTAAGGGTTGTTAAGAAAAGCCCTTGAATTTTTCATGATATTTATTCTTGCTTTCATCCTTAAACTGTATACTATCTTCAAATTAAATTAAATTTTTTAGACTTTAATGCTTTTATAGCTGAGTTGGATCCTCACCGACAGTTCTCAAAAAAGGCATTGGAAATTTCTATGTGGTGATCTTTTAGGAATAGAGACACGATAAAAATTTAAAACGCCGAACAGAAAGGAAGGGAATGAAGCAGTTTGAGGGAAAGAGATGAGGGACCGAATGACCCATAAAGAGGAAGAGAGCTGTGAAAAAAAGAGAATACAAAAGGAATGCGATTCTTTTCTGTGAAGGGGTTCTTAAGGCTAGGCGGTGGATACGCTGTTGGTTTAGCATTTGTCCCGTCTTATAAATCGATTTCCCGGTGTGGCCTCACAAACGCAGCTTGTAGTGCGGTGGTTATAGCTTTCAACCTCACTCGGTGCTCAAAAGTCTACAAATGGTAATATTTAATGTCAGGGGTGTATCTTGAGCTTTTCGCGGTCGACATGTCAGTTTGATTCAGAATAAATTTTGCTCTGTTTTCCTTTGTACAAAAGTCATGGAATACTTTTTCCAATTTTGCTCTCATATTTGTAGGGTAACCTTTTGGTCTTTGTTATCTATCTTCTCGTGATAATGCCATTTTTTGCCTCCGTGAAATTGTACTAGAACCGTTTTTTTTACTACTGGTACTGCGAACTGTTTTGTTTCACGAGTTCAAATGTTTGAAGTGCGCTTGTGATGGGGCATCATTTCATTTGTCAGTATTATCTAGGCGATTGCAGGAAATTATGCAAACAGAACAACTACTAAAATACTTGCGAAGCCAGTGCAAGTGAAGACAATGATTGAATGTAACTCGCTGGTAACTTCAAGAGGCGTTCCAGGTAATATAATACAGAGTTATCAGAAAATAATGGTGCGGTTTCAATAATTCGTAGGAAGATGGAAGGTAGGATAGGTTGGCAGAGATTTTTCAGAGGCTGCCCGATTCCTGCTTTAGTGCCTTGAGGAAGAAAGTTCAAGTGCAGCATTCCGTCCGTCGAATGGGACGTTAATCCGTGGTCCCCTCGGAGCCCTTTGTTAGGAGTAGGCTGATGTCAACGCTGATTTCTCTCATGGCGTGCAAATAAAGGCGCACATGTTAAAATCAATAAAATACGTAAAAAAACCTGTTTGAAATGACAAAACCGAAAAATTAAAAAAAAACACAAACAACTGTAATTAATTCTCTTTTCGTGTAAACCATTTTAAAGAACGCACCATTCTTTTATTATAACTCTATATAGTGTAGATGGTTCAGTATAGGCAGTACTTTGTAATGGAATTCCCTTAGAAGACTTTAAATTTTAATAGTAATATTGACCAAGGAATATTTTGTTGGCACTTCAAAAAATTGTATTGGATAGTCTTGTTTGGTTTCTACTTGTAGACGTTAAATACTATACCACGTCGCTCATTTATGTCAGGCTACATATTGGCTATATATTTACTTCCTCTTCCTATTCTTGTTTTGGCTACGCCACTCTGTGATCAATATGTCATTAAAACAAACATTTGTTATAATAAGTATTTTCGATCAGTCCTTAGCTAGGACAACTTTTCTCATCCTGTGGCGATGCATAGATTTTTCTCGTGCTTTACGATGATGATGATGCTTTTTGGCTATGATTATATCACTTTTAGAAAAATTATAAATTTCGTAAATTTCATGATATACATATAAAGCTTTATTTTGAGATGTCAACAGCATTTATTCCTTTTTATGTGGTAATTGGGAAATGTAATTTTCGTAATGAGTAGAAGACTCCTTAGCGGCTTTCCCTTTTTAATTAAGACAGTGGTAAATTGAGGTTAAATGGAGTAATATAGCTTACTCATCTTATAATATTATGAGATAAATATTCTAGTAATCTTTAAAAAAATTACCACTAATTTTCATCGTATGTTTACTGTTTAATGCGTCAGTATTATTTGGAGTGAAATGATTGCGCTTGAAAAATTTCCTTCCTCTCCCGATTCGTGTTTTGGCCACGACACTCTGTGAGCAATATGTCATTAAAAAATGTTAGTTTTAATAAGTATTTTCGCTCAGTTCTTGGCTTGGAAAACTTTTTCCATCCAGCGATAAATCATTTCAGCCACTTCACAGTTGTCTTTTCGGACCCGAGGCTTTTCTTTGGAAACGAGAAATAAAAATGTCGTGGACGGGAATTGGTCGCACTCAGACCTCAGAAGCTCTCTTTTTCCTTTTTTTTCTTCCCTTCCGCCTTAATTGGAAGCATTGGAACTCGATGTGTGTGTCAGTTGTTGAGAGTGGGTCCGTTTTTTTCCCACCCTTTCCTCCCTTGCCCCCCCCCTGACCCTGAGGACACCATCTTCCGTGTTTCTCTGCCGCACTCGTGGCGATGCTGGTCAGATAGACGATTTGGCGATGGAGAGATAGAGAGAATGGGGTGTGGGTCAGGACTCTTGGAGTGGAAGGAATTAAGGGAGGAGGGAGAATTTCTGAAAGGGTGCACTGGAGGAGAGAGAGAATTGGGGGCTTTGGATGAGGGTACTGCTAATAATGTTACAAAATAGGACGCACTTTTGACCTCGCACATGTCTGATCTCGCGGACTTTATCCTTCCCAATGTTTTCCATGTAGCCTGAAAATCAGTGCTGTAGTTGGGCCGTTATGGCGTACCCCCTAAAATCCAAACTCGTTATAAGTGTACCGGTTAAACTACCATTTTAAATCTGTAAAAATAGCCTAACTGTAAATTCAAAATCCAATGGATTTCAGAGAGAAAAATCGGAAATTATTATTAACTTGTTCAGAGTTATCTCGTGGCACAACTTGGAACTAATATAAGACTTGGAGTTTGGCATTTCAAACGCAGCATGTATAATACATGTCCAGCTGTTGGAAAAGTTTGGTCAGTACCATCTAAATTTTTTCCCAACTACAGGACTGCTGAAAATGGAAGGTGCTGGATGAAGGTAGTGTTCATTACCCATGTAATAAAAATGGACACGATTTGGCCCACTCCAATCCCCATTGAGCTTTCTGTGTTATCCATCTTCTTAAGATATTCACATTTTTTGCCCCCGTGTATTTTAACTCACACCGTTTTTATTTTACTGCTGGTATTACGAACGGTATCATTTAACGAGTTATTACTTTAGATATGCTCTTGTGTTGGGGTATCGTTTCATTTATATATGCCTATCTACCCAAGTGCATCAACTTATATAAACAAAAAACTAATAAAATACTTTATCTATTTTATAAATACTTTATAGGAGGTTGAGACCTTAGCCTTCTCAATGTTTTCCACATAGCCTGGCAATCGAAGGTGCTGGATGAAGCTTTTATCCATAATATGCGTAAAAAAATAGGACACTATTTAGCCACCTCCAAACTCTATGTCCACCCTCGTAGACGTAGTTTCCCAATGTTTTCCATTTAGGCTCTACTCTTTTGTGGAAAAAAATTAACTACCTAATACTAAATAAAGCGTTCACAACAATGCGCAAAACAATGTTCAACAATAACTCTAAAAATTGTTTGGGAAAAAGAACAAAATTGCAGCTATGGTGGTATTACCACATGTTGGTGACAATTGAAAAAAATACGATGAAATATTCCACGGAGATGAATTTCAATTCGACATTTTTTCAATGTTACAACATTATCTATAGAAAACTTTTCCTTATTATCACACCAATTACGCTACAATCTTAAAATTAAAAATAATAAAGACTAAAAACGTCTTAGTTGAAAGAAAATGATAACCAATCATTTCCTATCAATTTAAATATTTATCTCTTTGTAGATATCACTTCAATTCCCTCATCACCAACATGTATGTTTGCACAATTCTCATGTATTTCCATCCAATTCCGCTTGATGTATAAACCACGAAAAGCTATGAATTAGCAACACGCGGGATAGTAAGTGAATGAATCGCTCAGAGTGAACTGCGCTGTAGCCAAAATCTGAGGTCAGAATTAAAATGAAATTACAGGTATGTGGCATCTTAGTACGGCCGGTAAAATCATGATAAATGGAAAAACTGTAATCCAGTATATAAAAAGTGTATCTTATACAGATCTTGACACTTTTTATTGGAGAGTACGTAATCGAAAGGGAATATAATTTTCCCATAAAATAAATTCATCGCTTAAGTTCTAGTAAAGCTGTCGGTAGAATCAGCGAGTCATATGTATTCCTTTTCACAGAATTATCGGGCTCTTTTAAACGTGCTAGGTATTCCAACAATCTGGTTTCCCGAATCTGTTTATGAGAAGGCAATACTGCTAATACTGCCTCATTACCAGATTATGGCTCCAAATTTAAAATAATACACTTTATTTTGGAGACGGTTGCACATACGCCATAAGTGCATTTGCTGCTAAGAGGCCGAGTCTTTTTAAAATATATGGGTCAATTCTACTTACTGTTCTTGGCAATCATCCGATGCAACACATTTCTAGCCAGATAGTTCTCATCGGTTCGGGGACTGCTTTTTCAACATTGGCCACATTCGCGGAAAACAAAACTTCTTCCTATCCATACTCGGAGGACAAACTTGTTCAGATGGATCACGGGTTGGTCGAGGGATGGAGGCGGGTCGTTTGGGTGGAAGGAATTAAAGGAGAAGGAAGAGTGACGTGGAGGGCGAAGGGCAAAGAGGGTAAGGATGAACACGGCGCCGTCGTGTTGTGAAGGTCGGACGAGGGAGGAATGAGAGCAGTGGGGTGAGTGTGTTATGGTGCTCGAGTTTTTTTGCTTTGTAGGAAGGAATAGAAAAATGTAGGTTATCAACTTTAGAAATAATTCCTCTCGATATCGTCGTGAAGTTAGCAGAGCGGCACAAATTGAATTGGTGTCAAAGTATGCATACGGGTAATTTTGAGTATTTTTGCAAACATTGATTCAGACTTCATTTTTTTTCTGTGCGGGAAGGAAGCAACAATCGTTGGTTATCAGCCTTAGAAATAATTCGTCGCGATATTATTGTGAAGTTTGCAGAATGACAAGAAAATAGAAATGGTATCAAACTATGCGTACGAGTAATTTTGAGATTTCTTGATAATATCAATTAAGACTTGATATTATTTACCGCACATGTATTCATGAATATACAGAGTATTATTGTAGGTTTCACGTGAATTCAGCAGATTCAGGCTTAACATATTGGAAGTTCAACGTATTGAAATAAAAGTATTGGCACTTTTCCGCAGTTATTTAACGTGTACGACGCGTTTCGGCTCTCAGAGCCATCATCTGGTTCAAGTACTTGTACCTCGGTCCCGACCTTGTACCTTGACCCGTATATGATTACTGAAATAAGTCGTACGAATTAAATAATTGTTGGATATTACAACTTCCTTTTACTTCAATGCTTAAGTTTCACTGAAAATTCACGGTTATTTTTGGACTATTTTTTGTGGCAATATTAGGTTATTTTTAATTATACTTCTAAGATTTTCAAAAATTCGTTGAGCCATATGCCAACGTAAGGTGGTACAGAAGTAGTTTCATACTATTCCCAAGCGGTACTATGGACTAAAATACAAAATGCCGTACAGACAAGATTTTTTCCCGAGCACTGGAACGGGAAGCTACTTTACCAAGCTGATATATCCGGGTTAACGACATAAAGCCCAGCGCAGAATCCCCGGCGACCAATCCAGCGGCGAATCCCCTTGTAAGGAAGCTGTTAGTTGTACGAGAATGAGTGTACCAAAATACATAATTAAAAGTATGTGAATAAAATGGCACAGATAAAGGACCATATTGGGTAGAAGTTCATCTTAAGCCTTCACTGCTAAGATCTATGGATCTTCAAAATTAGAGTCGTGTGTGGAAACATGCATCTGAGCAATCAACTGTCGGCTAATTGACCTATATCATTGTCAATACAATCTTAAACCGCAAGTTGGTGAATGCTTTTATTGCTGTAAATTTCCTAACCCAGTTGCGATAACCAATTTTTCGGTGAGAATGTTGATCAGTAAAAATTTAAGATTATGTTATTGGGTCTTTTTTTCGGATTTTATTGGTATATTGGTATTTTGGTAGCTTAGTCGAAGCATATGGTAATTATTAATGAAATTATCGACTCTACTGGTAAGCCTATTGCTATTGAATTTAAGTATCGAATCTTAATTCTAAACAATATTATATTATTATTATTATATTATTATGGGTGTTATTCGCATTTTATTACGCTCCAATTTGGATGTGTATTGGCAATATGATTTCTTTTTCTTTCATTCTGATAAAGTGCACGAGTGCAAACGTATTATTATTCACTATTGTTTAAATTCAATATGGCAAAATGTGATTGCAGCCCTCATTTCCGTATCAAGGGGAGTGCTACATTGCGAAGTTTCTATCTGTAATTAGTTTGTAACTAAGCATTCGTTTAAATACATCAGGCTTCGCTTCGTGGAAGTTATTCGTATTCATAATTATGTGAGTGCTTTTCAAAGAAACTTTAATATTGATACAAAATATCTATTCGCTAACTGGTGTTATCAGGAACATGTCTGGTGATTCTGGTCAGCAAAGAAACGTTATATCAGTCTTAAAGTTCAAAGTGGAAAAGTATAGATATAATTATGAATAAAAATAATGGAAGCAATTAAGTGGTAAACTGGTATTATTTTATCACTTCCTTTATACCTTCCTGAAAAAGTGATTTTCCTTTTGTTAGCCAGCAAAAATTATGCCATTGCAAGTAGAGTCAATTCAGTTGCGTTAAGGGGAAGCCAAGTAAAGGCGATTGAATTATGGCCGAATTTTGACGGCATCAATGATCGCATATTTTTCCGGTGGAGAACCCCCATACCTTGACCCCAAGATCTGCTTCCATAAACCCCGGAAGGGCCGCGGAATCCCCCCCTCTCCCCCGAGAATTCAAAATACCGGCTACGCTACCGAATTCCTTATACTACTGATGAAAGTAATCGGAAATAAATATCCAGGTGTAAATTGGATGGTCTAAAGTGGGTGGGGAGGCTTTGGAAACAAAGCGGACGAAAATGGTGCGGAACGACAATGGGAAGACAAATGGCTTCTTTTTCGGATGAAATCCAGATCATAAGGTGGTTTCTTTGATACCGTCCGCGTTTTCCTGTTGGAATGAGAGTAAAAGAAGAAGAGAAATGGGTAAGAAGTTTTCCTCGAACGACACATCAATTAATGTGGGAATAGCCAGCAAATTGGAAGAGGAGAATTTTAGGATTCTTGAGAAAAAGCAGTACGCTGCTGTGGTCTCTGCTGAAATCTAAGCCCCGGAAAACAAGAAATTTATCAGTGTAACTTACTAATGACTTCGGGAATTTCTATACCGCCAAGATCTTTAGACTTCTTTGCTTCTGCCCTCTTCTGTACAACTTCTCTTTAGCTTGTATGGATTTATTTTGGGAGTTATCATCTTTTCTCCAAAACTCATTATTAGAGTATATATAGATGAGGGCTATTCTATTAGTTTTTATAATATGCAAGGTAATTAATACGAGCAGCGATGTGCAGCACACATGTACATTCACTTTCAAAAGTTTTAGGACTAAGTTTGCGGCGCCACTTCTACTTCTCAATAAATTTTAGTTTTCCTAACTCTATTTGTTTTCCTAGGTCAATCACCGAAAATTTTTCCCGAGTAGTTACTTGCGAAGTATTCATTCTGTTTCTATTTCTGTCGGGTTTTATGATTATTTCGTGTGCATTTACTGAGTACTTGCCCCGGTTTTCACTGTTGGCTCGTATTATCCTAATTATAATACATCCGCTGCAAGCAGTTGCGGTGGAATTCAGTGTTATTTTTATTTGTTATCCTTATATTCTTGGCTCTTTCTATTTATTTTATGATGAAATTTTGACCGTCAAATGCAATTCTTATAGCCTCATTGCTCCGTAAAGTCGTGAAATAATTGCCGATTGTTTAGCAAAAACTTAGGTAAAAATTATCAATGAGTTTTATTGTCATTGTTACAGTTCAAAGAAAACTGCCGTGCGTGCTCGAGCCATGTCAAGATATATGAGAAGAATGATAACTGAGGTCATATAACGTATTGATTGAAGGCGATTTTTCGTAAGTTTCTGCATCTTTACCATGCTTGGAGACAAAACTTTGTGCCTCTGTGCCCCCACCCCCCAGGAAAGGTACATGAGCCAAGCTCGAAATATTCCTGTTAGTTGCCTCTCCCCCCTTGAAGATGACACATTGCCGTTGAAATCGGTCAGGGTATTTAAAAGCCTTTGTGGAAAGTGCCAAGTATTTTCTTTGAACATTTTTAACATAAGGTCATGTAGTTTTTTGGTGATCATTGTTTGGTTATTTTTCCGAAAGCACTGTCACTTTATTATAACGATTTCTTTCTTTAGTGATTCGTGTATGTGACGTTCTTACTCTTTTTATTTTTGGGAAAGGTCAGTGAATGAAAAAGTTTGCAATCGTGACACAGGACACTCAGTGTAACATTCACATATTCTGTCTATCACACGTTCAATCTGTCATCATAGTTTTTGACACTTGAGATAAAATTTAGTGGGGATGGATAAAAAAATACTCCCATTCGTATTTTAATTAATTTTTTATTCTTCTAAAATTATATTTTAAATGGAAGAAATGGTATAAAATTACCCTAATTTTTATTATTTTATCTGCAATTTAAAATTTTTAACAATTTTCTATTAATTTTTTTTCAGATTTCTCTTGGTGAAAGTACCATTAACCATTTAAATGGTATCTTTGTTTACCCTTCACTGAAGCTAATCTCTCTGCTACTTTTTTGGCTTTACTTTATGCATTATTTGTTGTCCTCAATATTACAGCTTGTTCAGCGTTGTTTTTATTTATTATACTTATATTCTTGGCTCTTTCTCTATCTTATAAATTTTGACCATCAATTGGAATTCATACAGCCTCATTGGCAAATTCGAATAATCTTCTTGTTTCAAACACTTGTTAAACGTTTTACCAATGAAACATTTAAAGTCACCTTATCTCATAGTATTTCTTGCTTCATTTTCCAGGTGTACACTATATCCAGTAGCCAACAAATCAGTATTCTTTGATATCCCTTTCAGTGGTTGCTATAATTTATTCACTCAATGTGATTATTATGTAATCCATATTGTTTAACCCTTCCATATATTATTATGATTATTATGTGGATCTGTAATAATCTCATCTAATCTATCTACACTTTACCTTCTACACTTCTACTATTTACACATTACCATTTAATACTTATGTGAAACAGCGCCAAGTATTTTACTTCATATCCTTATCAAGTAAGATTTAGAACTTCAAGTAAATGTAGTTTGCATGTTTTATATTATGTGCATTGTACCCTAAATATAAACGTGTTTAACCTAAAGGGCTGGTTTATTGAAATAATCATCCATAAATTTTTCGTTCGGAGCACTCAGCGTGAGAATTGCACATGTGGCACAAGCGACGGAGTGGACTAGGGACGTCCACACTTTTTCGGTGAAACCCATTCTGAAGATTGTGCTGGGAAGATGGCCTCGTAGTACCATTGACTAGCACGCCTGATCGACGATGGGGTCATCCGGGTTCAAATATCCGCTAAACCAAATATTTTCTCATGGTGAATTTCATTCTTGGTTTAAAGTTATGCATAGAACTTTACTCTCACGCGCCTGACGTGAGTACCGAGACACTTTCTTCATGCAGTGCTTTGAATTTTACACCTATTTCGGATGATCACGACTTTTTTTTTACTACCGGTTAGAGTATTTACACATTTTAAAAATGAATATAAGTCTCGCATTTCAAATGGAATTTAGAGCATGATCTGTACAACCAAGTCCCTGGATCATAACATGAGTGAATTCTTTGTTCACTGAAAATCTTCAACATAACCCCCTAAAAATCAGGGATAACTTAGGAAAAGATCGGAATTCTATAGCCAAATCGCGAGATATTTTTACCGCCAAAGCCTTTCTTCAAGGTGACTTTAAACCTCATCGATAAAACCTCCTGATCTTTTCCTAAGAGCAAGGCTTTATTGTGTGAACGTTATAAGGATTTAGTTATCAATGAATGTTGAAAAGTCTCACAGAATGACTTACTTTCCTAACCTTGATGAACTAACTGGCTTGATATTGGGTATTAATTAACTTGTAAGAGTAAATTTTACTCCAATTATTTATTGCACCATTAAGCTGGATTAAAGAGAAAGTCAAAAATTATTCATGAATTTAAAATCGTATAAATTGGGCTTATGCACAGGATAAAAATGCATAAAATCGTTAATATGAAATTTTCGGTCCCGTGGGATTTTAAATTTAATATCCCAAGAGTCCGCACACTTTCTCCGCTCCCTTTCTCTTTTGTATGCAACAATTAGCATTAAATGAGACCCGGTATGTCAGACTCGGGAAAAAGGTTTTCATTAAGGCCTGACACGGCGTACAAAGCTTGCCATTTGACAGGCTTTTATAGATCGCATGAATAACATATTACGGTCGTCATATTTCGCTGCATAGGGAGAGTCTCGTCGGCTGAAAGTTAAAAATTTTTGTCGCCGCCGTGAATTTTGATGAAAATCCTTGAAACTTAATTCCATCGAAATCCTACCCCATTACTTTGGGATGTGAAAGGCTTCCAGAATATGGTTGCTTTGAGTGACAGACACGACGGCATGACTTTAATTTATTCACTTTGCAAATGGCCGTGAAAATGACGAGCTATTGCTCGATTAGCGAGCGGGAGTGAATGAAAACGAAATGGCTGGAGGCGAATGCACGCTTGAAAGGAGAAAGGTTAGTCGCGGGATTAAAGTAGCATGCTGTGTGCTTCCTATGGCCTCGAGTTACTTTGACGCGAGATGATCCAGTATCTACGCTCCGCGTGACAGGAGATCAGTGGTGTTTTAAATGGTTACCCAATTTCTGTGGAAACCTTGTTAAATGGACGTCCTTGCTTTGATCAGCAAACCGTGGCAAGAGTCTCTATCAATATTCAATTTGAAAATATGATGAACGTAATTTTTATTTTTGTAAACGTATCTTTATCCATTTGTAGGTGAGTTAGTACAGTGGTTACCATCGTTTACTCCTCCAACCGCGGGGACTCTAATACGTTCAGGCCTCTTATACGCTGGCATACTTACTTATCTTAATTTTGCAGGTTTCACTGGGGTAAAGTAATCGTCGGATAAATTAAGTGTTGCGGGTTCGAATCTCGCATGGGAGGATTATCTTCCATCCTGAGTTTTTGGTTTATGTACGCGTCCATCAATTTAATTGTAATAGAGGGCTTTGTAATCCAAAATTTGGTTGATGAATAAAGACGCCATTATTATTTGTATTTATCCATGAAGTGTTTGTTACTATATATTATAGACTCAGAAATTTACAATTTATCAAAACTTCTGCTTTTCGAGCGTGATAAAATTTATGCTAATTGAATCAGAATGTAATCAAAGCATTAGTTAATTTCTGATAAGATGCTGTATTTGGCTGCCAATGTTATTTAAGGGAAGTTGTTCATGTTTTTAATTTATCATAAAAATTTGCTTCGTTAAAAAGTGAAGAGAGTAACTGGAAAGCTCTTGGTATTTATATCCGTAAATTTTCCGTATCCGTAATTTCTGACCGCAATGTGTGATTGATAAGACCATTTTCAGGGCCTGGTATTCCAAACTCTAACTATTTTGAACATGATTATATTAGATTCGATTATCATTTTATAGCAACCTCGCATAGCATAATGCTATAGCTAAAATTTTGTCACATTCTGGAATGCCTATAATTTTCTCAGAAGGGAGATAAGAGACTATTCCTGTCACTTTCCTTGAAAATGTCTTCCGGACATGTCTCCAACGTATCTCAATGCAACAAAGTCCCATGGGATTTGATAATATGACGTTTTCCCAGAAGGGAGATAAGAGATTATTCCACAAAATTTCGTGGGAATTGTCTTCCGGACATGTCTTCAATGTATCTATGGAAAATGTCTCATGGGAATTAATAATACCAGAGTTCTAAACAAAGCACGTCAACAAGAAAATTTTGAGGAAATGACCGTTTTTATCCGTTTTCCGACCATATACTATAGGATTACCTATTCGTAGAACACATCATAATTTATGCAGTTACGAATATTTTAGGATATTATTCTTGTTGTCAGATAGAGCCTAGTTATAATAGGCATTAATACTGTCGAGATGGTAGAAAAGTAGTATTTATAGCAATAATATCAGAGGGCGTTTAGAGCTAAGCCAAGGAAATTTGAAGCACTAATGTGTCAAGCATAAGAAAAACATGTGTTCTCCTTCAAAAAGTGAACAGAAAGATATGAAATTCAGCTAAATGCAACAAGTGTCACCTCACCTCACCACCATAATGTAGAAAGTGTATATGGGATGTTAGAAAGATAAACAATAAGAAAGGGCAAAATATACTGCAAAATTTCATACCTGTGACTTTGGTCCTTTAAGATAAATAGGTTCTAAAGGTATATTTTTCATAGTTAAAATTATTTATTTTAACGCATAATAAACATAATCAAAATTAACCAAAATTCAGGAAAAACGAGGTGGTTAAACGAAAAATGTAGGAATTACAGACTTCAGAATTGTGGCTACCCGTAAAATCACTGGTTTGGTCCTTTAAGCGTTATAGTCATGCAGGGATTCACGAAAAATTCCAAGGAAAATCGTACTTCATCTTTAATTTTCTCAAAATCTCAAAATGTCCTTCTATTTATTATTGCTCTATTTGAAAAATGAAATGAGTTTTTGCGAAACTTTTTTGTTTACTCTATGGGCTGCCTGTAATCTCTTTTTCAAGGCTAAAGCAAGAAGACATTTGAAGGTAAATTTAAGCGGAAAATCACCTATACTTCACTCAAATCACCTTTTTTTTCCAGAGAGGTATCGTGGAAAATTAAGCATGATTAGATGCATACATTAAATGATAGACAATGATGACGTTTAATTTTATTCACACAAAATCTACTAAAAGTGTTCCAAATGACTTTAAATCATCACCGGTACCTCTGAGTTTGCGAAATTAAAATTAAGCTCACAGTACGATATGTTTGTGCATGATTTATCCCTTCCAACCCCGACCCAGCCCTAAAACTTGTCTCTCCCTTTTCTTCGGGTACTTACTTACGGCAACTCTATTTCATATTAATATACTGCGGCAATAAATTTCCGGCACGAAACGTAAGTGTGATGAAAGCACGTGGGAAAGCGTGTAAACCCTCGTGGATGGGATCGAAAACAGAAAGCGAAAGGCTACGTAAAAACACAGAGAAGGGGTTAAATTGGTGTGGAAGGACGGGGAAAAGGGGCACAAACGCATTCGCCTAACAAGGCCGGAGGTGTGTTTAAAAGGACTCCTGTCGGTGAGCCGTGTTCCGGGAGAATCGGAAGGGTCGCCGCGGCAGGACAAAAGGGCGGCAGATACATCACAAGCCGCGGGCACCAGGGATCATGAGTGGCTGGGCGGGGCGGGGTCATCGAGTGTCGTGTCGTGCTCGGGAATAAAGTAGCGCATTGATTTGCGATACGGTGCACGGCGAGAGGCAGGAAGGAAGAGGAGAGGGAAGGGGGAAAGCGAGACGGAATTTACCGGCGTAGCGCTTTTGTGAATTTCCCGGACGGGATATGTGACGGTGAAGTCCCCTGTCGGAGCATTGTTTCGGAGTTAGGTTGAGGTGTACGTTAGTTGAACGAATTTATTTACACGTGTTGCTATTAAACGAGTCTAGTGACTTTACAGGGTGGAGAAAAAAATGTCAGGATATTTTCATGCTGAATGGCTGTTGCCAGTGGGAACCAAAACTACTAATGATGCTTAAATCGAAAACGGATCATTTTTTAACCATTTACAGAAAATTTGCGCCCAGCGGTCTAATTGACCGCAAGTTTGCCCTGTTGCCGGGTACTGTGGACAACTCATGGCCTCGAATTGTTTGTCTGCCGGAGATCGCGGTGTATCGAAGGCAGCTCGCGTGTTCAGTAGTAGCGCGCCAGCCTGTCAATCGGTGGTCCTGGGTTATCGATTTTTTATTCTTACGTATTGTAATAAAATTATAATTGAAGTACTGATACTGAAGTACTGAGACTGAGAAGTGGATTCGAACCCAGGCCCCCAGAATAGAAGTTTAGATTGCTACCATTGAATTGGCAAGCTGTCTTGGGTACCTCGCGATCTCCGACAGGCAAACTATTCGAAGTTATGAGCAGTCCAGATCATCAAGCCACGGGGAAAACTCGCTATCAATCGAAGCGCTCGACGCTCATTTTTTGTGGTCAAAAAATCATGCCTTTTTTACCTTAACACCCTAAGTAATTATGGTCCCAACTGGAATCATCCATCCAGGGTTAAGATTTCGTGACACAATTTTTCCCCACACTGTATAATAAGTCTTGTAATAGTAATAATGTTGTAGTTGCAGACTATTTCCATCGAGTTTAAAATGCGTGATTGGAGCTCAGAGAATGAGGATAATTCTATACTTATTTTTATCAAAACAGCATGGGGGTAGAGTTTCACGGTGTGCAGCTGATTTTAAAACGTTCAGTTTCCAATTTTTACGATTTTGGATTTTTTTCAGACCTGTTGAAGTAGTTTGCGAATCGCGAATATTAATAATAAGACTAAAAAAAGTTTCACGCATTAGTAAAAACAACAAAGAACCACGCTTTCGATGCTCTAGGCCAACGAGTGGCTAGTGAACTGCTCGGCTATTGTGCGAAAGTTTAAAAAGCCGCAGAATTTTCGCTGAGAAAAACTCGAGTAGTAGGCGATGCGTCTTGGTTGATCGAAAATTGGAAAAAAACTGTTATATTTACTTTGAAAACTCTTGCAATCGAAAATAATAACAAATTTTTGGCCTTACCCATATTTTTATTGAGATTTCCCGAGTGGTTGGTCACCCTGTGAGGATAAAAGGGGGATAGGGAATGTATGCACTCTGCCTACCTTCGCTGTTGAGATCCCAGACCGGGATTCATGACGGTGTTTCGTGTGGGAAGCATTGTTAATGGGTTCGTGGGAAGGAGGTTGGGCTTGCACACAGGGGCAGTGGATCCCGGGATGGTGGTTTCAGAGGGAGGGAGTTTTTCGGGTGACCGGAGGGAAAACATTTTGGGGGAGAATTCAGCAGGGTGCTTAGTGGAGTGGATGGGGTGGCCTTGTGAGGCCGTCAACGGGACCTCGGGGCTCTTACGATGGAGGAGAGGGTTAGGTGTCAATGTGTGATTAGTGACGTAGGTTGGATGACCTGGCTTTGGATAGAATATAGTGTACGTTGATCATTCGGGTTTTCCTCCACGTTGTTCGTCATACGTTGGCAACAAATAAATTCGCCAAAGGATGGAGTTTGGCATGAAAAATTATTTGACCTAGCCGGGATTCGAACCCGGATCACCCGATAGTCGGTTGGTGTTAGCCAGTTACACCAACAAGCCATGATGAAAGAACACAAATAGTAATTTTCAAACTTTTTAATTCCAAAACTCAACAACCGACCATGGTTTTAAAGCATTTTGTCATTTTCAAGGCACATTTCCAAGGAATCTTCCATCATGGATATATCGAACTTCCGCCAAATCAAGCCAGAAACGATTTTATACCAACAAGCCATTTTCTCTGAGCAAACTTCGGGAAGAGTGGTGTGTGCTATGGACTTCAGGCAGTACTACGGCAAACAACGCGGCGAAAACCCAAAAGATGGAGAGATCAACAAATCAAGAACGCCACGGAAGATTACGAGACAGGATATAGGGTATTTCATCTGGTATTTATCTATACCAGAATAAATATGTACCCAAAATGTGAGTTCGAAATAAGAATGAATTGACTAATGCAGTCGAGATCCAAGCGCTTTTTTTATAGCTTACGTTATGCACTGTTTTCATTTTTGTTTCTCCATGACATATCTAGCTTAGCAATTGTGAGTAAATTACTGAATGAACCACCTTATGACAATGGCCAAGTTGCATGGATAAAACAGCTTAATATCAGTTTGAAACGGTACGTAGAAACTGTATTTCTCTTACTTTGAGGTATTTCTCTATGATATTTTGCGTCTATAGTTTTATTTTCACGGTAGGATTTTCGTTTCCTGAGCACTCTCCTAGTGTATGGTCTGACCACATCTCCTTGTGCTGTGTGCTTGAATTGTGTCCCGTAGGCAAGCGTGTTCCTGACTGAGACTGTGATGAGTTCTGCATACCTAATGTGGAATCGCCCCGTTCCGCACACCCTGGGAATGGCTGTTGTGTCAGGCGTGACTTCGTGGAGTGTGCTAATTGTCGGTAATGGAAAGCAAAGACTTGACGATTTCTCATGATAGGGTGGTTTCCTATTATTTTTTTATTGCTTTAATCGAAAGATTATTACTCCTGGAGTACATATTTCACGCTTTTAGATTTTTAAATGACAACATCTATTTTTCGCGATTAAATGAAAAGTGAAAAATTTCAAGCGCGCGAAAACGCGACGCTTAAGTATGAATGCCGGGAAATATCTCCGTACGTCGTATTTCTGGTTCCCCCTCCCGCCCGGTGAGGTGACCTTGAGGCGAGGCTTAGCGCTGATACGTCGCAGGATGTTAGCGGATAGCTGAGTACCTTACTGGATGGTAGCGCTTGGCTTAAAAAAGGTTTATTAATACCTTATCAAACGAAGAAAACTTTCCGAAATTAGCCAGTTTTAATAGGTGATTATTAAGACATGTTTCCCTGAGCTCTGTGCCTCATGCATGCATTGGTAACCTCAGACGATGTATAACTCCTATCCTCTCGTGTAGAAACTAGGTCCCTGTGACGTCATGCGGAGTGGAATCGCATGGGCGCCAATCTGGCCTTTTTCAAATGAGGATAACATTTGACCCTTGCCATTCGTCTAAACCGGTATTTCAAAAACCAAATAATTTGTGTATTATGAATACACTAATGGTGGGTAACGAATCGCAATCAATGCCTTTCGTTTTCTTTGATGAAGGAAACTACCCTATTTCATCATCATTGGTCAACAATCCTAAGATTGGTATATAGCGGCTCATCCTTTCATACTTACATCTTTATTCTCTTTCATATCCTTCTTTACCGGTTCCACATATATTTTTTGAGTTCTTCCTTTTCTGTTATTACCATCAACTTGTTCCTCGATGTTTTTCTTTATCAGGCAATAATGTCGCATAATGTATTTATGCGGCAATTTTCTCGACGTTAAAAGTCATCATCAGGTACGAAACACTACGTTAAACAAACTTGTGCGTTTTTCCAATCGTATTCTATGACTGATGAAACTTTTGCGTGCAAATAGAAAACTATGCAGGTATAAAAATTATTTTGATTCAATTTTTTTGTACTTTAAATATGGTTAGATAGGTATTGTATTATGTTGAAATTTATTCTCGAAACATTTTTAGTAAAATAATTGTTGATGATTGAAAATCATTCTGAAAATGCCTCCTCGTAATTTCGCCTTTACCACTCCCAATGGTAATGATTATCGTTCGAATCATGAGAGATTGACTTTTGATGAAATTTTCCACGCCGAATTTTTTTGAGCTATAAATATTGAAGTATGTATCGTCGGAGGAAGGAAATGGGGGAAGCTGGAGTGGTTGAAAGCGGAGTTGTGTATGTATACGTAGTGATGGAGTAGGCTGCGGTGACGCATGGAAGGGGGCGATCGAGATAGGTGGCCGTTGTTGGTAGTGAGCGAACGGAGAGAATTAGCGCCCAAAGGACCCTCTGTCCTTTTTCCTTTATTTTTGGACACGGTGGCAGTAAGGGAGCGTGGGGTCGATTTGTTCGCCTATACAGACAGCGTCCAAATTAAATCCATCTCGTTCCGTAGCCTACCAATTAAAGGCGGGTCTCTTGCTTTTCCAGGTGCGGCGTCGAAATGCGTCAAAGGGGAAAGGATCCCGGAAAATTCCGCCTTTCCCTCCCTCTGCCTTTAATTGATGAATGAAAGCCGTCCCTAAACCCTCTTTAAACAGTTGTGCTTTCCAAGTCTGCGGAGAAATCTTATTTTTTGCGGGGATTTATCGCGCATTCTTGCTCTGATATATGGCTATTTCAATTTTGACGAGTACATCATAATATTCATTGTGATGACAATGAATCATTTTTTTCAAACATTATTTAAGACAAATATCTATGAGTATATAATTCATTTCGGACTTGTGCATTAATATTTTCATAATTTTATTACATTTTTATAACAAACATTTTTACATTATATATGCAAGTACACATTATTGATTTATCACTTATTTGCCCATTATATACAGTGGAACTTGGTTATAACGTCATCAAAGGGACCAGAAGATTTTTAACGTTATATCCGAGTGACGTTATAAAAAAAGCAGCCTTAAATCTGAGTTAAATGACAAAGTAAAAACGCAAATTTTCTGCTATATACAACACTTCACGACACACTTCAGCGATTTTTCTTCCACTTTCCACCGCTCTGATCACCCGCACTTTTTCCTTGATAGGAAGCACCTTCCGTTTGCTACCACAACTTGACAAGCACAAACAAAACACAACTAACGACGAAAAAAACAACTGTCAACATACGCGATGCTCACACGGAGGTAGTTAGTGATGTGACTGATGATCTACCGTAACTAACGAAACAAACAATACAATACAGTGTGCCCGTGTCAGTGACCTTGTAGAATGTAGGGGTGGGAAGGGATAAGACCCAGGTATGCGGGACAGCCCCCTCCAGACACCAATTAAACAAAAGAGTTGCATCCTGTCACCAGCTCAATGGGCAGCTTGTGACCTGTTTTTGCTTTTGATGTTTCTACACATGGTTTCTATGAACTTTGGGACATAATACAATCACACTACCACTTTTGCAACCTAAGAATCGCAAAATTTTTGACGCTATACCCGAGTGTCACAATATTTGTTGACGATATAAACGGGTTTTCGTAAAACATAAAATTTTCAATTTTGGCTGGTCTGTATAAAACGTGACGTTAAACCCGAGTTGACGTTACAGCCGATGCCGTTATAACCAAGTTCCACTGTATATGTGTGAACATCACTTATTTATGCATAAATGCAGAGCTGATGAATTAATTCTAGCTTAAAAATTCCACTACACTTTTTTGAATCAGAAATACCAAGAAGTAAAGCTGTCTTGAATTAAAGAAAAAATTGTGAAAGTTATGATCCTTCTTTCTTCAGCTAGAATGAATTCTCTCCAGGTTTCTGATGGTGAATATCATAAATCTTCATTACAGTTTAGTAGCGGTGGGTAATTTTTATTAATGATCAGATTCACGTCCGCATTGTATCAAGTAAAATGTTTCTTGAGATCTGGTGTAGCGTAGGGAACACATCCAACCGTGACGGCATAAATTAACAAGGGGGGTAATCATTCTCTTTCTCACGTGCAATATCTCCCGAGTGCCAAAATAATATGTTATTTTTTCAATTGCAATTATTAACACATTCAGCGTGGAGCACGTCAATTGACAAGGTCACGTCCACGCCGAGGTACGGAGCACGTCAAATGACGTGCTCTTCCGGTCGGACGGGGGGGGGGGGGGGGGTTGGGGGGGGGGTTGGGGGGGGGGGGGCTTTCTCCGTCTCCGTACGTGACTAATATCCTCTTCCGAGTATTTTCATCGTGTGCATGGCCTTCAGCAAGCTTTTTTCTTCTACCCGTGCGCGCAGTTTGTAAATAGCAGTATTTAAACGGAAGTTATGGCGCGAAAATCCCTCTCTATTTTTCTTTCATATTTTATCGGCCGATTCTGCCTACGTTCATGAAAATCGGGCCCACATAGAATGTGTTAATGGGTCCGTGGAGTTTTTCATGACTGTGGGCTGAAATTTGGATTTATAAAAGTCAATTATGCAAATGCAAACTTTTCAATTTTAACATAATATTTATAAGGGGAAATAATGATTCAACGCATACAAGCACCCACTTCCGGCAAAAACCTCACAGTAGCCAGATTTTTCAAAATATTATCTGCTATTATCAATATTTGCCGCATGAAGTTACTCCGGGGACTTCACGTGACCTACTGGATGTCGACCACTGTTTTAATGCAACAGAAGTTAGGCTAGGAGTTTGGATTTCATACAAGGTATACTTCATATGCATCATTTTAGTTACCATATGGAATTTCGATTAAATTTATGCTCAGTGTTTCTGGTTACTTTATTTTATTGCCAATGAAATCTCTCTCCATTGCACTTTTGTAATCCAATTTCACTTTTCTCTGTATTTTTTAAGACTTTGCATTAAAATTCAGGAGGATCATCCCTGAGCGGAAAGTGGTTAACTCAGTGGCCTCAATTCTCATTCTCACCTACAGAATTTCCTTTTTTGCCTTAACTGCCTCCAATGTAATTTTTCTTGTGCTGACATCCCCTTCTTCATTTTTTGCTGAGAGGGAAGAATTAATTCGCTGAAATAACAAGTATATTCATGAGGAAACCCTTTTCATTACGCATAACTTACGCACCATGACGTTCATAAATTTTGAGTCCTACGAAATATTGAATACACGGCACCCACACCTCCAGAAGCTGTTGAGTTGGCGTCAGAGATATGTAACGGGCAATTATTCCTTTTTTTTTTTTTAATATTATGGATTTACAGGAACTCTTATGGCTTTTACAGACCAAATTAGTGCTTGCATGCACAAAACTCCATCTGTTTTATTCGTTAAAATTTTATTATTGGTCGTATTGTACATGAAGTGGTTGTTGAAGAAATGTGATAGGGATTTATTTCAATTGTCAAATGAATATCCCACCTGCCCCCTAACGAATTTATCTCGATTCTTATTTTGTAATGATTGTCCCATGACAAGTATGTTTTAAAGAAAATTGTGCATTTAAATATTTAACATCGTACTTTTCTCATTTTTCACAGTTTTTTAAGGATTTCAAAAATTAAATTTATGATTAATGCCTTGGTGCATGTAGAGGGATGTATGTAGACTGATTTATGTGTAATATTTGATTTGAGTTGAATATCACGAAATTTTATCTAAAAAAGAAAGAATATGCTTAGCTTTATAATGATGTACAATTTCTACTTTTTATAGAAATCCACACGAAAGTGTGCTGAAATGGAAGAAAATCTGGCCGCAGCACCTTATGTTAGTTCAAATTTGGCATGATCTCTTCATATTAGTTGCCTAACATGATTTTTCATAGAGTGAGTATAAATTAGTGTATTACGGTTTGACAACAGCTATACGTTGAGAAAAGTAGGATAGTTTTGTTCCTTCTAAAACAAGGTCAATGAAAGCAGTAAAAACCGCCAAATAATCGCAAAACAACGCGTAATAACCTCGTCAAAAAATCATGCAGTCTTCCCCGTCAAGGCTGTCTGCTTCGTCGTTCAACCTTGGGTGTCTGGAGGCCCCCTCCCCCCTCTCAAAACAGAGTCAACAAACTTCTCATCATGAACATATTCAGTATTTACTTCATCATCAATAGTATTTAAAAGTACTATCTCAATTGCCTAGAGAACCCGGAAGGGTTAAGAGAGCGAAAATTTCCAATCGACTTAAAACTGGAAAATGTCCCCGTGCGAAGACTACTTTCACATGCTTCACCCTCCCAAAAACATGATTTTGCGAATAAGTATGCCGGATTTCCTCACGCAAAAGACTGGCTTCGTCAAACAATTACTTCCTCGTTCGTTTAAAACATGATTTCATGAAGAAGGAAGAGAGATGGGACCGGTACACTTTCACACGTCTTTTATACGTACTGCAATAATGAAAAATTTGTATAAATACCCAATGCCATCGCTTCAGAAATCACTGGAACAGCCAACAGCAGACGATAAGGTAAGTGAACATGCTTATACTACTATCGATATAGCATTAGCGCATCAATTTCACATATCCCTGTACCAATGAAAGATATGTAACTATAGATATGATTAGCCAAAAAAATGGTCAATATCAAGTAAATCACTTAAAATGAAATTCATTCTATTATCAATAGTAATCACATATTCTAATACTCACTTGCGATCAAAACTTTTTTTGGATAAATATTCCTCTTTACGTTCTGTAATGACGTTAGCAAAAAATCTCAAGCATATAATCCCCCAATAGTTGCACCTTACCACTGCAGATGGAGTCCACCAACAGAGTTAGTTGCTAACCGATCTGTACTCACACACCATCTAGCGACAGACATGTGAACATCTGGAAATTCACCTCTTCGTCTCATCCCGCCCATTTGCATGCCCCGCCCATTTTTTAGCGGCCATTTGTAAAATTCAGATTCAAAATGGAAGCCCAGGCAGACAATTTATACTACTGTGATGAATAACTTCGTAGTCTGTGTGCGAAGTATATTTGAAATAACAAATGAAGTTAATAAAAATATCTTAAAATAATAGGTAGTTAAAAAAAACATCTTTAACTCTTATTTCTGCTACTCCATACATAACGCTAATCCTCCGCCCATTGACACGCCCCCCCCCCCCCCCCCCATCCTAGCAGCCATTTGTAAAATTTAAATTCAAAATGAAAGCGGGCTACGGCAATAAACATCCTCACAGTCTGTAGTAGTATTAATTTAAAAAGTATTTAATATAATAGTTATTAAAAAAAAGCAAAGAATGAATACGCAAAACCATTGTCATTACGCAGGGTATCACATTGTATATGATAATAACTTACAATATTAATTTAATATGCTTTCAGTTCAATGTATGTGAAAGGGAGAATTACAATGACGCCGGTGCTTGGAAGAAGAAAAAAGATACGTAGGAGACTGAAACACATTGGTCCGTATAAAATGTACAAATTTGGACCAATGGTTATTCTTTTGATGGCAGCAGCCCCGGCTGACGTAGCCGCGACACGGTATGTTAGGTTTTTGTCAGCTGTGGGCAGTAAATTCAAATTTATAACATACCATGAAATTACAAAGGAGCTGCCATCAAAAGAATATGTAGAAATTACATCTAATAATGATGCAGCACCGGCCGCATAACCAACTTATCCCATTGGTGAGTAGAATTAAAAGGTGTTAAAAGAAACCACACACGAACTCTTTAAACAATTTTTAATAAATTATTCTTATCTTTTATTACAAATAGTTTTTCTCCACTACTATTGAATGATGTAACTTCAGCTGCAGTTAGATTTAAAATTCCAGGCAATATCAGTTTTCTTACATCATTTCTTATGGTGATCAATCCCACTAACTTTTCACCATATTTTGTACTTAATTTCTCAACCTTCGTTACTAAATATTTAACATTTTCCTCCATCTCCTCTCTCTTCAGAAATTCGTTTCGGCGTTGAGCCTCTATCAATTTCTGTCGGATCTGTAAGAAAAAGAAAAAAAACATTAGAAACACAAGTAAAAACTTATATAAGAATATAAATTCGAAAAATACTAACCGAAGAGATAGAATTAGTTGATGTTGACGGAGAGGTTAGATATCTAAAAGGAAATAATTTGTGTTTGATTAAAAAAAACAAATAGACAATTTAAAGCAGAAGTATCAAAACTTGCTCATTTCTTCCATAGTTACAGTAAAGTCTTTACTAGAATTTTTAAATGCAACTTCTATAGCTATCTTATCAAATATTATTTGACAGATCTGATCATCAGGAGCAATGGAAAAAATTCCATATCATTATGATTGAAAAAACTCTACCTTTGATAGAGATTTGAACGAGAGAAGGACCAGCCAAATCACTCCCTCCGCAGGAAGCGTGAGGAATGTTGGTGAGTGGATTTAATTTTTCCAATATGGACGAATATTCTAAAGTAAGAGAAAAAGAAGGATTCTTCCCTTCAATGCAATCTAGATTCATCAAAATAAACTAAAAATATATAAATACCTCTTTAAGCTGGACGCAACATTTTCACCGTTGGAGGAGTCGGCATGCATATCGATGGTAGCGTCTGAGCTGGCAGCAGTAACGTTGGCAGAGATGGACATGGTGGAGAGATGAAAACCGACAACCTTGCAGAGACGGACCAGAGACTAGGAGAAGAAGACGGCAGAGCTGATGAGTGCAATTAGCAGATATATGCAGTGAAGAGGTCTGGGAACCCAATCGTTGAGCGTGCTGGCAAGGTTTGCAGTGAATAACAGCAGTTGTTGGAGCGATGTGATGCTTGGAGTTCAGTAGAGATGAGAGTGTGAATTATCCAACAGACAGAGTAGGTATTTATACCCAGTGAAAGTGTCGTCAGTGAAAAGAGAGTGGGGGACTTATGAACTTAAGACGAAGACTCAGATGACATAAAGTATGCGTCGCTTGAAAAACTCGAATTAAGAAGTCTCCGTTTCCGCGCTATTTTATACCATTTTAAGCTACTTGTATATTTTTTTTGTGTGAATTAAAAGCAAACGTGATTGAAGATAATGTTTGTCCACGTAAATTATTAGATGACGAATCAGAAGATGAATAATCTGATGAATCTTCGGAGGATTTGTACCTATGCTCGCCAAAATAACGAGCACAATCATTTTTATGCATAAAAGTAAATAATGGACATCGTATGCAATTCCCACACCAATTCACCTCATTTCGTACAATATTCATCACATAATTCACCGACAGTATTGAATGATGAGTTAAGGTGTACACTCGTAGTGGTTTATACGGATATATTGATATAGCACAATTTCTACAATACCTTGTCCTTTTTAAACCATGACAGAATTCGTAACTAATAATAATAACATGTATAAAATAACCTATATTATTTTCTATGTCTAATAAAAACTCGATAGGTCTCTCCAAAAGGTGCTGATAAGCATACTTCGATAAACGGGATGAGAAATTAAAATCAAAATTTAAAAGTTCCAATTCATAGGAAGCAGTCAAATCTTCTGATATTCTATTTAACCCCAATTTCCATAAACAAAATCTATGACACTCTATGTAAAATACCAGGTCCGTTTGCACTGATCGTGGTAAAGTTAATTTATAAATGTCAGTTTTCTTATCTACACAAGCGGATATTATGGATAAGCAAAGTTGGTAAAGAGAAGGGAAACCAATTTTTAAATAGCAATCACGCCTGGGAATACCTGATGAGGAAGTATTCAATTCCACAAACTGAGAACGATTCAAATAAACTGTCATTCTTGTGGAAGCCAAGTGTGATGCTTAAAGATTTTGCGCGCTATTTATATACCCATTTCATGGTGAAATAAAAGTGAACATTTCCTCAATAACCCCCCCACACTCTTGCGATATAGAAAGGAGAGAAATCAGAATTTGATCTCAATTTTTTAGCGAGGGAGGAGGCACCACAAGTGTGAAGGACAAATGAAAGGTTGTACTTGTTCGAACATGCAACCAGGTCACTGAGCTGTAATTTAGCAATGCTAAAGGAAAAGGCGAGTGAAAGGCTTTACCAGCAGGAATCATAACGTACATCTGAAGCCGGTTTTCTCGATCCGAAGCAATACCATAGTGGAGGGTGGGGAGGGGCCGGGGGATCCATTTGTATAAATATTGGCAGCGCAAAGAGCAAAATTATCAGTTCCCGTCCAACTCTTACGACTTGAACATCCCTTGGCAGCGAATCAACTTGTGAATTCCACCAATTCTCTCCACACACCTTTGCTTAATCGTTGGCTTATTTGAATCTTCGATATTTGTCTGCAAGCGCTCAATCCGTAAGTACAGTGTTTTCATACTTATATCACGTCTGCATGTATCCTCAAGTTTAATAATTCTATGGTGTTTGATGGAATTATTTATATTTTTCCAGATATTTACCCCTCCATTTACACGTAAATTATGTCTTCCATTCAACAAATACTAGCTTATTACACGTCTGGTGCTTACCCCACATTAGATGAATTAGAACAGGCCATTAATAATATTCACAAGCGTGTTGTATTTAACAATGAGGACATAGAGGACATTATTACTTTTTCCAACATGAAAGACAAATTAGATGCTTTAAAAGGTAGACGATTCTGTAATTACTGCGAAATCTATTATAACATTGATGAAGCTTTACCTCACGAAAATACGAACCAGCACAGGAATTATATCACAGTTCAACTTGGTAGAGGTTTTAATGAAATAGAATCAGCAATTAGGTCCAGAGTGAGAACCTATTGGATAACTCCTGAGAATGATGATATCAGTGACGTGGTTTCTTATTTGGACGCAATTAAGTTCCAAACAATTGAAAAATTATCTGACGTGGTAGGTCAAAATAACTCCATTAAATTTAACCTAGTTTTAATTTGCAAATTTAAGAAGGGTGAAGGAGAGGAAATGGAAGCTTCTTTTAAAACTAACAATCAACGTATATTCTTAACTGATAACATTGGAGAAGTTGTTGACGAAACATTTTCAAAATTACTCAAGGAAAAATCTGAGTTTCACGCCAAGGGGTCTGGATGGTCATTACTTCATGTGATAGGAATGGAATTGCGTATAAACAAGTATAAACCATTAAAAGGTTCAAGTTTCATTCCACTTCCCGCAAAGATAAGTAGAAAAAAGGCTGTAATTAACGTTAAAAACAATGATGAATTCTGTTTCAAACATGCCATTTGGGCTAAAAATGTCACTATTAATCCTCAACGCATTAGCTGGTACAACTCTTCCGAGTTTCAAAATGCTTACGATTGGGACTGTATTTCATACCCTGCTCAGCTAAAAGACATTCCAACGTTTGAACGAGTGAATAAAATTTCAATAAACGTTTTCGGATTGGATGATAAAAATAACGTTTACCCTTTGAAAATAGTTAACAACGAGCTTAACGATCACCGTGATATCCTTTATATCGCCAACGAAACAACTGCACATTATTGTTGGATCAAAAATTTCAATAAATTGCTCAAATCTCAAATTACCAAACATCGCAACAGAATATTCATTTGCAAACGATGCTTCACACATTACCATGATGAAGCAAAACTTGAGGCTCACAAAGAGTTGTGTAGGGGGACTGGTGAACCCACAAAAATTGTTATGCCTAGCGAAGAAGATAAAATTATTGAATTTACCCATATTAACAATTTATTTAGAGTGCCGTATGTAATTTACGCAGATTTCGAATGCCTCCTTGAGAATATTTCAACTTGCGAACCAAATTCACAAGCTCCTTTCACACACAAGATTCAAAAACACACTCCATTTAGTTTTTGTTACATAATGATTACACCTGATGGATGCATGGAACCGAAATTATATAGAGGGCAAGACGCGACACGAGTTTTCATCGAATGCATGAGAGAGGAAGCGCAAAAAGTATTTTCACTTTACAAAAATACAATTCCAATGGTACACCTGACTGCTGAAGAGGAAACGGAGTTTGCAAATGCTATTGTTTGCCACATTTGTGAGAAAGAGTTGGGTAATGAGAGAGTAAGGGACCATGACCACTTGACGGGCATGTATCGTGGTCCAGCACACTCTGATTGTAATACGAAATATAGAATGCCAAAATTCCTGCCCATCTTCTTGCATAATCTCTCATCCTATGATGGACATTTTATTGTTCGTGAATTAAATTACGACGAGAGGCGAATATTTGTTTTACCAAATTCAGAAGAAAAGTATATTTCTTTCGGCAAATCAATCGAAGAAAATTTTAGCATGAGATTTCTTGACACCTACCGCTTTATGGCTGCACCTCTGGCCTCACTGGTGGCACATTTGAAAGACTTTAAATTTACACAAAAAATATTTGGTGAAAAAACACATTTGGTCACACGAAAGGGAGTGTATCCCTATGATTACACCGATTCGATGAATAAACTCGATGAAACTGTGCTCCCGGGAAAGGAAAAATTTTACAATCATCTAACAGATGATGGAATTTCCGACACTGATTATGCGCATGCATGCAATGTTTGGGAAGCTTTCAACTGCAACACTTTGGGCGATTACAGCGATGTTTATCTAAAAAGTGACGTCACTCTTCTCGCTGATGTTTTTGAGAACTTTCGTGATATGTGTTTTAGCGCGTACAAACTCGATCCTGCATGGTACTATACCGCTCCAGGATTGACTTTTGACGCAATGCTAAAACAGACACGTATTAAGCTTGAGCTTTTAACAGACTATGATATGTTACTGATGATAGAGAAAGGTATTCGAGGAGGAATATCTCAATGCTGCAAGCGATATTGTGAAGGTAACAATAAATACATGGAGGTACATGATGCTAAAAAAGAGACTAACTACTTGACCTATTTGGATGCAAATAATTTGTATGGCTGGGCCCTATCAAGACCACTGCCATGTTCAAATTTCAAATGGCTTTCACCTGATGAAATTCAAAACCTAGACGTAAAAAATATTTCAGATTTTAGTGAAACGGGATATATTCTTGAGGTTGACCTCGACTATCCGCGAAACCTTCACGATACGCATTCAGATTTTCCACTTTGCTCAGAAAATAAAGTCCCACCTAACGGTAAACATGTCAAGTTGCTAACTACACTCGAAAATAAAACAAAATATGTAATACATTACGTAAATTTGAAGCAGGCTCTTTCCCTAGGTCTTGTTCTGCAAAAGGTGCACAGAGTCATCAAGTTTAATCAATCCCCATGGATAAAGCCATACATTGACCTTAATACTAACCGTAGAAAATTAGCAACAAATGAATTTGAAAAGGATTTCTGGAAGTTCTTGAGTAACTCCTTATTCGGACGCTGTCTATTGAACGTACGCAAACACATTAATATGGAATTAGTATCTAGCGAAAAAAGATTGCAGAAATTAATCAATAAAACTCAATTTTTGGATAGGACAATTTTTCATGAGTCACTCGTCGGAGTTCATTTAAGAAAAACCAGCATCAAAATGAAAATTCCCATTTACATTGGTTTTTGTGTTCTAGACCTTAGCAAAACGTTAATGTATGATTTTCACTATCGAACAATGCTACCCAAATACAACAACAAAATTTCCCTTGCTTACAGCGACACAGATAGTTTTATCTATGACATAAAAACTGTCGATTTTTACAGTGATATGCTGGAAAACCTTGATGTATTTGACACGTCAAATTACTCAAAAGATCATCCTTGCTATTCTGACGAAAACAAGAAAGTGTTAGGAAAATTTAAAGATGAATGCGATGGACGAATCATGACTCATTTCGTTGGATTGCGAAGTAAGCTGTACTCTTATAAGGTTCACGGGTGTAAAGACAAAAAGAAAGCTAAGGGAATTTCAAAAAATGTTGTTGCCAAAAGCATCAATTTTGATGATTATATACATTGTCTCGAGGAAAATTCTACAGAATTTCGTAAAATGAGAGTAATTCGTAGTAAATTGCATCGAATTTATACAATGGGGATAAACAAAGTCACTCTCACTGCTAGCGATGATAAAAGATACATCTGTGAGGATGGGGTCAATACTCTTGCTTGGGGGCATTATAGAATTCCTCAAAAACGTACACATGATGAGGCGTTTGGTAACACTTGAAATTGATAGAACTAGTTTAAATATGATTAAACATTTTTTTGTGTTACTTATAACATCATCATGTGTAATTTTTTTTTTTACTTTTTATTTTCAGTATTAACACACATGCACACAATGAATAGCAATAATCCAAAAACCTTGTATCATCTCTGCATCGAATATATTTGTAATAATATATTCGATGTAGCATATAAAAGGATAATGGAGAGTGACGAACCTATCATGCGTCATCGCATTAAACCGAATGTTCAATGTCAAATTGAAACGGTAATGTGCGATGACGCATATCAGAGTTTACCAAACGAGGTATATTTCGATTTAGAGGACGTCACCTTAAGAAATTTTCGCTATTAATCAATATTTTGACTTTATTTTTTCCTCGTAAAAGTTTTATAAATGATAAAAAAGTAATAAAAAATTTCCAGTGTTAATCATGACGTTAACATGGAAACATCCTTTCACATGCATTTGTGCAGGTCCGTCAGGATGTGGGAAGACCACATTCGTAACAAGGTTTTTAGAGAACTTGAACTATATGTTAGATAGTCCCATACGTAAGATAATTTGGTGCTGTGCTCCAGGAAGTGAGCCTAAAATACGATTACCTGTTCACTTTTTCTCCGAAATACCACCTTTTGAAGAATTTGGTGGCAATCCAACATTATACATAATCGATGACTTGATGAGCGAGGGAGCCTACAGCAAAGATGTGTGTAAATTATTCACCAGAGGTAGTCATCACTTTAACATTTCAGTGTTTTTGATCACGCAGAATATTTTCTATCAGAGCCCACAATCGAGAAATATATCTTTGAATTCAAAGTATATTGTCGCGTTCAAAAACCCCAGAGATAAGTTACAATTTGGCCATTTAGCTAGGCAGGTCTATCCGGAAAAATCGGGGGAATTGGAGAGGGTATATAAGCAGGTTACGCAAGAACCATTCGGTTATTTGGTTCTAGATCTAGGTCAGGACACTGACGAGAGATTCCGCTTTAGAACCAAAATTTTTCCCCAAGACGGTGCCACCGTCATTTACATGCCCCAACGCGATGAAAAGATTGAAGAACAATAAACACTTGCTCCACGTCCTAAAGTCTGCAAAGCCTAAATTACGCACTGCCATATTGAATAGCTCGGACGAGGAGTTGATTAAAACAATTTGCGATTGTTGCCTCAATACTCTAAACGGAAATCATAAGATTGATAAGCGATTGAAACGAACATTATCCAAGCATCGTAACACACTGAGAAAGTTGGTTGAACGGGGGACGAGTGTAAAAAGAAAACGAGCTCTTCTCGTACAAAAAGGAGGCTTTTTACCATTACTACTGGGTTCAATTTTAAGCGGTGTGATCGGTAGCCTGCTGGGAAAATGAGTTTGCAGAAAATGCTCGTAGTGAGTCCCGAAGTCTTTGATCGAAGTCGTGCAAAGGCTAGGCTGAGTAAATTGGATAAGGAAATGAAACTTGTGTTAGCGAGTAAAAGGCTCAAGGATATTGACAAGTGGCATTTGTATAAAAGGATACTCGATAAATATCTCGACTCAGTGTCAGACTTTAAATCTCCCGTACACGTTCCAATAGTGAAACGCACACCACCAACACAACTAGTTGAGGGTAGCGATGCAATGAGAAGGCGGTTAGACGAAATTAAGAGGACAAATTCAGAGTTGGATTCGACATGGGCACGAATAAAGGAACAAATCGAAAGCGATTCTCCACCGAGAAAAATGAAGCGGATAATAGCAACTCCAAGGGAGCCAAGCACACCTCCAAGGGTGCAAAGAATATCTCCAAAGGAGCGATGGACATCTCCGAGATCAATTCCAAGGCGAAGCAAGCGAAAAAGGGTACCAAAAATGTTCGGGGAAGAGTGGGACACGACGTAATAGCTAGCGTGTACAACAATCCCGCACATCCTGCTGGTTTTTCCACAGAACGCAAATTAAATAAAGCGACTGGGATCCCTATAAAAACAATTCGCGAGTGGTTGGAATCTCAAGAGGCGTACACGCGTCACAAGCCGGCGAGAAAAAAGTTTGTTAGAAACCGTTACGAAGTAAACTACATTGATGAGTGTTGGCAATGTGATTTAAATGATTTGAGAAGTTTGAAAAAATACAACAATGGGTTCTGTTATATTTTAACCGTAATAGACATATTTTCCCGCTATGCGTGGGCAAGTCCTCTCAAGTCAAAAAGACCAGAGGAAATTATAGAAGCATTTAAGGTCATATTTCGCGAACGCAAACCATTGAAAATTCAGAGCGATAAGGGAGGGGAATTTGTTAATAGCAAGTTTAAAAGTTTTCTCTCGAATCAAGGCGTAAAGTTTTATACTACTAGTAATCCCGAAATTAAGGCTAGCCTCGTGGAACGCTTTAATAGAACTCTCAAGACAAAAATGTATAAATATTTTACAAAATACGCAACTTATAAATATATCGATGTACTTCAGAAACTCATTAGCTCATATAATCTAAGCAACCATTCACGTATCGGGGTAGCTCCATCTCAAGTGAATGCAAAAAATGCATTTATGATTGTCAGTCGGAGAAAAAGCTTAAGAAAGGTGAATGTAAAATTCAATAAGGGTGATTACGTGAGAATCAGCAAAGAGAGGCTTCCGTTCACCAAAGGATACACACCAAATTATACTAAGGAGATATTTCAAGTTTCAAACATTGATCGAGCAAAACCAATACCAGCGTATGAATTGAAAGATTTGAACGGGGAGGATATAAAAGGAGGTTTCTATGCAGAGGAATTAGTAAAAGTCAACGTGTCTCCCGACACAGAGTACAGGATTGAGAAAATTTTGAGACGTCGGGGGAGTGGTTCTAATTTAGAGTATTTTATCAAGTGGGACGGATACCCATCGTCTTTTAACTCGTGGATTCATGCTTCTTCCGTTCATAAGGTATGAATGAATTTTATCTCACACTGCCCAGCGACAGCTCGAGGGATTTTTTCCCGAGAAATACGATAGCTCATTATCGTACAAAGTTGAGTCATCGCATCGATTTAGACAATAACGAGTGGTATGTCGGTCTTGCTGAGATTTCCATTCCATCTATTGAGGTAAATAAAGCCCCCGAAGATACACCTGCTGAAATTTCTACTCCTTCTATTGAGGTAAAAAAAGCTCCCGAAGACACACCTACCGTTATCGATAACTTTACCCCAGCTTCTCGCGGAGCAGACGAATTGACTCCTAAGGATAATAGGACCCGGACTGAAGAGGGATTAGTTCGAGGGGATAAAGAAGTTATAAATGTGAAACTTCAAGATGATTCATACTTTACAATTCCCATTGGTACTTATGACAGCATTGCGGTGGCATTTGCAAGGCCATACATTGCCTCCAGCGCACGAAAACAAACTTACATTTCAAATGAAGTAATGCGCTATATTGATAGATTGAGTGTAAGGATTAATCAGGTTGGAGTTGATGAACGCATATTACCACGGTCTGTGCAAATTTCAGCGAGCGGAGTAAAATACTCATTGTCTCCAGGAACGTATGAATCGTTTACCAGCTTATTCAATAGAACTTTGTCAGGCTTTAGTGGAAAAGGCAAGGAAAATATAAAAAATGACCTATCGTTATTATCGGCTGTTCTTATTAGATTATCATTTAAAGATTCAACGTTGACAGATGATGAGCTAGCTGAAATCATTAATGGTGCCAGGGTAGAGATTAACACTAAAGATGGCATAGGAAACAGAGGAAAAAGAAGCATTGCAAATTCCTCAACAAATGTCTACGTTTACACAGATATAGTGAAACCTCAATTAGTCGGAGACACTGTGAGTCGTTGCATCCGCATCTTGAATTCAAAGATTGGGGAATATCAAACGTTCAATCCTATTTACTATTACCCCGTCGAGAAAAACAATATCGAGAGTGTGGAAATTCTATTGAGTGATAAACTCGGTGAAGCGATTTCTTTTCATAGTGGGGAGCAAAGCTCTATAGTGGTGTTACACTTTATAAAAAAGAATTGATTCACGTTAGTACATCATTTTACGACGAGATGGCACCGACGATGGATCGATATTACAGCTATTATTCCAAGCAGGTGGGGGGAGAGATTGGGCCTTTGTATAGAGCCTCTTTTAGGGTGCAAAAGGGGCGGGGTATCGGGAGTTTCCTCGCTGGTCTCTGGCGATTCGCGAAACCTTTGCTTTTTAGTGGTCTTAAGACTGTTGGTAAGGAAGCCGCGAGCGCTGGGGCAGCAGCTCTGGGAGACCTCGGAACGAGACCGGTAAAGGAGATTCTGCGCAGTAGAATGAACGAGGCGGGTCAGAACTTGAAACGAAAGGCTGAGGAAAAGATAAAAGGCATGTCTGGAGGTGGGTTGAGAATCGCGAAACGTCCAAGGCTTAATAAAATAAAACATAGCGGTGGACGTAAAAAGCGACAGTCATCGAGAAGGCGAGGAGGAAAGAAGGTCGCTGGAGGAGGAGGAAGAGACATCTTTTCACGATAATGGCTGAGCACATGCTGTCTTCGTTGGATTTATTCCAACCCAATCCTCCCGTCCAAAATAACATCTTAGCAAAAAGACTCGTATCCTATAAACCCATTTCTTCGCTAGATAATCGCTCTGTCATAGAATTCCTGATCAAAGACTCTGGGGATGCGTACAAGGATTTGAATAGCATATATCTAAGACTTAAAGTGAAAATTTGTAAAAAAGACGGGAATGATTACGCTAGCTCTGACACGAATCAGCCAGGAGTAGTTAACAATATTTTGCACTCTCTCTTCGAACAGTGTAACGTTTATTTCAATGGGACGTTGGTCACTCCGTCGGAGGATAATTACCATTATAGGAGCTACTTGGAAAATGCTTTGAATTATGGTACTGATGCGAGCAGAACACATTTGCGAAATGTTGGTTGGGAACTGGATACGGGGGATGACATCAATAAGACAGATGCCTCAAATGCAGGTTTTAGCAAGCGTAAGGAGTGGTTCAATAATAGTGCCGAGGTAGAGTTGTATGGTAAATTGCATGTTGACGTATTCAATCAATCCGAACTGATGCTGGATCGAGTGGATATCGGTATAAGACTATTGTTATCTAATCATGCTTTCTATCTTATGGGTGGAGATGGGCTATTGAAGATTTTAGACGCAACTTTATACGTTCAACATTTCGATATTAACCCATCCATTTTAGTTGCACACAATAAAATTTTAGCCAGTAATAATGCGAAATATCACTACAAGCGTACCGAGTTGAAAACATTTACTGTTCCTTCAGGTGGGCGAACTTTGAGCCTCGACAATGCGATCGTGGGTCGAATACCTAATACAATTATTTTTGCAATGGTGGATAATGAAGCTTACGCTGGAGGTTTGAATAAGAATCCATTTGCTCTCTCTCACTATTCGCTCGAGAATTTTTCCCTCTTTGTGAACGGTGTGCAAATTCCTTCCGAGGGATTACAATGCAATTTTTCAAGTAAAAAGTATTGGGCACGTGCGTATGATACGATATTCTCAGGCAGTGGTATTAAGCATTACAATAGAGGTAATCAAATCACTTACGACATGTTCGGACATGGTTATTTTATGCTAATTTTTGATTTAACACCTGATGATTCTGGAAACGAGAATTATATAAGTCTTGGAGATAGAGGAGTTGTGAGAATAGAAGCGAGGTTTGAGAATGAATTATCGAGAACGGTCACGTGTTTACTTTTCTCAGAGTATGATGCAACATTGGAAATTGATAAAAACAGAAACATTATCACAAACTTTTAGTCATGGATGGAATTCAAATTAACAGGTTACTAAGACCGCTCAATATATTCCGTGGAGTTTACGCATCCGATAGGTTACCGAAATCACCACGAAATGGAGTTTACATAATTAATTTAGACCCCTCTTATTTACCTGGCTCGCACTGGGTTGCAGTCTATTTACGCAATCATTTGGCCGAGTATTTTGATTCGTACGGCCTACCTCCTTTTATTCCGAACATATTAAAATTTTTAAAACCATTCTCCGTCACTCGCAATCACATTCAAATCCAAAGCTTTCGTTCGGATATTTGCGGTGAATATTGTTGTCTCTTTACCGCTAGTAAATCGTTAGGTCAAACACTACACAAATTCCTTAGACACTTTCATCACACCACCCCTCATCTCAACGACTGTCGAGTCCTGAAGCTGTTTCGACAGACCTTTAACCAGCTGAGGTGGACCAAATGTCATCCCAGGGCTCAGCGGTGCTGTTCCCGAATAAATACGATGAGCAGAAGGAGGGGGTGATTATTTGAGAAGAAGCAGTCGCAGAATGCAGATCGTAGTATCTATAACTTTCAGCCAAGGAGGAGTGACGGAGCTTGCAGCAGTCGATGTTGATTCAAACCGTCTATTTTGGGGCAGTTTCAAGAAACATGGAAAGCTCGTGGCTGGAGGAAAGAAGCTACGTTTCCCAGATCCTCTACAACGAGATGAGACTTCCTTTAACGAGGGATTCATATCTCACGTGGAACTTTCATCCACCTTGGAAGCTTTGACCGAGAATGCAATGGCACTCTATGCATACACCGAAGCAGAGTGTGAGTTCCTGACCGATCTCACGGGACGTACTTTCATCTCTCTCGAGAAAGAATTACACTGTCCTCCTCCCGAAAAATGCTCCTTTCCTGCCTATTCCTGCCTCAATCCTTGTCACAAGTTGCGCAATAGTACCTGCGCATTGAGAGATGCACATTCATTAGCGCAATGGTTTCAGTACAACCGTCTCAAGGCGGAAGTTGATCCATGCTCTGATGACTGTTCCCCCACCCCTCCTCCATCATCATCCTCCTCCTCTTAAGCAGTTACATTGCTTGTCATACATCAGTCGTCATGCAGACGTCGGAGACATCAGGACCTTCGCCGGTGAAGAGAAAGAGACCCGTTGAACAACCCATTTCTGCTTCATTCCACGACTTTAAGAATTTAGTGCTTCAAACTGTGTATTACTTGAACAGTGCAAAGACAAAGAGTGTGTGTATTGGATACGATCCCAGCAGTGACTTTGAATCGATCGTGCAATTTAATCAAGTTGGAAAGAAAAGTGTGATTGTTTCACAAAGCGAGTGGAAAAGTATCTTGAACTGTGAAAAGGATGTTGCTTTGTTCTTTTACAAAAGAGAAAAGCATTTTTTAACTTCCTGTTTGGCGTATGCAAATTACTTTGGGAAGACACATTTGGTTATTAAAAAAACTTTTAACTTAAAGGAAGATGAGTGGTTTGCATTTGTGAAACTCTTCAAGCTGATAGATCTTTTCCTCCAGAAACTGTCGGTTGGTCGTGACAAAGTGAGACATTTTCTCGCCACCAAACTAGCAAAGAACATCACAGATTGTGATTTTGAACGACTTGAATTAGAGATGGCACTCATAACATATGGTTTGGCTGATGAATAGCCTGTGTGTGAGTGAAAGGCTTTTTAACCTCTGGCACGAATGAGAGTTCTGTAAGTTAGAGAGTCTTGATGTAAGTTCAACCCCTGGCATTGGGCGTAAAAACCTTGTAAGTTGAACATACATCGCGATGAGCGCCATTATCGAATTTCAAGGATTCTCGGACAGCAAAGGAGATTTTATCGTCAAGGAGTTGGCAATCATTGCTGTACAGAATAAATGTTGTAATACGTGGTTATTTAAATTACCACCGAGACTGCTTTCTACAAAAGAGACATACTGGCTGAGAAATAACTATCACGGCTTGACTGAATATTCTGGAGACGTAGATTATCAGGATTTGGAGAGCATACTGTACAACTATACAAAGCAGTACAAAATACTATTCACCAAGGGTGCGCAAAAGGCGTCTTACTTAACCCGTTTTCTTCCCAAGGGAATTTGTGTGGTCAATCTGGAACTTTATGGTTGTCCCTCGTTAAAAAGATTAACTACAAATGAGGGATGTTTAATTGAAATGCATATGGATGGAAATCAGCAGTGTGCTAGAAAGAATTGTTTTAAGCTGGCTGATTGGTGTGAAAAAAATAAAGTATGTTAGATTTTATAGTAAATTGTATTGTTCCGTTTCTTTTCTTGGTCACGTTTTCTTTAATCATTTACAATTTTGTGCAAATGAGAAGGTACGATTGCATTGTGGGATATTTACTAGAGTATGATTACTTAAATGAGAGTGTTGGAGGATTGTCAGCGCTCAGACATGCTGTTCAACTATTTCAAGAACAATATAACATTAGTGGAGGTGGAGATATGAACTATGAAACTGTGAATATGGTGAATAATATAACCAACTCATCCGTGTGTGGATGATTATGTAAAATTTATTGTAATAAATATCTATTTATTTTTACCTTGGTCTTTTATTTTTGAAGGATAAATCATAACAACAATTTAAATAGTAAGTTTTTTTATTCAATAAATATCCACATCTTTCTCAAGTTTAAGTATAAACTTCATTACATGCAGACGAGTACCTATAATAGTGTCCGTGGTACCGTATCTCACTTTTGATTGTATATGGTCCGTGTAACACACAGGTTTTGCACCATCAACACAATCACTTTGAATCATTCCTCCTCCTCCCTTTGCCTTTGAGCGGAATTGAGGTTGGTAGCACTCATGCACATCCAACCAGATGATCGGACGCTGCTCTTCCGCCAGGCGTCGCTTCCCCGGATCGGTAATGTTATCCTGACTGGTTACATTAAATCTCTCCACGATTGCCCCTGCTTCATTCCGGAAGCCGGAGAAAGTCACCTTCTGCCCAACCACTTCAATTTTCTTGTTCTGATGTCGGAATACACAACAGTACTCCGCGTTAAAAAGTACCGTGAGCACAAAATCTGTGCCCCGATGAGGGATGTAGATGATGTAAGTGTCCGAATCTGACTGCTTCTCCACCACGAGCTCAGTACCCTCAAGGTAAGCCTCGGGATGTCTATGCAGAGCGGCTGTACTGGTGTTCATGGTGACGTTGATTTGTAAAGAATGTTTTCCTACTGCAATCAACTCTGGTTATATAGCGGGTTAAGGGGGTGGTGGGGGTAAAACAAACCAGGACTTATTCAACCCTGGGAAGTTTGTTGACTCTGTTTTGAGAGGGGGGAGGGGGCCTCCAGACACCCAAGGTTGAACGGCGAAGCAGACAGCCTTGACGGGGAAGACTGCATGATTTTTTGACGAGGTTATTACGCGTTGTTTTGCGATTATTTGGCGGTTTTTACTGCTTTCATTGACCTTGTTTTAGAAGGAACAAAACTATCCTACTGAGAAATTCGTGAAAATCATCGTCCACGATATTTTCCAAAATCACCAAGCCTCTGACACTCTCCAATATGATTAATAAGTATAAAACTTTAAACCCGTTGCATTTTATTGAATCTATAAACGCTAAATCTTCAATGAAAAGTAATTTTAACGAGATGGTATTGCTAATTAGATATTATTTTAAACAAAAAATTGTGGATAGAGTATTTGATAATTTTTCAGTTGAAGTATGGAGAAAATATATGAATAAAAAGAGTAAATTTCTTTTTTCTATCTCTTGATCTCTATGTTTAACGTTGATTTGTATCTTGAATTTTAGGTCTTGAAGAAATTCAATTCAATTTTTCCCAATTTTTCGGTATAATTATACATCTTCATGAAATGTACGAATAAGTATGAGTACATAAATTTGATAGATGAAGGCTTAAATGTTATTGCAATTTTTTTACAACAATGAAATATAAAATGAATTCAGTTATAAAATAATTAAAAATATGAATTATAATTTTGATATGTCTTTTTTGACATGAATTTGATTCACTAATCGATAGTAACTATGTTATGTATCAAATTTGTGTATTCGTAGTCATTCATGGCCCTAATAAAGTCGTATATTTACTAGAGGTGGGTTAAAGTGTTCATTTTGGCATGATCTCTTCATATGATCATCTTCTTCAGTAAAAAGAACAGTTCAAAATACCTATTCATGGCAAACAGTCAGGGTCATTCAGGTAGAAAATAATGTTTATCGGACGTTTAGAGTAAATGAAAGCTTTGTGTAGTATCATATGGTTTGTGCAGCTGGTCATAGTAATTTCAAGCAAATCCTGTCCCGGGCCTTTACTTGGTTATCCATGTGGAGGACAATTTCTGCTGTCCACTTGTAGAATAAGCCAGAATTAATTTTTATTAACCCAGCGTCTGATGTTATTCGTGTATTTAACACCAGA
Organism: Ischnura elegans; assembly: GCF_921293095.1. NCBI lineage: Eukaryota > Metazoa > Arthropoda > Insecta > Odonata > Coenagrionidae > Ischnura > Ischnura elegans. Next base: position 38,289,902 of record NC_060247.1, read on the forward strand.
AAGGTTTTTGAAATGCTGCTCTTATGAGCAATTCAGACTTTCATATATAGCTAACTGTTCTTTATAAATATTGTTAACATAAATGTCACGTGAATCTCTCTCTTAGACTCCTCGGTAATATATCGATTTTTTCTTCTCGTTACAGCCTGTGTCAGATATTTATCCAATCTAACGATGCAATTAAATGTCAATAATAGCATGCGTAAGACGGTGAGAAATAATCAGTTTCATTCCTAAATTACTACTTTTGGCAGAATGTAAAAATAGTAAAATATGTTACACCCATGGAATTCTGTAACATATTTAAATATTAAACGTGGAAAGGAAAGAAAAGTTTACGCTTTGATGTGTAGTTATGTGCAATTAAGCTAACTGGTCACAATAAAATACATAAAATGTGGCGATGTGAAAAACCTAATGTCATCACATAAAATCGTCGTAGGTAACGTATTGTTTTTATTCCTTCGAAAATGATATGCCTCCGTATGATGGATATATGCCTCCATAGACTTTCTCCGGAAGAGTACCAAGTCCTTCTCCTTCGATGCCTTATTGCACTACAAACAAGTAATTTGAGGAAAGTTGAAGCCAAATTTTTGTTTCCCAAAATCATCAGTTCAGACCTCTTAAAGCAACGCAGGGTAAAATACAGATTTACCCCGCCAAAAGTTAATTCCATTACGAATAATTTAATAGCAACATATAACGTGTATATAACAACGTTCAACAACTTCTGTTTAACTTCTTTGTTTTCTGAAATAGATTTTTGTATTAATATAACTAATCAAAATAATTAATTAACATTGAAACATAGTACAAATTACGAACAGATAACCGAGCCGTAAATTGACCGCGAACCTGAACCATCGCATCCTGTTCATCGAAAGAAAATGTTCTAATGAACACGAAATCAAAATGAGAGCGAGATCCCAAATGAACAGCCAGAGAGAGGAAACGAACGGCCTCCAAATAAAAGATCGCCCTCCGAGGAATGAATACCCTCCGAAAAAAGAATACCCTCCGCAAAATGAACGCCTTAGCGAAAAGAGCGGCCTCCGCAAAATGAATATACTGTGAAAAAGAACGGCTCAATTGAACCTAATATTTTGAACACCCGTTATAAATATTAGGGCGTTCGAACCGTTCAGCAGCTATCCTGTTCTTTTTCGTGGACGGAGGGGAATGGTAGAGAAAGAAGGGGAGGGGCTTGGTCACCTATGGGTGCGGTCCGTTGAACGCTACCAATGCTTCGGAGCGCCACCGACGAGCTCCCAAGCTCTCCTAGCGGTCCGTTATTCGCTACCGAGCGCTACAGGTTAAGGTGTGACGTCATGGCAAACGTCATACACCCGTTTCCCGCCTCGCTCCAGACGCTCCTGTAAAAACTAGGGTCTGCGCAGGAGCGAGTCAGTTTTTGGCGGAAATTCGAAGGGAATACATTGAGGCAATGGAGAGAGTACTGACTGTGCAGTTGTTGGACGCTGAATGTTGGCGCCTTTTATTCTATAAAGGTGACTACGAAGTAACGGAGTGGGTGCCTATAGTAAATTGATGTAAATTTAATTGTGATTTTAATAAATATATATTGCAAGGTCTATCTCTTCGTAGACAGTCTCGTATCTCCCCCAAAATGAACTCATAAGTCTCTGGAAGCAGCCTTTACATTCAAAAGGCAACAAAAAATTATTAAAAGGGACATGTAGTATAAGAAAGGATTGTAAGAACATATATAAACACATCTACTCATGCCATAAATTAAAATCTGAAGAAAAATAGGTTACACATGGAATGGATTAATGTTTTATAATAGTCGTTAGCCATAATAAGTTAATATGTTTCAAGTGAGAAAAGTGTAGAGTACCTACTTTTTCCTTTGCTAGGGTAATGAGTTTCATTTCGAAGGGGAAATGAGAAACATGGTCCAATGTTTCTTGCTTTACTTTGAGGAACCTCGATAAATAAAATTCATTTAAATGACATTCGAACATATTTATTAATATTCAACGACCATAATCGCCTCAATTCGCCATTAAAACCATATCTTCGATTTCATAATCCCAGTTTGCCCGCCCTCGTTTATTTCCGCCATTTTGACTTCGTTCCTGACCAGTCCGAAAAGAAATTCTCGTAGCGAACGTGGCGCCTATGGACCGGTGCTCCGGAGCACTTCCGTCGGTAGCAAAAGTAGCATTCATTGGACCGCACCCTATGGCGCACTTCGGTGGCCTTGGATGGTCTCCATCTTACCCGCCATCTGCTGTAACTACCACGCACTTGATGGAGTAAGCTGCATTTCAAAATACCTACTGGTGAGCATACCTGATGGACCGAATACGTGAGCAGTGCAGTCATGAACATTGAACTGAGAGTTTTAGACAACTGCTCATTTTATAACCGGTTCATTACAGTGAACAGTTCCTTTTGGCAGTTCGGTTTTTTTGACACATCTCTAATATTTACACTGAAACTTTGGCCAAAATTTGCATTTTAACTCTTCAAGTCTTTAAGTTACCGAATCAACAATAAAAACAGTCTATTCATGAATTGCCATGAAAAATATTCCCCTGGACCGGGAATCGAACCACGAACCTTTGGCATAGGTACCCCTAGGGCCTTAGATGCCGCTATGCGCGGCTTTAGCGCAGGTTTGAGGCTCTCAACCAGTTGTGGCTTCTTTGAAGTCCTTTCTCCCTCTCATTACCATCCTTGTTGGACCTTGAGGGCGTAACGTTGAGTATCATGAGCCTCGGTATAATTACCATGGGAATTCAGGAACCTGAATAGCGTCGTGGTCTGCGCAGTGGCCCGTAAAGGCAATGGTCAATGGTTCCATTCCCAGTCCTGGGAAATGTTTTCTCATGGTAGTTCATGCATATTTCCCCGCTGTTTACGGGGCAGGCTTTGAAGTATTACACAATAAAAATATTGCATTAATGCAACGACTAAAGCCGAGGATGCATTTTATGCACTGTGGTATGCAAATAGAATGAGTTAACCATGCGTAAATTCGTAGATCACTTCGATCTCCTTCCTCTTTGTGGTGGTTATCTCGCGTTGGGTGTAGGTACGAGGTTTTCGGATGAGGCGAAAGGTCGAAGGCGGAGTAAGGGCTTTTGCTGAGAAATGGCAGGGTTTGATGTGGGCGCTGGGGGGCGAGGGTCGTCGTCGTATTCCTGGAGGATCGTTGGCTTGTGAAAGGGGTTTGGGGTTCGAGGGAGGGAATAAGGTCGTTAAGGAGAGGCAGGGAAGTGGGAAGCCGTGTCTTGAGGAGGAGAGGTCCGGTCAGCTCCTCATGAGGAAATGGGAATGAGGGCATACCTCAGCAAATGACCATGCACGTCTCGTTTGCTGGGTGCCTGCGTCGGAATGTGGTGTGGATCGACTGAATGCTGTCCAAGGGTTCTGATGATAGTCTAAGATGTTGCCACTTCTCTTTATCTGCTCATGTTTTATTCTATAAAAATATTAATTAAATACAGAATTGAATAATGGAATTATGGAGTTTAGGTCATAATCATCACCATCACCATTAGTCAGCAGTCTTAACACTGGTTTGATGCAGCTCTCCATTCCTCTCTCCTATCCGCTAGCCTTTTCATAGCGACGTATTTACTCTCTTTCACATCATTTATAACCTGCCCAAAACAACTCACTCGCGGCCATCTCTTCCCCTTCTTCCCGTAGTAATGAATGTCCGGAAAAAGAATAACTCTCCACGACATAGCTACATCATTCGGGGCACCCAATTAGAGACAATGAAATCCGTGAAATATCTATGCGTTAGACTCAATTATGATCTATCGTGGAATAAACATATTCGGAATTTTTAATAATTCGGAATACGAGCAATATTTTATTATAATAATTAAGAATACGTGGAATAAACATATTTAGATTTTAGAATACGATGCCAGTGCTTGGCACCCTCATGAGGTAGGCTTACTAACAGAGTTGAAACTCGTGCAACGAAGAGCTGCCAGGTATGTGAAAAATCGTTACGATAATCCTGTTAGTATAACGGACCTCTTAGATAAACTCGGATGGGAATCTCTGTCAGACCGTAGATTGAAAAATGGACTAAACCTTTGAGATAAATTCAATAACTGTGTCTTTTCTAACAATGTTAGCCATATCTTATGAACGCCAATATACCATGGAAGATCAAATCATGCAAATAAAATAGGAGAGATGGACTTTAGAACAGACTTATTCAGAATGCATTTTTTCTACGATTAATAAGAAATTATAACGGAAGCGATTTAACTCACAAATAGATTAGATAACTTGTAATGTAGCCTACTCACTTTTCCTTTACCTTTATGTACCTTTATGCATGTTTCTAAATTTTATTATTATTTCTAACAGCATGTGGTATTATAATTTGCTGGTATGCGTAACGTTTTTTGGACCGTATGATGTGCATATGGGAGTCCATCTGCATGATGCATGCTGATAATTGATCACCCCCTGCCAAACACCATAGAGGTGGCTCGCAGGGTTTATGCAGATGTTCTCTTCCACTTGTCCTTCTACGATTGTTTTCGTCTGGAAATTATACCTCATAGTGTGGACAAATAATTGCTTCTGTTTAAGGTTTTTAGAAGAGTTTTCTTTTCTCCCACTCTTCTCAGCAATTCCTCATTACTTGCACGGCCGATCCATTTTATCTTCATCATTCTTCGGCAGCACCACATTTCGAATGATGGAGTATAGGTAGCTCTGTAGAATATCATAGGAAGTCATAATCCTCTGGAATGCCAGATATGGCGGTCATTCAACCAAATAAACAATAACAGAATTATAGAAACGAATTCAAATTCAATGGTGTGTTCAGGTAAAGTATAATCAATTCAACCCCTTCAATATATGCCACGCAATAAATCAGGTTACATTTATTAAATATATTTTTATATTATCTTTTATAATAACAACTCAACTTCCTCATGTTTCATAAGCCAATGTATTCAGAGAATTGTAGTGAAAAGAATGTAAAATGATATACGCTGGTGAAAATAATGAGACCTTTCTGAATTTTTTTTACACTTTCGTGAAAAAATACATCGGTCGTCTAAAAATACTTTATCTAAATAAAATGTCATTCTTTTTTTGACTAAGATATAAAACAATTTCACTATTGTACAGTCTGTAGTGATCGTTGTTTATTGGAATTAGTCCCCTTATGATGCAACGAAAAGCAAACACACCACAGAGGACAATAAAATGCAACGATCAAATTAGCTCAGAAAAGGTAATTAGGCTATTTACGTGCAAATTATGCTAACTAAATGATGTCATGGAAATCCTCGCTCTTTCTTTCCCGTCAAATTTTCAATGATCTGGGCTCTGTCATTGAATTGGTATCCGTTAATATTTTATTTAGTTTTGATTACTTAAAATTTCCATTTAGATATTTATTTATTTTAAGTGCATAATGGCGATTAATTTATTGTTTTTTATTCACTACTTGTAGTATTACTCTAGGATTATTCCTTGTGTTACTATATGCTACTTAGTATTTTTGTAATTACGGCGTCGTTGTTTTGCTATAGAATTATCCCTAGTTTTAATTAGTCAAGCAAATTTTACCCTGGCTATCAATTGGTATGAAGTAAAAAATTTTAACTAATTTTTCCTAACTGTACAGTTTCAATAAGCAAAATACTTTTTCAGTAATTATGAAATCTTTAAAATAAGATTTAAGATGACTTTATCCTTATATTATTGATAAAACCAAGGCAAACTACTGCCGAGGAATATCATACGTATAATCATACAATCGATCTATCTTTTTGTGATAGATTTCTTACTGCGACCTTTTCCGCAGTGGAGATATTCGCCGTAAAGCAGCTACCTCCTCCGTTACTCCTGTTATTTTATCGGGATTGTTCGTAGAATGTTGAAATATGAGTTATTCCTGTTGCACGTAATATTTTGTGAAAATACAAATAAAAAACATAACAATTCTTCTGATGTAACTTAATAGCTTTCTCATCTAGTTTTGTAAACTTAACAGATGTTGGAATCACTCTTGAGGAAAGTCTTTAAACTCGTCATCCTATCCTCTCCATTTACTGGAAATTCTGCCTAACTCTATTCCCGGAACTCTTAAACTATTAATTCTGAGTCTGAAAACTTTTGCTCTTCTTTTTTATATCCAAATTTGAATGTTCTTCAGCTTCTTTGCTCAGATTTATTTCGTATACTGTTGCATATATCTGGCATCAAAAATTCAAAATGCTGATTTTTTATATTAATCTTTTCACTTTCCCTTCTCGCTGCGAGAGCGATTTCTTTCTCCTGAAGGTAGGCCTCCTCCGTCTCTTTTCGTGAGAAACCAACCTCACGAAACTTCAAGTTTTCTTAATGCTTTTCTTGTTTAACTTTGGGACCCGTTTTGCCAGCGGCTACTCGTTCATATGTCAGAGTGGAACCACCTTCACTTGCGTCTAATAGGATGCTAACTTCGCTGAATGGAATCGTATCACTGCCCTTTTGGTCTCAAATTACATAGAAAACTATTTAATTATCGTTCACCTCGCAGCTAGACAAATTCGTAGCATAGATTGATGATCATCTCCCCGTAACTAAAATATTTTATTTGCGCTCATTGCCCATTTTTATTGAATTTGTCCACACTGGCTCAATTTTTATATAAATACATATTATATATGAATATACAAATATCATGTAAGTACCTATTCGCAATAATATAAACATCTCCGATTATTATTTATTAACGTTAAATACTTAATTCTTGCTTGAACTCGTTTTTTACTTTGTATCGATGAAATTTAATCATAAGCCTCTACACCTGAGGTGACTGATTCTATTAAACTGTAAAACTGTGTTGGCTCACCGAGAGTGAAAATTTATTTTAATAATTAAGAGAAATATAGGTTAACACTCCATTTGATTTAGCTGAGTTAATTTTCATGGAGTAACGCTTTAATTACTTCTCAATTTGGAGGTATTATAGTGCTATTAATACGATTTCATTTCATTCCTCCATAGCAAGTTTGATCTTCTTTCCTCAACTAGGTCACTCTATCCTTCATTATCAAATGGAATCAATATCTCCGCAAAAATTCATCGCCGCCTTTCTTTTTCCCGAATGGGTACCTCCGAAAATTGATCCGGCGTGCATTGCTCTCTATTGTTCATTTCTTGAGAACTCCTGGTTATAAGAGCACACTGGCTGGGAAAATGTCGAACCTCTCCTTCCAACTCTTTCTCGTTATTCTTCCATTTTCTTTCCCCCGGAAGAGGCATAGGATTCCAATACTCCAGTATTGGTTGACGGCTTCGAACGATTCACTATCTCAAGCATTGCAACCGGTCGATTCTCACTGAGGTCCTCGCTTTTCTTTTGAATCATATTTTAAGAATTATGCCCACTGATCGATATTGTATTCACGAATCACTATATAGTTCACGCATTGTCACTAGAGCCACATGCCTAAAATATTATTGTGGAATACGCAGTGACAAGTTTGATATTCTAATTTGAACTCAGGTGTGGACCTGTTCTAACTTCCCTGCTTGAATATTTATTCAACTCGACCTAACACTCTAGCCTTTCCATTTTATTTGATTATTTGTCCTTCCCTAAATCGATCTTTTTCGTTGAATTAGCTTCCAAGTTTCTGTACAAATAATCAGCAATTTATGCTGCAGGAAGTATCACCATGTCCTCTGGACTTCCTCTTTTTCTACGTTGAAATGTTAATAGTAATCCAATCACGTTCGGATTCACTAATTAATTATGCTGCGGTTATTATTTGCACAAAGTATTATTATATACGTTTTTCTTACGCTCTTTCATGCAATTTGCACGAAAAATTATTTAGGTCTAACTATTTCATCTATCGATTGCAATAGGTATTTTTAATTAATCCGGAGTCATTATTAAAACAAAAGGGTCACGATAGCATTTAGTAACTTTAGAATTGGCTGGAGCTACCATCTACCTTTTCATCAGTTCCCTCTTTCATACAATTTCATGTATTATGAAAGATGATTTTCATGGTATGATATCTTTAATGGGACAGGTACCATTTTATTAATACCAAAGTATACATATTTACCTACCTCCATCCGTTTAGTACCCAGTCTTCATAGTTTTTAAAATATTTATCTGATTTTATCGGCTATTTTACTATATTATGCGTACTTACGTATGGGATTAGCTAAACTTTATATGGTATTATAAGGATAAAGACAAAATTCTCTTGCTACAAAACACAATATACATAACTGTCCACTACTTAAGTATAGAAAGTTTTGAAAATGAAACTGCTCACCCAATATCTCTTTTTCTCTTATGTTGAAGGTAGGGAGCAAATTGGATGGAAGATGGCCATTCCAATTTTCATTTAAGAAAAATCTCAAGAGCTCTCAAGATCATGCCTGACTAAGCCGAAGAAACTTTGATAGATAATAACTTTTTCTTCTTGAAAGGGATCCCAGAAACCTTTATGCAGGTAGCATGCTTTTGATAAGCCGCTCATGACGTTTTAATGCCACGCTCGGAGAGCTGAAGATAAGAGACTTAGCGGAAAATCTCAATCTTACTAGCTGACCCCTTCAAAGATCCAGCTAATTTACGAAAACCTTGACCTTCGTGGAGAATCAGGGATTACGAAACGCGAAAAAAATAGGCGTTTTGGATCATCAGCCATGCGATTTGGGAGAGGAATGAAAACAAGCCAGTTTATGGCAAGAGGAGAAAGATATATATGTTGCGTTTAACGACAGAAAAAGGGGGACAGCTGAAAAAATTTAAAAATGTGAAAAGTGTAATATAGCGTCGGATGAGGGTGGGAAAGAGTGCCCAAATCGTTCAAGGAACTGGTGTGGAAGATACTGAGATGAGAGGGTGTGGTTGGTATAGCGTTGTTCAAGATGGTAATGAAAGGGGTGGGAGTGATGTCTGAGGAAAGGAGGGGGGCGTAATTGGTCCGGGGGGTGGGAAAAGGAGTGGCGGAAGGGAGCGAAGGGAAAATAACGACCTCTTGAAATCGAGTTTCCGAAATACTGTTGTCATTATTGCCCTCCGCGACGTTTAAGGGACGTTTTGAAACTGAAAACATCTTCGCGAGAGAGGAGACGCGTTGCTATAGCATTGCTCCCTATCTTTTCTCTCGAGGAATCTCGCGAGCATTTTTCGCTCGTTAAGCAGATTTTCGGCCTCCTGAAAAATTGTTGTACGACCTAACGGGGACTTTTATCCGGGAAAGTATGAAATAAAGTTGAATTAAATTTCTTTAACTACTCTTTTTTCTAGTTTATTTTTTTAAGGTCACCCTTCTGTATGTTATTGCCTATTTATCGCTCGAGTTGTGTTTTGCGTTGGGAGCATTTTCGGTTCATTTTACGAAAGAAGGGGCGAATTTTTGCCCAGGCTGTTATGCTCGGAGTGAATTCATTAAGAGCGAACGAATGTTTTGCCGCGATAAATTTTAATGGCTGCCGCAGGCCTGCTGGTGAGAAAATGAAAGCCTAACTTTGCCGTCGATTGGCCTATTAATAAAATATATATTGGCTCCATGCTAATTTTCCGCAAGCCTTGAAAATTCATTTGTAGGCAATTATATAATCTTTTCCGAGAATTTGGTCCATTTTAATGTCGGTTCGTTGGTAAATGTTTATTTTTCCTTTCCAAGGGAGATTGCTTTCGTTTGAATGGTGACCAGATAGCTATCATTTTTTACTGTGTCACAAAATGGGAAGAATATGTGTGTCGCATTTTCCCTATTTTATGAGCGCTATGTATTGAGACCTATTCCTCGTTTTGCGTCCGATATATTTTCTAGATTCTAAAAGGTCATTGCTCTTCTCCGTTTTCTCTCTATAGCTATTAAAATTTCAATTTACACGTGAAAGAGTCTTCATTTAAATTGAAAATGGTGGGCCAAAAACGATCTTTTGTACATGGTCAATTAAATATGTGTGCGTGGTTATTTCATCATAGATGGTGAATGGCTGCGCCATTATAAAATACAAGTTTTGTGGTTATGATTAATCTTCTAATTGTTCATTTGTTCAATTTGCAGCTAAAGTAAAGAATGTAATGTTCCAGCATAGAGTGATTCACCAACATATATCTTCTATGCACTTCTACCACTTCTTATATCCGTCCACAAATTGCTGTGCTGGAATCCTCCCAGGAAGGTTATCACCTATATATTACCAAATTAAAATAGCCACAATCGCAGAGCTGTTGGCCCTTCCAAAGAGTCATTCAATTAGTCAATCATTGTTCGTAAAAACAACAATATCACGATAGAATTGGAGCGTTTGCGAGGAAGGGAGCCCTTTGAGTGAGCAAAGGAGTCTCGATTAAAGGAGGTCCAAGAATATGGCGGTTAAAAGTTATATCTGTTGCCGTTTCGCCCGCATTTTCTTCGGCTGCGTCACTTGGCAGCTGTACCTCGTTTAGCGTGACTTTCGCCATTAACCGCTGTGGAAGTGGTATTATTTACTTGACCATTGACTCGCATGCGTTGAATGTTTGGTTTATATGATTTATCGGCTCAATTACCTATTCTGTCGTGTATTTCCTCGTGGAAAGTGGATATGGATGACTGGTGTCGCCGGGAGTGGCGATTTTAAAATCTGATTTTAATGCGCGCGGAGCGACAGCAATTCTAGCGGCTGGTTTGATAATCCTATGTAATATTCGTGGAGCGAGCCGTTGCTCGTGCGCCGTAGGTGGCCACTCATTGAACTTACAAAAAAATGACCGTAGTTGATTAGATTGGTGTGTGTCATCAGAATTTGAGTCCAAATTTGGAAATGCAGAACAATCTCTCAAAAGTTACATTTAAATTCCAGGGAGATGATCTGAGCTAGTTTTCCCTCTCATCCCTTGCACCCTGCTCCCAAGGAACTTGGATACCACGCCTCTGGATTAGAAAGGCTCCTTGTTAGGGACCGAATCACACCTAACTCTTATCCTTTACAGCCACCCCCATTCACCCCCCATTCCACCCTCTAGTGAAACCCTCTCCATCCCACCCTCTCCACGGTTCCCTGCGCTCAATCAAACCCCCGAGTTTCTTTCAGGGAAACCATTCCTCTGGGCCGCCCTAGCTCCCCCTGTCCCCGAACCACCCCTGTTACTGCACCCTCTCCGGAGCACATCCCAAAGAGATCTCATCACCCATATCCTCTCTAAATCTCAGTCCGAAGCACCTTTCTCTTACCGGTGTCGCTTTCCTCACACGTATTCTTTCATTGGCACTCATCAAAATGCTGGGACTGTCCTGTATCGTCCACCAATGTTTTGTTTGCATCCCTTTTAGCTCATGCCGATGGCAAAACTTTGGTGGAACACCCCTCTGGATTAGAAAGGCTCCTTGTTAGGGACCTAATCCCACTTAACTATTATTGTCTCTTATTCGGGATCTAAACTCCTCACGTTGACCTTGTTGGGTTTAGCGACATTGGAACCGCATTCTCGATATTTTTGCCACAGTCAGAGTTTCTCCGTTACTTTGTGAATTGCCGTTGACGTGCCTTAATTAGTAAATCACCAGTCAGCATGGCTGTGATTTCTCTCAGCATTCTAAAACACTGTAAAAAATGCATGGGCTGGTCATGGCAATCATGTATTGGGAACTAGTTTGAAAACACTTAGTTCTAAGAATTAGAATTGTTCACAATGTCTCGTATTGTTTTAAATTGGCCTACGATTTTCGAACCGGTATCTTCAAAAAAGAAGGATGTTTTTTCTGGTTCATTGCATAAAATAATCATTTTTCAAGGAATTTAAAGTCGTTAAGAGCTATTAAAAAGACTAGCAATGGAAATGGCTTGAATCGTTTTTATTGCACTGTAATACGGAGAAATTCTATTGCGTTACCTTCTAATGACTTCGTATGCGAAAGGGATAAAATAAAGAGACTAATAAGCAGCAATTTAAAGATCTTAAGAAGAAATGAAGTTTCCACTGGGGACGTACTCACGAAATTTTAATCTGCTTTGATACTCGAGGAACTGAGAACAAGGTAACTGGTATTAAATGCGCGCATCAATAAAAAAACCTCTTTGTTTTGTGGCTCATGAGGTCTTTGTTTAAATAGTGTGAGTTCTCGAGTCTTTGAATCCTTTTCGTTTTACTTTTTACCAATCCCTCATTCGTGCCGTACATACCCTGTCGATTTCTGAAACAACAATGCCTGTTCGCTGTCCGTTTGAAGTCTGTTGATAGCCTGTTGGAGATTAGTGAACAGAGTATAAACAGCCAACGAACAATCTCGGGTCACTCACAAGTAGGAACAACTTACGAACAGCCTACCAACAGTTTGTACTCTGTTTGCAGCTTGTTCCTTAACAGGCAGGCAACAAGCATTTCGGGAACAATAGTGAACAAGCTTTTAACAGGCAGGGGCCGGTTGGTAGTATGTTTCACCGAACAGGGAATGAACAGACAACAGTGAACAAACACTAAACACCCTATCGATTTACGTAAAAATGATGCCTGTTCGCTGTCAGTTTGGAACCTTTTGGAGATTTTGAGAACAGATTATGAACAACGTACGAACAATTGTTTTAAGTTTCGGAATTTGGACAACAATTTGAATTAATCCAAATTTAATTGAGTACAAGGAAGTTTGATTGAATCCAAAGAAAATATCATCTACTTAAACAGTAATTATATACGGTTGAATTCATTATCACGATTACCATCAACCACGGATGACGGTTATTGAAGTGAGCACGCAAATTATATTAGCTATCTGCTCGGCTTACGCACGTTAAATACTTTACTTCGCCAATTACAGGCAGGGGCCGTATGTTTCAGCCAAAGAGTATGTACTCTGTGGTTTCAGCGGACTGGGAACGAACAGACAACAGTGAACGAACAGACAACAGTGAACGGACAGTCAACAGGCAAGGGCCGGTTCATAGTCCGTTTCACGGTACAGGGTACGAACAGTGAACAGCTAGTGAACAGGTTCTCAACAAGGACGGAAAGATAGCGTGGTGCTGCTACCTACCTATAGAAGATAGCAAACGCAAACAATGACGCCAATAACCGATACCGTTATCCGGACAGTTTACGAGCACATGGTCGACTGTGTTATGGTGAAGTTGTTGGTTGCGGAGAAAACAGTTATTTATTTGATTATTATTTAACCTGTGCTAAATGCCCGCAGTGACGAATTAAGTAATTCGTGCATCCATTCAGTGACAGTGAAAGTCGTGAAGTGATATTTGTTCTTGAGTGTGTTTATTCAATAATTTATTGTGTCTCTTAAGTTTTTGAGCAAGTACTGAGATTTGTATTGTATTTGTATTATGCGTATGTGCGTTACGTCGCCAATAAGAACCAACAAACATTGTCAGAGTGTCTTTCTTGTAGGTTTGTTTGTGAGAAGTTAAATCATCGTGTTCATAAATATTCTTTAAAGGCGTGTTTCTCTTTTAAAATCACACGTATTATATTGACATAGTGCAGAATCCGAGTTGTATTAATTTAAGGAAGTACATATTTCTTTGATGAAGGCATGTGAAATATTTGTTGATGTAGTGGTTGTTCTGTTAATGATGACAAAGCTTGCTTTTCTGCAACTATTCAAGATTTTTATAACTAATGGAATATGTGGAAAAGCACAATAAAAGTTTTTCTTACAATCATTCAAATGAATTTCAACTTTTAATTCTATTTTAACATAAATTATCTCTTGTCTATTATGTCCAACTTAGCAACAGCGAACAGTTAAGGAATAAAGTATGCGCATAGGGAGAGAACAGACAAATAACCATCTTCCCACATTGTCACAGACAAGGAACAGACAAGGCGTTCCAATTTACATTCTACGAACAGTCGCCTGCCTGTTCTCTCTTGGTCAAGGAACAGGGAGCAAACAACCTAAGAAAACAGGCAATGAACTGACAGCGCACAGTCCCCTGCCTGTTCATTGTCTGTAGTCCAACAGGTAAGGAACAGAGAATGCCGCTTTCTTAACAGGGAGAGAACAGACAAGTAACCCTTTTCTCACAGACAAGGAACAGACAAGGCGTTCCAATTTACATTCTACGAACAGTCGCCTGCCTGTTCTCTCTTGGTCAGGGAACAGGGAACGAACAGCCAACTGACAGACAATGAACAGACTTTATTGTTACAGAAATCGACAGGGTATATGCCAGCCAACTCCGTTTTTCTGCTCAAAAGCTATGTATCACAACTCAATCATTCAAAGTAATTTTATTGCTGTCAATATCTATTATTCTAAGCACTCAAGTCTCGTTTTAATGACCGAACATTGATGATGTACTAAGAATTTCAAAATGTCAAAGTTAAATTATCTTTAAAGAAATATTTTACCTGTCACATATTTTCTTTACTGTCTAAAGGTGAACATGTTGTCATTGCGGGCGTTGGAGATTGGGGCTATTCTGTTAAAGGCCGGAGGGTGCTGTCGAAAAATATTTCAAGATCGTTAACATATTATTTTAAAACATTAACATAAAAGTAAGGAATAAATAGTTTGACAGTTTGATTCAAAATACCGGCTCTAACGATACGATATTCTATCTCTATTAGATTTACTATCATCTTTTATAATGGCAATTAAATCCCCAGCAAAGATGACATTCACCATAAAGAACTTTAAGTAGAGAGCCAGCGTTACACATAAAAATACCTCTCTAAGGGTACCCTCTTTTTTCTCCAGATGGAGTGTAAATGCTCACAAAGTGTATGTTGTGGATTTTTCGAGTCATGATACGTCCCGATTTGTGCCTTCCTGTACCCGTCACTGGCAAGGTTTTATGGCAGTGCCAAGGTCATTGGGGCCTCAGTTGACTACCGGAAATTTGTTATATTTTCATTCGTTAGTCATCAGCGGCCAAAATGAATTCCGCTGTTACACTTGGGCTAAAAATAATGATAATGCTCATCCAAGCGTCTAATTGACGTTCTCTTATACGCACATTACATCCTCTCTCTGAATGTTTTATCGAGGGTTTTCTCTTCTGGTGAAGCTACATCAATTTGGTGCACAGAAAAGAACAGCGGCGTTCGTTTTACTTTAAAGGTGTGTTCCACGAATTCAAACGTAGCCAACGGGTGAGATCCCAACATCTCGTTACGCTCCAGCAATGCGGGGTAAAAACGGGTTTAAAAAGGAATTCGGGTGCATAATCCAAGAATCCAATTGGAAAGGCTCGCGTTGGAAAGCGAATTTTTAATGAAGCATCAATGCGGAGTGAATAACTGATTTGCAGTTTAATTGGTGTTGTTCCGGTTTGAGCCTCACCGAAGTCCCTTTGCATTGAATTATAATCCAAAAGTGTCCAGTAAAACCTGCTCAGGGAAGGATTTTAGCTAATTTTGGTGGTATGACCGAACACAAATGGAATAGAGAAGTAAGAGCTTAGGGGTGTATCGTATAACGTGACCTTCCGGACCTTAAGTACTCAGATGGGAAGCGTTAATACTGTTAAAACTTGAAAAAATGTACTGCGCGTAGGTAATATTTTTTATGGCACTAAAATGTGCCAAAAAGACTTCCTAACAAGATACTTTTTCAGAGTCAGAAATGTATTAATAGTTAAAATAACGTAGACCCGTTGGAAAAAGTGCTAGTGTATTTTAAGTTGGGAAAATAAAAACATAAAATGCCATGTATAGCTGCTAAAATGTCGATAAGAGTGTATTCATTTCCTCTCAATATTCAACAATTGGCCTTTTTTCAAATTTTTATTATTTCATCTTTATAAATGGTTCACGTGGATGCAAAATATTCTACCTTCGTATTTGAAATTGTTTTATCATTTTCAGTTCATGCCTCACTTTTTTCCATATTTAAATACACCACATGCGTGTATTTTGAATTTTGATGGGTAAACATTGAGCCTGTAAACATTCTGCTTAATATAATAAATTATTCTCAAGCCAATTATATATTATTTATTCATGTTTTTAATCCATGGTTCCATATTTGAAATTTAAATTACGTATAATACGAGGTGAATTTCTAAATTATTAATTTAAGCCTAGTCCATCCTAATGAATATGCTCAATCATCTCCAACTTTATTCTCTAGTCTATCGAACCTATATGTGTATAATGGTTACTAGTTGATTCTTAATTCGTATTTTCCCTTATTCTGTTGAATATTTATTAACATCTTCTTGATACTTGAAATTGTCACTCTCGAAGAACTGTAGATACTCTGACAATGAGTTCCTTCTAATAAAAGAGTGAATAAACGAGTGAATATTGTCCTTTTAGTAGAAATAAAAGCATTACGGTTTCACTTTGTAAATATGCAGGTGACCATATGAATCGCTCCAGAATCACTTAAGTGCAATTTCTATAACATTTGAATTCCTAATAATAATAAATGAAACAAGAGGAAAGCATGAATAGGAAATGTTAGTGAGCCTTAATCAAAAAGACGCAAACTCGATATCTATCATCAACAATACAACTTAAATATTTTAATATACTTTCCTGAAATATTTTATGCGTGAGAATTGCATACTAGCTATACTGATTAGCTTCTATTGGCAACGCTTTTACAGCATCAAGCCCCTTCAGTTATTTTTAGCAGCAATCAGGTCGCAAAGTGACGTGTTTCACTGTGTCTAACACTCTAATGATTGATTATTCTGCTAAATTGTGAGAGACATAAAGGCTAAAATTGAACGTGATATGTCAAAATTGATCAAATGTGGTATAGTTTACCAATTAAAATCCCACTTACATATATTTATGGCTCTGTCCATTTCCCAGTTAGGTACTTACGATGGCGGGTGAGTGAACAGGTCTATTTGACGTGTATTTGAGAGAGATTTTGATGGTTAACATGTATCCAGATAGCCTAATTATCCGTCGACTGGAAATGAATGCAATTATTTTTATCAATGTGCAAATGAGAATCACCCAATTTATCGCGTAATTCGGTGCTATTCTGCAATGGATTCGATTCTCTGCCTCACACTTTTCGCAAATTGAGTAGTATAAGCTTGCGACACTTTAAAAAAATGATTTAGTATCATATCAAGGATTTAAAGATGGCTCTTATATGTGATAGCACAGGTAATGAGACTGTTCTATTTTTTTAAATGTGAAAGCAGACTTAATTAATGGAACTCTATGCGTAATTGCAATTGAACAGCATGAGGCGCGAAACATTACTGCTTATAAAATATCGCTCATCAGCTGGTATCATTTTCAGTGATAGCTACGGAGCAGCTGCAGTACGCTTAGCCTGTGGCTTGAGAGGAATTGAAAACAACGAAGTTAATTTTTGTCGCTGTGATTTCTTAACCCCTTAACACAATGATATTCTACATAGAATATATTTATTATACTGTCATATGCTTCCCAAAAATTGAGATGCGAAATATCACGTCCCTGGTCCACTCGAGGGCTTGAAAGAAGGCTCAAATATGTGGAATCACAGGGAGTGTGATCAGAATACAATTTAATGTGTAGCTTGCTGCGAGGTCGTGTACTTAGATCATGAATCATAATTCATTCAAAAAATTCTTTTGATGGATTGAAGAGGTAGGTCGCGACAGCATAAATATCTACCCAACAGCCATTTGTTCGTAGGTTCTAAATATGATAACACGATAGTTGTCACCTACATTTTATGAGTTGGCGTCGTCATCTTATTCAGGGAGTTTCAGGAGGAATATGTAATATTTCATGAGGTGGTAGGGGAGACAATTTTCAGCATTTTTTTGCCCATAAACAAAGGGTCGCAACTCCTAAGTTACTGAGAGTTAGTAACTCTTTAGTAACTGCAGAGTGCTTCTAAAAATATTTGCGTTGCCATAGCTTAGTAGCTAAGGAGTTACGACCCAATGTTGAAGAACAAAAAATGCTTAAAGTTGCCTCCCCTCCTACCTCCTGAAGTAGTGCAGATTCTTCCTGAAACGCCCTGTGCATTAGGCTCCTTCAATCTTTTAGGGTCAACCTTTCATAAAAGGCAAGATTTTCTCGCAGGATGATACACGATAACGGAAGACACACTACCCATGCCGAGAAGTAGTGGGAATCGGAGACAAGATCGAGACGAGTTGATGATATCATCAACTTATGTTCTAAAGGGTTAACGCCGTTAACGTAGGAGAGGGCGTAATGTAACACTAAAAGACGCATGGTGTATCATCGACACCCCTAAGAAAATAATTTTTTTTCTCTTTCCTTGGAATGATATGGTTATGCTGTGTTCTTTTTTAAATAGGTCCACCGAATTAAATTGATACTAATAATTATTGGAATTAAATAAAGAAGAACCATGGGGTGATATACACCCCCCGCGTGCTTTCCCGGGTTAATTTTTACGTCTCGAACAGGCCAAGACGTGGGCGACGCTCCAATAAAATGAAAACACACGGTTTTTTTAACTCATTAAACCGACAAAAAAATAAAATTAGCGAACGAGCATATTGAACTAGATGTGAGGTAAAAAATTCTGCAAGCAAACGTATTGCTTATACGTCGGTATCTTTTTTTTCGGTGAAAGCTACGAAGCCTCTCTCCCCTGTGACTTGAGAGGAAAACGTCGAAGTTCATTTTTTTTCGCCGTCATTCCGCCCACACACCCTGCCGCCGCCCTGACGCAGTTACCTCTCCTCCTGTCGCCAGTTCATCCACCGGCGGCAGTAGTATAACGGTGACCCGCCTTTTCTTCCCTTCGGCATATACCCACCTGCCTGCTTGCCCTCCCTTCACTCAAACCTCCTGTCCTTCACCCCGAGGTCACGCAGTCCTCCGTTCCATTTCCTCGCCGAAAGCCTTCCACTCGCTTTCCCGGCTTCATCCTGCCCCCCTACCCCCAATCCCTCCACAACAATCATCCCCCTTCCACGTCATAAGTTCACCTCCCCAGCTCTCTCGCTCCTTGCTCCCTATTGTATTGACGGTGGCGAAAAAAAGCGATCGAACGACCCCGCTAAAAACATTATGACATTGGGAGACTCCCCTCCTCCTCCACCACCGTTCTCTCCACCCTTTTGAGGAGGAGTCTTTCTCTCAGATGATGTGAAAAATATCCTTCGCTCACCGACGTACCGTAGTAGAACGGATCACGAGAAAAAGATGGAAGACACACGATGCCATTATTTCCTCATGCCATCAGGAATGGCAGCAGTTCAAGAAATTGATCACAGCACTAGCTGGGACGGCTGATTGCATATTTTCAGTGACATTGTACTTTGTGTTCTCACTGTATTTTCAAAACATTATTATTCATCCTCTGATTTTTTAATGATGTTTGAGATTTATTTCTTCGCGGTAAACCCTTTGTTGATCCCAACCTTGCATGGATAGAATAATTCTTTTCTTCTGTACGAGATGTCTCCAGAAAATAACGGATATTTTAGTCTTGTTTTATTTATTTGTCTACGCTAATGTTTTCACCTTCAAAATAGTTTCAGATGCAATATGAAATTGTGCCCGAACTTCTTTCAATCCTAGAAAAACTTCTTCAACTCGATCTTTGGGATGGCATTTAGCTCGATCAGTGATTTATTTTTATGTAATCTATGGTTGTAAAATAAAAGCCCTTTGAGGTTCTCTCAAAGTAAACAGGAAAATTTCACACTGAAAATATGGAGGCTAGGCCATCGTCAAAGTATTGTTTTTGGCCAAAAATTCACGAACAAGCAAAGAAGTGTGAGTCGAGAATCGCAGAGCTCATAAGAGCACGTCTTACCTTCGCGGCTACAACGGAAAAAGTAAAAAATGAATACGGCTTCAAATTTTCTCATTCTTATCACATTTTTCAGGGGTATGTATATCACCATATGAAAAAACTGTCTATCGGACTCTCCAAACTTGCGAGAGACTTGAAATTTATTTCCCGTTATTTTTTTGACACGCTATGGGTGCTATAATTCTATATTGCATGGAGCGATGCATGATATGAGCTCGCAACACATGCAATAATGTGTGCGAGTTACTTTTATTGTTATTTTTTCAGTAGTATTCAAGTGGCTTATGTAATGCACGCTACGTCATGGTTATTGGTCACTCCCCAACGGTCGCCACAGATATAGTTCATGGGGTTTTAAGTCAATGTAGATACATCCCCACCTTTTCTTCATTCACCCTACTATATCCCTTCTCATTTTCGTTCCAACCTTTGCTTTCAATTTCCTCCAACACTACGCCCATCTTCCTGCTTCAGCTACCCCACCTTCCATTCTATGAACCCCTCCCTATTCCTTCACCGCTCGCCAGCAAAAAAATGCTCGTGTTGTTTCCTTCTGTATACCTCCCCTATCTATCTTTCGCTCTGTTTCTCTCTCTCCTTTACTCTTCCACTCGCCAACCGAATGTTTTATTTCAGCTTTATCTTTATTAATAACGTCTGATCACCATTTTTTCGGATTTATGCTCTATGCTGATAGTTTTCATAAGTGTAAGACTTACAAAATTGTCAGGCTTCCCTCATATTTCATGCAATGAATTGTCAAGAACCTTCCTTTAGAATAACTACGGCGAATTTCATGGCGCAGCGACTTAAGTTACTTTGACGATAAATCTTTGTAATGCGAAGACCGGGCATGTTTTCCGGTGGTAAAAATTGATCGGCGCGGCATGCTAGACACGTTGGCGCTCTTGCCGATGGTCTTTGCAGCTCTAATTATCCACTAATGACCAAAAATTTAGCACCAATAATTAAATGGAGCAAAACTGAGTTTAAATGCTGAATATGCATCACTGTAATGATTTGTACGACCTCATTTTCCGACTGGGTATCGGTGCCGCGGCGAGGGCTAGTTTCCGGAGTCGGAGACACAGACCTGTAGTTGAACCGTGTCGTAATCTAAGAGATCATTTCCGTGGTTGCAAAAGCACCATACCTGCATCCATTTGTAGCATGATGCGTAATAAACACATGGGATAAAAATAATGCCTGCGTGCTCAAAAACTGATTTTTAAGGCATTAAAATTGGAGCCGTAACGGTTGAAGATATGTGTGGGGATTCGACAAATGTATCCCCTCGTTACAGGCGTCAATCCTTTGCTCGATTGATTAAGATTACTTAAATAAGATATGAAACCACGAGGAAGGAGTTTCACACTACCCAAAAGGAAGGAAATGGGTTGTATTGACACATACACATTGACAAGTATTTTTAGCTATATGCATAAGTCCTAGAAATCACCGCAGGCCGTGAGGAAGACCTACAGGAATGAAGAGGTGGCTACGAAATTACTGGCGCTACTGGCCATTATCTGGATGGAGGGGAACGACTGAGGAAGGAGGGAAGGATGGGAGGCATCGCCGCGATGAGAGCTCGACGACACCTCCAAGGAAGGAATGAGGATGGAAGGGAATGATATGGAATACCCGCGCCGCTATGGAAACGACGGGGCCCTCTACTGGCGAAACCATTCCTTGTGATACCAACGAAATTGGAAGATTTTTCTATGAAAGAGAACATTCCAAAGATCATTTCGTTGGATGCCTTGTATCTGGGATCTTGAATTAGGCTGGAGGAAAATACTGAAGACAAAATGGACGGATAGAGTGAGATATTACGAGGTATATGGAAGAATAGGAGAAGAAAAGACACTTTGGATCACTCTACGCCAAAGAATAATACTGCGGATTGGCCACATAATTAGGAACAGGAGTTAATAGGGGAAATTAATGGAAGGAAACATGGATGGCAAGGTCCCCAGGGGAAGATAAAGTGACAAGTAACTAGGAAATACCAAGAAGTATAAGAAGAGGGAGAATAGAGGCCTTAGGGAGGTAAAAGATGTAAAATGGGATAGGGAGAAATCCAAGGCTACAGTATTTCAATCTTAGGATTGCAGGATTATGCTTGTATGTATGTATGTATGCTCTCTCCCATCATCAAGTTTCACAAACCATTGGAATATATTTACGTGAAGCAGAGTTAGCGAATCCATGAAAAGGGAAAATATTATAATTTCCACAATATGTTTCTAAGGAAAATGCTATTTGTAGTTGAATTAAGCAACCCACAAAGCGAAATAAGCGAAAGTATCGAAGAATAACATTAAAATTTAGTAAAATCTTTCAAATTTTGATTTACTATTTATCCTACAATGTTATTTGTTCCGTAACTAAATATCCCATGGGTGTAGTAGAAGAAATTAGAGAGAAAACCTGTCCTTAATTAGAAGGTATGCTAGAGGATGTTAGAGTTATGGATAAATATGAACAATAGCCGTTCTTTAGGGTAATTAAGGAATCCCAATGAGGAGTTAAGAAGTTACCTTTCCATATAAGCGTAGTATGTGTAAGTATACACCAAATCACTCGATATCCCAGGAATAGGACAGAAAATGAGTAGTTAAATTTGATTTTGGTGAGGGCACATTGGTCATAATGACCCATCTCGTCCTTCTAGTGTCAAGAAAGGTACAAGAAACGAAAAAATATTTACTCCAATGGCAAACGTAAAACGTTACGGCCATTGGGGTTTATATTTTTATCTCACAATTGAGGTCGAAGAGCTCACCTTCCTTGCTCAAAGTAACAGAAATGTTCGGGGAAGTTATTTCTAAATTAAAACCTCATGCTATTAACGTACGCTCCATCAGCCTTGAATTGGTTCTCAATGTAGGATCGTATTCCTATCCATGTACCAATCAACACTCCATAGACTCTCCATTATATCTTAATTGGTGTTTAGTAGAAAACATGTACTAGTTCGTGGAAAAGTTTTTATATAGATTAGAAAATGCGAAATGAGATCTTGTATGCAAGTAATACTCATTAAATAAGTTAGAACCTAGCAATTGATCTATTTTTATCAGTCCGGAAGAAAAGTTCAACGCAATTGGGAAATTTGAATGCATTAGACGGCAGACATACCCCCGCACGGTTTTCCGCGCGTTTTATCAGTTTAAGTCCGTACATTAGTCAAAAATATTTAAGTTTTACATGATAGAAAAGTTGGATTCAAGTCCAGTTTAAAAAAATAATTCGTTGTCTCGAGTGTGGCTTCATGGAATTGAATGAACAAAATGAAATGTAAAAAAATTTAATAATTCCAAATTATGTGGCTTTACAAATTTTATTTTGCATTTCATCATGTCCAGTTTTTCGTTGATTTTGTCCCACTTCTGTTCTTTTTTCTGCCTTTCTTGTCTTCTTTTGTGGTGCTTATTTTCCTCCCTGCTCTTTTTCTGATCAACCCCTCCCTCCATCCATTCTCCCCGTTTCGTCTCTTTCAACTCGGACCCCTTTTCTCTCCCTTCACGAAACCCCTTTATTTTCGACCATTTCTCTTCCTCTGTCTGTCACCCACCTGCCCTCCTCCTCCCTTGGGAATGACTTCCTTTCACCCGTTCCATTCCCCGAATTCGTGGCCCCTTTTAAAAACCAATCCTTCCAGACCCTGAAACCACTCGCTCATCCTGCGCTTGCTTTGCCACACTTTCGGTCTCGGTCGGAATGATAAGGGTCTCGAGTGACTGAGCGTGAAGACAGAAAATCTCTCGGGCGGTACCAATATCAGGATGGGACCATAGGGAGATGGGATTTTTCGGGAAATTTCTTGAACTGTATTTTTGGATATCGTTTAATTTTGATGCGCATCGTTTTCTTTTAATTATTATTAAATAGTTAATAACATCGAGTAGGTAGATAAGACCATATTAGTTTTTAGAACGATTGACTCGGTATTCGTTAGCACTATCTTCTTTGCTAGATTACATTAGGGTCTCTGTGGCTTGGCATATCAATATTTATGGTAATGAATGCCACCTCATTCACTGAGAATGCTTGTGATTGATTGCCCACCATGATGTCGATGAGAATATACCTCAAGGGTGGAAAATACGGATGAAGAATGTTATTTATTGTCCATGACAGACGATGGAAAAGCACTAAAATACATAAATTCCTCAGGGGTCGCCTATAAACTCTACACAACATAAAATATGCAATTTTACTTGAATTATGGTAGTTAAATTATGATTTAATTTTCAAAAGCTCAATTATTTTGTTGCTGGAGTAAATTCTACTGCTGGAAAGAAACGTTTCTGTGAAAAACGTATTGTTCGATCATAATCTTAAAGGTATTTTTCGATCACTTTTAATTCATTATATCGAGAAATAGAAATACTAATTATTATTAAGTTGAATTTATTTCATTTGATTTATTTAATGATTAAAATGAATGATTACGGAAGTCAATTGCTAACTCATTTTCCAAAAACAAAACCTATGTCAGACCACGTGGTGAGCAACAATATATGTCCACATTTTCCCCCCTATACAATGTATGTTACCAAGAAACCGAGGTAAAAAAATGGCATTGAAATTCGCATACGCTTCGAATGTGTGCAAGCAAGTTTTTCATCGCCCACTCTCTGGATTCGTTGAATTTGCGATCAATCACGTGAATTTGCACATGCTTGCAGTGATTTATAAGGTGTAATTTTTGTTATTCAAACAAATCTACTTTTTTTGTGACCAGTATAAAAAAAAATTGCACGATTCTCTGGAGGCGCGTGTGTGTGCTTGAGGGTCGAAGGTCGACGCAACGCGAGGGCATCCATCATCGGTGAATGCGGCGACGCCAGCCGATCCACACCCGCACCCCGGCGGCGGCGGCGGCACCACCTCTCGCCTTTTTTTCGTTGTTGTCCCGCTTTTACTGCTCCCACGCCGCTCCCACATTCACTCTTTCTTCTGTCATCCGCTCTTTTTCCTCTCTTTGTCACAGGCACTCTCTCTCTCTCTCTCTCTCTCTCTCTCTCTCTCTCTCTCTCTCTCTCTCTCGCAATACAAACTCACGTGGGCGGCGTACCACCCAAGGCTGGCTGGCCGACTTACCTTGCCCCTTCTATCCAATAGGCAGGTACCACTTTCCCCATTCTTCCTCACCATTCAGCCCTTTTTGACCTCATAAAATGCTGTGCAGAGAGGGGAGATCTTCCCACCTCCCTTGATCTGTAGGCCTCTTAACTGCGAAGTAATATACAGTTACTTAAATGTCTCCAGAGAGAATGTGGGCTTATTAAAGTTTTTTTTTCAAAATCTTTTTTTTCAGTTACTAATAAATGTACTTACTCTTACTTTTTCGTACACACCTTGTATACCAAAATATAATTTAAAGCATAAAATAGTTAATTTTACAGGGGTATTGGCAGTTCATTTTCATCAAACGTTTTTTAAAAACATAAAGTAAAATGCACGCGAATGTACTAAATATAGGGCTTAAGATGCTAAAATTTCAACGCACTTCATTTAGCCTAAGACTTGTGACACATAAGGGATGAATTTTGCGAGCAATATCTTGGTGTTTCATTGGTATAATTACGAGTTAAATGTAAACCTATAACTGTTGCCGCGTATTTTTTATTAGGATTTGACGGCATTGTTTTACTCACCCCTCCTGTCAACCTTTTTCCTCTCTCTGTCACATGCTCTATCTCCCTCTCCCGCAATACAAACTAGCTGGCAGCGCACCACCCAAGGCTGGCCTGGCTTACTTAGCCCATTCTATCGGACAGGCAAGCAGGTACCACTTTTTCCATTCTTCCTTCTCACCATTCAGCTCTCTTGCCCTCATAAAATGCTGTGCAGATAGGGGAGGTCTTCCAACCTCTCTTTATCTGTAGGCCTCTTGTCTACAGAGGTGGATGAAGAATCTGGGGTAACTTTGAGTTACTTTTCATTTTTTATTTAGATTACTCATGAATTTTCTTATATTCCCTCTTGTAATATAATATAATTTAAAAGCATAAAATGTTACTTTTACAAGTGCAGTTTATGTTAGTTTTCATTCAAAGTCAAAAAAGTATAGAACTACTCGACGATGTACCAGATATTGCGCTCAAAATGCTAGAATTTCGCTGCAATTCATTCAGTCTTAAGATAAAATGAATGCGTTTAGCGTATAATATCCTGATATTTCAAATGTATAATTACTATTTACATGTGTAACTATAGCTTTGTATTTTTTACCTGGACATGGAGTCAACGTGTTTGCATCAAACAAATTAATTATTGCTTTCGTAAATAAATGAGTCAATTATAAGTAATATAGTGCTACCTGCCCAAAATACCAACCCTTTCCAGCAGCCACCCCATAAGGAATTAACGTTCCCTGACTTTTACAAGAAATATTAAAAGTATCGGCGATATTTTTTCGGCCTACAGTCAATATCTAAGCGACAAGCCCACAACCACAATTATTTAAAAAAATACCACGGGATACCATACATCAAACTGAAAGAGGTCATACATTTTCTTGTTTCCCCATTAAGACATGCACAGAAACAGGTCTAATAATTTCAAACAGTTGAAAATCGAAATTGGGATATTCCGGCAAATGCATATCGGAGGATACGGTCAAACCCGTCATAAAACAAGGGCATATTGTAGTCGCAATTAGGCACTTGAACGATTAGAGGTTAAAGTACCCACAGTGTTATCGTTGCCGGTCAACTCCGTAACTTTTCTCACTTACGTCTGAAAAGGGGCTCCCCAGAGACCCGTGGAGAAAATCATCATGGATTGCACTGTTTACAAGGCAAACAGTTCTGGAGCCGTAAATGTGTGGGTTGCTGACACAATTGATACACTGCTTGCATTTAAATATTCCTTTGGTCTTACCAATGATCATAATGCCCCAGGTAGTTTCTGGGTTGCTGTTTGCTTTGCAAGGATACCTAGTAATGTTACAATGAATATTGGCGGCTTGGAAAGTATTCCATCATCAGATATATTGTGTTTTAAGACATTACAAATGAACAATTTTCAGTTATGTAGAGAGACATAGAGTACTCCATGTCTCTCTACATTCTTTTCTTTTCTCCCGGTAGCACGCTGTTCCATCGCCGCCTTCCGCCATCTCCGATACCAACCTCATGCCCTCCTCTCAATCCTTCTCCTCCTCCATTCGTATTTCCTGCACTGCGCGACGACGTGTCTATTTCCTTCCCGGCTTTACGCGACCTACTATGTCAGCAAATGTCAGGAAAAAGAGCTTCGCATGTTTACGACCCGCTGTCCGTGTCCCTTTTTCATTTCCATTGTCTTCTCGTCACATGCTCCGATAGCTGCAGCGCGAGATGTGCGTAGGTATACGTCTTTTCCCGGATGTTCCAGCATGTGGCATCCTTCGTAGCTATATCTGTGAGGTTTTCAGGCGGAGTAGTTATTGGAAACCTTTTGATTGCCTTTGTTGCTGTGGATTTTTGCACCAATTTTTTATCTGCGAGTATTACTTCGAAGAAATCTTACAGGAGCCGAGCGCATACAAAGCATTTATTTTATGCTTCACAAATATTTTCATAAAAAAATAAATTTTATGAACCTAAGAGTTATGGCAGCCTTATTTCACTCTTCTCACTGTGAGTGAATCTCTTATTGGCTTTTTCATTTGAAGTCCTTGTTATTTTGTGTAGATATATTCAATATCTGGGGTTAATTCGACTTTTATTTCCTTCTGTAGGATTTGGTTATATCACGGATAGAGGATACCTCACACTCTGTCATATGGTTATAACACACTCGAATCCTTCCATGATGGCAGGCATCAATTTAAGAGATTTTCAGAAGTTTGTCAGATCCTAGTGTACCATAATCTATGCAACTGCCAACACTATGATTCCTATGAAACTCATATACGAGATTGCTACAGTGCCGTAATCATGTTGGATTTTTCTTACATATGTTTAAATTAAGTTATACTCCATTCAAATGAAATTAATAATTCTTGAAAAGATTACAAATGGATATTGGAGGTGCTTATATACTAGAGTTTTTACGTTCCAGATTTATTCAGATTAGAGTTGTCATTCATATAAGAATTGCATCTGAATAAAACTTTATATATTTTATCAATGCGATAATATCATTCCTGTTATAATTGGCTATGAACTCGAAATTTTTTCGTAATTATTTTAGTCATATTTCCCACGCTATCGAATTAGTTACAACGATTGAGAAATAATATATTTTTTTGAAAATACGTTTGCATATGCGAACACATCTATTTTGGTATTTTTCACGAAGCAGGAATTCATTCAAAGAGGTCTTTCATTTCAGAGTTATTGCGCGCTTCAAACAGTATTGAAACGGGGCACTGAAACATTAAGCTAAGCATAGTAAATACTGTTTAGCGTTGGTACTAAATATAGTTGTGAATTTAAAGTTTGTTTTCAAAATAATTGTACGAAGTGGCTTTCGGCAGTACACAGCGGGAAATATGATGGCATCCAATTCAAGCTCAAAAAAGGCATTTATAACAGTATTAATCGTCTTTCATGATCAATCATATTCAGAGCCCATGAAGTCTTCCTTGTGTTTTCTTTTGCCCTTATGCCTTATGAGGAAAATTCAGCACGAGAAATTTTAATGCATGAAATTTTCCCGTCGCACATGTAACCCAGCAAGAAGGTTCTGATCTTTCTATTTATCTCGGCATGAAGACTCAAAAAATGTTTTCCTTTTATCTTATATACTGGATGCTCTGCCAAATGAAAATCGCAAAGAAAAAAAAATTAATAGCATAATTACACATTTTGAAAAATTGCTACATATTCCTGAAGAGCTGTTATCATTTTCGAAATGATATATAATGTTCAAAAATGTAATTCATTATTTGCATTCATTACGTATCCACCGTTGAAAAGTTAGTCAGTCAGCTCCGCATAGCACAAATAAATGCATATGGCAAGTCAGATTTAAAAAAAAAATAAAAAACAAATATCTGAGATGAGCTCCATACCATTTGTTATCATTTAGCCAAAAACGTAAACAGAAGTAAACAAATTTAAATATTATTTTGTCCATTTACAACGTAATGTACGCTTAAAATGTCCCAGTCTGCGTTTAATGCTCACGTGCTACACTTTTATTGCATTCATCGTGTGCTATTGGCAAAGTGTACATTTCGAGTACCTACGATACAATTATCGGCAGGATTTCGTACGCATTCAGTGTATTGAATGAAAATTAGATTTCAATTTAAATCGAAAATAAAGCTGCCAAATTCGCCAAAGATCGAGGATATCGATATCAAGCCTTGATCTATGGTTATGATCAAAACTCGATTTTTCGACTTCGATCTTAACCATTTCGTTCGATCTCACCAGCGTCACTATCGGCCTGTGGTAAAGCCCTCCTTCCCGAGTGAGAGCCTTCAACTGAAAGGCGGTAAAAGTGGAAATCACGCCCACGATCACCAAGAAAGCATTGCAATCAATTAGAGCAACCGAATGGTTGAAAGCGGCGATCCCATAACTTTAATGGCATTAAACTTTTTAATTTTTCCGCTAATAATTCACGCATGTACTGAAGTCTTTTTTGGGATATTTTTCCAAATATCAAATGTTTCTGTTGAGTGTTTTTCGAATATATAATAACCATGCTTTTGTACGAACTGCATAATAAAACCGCCAATGTTTTCGTTTAATCTACCTTCGGTTCAAATTACGATTTTTATTAAAAAGTCGAGCTTTTCTTTTCGATTAAAAATCAATTGCGAAAACATCGATTTTGACTGACATGGTATGAGTACTTTTCAGTGTGTAGTTTACGAGAAAATGTAAATTTCACTCTTTTAAGTAAAATGTGGTCACCATGAGGTTTATTTTTTGATATATTCTTGGTAAGTCCTCATCAAACGGAATGAATTCCCGTGTTTTCCTTTTCGTTTCGTTCTCTCTGCCCATCTCCTTGTCTGTCTCTTCTCTTCCTCTCCTCTTGCTTTTCTAACTGCACCCTCAATCTTGCGGTTAGTTCCCCACGACTGCTTTTTACCACGGCTGTGGCTACTCTTCAGATCTTCTTGGCTTTTCCCTCAAAACCTCAGTCCTTTTCTTGTTGCCTACTTTCCACATAATAAGCCCCTACTCTATTGGATCTTCCTCGTCATAGTTTTTTTTACCTATCGTATATTTATTTTTTTCTCCCTCTGTCGCAACCCTTATCTGAAAATCTAGCGGTGAAACGTAGCACAGTGGGCTGGAATCGAAAATAGCTTACCAAACTCAAACTAGGAAAAAATACAATGATATTTTATAACAATAGAATAATCGTTGTACAATCGTGCGAAAGTTCCGCAGAGAAAAAAATCAAGGCGAATGATTTTTTCTCTGTGGAACTTTCGCACGATTGTGCATTGCGGGTGACTCCCGTAAAAGTTATCACCGCGGCTAGTCCTGGTATACTTTAAATCGTTGTACACTTTACTGCAAAATTTTATTTCTAAATATTTTTGTAGGAGCAGGAGACGTATTTCAAGTTCATGTAAATTATGATCTCAAAAATCGTTGCTACTAAAAAAAGTGCCTGAATTATTTTGTCAGAGAAGCGTTTTGTTTTAATATGCCTAAATTTAAAGCATACCAGTGGCGGATCTATAAGGATTTTCTATAAGGTTTAGGAGAAGGAGAGGGGTTAATGGGGGTATAGCCCCACCTTTGGGATCCAAATTAAACTAGATAGAATTGTAATTTTACTCGGACCCCCACTACTGCTGGTAAGTTGACCCCTCCCTTGTCCCTATGGATCCTGGGTCCGCCAATGAAGCATTCCATAATAAAAATGAGCATTTTTAGAATTTGTTGTTACAAACATTTTTATCTATGGATAGTTTTTATTATTTTTTAATTACTAAATAATAAATTTATTTAGCAATTAAAATTTCCTATTTTTCACGTATTTTAGCACAGTGTAGAGGAAAACTTCATTGTGCGAAATCCACAGAGAAAAATTTATTCGCCTTGACCATTAACCCTTTGTAACCCAATGTTGCTTCTAACAACACCAAAAATGTTTAAACTTTCAGCTCTATTTAGGAGATATCTAAACTAAATATTATTTTGTGGAGTAAATTTTAATGACGAAATATTTATCTGCCAGGATAATTATCATTGAGTGTAAAATTTTTCAAGTTTTCAAAATGAAAAAATCTTAAAATTTGATTTCTCCCAGAAACAGCTCTGGGTTTGAAAGGGTTAAGGCGGATAATTTTTTACCTGTGGATTTTTCGCATAATTTGTGCATTACGGGTGGCTCCGTAAAGTTATCACCATAGCTAGTCCCGGTATACTTGAATTGGAATACTTTATGTTTTTCATATAATCACGCTAAATGGTTCACACCACTTTATGAAACAAATTGTCGACTTAAATTCTCCAATGAAAATTTCTCCCGCAAATTGCCACACCAGCTCTACTATCAAGCCATTAGCGTGTGGGTGCAACCGTTCGATGTGGTGATTAGAGGCGGGCTTGTTACAGATTGTATCAATTTTGGCCACGTTTTTTCAATTTCTTATCTCTTCTATCTCTAATGGCTCGATATTCTTTTACCGTTCACCCATATCTCAATCTCTCCATCGTGATTTGCACTTCTTATGTCGATGATAAAGGAAATCTCTTTTGGATTCGAGCCATCTTATCTTTAAATATTCTTTATTTATAGGCAATCCTATTACAGCGAGAACTGCAAAGTTTCTACATTTAGTAGTACTGACGATCACACAATTATTATAATTTTGTAAGAAGTATTATTGGTCATATAAAATATTTTGTTCATAACCGAATTTTGTAAATGCGGAGTAATTTATCATTTTTCATCATATTGTGAACCGGCGTACCCATAGGTATAATCTTGGTGATAAGAGACCATACCAATGTCGCATGCATCAGCTGCTGGCATAGATCAGGTATTAAAAAAATATTATTTACCGCCCTAAGTGTATGCACTCATTGATGCAAAATAGATTAAATACATTAGCTCAAATACCATAGTGAGGCAGTTGCCCCATTGTATCCTGGTTACATTCGTAATGAGCGTATGAAACCCGCGTGCCACCCAAAATGTCTGCCTGGGGTGGCACACGCTCACTCTTGGGGCTTTATCTCGGGAACCACCGGTCACAATTGGAAAATATTTTAGGTGCAGCATATTAAATGTCCAATGTTACATTGGACATTTAACATGCTGCACATGTTGGTTACCATAGAAAATATGTTGAAAAATACCAGCGCCTTCTTATCGCCATTTATATATGAAAAACAGCAAAAAATGCCAAAATTTCTCAACTTTGAGGGCGATGCTGCGCGTCTTCCCGTTATACAATTGCAAAAATATTTTTCAGGATATGTTTATACACCAATAGGCATAAAATGAGGGGGTATTCCGAAATAACTTCGAAAAATCGAAAAATGAGGATCACCATAATGGTGCATTAATGAAATAGCAACTCAAACAGTTAGGTTTGCAGGAAAAAATGCGCATGGGCTCCCAAAGTTTCAGCCGCCATCCGTTAGAATGCGCTGATAGCAAAGATGCCGAATAGTGAACCGGAAATTTTTCGTGTTTTACAGTTTGCAGATGCTACTCTGTAGTTCGGTTGTGATCCGGCCGGTGATAATAACATCCGTGTTTTCACTACCAGCCGATCCTTCCGAACTAAATGACATGATTGAATCAGCTGTTGCAACAATTTCTCGCGAGACACAAATCAATGTACGGGAACAACTCGCAAATCGTCTTGACGTGTGGCGTAAGACGAATGGTGCCAAATTGAAAACTTGTAGGCTTTCATGTAAAACTGATTAAGTTGCTCTTTCACGTGACGTATTATTTAGAGCTGTGAGTTTAGTGTGATAAATATTAGGAAGCGTTAAAACCCCGCTAATTATTTAGAAACACACGGAATAAAAAAGAGGGGGACTTTTTAGTCTCAACCTCGCCCGAATACAGGCGTCTATTATTATTATTATTATTATTCGTTACTTGGGGTTAGAGATAGTATTTTTACAATAGATAGCACTTATAGTAAAATATTAAAAATGTTGCAATTTAACAGTTTATTCTGGTATTAGGTACGAATTGATGAGAAAAGCAAAATATTGGTGGTCCTCTAGTATTCCATTGAAGTGAAACGAATATATATTTGATTTTATGATTTAATAGTAAAAAATGGAGTCATATTGTAAATTTAATAATAGATATCCTTTAAAAACTAAAGGGAAATTACCTCAATTTCTTATTTAAATTCCTTTCGCAGAGAAAATTTAATCAAGTTGACTACTACATACGCTTTTATTGTTTCGCCACTGAGACGACCCTTCGCAAAGATAATGTCACATGTCACAAGCTAGAAGTTTGTGGCTTTCTCTCAAATTGGGGTTTTCTGGAGAAAGAAATGAGGCAGCTCCATTATTTTGCACTAGAGCCGAGTCGTTAAGACCGCAGGAGCATTTTTGCCGGGCGCGACCATTAGCTCCATAATGTAGAGCGTTTTGGCAGAATTCTGCAGGAAGTAGAAAATGGAAGTGAAAAATTAATGAAATAATAGCACTGCATAGCTTTTCGAGGAACAAAGGAAGACTTGACGGCGCAGAAAAAAAGAGAGCCTGCTCTTCTGTGAATTGAAACTGAAAGCTCATGAAAATACTTCTTTTTTATCAAAAAACTCTTTTGAATGGATTCTCATACCTTCATCGACGAATACAGGAGTGTTTTTCATCAGGAAGGAAAAGAGCGAAAGATGATAAATGTAGAATTCTAAAACATTAATGGAAATTAGTCGTGATTAGATGAATTACGCCAGTTAAATCATAAAACTTTAGCATGATTTTGTGAAGTAAACTTAAATTAAAAACATTCTCATTAATAGTAATTGTGATTAATTGTAATTATAAACAATTTTAAAATGGTAATGGGTTCACAACGGCATTTTTCGTCGATATCTCAAATGTTATTTTTTCTTCATTCTCTCCTTTGGAGGATGCATCTGTGGTAAGAAAAATACCAGCCTCTCTTGGAACTTTACGCAAACATTTTAATTCATGAAGACGGCTGATCAACTTTCATAGTTGCATGGTTTGTCATGAATTCCGGTTACGGATTTTTCGAACCATTATATGGATCATAATAGTCTAGAAAGTCTATTTTATGTATAATTGGATAAACAGGTTTCATAATTATATTTGTGGAAATTCTTACAAACTTATAAATTTTTTTATTTGGTATGCTTAAAAACTTTCACGAAGTAAACTCTTCAACTTAACTATATTTTGCCCTCTCATTTATTGGCATGCCTAAGTCATTCGTAGTATTTATCTTTTCTTATGCGGTAACTATCCTCAGTGTATCAATAGCTTCCCATCTCAAGGTCGCTATGAAATATAATAATATTTAATGAAGAAGCATACATTTTTTTTATTTCATGGGTTGATACTTCCAGAAGGTCCTTGAGAATAATATAAGTTATAGTAAAAGCCCTAAATTTTCATTTTTGAGGACTTCGGAGTTGAAAATGTGATAAAAAGAGTTCAACATAAGTATAGGAATTTACACTGAAAGGATATTGTTTTTTTTTGAGAATCCTGAATCCCCAGGACATCATTTTCTTTGTCTTACCTACAATGAATATCTAGCGTTAGCGAAATTTGGGGAGGAACCACCTAAATGGCTTTATGGGCAATGATAAGTTTGAATAAAAAATGTATGAAACCTTTTATCGTATGGTATTATTAAATAGTAATACTCATGTGAGAATTATTATTTAATAACGAACATTAATAAATAATAATCCTTGCACTAATTACTGCGAATTACGTAAACGATACCACGGCATCATTAAATAATTGTGATGTTTTTAATTTAATTTATGCTGCGTAATGATTTATTAACCATCCCGTAATTTCAATTAACATAGTTTTCTTTCGTTTGATTCATATGATGTCACATTTAGTTTGTCTTCGATATCTTTTACGTTTCTTACTTGTAAGCAATTAGCCAGTAATACGCTCTTTTTGCCATTGTGGCAAGCACTAATTCTGGGCACCATCATTCTTCGATATCCTCGAGGGGTATGACCATAATTCCAGTTAATTCCGTTTTCGTTCGATATGATGCCACATTTAGTGTGTCTTCGCTACCTTGTACGTTTCTTTCTTGTAAGCAATCAGTCAGTAATACGTTCTTTGCGCCAAGGTTGCTAATTCTGGCCACCCGTCAGTCTTCGATATCCCTGAGGGCAAGCTGTTTGTCTATCCAGTTGTCCCTCCCCACCGCTCGCCACCTTCATCACGCCTGACCCCCGACCTTACCGCCTCTCTCTCCTTCGGGTCGCCTCGTGCCGGGATAAACGCTATTCGGCCTCAAACAGCAGGCGCCTACCTCACGCACACACCACATCATGATGTACCCAAAGGCAATTAAGGGTTCCCTCGCACGGTAGGTAATTCCCAAAGCCTTCTAGGTTCACGGTAATGAAAGTGGATCCTCTTTCGCACGCCAACGATATTTGCATTATGGCTGTGAGTGAGTTAAGTCTTAAAAGCACTTCCACTTCTCTCCCACCTTCTATTCCCCGCACCTGCCCTGTCGTCTCTTATACATCATCGATACAACACCTCATCCCATTTCGTCCCCCGCCTCCCTTTCGCCAGCCAGCCCTCTTTTCCAAAATACGGCGGGTGAGCGGGCCAAACCACCACGAACGTATCCAACAATTGGATCGCGGGAGGAGCGCGCTAAGTGGAATTATATTCATTTAGTATCCCCACCTCGTCACGGATATCCTCGAGCTCCTCTAGATTCTAGCGAAATGCGTACATTTTGAATTGGTTTGCGACCTCCCATGGTGCCTGCGTTTACGTGTACGTTGCAGCTGGAAGGCCGGTGCAAGTTCGCCCCTCTGTGAGGTATATTCGCTATTGTATGCTGTTTGAGGAAGAGGTGAGGCCAATGAGCGTGAATTCATTGTGTGATTATGGAGCGAAAATTTTCATGCGAGTACTCTGAGACGTTATCGCTACGTAGGGTATGTATATATTTGTCCTTCCACTCCTGTTAATCAGGCGGAAGCGTATGTCAGTTGAATGATTTGCATTGGTCCAACATCTATCTGTATCGAACCACTTAGTCTTCTGCTTTCCATCCCGCACAGCTCATATATGCGCGAGAGATGTGATATATGTTAGGTAATAGTTCAATTTGAATGTTGGAAGGATTTAATGTTCGTAGTACACTGCAATTCAAATGCGATTAGTGAGCAATTGCTCTTGTCTAGCATTTAACTATTATAGGTGAGCTCATGTTGTATAATTCCCTACACATTTGGCGAAAATTGGTTGCTACATGACCCTATCATCCTCCGATTGCTTAGTCTCCATCAACAGCATCTTCTACTCCCTACAAGAGGTACTACTTACCCCTAATTTTAGTATTTTCTGCATGTATCTGCTGACCTACTTGGCGCCTCAATAAGTGTGTGCGTTGTAGTCATGGAAAAAGTAATTGTTTAATGTGAAATTTCATGTATTTCATAATGAATGGTTTGTGTTTTAAATTAGTTGGAATGTTGAAGCCTTATCCTAAATATCCACGAAGAAACCTAACTTTCTTGCCTACAGAATTTACCATTTTTTGTTACACCGCTTCTAGCATTGCCGTTGACATTAGTTTCGCCTGTGACGGACAGAATTTTTACCCAACGACAGTCTCCAAGGCTTTAATACACAATGTTCTCAATAGCATCACCGCCTATGACCGCAGGTAATTAACCGCATCCCATACTTTTTCTGTCCATGTCTTTTGTTTACAACAGATTATATATCCTTTTTATCGTGTTATACTTGAATTTCATTTTCCTACGCATGTCTTTCTCTCTCAATGAAATATCATTCATGGACGGTGTTTTTTGCGAATCCTTAGATCGTGCACTTCCGCAGTTGGTGCTCATGTGTATTACTACTTTTGGGATTTCCCATCATCTTCCTTTGAAGTGATTATCGTTTGTTCAACGTACGAGTTACACATCGTCAGAGCTTCTTTGAGAATTTTTCTAACACAATAAGTGAAATTGAACTACATTTTTTATTTTTGCCTTAAATTTAATCTTAATAAGAATACATTGAAAGTATCGCCTTTATTCATTTTGCGTATTAAACTTATATTATATTAAATTATATGTTCTCATTATCTGGATAAAATATTTTGAGTCATTGGTGTCGATAGGTTTCTCCAGACAGTCATGTTTAACTAAAGCATCATATTCACCATATTTCGCCGGATTGACAAACTTAACTCATGCTTGGATTTGGGAAGTTCCAAAAATAGATTTTCATGTGGACGTGAACCGTGAAAGTAAAATATCTGATGCTTTATATACATCGCCACCCATGCAAAATCCACATTAATTTCAGACCAGCATTGGTGGTCTGATAGGTAATTACGAAGACAATATGTATTTCTTAACACGGTATGAAATGTTAACACAAAAAATTGTGAGACAAAGGATTTTAAAAGTTTTATGCAAAGCAAATAACTCTTACGAAGTCTTCGGCAGAAGGAGAAGAAACGTTGACCTTTTTCAAATCAAGACGCGTGGAGATCTCAAAAGGCATTTAAAAAATTGCTAGTCCCGCTCAGTTCAGTGCAGAAGAAATGAATGATATTTTTTTGGGTATAAGATCGAACTACTTTGAGGGAGTTGCGATGGTCTCCTTAACGGAGTATTGGAGGCGAGAAGAAAAGTTAAGGTACTTACGACGGAAGGAGAGACTGGGATCCTTCCGCTTTGCAAGGAGGAAAGGAAATTGCCTTCATTGGAAGAGGCTGAAGCTACGATCCACGTCTCTTCTCCGCCTAATCCATGGGAGATGCTGGAGAAATGGCTGTGGAGGGCGTGGGAATTTGAAGTGGACGATGGAGGTTAGGATACCGGTCAAGTTTGAGGGCGGCTGGAGGGAAGATGGATCGAATTGGGGTTGCTTGGTCTCCGGCACGTTGAAGCTTATAGAGGAAATGTATGCGTTTGAGCTTTTTTCGAGACGGAAGTAACCTGTAAGAACCGTGTACCCATCGCTTTTCGTGGAAATTCTCCATTGGAAACTGTGGGGCACACAAGCACAATATCGAGATATTTTCACTTACCAAAAGATTTATTTTTTTACTTTTTATGGTAGGAAAATATATGTCTTTTATTTATTTACGTATAAGGTTTTGAATAGCCAACTGATAATTTAGAAAATAAGGGATTATTTTTGTTATCCTTCCAATATTTCCGTTTGGCATCCATAATTGTGTTGATTCAAAGAAGTATTAAAATTGATTACAATATACTATGCCGACTATCCTGCCAGCGAGGCTTGTTGTTAAATTTAATGGATACCTACTTGAAGGAAAAGGATATCCATTTCGGCACAGGTATTCAAATGTTTCAGCTGCAAATCCTTATTTTGTTTCATGAACCGCTGATTTCATTTCACATCCTCAACATTTCATTAGCCTTACTTACCAATCACCATTCATTATTTTGATCAAAGATTTTACAATTTTGAAAATAAATGCCCATGCAGAAGATAGAAAATGCTTGCGTAAACTTTAAACTAAAATTATCGAAGGAGTTGTTATGGGGAAAAGAACTGCCTCCTACCCTGAATGAGTGGTATGACACTTGTGGCTGATAATGAGTCGAGCTCTACCTTCACCCATTCTGAACAACCTCAGGGTTAAATTACAGAATCAGAACCGTAATCATACCCCTACAACCCTTGAAGACTGAACAGTTTTTTTTCTTGGTTTGTTATCTTTTTTTGCGTTAGAAATCACAAACTTCTCGCATTTCACTGCCTGATTTTGGATATAGAATTATTTGTTCTGATATATTTTTAACTTAATTTCAGGGTTTTGACAATGTTGCCATATTTTGATGCTGTTACATGCTACCATTTTTGATGTGAAATTTTTTATATACTTAAATTTTTGTTTTTAAAACCCTCAGTATTGTCGTGGAGATTTTCATTTATGGAATAGCCTCCGTATGTTGAAGTAGGCAAGCTTTTTCGTCGTCATTTGATACTTGAC
The DNA here is from genome assembly GCF_921293095.1 of Ischnura elegans. Taxonomy (NCBI): domain Eukaryota; kingdom Metazoa; phylum Arthropoda; class Insecta; order Odonata; family Coenagrionidae; genus Ischnura; species Ischnura elegans. Next base: position 38,328,709 of record NC_060247.1, read on the forward strand.
TTTGGGATATAAATAGTTTAGTGTTCAATGTGTCTGAACAGTCTTCGTTCACTGTGCATGCAATCGATCATAATTTAACGGATCGATGAACCTTACTATTGTTTGATAGATTATGAGGCAAAGTGGCAGTGTTGTTTTGAGTTTCTAATGAAAATTGTTACCTTTTTTTCAAACCTGAATCAAAATGATTTATTTTAATTGTAATGGAATGATTTCTAAGCATAAATATGGTTCATCCCTCAGTTTTATATTGGTCAAAATTGCATTTGCGTATTAAGTTGTGTAACTTGTGCTTAATTATTGTATGTTTGGACTTCGATTTCAGGATGCCAGTAATTTGCCACCTCAGTCAAATCTCACCTGATGTTTAGTAGCTAACTACTGCTCGAGTTTGTCATAAATGTAACAGGTACGGATTTTGGAACGTTTATTCTGGCATTGATTGAATATAATTAATTTTTAAGTTACAAATAACGTGAGAATAATTATTTTATCGTGTGCGGAGGGAGGACTGGGAGTCTATAGTGGGTTATCTCGGAAGTAAAGTCAGTTGAGGCAATGCAGAAGGAGTGGACGCTAAGGGACTCAGCGACAGCTTGCAGTAATTGAGAATGAAGATTTACGAAAAATTTATCCACGGGTCTAAACAAAATCTAATTTTGAACCCTGTAGACAATAAAGTCCACCCAGCCGTGACGTGGGACATCCATCATGATGATTATCTCTTGAAACTGGCGCAATTCATATTTATGCATAATCCACCAACCTTTTGCTGAATTACTTAATTACATATGAAAAAAAATGTTCCGAGTTAGATTTCAATAAACTATGTTGCTCAAGTATGTAACCTTTCGGCTAAGGGGAGATTCGAACTTTTTAATTGGAGTTTGAAATAATCAATATTTTTTACATCTTAGATGTACCTGTCACTCTCTGTATGGTTCTTCCAGATAGAGGTTATAAAATGATGGCGAGTACCCTTACTTTGAATATATCGTTGATTTTGATGCAAGGAACGCATAAATTGTAAAATTAGGTTATTTTATTATCTATTTTACATTATCCAGCGCCACATTATTTATTGCCATTTTATACATAGATGAAACTGTGGTGTAGCTGTTTTTCAAAACGTTCATAAAAGTTTATATCAGTCATTGCTATGATTAACTACATAATCCTCTACAGAAATATGTACGGAAATATTTCAGGCGACATTTTAAGCAATGCATTTATTCTCAAATTTAAAACTCGGAAAAATCCCCTTCCACTGTGCAAAACTTTAGATTCATTGCATGAAAAGGATCTGTGATTATTTGAGCGTAAATTTCTTCAATTTGCATCCGTTATTGTTAACTGCTTCTATTTTGCAGTATAATCGATCTGTAAAAATTATACGTGACCCGTCAAAAAAATTCGAAATTGTTTTTTTTTCCACCAGAAAACGTCGCTTCAGGAAGCACACCCAATATATTTTAGACGGAATAAATAAATAAATAAAATCATCATTTTTCTTTTAGTTTATGGCCGCGGAAGTATGGCATAAGAGTATGGTGACACACGGGCAATTTTAGAGATAGATTTCAATCAGACAAATCGATTCATCAGAGCGATATGTCCATATATCTTATTTTTCTCTCCTATTTAATGTTCAATGGGTCATTTTAATGATTTCCCTGCACGTATTCAAATAAAAATAGTGTTTAATTTTTATTAATATTTTTTGATACACCTTTTATGATTGTTGAGTTTAAATTTCAAGTTGTTCCATGCATTTAATTGCCTTTAAAATTTAAAATGCCTTTTGAAAATTTGAGTGACTGATTCGGTTGTTTACTCGAATATTTTGCTGATGTTGCAGTACGGGTGACATTAAAAGTGGTAACTAATTACTACTTCGCTACGAATAAAAGGGAATTTTCTTCGATTTAATTCATTTTGCTGAAAACGATAACTTTCTGATGGCGCTGGAATTTATTTTCCTTGCTGAAATTTACGGCCGTTTGCAATCATGTCGTTATACTCCTTGAGATACCTTTCCTTTGATTTAATACTCGCCAAAATCCAAGATAAGAAGGGGCATTAAGGTTTCATTGCTCCTTAAGCAGTTGGTCCAAGGGCTTATCGAGCATGTATGGCTTTCTACTCGACTTTAACATCACCCATAAAATAGGATTCTAGGATAGTAGAATCATAAACGCTGTCAGTTCCCTCGAAAGGTGATATTTCTGAAGCAGAGACGATTAAGGGTACGCTTTAAACCAGATTTAGAATATATTGCCCAATTACTGATTCCCTCACCGCGATAAATCATTATTGTAAATGTTATTACTGATATTAAAGGTAGTCTTTGCATTTAATTCTATTATTTTGACCTCGATATTGAATCAAATAGGTGAATTTTATCTTTGCAGCATTATTTCATAACAGTATTAACTTGATAGCGTAGTTGTTTTCGTATTGCCTTATCGTTATCTTTGCCAAAAGTCTTTTAGTCTATCTTTTCTGCTCTGCTGGGCTGACCAAACATACTTGCAACTTTTTAAGCTAGTACCTACATAAAAGTAATGTTATGGAAATTTGAGTCCTCTTTGATACTAGAGAAAAGGAAATTGAATGCGGCAATACGAGTGCCAAATTAATGACTAAAGTTTTAATCTTAAGAGTAAAATTTTTTAAAGTAAGGAAATTTCCTTATTTTATTTGGCAGCCTCATTAAAGCTCCATTTACGTTTCACTAGCTTCAAAAACTACCTCCGTAATATAAAATTTAGGTAATCATTAAAATGGGTTTCAGTACATAAAGTACTTTTTTATGGGATTTCTCATAAAGGTGTTTTCAAACTATATTTTAATTCCATTGTATTTTCTCTAGTGTTTTTTTATTGCATATTACTTATGCATCAAAAGTTCATCTGGAAGACATTTGGTGTTATTCATAACATGCGCAGCACTACAATGGTATTTCTAATGGTGATACCTCCAACATGCTATAGCCTCTCGGGTCACTTAATGTTTCGAAATTGGTTTTGTATCTATGATATTTAAATGTTAAATTTGTTTGAAGAGAAATGAATAAGTTATTAATATTATTATATGGTACCTACGTTAATGAGCTCAGAGAAAAAGTGCCACCTAATTATTTTTGAAAGAAAATATCTATTCGGCGCTAACAGCTTTTAGCCGTAAGGTTTTTGTCTTCCACAATTTTAGGAGACTATTTCTCAGAAGCCCTCGGTTTAAACACCTTTCAAAGGTCCCTTCTTGCCAAATGCGCTCAATCAACCTCGAAATTCGGTCCTTCAAATCCACTTCACTTTCAAAGAAAAGTCCTTACCGTCGGAGACGTATCCCGATCTGTCGTTCTCTGAACTACGCCATGCTTGAAATGTGTTTCTAATCCAAACGTCTCGGTCCCACTTTTTTTCGCGCCGAGTGACATTTGCAGTCGCCGTTGTATCCAGTTTCCTATCGGGAGAGCGGAAAGCCGACATGATGGAAAGAGCTGACGGAAACATCAAAGATTGAAAGGAGGGAGGGAGAAAAGAGAGAGAGCCCTTATGATCGCATTACGAGTCGGTAAAAAAAGTCCTCGAAACTTGCGCCCTGCCTTTTGGTGACGAGGCAGGCGCACTGCCGGGTCCTTGGAGGAGGTTTTTTTCTCTTCTATTCCGCTTATTCTCGGTCACCCACGACCAATTCACATAACCCTAATTCAGCCCTTTCCCCTCGTCCACTCCCCTTGTCCACGTGAAATCTCTATGCCTTAAATTCAACCATTGAACACTGCCGAAGGATCCTGTGAATTTTGCTGTGGTGAATCTCTTCCTTAGAGTTTTGGAAATGTACTCTAGTGCAAGTATTTGAGTAGGGACGATATTGAAGTATTCAAATACTGAGTGCCCATTTATAAGGCCCAAAAGTTAGTAGAACAGTAACATATGGAGTACTTATATAAGTTAGTTTCATCATCATTAGTCAACAATCCTAAGATTTGTTTGACACAGCTCTCCATTTCTCTCTTCTATCCGCTAACCTTTACATAGCTACATATTTATTCCGTTTTACATCCTTTATAACCTGTCCTATGTAACTTTTTTGGGGACGTCCCTTGTCCTTTTTCCCTTCCACTCGTCCTTCAACGATTGTCTTCATCGGGCCATCGTGCCTCAAAATGTGGCCCACTCTAAACGTGAAGTGAATACTCAGACTCGTACACAATTATCTTCTCTAAGGTGCTATCGAAGACTGATGAAGATAAAATGGATCGACCGTATAAGTAATGAGGAAGTACTAAGATGAGTGGGAGAAAAGAGAAGCCTTCTAAAACCTTTAAGGAGAAGACGCGAAAACTTACTTGGCCAAATCATGAGACATGATGACTCCGTGAAAAAATCGGCGGACAGATGGAAGGGAAGAAGGGCAAGGGACGGCCTCAAATGAGTTACAAAATACAGGTGATAAAGGATGTAAATGAGAAATGAAAAAGCTAGCGGCTAGGAGAGAGGAATGGATAGCTGCGTCAAATCAATCTTAGCATTTTTGACTAATGATGATGATGATGTATTTTTTAATACCTTCATCAAAGCTGGATGGCCTTACCGAAAACGGCGGAATATATTTGATGAATTTCGTCACCTTATAATGTATTCTTCTAGTAACTCAGCTACGCAAACGAATGCAGCGGCACTTGGGTAGCTATTAAGGTTTTCAAGAATCTATCAGGGTAAATGATTACTTATCTGGAGAATCTAATTACCATCTGGGCACTCAAATTCGTGTAATCTAGTGCATTTGGCACTATCCTACCTCCAATTCGACTCTTTTCCGTTTTTTCCCTTCTCCCCGCGATATCCTGCATCTCGTCTCCCTGCCTTAAATTTAACCCTTGACCCCTACCGAAGGCTTTCCCCTCTTTTCATCCCCTTCCTCCTGTTACATCTGCCTCGTAAAGCCTCACGGGTCATCCAGCCGTCTCTCTTCCTCCTGCTTTTCCTGTCCCCGTTACACCCACTTCCATCCCTTCCTCTCTCTTTTCTGTCCACTCAGACAGTCAGCTTCACCTGTCGCCGGGGAAAACTTCAGTCCTGACCCCTTGAAGCCGTCCGCCTCAGAAAATCCTGCGGAAGCCCCGCGTTAAAACCAGATGAGTCCCACTTTCCCCCCGTTGATAAAGCCTCTCCAGGACACGGTGGCTTACGCGTCGAGAGACAGATAACTCACATATCTCCTACTATATCACTTTCATCTTCTGCCGCGGCTGTTGGAATTGCAAAGATCCCAGACTTGTGATATATTTCTATGCTGGTGGACGAGATGACGTGCTCAAAAAATGCACGAAAATGTTTTCTCTTTTAATCATTGTAAGTGTGAGTCTAATGCACTGCCTAAAACGTTGCCTATCAACATAGGAATATTTTTTGTTTAAAATACTTTCAAGTCTACTATTAGATTGGGTGGTAACGTGTAGTAAAATTGATTTCAAATTACAAAAGAAAAATAACACTCAGAATAAAATTTTTCTTCGATTTTTATCGGTTAAATACTAGCATTACGCGAGACTTGCTCAAACACACCTTGAAATGAAAATGTTTTTTTTCCGTACTTATAATGTAGAATAGGAATTTTATAGCGTTCTCAGAGGCAGTATATTTTACCTGCTATCCTCAATCACAAAAGAGCTTATCGATTTTTAGGCTGTGCAGGTCGGAACACTTAAGTGGAAGTTTTTGGAAGAATTCTTTTGGAATATGTTAAAGCCAAGAAGACAAGGCGTACTCAATTTTCTTTTCTGCTGTGTCATTCAGGAGGCAATGGGATATTATATACTTTTTCCGCAATGTTAAAATATGTAAGTTAGAGCTGGAAAATATGCTCTTGGAAATACATTGCATGTATTTTAAGTGCGATACTTCGCTTTGGTGCGACACCAGTTCGCTCGGCATGTTGTCATTGCATGTCAGAAACAATCGAGAACACATCATAAGCATTTAATTTTCGGTTTTATTTCTTGGCTTGTATTCTTTTCCATACTTCACTTATATTTTTGTCACATTTTATGAACTGCCTTTTTATCTTACTCTATTCCTAATTTAATGGAACATATAATGATACGAATAGAAAAGGTATCAGACATAATACATCCTCTTAATTCCAATTAATGTGTCCCTAAAAATTGTCTCCTGGTCACACTTGGAACATACTTCGCAGCGCGATATCTTTTAAATTTCTTCTTTGAAGGAGGCTGTAAAAGTGAGAAGTCATGCCCCAACCGTCTTTGGGCTCTTCTTTTTGCTAGCAACGCCTTTTTTCTCCTTTTCTTCTGACCCATCATCCATCTTTTTTCCTTCTCAGTGCGCCATATCTTTTCTCTCAACACATCTAAATCCTACTACATAAAATTTGAACTTTGTAAGTCTCTTGTTTGCTCTAAAGTGCAAGTAACGTCTACTGTCATGTATCGTCTTTGGATAACTCGGAATTTTCAGTTCTTCTCACGAATGAAATTTTTTATCTAGATCTCGGAAACGATGCACTTTTGATCTACGAGGGTCGTTTTTTTTCAACCTCCGATAGCTTAGCAAAAACACCATACAAGCGAAAAGCGGGAATTGAGCGGATAGGGATACTGCACGCCCCATAAGATCAAGTCATTTCTGACCTCAAGTTGTTAGTTTAAGGTTAGTAGCAATATTATTAACTGTACTGTCTCAATTTATACTCCAGCCAAATGTGCAATGCGGAGCGCAGCCAGAAAACTCGTCGAATAGCTAGGGCATTGACGTGTTTTGACCTTTATGGCGATGAAAAAGAATTTTTTTAATGCACTGTGGCTGGATTGTGAAATAGTGTAAAAAATGACGTCACTTCCCATACGAAACAAAGTAAAAGACATGCTGACTTCTGGAAGTGCTCTTATCCATGACAACGCCCATCATCTCAGCGCAGATGCAGCCCAACTGCTCCTTGACCTATTTCAATGGGACATTTTCGATCAACGACCGTACAATACCGACCCAGTGCCATCTTTACGCTAAAATGAAGATCTGGCTTGGATAGAAGCGTTTTCAAACGGGCGATAAGCTTCAGGATAAATGCAAAAATCATTGGAAGTCATTGACGGCAACATCCTATGAAGAAGTTACAATAAAGCTAGTCCACAGGCATGACCAATTCCTCGATCGCCGAGGAGATTATGTCGAAAGGACACCACGAGTGAGCTCAATATTTACCTGTGAATAATTTTTAATCAATAATTTCGTCTCCTGTTCATGGCCCATCGGAGCTTGAAAAAAACGGCCATCGTATTATTTCCTCTTCGATATTAATACGTTTATTTTTATCATAGTTTTGAAAATATACCCTATCATGGCCCTACCTAGTGCTGGCCATGTCTGTCAAGAGATACAATAAAAAACTCTGGACATTAAAAATGTTAAAATTATCGAAAGTAATTACTTGTTCGAATATAAGAACCAATATTTTGAAGGGTCTGTCTAGATTTGAAAGACTCCTCTAAATTTTAATTTTTTAAGGTATTTATGAAACAAATTTCTATTATGCATCAGTTTTAAATTTATTATAGTTGGTGGAGAAGTTTAATTCCGAAACTAGTTGTTTCGTTTAAAAGTTCATTGAAATATTAATATTTCAGTCTTTAGCCATAAATAGTAGATAGCTTTCGGTGATATTTTTTATGCATGCAATAATATATAAACAAGTAGAAAATCATAAAAAATTGTGCAACTATTTTAATATTGGGCAGTCGACCAATTGACATTGCCTGAAAAATTGTGAAACCATTAGATTCTAATTAAAGAGCAACCTAATGTACCTAGAGGGGAATCAAATTTGGGACAATTCTGTTCAGCAGGTAATTATCTTTGACCGCTGTCACAGAAGCCAGCGAATAATGAAGTCTATTCCGATATACCATTTAATGGGAAGGGTGGACCCAATCGGAGGTGCGATAAAAGTCAAAAATTTGCTTCCAATTTTTTATAGTGCAGGAAAGTTGGGATTGGAAAATATTTTGAAGAATTTATCCGAAGTGGATAGCATTATCGATAGTCCAACACGTTCAAAGCCTCGAAGAATTGTGAACCACTCGCATTTTATTTATATTAAGACTAATACAACTACTACTACTTCTGTTTAATATTTTTTGGCCGTTTATGAAAATTTTCGCAATTTTTGAGGGATGTCTTGCCTTTCAAGATTTGAGTGATTTCTCACAGTGTATGCTAATCGAAACTCTCCATTAATATTGACGCTCGAAAGAAAGAATTTGGAAGTTTTTGCTCCACTATTTAGGAAACGCACATTACACCCTCTTTAGAATCTTACATTTTTCCATTTCTCTCCCTTTCATCATACCTTTCCTCCCCGTTATATTGACTTCTTCCGCCTCCTTTCTTCTCCAGTACACGTGGACCTTCCCTTTCCATCGCTCCTAAGTCCTCTCCTTTCATTCTCTGTATCATTTTTTATTTATTTAGAACCACCTCCGGCGCAGCCCTCTGCCCGGAACTTCCGCTCAAACTACAACTTATATCCCACGAAGTCTTTTTTTTCTTTGCCCCTGCCGCGTTCAAGGAGCGGACTTGTCTCCTGTGCATTGAGGACGGTGAAATGTTTTCGGCTCGTTTCCGTCGGAGTGGGTCCACGGAATGGTGAGATATTGGAGAAACGGTGATATTCGAGCGTTTTCACTAAAAGCGTCTGCATTGAGATACACGCTATCTAGTAGTTTCATTCGAGAAGGCGTGATGGTATCGACTGTAAACGCAAATTTGAAAGTCAGTGCGCAAAAAAAGGCTAAATTTACATCACAATTTTTGTTTTATTTCGTGATTTTTTTCATTGAGAACCGATTCAATATAATTATTACGCTTTTTTTGCTTTGGATGATGGTGAACATATGAGTGATGGTATGGATACCTACTGCAATACTTTTCAAGAACATCTTCTATGATATATGGAGCGATATGGTTGAAGTTATATATCAACATTAGTTAACTGAAACACTGCATTATTTCCACTGAATTTATTTTATCACGACGCGTTTCCTTTTTATAGCAACGTTCTCAAGTGCCAACTGAAGCGCCATTCTCATTCAAGCAGTAACAAGGAAAGGCGTTGTGCTAAACTAAATCCAGTGGAAGTATTGCTATGTTTCACTTAACTAACTATTCAAGAGACCTTAAATTTATGTCATTCATTGAGAAGTCTAAAAATGTGTCTTCAATGTTGATAACCAGTTTTCGATATTGATGGCACATCCATGTACATTGTACAATCACGAATCCTTTTCAGCTATGCCATTTACTATTTTGGTGGGACTGTCATCAAAGTTTTCGTCTATGGATGGGTAATGTGAAAGAGAAGTTTTTGATAACTTGGAAAAATATTTGTTTGTCATGAGTTTCTAGTATGGCTAAAATGATTATCGTGAAAAAAAGTAACTCCAACTCTCTTTCCCTTCAGTCATTTGAAATACAATATCCAAAGTTCATTGTTTCAAGAGATAAATATTTTTTTTATTTCTTCCGAGGAATTTCAAATAATTTATGTCTTGAAATTGAAAGAAATTATTCAGTAACTGCCGTAAGTTTCGTGCCAAGCAATTATTTCATGATTCAGCATCATGAAACTCCCTCTATATTGTTTTTATTTAATTTTAAGTCTGCTGATATGGCCTCATATGCCATTAATATGCAGATAAAACTTTTAAGATAGGATAAAACGTTTTGTATTATCGCCAGCCTCGGTGGCGGAGGGGTGAAGTCGCGCCTGGGTCCTGTCCAGGGCATGGTTGTTCGTGTACGTTTAATTGTTAAATTTGTTCAATACTTCGATATAAAATGGCCAACATGAGCTGTATTCGGTGGTTTGGGAATAAAATAAAAAATAAAATAAAAATCATTACTAATGAAATGGAGTCCTAACAGACAATAGACCCTGGCAAAAAAAGTATCAGTGGAGGCAATATGTGTGGTATTAAATATGTGTGGTTAAGTTGTTTTCTCGCCGATTTGATTACTTTTACATTGGCACATTTATCCTAGTACAAACGACAAAATTATTATATGTAGGTATTTCACTTATTTTACATCACAAATGCAATTGATTCATGTAATAATTTCAAAAATGTATTTACCGTGAGCCCCATTTCTTGCCCCCTTATACGCAAATCAAATGGTTTACGTTTCTATCTTATTCAATGAATCATTCCCTGGTTTCCTGATAGTGCAATGCTTCCCCTTTTTCATCAGTCGGTAAAGCAAAATGTTTTTTCTAAGCATACATATATATATCTGTGCTACTTCTTTGATTTCCTTGTTTCTTACTCAACATATCACTGCATATTTTTCTCCTGCATTCTTCCTTAGTTCCTCCATATGCTATATTGATAATGCCGATGTTTGCTCAGGAATTAAATCATGATTATTTTTAATTTTGAAAATTGAGTGTCTAAATTCACTTCAGCATCCCAAATGACGAAATCCATCATCGTTCTTATAAATAAAGCAATATCTAGCCTCAATTTTCCTTTGCTAATCATGTGATTTCTTCCTCAATTTTCTCACCAATACCCATGCTCGCACAACCTTTTCTCTCTCTTTCATCCTTTTTTCATCCTTTAGAATTATGATCTCTCTTTCACATTTGGAGGTTTCGTTTTCATTTTCATCTACCTAAATTTCATGTATCTTTTTCATTCTTTATATTAATTTAATCCCCATTAGCCAATTTATTATTCAATCACTTCGGATCGATCAAACACTTCGTTTAAATACACCATAAAAATCATTTCAATTGTACGGAATTCTAGTAACATTATGAAATTTAATGACGAGAAAGGAAAATTATTGAAAAAAAGTATCGAAGAACAGGACTGAAAGAAAGAAAATACGTTGTGGAATCAACATTTAAAAAATATAAGAGTGGTTTCTAAAGTTACATACCATGTGAAAATACCGCATTACGTACTTCGCCTACTCCGAGCTCAATAGCCTTCGGTATCATATTTCGCAAAGCTTTTCGGTGGTCGTCGAAGATCAGATGGAAGGATATTTGTTGATTATACTTTCACCTTTTCGTTGTTTTTCTCCCGCTTCAATTCCCAGGCGTTGTTACAGTCCAAACGCACATAAATTTTTCTTTTTTATCTCTTGATATCTGTTACCCTATATTTTTCCTCCCTTCGGAATTATCCACTTTCGTTACCTTCCAAACCGGTGCTCTCGGGTCTACCTTTGTCTTTCTCCCTGGCTCATTATGGGAAAAAACGGCAACCTCATTTCCCCGACTCGCCCCTCAACCCAACGGAACCCTTAAGACGTGAAAGTGGGAGAACTCTCTGTTACATCTTGGCATCCAATCCCGTCCGTTTCCCAACGAACCAACCCCTCCAGCATCACCACCTTTTTCCCCTCCCACCTCCCCTTTTTAGTGCTCGTATCGCTTTCAATCTTACGAGCCCAATAATCCCTTCTTCTGCTAATCATCCTTTTTCCACGACTCCCCTCAGCTTTCCATGCCTGCCTCCAATCCAGTCAGATTCCTTCACTCTCGAGTCTTTCCACCCCTTCACTATTCTCTCACTTATCTGCTTTCTTCGACCAGCTCTCCGGCCTCCCTTACCAGTCGTCTCTTGATAACTTTTAATCTCTTCGCTCTCCTCCCACGCAAGGCCGAATCTTCTCGCATTATCGTTCCCCCTTCCATCTCTAGATGTCCACCTTACTTACTATTTTCCCAATTTTACCCCTCATTCACTATCTTTTACGCGTTGAACCTATTCAAAACTCATGCTATACTAATTGGAACTTGCTACTACCTCTCCTTTTAGCCATCATTAACGCCGTTTTCCCGCTGCTAGGAATAAATTTGGGTATCCATTCCCTCATCAGTTTCTCCTCTCAAATTTTAAGTTGATTTTGATTCACTCTATCATGTTCTACAGAAATAAGCTTAATCTTTTAAGTCTCCTTTCGCTTCATTGGCGACTTTTCCTTACAAGCTACTTCAACCACGACCATTAGCTCATTTCTTGCTTTCAGAGGTCGGGGTACGTTAATTCAATTTTCGTTCGAGTGGAATTTCATCGATAGGGAATATATTTTAGATGGAGTATATGCTCAGAAGTTGGAACTATTTCTGCAGGATTGGATGGATTCGACAGGATGGGGAGATTGATGATATATAAGTGGCTTTAATGCCGCCGATAGAGTGAAGGTTCAGGAGCTTTAAGCGTATAATCTTTCATGAGAAGATGCCTGATCAAATATGACCAAATGAAGATGTTGCTAGCTTGCTTCGTGTGCTGTGGACTAGGTTATAAGATATCTTTCTCGCTTTCTTTTATAATAATTTTTTTTAATTCGTTTTTTTTTCAGGTATTCATAATTATTGGTAGAGTCATCATGAGCATTAAAATTATCTAACTTTAGGAATTATCTGATTATTTGCACTGGAATTATTGGAAATTCGGCGTTGCTAATGTATCCTTGAATTAAAATAAATAACGTGAAATAGCTCTATTGAAGTAAAAGCAGCCCTATTATTTCGTTATATGGCGCAAATCTGTGATTGTTTTATCTTATGATACTATTTCAAAAAATTTCAGTTCAATATTGCATCTGGTTTTCCTGTTTTTTGTCGGTTTATGTTTGAGATAATGCTGCGTGATCATTCGTTGAGGAAATGTAATTGCAGACTCAGATGCGGGTATACAGTGGAAATGTAAAAGTTTCGAAACCGGAGTCGTACTTATAATTTTCAACAAACGATAAGTTACTATTCTATGTAAATATGAGTTTAGGTCCGTAAAGCTTAGAATGGGCTTCAAATGCTTTTTTCGGATAATGTCGCTTCACTCATAATTATTTTGACTTTTCGGATACCTTGAAAACTGTTAATTATTAAATGTAAATCCATCTTTTCGATCTTTATTTTTTACTCCACTCTGGTCACTGTGACCCTCTAGTTTAATAAATACCTCTCATTCACCACTTTGAACTATAAAGATCAATGATTCCAGAAAGGTTACTCTTGCAGTAGAGATCTTCGTCAGTTAACGTCACTACGCGGCCGTCGCCCGTGTGACATGCATATTACGACACTGAAATCATTTTTTCCATGATGATACAAGATAAACGTATGTTTTCAGGCTTTCAACATGCACCCTGGAAAGCTGGCCGTACTTTGCTGTCATATTATTGTTTTATGCTCGTGAATTTCTTCTTCCCCCTGCTCACGTCTGCATTTGCGTCCAAGCAACTCTTCCTTCACATGCTATTAAATACCTTGAATTCCCGTTGGACCTTACGAAGACCCCGTCATTTGCTTACCTTATTGATATGTGTGACGTCCAGGTCTATCATATCCTTCTATAAATACGCCAGTAATGCTGCCCTTGTACATAGAAGTCCTTTATGCAAGTCAATCCTTAGGATTCACTCCAACGTGGCCACTGCACGTTCATTTTTTTGCCGATGTACCTTCTTCTTTTGGGAAAATAATCGTGGAATTAACTGGAAAACCTTTATTTGCAAAGAATGTATAATAATTTCCTCCCTTTTACAGTTTATTCCATTAAAAAAACAAGGAAAATTGAGGCCATACCGAGTTTATTGTTAAATTGCTCATCCAATTATGGATTCATTTTCACTTATATCCCCCGACTCCAAACCACCCTTTGCTTGGATTTCCAACGGATGGACATCGATTTTCAACTCTCAAAACGTTAGAAATACATGAGATTTTGAGTGACAGGAGGTAAATTCGTTCCATAAAGATAATAGTTAAGCATTTTAGTTCTCTTATGTTATGCTTACCGTCGAATTAACATGGTTTTGGGTTCTGGCGGAAGCGGAGTGTTCAAAAAAGTCACCGTTGAATTAGAAGACATTAGCGATGCATCAAAATTGGCTATAGGAATGTGATGTAGGCATAGACTGATTATATTGAAATGAGAACGTTATCTTTGAATATTTCTCCCTGCCAAAAACACTCGGGCTTACTTACTTGGTACAATGGATATTTTAAATTAGAGTCGGTTATTTTTGCTGTGTTTCATACTCATGTTTTTTATTTTACTCATGTACTTGGCACTGTTATCATACTCTCTTGTATAGGTAATCATTTGGCTGTTAGCTTTCTTTAGTTAGTTATAAAGTTAAAAATGGTAGTGTAGAGAAATTGTTTAGCCTAATTCTACTCTCTTTACTTCGTTTTCAGTTTAAAAGTGGCCTAATCATAAACTTCAATAGCGAACTACAATGGACCAGCCGTGATTCTGCTTGTTGTAACGCTGAATTAACCATTAACCGCTAAGTGGAGTGAGTATTAATATTTCCATTGAAAATAATGCTCGCTTAAAGGTTAAGTGACATTACTTTGCATCAAGCGATTTCTGTCGATATACTTCTTCATGTTTTATAATCTTAATCGAATTGTTACTCGCTTTGTGTTTACTTTGCATAGTAACCTAGCTAATTGTAAGTAGAATATTTTTCTGATTGTTCGTATCATGCAACTAATTTTAATATATAATTCTCATTATATACAGAATTCTAATCTGCATGCAATCAATCTAATTTTTCGCCTTATATTGCCATTTTAACGGATATTTTGACCATTGCTCCGTTTCTAGAACACAATACCTACTTCGTCCTCGGACATACATATTTTCATCTAGTGGCCATGGATATTGAAGCAACGCTCATTTGACAACTTACTCTCTCAATCATTAAGTAAGTGTGTCCGTGCTTTGTCTTTGGTGCTGCATTTTCCGTGACCTGGCTCTGCAGCTGATCCCTTTTCTAAAGTCGTTTTAGGCATTAAAAATTTGTCTCGTGTGTAACTATAGTTACCAATATAAGCTCTTCCATTCCTAGCTCTATGGAATATCACTAGGTTTCTTCTTCTGTGAAACTTAGTGGAGCTTTGTTAACCTCTCCTACTTTAACTGTTAGGTACATGCTTATTTTTAGCCTTTACCTCATTGCCCTCCTGTATTGCAAACCTCACCTATCCGTCCGTCATTGTGCCAACAACGTTTTCGTTCCTTAAGCGTCAATATATTTCCTCCGCTATTTCATTTATCACATCTCTGAAACGCGGTACTAGTTATGAATCGGAAACAAGCGGACAAGTAAGTCAGTGTGCATAAATTCCAAAGGGAACCCATTTTTTGAACGGTTTTCTTATCATTAAAGCGCATATTGCGTTGCTTTAAAATGTTTTGCCGTTTCTGAGGCGTAAATTAAGTTACTTATCATATCCAAGGAAGCCATTGTCCTGAAATATTTAGGCTCAAAATAAAATTTTTCCATGATATATTTTGTCTTCTTTTGGGCCTTAAAGTATTTTTTTTCGATGAATGGCGTTTACAAATATATTTGGCCTGTATAGAATCGGAGAACATTTTTCTTCTTCCATTCAGTGGCCTTTCTATTTGGCTTGACTTTTTTCACAAAGGTCTCTCGAAAACTTGGTCGAGGTCTCTCTGACCCTCCGTTTCAATTTACTTATCTTCTCTCTTGAAGAAAGACAGCGGTATCCATTTTAATTCACCTTTGGGAAACAAATATTTGCTGTGAAAATACCTCTTTTCTGCAATATTGTCTCCAATCTCTGTATACGAAAATTTGGTAAATTTCATCATGCTTCAAAAAGGTTAAAAAAATATATTTCTAATTCAATTACATCGATCGCGTGTATTTATTTTCCTGAGACGTTATGGCGTGAGAGATCAATGGCACAGAAAGATTTGAAGTTCAGGATTTACATCTTTTTATAGCAAGAGGTTGAAATATTTTGAGCTTCGAAACACCCTGGTGTTATATTTTCGAACAAACATTCACTTACTCGGCTTGTCCAGGCATTATTTTTTTATCATTTGATTAATATTTGGCTTCCATGTGTAGTATCGTGACCACAACATTCGGTTTGAGGACCACGTAGATTGTATCTGACGGGACGAATTTCCATCGCTGAAAGCCGAGGTACAATTTAATAAGCGGCATGGAAGGATAATATTGTGAGCTTTGCACTCTCTTCGACGATTATAGTTTTTTCGTGCGGTAAAATTTGTAATCTCATTATAATCCGGAACAAACGTGAAGCGCAAACGGGATCCGCAAAATTGTATTTTATTTTTTCATTTATTTATCGAAGTGAAAATTTAAGGTGTTTTTGCGGCGGAAACTGCACCGTCGTCGGAAGAACGCGTATAGAAATGTGCGCCGCGAAAGCACGGACAAAATGGATGCGAGAAACTCGCTCGTTTGGAAAATAAAATTTCTCGTCCCGCTCCGTAATTAATATTAATTTTCTCGGCGTTACCATCTCGTCAGAACCCCTTGGTGGTCCCGGCCATTAATGAAATGGGAGGATGTCAACGATGGGCGGGCAGGGGTATGACTTGAGGCCAGACCACGCTCTGTAGTAGCGGGGGCGATAGAAAAAAAATAAACACAAGGGTTTGGGAAAGGGTGAAAAATTTAGTGGACACGAAAACCTTGAGTGTTTTTTTTTCGGGAGCGGACATGGCACATGGCCCCGGGGTTTGATTGAAAAGAGACGGGGAGAAAAAGAAAGAGGAGAGAGAAAAGAGAATGGAAAGAACGGGGAAGGTCGGAGGAAGTGAAAATTACGTTCCAAGTCAATTTCTGTTTGACGTCTCGTCCTTACAAGATAACGGATATAAATTCAGCTGTAGTTAACGTTTGAGATTTGCTTAATCTCTTATTCGAGTAAAATATTTTTTCATCCTAACATGAGCGTGTGATATTTTTAATGAATAAATAATTTAGTCGGCTAGTCTATGTACTTTAATGAATTGGGAAATGGGAATTTAGTTTTTACCTTCCACAATAATGCTTAATTTCAGACCGACACTTGATTCTAATAATGCCGTGCCATTACGGGCGTATTAATGTAATATAATTAGCAAAATAGATTTTTGGGATAAAGTTTTTGTGTGGAAATTGAAATGTGAATTTTAATTTCGTATTTCTTGATTATGTATAGCCGCAAGCATTTGATAGCTGCTTATATTGCGCTTTGGGTATTAAATTTTCAGGGTAATTGCGAATTTTTAAAATTTTTATAATTGGGACTGATAAAGCTGAAAGAGGAGAAAGAAGAGGAGAAATTATGAGGACTGGGAGGGTAATAAGATGTGAATTTTCTTATATGGAATTTTTGGATTAAAAATTTCAAGCGAATATCTAAATTTTTACTATTTTATTATTGCAGATACATTTTTAAAGAAGGAGAAAGGAGAGGAAAAAGTAAGAAAACTGGAAAGGTAAGAAGATGTTAGCCTAAACTTTTCAGTTCTATTTTGTTCCTCACCTTATGCCCTTCTCCTTTCTTTCCCCTTGAGCGGCCCTCCTTTAAACTTTAATGTCCCACTGGAATGGTTCTATCAGAATAAAGGATGTGGATTCGGGTGTACACAGTCGGGGTCATTCAAAGGGAACTGCCCGGATATCCACTGCCGGCCACTAATAGGGGCTCGTAGCTTGTTCCCTTCGTCTCCTTTGCCGCGACTGCGTTCCTTTGCCCTCTGCCATTTTGCCTCAACATCCGAATCCAATGTGTCTCCGACAAACCTTTCATATCATTCATTCCTTCTCAACACGTCTTGATATTTGCAGTCATTTTTATGCCGAATAGGATTTATCTAAATACCTCTTCGGCGGCCTCTCAGAGCATCACACACGATACTTCACCATACGCCACATACAGATTTGAATTCCGCAAAATATACATCGGTTGTCACATAATATTATTAATGATAGAACAAGTAGAATCGCTTGCAGGCGACTTTTAATTTATGCAGCCTAGGGTCGTGCGTTATCGTGGTACCTACTTGAAAGGTATTCAACAGCTTCCTTGGTGTCATCCATGATTTCATATTCATGTATATATTTTATGGATATGTATATTTATGATACTAAATTTCTCAATGCCTTCTAACATTTCTAAAGCACTAACTATACTAAAGTAAATAAATATATGTGACGCTCATTTTTCGTATTTATGAATTTATTTTGTCCGTAATTGTTTTAAGCGATTGCAATGAATTAATCCACTTAAAATTTTTATGCAAAAAAGAGGAAGTGTTTTCCGGTAGTTTCTGAGAGTTTTTTTTTTAAGAAATTAGTTTTGAAATTGTTTTAATTCTTTAATTTTAAATTTCCATCGTATTTCGGGTGTGCGTTTATGCTCTGAGTTTTTTATGTAATATATTTATTCTTTGTGATTTATTGGTCACCTTAATTTTTGCATGACACATAGATTGGCTTAAATTGATTTTACTATTTATTTGTCAAAACTCTCGAAGGGAATTCAAAGAGTTTATTTATTCTATTATTAAAGTTTATGAATCTTGTGTATTTTAGATATTTTTTATTTTGCTTGCATCACATTCGACAATGGAACATGTTTTTGAGGTCTTTGACTATTTGTAAAGGTTAGCTATGGTCTTTAAACAGGTTCATTGTAAAAAAAAGCAAATATCATTTCATTGATCGTTTCCAAATATGCAAAATAATTAATTTAGCGTCCATCGTTCTATTTTCGATATTCACCCTCATATTTTTAAAATTATATTAATTCTGAAGTATTTGTCAGCCTCTAAGTTTGAGGATAGTCTTTGCGTGGAAAAATTGTGGCCATATCTATAGACTGTAAAATTTATTCTGACGTACGATGCATTGTGCGTGACATGATGTACAAGATACAAAATTGGAGGCTAGTCGACATGCTACATTATTCTTCAACCCAATAGATGCTCCAACTTGGGCCTTAATTTGTCAATGAGACGGATATGGCTCACTTGTAAACGGTAACAGTCCGTAAATATCTTATTTTTAATATTAATTATTGCAACATTGATTTATTTAAATAAATGTAATGTAAAAAGTAAATTACTTATTTTGAGCACTTTAATATAACATTCATAGGTGAAGTGCTACCATAAATGTATTTATTCTTCATAAAGTAATGGAACAATTTGAAAATAAGTATTTATTTATATCCCACGCATTCACGGCGGAACTTCTATAAAAATATTTTAATTAGCATTGCATCTGAAGTCGTTATCGTCACATATTGTATTGCCGTGTATATCGTGGCTACATCATATCTCCCGGTCACTGCTTTGCAATTCCGCGCCACCATTTCTGCTCTTTCTCCATGCCCCCTTTTCTCCATTTTGCGTGGTAACCCTTTTGTTCCCGATCCAGACAGAGAGCCTTTCTCTCTCTTTCTCCCCTTCATTTTATCCTCTCCTTACCCCCTCTACCTCCCTTGGGCCATTTGTGTGCCATTGTGCTTGACGCACGACGTCATCAGTTGACCGCCTCAAAGAAAGCATTGAACCGGAAATAGCAGAGGGCAGGGCGATTCCGGGGATGACGAGCTGTGGCGGGCGGCTTAAAGGCCAGTGCTGAGGGTGGAGGCGGAGGTTTGGAGGGGGTGATTTTTCTTGCGAATGTAAGGTCGGCGGGAAAGGATTGAATGAGACCGAGACGGATGCCTCAAGGGGAGAGTGACGGTCTCAACTATGGTGCACGAAGAAGAAGGAGGGTAATAGCTATATCATGAGACAAAGCAAGACCTTCGTACATAACCACGTCTGGTGCTCCAGCTGTTAATATAATAGCAGTTTTAAATGCTGTCCTCCACACTGCACCCTTGCTTTATAATATTTATCCGTTCCGGAATAACCGATCATGAAGCGGACGGAAACTGGCTTTAAAAAAAATGTTTTTCTTAATTCCCTATTTCTTGTTCTAGTCAAAGGCGTGTCCCAACTCGTCAGCCATTGGGCATTATGTATTTAGCCAGCCAGATTCTGGGCAGCCAACCACAAGGGAGCATGAATTAGGACATCCTTACGTAGGTGCTGCCATCTACTGGGCACTGTATCAATGCAAAACAAGAGATATTCGGCATGATTTGAACAAATGATGAACAAAACTCACATTGTTAAAATGTGATGTGTCAAGTGATTTTGAGTTTTATAAGTCAGTGAAAACTATTTTATCATGATTTTAGTATCTCAGACAACCTTTTTGTTTTTGTAATACATAGTAAAGTAGGGTTATACTTCCAAATTCGTATTTTTAGTTCCGCATTGTTTCTTAAAGAGATAGTAACTAAGTTTGTGGCGACATGTTTGCGTATATTTCATTAGTTTGTAATATTTCAATCGTCTCTTCACCAAGTACTTTACAGATTTTCTTATATTTTAGCCATATAATTTCTAGTTTAGTATTATTAAGAATAGGTCTATTTAGTCTATTTATACGGTTAACATCTGACTTCGGAATTATTTTCAAAATCTTTTTAAAGTTTTTCATTAGATTTTTAGCCAATTTGTTTAAATAACTTATAATTTACGTACATAAATCAGGTTTCGGAATCATTCTTATAATCACTATAGATTTTAATTTTCGCTACTTATTCCGATTCCAATTTCGGGACTCTGTCCAATAATATATAATAATAATAATTGTTTATTCTTTCGGGTGTTAACCCAATCTACAAAAAAAGTGTTACATAAATATGTATTTAGACATAGCCTTCCATAATTAAGTATATATGAGAAGCATATAAATATTAATAAGCATCATTTAACACGTTATAAAAGTAAAGGGTAGCAAGAGATAACATGTGATCAATATAAAAGGTTATAAAATTACATATATGTTAGAAGCATATATGAACATTAATTAGCATTAAAATTAACGCCGCCTTCTCTTTAACTAATTTCTCCGTAATTCCTACACTTCTATTAACGCAATTTCATTATTATAAACAAAATAAAAATGACTAATTATTCGAACAAGTCTCAAAATATCAACACTCCTTGCAAACAAGTACTATCACTTGTTGACAGCCATGATGCCCTTCCTCTGATTTCTTCCTGAAGACGCTTTGCATGCTTTGAATCATGGGAAAAGTGGGGAGAAGGATGCACTCCTCGATGCCTAAATCTGGCGGCCACGTTAGCTGCCTGAATTCCCTCCCTTATGCTGGTTAACGAGTTGAGACACCCTTCCAAGATGGCGCCATGTCTAAATCTTGGGATTGGCATAGCCAAATGGCAAATTGGGACACGGCTCCTTGGAACTTGATTTTAACCTACTTTCCAACTAGTAATCAAGCTGAATCCCTCAGGGTAAGTCTGAACAAGACGGCAATGCAATATTCGAAAACTTCCATGGTGAGTGGAACTCAATCTCGATTTTTATTTAGGATTTAAGATTAATATGGAGGTTAGTTAGATAAACGTAGTAAAATAGACAGAAATTTTCCGATGGCGGCGCTGCGATCATTACAAGGAAGGAGTTCGTTTGCCACATTGTAATTGCTATAATTATCAAAAGAACTTATATTATTGCGTTGTAAATTATGATTATATAAATAAGAAATGGATCGATGATAACAGGATTTCAGTTGTATCTTAAAAGAAAAAAATAATGTTGTAATAAAAAATAAGTTTATATAAGAGAACGACGTTTTTATCGCGAACTGAAAAGAATAAAATAAATGTTCTACGAGCCTGACAGTCTACATAAATTGCTCCATAAAAACGACAAATATTCGGTGCATGCTCCACAATAGCACTATATTTATGGTTAGCATCAATTTAAGTTTAATAAAAGCGGGGAGTGGATGCGCCCAACGTTTTTTGTAGTATATGAAAAAAATTTATATGGAGACTCTCCGGAAAAAACGTCGTTTTTTTATAAACTTTATTTTTACATTGTAATGCTATTTAGGCCTAATACTTCATTCCCAACCATTCTAGACTCAGTAATGTATCATTATTGACATAATAAGGACGTGTTTTTGTCGAATTTAAGTTCGGGAATGATGGATTTGTGATGAATGTTTAGTATGAATTTTCTTCAAACGAATTCATTCGTACAAAAATTGCTACGGATAACGAATTTTCAGTGATTAGTAATTGCGAATCAATAGCTAAAGGGAGAAGACGGAGAGGGAGGTATAAAACGCTCTGATAAGGTAAAAAGATGTGATGACGAGTCGCCTGCGAGATTGATAGGAGTGGCTAGTTGGATGACTTAAAGGCCAGTGCGGAGAATGGGGACAGGGGGTAATAGTTCTTGCGGCTTTAAGGTCTCTTAAGGATTGAATGAGTCAACGACTGATGTCTTTAGGGGCAAGTTGCGAAAATAAGGAGACAGATAGGACCTTTGAACGCAACAATGTGGGATTATTCTCTATTTCCGAATAAAAATGACCACATCTGGAGAGCTGTTGAGTCTTCAAATGAATCGTTCGATGTGACTTTCATTGTTTGTGGGTAGAACAATATCACTATGGAAATGAACTATTTTCGTGGATATCTTGTATGATGTTGGGCACGATATGGTGGAAATTCTTAATATTATTAAAATAAGACATTGCAATACACTTGATAATGTCGTTTGTAACGACGAAACGCGTTGTGTAGTAATAAAACTCAGTGGAAATGTCTTATTTTAATAATATTCTCGTGGAGTTGAGCTCTTTAGATGTGCCGTTACTCACTCGCGGTAGGCGGTCACTTGTTGAACTTCCTCGTGAACGACAGTGAAATTTACGTGGATTGCCACGAGGAATATCCCACTGTGTAGGGTATCGAACCTCGGACATTTGGCTTACAATTACGCTATCAATGTTCCTATTTTAAGATCTAGTGCCATAATTCTAGGCATAGCTGCCATGGGAAATCAGGAACTTGGATCGCGTGGAGGTCTCCGCAGTAGCTCGATAGGCAAAACATCCATGGTTTCATTCCCGGTTAAAGGGAATTTTTTCTCATAGGGATTCATATAAATTTTATCTTTATGCTTTAAATAAGATCTAAATGAACTAAGTATTTATTTTATAAATATTATATTAAAGTGTAAAAATGATAACACGCTTAATTAATTAAGTGTTATCAATATTGTAATTATATAAATATTGCTATTGTGGTATTTGAAAGAGACGGCCAAAAGGTGAGGCCATGTGGGTGATCGATATTAGCCTGCTCTTAAAGAAAGGCACCAAGATGACCAAGGCTTAACATTCCATCTGTCAGACCGCGTGCTGTTCTTGAAGTACCTGGCATAAAAAATCATGCAGTGATTGTCTCTGAAAATCTTCTCAGGGATTAGATCCCGTAATCACATTATAGAAAGCTAAAAACAATCCACCACACCAACGCGTTCCCCTGATTACTTAAAAAAGACGCCAGTTTTGCTTTTGTGATCTTAGGAGTAATCTTTTTTCTTGTTTATAATGACACAGTTGGTTAAAATCGCACAGCGTTTGGTTCTAAATTATGGGTTGAATTTTCTGCATTTTGTGCTTTAAGTTTAATCTAAAATTTGAAAGCGGATCTCGAGCGGAATTCATTAAAAATTTAACAGACCTATGGAGAATATTGACGCAAGTTAAATTGCGATATTTATGCATTAAATATGAATGTTTGTTATTAATTAGAGTTTTGTAACCGTGGACGGTAATATGAAAGTGAATTTCAAA
Organism: Ischnura elegans; assembly: GCF_921293095.1. Taxonomy (NCBI): domain Eukaryota; kingdom Metazoa; phylum Arthropoda; class Insecta; order Odonata; family Coenagrionidae; genus Ischnura; species Ischnura elegans. The sequence goes on from NC_060247.1 coordinate 38,352,271, forward strand.
ACGTTTACCGTGTATCATTTCTCTCATCATGGGTACTTGACATGCAATCATTATCTCCTACAATTTTTAAGCACTGTTATTTCGTTAAGTTCATTATCTGAGGGGCTCCATTAATCGCTTTATACAGGGTTTTTGAGATTTCTTTCACTTTACGCTTTAAATGGAACGAAAACGTATCCTTTGATTCATGATTATTGGGGGTAATAATTAATGCCTGAATTTTCCGTTCAGTGTCATTTAATATGCATGCTATATTACGATTCTGAGAAAGTTTATTACCATCATATTTTAGCAATGACTTGCATACTTGAATGATTAATGACTAAAAGTGGAACGCGCATCGTATAAAGTGTGACTTAATGTTTTGAAAATGCTCGTAAAATGCACAATTCCACTTATTTGATTAATATTGCTTTAAACCAAGTAGCACGAAATACTTTCAAGATACTATCAACAGTGCTTGTATATAGTAAAACAAATTAAAAATAAATGTTTATAAAAAACAACGTTTTCATCGCGAGCTAAAACGAATACAAGAATTCAATACATACGTTATTGATAAATATGTTAAGGCCACTTGTCTACGCATGTTATACCTCAGTGAGTTTACCATTTGTTGTGCGAGGCATTGCATACGGTCATGATGCCGCGGAAAGTAATGAATCTCGACCTCCCCTCCTCCTTATTCCAAAAACAGCGATGAAATACCCCCTGCTAACAAACAAATAATTGAACGGTATATTTGCGATGTATTTTACATATCATTGACTGGGGTAAATGTTATGAAAAGTAATTGGCGTACTTGTTGCTCGAATGAAAAAAATATGATTTACGTTTTGAGAACTCCAATGAGAAAAAATTATGTGATTGTTTTTGCAATAAAGAAATTTAGGTGGAATCGACCATCGCTCTATGTCGAGAGAATTCTATTTAACTATCTCTAAGACTTGACATTTACCGTTTATTTTATTCCAAGAGCATGCATTCAAGACATGTGAACTGTCCATAATTCACTTAGCACCATAAATGAATTTATCAAAAATATTTCAGGCTTAAAATATAGAAAAAAATCACTAATTCTTGAATTACTTTGTGGTATTCCTTTACCAGTTTTCCTGGATATCAGACAATTACTAATACCACTTATTTTTTATCAGAGCGCGATCCGGGTTTCAATTAATTATCATCACCTTCAGGCGCCTGAAGATGGTGATAATTCATTGAAACCCGGGTCGCGCTCTGATAAATAAGTGGTATAATTAATTGTCTGATATGTAGGAAAACTTAAAATATAGAACCATCCATTAACATGAAATCATAATGGCAAACCGGACGGGAGACAGGCTAGAATCAGAAATGCGAAAAACTTGTGCATTGACATCACATTCTTTAATGCAGACGATCTCCGAAAGTTAATGACGCAGGATTCCCGGTGGGTGGAATATTGCCTAAGAAAGTTATGGGTAGTGGCAGTAATTCAGTGAAAACTTTCTTAAGCGGCCTCCAAAGAGGTATAAGAAAAGTGGCCGCTTAAGGAGGGGACCGGTAAATTGAGGTTATGGTTGTAAAGTGTAAAGAATGAGTAATGAAGAGGTTGAACGGGCTGTTGTGATTACTAGAGCATTTGATTCTCACCCGGAGGGGTCCAAGTTCAAATCCCGGTGGTGGAAGAGATTTTTCAGAGACTGCCATCTCTTGAATGAGAAGTTGCGAGGTAATATTAATTAATAACGAAAAATTGGAATGAACGGCAATTTCATCATGGCCGCGGCACTGCTGCATTCATGCCGATGAGAAAACTCGGCGTCGGAAACGCGAGAATTTGCCGCTGTCGGCGCGCGGCGTGGCGCGGTAGTGCACGGGTCTATTTAGGCGGAGCCACTTCTTTGAATGCCAGTAAGAGCTAGAGAGAGAGAGAGCATGGAAATGCATATTTTACGCTTTCACCTTTCCCTCAGCATTTCCACTTTCGACTTCGGCGGATCTCGGAAAGCTCCGTTCGGAGTTTGATGTCGAGTGGTTGCGATCCCCCCACCCATTTCCGCTCGCTCCTCTCTCCTATATATCTCTCTCTCACCCTTGCCATTCGTTCTCCGGAAGCCCGGTGGTTTTGCATATGAGGGCGTAAGCAGAGTACGGATGGAGTGACGTTTGATCAGAGCAGAATCGACTTACGTGTAATACAGAACTTAATAAGATACAAAGGGCTGTTGCAATTTTCCATGCGTTTTTATTCGCGAAGGCGGTGTCAACGTTTACATGTCAATTATATATCGATACCTCCACTGCACAATCGCCCACCGAATAAATTCCGCTCACCTAGTTGCCCTTTTAGTACTAGATGAGCGGATTGCATTCGGTGGGCGATTGTTGAGCGTTTGTGCGGTGGAGGTATCGATATAAACGTTGAGGCATGTCATTAAATATGTCGTTTACACTAGAGCTGTCTGAATGAAAGTTCTGTTTGTCTTTATTTTTTATTCAGACAAATCTTGACAATGACGTGTAAATTTTTAAATAAGTTGACTGAATTAAATAGCGTGACAAATGACTATAGCTGTTTGTAACTTACAAGTATAACAATGCACTTCTACAAAGTGAATTCGTCAAAAATCGATCTAATCAATCGATAAACAGTGTCATTTCGGCTTACTTTCACAGACGTATGCATTACAGGCGCACTAGATAAAACTAAATTTCCCCTAATAGACCCCAAATTATTTATCATGCATGGTAATTATGATGATAGACACGTTGATTACATTTTCAAGTGTTACATATACATATTACCCCATAAGTTGCCTCAATAGGTGTGTGGCGGGGTTATTAGGACATTAGACGTTTAAAGAAGAAAGGAAATGCGTATATGAAGTACGCTGAGTACGGATGAAGTAAGGTTAGTGAGAGCAGAACCAAATTACGTGTAATACAGGACCATAAAATTTTAGCGTATCTTCAGAGACGTATTTTATGCTTGCGCACTGCATAATACCTAATTTCCCCCTACGTTAAAAAGTAAAAAAGAAGTGTGCATATGAAGTAAGATGAGTACGGATACATTGAGGTTTGATCACAGCAGAACCGACTTACGTGTAATACAGGACCATAACTTTTTCGCTTATCTTCAGGGAAGCATAATTTGCAGGTGCACTAGAATGGACCATTTTTTCCCTGATAGACCTAACTTATTTACTATTCATGGAAATTATGATCACAGATACCTTTATAATAATTATAAATGTCACATCTACATACTATCACGCAAGCCGCCTCAATAGGGTGACCTATCATTTATTAAAGTTCTTTATTTCTCGGGGGAAAAACGAATTCCATTACCTATCGGTTTCATAAAATATATCTTTCTAAATTTATAGTTTTTTCGGACCTGTAAATATATATAGCACAGTTCTAATGTGGTGTTCTCCGTACCAATCGGAGAGATATCTGTTCACAAGCAATCTAGTGATATTGTGCAGCCTCCGAGTCTTTGGTATCTCCCAGCCTAATTCGTTTTGCAGCTGTGTAGCGCTTACTTTACGCCCGTAGCAGTTTTTCGCGAATCGCCTAGCTTTCCGTTGTATATTATTAAGGTCACGGATTAAGCCTTTCTGCGCCGGATCCCACGTGATCGCTGCATATTCAAGGCCGGATGAGTGCGAAATAGCACCTCTCTTTTACTATTTCATCCGAAAATCTTCCCACAACACACTTGACGAATCGGAGCTTCATTTAGCATAGTAAAGTTCAGTTTTAAAAATTGGAAACACTCCGTTTTGGAACAAAGAGTAACATTTAGTAGAAATACATTTTGTATTGAAATTAAAAAATAATAAAGAAAGAAATGAGTCTAAAAATCAGATTTATTTCTTGCGATTTCACATCCTCAGCACAAGTTGCATAATATCCCCAGTACCTACCAGAAATCGGGTTTTAATAAATGCACAACTCAATGTAGTGAATTTTGGCAAAGTTTAATGCTAACAGACGTTTGGTATATAGTGATTATGTATACAGACTGTTCACAAATTCTCGATTATTAAAAATTATTACAAGTTTTTCAAAAGTATCGAAGACAAGGAGAAATATGCTAATTTTACTTCGCACTCATATTAGTTTTTGTCTAACCGAGGTTAAAATCTCTACACGCTGTATTTACTAAATTCGTTCCAGAGACGATCAAGTTTCCACACATTTCCACAAAGATGGAAACTTCCACTTGTAATGAAAATTACAATTAGAGAAACCCTGATGATATTTATAAATTTTTAATTCAGATTAGCATGCATGAAAACTCTCCTTATTGGAACAAAGGATAAGCTTTCTTTGTGGTCTGCAGTATATATTTATTTATTCCAATCTTTTCATTCTGACGTCGATTTTAACCTTCGTAGCGAGTCTTCAGAGTGAAAAAAGCAAATGTAGACTTGAGTACTAGAACCAGATAATAACCAAAGGCATATTTTCGAAAAAGATGGAAAAAATATTGAGTCGTGCAAGCAGTAAGAGGAACGTAAGTTTTCAACAATGTCTGTTGATCTAGTTTGAGGCTTAACGTTGAAAAAAATATCTGGTTGCACAGGGGAGAAGAGTCTTCATGTGCTCGTGGAAAGCTTATTTTTGCAAAAATTGGTCCCATCTTGCTCTTGTCCTCAAATATCAATCGCGTAGCAACCAATCGGAATCATCCGTGCGGAATGATAGTTGTTGCGTATAATTTCGATCACTGTCTGAAATCTCCCCAGTGAGACTGCAAAAGAGATTGAGATATTATTTCTTGATTAAAGTTTTCGCGGCCCATGATGAATAAAAAGTAACAAACGGATATGTGTCCCGTTGTGTATCGGATTTTTTCCTAAAGTGATCATTTTTTCTATTTCTATGGACACTTCATTTTGTTCATTGCATGGTTCTTGTACTAATGTCTATATTTGATTTTTTGAAAATTTTTACTTAAGAGCAAAATTTGATAAACCACGCGGTATACACACGTATGTCACTTTCGAATGAGAGTGAGATATTCTCTCAGCGCAGTCCCTTCTCTGGTGCAGAGGTGATGACTTGGAGGCGGCCGTCCGAGGCGGCGCGGTCAGAAATGCGATTCCCAGCTCTGCGGCTTGCATCATCTTGTGAGTGCGGGGCGGGAGACGACCGCACACTTGCTGCCCCTCAGCTATGCTGCACTCCAATAGTTCCACTACCAATGACTTTAACACCTCCCCTATGCCCCTATGCTCAGCAAGGAGCTTTCATGAGCCGTTTTCCTCAGCGTTATGGCAATCCCCATGCATTAGGATCGACAAAGGTGCGGATAAACACAACACATCGAAAAGAAAACGGGCATTTTTCTACAGTTGCACTGAAGGCTTTCTTCCTTCCGAGTAAAAACCCTCTCATGTATTGTCATTTAGACTTGTATTACTGTATTACTGTGAAAGTTCGGTGTGAATATAATATGCAGTAGATCACCACAATTTTAGAGCAAGTACTTGACGTTTTGACGACAACTTTTCGGTTTGAAAAAAAAACTGCAGCGTAAAAAGTCATAAATAGACTGAGAATATTGGAAGGCAATGGTAGTGAGTTTCATAATAAAGATAATAGATTGAATTTTTGCAGAAAAAAGGCGCTAAAAGAATGACTACGAAAAACAGGTATGACTTTTACAGAAAAGAGGCAAGTGAAAAATGCATTTACCAAAATCAAGTTCCTGAAGATGGTGGGACCTGCACTAGCAATATTAAGTATGGAATTAAGTTGGGTATTTTTAACCTCGAAGATAAAAAGGTAAGTCAAATTCTTAAACCAGTTTGAAAGTTTCATACTAAAACGGTTCCTAAGATGGCTTACTGTAGCATAAATTCAGAAATCATCGCATTACTGATCCATCACGGTCAGAATCCTGGACATGCAAAGTAGCCTAAACCATTTTTTGAATGGTTTGGGATGAATTTTTTCTTGACCTATGAAGAAATGGGAGTATCCTCCTACCGTATCATTTATCACGGCGTGAAAAGGCCTTTTTCAGCCTTTATTCATGTCAAGAAATTCATAGAAAAATGGAAGAAAGGAAGCCTCTTTTAATGGTCACATCGTAGTAAGATCGCCTAGTGATAAGAGTAAGGAGCTGTCATTACGAATGATCGTGATGAATACCTAGTTTTAAAGGAAGCTCATAACGCAAGGTTTGTGCAATTCACGCCAACATTTTTCATTTTATTCCCAAGCACACGCAAATTTTGTGACATTTGTCGCTTGAGGTACCAAATCTGGTTGAATATCCTTTTTTCATGCGCCATCGAGATAGCTTGATTTCGCAAGTTGTCGAAGTTTTCTCGCATGGCACTGAAATAAATCATTAGTGGGACCTCAAGTGGCGGATCAGTAAAAATATTTATAAATGGAAACCTGATTTGTTATTCATATACTGTTGTAAAACGGAATTTTTAAATGAAGTTGCTTTTATCTGGACAATTATTTTTTACAGGGTTTTAGTAAAATACCTGGGCTCAAGTACCTAATCTTAAAAGTGTGCGCAATGAGACGCGATGTTTACAAACTGGCAGAAATCAACTTGGAAAGAGTTTGGGATGAAAATTTATGTATCTTTCGTTTTTATACTACGTTTGGGCTGATTTTGATGCTGGATCGATTTTTTTCTGCAAAAGGATTTTAGATAGGGTAGAAATTTTGAAGTAATGTGGCAGGTAAATAGGCAGCTACGAAGGTGCACAGAAAAATAGTTGAATCTCAAAACTTCGCATGTTGGTTTTCATTTAATGATAATTGAACTGGAATTTAGATTAGAAGTATTAGATTGAATATACGAAACCCGCAATTTTAAACTTGTAAGTTCATAAGATGGATGGAAAATTTGTGTTCTGCCATGTGTTCTTTAGGCTATCGTACATCATGAACAAAGAAGGGAATCATCGAGGCAATATACTAGCACTCGGTATGCTGCTTTGCTGAATTAGTCGGACTTAATTGTGGGTATACCTTTAAATGCTTATTTCGAACATACTATCACGAAAAAATAATGATGTTTTCATATCGCTTCACTTTCTCCATAAAGCAGCGCGTAGACAGCAGTTTCCTCTCTTGTCAGTCAGTCCGTGTCTCAAGTCAGTGTTTGGAATCACGATTTAGGAGTTAACCAATGGCCAAATAACCGCCCATATTTTACGTTTTTTTATGATTAGACAGTGAATCTAAAAAAATAAAATATTTGCCATTCTAGGCCCCTAACCTTGAAGTGTTTAACATTATCTAATCTCCGATTTGATTTCACTTCCAATTTTATGCTACCAAGTGCTTATGGTGATTGAACGTGAGAAGGGAGTAAAGTTAACACTTTTTCACTCTCGATCCCATGGCGTGGTCAAAACTTTATATGTTATGTCTTCGAATAATTGGTTAGCAGGCTGCAAATATAAAGAAATGGAATGTCCAGTACATTTCATTTTTCTTTTTCGATCAGAATTTGTGCTAAAAATAGAGAGCGAGTATTATAACATGCGTACCTCGTTTACCTCACGTCTTTTAGTTATCTCAGGGCAAAAAGAATCTACCTAAGGAGCCAAATTTATGACTGTTCCCAGAGGGAGCTACCGGAAGCAGGAAGCAGCTGTTATCCATTTATATTTTATCGGTGAAAGGGGAGGGATGAAGAGCCGAGTGAGGAGATTCGCACCGAGTGCAATGAAGCTCTCACCATTGCCAACGGGCTTGATCGGTTTATCGAATGGAAAAAAAATACCACGGTCCCGCGGGGAAGACGTTCCGCTTATATGCCCGAAGGTGATTTTTCTGCGACCTTCATGGCCGAGATACAGGCGCCTCTTATTGCGTCCATACTTCCATGAATACCTTCAACACCTCGGACACACTCCTAAGATATTGAAGACTTTTATTTGCGCAGCAATGCGCTGCACTACGCGGTAATTTATTCGAAAATCTCTCTACTTCATCACTCCATTCCCTCCGCACTTTGGGCAAATTACCATCTTCATTCGTTTTATCAGGATTTAGTACCGTATAGATTGTTCCAGAATTATGTAATTTACGCTATTCCATCTTCATTCGTTTTATCACGTGTTAGATGCGTAGAGATTGTTCCAGCCTTGTAATTGCCGAGATCCTTGCTAAGGCTAGTGTTTAGGCCTATACTAGGAATATACCTTATGTTTCAGTGCATGGAAATAATACCAATTCAGAGCAATGCACGGTATTATTATTTGAAATTTTCTTAGATATGAACTTAAAACATAGGAATATATTATTTAGGTCAAAGTGTATGTCAAAGTGGCAGTCATATGTCTCAATAAGGGTATTGGAGGATGAACGGAAGGATGAAAAAGCTGTGGGTGTGAAATCCATATCCTAAAATGGAAAAACAACAAATAGATTCAATTGTTATACATTTTTACAAGGGTTAATTGCATTTCTGGTCGGGGTAGGATGTTTTATAATATAGCCTGCTGTTGGCAGAATAAAATAAGGTACTGGAATAGCCCGAATGCATTATTGTGATCGACGTGAGATTTTTATACATTTCATGCAATTCTAAGCTTTGTACAATAACCAAAAATCAACTTTATTCCACGAATTTGTCAATTTACAATTTTTCTTTGGTTCTAACCGTTGTCGATCTTGTACAAATCAATTATGGGAATAATATTTTTTCAGTTTAGCAAATATTTTCCAAATTGCACGTGGAAGATATCGAAGTCTTACATTTAAGTTCGTGTATTTATATTTTGATCGATTGATAATGGAAACAATATTTGATCACAAAATTCCTGGAACTCAGATAAATAAAATTCCATGCAAGTGATTTGAAAAAGAAATGGAAAGTAGGGTCGCAGCAGAACAATATTCGGTTCCAATACCGCCGTAGGCGAAAAGCTGTGCTCTAGGGAAGTTTTTTTTGCCGCCGCCTTTATAATTGATTTGAGTCCTCGCCTCACACGTACATCCGAGCGATTGCTTCAAACTCTGTCGAATTCAAAGTCGAAATACGATGCCTTGAGACGGGAACCGAGCCGTTTCGACAATAGAATCTCAGGAGTACGATTTTTTGTGTGTGCAATTCTCCGTTGTCTTGTCCCAGTGTTGTCGCTCCGAAGATTTAGGACGCTGAACTTGAGGTAATCTTTTGTTCTAACGTCTTGGAGGATGCTGGTGTGCATCTGACGTAGGCATTGTCCTCGACACAGGGACAAGAGGCTTGGATGTTGGCGCTTCAGGCACTTGACGTTTTCAGAGAACCCATTCTCATAAACTAACGTGCCTACGATGCGTGATGAGAGGATGACTCTACTTGCCACGCCCAACGCAGGGTCGCAAAACAGTCGGATCTGCCATCTGAGGGTAGCCGAGTGGCCGTCATTTTAGTCACAGAAATAAAATACCGGTGGTTGGGAGCGTTCAATTTTTATGTTAGCAAATTTGTGACACCTCCCCTTTTAAAACAAAAATAAGTATTCGTCGAACCCTGCCTCATAACTTACGCAAGATTTTTCTATTACTGCACTTTTCATAACGATTTCGCTATGTATGTCATACTATTTTTGAAATCATTCATTTGCAATGTCGATTGAGTACTATAAAAAGTGTACCATTTTATAAGTATTTATTAATAAAAGTAGTTTTAATTAGCTCACGTATATATCTATATTATATGGGTGTTCTGTTTAATGCATGTTATGCTCCATTTGGTCACTCCACTTTTTCGCTAAGGAGCTTGGCCTTGGTTACCACTCCCACAGGTAAGTGAAAGTAAGCAAGCTCGGCATATCGCCTCTAGTCTTATGTAATAATGCATGCTTCGATGCATTTTTTCTTTGAGTTTTCATAACTTTTCTCTACTCTGCTGAATTTTATCAATGCATATATGTATGCAATGGATATCTGTTTGTGTTTCCGCTATGCATTTCCTTACGGCGTAATGAAATGCGACGAAAGTGAGTACAAAGGTGCACCTCATGCTCGCAAACCCTTACTGCTACTTACGATTGCGACCGATGCGTCTTTGGCGTCGTTTTCTTATTACCATTTTTACATCCTATCAGAAAACTTCTGCAATTGGGAATCCTGCTGGTTAGGTAAACCTCTTGACACTATGAATAGGAAAACCTAAAAGAATACGACACTCGCCTATTGATCTCCTTGGTGCTAACCTTTTTGCTGGCTTAAGCGTGTTAACTCGACGTTTTTGGTCTACGTACGTACGCACAAATTACAATCAATGTTGTTGAGCGGGGTATAAGGTGATCCCATGCGTGCTATATACAAATCGTTTTTTCAATTGTTTACTGGCAGATTAAACTTGATATTTAGTATGATTCAAATTTAACTTTATCTTGATGCATGAATGGGTGGTGTAATTTTAAGACTGCATATGGTATGCACTGAATATGTTCGAAGACAGAAATATCCTTTTTTGATATAGAGAAGGGGATAGGGTTGGTGCGGTGGCCACTGTACTGGCTTCCCACCCTACTGGCTCGGGTTTAAATCTCGGTTGTTGCAGAGAATTTTCAGAAAAACCTGATTGAATGCTACGTGGACATTTTAGCCGCAACATTTCATCCGTCGGAGGGCACGTTGTACCATTGTCTCCTTGGCACCTTTCGTTAAGAGCAGGCTAAAGCCAACGCCGGGTTTCTCTCCACCCCTCCATCCTAACCCTTCCCTAATAGCGCAAATGATCTCAGCTGTCGGTCGCCTCTTCCAAGTACCATTCTAGAAATTTACTTTTATTCTCTGACCAACCTCCTTGAGGTGGCTACACCGTAGCCAGAAGCTGGCTTACATCGAAACCAAGAGAATTCAAAAGCATCTCTGGATTGAAACACATTAGAAATATCGATAAGAAATATCACCTTCTATTACTTAGCCTTGCAAGGCTTAGCAGGACAAGGACATAGTGTTCATGTAGAGTTATTTTGTCACTTTGATGTTTTAAATGTACTACATAGTGGATCTGAAGATCAAAAAGATAATAAAAAAATCATGTACCATTATTATCATCAAACCTTTCCTGTATGAAAAAGTATGTATTTTAATACATTGAATTATATTGGTGGTTTGTTTAAATAATAAAGTTATCATTATTTGAAACAAAAGAAAGCAATTTCAAGAGTATATTGGTAGTGGAAATCCCTTAATAGTGGAAAGAAGATGGAGAAGATTTCATAATGGGTGCTTGAAATGGAAATACACGAGAAAGAATTAGGTATCATTCATGAGTACAGATGATGGCGCAAATTACTTCAGCTGTTTGTCGCCTCCTCCAAAAAAATACCTTGATATAAATAAGTTTTATCTCTTTCCTAAGGGACCTTTATTCGATCACTTCCGTCAATGCCGGGCGTTATTCTTGATTTCACAGGTGGGTGGCCAAATTTGGAAAGCTATAAAGGCGGCAGAATGGGAGGGCGAGGAAGATGGAGGCAAAATGAATTCTGAGAATAAGAGCCCGGGAATCTCACCCATTTCTCTCTCTCTGTCTGTGGCGACGGATTCCTGGAGACAATACCCTTCATTTTCGCCCCGTAAAACCTCATCCGCTTCCCATCTGTTTGTCCCAACCTTTTCCTCCCCTTTTGGTTTCGTACTCGGTAATAAGCCTAGCAAACGTGTTGTTGTTTTTTCCCGTTTCGTTGCCGGACAGCTCCGCGTGTGTTTGCACGGTGTCCGAAAGAGCGTGCCGACGAGCCTTCGTACACGTCGCGAATTTTCGGTTTTTATCCTCTTCATCACGGATTCGTTGTTCTCTTGTTTTTTTCCTCCTCTCACGTCTCCATTGTTTGTGTAAGTCCCGCGAGAGACTGCTTTTAAACAATATCATTCAGCCTGATATTTACGAGTACATCAAATAAGCCCTCGGCGTGTATATTCAGGCAACATTTCACGTGTTCGGGACTAGGGTATCAGTTTGGAGTGGATCCTCGGCTTTTTTGTTCAGTATTGTTTGTGCCATTGTGTTTGGACCATCGCAGCAAACTTGAATAGGGCAGATAGTGGCTGCATCGCGTCCGTATTGGACTCGGAACACTTTCCTTTGAGCGCATCCCATCTATACTATTGATTTGTGTTTGTTTGCATTGATTGAATCAATCAATTGCTGAATATTTCTCTTGATATTATCTACCTAGACCTTTTATTTCATGTTGAATTATTGTTCTTGATGCCTTATAAATTAAATTTTCTTATTCAACAGATTTTCATTTTTTTCTGTTTTTGACATAGCATATCCAGAACTTCTATCAACTTTAGCTATTCGACTAATAGAAGGCCTATCGCTGGTTAAGCATCTCTAATTCATGAGAAGAATTTGATATTTCAGTTTTTTTCCGTAGTGATGGAAATTCTTTCTTTTTATACAAAAAGTAATCGAAATAAACCATTTTATTGTAAGAATAAAATGCATTTGTGGTTAACTGATTCCCTCAGGAGGAAGTCAGGGTGCGGTAACACTTTCCCTAAGAAAAATTGTTTAGTTTCAAGTGAGTGGTGGGATGTAAATTGTATTATACAACTTTGTATATACAATTTTTAGATTTAAAGATTACATAAAATTATACTCCAAATAATAATAATTATTAATCCATAATAATACATATTGGTATTAATGAATGTGGAGTTACGGAAAAACTAAATTTCAGCAGAAAATGCCAGTCTCTGTCCTGGCCATGCTTTATATTATTGTTTTTCCTTGTGTTTTTTCCTATTCTTTACCAAAGGCGAAATAATTTATGTACCGCATTATATGTAGTTATTTGCCAAAAATCTGTGAATAGAATTCTTAATGGAAAAAATTTAATATTAGCTTTTATGCGATTTAATATTTCCTTCGTAATTTTCATAATGAATTCGATGCTTGAATTGCGTCGTATAATTTTTTTCATTGATATCTTTAGGTACCCTTTAGTATTGATTATTGGTTCGATTAAAAATACGAGGTAGAGTATCGCTGCATTGGTACAACTTCCATTTATATTGGAAACTTCTCCATTCTTAAAATGGCATATTCCTTTTAAGAGGGAGATTTTAATTTACATAAATGCCAAGAAAGCCTGCATGGCGCAAGTTTTTCCCCATAAATAAAGAAATAGCTTTGGGGAGTACTAAAAACATAAGACCACCGCATGGAGCCCAATCGGCTGAACGTGAATTGCAACCCTTGAAAGCTATGTTTACAAATAAAACAAGTCTTAACATTAAAATTGAGGGAAAATGTTTTCTCTGAAGAGTGAAAAAAATTTTTGAATTCGTGTCTAAAATAAATATTATGTTAAATCTTTTACAATCACCGCAGATTGAATTGAATGGCAGACGGTGTATAGTAAATGAGAGCTACGCTTCGTAAAATGGAGATGGGATTGGGTAAAATTGGCGCACTCAGATTCAGGTAGTCCCGGATAGCCCAAATATTTCTCCAACACTCCAATTCTGAAATGGTACACTCAATCCCAACCGGAAAGCTGAAATTTTTTGAAAAATGGTTCGTTAATGGAAGCAAATGGTGAATTGAGAAAGGTATGGGTAAGATTGATTGAAGGGAGTTGAAATTATTTACGATAAAAAATGGATGCACTCTATAAATCGGGCAAAGTGTAAGGAGATACATATAAAGATACATAATTAGGGAAAAAAAATTTTCTTGGTTCTATTTCCAGCAAATAGCTTCTTGAGGGGGAAGTATAATGGATATTATTATTTTCGGTATCTTGAGGAACTCTTATCTGTCTATCACATTTTGGCATAAATGGCTGCTACCATGTATTTCTCATCATTTTCTGTGGGTTTTTTTCTATCGCTTAAGTTTCTTTTGCTATTCATTTTTTGCTATTCATTGCATTGAAACACTACAATAAAAATTGTCAAAAGAAATACTTTCTAAAAGTCATCAATTTTCAAAGGCAACTTTTACAGAAAGAAGAAACCTTAGTCAAACGGTTTCCATAAATATTAATATTTACATTTGTTGATTCATAACTGATGAATTAGGCTTGGACGCGATTAGGCAGTTTCATGCAGCTCTGTCTTCATTTTAATTTATCTTCATTTTTTTACGAATACCTACTTGTTTTCTGAACTTGAATTCTAGCGTGGAAGTCGAAGCGGCATAATCAATTACTCATGCAGTCAGGCGAGAAAAACCCGTGAGAAATGGCCGTTAAAACGTATATGTATTTTGGAAATTTTTAGCTGCGCAGTTTCCCATTCGGGTGAACTTCGTGAATGAAGCATAATGCACATTGCCGGCGTGCAATACTACCCTCTCGCGTTCACGGGCGGGAAACAAATGAGCGTTAAAACCTGGCGTGACTCCATGGAATACGCCGTAATCACGTGCGTCTCCCTCACGTGGAAGTAAAAAAAAGAGAAAAATAAAGCGTGCCTAGGCCTCAGGTGCAGTAGAAAATTACTATTTGCTTTTTTTATAGTGATTCCTTTTTTTTCAAGTTTTTTCCCTTGTTCCATGTGGGATACGGAGTGTATTTTCCATAAAGGTTGGTGATTTTTGCGATCCACACGCACGTGTTGACGCCAAAGCCATCCGACTAAGACCGTCCTACCTCACCGTCCCACCGCATGCTCATTAAAAAAGTAATTTGCATGATCAGACTCTAATAACATCTTTATTCAGCACAAGAAAAAACTTCGTTTACTTTTGCAAAACATGGGACTTCAATTATTTTATTCAAATTTGATGACTTAGGTTTGAATATGATTCAGTACTTACCCCTACGTAGTTTTTCATAAATAGAGAATAAGTAAAAAATAGCTTCTTTTTCTACACTTCCCCATTGTAAATTTACGAAGCCCTTTTTTTTTTACCATGGATCACTAACCTGTACGTCATCACGCACGTATTGGCATTAAAGCTATTTGCCTATTTTCATTTCACCTCGTGGCATTGTACGATCACAACAAAGTATTTTGAATGAAGAATACCCAATATCTTCTTTATTTAGTGTTAGAAACCGGAGTTGAATTCTTCAATTAAGTAATTTGATTTTTACATTTGTCATTCATTCTAGATGACCCCGGTCTGGACGCTATCTACTTTCCTTGCCCCTCCCATTCGTAAATAGAGAATTAAATACTTATCCATGATAAAATATAAAACAACAATAATAGTTTCCCCATTTTGATACACAAATCCACTGCCAATCATGGTTTCGATACCTAGGGCCCTTCCCAAGGTCGATTTGACATGGTTTTAGCTTAAAGTATCGAAACCATAGTCGACGGTGAAGTTGTGTTTTCAAGTGGGAATATTCCTATTGGTTGGCCTTTATGTTTTATCATGGATATATAATTTTTCCGCCACGTCAAGCCCGAAAATATTTCGTACGAAAACTACTCATTTTTTAATTCTCCCTTTTTCTACACTTCACCTCCAAATAAAAGAGATTCGGAGCGCTTTTTCACAAGGGATCGCTGATTTTTCCGTCTCCACGCACGTGTTGGCACTAAATTCATCCGTCTACGTCTGTCTCACCCCACGCCTAGCTGTTTTATTTCCTCCGTACCCCGAGAGAGGGAGTGCTTCGTATCGCGGCCTTTTCCATAGCGGACCACCTGGACTATCGCTGATACTTGACGGTGACCCCTTATAGAGTTTCCAAGGGGACGTCTTCTCTTACACCTCCTTTTTCAGCACGGGATATTTGCGGAGTAGTGGTAACGCTTCTGCCCTGGGACTGGTGTAGCCCGCGTCTTAAGATACTGTTTGGAACACGCGCAGATATGATGGATTGTTTTTGGTATCCACGTCTGCCACTTTTACGTCTAAAAGAGGGGGGGGGGGCTACAGGATGCCCCAGGATGCGGAGGTTGTGACCTGTAAAAGCTTTCTTGCCGCTTAAAGCGAATTATAATAGTTATTCATAAATGTTCTCAACTTGGTGATGAGAAATACATTTATTTTAAGTGTCTACCATAGTGTATTTACTCACGCCAAGACTTGCATGTAAATTTGTATGATTATGAGAAAAACCCCATTGCTAGTATGCAATCACAAATATAGATTTGTGTTATCTGGCTTAATTATAGCTTATTTCTTCGTACATCGGGAACTTCGGATTGCTTTGCCATCTGTGGCGCGGGTGGTGACCATGGTAATCCCATTTGAATGCGAGGCGTGAGACAGCATATCTAAGGGTGAACTGGAGAACACACTTCTGTAGTATTCGTGCTTCTAAACACAGAAATCAAAGCAATACAATGACGATTTTATCTTGGCGATGGAAAATGAATCGAAATTCATATTGGAGCTCCTTGGTAATTTAAAGCATAGCGCATTTACATAGGAAACAGTAAATTTGACCCTACTATTTAACTTCGGACCTATTTCTCTTCAGATATCTGTGCAGACCAGTATACTATCCAGGTTTATTAATTTAATTCCTCATTAGAATTTCCGCACTTTACGAGCCCTAGCCGGTGACTTCGTAAATGTTTGCCTCTAGTTTGTCTGCGCTTATTTCATTAAACAATCTCGTTCCCGGTAACTTAACCTGAACTTAATTAGAGTAACGAAGAATTGTCTAGGTTATGACGATGATGAAAATTTTCTTTAATAATTTGAAGCGTTGTTACTCAGCTTACTTTTGCGTTTAATGTAGCGAAGAATAACCTACTCTTAATTCCTGTTAGTATTTATGATGTAAAATTGTTAATTAGCTGCCAAAACCCCGGTTGGTCCATATTGAATTAGCGTGATTTTTCTACATAGAAAGGTTCATTACAAATATTATCAACTTCCACAGAATAACATCTGAAAACATTTCTTATGTACATTCTGTATTTTTTCTAACCTTAAGTACATAAAAATGTGTGCGAAAGTCCTCTAAACTAAATTTTATGACCGATGCGCTGATACGCTATCATTAGTGGAGTATTTATATCACTGTTTTGAGTAAGTGTAAGTCAAGGCACCCGTATTAAAGATTTTGATGGGTTTCACTCACAAGTGCAAGATGAGCTTTTATGAATAAAGTATACTTATGTTTCTTTGGTTGGACCAGTAATCATCAGTCGTTGAGGGGAACGTTTTAATTTTTTCTCAAAAACATATGGAAATTACTTGATCCATATTTTTTCGTAGCACTGGAATACGTTATACCCATGCAATATTAGTTAGAAGGCTAAAATATTACTCATTACATACGACCAAAATTGTTGAATCTTGAAATAGCGTTCACGGAAAGCTGAATGCCCCACGTGAGTCATTGTTAATATCACCGCTATTCATGCGGCAGGTTAGATATATTTCTCATGAAATGACATGAAAATACAGAGCAATTTTCAATCCCGAAAATGCTATTTTAAGTTCCAACATAGACAATTTAGATGCATATAATTAATAATGTTCAGTCCTTCCTACTCACATCGGCAGATAATGGCTTATAGGTTGCTAAACTGTCACTGCGTTAAATAAACAACTTATTTATGCTATTGGCTAATTAAAGAATGAAAAGAGTGCAATTGATCTGTAATAATATTTTAAAAGGTAATTTTAGTAAACTATGCATTCTTCCCAATATTTGATTCAATAGTTTACACTGATATTAAAATCAACCTTTAGCAGCATTAAATGTATGTTTTCTCATGCAATAAAATTATTACGTAGAGTATAAAATTTATATGTAATTTATCTCATTTTCATATTGATCACGAGATAAAAATTGAATTATTTCGAGAATTTCCCCAGAAAAAGGAAAAAAAAAACACTTTGCTGATGTTGTTCAAGCTGACAGAGTGAAATGCAACTACGGGACCCAAAATAAAAGCTCTGCCCTCTGACGAAGAGAAATACGAGCTGAAATATATGACTAATGTTTCCACTCGAAGGAAGCATAATCTGAAGTAACCGCCTTTTTGGACATATTTTCCGATCTTTTACTACAACTATTATGAAAGAGGAGGAAACGCTTCGAGACTTCTCGTTGAATGTGAAGGGAAATGGGGTATTTTTATCGCATCCGTGTTCGGAATTCCATTCCAAAGCCACCCAATATAATGTCTTATTTTCATTTTATTCGTGGAAAGGAGAGGCATATGGGGACACAAGCTCACTATGGCGGCTGAGGCGTGACCGCACCCATCGGAAAGATGAATTATGTGCGGTTCTCAATAAAAGCGATGGAACCATTTGCCCCAGCCCCTCGGCTTTGTATCTCTCCGTTTCTCTCAAACGTGCGAGGAACCACAACGATCAATCGATTTTTTGGAGGTCGAACCTCTCGGACGATGGAAAAACTGTGCTTGTACTTACACGTGTACATATGGGTATTCGAGTAACTGGAAAGGAAAGAAGGCCAGCGGTAAAGGAAAAAAAACACTCTTGGGGCGCTCGGGTTGTGAGCCAAACGCTTCGGAGAGCCGTTTAGGTTACATGTGTGCAATCCACTGATGTGCTTGCGCGTTTCAATTCCCGTAGTTCTTTCCATCGATTGGAGGGGGTTAAAGGGCAACCCGGTACGTCGGAATGGAAGAATATTACTTTTTATTTGAACTACACTACGGTATTCCCTTTTTTCTTTAATCTCATGTGGCCCCACGCAACTCACGGGTAAAAGGTCAAGTAACAACGAAAAAAGAAATTTCGCGATTTTTTTTACTTACTTCCACTCCGGAGCTCGATGAAGTTAATAGTGTTTTCAGTATACAACAGAAAAACCAACTGGCAGTTTTGCTCATTTATTTCCCCTTCTTTTTCCCTTTTATTAAAGGTAGATATAACTTTTTCCTTCGCATCTCCAATGTCCCTCTACGGACAAGCAGTCTAGGAACGTAATGCAAATATAGTTTTGGCAATTTTGAATTTATTGTCACGCACGATTTCAGTTAAAATTTAGAACGAGTTGTCGTCTTGATATTTCAGCATGTTTTTAGACTATTATTTCTGGGATTTTAGGTCTGTTATTAAAAAAACAGGTAAGGTCAGTGTGAGACAATATTTTAAGATGTTTTTTTATTCATTAAATTTTAATATTTTACCATCCATTCCTTGATAATGAAAGAAGAAAGTTCTGAAGTTTTGGTCTGAGATGGTTTCTTGGTGAAAAAGGACTAGGTATACTCAGTGAAATTTTAGTCCACAGATGAAACATTCAGACATATTTTGCATACAAACCTTACAAAAACCAGCATTTTTTTAAAATTTGTGGAACAGCGGAAATGATCATTCGCTTTTTTGAGATTAAAGTAGGTGTGTCTATGCCAGGCATTATCTTTGAATGCAATTGACATTGTTTAAGAATCACATTGACCTACTACTCCGGAATGCTGTTTGGATTGCATATGGGTAATGCACGGCTGTACTTACGTAACGGTTCCGAAGTTCTTTCCATTGATTGAAATAAGGGGGAATGGGCAACTTGGAAATGGAAGTATGGTTTCTTTCCATTGTGGTCGGCAATTTAAAAGAAAATACCAGGCAAAGAATGTTTCACCAAACCCTTCCTACAAAGAATTTACTGTTCATCTGAATTCAAAGGAAAGATCGTAATACTTCTCGTGATTTAATTACGTATTACAGATTAATGTTTGCTCCGTGAATTTAATATTGTTGATATTCCGACTGGAAAAAAGACATCAGTGATATTAATTTTATCCGTTGGAGGTGAAATGAAGGTGTAATTAACATTCCCTGAGTTTTAAAGCCCATAAAGACTCCGTTTCCTCAATGTTTTGTTAAATATTCTCATCCTCAGATTACTCTTTACACAAGAATTGCTTTATTTTTTCACGGATGTTTCTTTAAAAATTTTACTAAGCGCAAGTGTTCGGAGACATTTAGTTTTGATAGTTGGTAATTTACGAAATTGGTAAAAATATATGTTTCTGACGTCTGGTATGAATAAAATAGCTGCGTTCACAGTAGCATGGGATGTAAACAATTTTAAATGTGTAAATACTTACCAAATATTGCAATAATGTGGTATTATATAACGAAGTTATCGTTTTGTTACTGAGTGCTAATTTACTGCTAGAGCTATAGCGATTTATCAGTTACGTGGTAACCACACTCATCGATATCGAATCGCTGATCCAATTGTAAATGTTACATTTGGATTCATGTCAGCGCTTCTACTGATATGACCGAAAATTTTGGCTTCTCATGGAAAAGGAAAAATGGAGTTAAAAGAAGACTGGAAAATTCATCAGGTAGCCGTTGGTTTCCATATATTTTCAGATTCGCTCAGGAGTATATTTCTATTTTTGCCACTCGCCTTGCTCGAATTAGCCCTTGTGGTTTGAGAACACGGAAAGTCGGTGACGAAGTGGGAGGAAAGTCCTCCTTAGTGGGAAACCAACTTGTGGCGCGCAAAGCTTGCTGATTAGTTCATTTCGCGGTTTGCTTCTCATAACTTCTAAGCTGTCCTTGGCAAAGGTTTCATGCGGAACAAACTCCTGGTCTGGTCTCGGTTTAATGTTTGTGAGCACACAAGTAGTATCAAATGATGATGGTTTTCGTGCCCACTCATTGTTCTTCATTTAGTATTTATGGCATGTATCATAAATTGAATGCAGATGTTTCATATAAGGCTAAACCTTTGCGCTTTTATGTGGACAACTTTAGGTTTTCCCAGTTGTAAATATTTGAACAGCAGTTTGAACAGCATTTAGCATACTTACTGCGTAAAAACCCAGAAAGTATAAGGCATTCGTGGCATTTTTAGATTTTTATAACACTTAAAATAAGATTTTTCACGGAAGAATTTTGAATTAATCATGGTTGAGCTTCCACGCGAGACAGACGTGGGCTGGTGCTTCGCTCGAGACAGGCAGGTGCCTTAGTGATGTGTTCAGTTGCGTCCAGAGTATAAGTGCATTCAATTACGAGGATAACTTCCTACTCAATTTAGAAGCTCGAGTTACTAATATTAAGTGGAAACCGCAGTTTAAAATGGCTAATTGCAGTGTATGTAATGTGAATGTTCTTAAGCGCCAGCTAAGGATTACCTGCAGTGAATGTCAAACTCAGTGTCACGCTACTTGTGTTCACTTGTCCAAAGAGGATATCGAGTATATTGGCGCTGAAAAGCAAAGTTGGCGTTGTCCTACCTGTGCTGCGGAAAAACGTAAGAGCATGTCAGTAGTTCCACTTACGGATACGGACACTGCTAGTATCTCTCATATTATAAACCTTCTAGAAGAAGCTAAAGAGGACAGGAAACGCATGGAATTGGACTTGAACAAGGCTATTGAGTTTGTGCACAATAGATTAGATGAAAATACTAAAGTGCTTCAAGAAAACTCAACGCAGATTGCTGAATATTTAGCGACAATAGACTTACTTAGGCAAGAAAATGTTGGCTTAAAATCTCGAGTGAGTGAATTAGAAAAGAGGTTAGACGACCAAGAGCAATATTCTCGCGTTAATGACCTTGAAATACACGGCATTCCCCAGCAACCAAATGAAAATACCTTAGAAATCGTGAAAAGTGTGGGGGACGCGCTTGGTGTTAAAATAACCGACGATATGGTGAACACATGCCACCGATTGGGAAAGAAGGGACACGAAGGCGGAACGAGAGGTATCATAGTCAAATTCGTCCGTAGGTATACAAAAGAAGAAATTCTTCAAAAGAGGCGAGTGAAAAGGACCTTCTCCACACGGCACCTGGGCTTGGCGACCGATACTCCGGTGTACATAAACGAGAGCCTGAGTCCAGGTCGGAGGAGACTCTTCGCGGCTGCGCGTCTTGCGAAGAAAGAAAAGGGATACAAATATTTATGGCTAAGGCATGGGACAATACTCATGAGGAAGAAGGAGAATGATCAAGTAATCACTCTGAAATCCTCTGATGACCTGGAGAAACTGTAAGCATTCTGTGAGTGAGTTATGTATGTCTTCAACCTATCTTTACTAACAAAATGCAGAGTACTGTTAATGATAATGGATTTAATGGTGGCAGGTTCCTTGTCTTGCATCAAAATATAAGAAGTCTAAGAGCTAATTTTGATAAATTTGTATTTCAACTAATTAATCTCGATATAAAACCCGCTGTAATTGTTTTGACAGAAATTTGGGTCAATGACACTGAAGTATCTATGTATCAAATAACTGGCTATCGGAGTTTTGATGTGTGTAACAATAACTATAGGGCTGGAGGAGTTATTGCATATGTAGCAGATACTTATGAGTGTTCTTCTATTGATCTGGGTGAATTAAAAACTGCTGATATGGTTAAAATATCAGTAGGGATAAATGATTCTTCTTGGATAAGCATTATTGGTGTATATAGACTTAATTTTAATCCTGTTGAACATTTTTTGAGTGAATTGGAGAATGTATTAACCATCTCTAGTGAGAGGAATTTAATTGTAATTGGTGATATTAATTTATGTATATTACAACCCAACGATATTTCCTTTGAATATCAAACCCTTATGGCTAGTCATGGACTGGACCAGCTTATTCGAGTACCAACTAGAATTAGCAAAACGGGTAGTACATGTATAGATCACATTTTTTGCAGAAGTAGAGATAACTATAAGTATGAGGGAAGAGCGGACGATTGGGGTTTAACAGACCATCATGCTGTATCATGTTCTTTAAATATTAATGTACCCATTAATATATACGAACGAGTTTATCGAAGCCATTGCCGGATAAACTTTAACCATCTAAATAATAGTTTGCTAAGATGTGACTGGAATGATGTTTATTCACAACAAAATGTCAATGAAGCCTATGAAATATTTATAAATAAACTGAAATGCTGCATTGAAAAAGCTGAATACGTGTCAGACAGTAACAGATCGGGAGGAATGAAGAGGCCATGGATGACTTACGCTTTGTGCGGGAGAATTTCTAGGCGAAATTTTCTGTATAAAAAAATGAGGAAACACCCTGAAAATGAAAAGCTAAATAGGTACTACGTATCGTACACGCAAAGATTAGAATATGATATTAAAAAGCGCAAAGAAAAGTATTACAGGGACCTATTTGATAGTAATGTCAATAATACCGCTGCTCAATGGCGCATTTTAGATTCACTCACGGGAGGAAAGCAAGGAAATGAGAATTGTGTAAAAATTAGAACTAGTAATGGTATCGTTGTCACTAAGTGCCAGGACATTGTAAACGAATTTAGTTCACATTATGGTAAAGTAATTCAAGAATTGACCCAGAACAATTATTTTGAAAGTAATACGAATAAATACAAAGAAATATTCCCAACCTCCAATTCAATTGACTCACTGTTTTTTGTTCCTACTGATGCGAAAGAAATTAGCAGCATTATTAAGGAATTAAAGTCTAAAAAATCTAAAGGTGTTGATAATATTTCCACACAAGTTATAAAAGAAGTAAATGCAAATATTTCGGAGGTCCTTGCCCATATTGCTAATCTAAGTATGTATACTGGAATATTTCCTAAACAATTAAAAACTGCAATAGTGATACCAATTTTTAAAAAAGGTGATAAAATGAACGTAAATAATTACAGACCAATATCCCTATTATCTGTATTTGCTAAAATAATAGAAAAAGTTGTTAAAGTCAGACTTCTTAAATTTCTAAATCAGCATAGTTTTTTCAATAAAAACCAATTTGGATTTATGAGTGGTAAGAGTACAGAGGATGCATTATTAAAATTCTGTTCAGAGCTGAACGACGGACTGAATAAGAACTGTAGAGTTGCTGGCTTATTTGTAGACATTACCAAAGCCTTTGACTCCATTAATCATAACATACTAATGAATCGATTATGGGAAGCGGGTATACGTGGAACTGCATATGATTGGTTTCAAAGTTATCTTTGTGATCGAGATCAATGTGTGCGTCTCAAAAATTGCTACAGTGAAAAGATTCGACTCACCTGTGGTGTCCCACAGGGTTCTGTGTTGGGACCCATACTGTTTTTAATATATGTAAACAATTTATGTGCTGGCAGGTTTAAAGGTCAATTAACGTCATTCGCAGATGACACTGCACTAAGTTACTCTGTTAATAGTGTTGATGATCTATATGAACACATACAAAGTGATCTATTAACACTCAATATGTGGTTTTCGGCTAATTATATGTTGTTAAGTGAAAAAACGAAATATATTATGTTTAGCATGAGTAAATCTACCTCAAACAAAAGTAAACTATACTATCAATGTGCAAATTGTATAAAAGATAATGTTACTTCCTGTGATAAATGTATTTTGATCGAACAGGTTAGTCACATAAAATATTTAGGTATATATTTTGACCAAAATTGTAAATGGAAGTCTCACATAAATAAATTAAAATCAGAAATGATTACTATTGTAAGAAAATTCTACTTCCTCAGATACATATGCCCTGAATCAGTGTTAAAAATGGTATATTATGCTCTCGTTAATTCAAGATTGCAATACGGAATAGCCTGCTGGGGTGGAGCATATTTTATCAACATTAAACCATTGATAGTGGCGCAAAAAAGGGTTATCAGGGTTATAACACGATCGTATAGGAAAAGCCACTCATTTCCTCTATTCAAAAAATTAGATGTCCTCCCACTAAGGCATTTATTCATTTATAAAGTCCTTAGAATATTCTATAACCGTAGTGGTGAAAAGGCCCGACCACAAAACTATGACATTAGAGCTTGGAGAAACTTCCATATACCTAGGCCGACGACCGAAATTTATCGACAGTCATACAATTACTTAGGGCCTAAATTGTTTAGCATGTTGCCGAGTAATGTAGCAAACTCGGAAAAAAGATGGGGATTTAAATCCGCCGTTAAAAAATGGCTTATGATGTGTGAGGAAGTAGAGTTTCTACTAAGAAAGGTGGGTTAAAAAGTTTACAATAAAAGGTATATTGTATATTCTATGTATATTCTATGTATGTATGTAATTATGCGTTTATATAAGAAAAATAAGAAAAATAGTTATCCTTGTCCAAATATTTGAAATACGTTTTGTAATAATGAATGCAATCGGCAATAGAACAAATAACTGAATACAAAGAAATTTTACTTCTCATGTGTGCTAGCACCAGACCTATGTAAAAAGTTTATGATGGTAGCCCCAAAACTACTAAAAGGGGTACCTATATATTCCAAAATATTTAAGTATGTTCTAAAATGTAATATTTGATTGTAAATGGAATAAATTATATATTATTAAAAAAAAAAAAAAAAAAAAAAAAATTAAGCGCTATCAAAATTTTAATTTTCTCCAAAAATATGCATCCTTTCAACCGTTTTAACCGAGGAATATCTTTTTAATTACCATTTCCTGTCACAGGATTATATACAATCAAAGATGTCTATCTTTTCATGATATTAAAAATGATTAACCGTGATTTAAAATTATAGACTCGTTAGCATATATTATAAAGGGACATGTGAAGTAAATAATGAATTTGGCGTCACGTCTTCCGATCCTTTGAAATGTATACGTATATCAATCTTTAGTAATTTAATCAAGTCTGTTGTATATGTGTGAGTACTGCGTAATTTCATTATATTTGCTTATTTTAAATGTGATAGTTGACCGATGTCTTTATAAATCAAAGTTATTATCTTACCTCTGTTATAAATTAGGGAATTGAGTTCATGGTCCTTTGATATTACTTGCAAAATCAAAATCTTAAATGCGTACTTGAGCCACGTTAATCATTTTGACGCATTAAGTATACCAATAATGTTCAATAAATTTTCTATTGATAATTTAATTCCATTTATGTGCTATTTACCTTTGTGTCCATGTCACCATCGTCATTTATAATGAAACCGTAAAATCAATTCCTTAGAGCAACATGATTCATTTCTAGGAATTTTATGCCCATATAATTGGATATTCAATCATCCCAACGTTATATCGGTATAGTATTTTTTAAATCGCATTAAATTTGTCGATTGTCTTGATTAACTTTACGCTTGAATAAGTTCAATCGATTCAGGCGTGATATAATGGAAGTGCAGCCTATTGAAATGAAAGGTAGTTCTGCCTTGCGGCAATTATTTAATACGCACGACGCGCTCGCCTTGCTCCAGGTGATGGTTCTGTGAGCCGGAATGCTTTGTACGCGTTAAATAATTGTAGAAAAATTCAATTACTTTTCATGTCAATATTCATGGTGAATATTTTTTTAGGAAGATTGAATGCGCCTCTCTTGTTTCACTATTCATCTACCAGGTTTTCTCTCTACACTGTGATAAACATAAAGTTATTTTTCTCCTTAGATTTTCAGAGTTAATAAGGTTAGTCGTGCGCGTCCAAGTAATGAGAGGTTGTATGAGTATTGTGAATTTATGAATTTAAAAACGTCAATTTTATAATTTGGTTTCCACGTTTAAAATAAACCGCCTTTCATATGTAATTAGTTTTCAGCCATTGAATTAATATCATTTTTACCATATAGAACTTAAATGATACTGTATGTGTACTTATTTGATATTTAAATTACTCCAGATGTACTAAGTGACCAAATTTCATTTGAACTCATCAGTGTAGTTTTCGTCTTAGCTTTTTTATTACTATAAGTTTTATAATGAACGTCGTATATGGACCATGAGCATATTAAGATACCGGAAGTAGGAATGACTTGAACTTAAAAACTATGATTCGGACGGTTAGTCCTGATGTAGAATGTTCTTGTGGGTAAAATATCCAGCAGTTCATCTCATCGTAATTTGATGTTTATCATTCGTGGTTCTGATCGCTTGATTCTCGTTAAGCATTTTCTGTGTCTATGCAATTATCTTTACATGTTTCTTTATGTATCTGAATGTGCTCTGGAACATGGGTTCTTGTGGGTCCTTACTACGCATGCTTAATCCACTTTATCGTTTATGCGGCTAATTTTGCTCTCGAGCTGGTTTTTATCTTTCAGCCTTAACCAAATTTTGCCATGAAATGTTGGCTAAAGTCATATATTGAAATACAGTATTCTCTCGTTATTTAGTTTTCAATCGATTAATGGCATTTTATGAGGTTATTTTTCTGTACTGTCAAAATATCATACTTATATCTATCAATTAGTATAAATAGGCATCCGATTCATGAGTGTTCGTTTCTATTTGAATACCTTTACTGAGCGCCATTTTAAAGATATTGAGAATTGGTTTATGTGCCATCAAGTGATGGAAATTGGAAAATGACCATGCTTTAGTAATATTCACCCATAATGGGCTCACATCGATGTCATTGTGAGGGAATAAAGAAAATAAATATGAAAGCATCCTTACGTAACATCGTATTCGTTTTCTAACAGTGAATGTAAATAGAGTTTTGAGTTGTGAAGAAAATTTGGTTTTTATTGCCTATAAAGGTATGCAGTCAAATGTTATGTATCTCATAAACAACTGTTTTCAAATAACTTTCTTTTAAGTTGAATCTGAAACTTCGTAGAAGAAGTATGGTGTGTTGACTCGGTGTTCTTCTTTAATCTTAATTCTTCACTTTGTTTCAGAAAATTTCTGGGAATGTGGTCCTCATTGCAATAGCTACTACATACATGATTATAAGTGTTTACATTATTTTTTCACTTTTAGAATAAAACGAAAGGTTTAAAATATATATCCTAACGATTGTGGCTTAATATATTCTAAAACTGCCGGTTAAAATGAATTTAAAAAATTGGTATCTTCTACGTTAATACTTGAAATTTGGAGGTGCTGAAAGCTGTTGGCAAAAAAAGTGTTTGAAATCGCAATCGACGGATAATGGATCATCTCATAAACAGGGTGTTACAAAAAGAATATATTCGTATTGCGAAGTATTGTTTTGTCCAAACCACAAATCGCTGCGCCTCGGCTCGGCTAATTGAGAAACTATACATATTCTAGTTTATATAAATAGCCGCTAGATGTTAGTTATCTTCTATTTTGCTTTGTAATTGTCATATGTTTGAAATACCTACCCCACAGCAAAAATCATTTTGTGTCCTCAAGTTTGCGAAGTGCAATTCCGTAACTAAAGTGCAAGCGCGTTTCAAGTTGAGGTACCAAATTGATCCTCCTAATTGGTGGAGCATTTGCAGATGGTATCGACAGTTTGTATTTACAGGGCGTGTGTGAAAAGGAAAGAGTCCTGGCCGCCCTCGTGTTTCCGAAGAAAATTTTGCACCAATTTCAAACTGCTTTTCTACGCAGTACTTCAAAATCAACTCAACGCGCCAGTCGGGGGTTACAACTGCCTACAAAAACACCCTGCGACTTCTTCCAGTGGAGTTTCGTAATTAAAAAGCACCATGTACCACCACTTCCACTGCACCTCAAAGAGGTGAATAACCGGATCCGTTCTACCAAAACACCAGTGACCTAGTATGGGAGGAATTTTTATTATCGAAGTGATATTGTTCGTGTCACTGATGGAGGACATATTGAACGCCTGTAATCTAAACTTGAGAGGTTCGAAAATAAATGTGTGAATTTTCATTTTCGTATGTCTTAAAGTTTTATTTAAGTATACCGGGACTGGCCACTGTGATGACTTTTACGGAGTCACCCGCAATGCACAAATAGTGCGAAAAAATCCACAGAGGAAAAATCATTCACCTTGACCGGGATTTGAACCCGGATCCCTCGATTTCCGGGGACAATGACGCCTCGGTAGCTTAACTGGCTAAAGCACTCGGCCGGAAATCGAGGGATCCGGGTTCGAATCCCGGTCAAGGCGAATGATTTTTCCTCTGTGGGTTATTTCGTCTTAAAGTTTAATAAATGGATGCATTCGGAATACGCATATTCTTGTTGAAACACCCCATATATCGTGACTGGCACGATGGGACTTTGAAAAGGCACACCTCATTACAGCGGAGCGAGAGAGACGGCTTTCAACTACGCTGTAATCGCATTCGTGGCTGCTGGCTGGATTTTAAAGCAGATACATCGTAGTACACGGGCTTCCTATTGAGCCCTGAGAGCCGTTTCATGGTCATCAAGCGGGATTTTCCAGCACCATGCGCTCCCAGAGAGGCCTATCGGAATGCAGCCGCCTAATTTTAGAGAGGTGTTGTCATGGATTGGTTGGAGGATTCGACGAGGAAAAGCTAATTTATTTACCGAGCCGTGTGTTTATCGCGTCTTCGGAAATAGATCGGCGCTTGTGCATTGGGAAAAAAAGATGAGTTGTGGAGCGACAGTTAAGAAATTGCGGAAATAAATCTTCTGTAAATTCACATTTTATTTCCTCCTTACGGCATTGGTGTCCCATTTAAAACAACTCACATGTATTCGTTAAAATTCCGTGTATGGCAATGGTCTTCTTTTAGATTCAAGAGAAATATTATTTATAAATTAATTAGACCCACAGAAGAAGGGTCATATTTCTTAAGGGCTGGAAAAACTTATTTTTCTTGCACTAATAAGGGGAAAATACATGAGTAGCTTCATTATCCATTGAAGCGCAGTAACTCATTTTTCTGCAAATATGCCTTCCAAAGAAATTAATACAATTATGATGTTATTACAAACGAAGACAATAAGGAGAAGAAATTGTGTGCATCTAGCATACCTACATCATAAATCTCGCCAAAGCCATAGAAAAAAAAACGTAATCTATATTGAAATTAATAATATTCAGGCATTAAAAACTGTATTTTCTGATTTATTTCAAGATTCATTTCAGTCTGGAAATTAATTGATTGTTGTTTATCGTGATTGCGCGCTTGAAATTCAATTCGCTTTGTACATGGCAAATTATGTTCTCAATTCTATTCTGCAACCCTTAAAATATTGATGCAAAAATGCAATCAAAACTTTCTCATGTACAACATACAATTATGTGGCTAAGATTTTCAGTATATTTATTATTCCGTCTCTTAATATTATTAGTAGTAATTGGACAATAAATTCCTAATTTCGACACTGCTACCTCCCAGTGGTTTTTGCTTCAGCCACAATTTTTTATTTGAAATCGTAATATATATTACACAAAATACTGGTTATAATGCTTGCAAAAAATCGATCGTATATTACTTTGTATTATATGACTTCGGCGAGATGTATGATGTAAAGGGCAGGTATACAAAGGTGGGGAACATTTTTTCTCCATGCAGTCCCGGCTTAGCTAAAGGATTTTTTCATGTCGAATTTCATCCTCGGCAGTGGGGTAGCCAAAGATTTGGTTCAAGCAGGGATCCAAAACCAGGAGGGGGGAAATTTGTTGAAAATAAAGGTTCTAATTACAGGGTTTAAACTAATTTAAACACTTTTCATAATCGAAAAAACTTAATTTTTCAATGATATCTTTTGCAAATTCATGATTTATATATTTGCTTTGATATTTGCCGCCTTTTTTTGAAGCAAAATTTTTATTTGAATTTAATTTGATTTTATTATATTTTTGAGGTGGTATGGACCCTTGGGACCTCCTCCCTCGCTAAGACACTGGTCCTCGAGGAATATATTTTCATTTAGGCTTCCAAATGTTGATTTCTAGGATTTTCCCATGTTTTTAATTAGCAATTGCCTTCTATGCTGGTGATATCAATCAAAATAAGCATCTAGGCTTAATTTGTGTTCTATTGGTAACAAATATGGTTGAGCCGTAAAGTGATTTACATCTCTTCAATATAATACATGGCATATTTAGTTATGTATTGGTATGTATATTAATTGTTGCTTTTAGTAATTTTAGTAAAATGCTAAACCGTTCCAACTGTATTTGGGGTTTGTATCTTTTTCATAGCAGCCCGCTTGTATGAAAAGGATTTTATGCAAGCGAGCCACGAGACCCTAAATTCAGCCGGCACGGTATAGCATTTTACTCAAATACGTACATGCATAACCACATAATTTGAACTTAAGGTAATAATTATTATAAATATCATTATATAAATTATTCCTAAACTGAGATGGATCCGTGGGTCGCAAATGCCGGTATCCTCACGGAAAATGACTCAAATAAAAATTGATGCAAAATATTTTATAGCAATATCTCCATAAGAGCTCTTGTCATAGGTACAAAGTGGTGAAAAAATGATAAAGTATGATTTTGTATAGTACCGGATACAGCGTATGGTGATGTAGCATACGTGTAGGAATGAAGTTAGAGAGCTTGCGTAAAGAGTTTTTCTATCGGTGAAAGAGGGTTCAAGTGAATGTTTTTCTATTGCTGGTTGTACTTTTTATTTTATGTCGCGACGCTGTGCGATCCGAGACTTTAAAAATGTCTCGAAATACTTCTTTTCTGTCCGCGCTATTTCTCTTGTCTTTACACTCTCTTGTGGTATTTCAACCCTCAGATGCGGTCCGTGTGTGGGCCAAAGCAGAGAGGGTAGCGGGAAGAGTGAGAAGGGATAATTAATGGGGGATTATTGGTTTCGCTCCCCTAGCTGGTGCCCTCTCCACTCTCAGTTCCATCTTCTCCATCAAATGGGCTGCCAACACATTATCGGCGAAGATAAAACTTGCCCGTGACTGCGGAGCTGAACTGAGTGTATGTAGCGGATGACTTCCGTTTCAATACCTTAGCACTATGATAGGAGCCGGAGAACAGCCTTTTATTTTTTCTTCCAATGCATTTTCAGTTGGCAAAACCCATTTTGCTTCGAAATAAATCCAACGCTGTCTTCCAGCGGTTACATAGTTTTTCGTATGAATTCATACTACTTTTCTCAAGTAAACGCTCCCTTTGCATCAAAATCGAAAACAATTAGTAAGTATGAAAAAGAGTACTCGGGGGATTATAGCCTTTTTATCATTTTTATTAAATGCACTATTGTAAATTATTGATATCGAGAAGAAAGAAAATTATTTTCTTATACTCGATAAAAATAACTTGTGAAATATCCATAAAAACGTCAACGATCAAGATTTAAATGATGTTTTACTTCTTTGATAGCACGTGGAATTACTAGCAATTACAGTTTCACACTGAATTCAAAGTTTATATCGTGGAACATTATCACTGTCATTCCTTTTATTGATGCATAGGAGCTGTAGCTTTAAAACTCACATTGTTTGGGTAATTGTGATGGCAAAGATGCAACAATGCCTTCGCCAAATCTCTTTCATGGTAGATAGGTCTTTGCTAACTTTAGACCTTGTCGTCTTAGTTTATAAGAAAAACATATGGATATTTTCTTTGCAGTCCAATAAAAATACGGTAAAAAGATTAATGCGGAACTCATCCTAACTTTGAAGAGTCGATTTTCCTTTTTTCCTTCCTATCCCTCTGCTCTCTCTTTCTCTTTATCTCTTACTCTCTGAGAGCGGACCCGTGTGTTTTGGACGTTATTGACTTAAAGCGTTGGCAATTAAGACTTGTGCTCACTTTCAGAAGTCGAATTACTCGAGATGCCGAAAAAGTTTTTAAATCTCCAGCCTTCCTTAGAGCTTTCCACTACAATCAGCACGGGGTGATTCAATCAACCGTCTTTTGTTTCCTTATGAGCCATCACAATCGTGAGCAAATCCTCGCCGCCTGTTCTGCCAAGATCGTTTGGAATTCTAGAAAGAATACTTTGCAGTTTATGCTTAAAATCAGAACGTTTTTCTTTTCAATTAAGGCGCTGGAAAGTATCAGATAAGGCATGAAAATATCCTGCGTATTAATAGGAATTGAAAGATAACGTTGTTGTTCTCTAATTAAGGTTTGGTAAACCCTAAATTTAAATTTAAGATGTTTTAGATCTTATGCTTACTTTATACTCACTTAGTGAGCAAACTTCGTATTCTATGATGCTAAAAAATTATAATTCCACAACTCAGTTCTCAGAAATTTCAGTTGAGGAGATTGAGTTTGCTCCAAAACTGTTTATCTCGTAGTTTTATTTGTAGTTTATTTGCCTTTCTATCCATAGTATGAAATACCTCTCGAATCTTTATGCTTTCCACAAAAAGATGACTTCATAACACTTTAAAAGAGAATTCAGTAAAACTTTGTAAATTATGTTTTAGTGGTTTCAGCGAATTCAACATACGTCTTCAGGAGATAACAAATTTTGGCCTTTATTGGATGAAGAATGCCAAATTCCATCACAATACACAACTTAGTAGCTATGAAGAATCGGAAAGTAAGTAAATTTATATAATTATGATTAATTCTCGTATTTTCATTGATTTTTTTATAAACAAAGAAGAATTTTGATGGAGGAAATATCTCACAATTGGAATAATTACTTAATGAGGTTTGTGGTGATGAAAATGAAGACCATTGTTTCAATTCCCCTCACCAAAATTATATTAATTGATTACTATTGACCAATGTACAACCTTTTAGAATTAATAAATGAGAAGCAATGGGTGGAAGCGTTAGCGTAATTGTAATTAATGCAGGAAAAGTGGCAAATTTGGTCGAATTCCCCCAAACTTTTCTGAATTAAACAGCATAACACCCTCTGATAGGCTACCTAATTGCGTATTGGTTTTGTGGAAATGAAAATTTATTTGGATTCATAGTTGGTATAAATTTAATAATGGGAAGCTTAGGTATATGAGCGATATTGGAATGCCATCTAATATGACAAAAATTACACTTATAAAGGTTCTGTAGATAAAGTTTTATTAATTTAGAATTAATTATTAAGAAGTAGGTAATTATTATCAAAACGAATTAAAATTATTTTGGAAACGGTTATGAAGGCGGCTATAATACAAAGGATCATGCCATACTAACTTTCACCGTTTAATATAATAACAGTAATTTGTTGTTTTAAAACCAGTAAATAAGAAATAAACGGGAAATACGTATGTTGTGTTCTTACAAATAGAAATGAAGTGGGTGGTATACATGATTTAAAAGTAAAATTAGTTGTCCCGTAAGTGTCATGGCTATGAATTATGAAAGGAATGCCATTTGTTGGGGACGATTGATAATATTCTCGTTTTTTTTCTAAGTCTTTTTTCCTGTAATTCTACAGGCATCCAATGCATTACGTGATTATCACTTTGATTTTTTTTTAAAATTCGGAGTCATTGCGTCTGACTTCGTTTTTTTCGGTTGCCCGATGAAAATAGAGTGCTAAAATACTCGAGTCAACATTATACGGGAGCATTGTTAGCTGCAGTTATAGAGAGAGAACTTTTGCCATTAAAGGAAAGTTCAGTGGAGGTGAATGAGTTCACTACAATGCTATGTCTATGCAGGGCGGTGAAAGCCTCTTGGGTCCGACAATTTCCTGCAAATTGGGGTGGAAAAAAATGTATCCCAAAAGCATCAAGGAACTTTGATTTTTACTGGCCTCGGCTCAGGCCATAAAAGCTGACCTAGAAAATTGTGTGGATGGAATCGTGCAACCGTTACATAGGGATACAACGGACGTGGAAGATGAAAAAAGAGTTACAAAAGAAAATAAAAAAATAAAACAGTTACAAAATATCTCCGGCTGGTGATACAGGTTTC
Source organism: Ischnura elegans (assembly GCF_921293095.1). Classification (NCBI taxonomy): domain Eukaryota; kingdom Metazoa; phylum Arthropoda; class Insecta; order Odonata; family Coenagrionidae; genus Ischnura; species Ischnura elegans. Next base: position 38,386,573 of record NC_060247.1, read on the forward strand.
TGTCCGGTGGACTGGGGTGGAAATCTAACCCTACGTCTGACTGATGCCCTCCAGCAGCCTTAAAAAAAAGATGCTCCATCATTGAGCTGCCACGGAGGCATGCATCCTATGTTGGGGAATAATTCATTCCTTCGGGCGGAAAATCTATAATCCTTGTTTCTCTTCCGGCGCAGCACTTTTCTTTTGAACTCGAATCGCGGAAATCCATGTTTCATCTGATATTTAAAAATACCTTATATATTGTGCATTTTTATCCAAGTGATCTCTTATTCACCAAGTACGAAGTGCCCAATGACGACGAATCTTTTCGTAGATGAAAATACCAAATTTTGCGAAGACATTTTATTTTTTTCAACCGGTATTTTTATGGATCCGGAAATTGAGGAATTGCTTACTACATGGAACATTTTAAGAATGCATTGTAAATACATTTTTACTTTGAAAATCACTTGAATAAATCATCTTCTATGGAATTGGGTTAGTGATCAATTTCACGCCTTTTTCATTCTGGGAAAAATATTTATTTGCTATGTTGTTGACCTCAGTCATTTTTATATTTTTCAGCCACGTGATTACCTTAATTGTGGCTTTGTTATGAGGTGTATCATTAATTCGTATTTTTCAGAATATCTAACATCTTATTCAATCGTGGAAATATAAAAAAAATTGATAAATCTTTGTACCATTTTTCTATATGTATATAAATGAACGGTTTCTCTATCTCGCAACTACTCTAAAGGTACTATTCAAACTGGTACTATTCAAATGCGCTTTCAAAAGTAAAAATAGGTAAATAGTAGTATTCAATGCCCAATGATGGAGGCCATTAAAAACGTTTTTTTCTTTTTGTCGAACTCTTTTAATTCTTTCGAATAGAATTTCACCTGATTCACACGGCCCATTACTATTTGATTAAGTGATTAAAAACATCAGCTGTAAAATTTGATTTTTCACTGATTTTTGACTACCGAAAATTCCATCAGTTAATCATTCCTCTCTAGTTCTTATTTTGCAGCATTAAACGTCAAAATTCTGTTTATTCAGAGCTTCAAAAGCCTTGTTTTAACAGAGAGGTGGGTGGTGTGCGAAGCGAAGGTGATGATCACCCTTCTGGCTTGCATTCACGATCCCTGACCGAAATATAGGGGCATCGCATATTGTGTGCACTGAGATCCAATTAATGCCCATCAAGTTATTCGTGCTGTTGAGGGCGATTGGCCTATTTTCCTGCAGGTTGGGCAAATTGCTGCTCCATGGGTCAATGCTGAATATTTCAGTCGACCAAAATATTGGAAATACAGAGAAGAGGTTTGGAGAGTGTTAAATTTCATAACAATGCAATTTTCGTCGACACATATGCCAATGGCGACAGAAGGCATGTGAGGCATCAAAAGGAGACGTAATGAGATTCATAACGGGATTTTTCTGTGAACTGCGATTGTAATATTCAGAATAATAGTTGTACGTGTGTAATTTATGAAGCACGTTACAAAATAGGAAGAGAATATCCTGCGTGTTCTATCTCCAACTAAGTTTTCCCTACTTTTAGGGTAAGTAAAAGTTTTTGAGGACATTTATTTTCCACAATCTTCTAAGAAAAATGTTAGCTTAGCATAGTTTATCCAATTGGGAGCAAAGAAGAGGAAAATATACGAGAGCTTACCGTGAGAGAAGAAGAGTTGTAATTTCTCTCTAGCAAGTACCTTATGGGCGGGAATTAATTAGGTATGTCTCAAGAGATGTTTTGTAACAATATATTGGTGAGAGAAAAACCATCTGTTTAGCTAACGACATAGTGAAAATCATTTACAGAAACTTTTTTTTGCCTGAGCTTGCCGTGATGATCGTTTTTTCTAGTACCTCACTAAAAGATTAAAATATAAATAAATAAAAGATCAACATAGAGTAATAACTTGTAGGGAATAGTAATTTTAGGAATTTAATAGTAGTTTTAATGTATGTAATTTGTGCTTCGCACTATTTTGAGCTACATCAGCGAAGTGACAGGTTCTTTTAATAGAACATGAGTGTGTCTTTGGGATGAGAATAGGAATTAACAAAACTGTGTTTCAACATTTTTGGGGGAGCATGATCCGTGTGAATATGATGAATTTTCGATATGGCTACATCGAGATTAAGTTTGTCTTTACGCAATAAAAAGTATTTTGGATTAATTTTTGCGAATTTGCCTACCAAAAATCTTGTTAATTCATTATAGTGCTTAATTTTCTTCCGCTAGTTTCAATGTTTGAAAGGTGGGATATGCGTATATCGGAGGAATCTCATATGAACATAATTATACCAGAACCTTACCAGTTTCGGTGGCGGCGGGGCCCTCGCCTGATAACACGAGAGTTGTGGGTACGAGTCCCACCTGGGTAAGTTACCTATATCCAGGGAATAAAAGATCGTGCTAGTAAATCTGGACATGCAACATTGCAATCATCGATGTAAAAGGCCATTGCAAGCTGTTTCCGTGCTTGTGGTCATTTAAAAAAATAATTTTGGATTTGCTCAAGAGATCATGTATATTACATGAATGCAGAGACGATTTCCATTGATTTGATTTCCTTTAAAATTGCTTTACTCCCTGCGGTTCAACGTCGAGGCTGGCTTGATAAGCCTACTGCTAGATATACATGGTGTGATCATAAAAGACGGGACTGATTTTATTCTACGCAAACCGATCAACGGAGCGAAACAAAACAAAATGCGTCATCTTGCGTCACGTCTGTCGACTAAAACGAGAGGTGTTGCGTTTGCTTACGTCGAGTCGTTACTTAGCAGCAGCGGTACCTGTCTTAACCTGTTCGTCGCCCAGTGAAACGACAGCAATGAAGAACTTATAGGAACAGCGTGTGAGCGTGAAATTTTGTTTCAAACTTGATAAGTGCTACGGAGACGTTTGGAATGATTCAGTAAGCCTTTGTTAATGAATCTGCAAGTTGAAGCCAATCTTTTGAGTGATACAATTGTTTTAAATCGGGCAGAACCTCGGCAGATGAAGAATAGTGGCCTTCCATTTCGGCAAACCCCAGCTACGTCAAAGTGGTGTACGATTTGGGGTGGAAAAATCGCCTTTTAAACGTTAGAGAGATAGCTGAAGAAGTGAACATTAGTTTTAGATCTAGTCAGACATTTTGGGCATTGCGTGCGTCGCATCAAACTTCGTTCCTCATGAAGGCGTTTCCCCCGCGATAACGCGCAGGCTCACACGCTGATCGTGAAGGAGTTTTTTTTTATCCAAAACCAAACCTTCCGTGATTCCGCAGCCACCCGACTCTCCAAAAGTGGCTCCATTAGGCTTTTATTTTGTTTCCAAAGTTAAAATCAACCTTGAAAGGGCACCGATTCAGCTCTATTGTGGACATTAAAACTAATTGTACGGCGGACCTAGAGAGTATCCCTAAGGCAGCTTGCCAGGCAGGGTTTGAGAGCTGGAAGAAACGTTGGAAAAGGTGTATCGACAGCCAAGGCATGTACTTTGAGGGTTACAAGTTCGATTAAGCTGTATCCTTCAAAATAAACAAGTTATAATATCAGTCCGCTCTTTTTTTGGTCATACCTTGTATGTATTGTCATATCAAAAAAGACATATCGCACGATAAAAAATTAACAGAATAAACTTTGATTAAACATGAAAAATATTAAAACCAGTAGATTTTTCTTTTAACAATAAAATAATAACATTTTTAAGGTCAATTATTTCTTTTTTCCGAAAAATTAATTTGGACCAGATTACTCGAATTTAAGAAAAAATTGGATCACTAAGGATTAATTATTCTAATAAGTACACGTATTATGACGAGATATATGTGGATAATAATATTTAAGAACGAATAAAACTCTACCTTTACCATAATCTCAAATAAAATTCCTTTGATTACGTCTTTGAAAATTGATAAATGATATTCTAGAATTTTTGTATCCTCGTACAAAAGCCCTGAACTGTTAGTAAGGGAGATATATTTTTTCACGTTGGGTATAAAAGCCGTGGAATCCTTTGTTACTCTTTTAGGGAATGGGAAACCCTGTATCATTACACTTCTATTGCCAAATTACTTTTTATATTTTATTTGCGGCAGTACCAATGTGATTTGTTGGGTTTCTCCGTCTTTGAGGCTTAGGAACTCGCTCTGAAGAAGAGTGCAAGTCTTTCTTTTTGTGAAGGTTCACGATTTTATTAACAGAAGTCATCATTCTCACGTCATCATCAAAAAGTTATTAATTTTCACCACACCACAAACATAAATAATAGAGAGGGTGTATGTATACATAGTTAATGTGTGTATAGATAAAATTTTCATATCTCCTTATTTACATTACCTGAGATTCAACAAGACTGAAGAGGTGGGACATAAAAATATATTCATGTGTGTATACTTCACCCCTCACAACCTGCCCAGATGTTTTCTGGACCACTCTCTTCCCCAATGAAATATGCCGATAAACAAATATCTTCTAAATAATAGAAGTCGCACATAATTTTTTTATACAGAGTAGAAAACAAACGAAGCACACATACATCGGCATCCACTATCCAAAATTACTATCACAGAGTCACTTCTCAAAAGTCACTTCTATTCGCCTTCAGAAGAACTGCAGGTGTCTCCTTGGTATCCGGATGGGGCCGATAGTCAATAAATCCCAACTATTGGCGTCGTTGCATCTGAAACGATAGAGAAAAAGGAGAACTATCAGAATTATAATATTACATGAACGTTCATCTCGCAAGGCCATTTAGTTTAGTTATATTTGGCTTTGCTCCTGCGTAAATGTTCCATTTTCGTAGACATCGTTTGTGATTTATCATGTAACTTTTGACTTAGAGGCTGTATGAAAAAGTTTAATTTTCCATACTTTATATATACTATTTTATTCAATAGAAATTAGAGATGTTAGTCATATTGGAATGCATGCAGCAGATACTTTTTTTACATACATATTTAAGTTTAGTGTACGTACAAGTTTGCTTGACTTCATATTGCAGAGAATTGCTATTTAATGGAATATATGAATGCAAGTAGTTTCGTCTGTTATAGGGACCATATAAAAGCACAGTTGTACTTATTTTTTCTGTTAAAGTTTTCCTTTCATCGATTTTGTAAACTATCATGGCTAAGGAGCCTGGAAATGGAAAAGAGTGAAGATATAAAATTTTCAAAGTATAATTTTTTTAATCAAAATATTTAACTACCTTTGGGGTTTTTTTCTCGGCTTTCTAATCTTTTAATATATAAATTTCTTCGTTTCCGGCGAATTGATTAGTGAAATGTTACGCGAATCCGTGACCTAACCTCTTGACCTAAATTGCGAAGAATTTATCTCAGTAATAATAATGAATGGACGAATTTCTTCGATAATCCTAAAATGAAAATATCCAGACCCTCAGCGGCGAGATTCTACTTTAAAGTTCAATTAATCCATGTTAATCTCCTTTCTGAAGTCAATTGAATATCGGATCAATTGATTCAATTCGCTTATAACTTTTGAGAACGTGGGCTGTAATGAGAACAACGTTTTTTAAAGCTATGGATAGACTTGTGCCATTGCTTGGAGTGCCAATGAGTGGCCGAGTATGGCAAGCGAGTCACGACTCACTGAATGGACTTACTTTCTCTTGAGCGGTTTATTATCACTGTTTCAACGTTGTTGCCTCAGGCGATGAACAACTCATTGAGCGCTTCATATGAAGATCCAACAGCTCTCCGAATATGACCGCTATCGCTGGGAAATGTATAATGCATCATCAGGAGCATCGAAAAAGTAATAGAGTGCGGGATGGATAATTCTGTATTTCCAAGTGAAGGACCAAATTCAGTTAGGTACTGTATCTTCTAATGAATTGTCCGATTATTACTAAGTATGCTCATTATTTATGTTCTTAATAGAATAATTAACAAAAATTAATTAGAACAATTTGTATGAAACAAAATCAATGGAAAACTTTCATTGAATTTATAAAGGGTAAATGATCTCGTAAGCAAATCGAAAATAAGTTTATATTTATATCCAAATATCTCTCTGCAGTCTCTCGATAAAGCCATAACAGAAATTCAACGTATTGTTAACCTATGTTCACCCAAAAAATGTTGAAATAAGCTTCTGTTCATTCCTATTTCAATCCCAAGGATACACTACTATACAACTGAAATAACCTTCCACTTCGCTGATGTAGTTCAATAGTTTAAAAGATTAGATAACTTCAAAATAGTGGGAAGCACAGATTGCACACATTTATTATTCCCTACAAATGATTTATTTTTATGAAAATACTACTATTATGCGCTGGTAGAATAAACTCAAAAAACAGCCTTTAAACTATTTTCATAATTTCTTTAGCTTCACAAAAGATTTTTCTCTCTCTAATTCAATGTGTTTCATTGCTGGTGGCTACAACGGTTCCACGTTGGGGATAAACAGCTCATGTAGAAATGTGCTGTTTAAAATATCCGACACTCACTCGCCCCAGGCGGTCACTCATTGAACGTCCAAACAATGCCAGCAAGTGACGTCATCCGAATCAGAGCTCAAATTTGGATATGCAGAATAACTCCCCTGGTTTTTAATTAGCCGCATCACAAATACCTCCTCGCCGCTCCAATTCTCTTTCCCACCTCCACCTGCCTCGGATGAAGCTCCAAAATCCTTCCCACTTCAACTCTCACGCATTTAAGGCTTTACGGAGGACAAGGCTTAGGAACAAAAAAAAAAAAAGAGATGAGTGTAGGAGGAAAAGCGTGCAAAGATGACGCCACGGTGCTTTCTTTCATCTCGTTTTCATCCGAGTCCTCTCGTGTTTTCTTTCGCTTTCCTCATCAAAATCTCCTCCCTCTCAAACACCCGTTCCTTTCTGTATCTCGCGCGTTGAATAATTCCTGCGTGAGGTGTCTCCGCTAACTCACTGAATCGGTATGAAAGGAAGATGAGACAATGCGGCAGACGGGGACGACCTCAAAGGAAGATTTGATGATTGTGCCAGACTTGAGCTCATTCAAAAATGCGCTTTTTCACTTAATTCCTAACTTTCATGGAGATCTTAGAAGAAGATCGTTTCTTTGAAGGATTTTTATGTTAAATGTTGCTAGTCAAGCCAATGAAGGCTTAATACTTCTAACACGGCCTCTAAAAAACCATACAGGTCATAATTCTTATGAAAAATCCCTCAGTTTTTAAACCCTCGTTTCATTGAAAACTAATTTATTATGCTTTTCTTGCTAGCATAAACTATTGGTTTCTTTATGTTCTCATTAATTATTGCGCCCTAAATATAAATGCTAATGAATATTCTTATCCCATCCAGATACAGTGAAAATGTCCTCCTATCTACAAACCGTCTGCAATAAATTAATGTAGTCGCAGTAAAAATTGTCATAAGTAAGGAGATAAAAGGTGATGTCCGGGAGTTGAACAATAATTCTTTTTTAGTAATCAAGAATCTTAATTTTCTGGTACCAGTTATAAAAATTTTCCAAGATTTAACCATTAAAAAATTAACTTCTGAAATGATTTTTTTCTGAATTCTTGCAAATTATGATAGCCGTAACTTTTGCTCTAGTTAGGAATGAAATTTATGTTTAAATCTCGAAACGAATCACATGCTAATTAGAATTTTGTGATGCATTAAAGCTGAATATTTCTTAGTATAACTAGTAACCTCAATTATTCCAAAACATGTGATCCTAGCTGCATAAATGTGCCATTTATATGCCATTTTTTCTAGTTTCATAATGGCTAGGCAATTTAATGGGATCATTTTGCTGAGCGCTCCTTTCTTGGATATGCTAAGAAATGCCGCAATACGTGGGAGGTTAATCAAAGTATGATCAAAGTCGACGTAACATAGAATTACTATAGTTGTCAATTTCATGAAAAATTAAAGTTGTGAAGACAAATTTTGCATTTTGGGCTCCAAATCCCATTCCTTGAATGAAGCCTGTATTTTTAACGGAAGGGTTGGGATTGTTGGGGTGGTGATGGTACTTGCGGGAAATGAGGAGATTGAGAAAAAGAGGGCGGGCGGAGGATTAAAAGGGGAGGGGGAATGGGGTTGTGCGAGGAAGCCGGGAAGTGAAAGTGAGGTGGTAGGAGGGTAGGGTGGAGATTCTGGGGGAACCCTAACCGACGACGCGGCGGCGGAGATGTTACCGACAACGGATAAGAAATGAGGAGAACACAGGGAGATTTCCCCCAACTTTTGGGAAAACCCTTTTGTTATCGCATTTCGGGAAATCGAGAAATCATCAGAAAGTCTCCTTGATGGAAAGAGTGTCTCTTAATTTACCTGAGGATTTTGAAAAGTTTTTGAGTAGGTCCTCTCTCCCAGCGACGGCAAATGCCCTGTCGTTTCGTTTCGTCGGTAGCGACGGCAATCTATAGCGCTTATGTCATTCGCTGGATTGCGGAAATCTTTTTTTCATTTTTTTGTCTCGGAATTGAAAAGAGAGTTTAATTTTTGTCGCGAATCATCCCTAAATTATGGCCCCCATATGTGGCTTTCCTTTGCTAAATTGTTTATTTATGTTTTGGCTTGCATAATAGACAATATAGCCTATGGGAACTTTTTTACGATGAGGAGAGTAAACAGCAAGACATTCATAGTAAACGTCCCAATGGTAGTTTTCTCGCGGGAAACTATATCTTATAATTGATAATTGTAGGTTTCGTTGTGCGCAAAGTGGTCTTGCAATCAGTTTATTGAATTATTGCTTATACTTTGGAAACGCCCGCCAGTGAGTATGCTTATGTTGGATAGTCAGTAATAAATTATCCTATACTCATAGGTACTATCTATCACATGGAAATGAATTCCCTTTGGCGCAATAGCTATTGTTTTCATTATCAACTAATTTTCCATGGGTATTCAAGGTTATCTTTCCAATTGAGCGCATATTTAACATGGACGCTGGGTAATCTACACTCCTCCAAAGGCAGCTTTATGGAAGTTTTAATGACTATTTATATGTAGGATTTTGTTCGAAGACAAACTCTAAGTAAGTGATGTAAAATATGATGTCCGTGACCGAAGTATGGTCGTCATGTTAAGGTAGAACGCAGATCCATAATGGATGTGTTTCACTTTCAAATTTGAAAAGATCTTATGAGGTTCATTATTTTTTATCAGAAACCCAAGATTAATAATTATTTATAAGAATTCGCAAATAAATCCAAATTTCCTAATTACATAACAATGGACAGAGGCATTTTGTTAGTCCTCGGGATGGGAGATTATGGAGGTTTCCATGCACGGAAAAAAAACGTTAGCATCAGGAAACGCTATGCATGGCTCAAATGGGCATTGCTCTTTCCATTTCCCTCTTCTCTTGCTGTTATAGCGAACGAACTCGACAGCAAGTAGGCGATTCGATCAAAAAAACTTTTTTATTCCATAGTCTGTTTATCACTGGAATCAATCAGACATCCAGCTTTATCCGCTGAAACGTATCGGGACGTATAGTGGCCCAGGATGCTTCCTCATCCAACCGAATTCGGGGAGCGATGGGGATTTTACGTCCAAATCTTCTGGGATTTTATGCCTAGACTGGGAATGGACTCTTTGTTATGCAGGCAGGTCTGTTACCGGTGACGATGAAGTACGGAAGAATTCCAAATATGAATACCAGGGGCAAACTAGCGGTGAAATGTTGAAAGCAGAGACGAGACGAGTTATATGGTGAAGCATGAAAGCTATGAAAAGGGAACAAAAGAATATAGATGAAACAAAAAGGAGTCCGTAAAGTTTGAGGAGAGTCGTCAAACTTTCGGATGAATTCAGCGCCAAACGGGCGAGTTATTCACGTCGTATTATCGAACATAAAATGCTTGTATCGGGAAAGTGAGCGCTTTCAACAGCTCGACCTGAAAGGTTTTAGTCATAAACATGAATGTATCATATTTTCAATTAATCTTCCGGGCTTATTTTCCTAAATTGTCAAAAAATACAATAGCTTCATCATCCTAACTCCACGAATAAAAACAAAATTGATTTTTAGTTTTTCCCTCACTTCTTACGGGAAAGAAACGTAGGCGTGACGTTACCAGCTGACTATTGTAATGAAATGTAAAAATTGCTGAAGTATTTTGTGGACGTGAAAACTTTATTTTGTTGCAAGAAAGTTTTTTTTTCAATTAGAGCTATTAAAATCTCCAGTCAGATAAAAATAGCATTTTCAGACAACAACATTAACGTTGATTAGCGCCTTTGAAGTGTAGGTTGTTTGGAATTAAAGCAAAAGTTTTGGCCAGCGGTTCGGTATTCTTTTATACCTTCTTTAGAGCTATGAATGAATAAGTTTGCATGAATTTGATACATTAAAGCATGAAAGGTTGTTAACCTTCCGTTACCAGGCGCAATATTGGAATTGCTGAGTTCAAGGCAATGTGCCTGACAGTCACAGATGTGAAACAACATCATTTACTCTTAGCATGACTTAGTGGTACTCCTTTAAAGTTTAAAGCACCGTTATTAGTTCAAAAAACACTCAAATGATGCCTTATTTGCTATTTATAGACCTTACATACCGTCATACGGCTCCAAACCGATTCAGTAAGGTGGGATTCAACGTGCTCTTTAGGTTATTAAATATTTTTATATGTAATGTATTTTAGCATCTAAATTATATAAGATCAATGTTTTTTTATTTTGCTATCTTATGTATGCAAAATGCTTATATCTTGCTTTATTGAGCCATTATTTTGTTTAACTATGCTTAATAATTCGCCACTGATCTATTGGCATAAATGCGAAAAGAGTAAGGCTGTATGTGAAAACAAACAGTAACTATAAGCGCCAAGGTCAGTGCTGCCTAGTGGCACGTAAGTTGTTATAAAAGTATACCGAAGAGTTGACCTAAAATTTTGCATTTTATTTTTAAATCCCTACCCTCCAAGACGCTAATCAACTTTAAAAGTTGAGGACAAGGTAAAAAAAACTTAAACAATATGAAGCCGTTTTTTATCCAACTTTTATTTTAAAAAAGCAGTCGTAATTTCGATAACATTTACGGGTACTCATCGCTAATCTACTAATACAATTTGGAGTAGATTTACTCCCTAGAAAAATATATTTGAATGAAATCCCCATTTTCAACGTGCCCGTGCAAAGACTCCTCTATTCTCCCCGCGTTTACATGCGTGTCGCGCGGACGACCCTCTGACACCTGGGTACACCTGATCATCCGATCGATGTTAACCATCGATTTGGTAGAGAAAGTCGATACTCCCAATACTTCGCAAAAATTTTACCTTACTACCCTTTTGGTGCCAAACCTTACATATCTCCATCGATAAGATATTTCTGGGGGGATTTTAGCGGTGAGGCAGGGGGTGGGAGCATGGATTAGGGATGGCGCGCCAGGGAGGAAGGTCTGGGGAGGCATTTGATGGCCGTAACGGAGGGAATCTGCGGAGGGTCTAGAAAAAATTCTTGGAATTCAGAGGTGGGATTCTTGGAAGGGATGCGGCGACATGGACACGGTTTTAAAGCAGATGAAGGTGGAGCTATACGGCAAAGACGGGTAATGGGTGATTATCACGCGAGGATACGAGCGCTCGAATTGGATGAGATGGAAGGAATGTAAAGGGTGTGGATATAACACGTGTGCTAAATTCTCGGGTCAAGTGCTAATAACTACAGGTAAATGACAGACAAAGGCGTGCGAGTTGATGCATTTTGGAGAAATTACCTAAAATAAAAGAGGAACACAGGAAAGACATTTTGGAATGCTTTTTTAATGTGACTTATCTTGGCGATTCCATTAAAGAAACTACGGTTCAAATATAATATAGTAGACAAGAAAAGCCGTGAACTAGGGTGCAAAATATTCAGCCAAAGCGGGTGAAAATGGACGATATCGATAGTTAGAGTGACATAATTCCTTCCCTTTGTGCTGTTATCAGCTATTAAATATAACAAGTATACTATGCATATACATATACCAACGGTTATTATGCAATGGATTCATTAAAATATTATACAAAATCAACGTAAGCGATATTTCGATGTGAGGTAAAATCTCAGCTCTGTGTTTTTTTTCATGGAGCAGATACCAAGAATACGAAAGGTAGTTTTGAATTTCAAAAATGAAATGGGTTCAGGCAGAGTTCGAAATTTATTTCCCATTATTTATAATACTTATCTTAAAAAAAAGAAAAAAATCACAACAAAGGCATGCACAAAAATAGAAATCTCCACCTGTTGAATATTACAATTTAATATGACTTTAAACCATCTCAACAATGTGGCAACGTTCGTAATAACATGCCATCTCTACCTGTAATAATATCACGATTTTACGTGACTTACTCAGTTACTCAGCTATTTGAGGAAGTGCAGCATTATCTCCGATCCCGGCGAGTCCGATCTTTTTCGGATATTGCTTTGTGAAAGATTAAAATTTGGCATGATAACTTATTGAAGGCCATTCTCGTCCCCTAAAAAAACTGACACAGTTTTTTCCTTTATTAAGGCCGTGGAGGTGGGAGAGGAACGGATTACAATAATGGAGCCAGAGACATAGGGGGGGCAGTCTAAACTTCAGCGCTAAAATTGGTGTCGATGTCCAAAGATTGATGGTGATTTCTATTCCCTTTCATCGGTTTCCTGCAAAGTTTCCCTCCGCCCTGTACCGCCTCGCATGATGTTCGAGATTAAAACGAGCGTCAAAGGATGACACCGCCTGGAATGCTTGGAGATTGATAAAAATGCCTTTCGCGTGTTTGCTCAATAAACTGTATTGATGGGTTGGCGGCGTCGTCGGCCTCTGATCCTCTAACGAAAATGGATGGAAATAATGAAAATATCAGCTCCGTGGATGATTTCCTGTGAACACCTCCAATTTCACTGGGAAAAGCGGCCCGAAAAAGGAATCACTTAAATATTTCATGAGCGAGAAGGAAGAACAGTGACGCCCAATTTTTCCGGTTTTCTCCGTGAGAGGCATTAAAAGAAGCGTTTGAGTTTACGGCAGAGTCAGAGGAGCGAAATGAAAAAAAAGTGCCTCTCCCTTCCTCTGCTGATCCTTAATGGAAAAATTCCTCTTAAATGCCTCCACGCCTTGCGAAGACGGACGTCTCGTGATTACCGAAAGCGAGTTAATAACGTAAATAGAATCCAAGATCTTTGAAAAGGGCGAAATTGCTCGGAGAAGATAACGGTAAGCGGCAAATATATTCTCTCTTTCACTTCTGTTATCTAATCCTTGAGCAATAACAGATGAAAATTTTGTTACCCTATATGATTTGTTTTATATTTGAAATAATTTAATCGATTACACCTCAAATAGTCTATCTTCTTTGAATTTATTTTACAACACGCTCGTAAATTTGCTTAATTTTTCAACAATTACATATAGTTAATTATTTTGTATCGTTTTTTCACGTATTTTACTTTAGGTCTTCCGTAATTTTTACGCAATCAATAAGTTTATCCAAAAGCAGATTAATTATTACCTAGAATAAAATCAAAATGTTATTTCAGCTACGTTTTTTGTTTTCAAGACTCGAATAATGAAAATTCTATAAAAATTTAATGTACTTACAGTGATTCCGATGTTCATACAAAGTTTAAGTAGCTTGAAATATGGCGTAAAACGTATGATGAAGTGAAAAATGACACGAAAGGACATTATAAGATAAAGTTGGGAAGTAACATATAAGTAAACGACCATAAAGGAACATGTAACATATTAGAAGGAAAACCTCAACATATTAGTGGATTAGTTCGGAGGGAATTCTAAGTTTATAAATGGGAGAAAGACATGGTTTTACAACTTTTAAATTCACTTTTAAAGTAACTAGAAAAAAACCGTAAAAAAAGCTGAAACTAACCGTATGCTGCTCAGTTTAGTGTGCCATGAAAAATTTTCTCATATGTTTTCAATGACCCTGAGTCAGTCCAATAATTTTGCATGGGCTCACTTTTGCTTTAACGTGTTAAAAATCGAGCTATTAAATGAGGGCAATAGAAATTGCTACAATGAAACATGCGAATTCCCTTCTTCCTCGTTCCCAAAATATATCCTCACTTGATGGCTAAGCAATTCCCTCGTAACAGGCGTGAGTGGCGTTGACTTCCAACTGGACAGCTTGGCTTGGTGGCATAAAGGCTAAAAGGCCTCGAAAACATTTTTTGAATTTCCTCGAGGAGATCGCGTTTATCCTGACTCCAGAATTAATCGTTGTTTAAGTGAAGAAATGGAATGGAATGGCAAGCCCCGTGTATTTATTTCATCCCCCTTATCCTGTACGCACTCGCACACCTTGTCAATCTCGCCAGAGCCCAGCTCACTCAGCCGTCTCCTGACTCCTCGCTTCCCTCTCGCCCCTGGGCCACCCCTGGCATCCCTGCCTGTCCCTATTTCCAACGGCTTCGGCACCACAAGGACTCCCCGTCCACTGCGCATCCAAGTAAGCGCCTGATGCCTTTCCCTTTCCTGTCATTGTGTCACCACCCTGAGTTGGCGAAAATAACGTTTTCTTTTTTTATTAGTTTCTTATTACGCAACTGAAAAAAATTAACGACATTTTATCCGGCATTTTGGTCCATACTTTCACGTATCTGTTTACGTTGAAATTCTCCGTTAGTTATTCGATGATTTCACGAAGTGCTCTTGTGAATTTTGGCGTCTTATATAAGCTTAATTCGTGAAAAGCAAACCAAGCTAAAATTAGGTTTCTTTCTCTAGTACGTTAGCTGTGCGCAGTTTGGCGTGCAGCTGGCAGTTTTGAAAGAGATATGAGGACTTATTTACCGGGTAAACCACCTTAATTGTTATAAGATGTGTTAGTTTGCAACACGAATTTCTTGTAAATGGACGGAGTTTCTGGGTTTTATGCAGGTGCATTCTCGTTAAGCACGTAGTATTCCTTCGATTCAATTTTTCTACCAAGTCCCCCGGCAAAGGTGTGAATTAATGTCATTGTTTTTGAGGGGAGTTTCGTATCATTCCGCAGTACCTTACTGGTATGCAATACGTATCATTGTCAAAACTTTAGAGGCCTGATAGGAGTAAAAATGTCATTTTTAGATCGTTATCAATTATTTTAACAAGGATTGCTCAGCTTGTCAAAAAAACTTCCCTTGAAGAGTCATCTTAATGATTATCATATTTTAAAATTTTCTAGAAATTACGAGGAGTAGGCCGCATCCTACCGACTATATCCGCAGCCGCACCTACAATCTGCAGTTGATTACATTCCAAGTTATAAATATTTCATCTCGCTGGTATTATTATTTATATCCCGTTCTCTCTTTTAATAATAATTTTATCAGTTACACGTGGACTCGAGGCAAATTTTTAGCCAATACCTTTTTTCTGAATAAATTGAAATTTATTCTCAACTAAATTTGAACTAAATGCAAAACTTGAGCTTACCTGGAGTAGATGTTACCTTACTTGTAGTCTATATTCATATCTATGTTCGTATTTCTCTACACACCTTGATTTCTACCTTTCTTTTCCTTTCCTCCTATCATTTATAGCAAATCGTTTACCATTACTGCATGTAGGGAATGTAATAAATTTGGTTCTGGTAGTTTTGAAATAAAACTACTCGTTTTAAACGTTTTTAATGCGGTGCTTTTTACGGTTGATGTTATGAATGAAATTTACAATGATTAATTCATCATATAATGACCATAAATTCATGAATATTTGAAATTTCAGACATGAGACTATATTATTACGTATTTATGGATATATTTATGCTAGGGCATGGTCTTTAATTACTGAATCGCCCATAATTATTTGGGTACTGTTTCTCTGATTCTACATGTCACTGACATTCGGCTATAGAACAATGAAAATTCAGTGGATTATATTTAAAAGAAAATGTGGCGCCCATAAATCAATGTTTTTCTAAATGTACCCTTAACTTTCCTGTAAATACTTATATAGTTGGCAAGAGTATGAACTAAATCCGTGCAAAACAAAATTCATGAATGGAACTAAATCATTGCATGCCGTCGAATTGAGGACGCAATGCTTAGCCTTTTCATTTTCGAAAAGGGAAATAATTTTTCCTGGTGGTATGAATTATGCATCCGGAAAAATCGTGCTCACGTCGGCCATGCCTCTCGTCTGAGTTGAATATTTGAAGAGGATTGATCGCAAAATTGCGGAATCTGGCGGAGATGTAAATTGGGCATTCATTTATTGCCAATTAAAAATAAATATCACCCAAAATAGGCATTCCGTTTCAATTTACACGTGAATCGGTGGTTAAGTACTGAATATTATTGTAAAATATTTTAAACTATGAAATTAACCTGTGCCTATAATATGGAATATTTCAACGTCCAACGTTGAGCAGAATTCTCTGAATTAGCGGCAACCAACGGATAAAATAATGGCGGCACCTGATGACATTTTATGTAAAACTGTTTACTTTTGCTAAAATTTCAACGGAACTTAATAGCCCATGAAATTGCGTGGATAATTTATACCATGGGAACTTAATCAATTCCGCTCCAATTGAGTTCATTCGCTAATCACTGCAAGGATAATGTGTCCATGCGGATTTATTATGCTGATTAGATTTCTCTGCGCGTAGTGAATATAAGGGTACACTGTTGTCGGGACAATGTCACTATTCAATTTGGCGGATTTATGTATTCATGGAACCTTCGTGACCTCTGGTGGGTTGGGCATCCTGAGAGACATGTGTGCTGAATATGTGATGCCCAGTACCTCCGGTCTGGGAAGGCCCTTTGCTCTTCAACACAACAGCGCCTTATTTATTCATTTACCCAACAAGGAAAATTCCGAATTGATTCTTGAGGTAGGGGAAAGACATGAAAAATGGATGGCAATTCATTTCATTTGAACCAGTTATAAATGAGAGGTCTGCCTCGTAGGAATTCTAGCGGAATGATGTAAATTGAAGTCATGTGTTTCCATCTAAATACTTTTTTTTTGATTAACGAAGCTATTTGTTGAAGCTATTAGTACATTTGTCAAATGTAATAATAATGCTCGCTCAAAAGGTATAATTGTATTTGTTGAAGAAAATCAAATATGCTCAGAATGCACTATTGATTTAAATACTGCTGACTGTTTATTGTTAAATATAAAACTTAGCTTTATAGAAATTAATGTTTTGAGTTTATATAGATATCTTAATTTCCCTGTATCAATATTTGTAAGTGACATTGAACCTATTCTGAAAAGTGTAAAAGGTAACTTAGTAGTAGTTGGAGACCTAAACATAAATATTCTTGTCTCTAATGGAGATTCAGAATCTTACAGTTATCTTATGTGCATGTATGGGCTAACGGGCCTCATTGTTGAACCAACGCGCATAACAAAATCGTCATCCACCTGTATTGACCATATTTTTGTGAGACTAGTAAATTCGCATAAATACACTTGCATAAGTAACGTAATGCATATGGCCATAACTGACCATTCATTGACAACGGTAAAAATTAGCCGTAAAAATCTGATCATAAGTTCGGGTACCGACAAGCAAAAGAACGATCACAACCTACGTATTGATCAGTGTAAATTAAAAGGGCTAATTAAGGATACAAACTGGGCATCTGTATTGGCAGAAGAAGTTACTTCTACAGCGTGCTCCATGTTTATTGATACATTTCAGCGTTGCATTAACTTATCCAGGTATTCAGTGAATTCTGATGCTAAACGTTCACCAATATTAAAACCATGGATGACCCAGGAACTTGTTAAAAAAGCTAAAAGAAAAGAACTACTATTCATTAAGACTAAATGCCACCCTAACAATGAAAGTTTGAGGAAACATTTCCTTAAATTTAGAAATAAATTACGAAAGGAAACTAAGATAGCCTTAAATCAGTACTATGTTAACAAGTTCCAAGTACTCAATTCAAATATAAAAGAAAAATGGAAGTTGTTAAATGAATTAACTGGAGAAGACAAAGCTGTCAAACAGGACCTGGAGCTAAATATTGATGGTATTGTGTATTTTGGTTGTATGTGTTATCATTTCCGCAATTTATGAAAATTGAAGTTAGCCCAAACACAGGCTTATTGCCTTATGGGCTACCTTACTTCCTTGAATGGATGTAATAGTCTGTAAAAAATATGTATGCATGGAAGAATAAATTATTATTATTATTATTATTATTATTATTTGGATTGCTCCTATTTATCCATGCGGCCTCTATAATTAAGAAGAACGAATAAAAAATGAAATACTGAGGCCGTGGTTTTTGCAGTGGGTCAAATTGAAATCGATTTCTCTTTTCACTCATTTTTTATTTACGTTGAAGCCACATTTAAATAAGCTGGTCTAATTGTAAAGAATATTTTTGAATAATTTTTACCAGTCTTGCACTGAATTCGGTCTTCATTATATATTGTTGAGAGAAGGAAATATGCATTATATTTCTCAGCGCACTGAATATTTCGTCTCAACTTCGTATTGTAGTTAAGTGTGTATTTAATTTCCAATTCATTTGAAGCTTATGGAAGGGTTCCCATGAAAGTCATGCAATGAATATTATGCGAGAAAGTAAAATGAAAATATTCTTAGATTTATGCCTGAAGATAATTCAATCTGAGTTGAATGAATGGATTGAACCTCCGCGTCATTAAATCAGCCTATGGGTCTCGTTGTTTTTACATTCAATGAGAATTTTCATAGTCTACATCTTCTACAAAGTAATATGGCAATCGGGATAAACATATCGGGTGTTTCAAAATATATAGTGGGGTTTTGATGCTTCATAGTTGTTATTCATTGCACTTAACTTACAGCTACTCATGATACACTAAATGAAAGATTAACTCAAACAGTTTAGTTCGTTGGCAACAATAACTATGTATACCCATTTTTTTTCGCGACCGTCCGTCAGCAAAGCGCTTGCAGCAATTAATTGAAAGACACCAATAAAGGTTTGGGAAGAACTTGCATATCGTGCATTGACGTCATCGTGTGATGAATCATTCTTACATTGAACACTTTGACGCTTGTACGTAAAACTATTTCAGCTACTTTTTCATTTGGTGCGTGATTTGTAGCTATTAGTTTACTGCGATAAATAGTAGAAAGCGTTAAAACCCCGATATTCATTTTTAAACACCCGGTATTTCGGTATGCTAAAACCATTGCCTATTGGAGTTAATTCCGGATTGATAGACCGTTGAATCTGATCCTCTTTGGAATGAAGTAATATGATATGAAAAAATCGATTCGGCGCATTGGGGTGCATTTTCATGTTGAAATCATTTTCTTCAACGCAGTGCAGGCTGCGCTCTTTTATAGACTGATTCACTCTCGTTTAAATCAAGTCCTTTTCCCAAGCCTGCCTTTGACATTTAGCGAAGCTAGTTTAAATTGCTTAATCAACATCAATAGCCACTACGAATGTAATTGAAACTGCGTAATCGAAAGGCCATTCGTCTATTCGAGAGAATTATTTTTTGCCCTTTTATTTACTAGTAACTGATAATTCAAGTTGTTAGGATAACGTGTCAACCGCACTCCATTCCTCGGCGTTTTGATATCCTTGTTGGTAGATTTATTGGTCCCTAAATGGTCCTATCCTAATAACATACTTTTCCTATAAATGAAGGAGTTTCTCCGCCTCTGCGTGCTATTTCTTCTAGAGCGATGTGTGAAAATTCCATGCCCCTTATTAATTTTTTCCATTCAAAATGAAAAAAGAGGATATGATAGAATTTTCATCGGGCATTTATCATGGGTATTCTTTCCAATCGGCTCAACGATTGTTGAGGTCTGCGGTGAGTTGAGTTAAATTGTGACGGAGCAATTATTTTCATGATGAAGAAATTTATTTTTAACAATATAAGTTTTCTTAAAAAATTTCCAGGGAGGTATTTTCAAATAGAGCGCAAATTTGCGACTTTTTCTTTTTTTATGTTTGGATTAATATATATCTTCATGGTTAGAGGGAGAAAATTTTATAAAGATGGAGATTTTATAAATTGGAACCCTCATACTTAAAGTTATGAAGTGTTTATAGAGAGCATTGTGGCGGAGAGTAATAGTGCGACCTGTGTCCTAACATGGCTTTTCAGTTGAGAGAATCTGAATATGGGAATTGGAGTCTCCAATCATTGAATTTTGACGCTCTTTTAACTAAATCGTGTGTCTCTCATTCATGGATTCGCCCGTCAAACTTGCGATAGCCTTCCGTGAGCACCTTATGTTGTTTTTGCTTCTTCAATGGCTCTTGCCACTCTTGAACCGAGACATATTCCCTCGCTCCGCAATTTTCTGTTCTTCAAATTTCCCTCTGGTTTAATCTTTTCTCCTTTTAATCTTTTCCTTTCTTTCAAAATCTCTTCTTCGTCTTTGTCACAAATCTAATACTATCCATTTTAACTTCCTCATCCCCTATGAATGCTTAATATAATAGGACTCAGTCATCGCGTAATTTTGATTTTACTGGAAATTAAGGCAGTCATAATTGTTGGACAGACCTCGTGCATCATTTGACGAAAATACATAAAAAATAAATCTTCAGAACACATATTATCGCGGTAATTTTTCTTGCGTAGATATTGTAGGATTTAAATATGTGAATTTTTTTATCTCTAGAGGTTAAAAACGGAATTTACTATAATAATGCATTAAGTTTTACAAAACTGAGTGAAAAATAAAATAAAAAGAAACCAACACTGGATATGCTTCTGCACACTGATCTATTCGATTTTCCCTAAGAAAATAGAATATTATTGACAGATTATGCTTTTCCGTTCCGCGCATGGAAATGCGATGTTGCCACCAAATTTATGACTCATAGTTAATGAGGCAACGTAATGACTACTAGTTCAACAATTTAATTTAATTTTTCGATGCAACCGTTGTGATAATTATAGAAGTATTTTCGGAAAATTGAAGTTACAACCTGTTTTTTCATATTTTTTGAATAAATAACTATTAGCGGCGTACTAATATTCGATTAAATGGCTACTCTATTTTGATTCGTATCGCCTGCTTTGCATTGCGCAGAAGGACCCATCTGTATCCATTCATTTGCTATAAGTCAACTGATCTATGTTCAATTTCCTTCCAATTCAAATATAGTTACACCTTATCAAATCATGTTATTACTACTAAACTAATGTTATGCCCCTGTAAGAGCTAATTGTTTAATGAAATAGGAAATCTTTACTTCGAGTTTATGTTTTTAATCGTGGCAAAACATGCTTTGCGCTATATTAATTGTTAACAAATTAAATAGCCTCTTCCCTTTTTTATCCAAACCAACCTGCAGGCTGAATATCTTAGTTAGTGGTATTTGATAAGATATTTTTATTCTATAAAAAAATGAACAGTGCGAATTTATCCAACGAATTTTTTCACAACCTGGATTTTATTAATAAATTTAATTTTAAGGTATTTTGTGAAATTCCATTTTGAAAATCTCATGCATTAATTAAGTAGTAGTAACATATTGATTTTTATTCATAAAAATGAGAGATTTTTTCCATTATAACAATTTTTCCTCTTTTTATATGTATCTCATTTATTGAACTCAGGAAACAGAATCGATAGGACGTGTTTCCTGGGTATCATTTATGCAAAGTGATATCGGCTGCACATTGCGTATTCCTGCTTGTACCCGGTGAGCTGTCCACCGCCCCCCAAATTTGTCTTTCCAATTGCCTCATCCCCCTCTACACGTGGATTCTCCACCCACCCCCAGTCGCACTCCCATCCCAATCCCCACCTCTCCTTCCGGGTTGTGTCCCGGCTTTTAGTCCCCCTCTTACCGGAGCAATAATAAATTATAATAACACTCTCCGGACTGACGGAAAAGCAGGAAGGGGGATATAGTACAGCGTCCGCCCGCAGCCGCGCCACCGTCTCTCGGGGTGTGGGTACGTACTATACGGACCGACCATCTCCACATCGCGGCCATAACCATTACGACGGAAGCAGCGGTGACAACGTAAGCAAGGCTGACGCCGAGACGTGATGCGCGTAGGAAAGGACGACGGGAGAGATTTTCGTAAAAAAAAACAAAAGACTGCTCTCGCCCGTAGCAGACTGCGGCGGTGTCGTCTGGGGATGCTAAGGAGAAGTAGGTCGAGTCGCCATTAGTGCGTTTAAAGTGACATCGGGATTATACAAAGGCCCATACAATGGATACAATTAGGAAGGCCCTTCGAATTAAGAGCTTTATTTCCCCGCGCGTGAAAAAGGTGCACTCACTCAAAAATGCGAGGGAAGTTAGTGCGCTTATGTAGTCACCACGCAATTCCGTGTTGGTCGTTTCCAACTTGATAAAATTTGTAAGATTGATAAAAAACAAGCTATTAGCTCGTTTTTCCTAGCCTGTCGTCCAGAAACTGTTTGGATTCATCCATTTGTTTTTCCTTTTCAGGATTACGTTTACAAAATATTCATGTTTCTATTTTCCATTATCCAAATAATCTATCACTTACTATGCATTCTGGCTATCCTAACATATTAATATGATAACCCAGTTATCACTCTACTGACTCGATGACCAGTCCTCCTGCGTTAATTTATTCATGATGATAATTGCAATGAAGACGAAAAAGCTTGTTCGTGCTACATTACAGCATTCCCTAGAGTTTGGATTTCAAAAGAGTAGTTGTACAATTTAAATACAAGTTATTTATTGCGTGACTGTTAATGTTTTACTTGAATACCTAATTTTAATTTATTATTTTTATCTAATTTCTATTGATATGATCAAATTAATTTACCTTTTAGGTTCGTTTCCCAGTCACAAGAATATCGGGGCATTCGAGACTCAAACCAAACTGATTATATTAGTTATCACGTTTTTGAAAGCTATTATAAATATGCCACATAATTTGTTCAGTCTCATTCGATTAATTGTTCACAGAGATATTCAGTAAGAGTTGTAATAATTAATTTCGCATTAGAATTAAAATATTTTTCAATATTTGATAAATTTTGTGAATTTGTTTTCCTCTGCGACAATGCGACAGTCATGCGTTCATCCGTGAGCTTAATTCAAAAGCCATCTTGTTTCACCGCAAACTTAAGCAAAATCTTGCATGAAGAGTCTTTTTCAGGCCTTAAAAAAGGTTATTTTGCTCATTACAAGTATTTATGCATGCATTTAGGTGAAGTGGATGGAAAAAGCTAGCTGTTCATGATTTCAGTGGTGTGTCAAAAGACTGACTCGAAATGTTGGCAATCCTTTCAGCATAGTCCTTATCAGCTGTCACAGAACTCCAGTCGTCATATTCTAGCACGTTATCTCTCGTGTTTAATACCATTGCGATCGTGGGAGGGTGGGTTTTTCCTTTGAGACAGAATTTTGATGGAGTTGTTAAAAAAACGAAAGAGATTTAAAAATAATTACACTGGGATGAAAGGAAAGTCTACTTTATAACATTGCTTCATGCAAAACATTAAAAAAAATAAATTAGATCACTCTAATGATGAAAAATTGATTTTTTGAAAGATAATTTCGGGGTATGGTAATTCTGGATATGCATTCGCCAAATTTTGAATTGTCCCATATATTTTTAAGCCCCTATTCAAGAGGGAAAAAATAACTCAGGCGATCCTCTTTCAAAGCTGTAATGTACAGGGGCGTTTTTAATGATTTTATTTTGGAAATTCTTTATCATAGATCCTATGATTATATTACTTTATAATCTTCAGTGCTAAACAAACTTGATTGCGAATATTATTTTTCTCATGGTTAGTTATGATACCATCATAATTACGTCCGCGTTGTAAGTAATAAAAAAGAGCATATAAAGGAGTCCAAACCGTTGTACCAATATTCCTTTTAAATTTTAGAGAAACATTAATTATTTTAGCGGTTTTAATTGGATGCGGAATAAGACCTCATTTCCATATTAGATTATATCATAAAATAAGCCTCCATTTCTCAACATTTCATTTGTTTTTCCGTCACAGTGTGCATCCGTCCCGGTTTTTGAAAAAAGCAAGGAATAATTTATTATATAAAAGTTAAAATATTTTACTGTGAATTCATACTTCAACATAACAATTTGGGTGTTTCCTAATCCCCATAAAATCAGCCAAAAAAGTCTTTGACAAATATTTTTTTTAATGTTCTGAGTCTTGAGTGAACTCATTATTGCTCGTTCTCAACTTCCTTACTTGTTCACGGAATATGTTCTTGGAGGTCTCTAAGGAATCATCCAAATTAGGGCTTGAATAATAAATTACCGGGGAGCAGGATGATAAGCATAGTTTCATTTGAAAAATCTGCTCTTTCCGTGTAGATTATGAGAAGATTTATTTTCATTGCAGCAAGTATTATGTATTCAGGAAATTCAGCTAACGTTTGGTCACTTTGCGAACGTGTTTTTGGCAATTTTTCCTTCGCTTATGAATTATTACACATTTTTTCTCAACTTTAACTAGAACGGAAATATGATGCTTTTTATGAAAGATGCTGTCTTAAAATTAAAGTTTAACCCATAAAACTATTCACTGTGAATAAATTTAATTAATTTTAAATGATTTTTATGCAATGAGTCCTTAGAAGAGTAGGGCAATGAATAAACCTACAAGCCAAAGAAAGAAGACAGTATATGTTAATTGGTCATATAATGAGGCAAGATGACATGATTGAAGCAATCGTCGAATCGTGATTGGATGGGATGATAGGAAAAGAAAGGCTCCAGATGCATTATGGAAAAGGAAAGGTTAGTAAGGGCCTAAAAGCAATTAAAGTCATAAATATGAAAAGAGTCCGGAGCAAATCTTCCAATTGTTGACTCATGATGACGGTGATAGTAATTTTTACGCAAATTATGAAGGTAATTTATCAAAAAAATGGACAAAAAAAGCGGATGAAAATATCGACATGAATGAAAATTTTGGTGACACTCGGAAGCAAAAATCTCATTCCTGCTCCATATTTGGTTAATGACGTGATGTTATTATTTGGAAGTGTGGGTTGGAAAAATAACATTCAGGGCCACGCGTTCTCCATTCCGCGTCCCTGTACACTCCATTTGGAAGTTGTACACGTGCGTTGAATTAGAGCGCGCGACACGGCTGTGCGAAATGAATTGAAGCCCCACATAATAAATTAGCTCGGCGCACGAGTCTCACTAAACGCGCTCAACCAAGTTAAACATGCGAGCGTCATGCCGACCCTTTCTCACTGCGGGAATTGGAGAATGAATTAATAAGAGAGAGAGAGAAAAAAAGGATGCACCGCACCCCAGCCTCGTAAAAAAAAGGTTACGGGCGACCCATAAACGTTTGTTTCCGAAGCGGTCGCGTTGTTACGAGTCGTCGGCAATTATCCGGGAAACGCTCCGCTTTACGGGTTGAAACAAGGGTGTCTTTTGGCAATGGGATGGAATTCGGGCTTCAGCCTGTGGAGCACGCGTTTTCGGCTGGGGCGAAATATGCTTGTTTTTATTTTTTTAACCTCTTCGGGAACTGCACCATTTGCATTGCAAGAGGTGAGCGGAAGGAAGATTCTCGGTTGAAACTATCTGTATTGGGGTCGAAGGTAACGTTATGCCCTTTTTCACCTGTAGGGTAGGCAAAAATGGGTATATTTTACTTCTAAATTGCTCTCACTGCCTTTTTACATAGGCGTCGCTTCATTTGCACTATCTGCACTTTCCGTATAAATTATGAGAAGATTAATTTTATCATAAGTAATAATATCATGCAGTAAGTAGCGTAATAATAACATTATAATGTAACACATAAAATTTTAATCAGCCACTTTAACTAATTATTATTGAATGTTTAATGGATTTTTGTTCATAGAGAGGGGATAAATTTACCAACGAAGATAACGTTTCGTCAAATGCATTAACCATTATCAGGGGCAACATCTCAAGAGGTAGGATATCAAATGAGAGGTATATAACTATAAGGATATTAAAACATAGTTTTATATGGATCAATCAAATCATTATATGGATCATATAAATATGGTAAGAAAACGGCAAATCCAACAAACAATTTTAGCTCCAAGGCCAAAATTCGGTTGAATCCGTTGAATCGTGGTAAAATTGCTGCAGGTTTCAAAGAATCTCAATAGCATAGTTTTCTACGCAATGGTCCTGAATTTTATCGGTCCGTGGTTCGAGTTTTGGATCTACGTGAATTTTTTTGCTTATGGAAAATTTTCGCAGACTTGAAATAAATTTGTGTTTTGATTTTTTTTGGA
Source organism: Ischnura elegans (assembly GCF_921293095.1). Taxonomy (NCBI): domain Eukaryota; kingdom Metazoa; phylum Arthropoda; class Insecta; order Odonata; family Coenagrionidae; genus Ischnura; species Ischnura elegans. The sequence continues at coordinate 38,412,704 of NC_060247.1, forward strand.
TTGCAAAGGAGCGAAGGTACATTTTTGCACCTTCAACTTCCGGATTTTCAGCTTCAATTACAATTTACATCTTCTGCTTCCACATTCTCACTTTTTCATCCATTCTGCGGCCGGATTGTCTCCTCGAGCTTCAATCATCGTGCAAATAAACTGTTATTAAAAGGCACTTTACTGATATGATTTCAATTCAAGATTAGATAATACATTCCTAATTTAATGCATAAAATTTATTTTTACAAACCCTTTCATCATTACTAGTATATTTGGACTTTTAGTTATTTATTGAACCACAAAATAGCATTAAAGTCTTTGAATTTTGTTTATATACTATGGTTACCACATGGTATATAAATTCATAAATGCCAAAGAATGATACGAGAAACAATACTCATAAATAATACAACAATGATGATGAATCAAATGGAATGGTACTGTTACTGAGAGTCCAAAATATTGCGGGAGCCTGTCATGTTAAGGGCAGGGGAAGTGAGAGAGAGGTTGCTAAGTAGGAAAGATACTCGGTAAATGAGGATAGTCGTAAAATTGACTCACGGAATTTAGATTGGTGTAAAATATCTGCCCTGTGTGGACTGAAATGTACAATGCGAAGAAGGAAAGGAGATCGGAGGAGTGGAAAGATCCATTGATAATCGGGTGAAGAAACTTGAGGTCAGATAAAATTCGTAGGAGGGTGGGAGAAGATAGGCCAAGAAAAAGATTTATGTCCTCGCGAGAGGAGAGCTGGTACAGAGGTAAATAAATGCCATTTGTTTAAAGTATTCGAAATGAAAACAAAAGGTCAATGTGATGGTAACGATTGCCAAGATTAATGATCGTCTTTGCGTAAAAGTATATCATCAGAAATCCAGTTTCATAGTTGTTTGCGATAGGATTGAAGTCTCAAGAGCTTTACCTTCACCACTATCCCACTTACGAGTTTCCGGACTTCTCTGATTTACTGCTGGGTATACTCTACCTATTTCAAAATTACCAGCAGTGATTCATGTTTGCTGAGTATGTCTGGGTAAGGTGTGCCATTAAGATGATTAAGTGCGAATAATTTCCGTGCTTGAATTTCAAATGATCATCAGCGTGGGCAGCATTACGTTGATTATTAAAAATTTCCTCGCAACTCTTAGGCAAACATTTCATGAAACTTCTACCAAGTAGGTAGCGATGAGTCATTCACGCCCATCTTGACAATAATGATTGTGTAAAGGTTTGGTGCTCTTATGATAGCATGGTTCGTGCACAATCGAATTTTGATCATCAAACACATAAAAAGGGAGATTAATGCGGATTAAATTGTTAATACACATGATTTGCATTTGAAATTAACACTTATCTTACTTATTTGGTTAATTATTTTTTCTTGATCACGATAATTTAGTAGCAGCTGAGCTCCAGATATATAAGAAATAGATTTGGTCATTCTTTCATCCACTGATAAATGGCACTTGATTATTAGTAGTTTTGTCTTTTTTTAGGTTTTCCTTGATACAAAGTAGATGAAAAATTCATCGTAGTCTTATTAACTTAATTGTTATCGCTGCAATAACAAACAGTAACGTTTGATAATCTATTAATTCCATTTAATTACCGAGGGCCTTTCATGTTTTTTAATGACAGGTAAACACAATAGCATAAGATATGGTTTTGTTGAAGCCTATGCTTTGCCAAAATGTGATCAAAAGGGAATGCGATAAGCTACCAACTCTAGAAATTGAGATTACGGAACGTCAGGGTAAATCAGTAACAAGTATTTTATTTTACTCTGTTATCAATAAAATATATTTTAAATATATTTTCCTTTTCATACGAAACTGTACGACTTCACTGCTTCTCGATTGATTTTTTTCTGATGTTAGAATTTTAATGAAGTCATACTTGCCTTTCTCTTTGTGATTAGGGAGCCACTTATAACTTTCCATTCATTTAGGAGAAAAAATTCAGTTAATTTCAATAATTAGTATAATCTATCTCCTGGTAACCCGAGCTACCTTGAAACCGTAGAAAACTTGATAACAATGTCTGCTGAATTTCGCTGCTTGAGGCTGTCACCCGGCTACCTTTTCTGGGTGATTAATGCTCTCTATGGATTAGATGGATGGAGTTGCAGCTTAATCTATAGCTAAGATCTTAGGTGTATCTGCTCATCAAAGTGATGTCTACTTCCAATAGCTTATCACAACAGAGTGAATTGCAGAGGCATAACCTGGTATTTGAGCTCAGTCTGAAGTTTACAGCTCCTTGCAGGGTGCAATTCAGCTAATGTAAATGCTTGCATTCGTCATGACGTAGCTTAAACGGATTAAGACTTCTACCTAGGCTGTTGAGTATATACGGCACGAACTAATGATCTATTCCGCATCACGATGTTTTACATATCAAACTTTAACACAGCCATAATTATTGATATGGTGGGAATGGTATTTTGACTATTCAATTTTTCTTAAGATGAATTATATTAGTTTCATTCGTCGGAAATTCACGAGTATCATTTTCTTAGAGTGATTAATGCAAATTTAAGAATTATGGATCTTTTATTTTTTCTGTGACAACGTCTATGCAGAATTAACTTTTCCACTCTTTTTAGTGTATTCTGATGATTATCGTTATGTTTTAAGAAAATACTTCACTTCTATTTTCCTTTAGAAATCCGAATTTGAAATAAAATTAATTCCGATTGATTGGTATAATTAGGAGGCCTCCACCTTTGACTATTTGTAATTTTACATTCATTTGTTCCATTCGATGAAGCACCCCTAAGTGAGACTACTTGCTGATATTACTTGCAAATGCCGAACCTAGCTGATTTATTAATTATTATCGCTGGAATCACAACATATTTCACTCTTGAAATGGTACTTACCCAAAAAATAAAATGAAAAGCTAATAGGTACTCATTTGTACTTAATATCAAGGAAAAAGTTTGTCTTGAAATTTTTTTCTCATCTGATCTGCATTCGGCACTCACGATGAGATGCCCATTGGGCTACCTGCACTGCTTTCAATGCTGCTAAGTAGTATTGAAGGAATTCTTTTTCTTTATTTACTTTACATTTTTACTCCTGGTTTGTATTGACCTTCCCACTGCGCTAAGGGGCTGTGCAGGCGGGTGGGAATGAGATGGATGGAATTCACGTTCTCCTACCATATTCTACTGTTTCTAGTATTTTACCTAGAAAGATAAGTAACTGAAATGTAAACTAAAGTGTTGTCGATGAATAAAACGCCTCCATTCTTCCTGAAAGGTGCCATTTCTTTATATCTTCTAAGAACGATGAATATAATTGATATGTCCCATTTGCATTTTATTTAAGTCCAGCCAATCATTATCTCGTGAACTTGTTAAATTGTGATCTCACAAGATTTATTCGCTTTTTATACAAGCCACCCGACTCTTTCCGCTGGGGTCGAGTCTTCATATGTTATGCTTCGTAATTATAACATATGAAGAACGAAAATATGTGCGCGCCGGTAATTACATTAGGGTAAAACGAGGTAAATTACAAGCATTTAATTATATCGTGTTAGGTCTTACCTCCGCAAAATATTGACTGGAATGATTTCGATTGCATAAAATTTTGCGAAATGGCAAATTGAAAAATAATTTTTGGTTCAAAATTTTCAGCGAAATGGACTCATATTTTTTTATGTGAAATGCTCTCCTTCTATTTCAGAAAGTCTTTATAAAATTAAATTAGGCATCTACTAAGGTAATTAAATATTTTGTCAATTAGAATTGAGATATCCGATACCACGGCCGCCGTGATAGATACGTGTCACCATCAGTTTCGGACGTGATGCGCCGATGACGGTGACAGGGTGACAAAAAGTGCTATCACGGATATATAATCACTGTGATCACCCTCCCTAGCAACGAAGTCGCTCTCACCCCTCTCACAGTTACATAATCGAGGTGCAGGTCCCAAAGTTTTCCCCAGCATGTTACTGGGCTTGCCTCAAGGGGTCCTTTTACTGCATAGCCACTGTTGCCGTCAAATACCCAGGTATATTCTGCCTATTGCTCGAGATTGCGTATAAAGGGAGTTTTAAGAGATTATTTTCGAAACAATCTATAATTTATAACTTGAAGAGCTAGATTCTGCTAAGCAAAGTATAGCTTAGTGGGACCATTATGTTAAATAAATTGAATAGTGCGGATTTAACGTAAAAACAACCGCATTATGAAAAATTGTTGTTATCTTGTGCAATTGTTTTCAATGTTACAAAATTTTGCAAATAATTGATTTTTTGTATTAAATTTTATGTTTATCTGTATTAATAAATCATAATAGTTATAAATAAACAGCGTAGCCTGAAAACTTCTTCGAGTTCTTAGCTTTAAGAGGACTTTAAGAGGGGTTCATTAACTTGAGGAGCTAGGTCCTGCTAAGCAAAGTACTTAGGGGGGCACACTTAAGAATATATATATAAATAATTTAGCGAGGTTGAAAAATATTGAATCCCGCGATCGCTTCGTTTTAGTTTAAGAAGTATAGAGTTCAATCTGATACCATTTTCAAATATGGGCAAAAAAAACAAATATTATTGAGGGATAAGGCATGGAGATGATTAAAGATGTCTGAGTACTGAAAAGAGCATATCCCTAAAATATCAGGGAACAGAGGAGTCCACTGATCTAAAAGAGAAATGAAAACCAATATGCTCTGCCTCTGTTTCAAAACATCAGCCTTAGAGAAAAAAATCAGTGCGTAGTCATGTAAATGGCAACGTAATGATGAAAAAATGACGATATTGTTTTGGGAAATAGGCTAAGTAAGAATAAATAAACGGCCAATTTTAAAGTGTTGTCTTCGACAGTATTTATCATTTACATTGGCCATTGCCATTGCATCAAAATGCAAAAACTTACGGAGGACAGGCTTGCTCCAGTAAAATAAGGAACGAAAATTTTCGCAACGCGAGGATAGCCACAGAAGCGTGTACGGCGGTCCATCTGCGACGATGTGAAAGAAAACCTTGTGCAGGGGATAGTGGAAAGCTGCCTTTAGAGTTGGGAAGAACCGTTTCGAAACCGTTTCGAAAGAAACGAAGAGAAAGATGCAATAAATACCATTAGGGACAAGGATGTAAATATTATGGAGTTTAACATGGTGAAATTGCTAGTATCTGACCGAATCCAATGCTTCTCCCATTTGAATAAACGCTATTCTTTTCGATTTCAAGGTGCTGAAGCGATAAAATGTGTACAAACCTTTATATGCATGCGTGATTTAACACTTTCCCGGCGATTAGGATGTATAAACTTCTCTCGCGATTGCACACGGGTAAGAAAATCTAAATCAGTAGCCTTGAGAATGGGTAACGAGACGGAGCCCGAAACGTCGGTTGCCTTAGATTTTTTTAACCTGTGCACAAACCCGAGAGAAGTCATAGGATGGGCTTCAAAAATACGAATGTTTTGTGCCGCACTAATAACTATTGGGATAGAATTGTAAAGGAGGCAATTGCTATTAGCCTTGAGGAGAAGAACTTAAACAAAGATAAAGGCCTCCAACTGAGCAGTGCCTGGAATGCCATAATTAATCGCTACATCCGCACACAGCAATAACGGCAACCAGGGATATGAATAAATAAATACGTACCGTAAAAAAGTCCCATTAAGGGTAACCCCCTGAAAACGATGGCAGACTCAGCCATTGAAACGTTAGGAGAATTAACCCAATACCACACCCGGTGGGAATACCGAGAAATTTTTCATCCGAGAGAAGTTTGTTCACTTGATACACATGCTAAGAAAACCGAGTAAAACTCAGTTGCCTGTGATTCAGAATTTTCACGGCTACCTTGAACAGAGAAATTCCTCCATCACTAAACATGATCGTATAATATGTTAGAAAGATGGAGTTGAATGGAGGTGGGCGAGAATGCCATAAGAAGGAGATGGGAAGTTCGCCTATGATGGACAAGTGTGTGAGTCGGAGGGACCTCTCTCCTTCTCTCAGGAGAAATTTTTTCACAGTTCGAGTCGCATACTTTCTACCTTCTCGCACTGACCATCTCTTGTTTACCTTCCGTATTGGATATTTTAAATTGTTTTACTTTCCACGCGCTACACGCCGACCTTATCTCGCCAGCTTAAGTAACTGCGGGGGCAAGGTCAAAGGTAATGCGCTCTGTACAACTAGGAGAGAAGGTCATCTCAGCCAACTGCTAGTAGTTACATTCGTCTAGCGTACATGCATACGTTACATAGGTCTAGCGTTGACGGCTAGGTCATTTTTCACCACTAGTCAAACATTTAATTCAAATACTACAATAGTAATAGAGTAATAAGATAGGCACTGTACACTTCAGCTGCATAAAATAGTCAGGTATTTTAAATGTTTTCAAAAGAATTATTTCCATTAGAAACAAAATGGTATTGTTTTCATTGATAGGGTGGTCTCTCAAAAGGGATTCAAGTCCTCTCCCTATACCGTATCCGCCCGTTACGGTGTATGTTCACTGCATTCATTAGCAAACAGCCCTCGAAAAACATACGAGGAGAGGTTCTCCACAGTTGTGTTTGGTCGAGGACATAATGCGCTTTGTCTCTTTTTCTCTCCATCTCGGTTTCTATCTTTGTATCTGCTCCGAAAGACGCCGAGGAGCAGTTGAAGAACTATAAACCGCTTGGTAGTAGCTCGCGACTATTGATGGACGAAGTCAGTCGTTTCAGTTATGTCGATCACCGTTTACCATACACTTGAATGAGACAAATGTGAACGGTCGATCGTCGGTCACCATATTGATTGACTTCACGAATGATGTTGGTCACGACCGATAACATTCAAAGCGCCAAACTACGCGTAATCATAGAGCTGCTGAAGAATGAAAAACAGTTTGTTACAATATTTGATTATCCTATGGTTTCACAATGGTAGCTGAGAAGTATATTATTTTAAGGAAAAACACCATTTGAACCCACACGTTGTAGTTTTTAACGTTAACAAATAATGGTGGCAAAATTTTAGAAGGATAAGAGAGGATTTTTAATTAATTAATAAATGCGTTTATGGTAAATACAATCATAGATACGATATTAGAGATTTTCTCCCATTAAAGTGAATAGTTCAACATAAATATATCCATAAATACACAATTGTTTAGTTACACTTTTCAAAAACAAAATATAAGGCTGTGCGGGCGCTCCCGGATCCTTTGCGGGTCAATGAAGGGGGCCGTGTAAGAAAATGTTCGTTGTTGTTTCGCTAATCCCTTCCAATCCTAAGCTTTCTTCCCTTCGACTGCCTAGTTGGAGTGTCTCCTATTTCGCAGATTTCCATTCACTCAACTTCAGACATATGTTAACGACCCTGAGTTCCATCCCCCGTTCACAACTGAATTCTTAGCCTCACATTCCAAAGCTGACAAAGCTGTCGGCAGGATCATGCAATGGCCTCCTTAATCTCAGGGCACTAAATTAGAATATTATTCACGTATTGATTTTAGATTATTTACATCAAGGAGCAAACGCAAGGAAGGCAGCATGACAATCTGGATTATTTCGCTTAGTGGAGGTGATAAGATCCGAGAAAAATAATAAAATATTAACGAAACTTTTATCAAATACATCTGCATTAGTAGGCATATGTATCGCCAAAAAAGCTTTAACTTGAACACAAACTTAATTATTCAACGCATAATTAGGAAAAAATGATATTTGATGCACTACATTTGGGCAATGAATGTTGGCAGTAATCATTTCATAGCTTTCAACGTCTTTTCTAACTTAAATTATTGTGACATTATTACCTTTTCTCGATAACGAACGACCAACCGACTTTGGTCACGAATGATTTGCACCCGACATACCAAGCTCGGTCTCGAGTGACCGACGACCGACTTTGGTCCCGAATGATCGAAGAATCGGTCGTGAACGTTCAAAAAAGATTGTCTCATTCTTCGGAGTGATCTCGTTCTTCATTCGATCACACAAAATATCTCAACGCGGCATGCCGATCGCTCACGACCGATCCATCACGGCTCTTGACGTCATCAGGTTACCTGCGGAAGGGATAAACCCGTCAATTATTCTCCACGAATGTCTCGGGATGCAGGCGGTCGAAAGATGAGAGTATAGTGTCTCTTAATTTTTTTACCTTTTGTGAACCAATGTAAAGGCTGCCTCGCCAGGCCTAGAGCTAGAGAGTTTTAGCATGGCATCAAAAGAAGTTGCGATTGTATCAATCATTTTCAATCGAGCGATCAAGAGATTCTTAAAAAAATTTCTTTTCCTTTGAAAATAAACTATTTAAAACCATTTTATTGAACATATTCAGCTATTTTAATTGAGCATGAATAATATTATAAGCAGTGGATTTTTACTTTGAGTAATAAAATAAGTGCATTTCATATGTCAGCAATCAATCCTGTTAATTATTTCTTAACCACGATGTGTTAAAATCTATCAAAAAATACAATTAGAAGATTTTTTACAATGGCACCGTTGTAACTAGGATAAAAAAAAATCAGAATAAACCGCAAGTTATTATTCTGAAATATGAGAGTATTTCAAAGCAGTATGGAGATGAAGCAAATAGTTTGTTCTGCAAGCGATACCTTTTTTTTCCTTCAACTGGTTGTACTCTTACTACGGGCTTTTATTATCTTACCGGCCATTCGCATTGTGCCGGCCGTCAACTCAAACTGAGACAGGGTCCCCTGCCACCTTGCGCTAATATACCCACGCAAATGATTTACGGGCGGACGGCTGGCGGGAAGCGTCGCGTCGCGATGCACCTAATCCCATTTGTTTTGCTGCACTTAACCCTCAGAAGCCTCCCTGTCCGTCCGTAGTCGCACGTTACCGAGTCTCGTAGCAGATGGACCAGCAGATCTTCTCGGGGTCGTAACAGTCCTATGTTCTCTCGGAGTCTCACAACATGCTGTTTCGACTCGCTTAAACTATCGCTGGGAGGAACGCGTCTCCTACCTGCCAATCCCAATTCTTTACCCCGCGGTGAACATGAAAGATGTTTCGTTGTATGGTGAAATAGCTTATCCGAATAAACTATAAGTTTGTGTCCGCTGGCTACTGAATGAAACTCTCACATAATACATATAATATGTGCAATGGCGAAATAAATCTTCGTGAAAGCATTTTGTGCACAGTTTTCGACTACTTTGAGGTAGTGCCATCGCTATGAAATTGCACATCTGCTAAATTTGAACAGCAAAGAGAACAGATGACCTAAGCATTCATTACTTTATTAAATTCATTAATGCGAAAATAACTCTAAGCCCATTAGAATAAGTATACGCATTCAAACTGCATAGAAATCTACATTTCAGTTTTTTGTTGAGTTAGGCCGTAATGAATTGATTGTTTTATGAATTTCGGTGAAATGAATGAAATGATCAAATTTATAATCATACCATTCGACTATCAGGGGATAGTTGAAAATGTAAGGATGTTGTGCCTAAGATAACTTATTCTGACTTGTTCAGGATTTTTACCCTTTGGAAACGTTAGAACGCCACATATAAAATTATTCAAGTTGCTTAAGTATTAATTTGCCGGTGCTCATCGGAAAGAAACTGCTCCCTTTCATATTTTTGTCAGTCATGTGCCCATTGCTTGATGTGGTGTGAGCTCTGCTTATTAAATACCAATTTGCAACTAACAAAAATTTTACATTATTTTCGAATAATCGATGTATAATCAATAGAAAATGTAATACCTTTACATAGAATTGGATTTTACTGGAGTAGTCAGATGAGAAGAGCTAAGGAAATTTGATAATTGTTGAGAACACAAGTGAAAAACCACAATTCCTGAAAATTCCCAGAATTAGACACGATAACAGAGTACCGAGGAAAATTATTATGCGGAGTTAAATTTTAATTTCTCGTATAAACATGCGTGCGTTAAATATGTAATCATGGCATTTATACCTAGCTGGATGTTATTAACGATTTCGTTTGTTTGCAAGTGATCTCAATCCCAATGAAAAAAAATTATTATTTTTTGCAATAACATAAGGGAAACAGCGGGTGTCATTAAAGTAAGGGATGCTTTAGTAAATTTATTGTTTTTTTTTCGACTTTTGGCATGCAATTCAGTTTAAATTTCTTTCTGACTCGATTGAAAACATATCGGACTCGTGTTTGGGTCAGATATTTGTTGGGTGACCATACACATTTGATGGGTGAACGATTCTCCGATTCAAAATATAGTACTTATGAGGATAAAAGCTGGTCGACTTCCAGTTTGGTTGCCTCGTATTTATTGAAATATTTTTCCCGTCGCATGTGGAAGCCCCGGCACTTTTTTTTATTGAAAACCCATTCAATCTTCGGAAAAGCTTCCGTACTGCGTGATGTTCCATGGGGAGGCACTTTTGTATCTGTGTTCGAATTGTCTTCCGCATCGTATTGATTTATTGCAGATTTCTTTTCTCTATTAATTTGAATGCCGTCAGACTTCCAAATTAATTGAAATTTTGATGCGCTTCATTGGACCGGCTGAATTCATTTTGATTGATTTTAAATTGATTCTTTTGGATAACTATATTCTCGCAGATTCTGTCCTGCTCCAATTAGAAATTTTATTGAGTATTGGATGAAGGATTAGGTGCGAATAATTGAAAAGGTGAATGTACCCCTACGTTTTGCATATATTATTCAAGGAAAACTCTATGTCTCCATGGCGAGGTGAAGATTCTTCTCTCTTTTCGTTTTTCCTCTATGGAGCAATAGCTTTAGCAGAATAGATTCAAGCTCTTCCTGGTTTTGGTGTTTTATTATTTATGAATTCGAATGCATGTTTCCAGTCTTGGGGTTCTGGAAGTCTTCTGTTTCCTCTGGCGATTTTAATGTCGTGAACATAATTTTTAGAACATTATTAATTACCCTCGTTCGCTTTTACCCTTTTTTTCACACTGGGAATATGTTATTCGTTTGGCGTTCTCTTTTTAAGAATTGTCTTTCAACAAAAGAGGGAAATATAATATTAGCTGGTTCGGTAAGTCAAAAAATACCTCATTTAAGTATTCAGATTGAAATATTGATTTAATATGTGGTTTATTACATGAAAATACTCATTGAGCTTTGACATAAAGTTTTGTATCCGTCATGGGAAGTAGTTAATAAAAATTGTTCTTAAGTGAACTGGAGGTATTCAGCACCTTTTTACTTTTTGCAGTGAGTAATGTATTAAATGCATTACTTTTTTAACATCCTTTCTTGAAACAGGTGACCTATATTTTTTTAAATTCGAATTGTTCATGCTAAATCATGGATTCAATGAAATATTTTTTCTTTTAAAAAATTGAAACTAATGCTCACCTTGTGCCTTATAAATACTATACGCTTATTTTGCTGTATTGCTGATATTGCTAAATGCTTATACGTGTATTCTTCGTGAATTCCATACTGATGGCCTGACTTAAGCGTATGCCAGATGCCCATTCATTTCAAATAAAGTATACAGTGTTAAAGTGCCTCTGAAAGCAACGCGGGCAGTAATTGAAATTTGCTCTCACCGGAGGCTTGGCGAATACATAATCGACATTTCTCATCCGCCTCTTTGCTATTCTATTTGCTTCCTTCATTTTTGCTACCCGATGCATTTTAGCTCATCATGAGGAAAGAATAGATTGTTCAAGGAAGCCTATTTTTGTCTCTTTCATCACCTGATTTTTTAAAAGCATTAGTTCGAGAAATTTCGAAACACTTGGTGAGAGCTTGAGTGTTCTAAGCCGTTGATATAGCATATGTGAACGGGGAATCCGGGGTAAATTACGGTACATGTGGTTGTCAGATTTATTCATCAAACATGCATGCATCTATATACGTAAAAGCTTTGTCAATTTCATGCTTAAGACGTCATCAAACCTTTGGTTTCATCGGTGATTAATGTTCATAAGTTTCTCTCAGACGACCGAAAGGGTGAAGGTATTCTGGGGCATAATTCCCCTTACATGTAGGCTATCATCATATTCAGGGTAATTATATTTTGTTGCGGGCTGATTATGCACCCTGTGTAATTAGGTTATTGGGTTAGATATGTATCCAGGCATGTATACTGTGCTTGCATGTCAATTGCATACTTGGACACAATGTATAAAGGACAAGGGGATGTATAGATCACCTTATAGACCATGAACATGAAAACTTAAAGACTTTATGCGTTTCAATTGTTTTTATTCCGCTTTGTTTAATTTTTCTGATATTAATGAGTCTCAATTTTAGATTACTCACTCCCCAATCTAAGAAAAAATCTTCATGAATGTGTCATCTTTCGGGTCAAAATCATAACTCCCGCTAATACAGCGTTCTAATTTGAAAAAAAATCACATAATATAAGCCGAATCACTGACGACTAGAATTGGTGGAGGAAATATTAACAGTTCCTTGAAACAGGTTCTACTGTTCCACATACATGAATACATTCGAAGGGTTGCACTTCCATTTTTTGTATCCGACTCCTTACCGACAGTATTTCATAATACCTATCGTTTCATTATTGCGAATTTCTGCCGAGTTAGAGAGGTCAATAGCGTTTCATTAGGTTCGATTACAAAAAAAACTCATCTAAACTGTAATTTTTGCTTCACACTTGAATGTACATAATTTATTAGAGCTTTCAAAAACTCTTACCTGTTACAAATAAGCGTACTCGTCCATTTTCTCTCGCTTTGAAAATTTTCCGTTGCCCCGCTGAGGGCATTTTTTCCCTCGTCGTCATAATTAAATCGATAGCTGCCGTAAAAGTCTCCTTCACGAGCTCACTCCGCTTGGACCCAATCCAAAGAGAGTAGTACTGTGCTAGCAAGCGCTCAAAAAATGGCCGACCACGCCCATCGCAACTGACGCATTAACTATGCGGGCGACGGAATATCGTCGTCTGGGTGGAAAGCCTTATTCCGTGGCGATAAATAAAGGGAAGTTTTGTCGCAAGGACGGACGAACGGTCGCCGCCTCTGCTCTTCTTCCTATGCTCGCTTCGCACTTCGCGGCACTCGGTCAATATATGCACGAGTAGAGCCCTTCTTTAGCACCCAACTTCGACGCCGTCCAGAACTTCATTCTTCCTGCGCGCCACTTTTCAAGTAGTACGTTCTTTTGTGGCATGATCCAATTTTGCCCAGTCTCCGGGAGTTGTTCGCGGGAGCGGAGAAAACTTTTCGAAGCATCAATTTTCTTCCAGCTCAAAATGGATATATCCTCGCATTATTCTCTCCTCTGCGTAATTTTATGCTTTCTGCTACCCATCAGAATATCTTACTCGTGAATAATGGTTTCAAGAGTGAAATTTTGTTTTATCAGTGAGGTTTATTCCGGCTGAGGGTATTTAACACAGGCAAATTCAAATAAAATTTGAATGTACTTCCAGTATTGATAAAAATATATGAGCGTATCTCTGCTAACTTTAGATCTTAATGTGGTAAAGATAAACCAGTTAAAGCCAAAGAAGACCCTCTAGTTAAAGTTATGATTTATACGTGTCTACTCGAGAATGATAAATTCAGAAGTGAAATTTAGTTTTGTCAGTGATGTTTATCCTGACTGTAGGTATTTAACACCTGCCAGTGTCAAATTCTACCAAAAATTAATTTTGAATGTACTTACTGTATTGATTAAACACATGAACGTGCCTCTGCTTACTTTTGGTCCTAAGTTTTTGAAGGTAAATTAGCTAAAGCCAAAGAACCTAAGCAAGTTCAAATTACTCGTAATTATTTTCATTGGCTTAGAATTCGTTACCGTGTAGATAGAGTGAGTACAGCCCAGACCTTAGAAAATAAGATGGCTGTTTAATTTTAAAAGGCATAAGTGATAAAATCAGATTTTCTATTACAAGAAGCAAGAAATAAGAGAAAATATTTTTTAATCAAATAAATAGTTTTATCGAAATTATATAATTACGGGTTGTTTTTATTGGTTTTTCTAAACAGGGAGTGCCCGAAAATTTTAATTTCTACTGAAAAAATTAGGAGTAGATTATATTCTCTAAAGAGTAATTCGTTTATCAATTTCATCATGCTTCTTAAACTACTTTAACGCGTTTTTGTCACAAATATTTCGCTTCTCTGACTCTCTCTTCCTCAACTTCGACCTCAGTGCTCTAAGTTTTGATGTGGAAACTGGCGGACAACTTTATTTAACATGAAATCCTTGGCGGGGGTTTTGAATAGAGGAGCTTAAAGCACGTTGGCGCCGCCGGATCGTGATTGGTATGTGCGGGGAATTCCTTCAGATCCAATGTCACAATTGCGGTTTTCTATCACGGATAGTTCGCTGATCAGTTGCATCGGCGAGGAAGGACACCATGCGGTTTGGTTGAATGGCATTTAGCGCATCATAGAAGGTTCATAATTCCGATTTGGTTGAATTGAGTGATGAGTTAGTGAGGTCATTACGGTTCATTTAAAATAATTATTTGAGAGATATCTGCCCGTTGAAGGAAGAAGTCTCTAATAAGAGTTGACAACAACGACCCATGCGAGGAGGAGAGGACGTAAAGCGTTGACCCGATCTTCAATAGCGCGTGGTGAAATCAAACATTCTTCGAAAGGGATATTGATTTTGGTTTGTCGCCTTGAGAAGCCCTAAAGAAGGCAACAGATCGATTAACAGTTTCCATAGTTCTATTCAATAAAATATTTAAGCCAGTGATGGGCAAGCTCAATGTGTGATTAAATTCATAACTGCCTTTAAGAGGCAGTTAATTGTAATGAATGTCCCAATTTTTTTGTTCCCTCAGGAATTTGGAATAACGAATTGTACTATTCTGCGCAATCCACCTTTAGGGCGAGGCCAAAGTGGTGTAGTCGAGAGTAGTAATAGAATAATGTAAGACTGGAATAGCAATAGAATGATAAAGGACTTTGGAGCATGCGCAGAAAGGTTTCGTGTTGCAATGTCATTAAGCCTAAATCCCATTATCAGGATGGAATTGATGTTCAATGGCTGACTTTCATTATCATGGAATTATATTAGGGTCTCTGATTAATATTGAATGGAGGCACTCTGCAAATCTAAGGAATGAAAACCATTCGGTTTAATCATAATCCGAATAAAGCTTGTAATGGAACTCTGCGGAGAACGTAGCGAAAGTACTTCTCCTTCTTGTAAGGCATCCCTAGATTTTTCATTCTGACCCAAAATATGACATTATTTTTTAAAAACAATTTAGTATCTTGGAAAAGAAAGTCACTTTCTTATTGTCATACATCTAGGATAGAGGAGCACTAACTGCCAAACATATTTAGCCTCAATATATTAGTGCATAGCTTACATCTATTTGCAAAGGTTTTTCACATCGTGTCATTTACTTCTGTGAATTTTCCCTCAATAAGCGCTAGTTAAATAACCGTGAATACATTTATTTTTTGCTGTACTTATCTGCACGGCCGATTCCGTTATACTGTAGCGTTAAAGGGCGTGTATGCTGTAATAATATTGAGATACTTGTGTCTCGTATTCACCAGTTAACGCTTCTTAGCACTTCTCTACCCGTTTACACTTTTGAGGAAGTATTTCAACACTTTGAGAGTCTATTCTCTAGGTGCTATGCTGAAAGTGCCGGGGCATTTTTGCTGATTTTGCAGTAGGTTAGGAAAAAATTTGGTCTTGAAAACAACTAATGGCATACATTCAAAAACTTTGGTGAATCTTTATTATACGTGATTTCACCTTTTTCATGTATTATTTGACACATTTTGGAAATATGAACTACTTTTTATAATGTAAAGGAAATAGTTACTGTTAAAACGAGATGAATATTGACTATTTGCACTTTTCGCGAAAGATAGCGCTCCTCGGCACTAAGGGTTAGTGTTTTAAATCCAGGAACCATGCTATCATGTAAAACTTCAAATGAATCCATCTGGAGGTTGGAAAGGAGTGGTTTCCCGGTGCCTTCCATATCGCAGTACACCGGCCGATTTCTTGAACTTCTCCCTCGCCAATGCATGAGACATACGGAATCAGAGGTATTCACTGGATCTTTGCCATGTGTAAAGCCACTACCCTCCACCGTAGATGACAGATATTAGAAGGAGCAAGTATTCCAAGTCTTTGAAATCCAAAACTGTATAATGTATTTCAATTTTTCCGAAAATTTGGATAGGAATCAGGTTTTGAAGCAGCGACCTCAAGATACGAGCTCTCTATCACTGAGTCCCATCCTCTAACATCACTATCTTAAAATACACCGTTCTATATTTATTAAATAAGAAACAGATCACATAGCTTTAAAGACAAACCTGCAAATCGCGGTGAGACAAAATGGGAAAAATCTGCTCGAAGATGGGAAACAAGATGTAGGCTTCTGTAAAAATAACGTTCCTTGCGACTGGCGAGAGCTGTCACTTGCGAACCCGTAAAAATGGAAATTCCTCCGGTTCCTTTTCTCTCTCGTTTTTCCCCCACAGGCGGCGGTGGATACAACTCCGGAAATAACTGCCATTCCATCCCATGTCTCCCACTTTCATTCAAATAATCATCCTCTCTCCACACCACCCCCACAAGGCTTTAAGGAGGCAGGTTCGGAACTGTTCGATCAGAAACAAATACATTTCGCGCATATTCTTAAAAAAAAACGGTGGCTATTACAGACTACAGCGATCAAGGTTAAAACTGCATTGGAGTTCAGAGAATGTGAAGATCCAATCAGTGTGCTCTAAATTTAAGTCTTTTAAGTGAGAATTTAAGTGGTTTCCATGTGTAAAAATTAGTAACTGAATGCATCGTCTAGCTTATTTTTTATCTGGGTCTAGTTTTCATCACGATATTTGGCATTAATATCATCACCATTCAATGAGAAGGCTTTGATGTTTCGCATGAAATGTTTTAAAACCTAATTTCCATAATTAAATGAAAAGAAATCAATAAATGACTATGCTTATGAGGACTTTTGGTGAAAATTATTCAGAGACCTTATTTCACCGGGATTTTATCAACTTTCTAAAGTTACCTTCGCTCACGGCTCACATGATTTCCCATAATTACCCTTCCTCTCTCATATTTGTTATTTTCCTTCAATCCCAACTGCTGGTCAGTATTTAAGCCTTCATTAAAATGGCCATGATTTTTTAATAGTTTTCTCTACTTTCACTAAAAGTGATACATTTTCCCTCGTTTTGGAATTTAATTATTGGACTCTGATGACTTTAAAAGGTTAAGGTAATCCTTTCTTTGAACGCTTCATATTTTTTAAACATTATCTTTCATACAATTTGGCATGAAAGGCTCTAAGGCAGTATAATTCAAATTATTAACACAACCATGGCACCCTATCAATTTATAGTAGTAATCATAACGTTGGGGCACTTTGAAATCGTAAAAATCTCATCACTTAGCGAGAATATTATGGTCAGAAATTCCTTCCTAAGGAGTATTTTTTCCTCACGGCTTTCAAAGGAATGAATCATTGTTTTCACGGAATTCACTCAAAGTTGGCCAAACAATCTCTTCTCCGGTAATCCGAGCCAGATGGGCATGGCATAAGGAAAGAACGATATTTACAGGAGAGCGTATAAAGCGAACGCACTACGAGTCTGACCTACTTCAACCGCAAGATGGCCCGCAAAAATCCTCCGCTTCTCATCCATGGACTGCGGTCGGAAGATGTGTCGGAGTTAGTGAGAGCCGAGCAGGGCTTTTTAGAAAAATGGCACTCGAGACCTCTCCCGTTCTATCCGCGAGTTTGAATTATTTTATCACCTCTCATTCAACTCCAAGAGTGGTGCTGCAGAATCATCTTTACTTAAGGCCGTTTTACACGGGGCACGTCATTGCGCAGTTTAGCACTGCATTAATTTCTCAACCTTGCGTGCAATAATTATTACGCAGACGAATGCGATACCTTTGCGTAGACGATTGCGACGCTTTACACGGTACTCGCAATCAATCGTTCATTCTCGAAATTTTGTCGCCTGTTGAATGTGCCAGTTACTTTTTAGAGCAAAGAACAAACGAAATTCAAGGGGCAACGTTATTGACATACTGGTCTGTTTCGTGTAAACATTTGTCGCTGCGAAACCAGTAATTCGAGTAATACCGCGTAACTAACATATACCGTCACTCAGCTTCTTCCGATTGCTACCACTGCGACATCTATATCGGAAAAAATTCTTGGAATTGCGTGAATGCGAGCTCGGAATTAGAGCAGGGGCTATTTTTCCAAATCTAATCCACGCACTCTCGCATATATTCTAGCAATTTACTACCTTATAGGACGCATTTTAGATTGCGCCTTCGTACCTATATACCTCAGATTGCGCAATGACGTTCCCCCGGTAAAACGGCCTTTAGAGGTGTGGCTCGTCTAATGCCCCCTCCTTCCCTTTCTCATCAAAGCAATATCAGACTTCCATTTGGCCCATGCTTTACGGAAGCATCTCCGCGCCATTATCATTTTCCAATTCAATCCGCAGCTAATCTAAAAAACCTTCCTCCCGTCTTTACCTTCCTTCCTGAACCTTCTATGATTCCATAATAAATAAAATGGAAGAGATATTAGCAACTATCTGATACGAATATCCTGCGTTTGACTTATTTTCTCATATTTAAAGTTTTTATTAATTCTCAACGATGAGAAGTTGTATGAGGCATGCAATTCATTCTCTATAAAATTCGACGATTTCTCCTTGAATTTACCTTGACCTATAAACCATACAAGAACATGCGGTCATTTAAACTTGCTTTTCATTAGAAGCTATTTTTTCTTATTATAACTCCTCTTTTGATTAAAATACCAAATAGTTATCACAAAAAATTGGCAAATACTACTAAAAATTTGTACCAATATGCATATTTTTTACAATGCAATCGAAAAACTCTCTGTTATGAGGTACAAATATAGTGGACACACAGGACTGTTGAGGTGAATAAATAAAGGTGATATAACTTTAAAAGATAATCTAATAGCTAAATAATTAATCTGTAAATACCTTGTACTAACGTACGAAAATTCAGGGAACTTCATATAAATAACATCGCTCTCATTCGGAATGAATGTTTTTGATAGTTTCAGAACCAAGCTGATATATCTGACCATCTAAGCTGACCATCGTAAATATTACAGTCAGCCTCTGGAGTTGTTGTCATCCGCAATTTAAAATAGGTTAACCACTAACACCGCTATATGATCCAAATTTAATCGAGAAATTAGACATAATTTAGGCCTGCTCACCAAAACTTATATTATTGATGATGTATTCTAATAACTTTCCAATGATATTACCCTCGATTGAAAATGTAATTTAATAAATATTGAGAATAAAGGGGTCGCTCTTCACTCATCGCTAAGCTGCGTTAATTTTTGAAAACCTTGTTAATATATAATCAGATTCGAAATAATAATCTAGCAGGTCCTGCAGGATGGACTGAGGTATCCACGACTATTTTAGCACTATCGTTGGGGTCATTTATCCCACTTATCTACGATGCAGTGTGTTTAAACCATGTATCTGTCACCTCGGCTAAGTCACAAACCAAAGGAAATCACGCTGAAATTTGAGTTAAAGCCAAATTGAGACCTAGCAGCAGACATAAGTGGATTTAGGGGGGTGGGGTAGGTAGCACGTGCCCCATACCCCCCCCCCCCAGATGCTTACAAATTAGACAACGTTTTTAATACGGTTATCATTACGCACGTTTTTTTGTGCATTGCGGGGCATTAATTATTAAATATCATATTAATAGCTTTAATATTTAAATGAAGAAAATATTTGGTAATTGTTGTACGTTGTTTTTGATCTCAAAAATAGGAAGATCGTTTGCCTGCCCTCCTCCCAGAAAAAATTCTGGAACCACCATTGGCATCAGAGACCGGGAAGAAGGGTATCGGTAAACGAGAGGAATGTTGACATTGATTTTTATCTACCAGTTGTCATTAAAAATCAATTTATTTCACAATATATTTATTTGAAAGAGGATTATTCATTCACACATACATATCCTTAGAATTTCATCGGACCAGTCATAATTCTTCGACGGCTCTTTTCTTGTGTATTGGTCAGCTCAAAACTAGTAGTAGTAATTGCTTTAAAGGAAACATGGAGGTCTACATGTTTTTTTTTTTTTTTAAATTTCTTACCAGAGACCCACGCAAGGCGGTTAGCAATGGATAGGAGTGAGAAAGAAAATTTTGATTTCTGAATATTCAATGCGGGAGATTTTGTGATGATGTTATTTTTTATGAATCGCAAAGCATTAATGCTGTGGCTTAAATAAGAAATAAATTCACTTGCAGTTGCATCGTATAGAAATCTGAGGATGTTAAGTCTCTGAGCATGAAACGAAAAATAATTCGTTTCTCATCTCTAAATTCTATCTTTTGAGTTTTTTTTTTCTGTCCAGGAGAAGTTCAAAGACTGTTTGTGATTTAATTCTTGCTGTCATAGCATTGAACATCATATCAGTGAAACTTTTGTAAGAATGACTATTTTCTAAACGAAAAGAACGAAGTGTGGAGAATATGCAAAGTTTTCTTTTATCAGTAAAATGCCTTCTCTTTTTCAAAATTCAGCTTGTTAATTTAAATGCCTGCATGCCTTTGTGTAAGTTTGAGGCATGAATCTATTCATTCCTGAAAGATTGCATTTACTTTGATAAGTCTGGAGTCAAAAGCAAATATTTTGCTATTTTTATTTTCATTATAGCTTACAAGCTTTGATTCGTGCATGCGAAGTTGACATTGCAATTACGTTTCTCAAAGCAGTGCTGGTTGATGAATTTCTACGTGAACTTCTTTTCTTTTTTAACTTCATTTTCTTCACATTCAGAATCCGCTTTTTTTGTTCGGTCCGATTATGATTGCTGATCTTATACAGAGTTTTGCTTTTATTCACATTCTAAAACGGTTCATTATTCATTAGTGCAATCAAAAACTTATGAAATTTAACCTTCTTCAGAGGAAACAATGTCTTATCCAGCGGTGTAAATAGAAAACGTTTGAATTTTCACCCATTAGCATTTTAATTTTACCCTAATTCTCAGTGTAGTATACATTATTCAGATATCTTAAATTTTACCTGACACACGATATTTTCATATTTTCCATTGTGCATAATGAGAGAGCTTAGCTCTCTTATGGTGAATTATTTTTTGTATGAACTATGTAATGATGGATATTGTGTGAGCGCGTGAATGATTGTCGCAATATATTATAGTTAATCTTTCGTTGTTTCGTGCCCTCCGTAACTATAGTATTTTTCGTTTAATGTCTAGCCATGATTAAAGCATTAAAAATGGAGTGTAAAATATATGTTTCCAATTTAAAAGTGACCAATGCTTAATTTAATGAAACGACGTGGAGCAGAGTAGAGATTGACCAGCTTAGAAGAAATGGAAAAGATTTTATATGAAATATGTCCACGAATCTGGCAGGCCGGTGCATGGTAGGTTTTAAATAATCCAATTGAAATTGCTTTATTCTTGCAAATTTTTATTATAAAGCCTGTCCATCGGCGTAAGCTAAATAGGCGGCGTATTTTTTTATTCGATGAGAGTGGTTGGAGGTTTTAATCTTGGCTTGAATATGTTAAACCTGAATTTATATTTTCTGATTCTACTTTTAATAATAATATTTTATTTCAATAGAGTATCATACGGGAATATAGTAGCTTAATCGGTCTAAAAATGATGCATTCAGGTTTCAACAACTTTTTTTCACAGCTTATCATTCAATCTACTCTTACCCTCTGAAATATTTTACCTCTTTGACAACACCTCTATCAAAAACTAAAATAAGAATGTCGTCTGCTTGAAACAGAGGATTATGGTTCCTTTGCTAGGGTCCGAGTCCTAACTGATTGGATCTTCTCAGTTTAAGATACATAATTAAAGCGCAATTTTAGGCGACAGCGTTAGGCTTTACCGCTAGCCAAAACACGGTTTACCTGAAATATGTAATAGTAATAACTGTATTTCTTTCCCATTCTGCCTTTTAATTTTCTCAGAGAAAAAAGTTAGGCGCTAGCGCGGACGCCATCGATTTAAAAATTCTCTTCCTCGTTTTAAAATCTTTTAAACTGAAGTAAAATTTCCAAATTTCCTTCACAGTAAAAAACTTCTTTATAGCCCTCTATTTTGAATGGAAATACCGGGTGTTTATGAATGAATACCGGGGTTTTAACGCTTTATAATATTTATTACATTAAACTAACATTTCTAAATTATATGTCAAATGAAAGAGCAACTCAAACAGTTTTGTTTTTTTTTTTAGCAACAATGCACATATGCGTGAAATGTTTCCGCTGCGGTCCGCTAGAAGGCGGTAGTAGCAAAGATAGCTACTAGTGAGCAGAAAACATTCTGTGTTTTACAGTTTGCAAAGACTGAATCTGTAGTTAATGTGCAACGTGTGTGTCCCCAGATCCGCAAATTATGAGTATTTACATGTACACTGAGAGGAAAGGTCGATTCATCACTAAAGACAACATGATCCAGAAAATCATCATCGTCATGAAACAACATTTCCATGGTGGAGTTGGCTGGTAATCCGTGGTGTGTAGGCTGTAGAGCCTGTAATAACTGTGAACAGTAAGGACGTAGTTGTAAGCGTTTCCTTAATACTTTCCAAGCAGTCGACACAGGAATTTCTAATTCACCTTCCGGACTGATTTCTTTTGGCCACGAGTGAACGACTCTCTCACTGGCTCAACAGTCACTTCGGTAACTCGTGGTCATCCCGTGCTCTTCCCTTTACGAAGGCAGCCTGCATCTTCAAACGGATGATTCCATCTACGGATATTAATGTCACTTGGAGGATCACAACCGAATTTAACGCGGAAAGCACGTTGCATAGATTCAGTCTTTGCAAACTGTAAAACACAGAACGCTTTATATGCACTAGTCGCCATCTTTGCTACTACCGCATTCTAGCGGATCGCGGCGGAAACATTTCATGCACATGTTCATTGCTGCTAAAAAACAAAACTGTTTTAGTTTCTCTTCATTTGGCACATAATTTATAACTGTATAATGTAATAAATATTATAAAGCGTTAAACCCGAATATTCGTTTATAAACACCCGGTATAATGACCTCGTTAGCCAGAGGAATTATAACTTAACCCTTTAAGGTCCGAGGGACATATTTGTCCCATATATAGGAAATTATCCCAAAATTAAATAAGAAGGTGTATGATTCTAAGAATTGGTTCTATTGAAGAATAGGCTATTAGCTTGTAGTTTTTACTCTTTTTATGATATCCTTTTGATATTGTAGTTTCCAAATCGTTAACAATTTTCACTTGAAATATTGTTTACGAAGTGTAAATTTGATAGTTTATAACCAATCAATTAGAAGGCCAATTATAACAGGACTTTCGGTATATCCTTTATATGTACCTATCCTGTGGAGTTAGTACAAAAAAACTCCGCATTTGGGCTTTAATTTTCACAAAAAAAGTGTTTTTATGTCATGGGACACATATGTCCCTATGGATCATAAGAGAGCGAGAATTGGTATCATTTCACTTCCCAGATGTATATCAGAAACTAATCGAGATATCGCTTTCATATAAATGTTCTTTTTTTTAGAAACTATGCATCAATATTAGCCTAAAAACATATTTTGCAATGCAATTTAATAGCTCCAAACTTTAAGGAATTCAAAGGGTTAAGGTTTTCGATCAAATTTTAGGGCATTCGTTTACTTGATTTGGTTCAAGTTTTTGTACATTTTACCTTTTACGCCATTGATATCCACCAGAATACTTTATAACTTGGCATGTAATTTATTGTAACTAAAACCTATAATAATAATATGAGTGCTTAAAAGCATTCGTTAATCCTACTTAGGACACGGGTACTGTAGGAAGTACCTAAGAAGTGCAATATTTATTCCAACCCTTCTGTGACAATTTTGGGCGACTCCTTACGGTTTAATTCCGATTTGAGATTAACCCGAAATATTATATAGTATTCCCTGTATTTATGCCAAATACCTGGTTTTATTTCCTTTCCAAAAAAAAAATATTTAACCGCGTGCTACAACGCCACCTGCGCTGGTAAACGAGACGCTAACATCAGAAAAAAAAAATTCGTCAAAATTTCCGTTTTGCTTTCACTGCCGTCCGCCACGCGTATTTATAAACCCTTTTATCCACTAATGAGAGCCCGAACTTGTGGGATAAAAAAAACACGTGTAACTTTCCTCGTAATTCTCCCCCTTGCGAAGCATCGCTGACGCCACCTTCCGGTTGGACCCTCACGATCCCTTTCCAACCTTTCACGACCCTATCTCTCCCTACCGGATGCGCCCTCCCCACCCACTCCAAATCCTTATTCCCTGACATCTGTTTACGCTGCGTCTCGCGATTCGCGGACTAAATCGCGCGCGGACCCAGTCCCACTTGCTATTATTAACCATCTATTATCGCCGTATCCGAGTCCCTCTCCACCCCCGCTAAACTCACTCGTTTTTCAACATCCAAGAGGGACCCGCTCTATTCTTGACGAGCTATTTTCATCTTTCGTGTCAACAATCTCGTCTCGTTTGTTTCTCCTCCTGTTGTCTCTCTCCCGCGTCTTCAGCTAACCAGTCCTCCCCTTTTTTTTTTCTCGCCTTCCTTTCAACTTTTTCTGCCTTTTTTTAAACCCGTGTCGGCCTTAGTCGTAATCCTCGCTCGCCATAGAGGATATTTTTCTCAACTACTTCACTTAGCGCTACCATTCTTTTTAGGCTGATTATTGAAGTATGAAAAACATTATGTCTTCTATGAACCAAAATTAACCTTTTTCTGCCTTTTTTAAAACCCTTGTCTCTCTTTGTCGCAATCTTGCGCGCCTTAAAATAACAATTTTTACACCAACAACTTAAGTTGGCGTTATACAGCTTAATAATTCTCTAGCCAGATCAATGGAGAATGAAAACCATTATTCCCATTCTTCCCAAAGCATTATGTCTCCGTTTAAGGAACCAAAATGCGACATTTGGAAATAATTTCACATAATACCTGAAATATTTTATTTAATTTTTTGTTCTATTTTTTGAAAGCCATCTTTATCGTGATATTCTTCTTCGTCTTCAACTCTCCCTCTTCTCCTATTTTTTCTCGTCTCCTTTCGATTTTTTTTCTGCCTATTATCAAATTCGTGTCTCTCATTATGGTAATCCCCGCATGCCTAAAAGATCAATTTTCACTACAACTTCACTTGGCTTCATACGGCTTTATAATTCTCTAACCAGATCAACGAAGTATGGAAAGCATTCTCAGTCGTCTACAAACCAAGATTCAACTTATTCTGTCTTTTCTTACACCCATGTCGGTCTTTATTGTAATCCTCCGCACGCCTTAAAAGATAAATTGTCACAGAAAGTTCACTTGGCGTTATATGACTAAATAATTCCTTAGGGAGATCACTGAGAACATTCTCACTCCTTATATATGGAACCAAAATTCGATATTTGTAAATAGTTCAACAAAACAATGATCCACCGAAAAATTTTATTTACCTTAAGTTAAGTTTCAATATTTGCAAATCATTTTTATCACGATGCTGATTTGTAAAGAGCTCATACGTAGGTAGGTAAATAAAAAAACTTTACATGGAAAATTAATATAAATTATTGACAAAAAATGTGTAAGTATTCCCCCAAATAGAATAATCATGTCGCAAACCAATCTGAAATAATTTTTCAGACTTAGTGAAATATTCCACTACTTATACCTTAGACTATGAATTAATCTTCTAATAAATGTTTTCTTACTTGCTTTCTACTTTCCATAGTATATACTACTTGGCAGATATTATTGTTGGTCTTTTCTAATATTGAGAAATATCTTGAGTTTTTCTCTAGAAATGAACATAAAAAGTCGAGTTAGCCTAACGCACCGTTCATAACGGCTTTACTTGTCTTAACTGAACTTGTTGCGCTCTCAAGCATATAGCTAAAACCATCGATTGAATATTAGACCACGAATAAATCATCATAAAATTTTAAGAAATTATTTTACATGCTTCTAGATGGAAATGCGTAATCATTCTTGAGATTGTCATATTTTTAGAAAAAGTTACCTTTTTCTCAAATAACCATCGTGCTCGATCTAGTTACGCCGTTTTAAGTCTCTGTGGATCTCTTCTCTAGCATA
Organism: Ischnura elegans; assembly: GCF_921293095.1. Lineage (NCBI taxonomy): Eukaryota > Metazoa > Arthropoda > Insecta > Odonata > Coenagrionidae > Ischnura > Ischnura elegans. The sequence goes on from NC_060247.1 coordinate 38,438,766, forward strand.
AATTTTGATTCTCTAAGTTAAGTCGATTTCAGTTGTTCGAATAAGGCTTTAGCGTACCTACTCTGTTTCATTCTGGCTCATTAGTTTGAGCCTATCTCAGAGAAAGACCACGCAAAGCCTAGTTGCACCGCATCATGTTGCTATATAATGGTGTGGACTCTTTTTAAGCATTCAGCTCCATAGTTTGGCCAAGTTAAAATTTTGTGAATCAAACCTTGCTCACAACAATTTAACTTGACCATACGGAGTTACCACTGAGTTGGAAACTGTAAATACTGCCCGTTGGTACGCAACAATTTAAAAGTACATATCATGACTTGGAATCGTCATTAACTGAGATGAATTCAAATTTCTTTTGAAGTTGACCGATATTCAGCAAGACAACATTGTACACCATGGTAAAAAACTACCTACAGTGGACCAAAATCAATGTTAATATTTATGTGTGCTTTGATTAAAATAATATGTCATTAAGAGCCAATTTTAAAATGTCTGGTTAACGCTAATCATAAGATGATACAGCCTTCCTGGGGTTGAGTGAAAATTCTAGTTAGCTTCTGTGGAGATCAGACTTCAAGCTAAACAGAACTTTCAGCCACCGCCAAGTAATATGGAAAGCTGTATCAACATATGGTTGGCGCTAACCAGACATTACAAAACCGGCGCTAAATGTTAAGCTTCATAGAAAATTAAGTTACTCTTAGATAATTAGTTGTGAGTACTTTGCCGACCGCGGTGGTAGCGGAGTAAATACCTCACCTGCCAAATAAGAGGTCGTGAGTTCGAGTCCCGCCTATGTAGGTTGCCAATATCCAGGACATGGTTGTTCGAGCACGTGTAATTGATATAGGGGAGACCGGGGTCACACCGTACGGCGGGGCAATACCGCGCACCATAATTTTAGATCCGCTGTAGTATGTAGTGAGCACTGGGAAGTACTGCTACATAGCGGAAGGAAAGCGAAAACGATAAAGACAATCTAGGAGCTTCTGCCTTTACGCACGTGAATGTGACGAAAGTTTTTCTGTTTTGTCAACTTTTCTTATAATTTTAAAGGCTTAGTCAAATTGAGGCAAGGGAAACATGTTATTCGTGACTACATTCAAACTAGTGGTTTTGAAAAACCCACATCATTGGCTATTTTTTAATACCAAACACAAGTCCTATATTGTTCTTATTTCAGGTTATGGTTGAAAATGCTGCGTCATGTCGTTTTAGGGCACTTCGTACTCCTTGTACGGGGCAATAACGTGCAAGGTGCAGGGTATGCGGTATTGCTCCGTGTTGAAAGATAATGTCCCGTATAGTATTATAACTTTTCTGTGCAACTTGAACTTTAAAATGCTCTTGTGAATTATGAAGGACCCTTGAATGTGTATTTTCCTATCCTCCCAAGTACAGACGAACCTCGATAATCCGCACTACCTTCATCCGTCGTGTCGGCAGTTTGTCTGTACTAATTGTGGATTTTCATACTTTGATGCTAAGATAAAACATTTAATCGTGAATACAAAAAGATTATCCAAAATTTCAGTATTATGTTAGCTCAATTTTATCACGACTTAGATAGAGTGTTGGTATTATTTTAATTTAAACTAATATGCTATGTTTTACCTCTTTTGATGATGGAATATAACTTTAAATTACAAATTACATCTCCATCTTTGTTTCCCCCCACAGTCTTTGCAATGCCATTCGTCATCACCAGTTAGGGGCAATACCACACAGAGCGGTATTGTCCCAACTGGTGTACGGTATTGCCCCGGAGCTAGAGACAATACATTGCAGTATAAAGGTTTTATAAAATAGGTGTAACATTCAAAGTAAGTGAAATTGTCCACATATGAAGCAAAGAATTGGTGGAAAATCGAATTTTCTCCAAAATAAAATGATTGCCTCTTCCGTTGAAGTTTTCAATTGTAAAATATAAAATAAAAATGCTTAAATGTACGCTATTACCTCGCTTTCTCTCCTATTTTTTGAATACCCCGATGTATAATGGCCAATATGTACAGCATTTGGTGGTATGGGAATAAATAAATAGATAAGGCTTTAACCTCCAACCTCTCTTTTAGGCTCCTCACCCTCCGAACTTCAAGGGCAGAGTGGATCCATCATCAATCTTTAATGTATGCCTCCAACCCCTCGCTTCTACTTTCTCCCACTCTCGTCTAGATACCTCTTGCTCCTAGTTAAGCCATCCTTCATCCATCTCGCTATTCGCTCAGAAGTGAATCGCATTTAGCTCCCGGGAGGAATTTTACTTTCGCAGACCCGCGATCGCTCTTCTGCGGTAAAGAATCGACGTTGTCGAGGAGGCGTATAAAACTCGGGGACAGCTTGATGAGTGCTCTTCCTCCCTGGAACCTTCATATTAACGGGGGACGTATCGCAACGTGCAAAGGAAAACATCGTTTTTTTATTTTTTTTGCGATTTTTATGCAGACATGCGAAAAAGGTTGGAATCTTCCCAAACAACGTGTCTCCTTTTATTTTTTTAATCTGAGATATTACGTTACATTGAGAGAGGAATGAATGATAGCATCCCTCGGAGTCTTCCAGGCATAATGTATCCTTCACTTTGGCCGATAGGTTTAGCGTCCTTTGAGAGCCTTTGAAAAGATAAGTGAAGACAAATATTTTTTCGTCTCAAGGTATATTTATGAGCGAATAACTCTTCTAGCACTTAAACGTTTTCTTCTATGAAGAAAACATGTCTTTTTCTCAGTTTTTTGATAATGATTTTTGATAATGATTTTTCAGTAAATATTTGACTAATTTAAATAGCCAAATATTTACTGTATTTGCAGGACTAAAAGTCTCTGATGGATGCGGGCCTAAAAATTTAATTAAAAAATCAGGGTTGTTTTCACTACCACCAAAATAACATGAGAATATGTGAAAGTTTGTAAGGGAATATTTTTCTTGACAGACTCAGTGAGGCATATATATGTAAACTCTTCATACAAAACTGACTGTTATGCATTAAATCTGTTGAAAAAATCTTTCTCAAAAGATCGGCGAATGTGTCATTACACTTGTTCACATGATGTGAGAGAATTGCCCAGTCATGGTTAAATTCTTTGTAATCTGTAGCTGTCAGTCACACTTTGCCCAAACCTTTCTCCTCTACGAATAAATTGTGCCATGAAGGGTCCAAAGTGGTGGAGTCGGTCCTACTTTAGGAACCCTTTTCGCCTGTTATTATTCTGCCACGGAAATTAAAACTGACATAAAACAAATGATCAAAGCGTGGCGAGAAGAAAGGATAAACGCGGTAGCTGTGGATGTAATCTGGTTTATTATTGGTGTTCAAAATTATTTTCATCTACGTAGAATTTCTGCGTAAAATTTTGGAATTTGATTTGATAAAGAGTAGGCAAAACGAGATAATTTTGGCCCAAAAATAAACGATAAATCGGATTGATCATGAGAAAAAGTAGGAGCAGAAGGCTGTCATGTGGGCATATGTTCAAGAAATAACTCAAAATATCTGTAACTATCGGTAATTCAGAATTAGTTGTTTCTACGCGGGGAAAAAATGAGACGTGGATGTAGCGAAGTAACGCCTTTCCTCTGACAATGGCATGTGTTGTACTATGGACGACAGGGGAGTGGCTGACATACATGGACGCCAACTTACAAAAAATATTGGGGGGGCCCAAACCGGGGATCTTTCTCCGGGAAATTATATAAGTAGTGAGTTTTAAGTTTTTTAAGCATTTTAGAAGAGTCGTATGATCAACATTAGAACACTGAGAACTCCAATCTCGATATCTGGACACTCCGGGGAAAATCGACAAGCCTGACACTTTTTTCCTCACACCCATAACGAATTATTGAGGGGGCTCGGGCCCCATGGAGTCGGCGCCACTGCTGACATATCAAAAGGCTAGGGCATTAGTTCTAGCAGGAAGGCTCCTGAGTATTTATCATCATATATTAATCTGTTTGCGGGTCATTGTCCGATTAGGAAGTTATTTATAATTTAAGGCCATGCTAACAAATTTAAGCTCATTTTTATAGTATCCTTTAAGTCATTCCTATATTTTAACTTTCTGTGCCACTGTGTGGTAAAATATATTATAATCATTCATCACCTTTTAATTTGTATTAGCAAAATCAACGGTTTGTATCGTCATTAAGGGCCAGTAAATGTCATGTGAATCAAGTTATAGATTTAGAGAGAAAAGTATGTAGCATTATCTTCGTAGACGAAGCTATCTACTTCGCGATAAGGAATGCGCACGTTCATAGGTGTCAATCCATGTATACTCAGTAAGCTTCCGGGTGTACAAAGTGAGTAGACTTATTTATTCGTTTATTGCCGCAATGCCACTTTTATTGTTTTATTGCTCCACTGAATGCTCTCCTTTCTCGTGTCCTTTATCACTCTCTCCGAATCGCACGTTGGAAAGTGGAACATTTCGAGATGTACTGCTCGTAACAGATTGTAAGTGGTTTACCGTTAGCGTAATAAACGTGTCCCTCTTTAATAAAGCTTTACTTGCTGATTTGTCAGAATTCTCCCACTTTATTTTTACTAAAAAAAATTTTCCTAGCCCTTTATTACTCATTGATCCTTAAGCATCATTATGCATCTTCATCATTACAAAAAGAGTAAACGTTTGCCCTATTATTTAAAAAATCAAAACTCCATGAACATGCCATTTGTCTGTCAATAATAATAGTTCGTTAGTACAAAAGGGAAGCATTATATTTACCAAATTGCACTCCAAAAAAATTCGAAAACAGATCGAATCTTGCGATTTAAGAATCTTTTTTTAGCGCCAAAATTTTCAATTTAATCCCATTTCAAGAGTTAACTTCCAGTTTCCTTTACTTCTAAAATTCAATATCACTACTCTTGGCAAGTTAATTGACAGATAGCGAAGATGTAATCATGTATATCAACTAAATATATACCAGTAACCTATGTTCAGTTTTTGTTGTTGGGCGCGGAGTTCATGTCACACTACGCCAGTGGAATATCAATATCACATTGTAAAGATCTTATCAGGAGAATTTCATCTAAAATTGACGAAACCATGGCATATGTTCAATGCGACGTCTCCGGTTCGACGCCAAGATCCCGATTTTACGCCAAGAACCGCCAAGAACGTTTTTCCATTATTAGTACAATACTCCCTATCAATTACTTAATGCCAAAAAAAGATTTACGTGTAGGGCAATCATTTTTGCGGTCTCAATTTTATCGTGATCATCAGTGGGCCAAACTCTCGTAGAGAATTTTTAAAGGCATAAGTAAGCATTGGAGCATGATATCCAGGCGGATAGGGAGGCTATCGAAGGGTCTAGAGTTCAGATCCTGGGTGAATTCTTCGGACACCTCAACGTAAATTCTCGGAGTTAGCAGTGAAGTAGGTAAAACACAGTGATCCCCCTACCCTTAGTAAGAAATTTCACATGAATGTGACCTAGGTAGGGGTGGTATTTGCCCTAGCCTATCCAACCCAACCTTCGGTCAAATCATAGAGTGAGTTAAACACTTAACTAAACTAAATTTACTCATATGCATATAGTTTAATTTCGCAGGGAGGGGGTGATGTTTCACCAACAGGGGAAAAAGAAAACCTAAATGATCCTCATCTTCTCGCAAATCCTCGCCTTACAAAAAATAGATAAAAAACCTTTTTGGAATAAGACACATGAAAATGTACATTATGGCACGGCGGTTAATACGTTTCCCTCCCTTCAAGGAGTAAAAAAGAGCTCTAAATTGCCTCCTCCCTTTTTCTTCTCCCAACAAACTCCCTATACCATTCTGCGTGAAACCCAAAAGAGAAATCCCAAGGAGGACTGCTGCTACTCGAGATAGCGGCGTCGTCCGTCAACAAGCCCTTCCAGAGTAGGTAGCCTAGTTCCTTTGAAGAAAGCGATCGAAGCAAGATGGTTGCAGCAGAAAGGCACTGAGGCGAGAGAGGGGGAGGGCTATGGGGTTTTTTGGATTGGATGTTTTTGGCAGGGGACGAGATTTGATTCTAGCCCAAGCCACTGAACTTCCGTTTCTCCGTCGGCGTCCTCACTCTCTTTGCGAGATGCTAGCTTTTCCCACAGGAAGAACGTCCCCTCCTCGCCTTCACCTCAGTAATTCCTTTTCTTTGCTGGTACGTCCCTCCATTTTGCCCGATCCACCACGTTTCCGCACGCCCACCCTGGTCCGTCCAGCGTTTTCTCATCATTCGTTCATCATAAACCACATCGAACTCCTTTGCCATACCAGGCATAGCGTGTCTCCACTGCTGGATAGTTTTCGGTCACTGTGAACGTCTTAAAAGATTAAGAGCAGAAGTCTTGAGAAATCTCAGTGAACTCCTTTGCTCTATGACGCCTTTGGCTAGTTTTAGATTATACTGCGCATCCTCAAAGAATGCGGGCTAACAGTGAGCGTTATCCAGCTTTTACATGAATAGAATTTTACGATGGTAGCTGCTATCCTATGTGATAGGCTTACGCTGCTTTTACGCGAATTTTATGCTGAAATATTCCAACGGTCTTATTCTTCAGAAACATTCCAAATTTTTCAGAAACTTCAGTGGACTCCTTTGCCATATGATGGGCACCGACACTGCTATCTAGTTTTCTGATGCTATGGAAGTCTTCAAAGAATACGAGCTAACAGAGGACGTGATAAGTACATCTTTTACATGAATTGTAAAACAATTTTCTGGAGGCCTCATATTTCAGAAACGTCTAAAATTTTTCATACGCGACAGGGAATTTCATTTTTCATGTAACGGGTCTCTCAACCGCTGCACAGTGGTCCAAAATCGAAAAGGCAGGGCAAAAGTCCAAAATTGCTTTTTTGAGGTAGATACTTGATAATGATGCTTAATGATGAAACAATAAATCGTTTTTCATAGATCCCATTCTTTGCTAAGATACAGAGGACCAAATATGATCAAATTTCCAAAATAACACCCGATCTCGTATTTATTCGGAAAACTTAAAAGAGTTAAGCTGCTGATAGAGTTTTGGAAGGATTTTAATGTAATAAAATACATTATAATCCAAAAATATGGTACTTCATCTACATTTTCCATCATTTTTGAACATTTGGGTTAATATTGGTGTGATATAAAGTCGAAATAAAGATGGACCCTTTTGTCAGGCAAAACTTGACATAAACTAGACAATATCTTTAGTTTGAGAAAAACTAGTTCACCTGTTTTCATCATAGTATTTACTGGAGGTAGTTCAAGAGTATAAAACAAAAGTCATGGAAAAAAGTTGTCGACTACCAAAATGAACGCAAGTTTTCGATCGCACTTCACGTCCCGGCTTCGCGACGCGTGGCTTAGAGAGACTGTGGCACTGTTGGATATTTCACGTTCCTTGGAACTTAATTATTTTCAATCGTGACAAATTATTATTTTAATCATTACAAAATTATTCAAAAGGAATACGAAGTCTCATGTTGCTTCAAGTCTTTCACATTCGTTAAATAATTCGTTGGAGAAGCTTATGACCCGCAGATGTGGCATCTCATTGTAACAATTTTAGTTAACGCAGTGCTCGATCACCAACCAATTGTTATTTTTGTGCGTTATCAGTCATGATTGGGGAACACTTAGTTGATGAGCTCATCTTTCGATAAAAAGAAACTTTAAATATTCCGGGGAAATTAAATCATTCTAGTCGACAGGGAAACGATCATTATCAGTAGATTTAAGATTTATTTTCACACGCGGTTGCGATATCTTTGTTGACGACTCAACTTGGGGAGGGATTTGTTTAAATCAAGTGATTTTAATACGATTTTAATATGCTTAAACTATTAAAATCTTTTCAATATCGTTACGAAATTCTGACATTAAATAGGTAAAAACAAAACAAAAAACCTAGTTTCGACTTAATTGACAGCTTTTGCAATGTTACCAATTCCTAAAAAAATACCCCTAATATCAAGATTTTTTTTTTTAATTTTTACTGAATTTTAATGTTTATTTTGCTATCCGGGGCTGAGAGAAACCCAAAAAAAAACAGATATTATTATATTAAGATCGGTGCAGCCGTTCGAGAGTTATAAATGGTGTAACTAAAACGATTTTCAATTTTGTTTTATATACACAGTCCCACAGGTCGTGTGTCATTATATACCTCAAATTTTACTAACTTAGCATCGAGCAATATTCAAGAAAATTGGCATACTCATGGGGAAAGGTTCCAAATTTCTTTTAGTGTAAGCAATATTTTTCAATTTTGACCTTTTGACCTCACAATGAGGGTCCAAGCAAAAAATTTGAATTTGTCGTATGGGGTTTCAATCTTTAAAAAATCAAGATAGAAAAAAAGTATGAATTTCATTGACCAAGATGTCAGTTCTTAGGTTTTTGGAATCAAAATAACTGTAAATAACACTTTTATTTACGAAAATTTAACCGTTGACCCAGTAAAGTCACAGTCAAGGTCATAAGGATGGCAAAAAGAATAGCATACCAAAAAAGGTGTCAATCCATGGGTTTTAAATGGTACAAAAGTCAATGGTATTGTCCTAATACCGTTTTGTCCACTAATTGGCCTCCAAGGTTAATATGGAGGTCAAAAGTCTTAGAGGTAAACGTCGGGCCATCGTGACAACCAACGTGTGGAACCAAACATAGGTTTTAAAGGGTGCCAAAGTCAGTTTTACAATTCGTGGATCCGCATTGTTGATTTTATGACTTCATTTATTTAGTGATTAAACTCTATAGATTCAGGGAATGTATTGGAAGGTATTCATATTTTATAGAGTATCTAATGGCAGTTTGCGGAAATGAAACTTTTATTTTTTTTTACTTTTATTTTTTGGAGTTATAAACAATTATTATTATAAAAAAAACGGTATTCACGCTTCAGAATAATCAGCAAATAAGTGCATTTAGCGTTGGCTTTATTTTCAAAGATTGTTTTGGTGCGCCTTGTTAGGAAGAATGGAATTTACGTAATGAATATATACAAAAATACAAAAAGGGATATTTGATAACATAAATCTTAATTCTAGGCTTGGTGTGCACAAGGTACAGTTGAACAGTTCAAAATAGGGAACCTGGGGCAGAATGGGGTAGGTATCAAGTTCAAAACATGAAAAAAAAAACAGGAAAATAACGAGTTAATAAAATTATCTCACATTTTTAATAGCCTTTTGAAATATATTGAACATAAAAATACAATAATATATTGGAAAAAATCTTAATTATATATTTTTTACCGAAAGCAAAACATTATGTCATTTGCCCCGTTCTGCCTCAGGTATGGGGCGGAATGGGGTGGTGTGAAAATGAATAAAAAAAAATTAAACATGTGAGACAAAAGAAAAAGTTAACTTATTTTGTTCTTGCGTTTTAATTTGGACTAATGTAAGGTGCAGTACACTTTTACTTAGTCTTTTTTGAAGCCTTATCTCAACATTCACTCACAAGTACAGAATCATCTGCTCCGCTATTGACTCCTGCACACGATTAGTGAGTCTCTTTCTTGCAAATGGAACAAGCGACCCAGCCTTCAATTGATTTTGATGGAAATCGCACCAGTATAAATATAGAGTTGTCTCTTCCCGTCCCACCATTCTTTTTTCCATATTTTCTTACTTCCCCGTTCCGCCCCAACCGTTCGGCCCCAAGTTCACGTTTACGCTTACCTAGGAACTGATATCCGAAAACAACGTTTAATCAGATGTTTAATTATACTAAACTAACGATAATCAGACGTATTTTAAACATATTTAAAAATTGCTGTACTTTAAACACTTACATATGTCTTCTTAACGATAAAAATTCTCCGCAGTTAGAAAACACCAGTTAAAAGTCACACAACTCAAAGTTGACGTGGTAATATTCAAATAACCAAAATAAAATGGCCCCTTTCCCCGAACCCCATTCTGCTCCGGCCCCCGTTCTACCCCTTGTCCCCCTATATATATTGCTTTATCATTACCTAAATCATATGATGCGGCAGTAATCATTCCTGTCTTGTGAAAACAAGAAACATTAGTACTTAGTTTTTCAATAAAACCGTGGCGGAGTAATTCACCCAATGAGTAAAAATAACTACTTAGGACGTATTGCGAGTCTTTCTTATCCTCTTCAATCTGTAGCTTTTTAGCTATGCAATACTATTTTTTTCTTAATGAAATAGCTAATATCGGCATCTGGTCTGATCATTTGGTAAGATATAATAATGCCCTTTACATGTGATTCACTCCATCTGTATCTTGAATCGTCAAATTTTCAGCTTATGGATGGATTGGCATCTGTGTATTTTTTTTAAATGCTTGGTGAATGAATGTGAACTGAGTAAGTGAGATAAATTTACACACTTCCGCAAATATCCACTAATGAAATAACCACATTTGGTATCGTAACCGTTCACCTCTGCCTTGTCTCTGTGTTAGGGAATTTCGCGCGTTGCCGTCTCTCAATTGAGATTCTTAGGGCTCTGTTCCTCTTCGTCATCGCCCTGAGTCATTCAGTTAGAGAAAATTTGAAGGGAGTGGTTAATTAAGGCGTCGCTCTTGGGTGGGAAATCTATCGCTCTCGTGCTTGCTTGAAATGCCGTTGATTACTCAGGGAAAGTAATCGGAGTTTAGCGTCTTACCAGTGAGTTCATTCGATTACATAATTTCATCATCTGAATTATGCATTTTCATCGAATTCAGCGCAATAATTCAGATTTGTTAAAAATTAGCCACACTGTATATCCAGGTGCGAGAGAAGCGATAAATTAAGAGAGATACTTTGTCGAATGGATAGATATGCGAATCCCTTTTTCCCCCCCGAACCTTAAAGGACTTAAATAAATGCCGGTCGTAATTTCGTAGGAGCGTTTCCTTTTCATGTGCAAATGGCTGGTGTCCTAACATTCCCTGCCACACGCCTTTCAGGCGGCTTGCGGGGTAGTATGTAGATTTAGATGATAATATTTATATGGGATATTACTGACACGACCCTGCTGGTTCAAGCCGAATATTTCTCCGGATAAGTGAAGGGAAATTTCGCCCCGATTCACGTCACCTACGTGTTAATTCCATGCATACCGAGCCAGTTATTTTACCTAGACCCACCACTTGATTTTTATTTCTGGTGTCCGAAGTTGCAAAAATTTTCATTCTGAGAAAAGAACCCAGAATTCTGAGGTCACCGTTTCTTTCACTTGTCTTCTTTGTCCTCCCGCCTCACGTAATTATTAATGCCAATTTGTGAAATTTTTGTAACTGTGTCCTCTAATTTATGACCAATACGTGTAGAAAACAATTATTCTAGTCTTTACCGGCCTCGGTGGTGGCGGGTTATAATTCTCGCCAGCCAAATCGAAGGTCGCGGGTTCGAGTCCCGCATGTGTAAATTGCGCTTATCCAGGGCATGGGCGTTCTTGAATTTTCTTCAATAATGATTGTTGATTCCCAGTTGTAAAGGCCGTTATTGTGCTTTTTGCGGAGAAAAGAAAATTTAAAAGGAAGTATCGATTATTTATACCAGGTGTGTTTCTACGGAACTTCATGTGAAAACTGTCAAGCGCATCCTGTCCTGTTTTGCCAAAACGGTGACCTCATTTCTGTACGAAAATCAATGTTGTCCCTCTGTTTCCTCGCTTCTATCTCTCTTAATCGTATCCTTTATGTATTTAATTTTAATCCCTCCTATACCCTTCACCTTGGTCTCAACCGTAGATATTTTAATCAGTTCGTCTCCGGGACGCAGCTTCATGCACTCTAATTACGCGCCACCTATTTGCACACCCACTCCGTAAGATCCAAATTTATCGCTGTGGGAACGTACCCAATTAATTTCAGTGCCTTTCGTGTCCCCCGCCTGGTCTCTTTCACGCCCAGAGAACACCCTCCATGCGGACCTCCTTACTCTTTCTCACTCACAAGTTTCCCCATTGTGAAAATCTCGCCATCAACTTACGTCGCTGATCGTGATTTCCTCTGCCACAGTGAAAACTTGGGTGCCTATTTCTTATGCATCCGACCTTTTTGGCAAGCTGGACTTATTAAATAGTATCCTTTTCTCTTTGCAGATTTTGAGAGGGTTAAATACAAAGAGAACCGTATTTTTGAACCGCTTATCAATCCGTCTTCTACTTCTCGATCTATTCGAAGCGATACATTGACGGCTTTCTCAGCTAAGCATTGTAAAACCATGAAAAATCAAGAAAAAAAGGAAAATTGTATGCTGAAATTGTCTTTGTCCATTGAGACTATTTTTTCCGATGTTAGGTTATTATCGTTTAGGCTAAGTTCTTACTAGATTTAGCGTGCATTGCCGGCGCTCACTACCTTCCTGTCTTTAATCTTCTCCTTTACGTACACAGGAAAGGTTATACTGGTCCCTTTAAAATGTTGAGTCATTTTTGTGCGCATTTAATAAACAATTAAAACCACTTAAGAGGTCACTCACTCATAGCTGGAAAATTACACAGTATGTATGATAGTTATATTATTAGGTGAACGAAATAACGAAGTTGATGACGTCACAAACTCGTGCTTGGGAGTTCACTGCTTTTAAGCTTCTCGTGTATAAAACTCACGTAGTTTTTTTGTTGTTTGAAATGTACTGAAATTAATTCCTTTCCTCAAAGGGAGGCTCTTTTTGAACGAATGAATGAACCAAGACTATAGGTACTGACGACACCAACGGAAGATGCCGGACATTTTAAAGTTTACTTATTTTGAACTTAGGAGAGTATGCTTGAATGGGGAAGATCATTTCGTCGAAACTCATTTTCTCCTTAGGTCTACCAAATTGTTCAAATTGATAGAGATTCGGGTCTCATTGGACGATTCAACGGTACCATTTTAGGCTCACGAGCAGCTTTAGGCTTCTACAGTTTCATTGACTGAGTATAGGAATTGATCCCTATTTGATGGTGACATAATATTTTGGACATTGAGCCAATAATAAAAAAATGAGTATTTCATGGAGCGTGGAAAATCCATTCCACTACCAAAAGATCTTATTAGAAGCTCAATTGCAATTCAAAATATGTAAAGCCTATTGCTATATGCGCTAATTGGCTGCAATTAATCAATGTGTAACCGTTTCCAATGGCTTATTGAAAATATTTCACAATTAGGAATAGCATATTTGAACAAATTTTAGTCTCAATTTATTTTTTATTGCACAAAATTTCTCATTGAATTAATATTTGCCTTCGTCAGATGCTAATGTAATTCCAAATATGCATGCGTTTATCCAAAAATAATTGCCCTTTTATCTCATCAAATGAGACGCATTTTCTCCACCTTAATTGACTTTTATTCATGGCACATTCCCAATGTTTCAAATTAATAATAATCCACGAACGTTATGACGCACGTTGCATTACGATCATAAAGTCACCATGTCCTTTTACTCTCATTAATAAATGCTCTCCTCACGCTCCAATTACTTCAGGAGGATCGAATTATACTCGGCGTAATTATAGGCCTTTGTAAATAGAGTCGCACTCAATCCATTATAATCCAGAAGTGCGATTAATATTATACCTCATAGTTTGTCCTTTATTGCGGATGGGCCAAGAGCAGTGAAACTCTTAGCATTCACCTTTAAGCGGGCTCAACGGGGTTTTATGAAGCCGGTGCGGCTCCGTACTCTGGAACTTAATCCTTCGAGTTGGCGACATCAACTTCCCTGCGCCGCCGTGACATACTCTGGCTATTCGCTTTTAAGCCATCGAGACAACTTGACCGTGAAAACTTTCTCTGGACCTCGTCTATTTTGATGATCACCATTTCTCATTGTCAACCCTAAATACGTAACTTCTGTGTTGCGTAGTTTTCCTTATTTACCAAATAATGTTTTTAGAATCTAAATCGCATATTTGCTCGTTCAAAGATAAAATTACTTAAATCCTTTCGAGTTTATAGTTTAGCGCGGTAACTTATTCATCTTTTTCAGGGCAAAACAGGGAGTAAATGTTTCGTATTCTCATAATAAACTTGAATAATGTCCTGATTGGGAAGTAGAATTGTTGTTGAGAAGAGATGAATTTTATTTAAAGCGACCTTGGAATCCGCACCTATTCATTTTGGAGGTAAAGGAAATGAGGGAATTTTACTGGCCAAGTTTTTTCAGAATGTTACGAAAGTTTAACGACGAATTTTTTCAGATACTAAAAAATTTCGTCGTTACACGCCTAATACATTCAAGTGTACCCATTACAACAATAATGCATAGCTTTGAAGTAATAGCGATCAGGATTGCATTGCGACAGTTAATATGGATACGGTTTGGATTTCCAATGTTAAAATTAAAATTTAAACATTCATCACCTCACTTTTTAATGAAATATGGATGGAAATTTAATAATCGCGGGTTTAAATATTTTTCATTCACTTATTTTGTCCGATTTTAAAATAACATGATATCGCGATGTAAATTACTTGTCACCAATCACGAATGTTGAGCATTAGAAATAAGATATTTCCTTTCCTATCGAATAATCGAGAGTTATGCAGTTTAATCCCAGTAATTTGAAAATTGAGATCATGGGTCTTTTGATTTGAGGTAGGCACGTTTCCAATACACCATAATCACTATCTTATCTATTATATTATATTTCCGTCCCATTTTATCACCCCAAGCCAATTATTGTTTTTATGGAATAATTGGCTTTTTAATTCCATATGAAGAATACCTAGTTGGCTTTTAAATTATTCTTCATACGCCAATTACTTTTAAAAAGAATAGTTGGATTTTAAATACTCCCTTCATTACTTGCTTTATCAATCCTTCCTTATTGTCTATTTAATTCTTCATTTTGAAGGCTATGAAATCGTCATATCATATCACTTTATCGTATAACTGAATTTAAACGCAAAATTTTGCTTGACAGGAAGGCAGTGCGATTTCATGAAAACCACGATCATGAGCACACTTTCTTGCGCTTAAAGGTGAGGCGTCGTGCAGGTGCATGAAAAACAGGAAATCATAACAACCAGAGAGGAAAGGCCATTCCGATAAAAAAAAGGCCATCTCATGTGCGACGCTCCTGACGTACGTAGTATGTGGCACTATACGTATTAGCGTTCGCGGTTACTGGCTCAATAAGCTGCGAGGCGGAGGAGTATTCGACGAGAGCAGAACAAAGACGCAGTGAGGCACCTTAACGAGAGATTTGCATGACGAGGCCGCGAAGCAGATCGATGTTTTTGAGTGAGAGGGAGATAGAGGTGGTGTTCGTGTGTGTAGGCGGGAGAGACGGATGCTGTGGAGCAGATGCTGGATGCGAGCAGGAAGGAAAGATTGAGAGGGTTTTGGGGAACGGTGGGGAGGAATGTTCGAACGAGAGCTTCAACTTGGGGTGGGCAGGAGATTAGCCTCGACCGACGCTGCTACCGGTCTGCCAGATTATGGACCATTCAGCCACACGGTCGCTACGTGTAGCGGTACTTCTTCGATGTTTCGTTGTGTTGCTTCAGACAGCCGTTCGCCGTAGCAGCATATTCTCATCCCTTCCACGCCATAGAGCTGGAACTGTTTATGTATAATAGGGAGATTGCAGGTATTCGCTAACAATAATTGAGAGAAAACTTTTGATTATATCAATTATCTACAAGGTAGATATAAAGTGCGGGGAGTTGTAGACGGATATATTTGATGTATTCATACACATCTTCAAATCTCTCGTTAGATAACTCGCACCATATTTTCTCTCCCCTCTACCTTCCACTCCTCGTTGCTGATTCAGTCATAAATTATGAACGCTTAAGTTATAACTTACCGCTTAATATTACATGCGTAGAGTCGTTTTTTTACTAGAACTAACTTTTATAGCCAATTTAAATTATTTCATGCCATTTATTTTACATACTCCTTCCACTCTTTGAAATCCAAACTTCCTGTGCTTATTCGAAGGCATTGCGGTAAATATTTGTGATATTGTGGGGATGCGAACTCAAGCGGAGAAACACGCAAATACGGAGTAGGAAAAAAGTTGGGAGTGTCGGTGTGTTTCGGGATACGTTGCAGAGGTTACGCATAACGATTGAAAATTGCAAATTACGCATAACGATTGCTAAAAGCAATGAAATAGTTTTCTATGGCAATTTTTTTTTAAATTTCAATGGATATTTTTTTGCATCGATGAAAAAACATTAATTTCCTGGTACCAACCGAGACAAAACAGACAGCGTGCCATACGACAATAAAAGCTTAAAAACGTGGTAGGAGGCATCGGTAATAAGTAAATTTAACGGAAGTGAACAATCTAGGCTAATGGCAGAGATCCATGTTATGCCTAGTACTCAGGTAATCCAACGGGAAAATTGCAATTTCTATAGTGGAAATAATAGCAAATAAAGATAAACCGGTTATTTAAGGAAACGTTATAGAAATATTATGGAGATAATTCTTAGTTAAATTTTATAGTTACTTCAAGTCCCATTTTTTGCTCATATCACTAAACTTCACTCCACTTTTTGCAAGAAATACCCGATCGTTGGGCAAAAAATGAATATAATAAATAAATTAATAAATTAAAATGGGGTTATTTGAAATGAAAAATCATGGAGAAATAATGCAATTAACGAAAACAATTAACCAAAAAAGACGAAAAATTTTGCGTATAGACGGACATCACAGGGAATAAATAGGTAAGGATAACGTAAGTTAATTTTCATTTGAGCATTAGCCTCAATAAGAAAGAATAGGGAGAAAATACAAGAGAGTGTATATTTTCTATGTTATTGAAATATTTTTTCATCCATAGGGATTATAAAACTCTAGTGATGTACCTAATTTAGTCAGTCATTGAAAGGAATTGAAATCCTCCCAGAATAATTTTAATCATAAAATTAACAAAATAGTCACTTTATCTATTAATTCTACGCTGATATTTCGCAAAAATCGTAGGGCATTTTTTGCGTTACACTTTGGGAAACATCGACGCACATCTTTTTCGATTTCAATCAAGGTAGATGGCGATGTTTACATTTCACTCTCCGTTGCTCTACCAATATCCGGACAGCGTGTTCACGCGATGCTGCCTCTATCAATATCCGACTTATACCGCAGAAAGAATGCCTGCACCTACCTAATACACATCGAATAAAAACAAAAAATTCCATTCGCTCATTCGGTTCTTTTTTTCCCCAATTTTTCCGCATACCTCAGTCCTGATTCAATCAGAATTGCTCGTCGGAGCACGCACTTTTTCCATAGCGTGGAATAAAAAATTCCCCCTTAATCCGCAGGAAGCGATGGAAGTTTCAATATTGGGCCAGTTTGACGGTTGCCCACGCCGGTATTATGTTATTATCTTCCATTTTTTTGATGTCTTTATTTGGCAGCGAACAGGAAGCCGTGTTAATACGAAGGAGTCATTAAAAGCGCGGGATTAATCGATCAGTCCCGCGTCACGTCATCGAAATATCCCTTCTGGCTTCTCCAAAAATTGAAAAACATGTGGCAGTCACGCACCTGGGCGATAGAGGTGAAAACTTTAAACTGAAGACAAGCAGTTATTTATGCTACTTTCAGGAGTGAGTGAGTAATTTTCATGAAATATGCAAAGATGTGTGAAAAATATCAGCGCATCATTGGCGTAGTAAAATGTAATTGAAATATAATTAAACCAGGTGAATGACATGCGTCAAATGATGTGGTGCTCGTATCTTAACTACGAAATCAGAAATAAAATGAATGATCACAACTCTTTTCTAATAATTTTTCAGCCTTTTCATTAATTTTAGTATGTACTTGGAAAATGATTATGTATTTATATTTTAAAACGATATCAGTGAAGAAATGAGAATTAATAATACAGAATTTGTGTATTTAAAATTAATACCAAATTTTTGTTTTAACGATATATATTTCATTCCAGCATTGAAATTTTAAGTTGCTTAAAATGTTTTGTTTAAATATGTAACAGGAAATCATGTTTACGCTAATATTCACGAAGGAAAAAAGTTTTACTGCCTTGTTATCAACCACATTTTTTTATTGCTTCAGAAAAGTTATGGACTTTTATTCGTATGCAATATTAAAAAGCATTGAACTTATCGTCAAAGTTTAAGTCTTAATTGCGAATATCATCAGGGATTAATCTTTACTCCCTTAGATACAGATTTTGACACAGAAGTTCTGATGATAATCGCATTGAAAAGCGAAACGTTGGCGGTAAGTTGAATGGTTGTCAGTACTACCTTCCACCAAAACTTCATAAATTTTCTGAGGCAGCAAAACTTTACCAGTATTGGGGTAAAAGGCACCCCAAATTTTTTTTTAATTTATAGCCAATTTCATGTTGCGCCTACCCACCTTTGTACAAAAATGTATCCAAACATTCACGGTATTTTAAAATAGTGCACGAGCTGTATGTAATGTATAAACAGTAAATCACCGCTTTTCCATCCACTATCGCCAACCCGCTATTTATTATTTCATCCAAGCCGTCCTTGATGCGACCAAAGTAATTTTTCTGCCGAGGAAAAAAAAACATTTCTACTGTTTGTTTTTATCCCCATTCCTAGTGCACTTTGCCAACCTCCTCTTCCCCTTACTACCCATCAACCTGCCTCACGTCCAATCGTTCCTCAATCACGGCTGTCCATCACCCTTATCCTCTCTTCCATATCTCGATTCCTCTACGGCCACAATTTTGCCTCGCGATTTCCTTATTTCTTACCCTTTTTATGGCACCCTTATCTGGCAACTCTAGAGTCCCCTCTACCATGCCATTAGTCCCAAGAGGACGTGTATCACCTGTGTGGGCTAAAAATAATGAGTCGAATGGAAAACTGCTTTCATGAATAACTGAGAAAGGCATCGGAAGAGCATGTGTAATGTGTTTAATACTCACTGCGGAGATTATAGAAGTAGAAGGCGTTTGTAAGCTGGTTTTTATGTGCAGAAAGGCTCCACAATCCACAGCAAGTTAAGTAAAATATTCTCTGCAGAGAGGTCAGGAGTATGTATGCGTTAAAGCAAATGAATGCGTGCGTTGCGTTGTGAATTTTTTCGTTAATATTTTATGCTGCTCTGTAATTCCTTGGGCGAGAGTATTTTTCAGAATTTAATATTTTTGTTGCCTTATTAGAATATAATTTCTAAGCCTCAAAAATATCTTGGGATGTAGTAATGATTATATGTGAAAGTCATTTCTCATTATTTCAATCAAATCTCAGTCCTAGTAGTACGAGTAGTTGAAAGGAATAAAGGTCATTCAAACGTTTCAGTGGATAGAATAATTCCGCTTACGCATCAAATGTCTCGAGTCCAAGGGCGTGCCATGAATTTCGCTTGACTGCATTTTGAGAAATCCACACTAACCTGTTGGGTTATAAGGGTAAGAGTAGAATTTCAGTGCCACTGGTCTTAATTAGGCTGCGTATTATATATAAATATTCAGGAAGTCAGTTTTGGGTTCCTCAACAAAAATCTGAGGCATATGGGTTTGCATCCAAATCACGTCAAATGATTTTTCTGAAGCTTATAACCTTTTTGGCAGTGTAATTTTTACGTAATTTTCACATCTAACTAAAATTATCTAACTTGTGTGCCTTAAAGAGCATGAATTACATTTTATTTTGCAATGAGAGCAAGGTATAGCATCATGGCTCACAAGTTAGTTTAGTACTAGTGCAATCACTTAAAAGAAAATGTCACTTCTGCTGAAAGCTTCCTACAGCGTTAAAAGTTGGTAGAGCGGCCCCATGCTCTAAAAATATTACGTGATGGACACGCTTTGTGAATCATTGATTAAAATTACTCGTTGGATTAGTATTAGTGCAGTTACTTAAAATAAAATGTCAGCGCTCCCGGAACCTCCATACAACCTTAAAAAATTGGCAGAAAGGCCCCATGCTCTAAAAATATTACGTGATGGACTCGTTTTGTGAAATATTGATTGAAGTGACTAGTTAGATTAGTATTAGTGCAGTCACTTAAAATAAAATGTCAGCGCTGCCGTAACCTCCCTATGGCGTTAAAAATTGGGATAAAGACCCCAGGCTTTAAAAATATTACGTGATGGACTCATTTTTGTGAAATATTGATTGTAGATATGACGGGACATCCGCCCACGAACCATCCCCTTCGTTTCGGCCGTTCGCCGCCATTAGGGTTGGCACCCGACGGTAAAGCTCTAAAAGCCGCCGCCAAGACTTCCGTGCCACCGTGGATGGGCTGTTAAGGAACATTCCCCCGGATGCGATTAGATTAGCTGAAAAAGTGAGGGACGTCTCCCGGGGAGCGTAATTAAGTGTTAAGGCCCTCGCGCTGCCCTCTACCCTCGCATTTTGTCGGCGGCGAAAATGAAAATGCAAATCTTTGCCTCCTCTCTACATTTTTACCATCATCATCAAGGGTGCGTTGCCGAGGCAGCAAAGTTTTATGCCTTGTGTATCATAATATTTGATTCTTTCTGCTCTCCGTCATAAAATATTGGTTCTTTTAACTGTAATAAACTCGTTGAACTTTTGTTCGCTTGCTGCAATTTTTCAATATTTAATTTATACCATTTTGGTGTCTTTTCATTTCAGAAGGTAGTGAAATATAAGAAATTCGCCAAATGTGGAAATTGTTTTCTCCATTCGCCAATGGTGCATGTTTAGGCCACATGGTACAAGACTGATATGATTTTGTTTAATTGTACTATAAATATAATATTACGTCAGTAAAATAATCAACGTAATTTGGTATACAGCCACCTTTCAAGGGTGGAACAAATTATTATGGAAACGTTACCTGCTAAGAAATGCATCTTGCTCTTCTCCGTCATAAACTATTGTTGTTTTCATTGTGCTCCACTCATCGGACTTTTCTCCACTTATTCAAAGACCGTTAACGAATTAATACTCATGTTTTTGTTTTTTCATTTGAGCAGGTAGTGGCCTTTATGGCTGATAGCAACCTTTCAGGGTTGGATCAGATTATTTAGGGAAATTTATAAGGTAAAGAAGGCATCAAACCAATCGTAGGAAATGCAACCTATTTATCTTCACGAAATGTGCTATGCAAAGTATGCTGTTACTTCCCATCACGATAGGACATCGTCAAAGAGATAATGTATTTTTCACTATGGGTCCTCTCATTAGCGGTATGTTAGGGTATAATATATGATAGCGTCATACTCGTAATACAGGTGTATCGAAATTAATGGCACCATTTGCAGAATTTTGACAAGATTTGAAGAGATCCCATATCGTAAGCTTTAAAAATCAATGCTGTGTCCAATATTAGTCCTTAGTCTTTGAGACAAGTTTCATAAATAAGAGTGTGTCATACTAGGCGGCCATATATGAAATAGTGCGATTCACGGCCATTTAAATATGAAATTTGCCAATTCTGGAAATTGCCTTTTCCAGTCTCCAATGGTGCCAGTTTAAACCACATGGTGCAAAAGTGACATTTTTTTGTTGCTTCATGCCATAAATATAACATTACTCTAGTTTTATACTCAAAGAAAATGAAAAATGCCTATCAAAATATGTTAATCCAGGTTCGAGAAGGAATATAAATGACTAATACTTTTCGTGACGTATCTCCTCTCCTGTCGTAAAATTTCTATTTTACCTTTCATTGGATTTAAATGCAGTAAAATTTGAAAACTTGAGCGCTAGATTTGACGGGAAGAAAACATGGACTAAAATTTTCTATGAATCAAATTCTTTAAACCTACTGGTTACATGCTTGTGCATTTCTCCTTCAAATATTGATATTTATAAAACGGTGGGACAGACGTCAATGTGAATAGGACTAACTAAAGCTGGACTGACCAAATCGGAAAGGACTTCAATCCAATTAATCCAATAGCTAAAATTTTTGGATTATCGAATATGGCATTATCAAGAAAATATTTGAAGCGCGAAATAAGTGGTATGGAGATGCAATATAGTGAAATTCTTGTCCTCTCTTCGAGAATAGTAATTGATTAGTGGAAAAGCTGGGTAGTCGAAATGAATTATCAAATAAGTAGTAAAAAATATAGTTACCGTCGCATATTACAAACATTAGCACATTTTCCTGCCATTTAATGGGACGTAGTTCAGTACCATTTACCCTGTCGCTCACTCTGTGGAAGCACTCTACTCACGCATGATGTGAAATTCGCGTAATCGTCTCTCGCTATAGATACACTCTCAGCAACGATACTCGTAACAGAATAGTTTACGGGCGATTCATATCGAGGAATGTATCGATGCATCAGAGTGGGGCTGCTCCCTTTACGATCCAGGCCACTTTGTTCCAATTTCAACCCTCATTACACTCTCTCCAGCGCCACCTTCGCCTCCAATTTCACTAATTTCCCTAACCCCTATATAGATCTCTCTCTCTTCTTGCTCGCCCCTTTCCCTTTCCTCGTTTCCTCCATCTTCATCTCACTCCCTCTCTTCACATCCGCTTGAACATTTTCTCCTTCTCTTGAAAATCTCGTCCCAGCATTCTCCCGATTTCTTTTTTCAGTTTTTGTAATTGTACATTTCCAACGTGTGACCTTTGAGAATTGCGGTTTAGAAGTGGATATAAATTAGAAATATTCCAACCATTAAAATCGATATTTTTACTAGGAGAATAGCTCCCACTATTTGTGGTAGGAAACCATTTGAAAAGTAACCCGCACTTGTCACAGAAATATTCAATTAAAGTTTTAATATCCCCTCAGTTTTATTAAAATAATTTTTGATAATATCGAATTTTATTTGTAATAAGATATTAACATATATTGTTTTCGGTTACAATAATTCAACAATAGTTCATACCTTATTTTGACAGTTTTGCCTCGTATACAATTTAGGCGAGTGATATTCCTTTTTCGGGATTTTATGCACTGAACCGTCAAAAGGGCGTAAGTATATAAAACTCTAAAATTAACCTTGTTAGTAAATCATTCATGTAAAGGCCAAAGAATAATCCCTGTAAGGAGAATTCTCAATCCAAGGGAGTAGGCGTATCACTAACTTTAACGAAAATGGACAGAAATTGTCTTTATATCAATTTTTACGATATAAAAGTCACTGCTGGCGTAGATTTGGCACCAAGGGAGTGAGTCAAATCTTTATCCCATTCCGTCTCCTTGTATCCTCTTTAATCCTCCCTTTCTGTTTCCCAACTCCCATTTCCCCATTCGCCGGTCTCGGAAACCCCTATAACGTCACCCTCTGGAAGGGTCCGTGGGTCCTCCTTGTGCGGTGGCTGGTTTTCCTGGACTCGGCAACTGTCACCATGCGGGTTCCGCTCCTTTTCACCGCGAGGATTGTTCGTTCTAGGCGTTCGCATTCGGGTCTCCCACTCACTTGCGGGGTGGATGTTACTTGGAGCGTTTCTCTCGGTGTAACGCACGCCCCTCTCTCCGCCAAATCGAGCGATCCCCTCTCCTCAAAGTATCTGCTCTCGGTTTATCCCATTCATCCTGCCTCCGCTTCTCACTTACTCAAACCTGAGAGGCCATTCTCTTCGGCGCCAAGGAATTTGTACCCTTCGGCCCACGATGACTCTCTCTCCCCCTTCCGCAGATTTTGATTATAGTTCGAAGTTGGAAACGATTTATGCTCGCATTCCTCGAGGGTGTGATTGTTTCGACATGGTGGTACCACTGTATTTACTGAACTCCGCGGCCAGGATCGAATAAGGTAGTTATATAAGTTTAAATGAACAATATTTTATTTTTTCAAGTGATCTTTTGAGACTTGAATAATAATGATAATATATCAGTTTCTTTCGATAAAATTCCTCTGAACCTTCTTTCGTAGTGCCATATTATTCATAAACTGCCGTATTACTCGTATTTTTCCACCAGCGTTTTAAAAATACTAATTTTATGGTGTTAAGCGGATATAGAAATTTTATCTTTTGATATTTGTTAAAATACATGGTATAATAACTTATAGAAATAACTGTTTAATTGATAGTTTTAGCGCCAAATCACTTCTATTATTGGTTGTGAATCGTTGTAATTTTTTAATTTTCTTATTCTTTCGCTACTCAGGGTACAAAATTCCGCGAACAAAATGTCAGCCTTTCATTCATTGCCAGGTACATTTTTTCTAAAAATATAATCTGCGCATAAATTTTGTTCTTCTAAAATTCTTTGTGTTAGTCCATTTCAACATTCTTTTCTAACTTTTTAATGATTATTTCATTAAAATAATCAATTATTCAATGAAAAATAATTTTAATATATCTATAAGCGAAAGTTTTGGAATGTTAACTCTGCAACATTGTTTATGAAACCGTTTCAATGACAGAATTGCTACCTTTATCCTCGGGCCATTAAAGTATTTTGTGAGGATGAGCTAAGAACAGCTTCTCAGAAAACTCCATCTTGCCGATGAGGGTGGTTTTCTCCGTATTCCAATCTTTTCTCTCCTCCACTCACCCACGATCTTTCAGTCCCGTTACACGGCACGTCTTGTTCTGCCTACCACTTCTGCCACCACACACTCCTCATATAATCCGACCCGTACCCCTATCCTTACCGCCAGAGGGCATAAAAATGGAATCAGAATCTTCATTTTTGGTCCGCCCGGAGGGTGCATTTTGGCCCTCCCCTCCACTTTCATCCTCCGAGCCTCAAAACCCCTAAGCCAAGGAATCTCATCGCAATGCTCCAGATCTCAACATTTTCAACGCCTCCGCTTTCAATTTCGTTCAATTTTATATTTTTTACTCACCCATATCCTCAGCCTCGAATATGCTCCTATAATGTTTCCTTTCTTCTCCCATGGTAGCTTCTCAAGGGAAAAATACCTCTTGTGGGCGGCAGCAGTTTTTGATTCTCGGATTCCTCTGCTCACTCGTCATTGCTATTAATTTTATGCCTCAAAGTGGAGTATTAATAGGTAGATATCATTGCCAGACTTGCCAATAACGCTATTGATCGAAGTGGAAGGTGCCAAGACTTGTGATTTTTCTATGAGGAATTGATCCTTCTAAATTTTAAGGGAGATATTTTGCCAAATGATGTGGGAAAATTTTATTTATTAATTTTATTTCATTTAAGGGCGATATTTTGCCAGGAACTGAAATATATTAGAGTAGTAACTCTAAAATATTTCAGTTCTTGCCTTCTCCCTTTATCCTGCGTAAAATAAGTGTGCCCTTACCACAACCAAATTGGACTTTGTTTAAAATATGTTTTTTGTATGTAGTACCAAAGGTTTTTAATTTGTTACCCCAGTTTTGCTTTGTTTCAAAGTCTTTGAAAAAGTTTTTGCAAAATGCACATTCTTGGCTTCCCACTAAAGAAAGTGTAGAACAGGTATTGCTATAAAACATTGATGTAAATGAAATATAAATGCTACTTTAGTTGTTTTTTTCTTATACGCACTTAAGCTTTGTTAGTATAAATTATCATGGTAACACAAAATGAGCTACACTATATGTAAAGCATAATGTATTATTATTTTGGATGGTAGCCTCAAACAGGTTATCCCTCGCGGCTACCTAAAATTAGTCAATTTTGCTATTGTCTTGTAATTTGTGTGTAAAGTAATAAAATTATTATGTTATTATTATTATAAATGGATCGGTATGGGAAATCATTTTTCCCCCAGCAATAATGGACTTTAATAAATGCTAGGCGCAATTTCGTTTTAGCATTCTAATTTTATCTGTTAAGGGCTGGTGTTAACGGCCCCCGACACACGCTTGTTGAGACGGCTTGTGATGCAATGTGTAGACGTATTTTACGCTGAAAAGGAGTTTGGACTATATTCAATTAGAAACACGTTTTTCGTAGACCTTGATCTCATACCACCTTGTTCCCTCACGCTCGCATGGATTTTGGTCCCCTCGACTGTCTGTTTACAAAAATCTAGCTAGCTACTGCATTTAAAGAGAGGAAACATCTTAAAAAGGGTTGTCGTATAAGTAACAATTTATTCTTATGCTGGATCTTTTCTAAAATAATCGGTAGACTTTGAATATTAGCGTATTATGTATTTAAATAGAGAAAACTGGAGACTTTGAAGTATTCTTATATTTTTGTCATAAAAAAATAGGTACTCTCAAAGTAATAGGCGCATGGTTTTTCGCTGGAATATTGGAGCAATTTTACATATATTCTCTTCAATAGTGCAGTAAGTGGATTGCCTTGATATGTCATAGATATACGCCACAGATAGATAGATGCCATTTTTTCAATTCAACGTTATCCATTTTACGGAAGAGTGCACCTGCACCATTGTGAATTATCCGCGTTGGTTAATGATTTACCGTTTGATGCATTATGCCATCATGTATGCAGTGCGATTTAGGGTGACATAGCATTTTTTCATGCAAATTCACGTGGTTGATAGGGAAGAATTCTTCGAACAGTCTCGGCTGCAGTGATTGACGAAGTTACGTTCCCAATGTTTCGACCCGCACCCAAATCATTGCGGCCTCGTGGCTTAACGATGGAGACATCGACTCGGTCTGGCTTTTTCTGTTTTTTTTTTTGTTCTCTCGGTCGCTCATTAGTTTCCCAAAACGAGCGCTTGGTCGACCTACACACCCACCCCTCAACCTTTCACACGTGGCAGCCAACCACATTCATTTCGCTTCACCCCCCCTGAAACTCGTTCCCCGTGTGTGGGGGCGTGCCAAAGGACACATGGCCCATCCATCACGCGCCTCGCGCCGTCCCTGACCGCCTCACTCGTCGGCAGACGTTGCAAAACGAGATTAATCGCGGAGGAGATGTTCCCCGATCGCATTCCATATCCCCACCTCTTCTCCTCATCTTTACCTTCAATTGGACCTAAGCACGACGATTATTACAATAGAAGAGTCTTTAGGCGGCCTCGGTGGCGCCGTGGTAACGTTTAAGTGTGCCAATTTAAAGGTCGTGGGCTCGAATCTCGCCTGGGTCGATTTACTACCATCCGGGGTATGGATGTATGTGAGTCATCCATCTTGTTGCCACAATTCATCGACTACCATCTACTGCTAGTCATCTATCAAGTGAGTGTTTTGTAAGAACGGAGTATATAGTCCTAAAT
Organism: Ischnura elegans; assembly: GCF_921293095.1. Lineage (NCBI taxonomy): Eukaryota > Metazoa > Arthropoda > Insecta > Odonata > Coenagrionidae > Ischnura > Ischnura elegans. Next base: position 38,465,695 of record NC_060247.1, read on the forward strand.
TCGCTTGCAGTAAAATAAAAATTATGACTATTATTACTAGTCGGCCACTAAACGTGTTGTCATTCCCCGCGAATTTGAAAGTGTTCAAAAAAGTTGTCACTACCGTCGCTGACGGAGAGAGCGGTCCAATTTGACGAATGAATAAGCTATTAATATGGATGTAAAATGAAATTAACATTTATGGTGACGTGATCTATCAAATTGATAACTTTTTTTATATTTCTCTCGTGCTTGAAAGTAATATATAGAAAATATTAAGAATAAATGGATTGATCTGCACCTATCGCCACGGTGCGATCATTTTAAAAACCGATGAAAATGTGCCCTGAGCCAAAAAATTGGAAGGCATGATCTCCAGTAGGCCGAATAGCAGTGATGTCATGGTGCAGAACGAGCCAGAACGCCGTTTCGGGACTGGTTAACAAAATACATAATAGTACCATAGCGCTTTTATCAATTGTTTGGCTGCTGATTGAATAAATGTGATAAATATAGAAAATATTCACCCGCTTACTGAAAACTGACTCGTATGCTTTGTCTGTGTGTGAAAACGCTTGTATAAATAATGCTACTTCAATTAGCATACTCCATATCCGAGGGAAAAGGAGGGAAAGAAAAGAGCCGGACGAAATTTTTGCATATCGAATATTTGCAATATATCTTCTTGAAGTAAATATATATTCCTATAAAAAACTATATGCTAAATACACCGAGGATGAAGTTCACCATGAAAAATTATTTGCCTTATGTTAGCCGCGATTGGAACCCGGGTCTCCCAATTGTCCATCACCCGCAACAAAACTGCCTCATTTTGGACTTGTCACGTCAATACCTTGTTCGGTAAAACCCATCCCTAAGTTCGCAGTGAGAAAATGGCTTGGTGATGTAACTGGTGAACATATTAAACCGGCGATTGGGAAATTCGGGTTTCGAATCCCGACTAAGTCAAATACAGTCATGGCGAACTTCATCTTGCGTTCAAAGTCACCTGCTTCATGCAATGATTTAAAAATTATATGCATTTGGTATTACGCTCATTGCTTCGCTTGCTGAAGCCGTAGAGTGAATGAAGTAAATAAAATGTGGTGCTACGGGTCATGAGCTTCGCATTTATTTCAAAACGTGACTTTATATTCCATCTTTAGAGATTCTCGTTCAATGCGGTAAGAATTCAGGATCGAGCACCTAATCCTTGGACGCTTTGATCCCTTTGAGACCATTTGATCCCATCGCACAAAGACCTCTTCTCCGCTTGATCCATGTTTAATTCCTACCAGTTCATCCATCACTCTCACTGCCCTCTCCCTTAAACTTGCTATCTGAAATGACATGTATTCTCGGAGCGAAATGGACCGAGATACTGTGAGCGCACGATACAAGAGCAAGGCTCCTTGCTTACTGCTCCCCTGCTTCCATGTTCTTTTGGCACAGCCTCAGGAAACATATTCGCTCACCCGACTTTGGGTCGCTTTGACGCTGCTGTTAAAATATTTCTTGGAGTTCTTTAATTAAATATATATTCCTATAAAAAAAACTTTATGCTCAATACACCGAGGATGAAGTTCACCATGAAAAATTATTTGACTTATGTTAGTGCATAAATTTATTAATAATAATAATATTAATAATAATTAATAATACTCCATAATTAGTAATTTCCTGGAGTTACTCCAGGAAATATTTTAACTTGTATTAAACGAGGTCAAGATAAGAAGAAAAAAAAATAATAATCCTAAGATTGCTTTTACGAAGCTCTCCACTCAGTTGTCCTATCTTATCCTTATTTCTTGTCTTTCATATCCTTCTTTACCTCTTCTATATATTTTGTTCGAGGTCGTCCTTCTCCGTTTCTGCCATCCACTTGTCCCTCGACGGTTATATTCATCAAACCATCATATCTCAAGATGTGGCCTATATGGCTGTTTTGTCTTCTTATTAAGGTTTTCATGAGGCTTCTCTTCTCTCCTACTTTTCGTAGGACTTCCTCATTGCTAATTCGACGCTGCTGTGACGCGCGTTATTCCGCAAGCTCAGTCTTCACGTTCATGTCCTTATTAAATACTGGAAGAACGGTCTATCAGTGGAAGCAGGTGAATTTACCGTTTGCATAATACCGGGATTGTTTGAGTGTAAGGTTCATAGTTAGTAACGCTGACAAATTGCTGTGGCAAGCGATGCTGTCACCGAAAAAACGGAGGAATTGAGAATATATACATTTTGAGTCATTCGGAATTGGTTAAAATTCATAGAGATGAGATTAAGATGCATTCTCATTAGTTTTTAGAAAGTGAAATTTTTAGATAGCTCGGAAATACCTGCAAATTCTTATGTTATTTTAGCCTATTCAGTATGCTATTCTTTTTTAACTGTCTCACCTGAAGGTAGATGTGTATGGTACGTGTATTGCATATGTATGAAGGAGATAGATGCACGCAAGCAGACATGACATGAAGAATATGAGTTTTTCCCGGCGTATGTTCTGCAGGAATAGTTCTCGGGTTTCCCGCCGGGTGTAGATTTGCATCACAGGCCCCAACGTTTCGATGACTAAGTCCGCCATCGTCTTCAAGGGTTGAATGATTCAATGATTCAACCCCTCTAGGAAAACCCGAGAACAATTCCTGCAAAGTAGACATAACCTTTGTATGATCAGGGTAAAACTGGCCTTTTGACTGCGGCGTAACTAATGAGTCCAATGCATTTATCCCTCACAGAAGACTATAATGTACCACTACGCCAAAAGAAGGGTGGAATTACTAACTAAAGATGGCTATGTATTGTTGCAATGTGATCTGTTTCTTATTCCTACTCAAAATTTTCTTCGGAGTTCTTTGGAATTCATCGTGAGATTCACTAATTTAGAATATAATTTTGCCCACTTTCTCTCCATAATTTTACCCTTGTTTTTAATATCCCTCATAAGGTTTGTTTATTTCCTTATTTAGCCGTTTTAATGTGCGCAAGAAAATAAGGGAAACCATTCTTTAGATACTCTTATCCATCCGTATTTGACCACCTGTAAAGGAGAATTTTCTTCAGATTGCAGGACTTCGGAAAATCGTTCAAAATTTTTTTGCTTGGAAAAATATGGTAGGCTTTCCCATAAGAAACGTCAGGAGTCAGTAATCATGCGCGCAAACTGCAGAAAGGGTTTTGCAAAGCCTCAGCGAATATTTCCTCGTTTAAAAAGTTACTTTACATTTAAGGTGGTAACCTTAATAACCCCATTCTTCGTTAAGAGACGGAAAATTTAAAAATTATGCAAGTCGAAATTACACATCTTTAATCGCCAGGGGAGGTATTAGCAATGCACATAGACCTAGAGAAGGTGACAGCGTAACTGTCAGGTGAATTACTTTCAGGTTAGCCGGTGCGTCTACCCAAGCTATCTCTTTAAAGAGAACCCACTGAGCATAACTCTCTATCGCCATGGAGTCTTCTCTGACCACGACTGTGAAACCAAATCCCCAAGTCTATCCTCCTTGCTGCGGGAGTGCGCTACGTTACCACCAGTTCATGCTTCGCCGCCTCGCAGCAAGTCCTCTGCAACTTCGAGGCTCGCAATGCTGGCGTTCTAATTCTTAGGATGCACTTGTGAGTCAGCTAGAAGGACGCGAACTGCGTCTTAACCCATGAGCGCGTCTGTGTCTTACAGAGAGCAATGCTAACTCCACTATTGAGGCGAAATTGAGCCCAGAACCAAAGCTACTTTTTTTTTCGATCGTATAGAAAATTCTGTCGGAATTAGACGCTCAAGCAATTGCTCATGGTGTAGTATGTTTGTTCGCTGTTGGTTTGCAATAACGTACGATTTTTCTTCCTAGTTTGACCAAGTATTTTTTGTTTATAATTTCCCATTTCCTGCTTGTATTAGTAAGTAATGGCTTATTGACGCTAAGTGTAATAGATGTGAGAGTTGCGAATCATTCTATAATACACTCCTAGATCGTGGCACCTTAAGTTTACATGATGTTTGCTATTTCATCAGATCAGTTCCAATGCAACCCTGCTTAACTGAATAATGCATGTTTATGTAGTATTTAAATGGCGATGATATAGAAAGATGTGCCCGTCAATAAAATCGAGATTGCACTTTCTTCTAACTATCGGAGAAATTTTTGAGTAGAATGTACTGCACTGCTGAGTTTAATGCATATTTCTATTATTTTCCTCATCCATATTATGGGTGAGCTTAATATTATATCCTCCATTAATGATTTAATTAACATTGTTTTTTTAACATAGATATAGTCCATATAAGTATTTAGTCTAACCGTAACCTGTATTGAGGAAATGGAACATTAGAATCTATTTATTTTAGCTGTCAATCATATGCCCTTGATACATTTTCACGGGAAATTAAATTGTTAATAGCAATTAAAAAAAGATCTGACTAGAAGATGGCTCACAGATATGTTAATGACAATGACAGATTTGTAATATTATTACCGCAGTTGAAATAAAGTATGGTGCTTCATTTTTTTTAAGAGAGACTCGATACTTCAGTCTTGAATATCAGACATTCCACTTCTTAATAAGAAAGAAGAGACAGCTCTTGGATATGACGTGTGAACGTTGAAACTGGTTGAATTATTAAGTAAGTGTGGAGAATTACTACAACTGTTCCTTTCTTATGACAATCAATTCCGACAAAGTAAACTCGTCATCAATCAACCTGATTGCACTTCTAATCCGTCTCGTGCAAATGTGAGAAACATTGGACGTTGAATATTTTCTTTTTTTCAGTACGCCTGTTAATGCGATGCGACTGCTTTTTGAGAAATCGCTCCTTATTCCACGTCGACTGATTGCTACCTCTGTTTCCTTATCACTCCTTAGTGTGGTCACAGTCACTTACCCACTCGATATAGTCCTCGCAATCTCAGACACTCACACACGCACGGACACACACGCACCCGGATCCGCCATTCTTTTCCTCGGTGTTTGCTCTCTGTGATACGGCCGTATCATTCACCAACATTTCCTCCCTTGCCCGTGGCCATCGGCGCCTCACTTATCAAAGGCTCGGCATCGCAATAATCCGATTCCACTTCATCTACGCTTATCTTGCTCTCTCAGCACGTTTTTTTTTTTCGGCTTCAATATGGAAGTGTCCCTGTGCCGTTGTGTGGTGTGGATTTAGCCTCGCATTCCGGTGATATCCTCCTCATCAATATTTTCCCTCTGCACCTTCTTTCACACTCCTCATTGCAATCGTATTGATTGCATACGTTATCGCATATCATTTCGACGTTGCGTCGACCTTTTTTTAATAGGATAACGTGCTAAATGTCTCAGCAACATCTTCAACGAACGGATCTAATACCTGCGTAAGGAGTTCATTTGAAATTAAATTTATAACAATTTTCTCTTGTCATTAGTACAATACAGGTCCAACAATGGAATTTATCCCTCCCTACACATTTTAATGACAGCAAGGATTTGATTTTGAGCAAAGTTGGTTTCAAGAAATAATTTAAGAAAAGCTCATATTTGGTTCAGTCATGAATTTTTACAAGGCTGAGGATATTTGAGTGAAAAAAATTCATTTTTAATACATGATTCGTAATGCACCAACGTAGTGAGTGAAGCACATGTAATAATTGATTAATGAACTGTGGAAAATACAATATCTTTGTTCATCATTATCATTAGTAATGTTCCACGACATCTCCTCTCCTCAGAAAGTTGATCTAAGCGATTGAAGTATTTTGATATATTTATTTTCACATCGAAATGGCAAAGAAATCTGTTTTCACCGATTAAGAATATCAAAAGAGGTAATTATTATTTTGACTGCAGGTGTGGTACTTATTATATAATTATTATTCTATAACGTCTACTTGAATAACAATCTTTCTTCTTCCTTTTATCAATAAAGGCTTCTTATCCTTTGTAGAAAATATTACTTAGGCTCTTGCAGGCTGATATTTTTTTGGTAATCGATACAATGTTCTAGTTTATTATGCTCAATGATGCATAATTTCGTGGAAATAACCGATAAAGTAGCCAGTGAAGTATATTTTCGGGATCCCCCGTAATTTCGCGTAAAAAATATAAAAGTTATGTGATGATATAATTTTATGGAATGGCATTCATCGCAAAGTTGTTTTTGTGGCATCCATTTCGCCACATTATTTAAACTGGCAACATCTTTTAGTCACCTTGCGATTTTCCAATTGTAAAATTGCGATTTTCAAATTGTTCATTTTATCCTCGTTGCATTAAGTGTCATGATATTTTTATTCTAGATTTTGTTTAAAGTTCCGTATCAGCGTATCTTCTTTTCTTCTAAATGCGTTTAATACATCACAGTTGAAGAGTTTCTCGAGAAGGCTTCAGACACGAATTTTCTTCTTTAACCGCTCTCTTTAAATATATACAGTTGCATCAGATATAATTTTATGCACTCGACCCATATAATTATTTTTTTAGAAGCTCGAGTATTGTATTTCTAGGAGGATGGTGTAATCCATATAAACGAAGCTAAACTTTAGGTGGGATAAAAAATTTGAAGTGGATTTAAGTTTTATCATTACTTGCATTTCGAGCTAATTAAAATATAATAAGATCTACCTTAGAATAAGAATTAGATGATTTGACACTTTAAAAAATATCATTTTCATTAATATAACGAGAGTGAAATGGACCTGTTGGCAAAATTGTAATTATTTCAGCTAATTTATGCATAAGAGAATGATGACCTTTTCTAATACTTTATCATTTTGTAATATGTACTTCAAAAGAAGTTATATAGGTAATATTTTTGTCACTTTTCTAATCCGTTACGAAAATGAAACGGACTTCTATTGGCAAAATTGTAGTTTATTCGGCTAATCTTTGTATTTAAGAGAAGGGTTTATTTTTCTAATACTTTATGATTTTTTAATACTTCAGAATAAGTTTTATTTGTAATATTTTCATCACTTTTCTTATCCATAGAATGTATCTCCAATGCATACCTATGACAAATAAAGGACAGTTATACCAGTAACAAAGCAATACATTTTGAGCGGTGCTTTATTTCACGTAATAACTCTAAAATAAAGTTTTCTTTCCCCTCCATTAGCTCACCTGTTGGGCAAAGCCCGGTCGCCGGGCGCTGTCAATTGGAATACATCGAAAGACTCGTTATCGCGCCAGAACGCTTAATTTTTGCAAATGATTTACGGCTTCCGTTTCAGGAGGTCAATCCCTTTGGCACATCGCCAGATGGTAATTAATCAGATTTCCATAGAAACAGTGAGCAGAGGACTCTCTGCATGCACACGTGAATTGATCGATTTATCGATTACTCATCATTCCAGCCGATGGAAACTGGGGTATAATCGATTAATGTATCTGTTAAGGAAATTGAGAATCTCTCTGTGGACGTCATTTCAATATTTTGGAAATGTAATACGATCGGATTCGTTAATAATAGAGTCTCCCTTTTATGGAATTCTCCGAGTATGTGAATTGGAATTTCGAGGTCGTACTTTTTTTCTCGCTGTATTTTTATCCATGTTCCCCTTGCCTACTGATAAAAATGATATCATCTAGGCTTCACGTAAATAATATTCTTACACTCAATTTTACTTCACTTACAGCGCGTGTAAAAGTGTAGAACCTATGCACTTAATTTCAAATGTATATGCTAAATAAGGCTTGTTATTGTAGATTGGTTGATAGGCCTCCTGTGAGTAATTCATATTGGCACAGTGATTATCTCGAGAGCCGCCGTGCATGATGAATTGAGAAAGCATTACTGAATAAGTTTGATTAAATAACAAAATTATTCATGTCAAAGCGTATTTAAAACCGAAAGCTACAGAAAAATGGGTCTTACACTAGGGGTTTCCGGAAGTGGAATCGAAAAAGAAATATATTATAAAAATCTTGGCACTTAATACTCTAGCTCTTTAATGATTAAAATTTATTAATATATGTTCATATAGAGCAATTTAAAATATTGAATAATCATTTATTTAGCTGCGATTGTCACAAAGACAAGTGGTTTTTCAGGGAATGAAATGGCCGCTATCTGGTAAATATTACTTTAACGATGCATATTTCTTCCTATTCTACCTTTCCATTTCTTCTAGCTATTTTTTGCAACCTGGTGAAGTTATTATGTGAATTATTTCTCAAGTGTATCGAGATTGGTCATCATCCTTATCATATTGAGCCAAAAACATCACGATACGTCCAAAGTGACTACTATTTACGGTACACTTAATGTATTTCTTCTCGTTGCGTCATATTCTGTGTTTTAATACGCCACATATACACGGAGTAATTATAAATCCGAAATATGAGCCCATTTTTCCAGAAAATCTGCATGTGCTACAGTTAACAATGAAAGTTCTACGCAAACAATTTTTAATACTTGATAAGAAGAGGCACAACCTTTTGTAACTCCTGTTTCCTTAACGTATTCATTCATATGTGACGTTTGATTTTGCCCACTCATGTTTATTTACCACATTTGGACCTTTCTCCTTTTGCTATTTTCCAATATAAATTAGTAATGACTCCATAGCCCGGTCAAATTAGCCAAAAAAATAGGGGTACCCTTGCATAAATTGCCAACAAGCTGAAATTTTGCATGAACCTCAAAAATACCACTCTAATGAAATCCTGAAAAGTCCCCATCGATACCGTGAGTGCAAAAAATTTTATTCAAGGTCAAAGGTCACAAAAATGAGTTTTTTGCATTTTTTGGCCAAACTGTTAGTTTTATGATAAACATTGCTCAGACCAAAATTTTAGATCGAAAAATTATCTAAAAAATTGTCATATCTATTTTTTTCTCTAAGATTTACCGTTTCTGAGAAAAAACCTTTTAAATAATAATTAATAATGTTCCAATAATATTCGGAGAACGCAACAATATAGTCAAGCATATTACGGAGAGTACAGCTCCAGCCTATTCGAAAGGCTTTTTCTCAGAAACGGTAAATCTTAGAGAAAAAATAGAAACACAAATTTGTAGATAATTTCTTCATCTACAATTTTGATATGAGCAATTTTTATCATAAAACTAACCGTTTGGCCAAAACATGCAAAAAACTCATTTTTGTGACCTTTGACCTTGAATAAAATTTTTTGCACACACGTGATCGATGGGGACTTTTCATGATTTCATTAGAGAGGTATCCTTGAGGTTCATGCAAATTTTCAGCTTGTTGGCATTTTATGCAAGGGTCAATGTCTATTTTGACCGGGCTACCAGCCGAGTCCGCATTATTTTAACGTGCCTTACAAACGCTGTATTTCGCAGTGGGAGGGAAAGTCCAATTATCGTAGCCCTGAGAAATGGAAACCGATTCAAATAACTTCAAGGTCGTGCCACTGATGCTTTGCTACTTCAGAAGCTATATATTTAGAAACTCTTTGAGATAATTCGTTCCATGCCAGATGTTTCGGGAGAAGCACAGTAAGGAATCGGTCAAGGAGTGACGGGAGACGAGGAAATGGATGATTCCCACGCATCCGAAAATATTTCCTTCAGGAGGTAGCGAGGGATGCATAGGATTTGGTCTGTTGACAGTTGTGTCTTTCAGAACAGAGATGACACATTTTATGTCTCTTATTTTAGAAGCATAAGATTATTCTTCGGAATGTATTAAAATTTTAGCTCGGGTTCAAGAAATGAAATCAGTTAGGATATAACCTCATCAAAAGGTATTGTAAATACTTATAAACTAGATAAGTTGCAAGGATTAAATGGATATCCTTAGTGCGAAAAATCCACGGAGAAAAATTATTCCCCTTGACAGGGATCTAATCCCGGTATGCTAAAATTGACCAAGATCGTTACTTAAATTGACCGATGTCTTTTGGCTTAGTTTAATTTTCATCCATTTTGTAAAATATTAAAATACAATAGGGCTGTGTGATACCAACGCTTATTTGCCCATTTTATGAACCAGCCCGAGTATTTAACTGTATTCATGTTCTAAATCTTATGTAAAACATGAAAATTTTGTATATTGAAGCATATAACTATAAGGAGGCCAGCTATGTTTGCTTACATAATCACAGTTAGCCCGGTCAAAATAGACATTGATCCTTGCATAAATTGCCAACAAGCTGAAAATTTGCATGAACCTCAGGAACACCACTCTAATGAAATACTGAAAAGTCCCCATCGATCCCTTCTGTGCAAAATAATTTATTCAAGGTCAAAGGACACAAAAATGAGTTTTTTGCATTTTTTGGCCAAACGGTTAGTTTTATGATAAAAATTGCTCAGACCAAAATTACAGATCAAAAAATTATCTACAAAATGTCATTTCATTTTTTTCTCTAAGATTTTCCGTTCCTGAGAAAAAGCCATTCGAATGTAAGCTGGAGCTGTATTCTTCCTAATATGCATGACCATATTTATTTATTTATTTATTTCCATCGCCCCGAAAACAGCTCACAAGGCCTTTTACATCGGAGGGTATAACATGAAACAACAACTATCACACACAACCATGCCCTGGATAGGGGCAACCTACCCAGGCGGGACTCGAACCCGCGACCTTCGGTTTGGCAGGCGAGGACTTTACCCCACCGCCACCGAGGCCGGCGCTCTCCGAACTCCGAACGAATTGTTGCGCTCTCCGAACATTATTGGACGTGTAAAGGCCGTATCACACTAGCGACTGCGACCGCCGCTGCGACCGCGACTGCGGCTGCGGCTGCGACTACACCCCATCACACATTGCGGCCGACGCCACGATCGCGCATGCGCACGTATGAACGTTTCTGCTTGTGGCTTGTTTGTTTACGAAAGCCCAAAGAATAGATAGAGAGCAGCAATTGTTGAAAATGTTCCTAAAATATGTTAAAACGTACTTCATTTTCATTCACCTGAGTACTCGGGTGCAATATCCAATATACTGGGCTTCCATCTTCACTTTAAAAATCCGAAATTATCTCAGCGTTATCTTATAACCTTCTTGAACTTCCCTCGCTACGGTAACCAAAACAAACAAACACGTCTGCCGCCAGCGCGCGAGATTGAAATGGAGCTCTCTGATTGGCTGCGACTGCGACTGCGACTCAGAAGAATAGCCGGTCGGCTATTCTTCGGAGCCGCAGTCGCAGCGTCGACTGCCTCGCTCTGATTGGTCGACGGGCCAGTCGCAGCCGCAGTCGCGGTCGCAGCGGCGGCCGCAGTCGCTAGTGTGATACGGCCTTAACTCGCATACATTTGAATGGCTTTTTATCAGAAACGGTAAATCTTAGAGAAAAAAGTGAGGAAACAATTTTGTAGATAATTTTCTGATCTACAATTTTGGTCTGAGCAATTTTTATTACAAAACTAACCGTTTGGCCAAAAAATGCAAAAAACTCATTTTTGTGACCTTTGACCTTGAATAAAATTTTTTGCACACGCGGGATCGTTGAGGACTTTTCAGGATTTCTTTAGAGTGGTATCCCTAACGCTCTTGGAAATTTTCAGCTTGTTGGCAATTTATGCAAGGGTACCCCTATTTTTTGGGCTAATTTGACCGGGCTATAGTGTAATAGTTTCTGATTCTTCGATTCAGCGAAAGTCGAGTGAGAGGGCTTCCGTCCTGTATGCATGTTTACGTATTTCAGCGTTGGTTCAAAATTTCCGGAGGAATTTCTATTCTCATTTGAATGTTGAGAGGATAGAACCTTAACACTTTGAAGCCCAATCCCGAGTGTAACTCAGGATGTATATTTTCTGTCAGGAACCCGAACGAGTAGAGCTGAGGCTGTCGTATTTGATTCGTGGAAAAATATTCCCTGCGTTTTTCGCCCTTAAGTATTTAGCTTCTTTATTTGGCTATCTGGTCTTCTTTCATGGAGGGTTCTGTCATTTAGCTGCTCCTAAATGTATTTTTTCTGATTAGATATGATTTTGTTAAAAAACAACAAAAGCCCAGGGTTTCTCGCGAACCGCAAATGAAAATACCACGGGCTTCAAAGTGTAAAATACACCACTCCGTTGATTGAATAAGACGCTGTGTGGTGATCAGATCGCTTGTTGTTGAGTTCAATTTGTAAAAATTCCCTGTAGTTTGATAATTACAGCTGTAGTAATTATCCACACAAATTTATTCTACGCTCCACCGGTGTCAACGTGAACTTTGAAATCAGCAGAGCAAATTAATTAGTGTGATTATGAATGTGATAGTGATATGAATGTGATTCAACAATAGGAACCCGTATTTTTTTCGTTTTTCGATTTGTAACCTAATTATCGAGCAACGAGGAAAATAAATTGACGGCTCTGTGAAACGATATTAATTGAGAAGGTGAATGCGGACACGCATTTTCCCGAATACGTATTTTTAACTTGCATTCCATTAAATATTATTTTCAGCATATAATCGACAGATTCCATACTGCAGAAAATATATACATATATATATTTTTTTAAAGTGGCCATAAAGGAAATGTTTCATGTCAATTATCTCTGCTGATATTGGCTAATAATAGTAGCATATTTGGAGGTGAATCATAAACAGATACTGTTATGAGAGTCATTTGAATTAAAATGGAACTGTGATGCTTATTTTCCATTAATTCTCTATTTTAATCACATTTTTCATATGAATTTGAGCTATAGAATAAATAAAAATGGTGGTATGATATGCTTTAGGGATCAAGAAGCTGCAATTGGCAAAATATTTTATCATATTTTATCATATAAGAAACACTGATATTTATCACATTTCCTTCCGGTCGATAGGCCCGGTAAAAGCGAGAAAAATGATCACCAGTGTTATATTATGCGCTGATAAATTAAGACTAATAGAAAAAGTCTAATTTAACCTTCTGATTCTTTCAAAGCTAAATTGATGTCGTTACGAATCCATTCCAAGCGTGTAGGTTCTTCTTGACTACTCTTCGTCCTTGTGCATGGCCCACATGTGTTTTTTGTTGCTTACACTTTTGTGAGTAATTCCTTGCCGCAGTGAAAAGCTCTCCCCGAACGAGTAGATGAGAAAGGTCTCTATTGACGTCAACTACTCACGAATAGTTGGTTGCAGCTTAAGAATTTTTCTGTTTTAAACTAACAAGAGTATATGTAAATGAGTAATTTTTTTATTTGCAACTAAACTTTCCTCTCCATTATACACCGACTTCTTATTCCGAAGTGCAATTTCCAGTTGAGCGAGTTATGTTATTTGGCTGCTATTCTATTCTGTTCTTCTCAACATATTCTTTCCTTCACGTTCATCAATGATGAAAATGGCCATAGCTATTGGTCACCTTAAACAAAGCCTTATCAAACAGATCTCTCAATAAAAATTAGGATTTATTGAGCCTATGAGTTGAAATAATTTAATGGTTTTCAGACCGGGTGATAGACCTTATGATTTGTTTAAACAATAGTTCATATTCTGCGTTACTGAAAATACATGTTGATAAGTTTCAAGGATTGTAAGCAAGTTTTTAAATAGATAAAATGATAACTATTATCTTTAACATTACATATGAAAAATTTACAAATTTAACATGTGGCAACATAGATAATTCAAGTTAAGTCAACCAGCCTTAATAATCGTTTCTTTGGAAAGACATCCAGGAATTCTTCTGTGATATCCTTTCAGTCAAGTATGCAGTTTAATAAGAAAGGCTCTTATTTATTATTCTTTTGTGACTGCCACATATTACTGTAATAGTGATAATGTTTTCTCTCTATATATACGGTGCCCATATATTGGTGTAAAATCCGTGAAATATCAATATTACTACATTCCGAATAAACATAAAATATTAAACGGTCCTCCATCTTTGTAAGAAGAAATGGACGCATAATTGCCGACGCCTTCATATGATCCAAGGATTGTTTTTCACTTACTTACCATCCCAATTGCAGCGAGGTTGCCTCATAACGAATATGTTCGCTATGAAGCAATGCTCAATTGAAAAAATTTCCACAACCGCAAGAGAACCAGAGTAGCGTAATGGCTTATACATCGGCCCGAAAAGCCAATATCCGTTGTTTCATTTGAAGAGCATGAGAATTTTTTTCAGGCCAATTCATATATGGCCCTGTCTGAGTTTTGTTTGCTGTAGATATTAAAAACTGTGATATTGTTTTAATTTATGACGTATCCATATCTTTTTTACATACGATTAAATAGGTTTTCGGTCTATAGGTTACGGTTAAAAAGGCCTTCCTTTGAGCAAAACATAAGCATGCGATATTGAAATTCCACCAAAACGTTAGCATGAGCATTTTTAAAAAATTATACGCCATTAATTCTTCTTTTCTACATATAATCGACGGATTCCATACTGCATAAATATATTTTTTTTATTGGTCACAATGGAAACGTTTCCTGACAATTACCTCTGCTGATATTTACTAATAATAGAACACATCATGAGATTCGTTTGAATTAAATGGGACAGTGATGTTTATTCCAAATATTATTATCTCCAATTATTCTCCATTTTAATCACATTTTTCGTAATTTCTCATATGACTTTGAGATATTTTACGATGAACATGATAGTAATATATTTTTTTAAATGATTGAGGGTTCAAGGAGCTGTGATTGGCGAAATTACTTCATAATGTTATATTATAAAGAAAATTTCAAATACGCAAGGCTATTTCATTTGCATACACTATTATTATTATCATTTATAAGGTTATTACATTTGCATTTGCATTTGCCTTCAATACTGTTAATGAATAAATAATGATATTTTCTTGCTTTTATAGAAATATTCAAGTTTTATCCACGGGGTAACTCGCTTATATTTTTTGTGTCTTACTCTGCAAATGAAATATAATTAGCACGAGGTGAGATACCTAATATTTTATGGGCGTTCAGGAGTTAATTTTGTTTTCACCTCCAGCGTTTTGAAATGCCAATTAAATTGGCTCGTTTTTGCATTTACTGAGTACTCACCAGACTGAAACTTCAGGTATAACGATAGAAATATTGCCTCATATTTTGCTACAAAAGGTATAGATTATATGATGGAGGAATCCTTATTGATGAACTGATTAACGATGAATTAATATTTAATTCCAATCATAACTTGCAGATCAAGTCCACTTCAATTGAAATAAACATTATTAAAACGTGTGTATGAGGTTGCATTTCTGTGTATATTGGATAGCTTCTATTGAACACATTTGAGAGCCCAAGAATATTTAATTATCTTCGGCTACTTATGGATTACAAAATTATTCGTACTAATTAATATATCACTTAAAAGAAAGGATTTTCAATATGGTTATACTGTTCATAAAACCTTGACTTTTGCAATAAGGTGGAGCTTGATTTGGATCAATGTGTCCCTAACTCCAGCATAACGTAAAGATTTTACGGCAAAAACTTAATTGTTGCTTAAAATGAAATTGTTAATTGTACTTCTAACATAAAAGAAAATGCTTGAAGCAGATGGAGAAAAGATGAAAATAAAGATTAAAATGCTCTTTTCGTATGCAACAAGCTCGACAGTTGCGTATGTAATGAAGCATACAATCAAGGATGAGTGATGTGCTTATAATACACCTCTTTCAGTTAGGTCTTGAAACGCACTGTAGTTTGCGAACTTCGCTAGCTTTCTTTACATTTTACGGGACCTTTTTAAATGCTAATTTTAAAATTATTGACCTTCGTTGCGGGAATTTAATTTTTCAAGTCCTCATTAAGAAGAAGCCAAAATTATTTACTTGCTACTCTTAACTCATTTTATGCGTAGTACTCAAATTTTTATTGGCTAAAAAAGCGAATAAATTCATCTTTTATATAATTTTCAGTAAAATGCGCATTTTGATTAATCCAGAAACTTACTTTATCAGCGGGAAAGAAGCAGAAAGCGATTTATTCAGCACCTCTGGCATATGAATCACCTCTCTCAGCAGCTTATCTATAGTATGCGATATGGCGGCTGCATTCCTGTACCTCAAGGCTAATCCCTGCTTCTGTCACTACTGGGATGCAAGTAAGATAAGATCTAGGTAAATTTTAGCGGAGAATATTTTTCCTGGAACGTGCTGAGGTTTTCGATTTTACGCCCCTACCGATCCACGACTTAGATCAATGGGATGGTGGTTCAAGATATGGATATACTTTAAACTTCTAGGTACTTATCTACAATCGCATCAAAAGTAAACGTTATGTATCCTTGTCCATTAAAGATTACGTGGTATCAGGTTATCAATGGCGTAAATATTTCAGCTAAAAACGCCCTCATCCATAAGATTGATTTTTTCACGGTATTTTGGTGAAACGAATAGATTAACTTTATTGCCCTTGTCACAAGTTTTCTTAATTTTATTTCTCATATCGCAAGCTTATTTTGTATTAATGCAGTAATGTTATCAACAATTTTTACACATTCATGCAACACATCTACTAGAATCAATAAAAGTAAGAACGCGTTAAATAATTGAAGTACTTTTACGTATGAATTTTAGGGTCCTATTTAAACATACCTGTTTGCCTAATTTTTTGATGGAGAACGGTTATTCGTTTAATTGACTAAAAACAGTGATGCTTGGATCATTTTTTGACAGCATCCATGCCGTTTAACTGTGAGAGAAGATACCTTCCATGGAAAATATATATATTTTGCTTCTGGTATTCATGTAATGAAAACCTCATTAGAATGTAATCAAATGCATCTGTTTAGTAAAATCTGATCGAATCCCGTCGAATATATTAAAAAAAGGCTATTCGGGCTTCCAGCCGGGCCGGGTGGTCCCCCTTCATTCTGCCTAATGGAGAATGGAGGGAGACCACCCGGCAGGAAGCCCGAATAGCCGTTTTCGGAAATGCATCTGTTTCTTTCGGGTTATGAACCATTTCTTAAAAATATTCCGTACTCGGTAACGTGTCTCTGTGTTCTTGCATTTATGCCGTGCAATCTCTTACACTTACTCGACGAAATTTCAATGAAAAAAAGTACAGAACCCTTTGCCGGATTATCTTTCTCGTAGGGAATTTTGATTATTAGAAATGGATAACAGATCGTAAAGATGCTCTATTCACTTCGCCTCCTCACTGTTAATTCATCAGTGGTAAAGGATAGCAGGAATATAAATTTTATCGCATGATGAGTTGATAGGCCACCGTGCATCACTATATGCATTTTTCACTCCCTGATAAATTCATCTCCGCTAACGTAAGATTTCCTTTCGTTAACTTATATAATAACTGTCCTCAATATCTAAGATTTAAGAAGGCTCTTCATTACATGGTGGAATTTATCGTGAATAATGTTGTGCATAGCTTTATCTGATTGAATTATTTAGGTAACGTAAAATTTAATAATACGTAATACCTTATCATTCTACTCTCCTATCATCACTAAGAGCTCAGCGAGATCGCCATTTCAAGCTCACGATAATCGACCGATGCTCTCTGGGTCAACAATTCCTGGAAAAACGTTCGTTCTCGCTGCATTGCTCTTTTCGGATCGGTTTGCAAAACGTGTGAAATGCCTTTGGGTCGTTCGTCTGCGTGTGCGCACCTTGCGTAGGTAACACGCACGGCCTGATCGATGGCCCTGGAGATGGAGCCCCTTCATCCCGCTGGGACCCCTATCCTGGGCCCGGATGAAACAGGACAATGGGTGAGGGGAGATTGGGGGAGCGAGATGGAAACGGGAGACGTCGTGGATCAGTTCAAATGGAGGACGCCTTGAAATTGAGAAATTCCTTCGTACTACCCTGTCCTACTCCCTTCTTTCAGGCTAGCTATTGACTATATTGGGTTGAAATGAATTGCTCAGTTAATAGAGAATTCAAAAATGTCCACAGGACGGCTATGGGGTGAGAGCGATACATTAATAATTAATAAACACGATATAATATTTACAATTCTGGGAAATATAATTGTAAAGTTATAAATGTGATAGATCATATAGTCACAAAAATACAGAGTGGATAAAAATTGTTTCACGAGATTTAAATCCTGGATAGCTGATGTCCATAGGAACCAAAATTACTGATAATGTTAAGAAAATTGTCGAATACGCACTGATTGTAAACTACCGAAATTTTTAGCCAAATTGGCCGCGACTTTGCCCAGTTGCCTGATGCTCTAGGCAACTCATGACTTCAAATGCTTATGCATGAATGCTGATGAATACCTATGCAGAAATACATGCAGCATTTGCCTTTGAATTTATCCAGAGTATTCGGCGATAGGGCGAACCTAACTCGCGGCCTGTTACTCTACCACCCTGTGTTACTCCCTTTAGGTTAGCTACTTCCCATATTGTGGCAAATAAATCAAACAGCTAACTTCGTTGTTTTTTTTCAAATATTATTGGGTATACTAGACATTTTGGCAAGCTATCACTACTAGATTTGCACATTACCTGAATAATCATAAAAAATTATGCTTGGAAATATTGATTTCTACCGTTATAGCCTAAATAAAACGGCGTTAAATTTTTATAGTATCGGTTCTTAATGCTTAAAATTAGATTTGAAATATCTAGCTATTCTAGCTTCCTTTAGTCTTTTATAGTCGATCAAAAGACTAGAATAGCCATAATACCACTGTGAGAAAAGAAAATCACAGTGGCTTAACTTATATTACTTGCCTCTATTCACTATAATTTTTCTCATACTCCACATTCCTATTCTTGCGTATGTGTTATTCTTATCTTTATTTCGAAAGAAACTGGATTATTAATTGATATTCTCCGATCCATGATCCGTCGAGTTCCAAGTTTAAGATATTTATTTTGAAATTTCAACCTTTAATCCCATTTTGAAAACTCATTCTCTAAATATTAAAAATATTAATATGACTTGTTTTTTTACAAATGGTTTTATCTCAAGAACGTTTTCAATATCTACATTTTGCGCTCTCTTATAATTTTATATATAAGATTGAATTCCACGAAATTTATCCTGAAAATATATACTCTCAATTCTAGCCTTAGGCTTGCTTGTACCCTTATAACATTTTTTACGATTGAGAACCTGAACTTTTTTTTTCAAACACTTCACCTTATGTAGTGTTCAGGGAAAGAAGCTCTTCATCATTTAAAATTCCGAAATGTCAACGATGAGGCTCGAGTGAAAAATCGTTTTCTCCCCACCCCCATTCCGTCTGTCGGTGGTAGGGAGGCGAGGAACAGATGAAAGTCGAGAGGGATGTGAGTTTGCGTCGATCACCCCCGAGGGAAGAGGCGAGAGATGATCGGCTGGGGGTGGGTGGTGCATATATATATTGAAGCGGGGGTGAAACTGGAACTAGAGGTGGGAGAAGCACGGGGGATGCCTCGGGCGGAGGCAGGGAGCAGCAGCCGCGTCGTCATCATAACCCGCGACCGACACCGAAGCTATCGGCCCCCGATGCGTGAGTGAGAGAACCCCTCCCCACGCTCACCCTGAAGCCAATCGATCCTCATATGATCGGCGATCAGGTGCGGCGGAGAGGTGTCGAGCTTCGTGAAAAATGGTGAATCTTCATGGCGTGTTTTTTTTTTAACTCGAGGTGTAGCCTTTAAGGGATATTCTTTTAACGCTGTTTGATGTTTTAAACGTATTTGTAAATACGGGAGTGAAATTCTCTTATGTCAAAATACCCTTTTTCCATCCTTGCGTTTTTATCTCATTTTCTCTTAAATAAATATATTTCAGTCCGTGATAAATAACAGTTTCAGCCTTCAAGGGGTGTATGTATTGCTCTTCAATGAATTGAATTTATGTTTGACGACCGGAGTGAAATGCTCTTAGGTTAAACACTTTTTTTCTTCTTTAAGTTTATTATCGTTTTCTCTTAAGGACATGAAAATCCTTTTGACATCAACGACACGATAAAAAAATGCATATTATTAAAACGAATATGTTTTCAGGTATTCTGTCAATTACCAATATTATTTTGCATCCTTGTGTACATTTACGTAACGTAGGTACTTAGAGGCTACCTCATGTGAATTTGGTGTTTTGGTACAAGCGATTGATTTTAAATTCTCAAAAACTTACTGTGTCCTTTAATGCATACAATTAAATAAAAGTAAGAAATACTTTCTCTGAAAGATACGAATGATGATATAAAACGGCAAATCCCTACTAAGATAGTGGCTATCTCTATTACATTTTCTTATCAGGGCATCCTTTGAATCCACTGATGATCACGAGGAATGGATTCCATTAGGTGGACAAAACGGCTTATTTTCACTCAACAGCTCAAGAAACTAGGAAAATGAACATCGAGATCATTGTGCTTGACGTAATTTAACGTTAATAGAAGGAGAAGCTTCTTGAAAATTCCATGATAGCACTGTGTTCCTCAGCAATAAAGACTCCTGACTTTTAATAATGGCTTCATCTCTTTCGTCATGCTAGATGTTGAATATCACAGTTTTAATGTATATTTCTGTTACGTGGAAAAAAGAATTGTTTACTCAATGCTGAATCGTAAATGTTTTACAGAATCTAGCTGTCGTGTGAATTTTGTTTTGTATAGTTTTGCCATTGCTTTCTTTAATATCATATCTTCTGTTTTAGATAAATAGTTGTTATTTCTTGCAGTGTCGGCCTTTGAACGCTAATTATTCATTCATTTCATCTGCATCTACATAATTGCCCGCAAGCCGCCTAAAAGGTGTGTGCTCATTTATTAGCACTAGAGGAATATTTCTATTGGCAGCCGTTCTTTTGCTGAAATAAATTCCTAATACTTCCAATAACCACCAGTAGGAAAAAATAATTGTGAAAACTGCGTTACAAAAGGAGAGGATTTTTGAGCTGACAAAAAAGTTCAGAATGGTGTTTGAGTTGATGAATTCAGTATTCGAATGAGAAAACCATTGAATAGAGCTCCTGAAAAAAGTTTGCAGGGAGAAAGAGACGAATGATAAATCGAGTGTCGCTTAAATGGTCGTTTATAGGTTTAAATGGCATGGGCCCTTCTGAGGAAAAAAAGAGTGAGAAAAAAACGTTAAATATTCTCGATCCCATCATTTGTCTCGGCTGTTTACTGAAAATGCGGTTCGCCATAATCCAACGTAACAAATGCGGAAAACATAGATAAAAAATAAATTTATTTACGGTATATAAATTTGTATATGCGGCCAGTAGACGATCCAGGATATGGACATGGTGTGCTAAGTGGGGGTGAATAGTGGTGGGGGTCAAGAAAATTACCATTCTATTTAGTGTAAATTGGATAACCAAAGGGGTTGCTGTTGCCCCCATTGATCAGCCATTGCATACGGCCACTTGTACATACATTTGTACGGCCATAAATTTGTACGGTAGAAGAGCTTCATTAATTGTATCCGAGAAATTAAGGTGAGGAAAAGTGATTAAACCGAGATTTTACCTCATAGTTTTCGAGAGAAATGAACAAATTTAATAAATTTGAAATTCATGATATCAACGGGATCCATCTTATGGCTACCTTTCAATTTTTTTTTTAGTAAACTTCAATTGGTTCCCTTAAAGAGTTCCTCTACTACGGTGAAAAGCGTGACTATTAAGCATCAAGATTTCCGATTTTGTTGCTAGGTTACTAGCCGTGCTTGAATTCTTAACATATTTTAAGGGGAGCCTGAATTTTCGCTTTCATCAAGAGACAGAATAGGCTTCAAGCAGCATTATACTCAGTTTAAAAGCATACAATCATGAATCGTAAGATGGGGCCTATCGGAGCAACTTTGGTAAAAAATATATTTTATATTAAAAAATAGTTTTTTCGGTCAACATATTGTCACAGTGAGTCATTTTTGTATTATTGTCACTGTTATTATTAATTGGCAACACGAGCTAAAACGAGCATCATGAACATAAAATATTATGCGTGGGACAAAGTAACCCCAGGTTGGGACATCGCTGGTCCAACATAAAAGAACAATCATAAGGGAGTTTCTGTATAATTTCTTATTCTAAAATTCATGTAACACATAGTCACAACCCAAAAAATAAAATGGGAAATATTTTTCATCGGAAAAATTCAAATTTACTTATTTTTAACATTTTTTGAACTAAAAAGTAGTAAATTGGGCCAAAGTATTTTTTGACGGTATTTTAAACCTAAAAATTTAAGGAAATAACAAAAAATAGTGGTCCTCACCGTCCATAATGCAATAATGAATAGGATATTTTGAAATGTTTCCGTTATGTTTGCATCGCCCAATGGTAAAAATCAATGCAGACGTTCGTAGGTAGGTATATTCTGTATTTTCTATTGTAATCATAAATGCAGTGTTACGAAGAGCTTTCATAGAAAAATACAAGACCGACTGCTGCTGAAACATTTCGTGCATTATGCTTACCACCTAGGTAGTGTGCTCCCATAATGATCGTGGAGAATTAGAATAGCTTGAAATTTTAATTAAAATCCCGATTCTTTCCGCCATTTTGTTCGACTCAGAGTCAGCCGTGCGCGAATCGATGGAAGGATGAGCCAGGTGAAAGGGGGAATAAAGTGTCGTGTGATGAACGAGTATTCTGAGCGGGGAGACATTTTTGACGCTCCGCCTCAATTATTTAGTGCTATTTTCCGTCGCAATATCAACAGGTGAGATTTCTCGCGAATAATTGCTCTGCCCTACAATCTGGCAACGTGCGCGGTCACTCCCCCTTCCCCTCTCTTCCCTACATTACGTCCCCTCTCCCGCCTCCCATTCCATCCCCCATCCCTTTGACCTCCGCCCACTTCCCCCTTCTCTTCTGACCCTTGTATTGCCCATCTCCGTTCTAATTACTCCCGCCCAGATAGCCGCGCCAAGTTAATCTGCCTTACACCCATCGGCTCAAATGTCGTGGAAATTCAAAGAAAATCTCGAGTCTCAGGTAGTCTGCCTTCTTCAACTCGGCGAGGTCACGCTATTATCAAGCCAGCACATAGAAGAACAGAACCCGCTGCGCACTTCAAAGTTTTGGTGTAATTTGAGGCGTATTCTTTAGGCCATGGTTAAGCTAACTGTGTCTAAATTAAATGCAATTAATTCAGGCGGTGTTGTTTCAGATGTTGTATTGCTGTTAACTCACATTACTGTCAGAAATTTTCTTGGATATACGAGACGATCGAAGGCTTTGCAGTACTCGACTGTCGGTTAAAGTGCTACGAGGTATATGTGTATTAATGCTCTTAATCTTTGTAAAGCTTTCATTTACTATGTTTAAATGTGTTTTAAATATCAACCTTAGGTGATTCCTGGCAAGACTCGGTGGAAAGCATAATATTTCAAAGATAATGCCCGCGACTATTTCACTATTTTGAATGAAAAATCTTAGGGAAACAGTTTTTTAACAGAATTTGCGTTTGATTCCAGTATTATTGAAAAAACAGAGATTAAAAATGACTATTAGCTCGGCTGGTAAAAGAACATATAAACCCATCATTTGATTAAAAAAATAAAGAATCCTCAAGTAAAACGATATTTAATCCACGTACCACGCGGTGAGCTTCAGGAATGGCAAAAAAGATGAGAAAGCTTGGTAATGAATTCGCGACTCCCCTGATAAATTGCCTTCTCGGAAAGAAAAAAACGAAAGATGAAGGGAGTGAAGGAATATGTTGAGGCGGAAGGGGAATCCGAAGGAAACCGCAAACGCGTCATTTGGACACGACGCATAATTCAGACGAGACGTTGCATAATGGGGATGGTGGGTTAGAAAAAAAAAGAAGTGTTAATATACCTACACGGAGGGAAAAAAGAGATGCAGGTCAGGGTAATATGAGGCATCCATGCGAGTACCTTTTTAATCATGGCTTCAGGATTCGAGTACATTATAAAGCCAGCCTGTACACGCGAGGACTTCCTATTCATAGTATTCATATTTAGTAACATGGAAGCATAGGCTGTTCTACAGGCAGTGTGCACGATGGTTGTGACGAAAGATAATATGGCATAAAAAATCATTATGGGTCCAGTGGATTATGTAACGCCCTAATTTTCCCCGGAATACGATGAGCGCACTATGCTACATTTTTGCGGGAGTTGATTATCTCGCTGACATTCTTCTCTGCTGACCAACGTAATTTTCCATTCTGTTAATTGGTTTTTTCCTCCGTGTATTTTGATTTTTCAATGCATTTTAAAATAAGAATGAATGTATTCTGTGAATTTTAACGCTAACCTTTACGAAAAACAGAAAAAAATCTATCTCTCAAGTTTTCCAGCAAACATTCATCTCATTTTGATACCAAAAAAGGAGGATATCCAGTAGTAGCTGCAAATATTGGTCCGTGATTTTCAAATTTGTACAATAATCGTTATTTAATCGAAGCATAAAAAATATAAATGATTGAAAACCGAGAAAATACTTTCATATGTACGAGTGTATGCAAAGCTAAACCTAATGAACTCAAAATACGAGCGCAGTTTTTTATATTATAAAGTATTCTTAACCCTTAACCAGTGACGTGCAATTCTTTTTACACTACCAGTGACGTGCGGTCTGAGTACCGCAATAAATCAAAAATTCATAAAATGTCGCAGCGTTATTTTTATTGCTTAGTTAAATGTTTCTTTAACTCTTAAATATTCTAGAACTTATATTTAATTTTACAATTTCCCAATAGGAACCAATATTTTAGTAAAAATTGTTATTTGAAACAGGATGAAAAACCTGATGTCAAAAACACTCGATTTATAATTATCGTATTTAAGCATTAATATTTCGCCAGAGTTAAAATAATGCCTTAAATGTATGGTTAAATTAAGTTTAGACGGCTAAGGAATAAGTAAGCATGAAATTATCCCACTCTATCCTTTTCTTGATGCATTCTGCAGGCGATCAAAATGACATTTTTTCACAATAAAACACACACAGGCTTTATGCATCGGAAACACAAGAAAGAGGTGTTTCGTTTTTTATGGTGGGCACAGTCTACATGTTGTCCACTTCTCGAACCTTTCAACTCTTCAGCTTCTTCTAATGGCAGATGGAGAAGTTGTGCAATAATTAATCCTACCTGTCTATAGAGTCTAAGATTTGACATTCTCCTTCCCATATGGGCTCAAACAAGATCTGCAGCTATCGATTTAATGACATTAAATCGCGTCATATATTTCGTGTCTTATCTTTCGCAGACTCCTGAAGCACAAAAGAGTTGAAAAAGTAAATATCTCATGCTCTGAAAAATACTGCCAATGGCAACCTCCTTGTCCTTCGACCGGATGTCTAGCTACAGCTCATTCTATCTAAAGTATCAACGCCACCCTTCGTCGCGTTTTAAAATGCAATTATTTCTGGTTTCCTCGACTCTTCATCATCACCTCCCCTGTAAATCATTAATGAAACTAAGCTAACAGCCTTATTTATTTTGGGGACATGGGATATTACAGTCATGTTGGCCGAGAATCCGTAAAGAGATTATTCGCCCTTTGGATGTACAAAATCACAAGGTACACCCCATTTATTTTTTATGATTCTACCGACGTACGTCAGCCCTTTTTCTTTTAATTTTTATACCAGTTAAATAGATGTGAACCAATTATCCGATATTTCTATGGGATCCCATGATTGTCTCAGAAAGACGAAGAACTGACTGGGATGGTTTTGATAGCTTTTTGTTTTTGTCTGGCCAACCTATCTCATTTGTGTCTTTTCCTGCGTACAAATATATGTTAAGCAGATAAATGTTTTCGGAATCAGTCAAACGCATCAACATTGCTAGGAATATATATTTTGAAACGGCACCGGCATCAGAAGGCAACTAATATTTTATCAATGGAAGTTACCGTCCCCAACAAATAGCAGCGTTGGGAGGTTTTTACTAGAGAGCAAAATTACTAAAAAATTGGAGCTACTGGGTCAGTTTTGCATTGGGTCATTCGATCGGCTGGGTTATCAAAATGGAGACTCGTAAGAAGTATAGTAAACCGTTGTGCTGACATTACTAATTGGAAAATTTCCCTGACTGCGCCATCTGTGACAAATATTCTGAAAATGTCTTTATCATTAGATTCGAAAAGCGTAGAATAAGTCCCAAGACCAAGAGAGCTTTTAATTCCATAATATCATAGTTTTGTAGGTCCGGCCTGCTATCCTTTTTATACTTTTTTCTTATAGATTGAAGCTTCGTATTTGTCCAGTGCAAAACCAATTCCAACATTCGCTCATCGAAAATCTGAGACCAACAATCAAGACGATCAATATCCTTACCTAGTGATATAATGCAATCCTTCAAACCAAGTGGCTGAGTAAAGATGTTATGGAGGGGTGTAAAAATTTTCCTCTCTGGCTCATTTGATGACCGCTGCGAGCGATTTCTCCTGTAAAAAAAATTTGCCTTGCCTAGGGAAAATATTTACAACATCACTTCTGTCATAATCTATGCTCCCTCTTTCAGTAACTGTTGTATTTGTTGGCACAAGTTGACAGATTTAGAAACTACATACTTGACGACTTTTCTGACTGGTTTAAAAAAATAGTCGACTAAATAGTCAAAATGAAAAAAATACGCTTCGAACAAATGCAGACATAACGGCGCTTCCATTTCGACGCTTTACTTTTGGTGTTTCCCAGGCTATCACCGGTTAAGGTCTAATGGTGCATTGATGTCATCAAAGGATTATTAACCTTTTTTTGCCAAGTCCTAGCGATGCTAACTTTCACTGACTTAACTTCATTACATCTCGACTGTGCTCTCATCCTCATCAGTTCATCAATGCCAATATGTCATTACCCAAGAACATGAAATGAGGGACTATTAGACTAATTTTCGTTAAGAAAATCAGTACATATTTCTTCAACACAAAATTTATCCCTATGATTGACGAAGTAATAACTCTTGATCATTATGTCAAAGTGATTAATCGCACTATTGTTACGGAAATTTTATCTTATCAGTCCTAAAATTATTTTTTCCTTTTTGTTTCGAG
Organism: Ischnura elegans; assembly: GCF_921293095.1. Lineage (NCBI taxonomy): Eukaryota > Metazoa > Arthropoda > Insecta > Odonata > Coenagrionidae > Ischnura > Ischnura elegans. The sequence goes on from NC_060247.1 coordinate 38,492,473, forward strand.
TTTTAGCAATCAGTGAGCAGATTAAGGATTTACTTTGTTGATATCTTCAAATATTGCATTGTTTCCACTTACATAGCTGACTGCAAACTTCTGCGAATGCAGGAGTGAACATTGAACTTGTCCTCATTCGGTTAATGCATTCGAACATGCCTGCAAGCATTCGTAGGTACATGCATTCAATTCGAACTGATTCCAAAATAGTTCATGCACTCGTAAAGGGATTTTTTTGGCCCACCGAACTCGTTCATGCAGTCACAAATAGGCTTTCACGTGTCAATGAATCGTTAAGCCAGGCCTCAGCACTGTTTTTTTTTGTCATTCAACATTTCTGAATCATGATGCATTTTCATAGTTTTTTTTTATTTGACTGATTATTGCGTTTGGCCTCAGGTCATATTTTTGCTAAATTCTGTCGTATACGGTCAAACATTATTCGGTTAAGTCCCCGGTAACCCCGTCAAATGCTTAAAACTTTCAACGCCTCTGATGTCCACGATCTTCTTTCAGTTTCAGGCACCTCTTTGATTTTAAACTACGACGTGTATATCGATGAGCAAAAGAAACGAATTATTTTTTTATCTGCAATAAACCCAAAAACAGTACATGAGACCTTTTACATTGGATTTTAAACAAATGGTTAAGTAATAAAGTATAACAAGAAACAACGACAAAAAAACATGATTAAATACACTCAGATATCGCGTAATACTCCACTTCTATGAACGCCTCATCCGCTCATATGTCATTTGGGAAGGGCGGAGAAAGAAAGAAGGATTTAAAGAGGAAGTTTCCTGATGGCGGTCGTAAATGATGAAATTGATGATGTTAGGTCAACAGAAGGAGCTTTGTTGGAATTGTAGGTAAGAGGTAGCCGGTAGGTAAGGGATCTCCAAATGTACACTTAAATGAAAAACCATTCATAAAAGTGATGAAAAAACATGCATTTGTAAGCAAAGATTTGTTTTTTGCTTGAATTTTATTTTTTTAATGTCATTAAACTTTGTTTAAGATACCTATCTCAAATTTGGAGATACGTGTTGTTAGAACTTAGCCACCGATATGCAATAAAGAAGATCGCTGGTCCCCGGCTACTTCTCTCAGCGTTAGAGATTTACCAATGACTTGAGTGGTTAATAATTATGTTCGTCATAGAGCATGAGAGCATCTGCAAATATATCACATTAGTAATCATGAAATCTTGAGTAAAGGTAAAGTATATATATATGCGCACCGTGAATAGCAAAGGCCAAAAATGAAATTCTAGGGTGAATTAGAGAGGCAAAAGAGTCATTCGTGGCCTTCCGAAAATAGCTCGATTTTCTGCATTATTTCTCGCTGGCGGAAACTCAAGCGTATACGATGCGGTGGAAATGTCCGCGAAGATACGGCGTCTTCTTTTTGAGAGGGCGGTCGCTCGTTTTCCCCTCAGAATGCCATCACCCCCGCCACATTAGCGCGTCCCTACTTCCCACCACGCTCATTGCACTCCTTTTGAGGGTGGAAGTAATGAGGGGCGTTGCCCGTTGACTGCTTGCTATAGGGGAATGTGATTAGGATGACGGCCGTGTTGTTTGCTCACACACTTGTACATTTTGCTGCGCCGATACCGTCTGGGACGTCGATTTAATGGAAAAAGATTTCCAACCCGACCTGAGCTGAATTGTTTTCAAATTTAGCATTTTATGGGTATCATTTAAAGAAGCAAAAAATAAAGGTTTGAGCTTTACAACAATCAGTGAAAAATTAAAACTAAAGTCAGGAAATTTTGGTGATTTTGAGATTTTCTACCTACAAATGAAAGAATTACTCCATCTCTAATATGGCTTCATCATTAATTCATCCATACAGAGATTGATGGATATATTAAATAACGGTGTCTGTTTTTATGAACTTTCGAAAGAAAGTTGTCTTTCAAAAGCCTTCTAAAATCTGAAAAAAGGGTAATATCTAAAACATTTTCTCCTAAATATTTTTGAAAATATCAATTTTATTTCCTTAATGAGAATTTTTTTGCTGTTCCGCATTTGCACAGAACTGTACTGTGGTCAGATTACCCCTCATTAGTCTGATTAGTAGCATTACTGTAGCAAATAATTTGTTTGGATTCTACCTACTGTGTAGTAAGTAAATAAGGATTTCTCCTTTAATCGTGTTATTTCTTCTTCTTTTGGGATATAGTGTGTCTCTAACTTAATCCAAGCACAGTAAATAATACTCAAAGAGCTTAAACACAGCCAAAATATTCAACGAAAGTTTTTTAATTTAATTCTAAGGTCGTCGAGGTTGAAGGTAAAACTAAATAGTAATTGGTTACCTAGCAGACTGTGTCATATGGCATTCTATGAATCAAATTAAAACCCACAATCCTATTTGGATGTTATTTTATATATCTTTTTTTTCTTGTGATGATGAAGATGATGAATAAATGTAATCAACTTTTTACGTAATGTCACTTTAAAGATTTGTAAAAGTTAATTACGAGCCTGTACGGTTAGAGTTTATATGTCATATAGGTGCTAGGGTAGAAAGTTCATATTATCATCCCCTTTCGAATTATGTACATAGCCTTACAAGTGCTCCAGATTATAGCGGTTAAATATATTAATTTGTAGATGTATAATTGTTCTATTTATAATAATACTAGGATTAGTAGCATGAATTTATTCCCTTTTAGTTATTTTGAGACTAAATTGCTGACCTCTTCTTCTTTACTGATTTAGTAATTTCACAATTACAAATTCAGCTCTTAAAAAGAGAGCTACTTTATGCGTAATTCCGATCCCGGCCCGACCTATAATTTGCCATTGATTAAAACCTCCGTCACTTGAAGACTAATTGGTAAATACTACCTTCTCTTCGCGTGTTCTAATTTGCATTCACACATTGCTAATCCGTTCCCACCACGTTCTCATTAATTACAGAGATGGCTCAAGAAATCCTTCAAAGACGCGAGCAAGTTCTAATGCAGATTGATTAGCCATTACCCCGCAAGCCGCTTGAAAGGCGTGTGGCAGAGGGTGTTAAGACACCAGCCATTTACTCATAAAAAGGAGTCGCTCTAACGAAATTACGGCTAGCATTTATACAAGTCCTTAATGGTTCGGGGTAAACGAATTCCCATATCTATCTGTTCGGCAAACCATCTCTCTTAATTTATTGCTTCTGTACCTTTCGGACCTGTAAATATAGTTGGGCTCTAATATTATGTTCTCCGTGTCGCTCTTAAAGATATCCATTCTCAATTGTTCAAGCAATCTAAGTGTTGCGCGCAACCTCCAGGTCTTCATCGGCTTCCAGCCTAATTCGCTTAACATCTGGGTAACGCTGTCTGTACGCCAGTAGCAGTTTTTGACGAACCGTGCAGCCTTCCTTTGGATTATATTCAATTCGCGGATTAAGTCCGTCTGCAACGGGTCCCATACGCTCGCTGCATATTCAAGGTACGGTTGGACAAGCGCAAAATAGCAACTTTTTTATTTTCTCAACTGAAAATCTTCCCTCAATAGGCTCTAAAATACGCTCTGCTATATTAGGAAGCTCTAGCTATGCCGTTTAGTGTATGATTCTTTATTTTTTTAATCCAAAATATACTGTACCCATGATTAGTCTCATTGAACTTGTGAGAGGGTTTTTTGATGGTCATGCTTAATAGCATTGACATACTTAATAAAGTTGAGAGAGTTAAAGTAATCTTGCGAAACGATTTAAGTTTGAAGTAGTTTAAGAAAATCAAATTATTGAAATCATAAAATTTACATTTTCGTTAACAATGGTGCTGGCCATGATTTTTGAAAAGCCTCAAAGTATGTATAACTCAATCATACATTTATGTTTTTCTCATTTCGTGAAATAGCACACTCATTTACCTCGAGAGGCGATTGTTTAATGGCACCGAACTTCAATTTCTACAGTTATTAAAAATTGTTGCGATCCAATTTATCTTGCTCTCTGTAATACTAAATCAGGCAGTTTGACTTTGAGATATGTAAAAGTATCTTGAACTCCTTGAGGTGTGCAAAATATAAGTAATGCATTCTGAAATAACTAGTGGAATCTATCCATCTCGGAAATAGAAATCACTCTATTATTGTTCTACTAACTTTATTTATTTCTTACAACTCGGAATTCAGATCTCCATCGCGATAACTTCAAGTGTTATTAAAAGAATAAACCCGAAGCATTTAGAATAGATTTGTTAAGTTCATTGTTAAATATTATTATTATTTGCACTTTCTTATTTAGGATTCTAATTTTTATATTTATTGCAATAATATATTTCTTTTATATGAGCTGAAGAAGGTAGTTTCTTACTGTCAAAGCGGTGTAGGGACTCCATTTGAAACTGGAACTGACCTGAAAGGATAAAACAATTAAAATTAGAATTTTTTATGGTGAATGAAAAGAAAGTATTCTTTGCATTCATAATGAAGTATTTATAATTACATATTTTTTATTTTTATAATCAGGAGACAAAAATTTTCAAGCAATGAAAGCATGAATTTTATACTAATTATAATTCAACGAGAACGGCCAAAATTATTTCTACTTAATCTATATATAATTATTTGATTATGTAAACAATTGATGACGAATTTATTTTTGGATGCCCTGAGTATTATACCACTACTGTCTACCATGTTCATAATATCCTTAAATAATTAACACAAAGTGAGTAAGTAAGTAGACCAGCTTAATATGCATGTGTTCTAAAAGGAAAGATAATTTACTTATTGGCAAATTTTGAAAAATAAATTATTTTTAGTTATTACTGAGCACTGTATTATTTTTCTTGCATATGATTTCTCATACAAGCTTGAAGTTCTTTATAGTGTAGCATTCTGTTTGCTCTTCGAATAAATATTGAAAAGAGGCTGTATTTTTGCCTATCATTGATATATTTACATTAAACAAATTACATATATTAAACGCTGAAAGGTATACTAACAAATAGAATTTTGGAACTAAACGCTAGTTTATTATTTACGCGGTTTTTAATTACCAGAGGATACCACGTAATAGTTTTGTTAGCATTCAAAATTTCTTAAATTGCTAACAATCGTTATATGAAAAATAATACGATTAAATCTTAAGGTAGTATGCTATTGACTTTTCTAATATCTTTATTTTCAGTCCAAAGCGTGTCTGACTTTATCTAGGAAAATAGTGAACAACGTTTCACTCTAGTTCCAGGCGGGGATTTCTCGTCCTGGAAAACTGGGTAGCGGCATGCATTATCATGTGTTCCTTTTATTTTTCTTTCGCAAGCGGAGCCATAAAACTCAATTTGTTTCGATTCGCCTTGGCATCAAAGGGCTGCGAAAGACTAAGAGGGATACATCCCGAACCATATTTTACTTCCCATTCATTGGGTTTAAAGGGCTTCTGCCTCTCTCCTTTTCTGATCCCATCTTGGAAGGAATACATCTCTTTCTTTCTCCCGCTATCTTCCTCGGAGAACCGCCACTAATCTCATTGTGACCTCGGAACGTGATGTGATCACCGACCCCATTCCTTCTCAAATTCGCCTTTTTGCCAAAATGAGTATATTTTTAAACGAATATGTTTCTGGCGCTGTTTTAGGGTGTGGCTAGTGATGTAAACCAACTGGCTATACGTAGTTTATTAGTAAATCAATATTTAGAAATGTGATGTTTCTTTAAATTGGGACAATTCAAGACCGGAGTATTATGTCCATGAAAAGACCTATTTATTCAAAGATGCACGTAAGAATGCATGAATGAGCATTAACATGTGATTAAAACATTTGATATACTTTTGATTTTATTTGAAATAAAATAAAATTTGGTCCTGTTATCCCGGTAATGGATGAGCTATGTATTTTGAAAATAATGAAATTAGAATTTCCGTCTTAAATTCTAATATTGACACTCTACAGATTCTTTCAGGCTCCTCGCATGGGTACGTTTGTTCATTACATAAGCAGCGGTCATAGTGACGGCGAAAGATTATTACACAGGGTAAGTTCATGTGAGAGATATAAAGGATCGGTCTGTACGGTTTGAAAAATTGCATATCTATATGTATGCGCTGGCCAATCACGACCGCGGGGTTCAAATAAATTATAGTCCAAATTATCGGAGAAAACTTTTAAGATAATTCATCCAGTGGTTTTTATTCTTTGAGATTAACCCCAATGAAGCGGTTATCCCTAATTATATATCTCCTAAATGAAGGGAGTATAATAAATGATATTAAAATACCTTATGATTTATGATTTTCCTTTAAAAACTTTCATTCAGAATAAGGTTCATTTAGCATAATACATAGTCTATATGACGGTATTGACTTCGTATTACGCTAGGTCAAGGTCATATGAAGGTCAAGCTGTCCATCTTATCATAGGTGGCAGTTTTGATTTTAACTTTATATTCTGAAAGCGTCTTTTGAATGGGATATAGTTCAAAGTATGTTAGAATAGCTTATTCTCCTCGTAATCGGACGGATTTCAAATGTAACCTTTTTAAACTGCAAAAAAACTCCCATTTACGAATTACATAAATTGAATACCTATCATAAATACATTCAGTATTGAGTTAAAATGCTGAACTTTTCTCCATGCCGTTGAATAATCATTCCCGGAACAAGGTGAAACTGAAAGAAATCAGCCTTTTCAAATATTTTATCACCGACACCTAAGGCCACCCGTGAAGTAGCTTATTTGCGGTAAGGTTTATACTGCCGACACAACCGGAGAAAGTAATTGCGATAAAGTTGTGACCCTAACCTAGAGCGCAGTTTCGAGGTCACTCAAATACTGAAATTAACAAATAGGCTTCGGGTTATTTATTTTTTCGTCAGAATAATGCTGTTCGAGTAATAAATATAAGGTATTATTATCCAAAGTTTCAAATTACATATTGCAAAGATTAATTTATATTTGTTTCGTATATTCTTTCGGTGAGATATTTTATTGCGTTTATTTGCTTTTTATCCTCGGCAGTCTCTCACTTCGCTATGTACGGAGCTGGAAGTATATTATCCTCACCGCTGGCACCATGTGAACGACGAGGTGCGGAGTAGTTTCGAGGATGGCGAAAGTTCAAATGACGGCATAATCCGGTGTTCATCTCATCATCATGCTCAACCGTGACGCTCCATCAAAGCAAATCGTCACGAAAAGTTGCAAAGTTCCATTTCAAAATAGTTTTATATTACGTTGTAGAGTCAACTACGATGCCAGGCATCGTATCTTATCAACTTGAAAAAAGAAATGTTTTTCACTTTGAGATAAAAAAAAACTACTTTTGCGATTGCTGTTTCATTGCTGAAATGGTTTTATAAAATCCGTTAATTGGGGGAAAGAAATATTTACGGCGCAGTATTTGAGTAAGCATTTGTTGAAAATCAATCACATATCTCTTGTTCTCTCACCAGTGAATGTGTGACCCTAGTGTCGTACACTTTTTGAATTTTGTTGGCAAGTTGACACGGCTCGTTTTAATAAACACACATTAAAATTATTTCATGAACCTTTGCATTTGAAAACTATGTGGAGAGCCACTAATCCGGTAAGTTCATATTGAAATTAGATTTCATTTGGTTTCACTTGATTTTGTTCATTAGACCTTAATGTGCATGAATAATTTTGAAATCTCACACAAGTGTGGTTGGCAATCAAATTTTGAATGATTTACCTTCGTGCTTAAGCTCTTTCAAGCTGTTGCAATAAGTACATTTAGTTCATGAATAAGAAATATTTTTGCGCGGCAATTTTTCCTCCGAGTTACACCTTATATCTGAACATTTCAACTATAGTCAGATACATTTTGTACTTAACCTGAGCTGTTGACATACTTCATCATACTTTGCTTCTCCATGCCCATTAATGCGTGATTTATTTCCTTAAACGATTTATCTAATTTAGGCATTTTTAAATATTGTATATTTATCCCATTAATAAGAACAAACAGAAATCAAATACCGTATTTACCCGTAGAACCCGCGCACCTTTTACCCGAAAATGACGGTGAAAAAAGGGGGTGCACGGCTTACACGAATCCTCAATATTTTAATGCGAGCCGCGCACCATTTTCCCTCAAATTCTTTACGCTTATTTCTTCAGAGTTTAGCATTGAACTAGGTCACCTTCGTAGGAATAACATTTCCAAAATTATTTAACCTTATTAATCACGGTAACGTAAATTCATCTATTTAGCAACGAATCACGAGTCCTTATATTAGACCGCAACCAAAAAATGCCAGGAAGTTTATTTTTCCTCACGAGCCGACCGAAAAACGGAGGTGCGCGGGATACACGACGGCGTGGCTAACACGAGTAAATACGGTACCTGAAACATTCGCTCATTTTTATAGATAAGGCTTATTTTTTTGTGATTGCAGACCCTTAAATTTACTTACAGGATTTCATTATTTTAGATGGATCAATGACCAGAATACGGATTTATTAGTCATTGCCTTTATTGGATTGTCTCTATCCATGCGTATGATAAATCGCAATCTTTAATTGCATAATTTGTATCGCTTGTGTTAAGAAAGATCATTATTCTTAGAATTGTTCAAAAAGTGGGATTTGGCTTGCTAAATGTGTACAGTGGATGAGATGAAATCAAGTATGAATACTTAGGGTTCCATATTTACGATTGATCTGCAAATTTGCAAAAGTGTAAGTAAGTACCCAATCTCTCATTTTTATTCACCATTCGCCTGGAGTGTATGCAAAAACGCCCATGCTATATTTGCAGTAGTATCTGGAGGTTTATACTTAATTCAATGCATAGTTCCTAAAATATTTATAGTTCCTATAAATTTTTACTTTTTTTGTGAGGACTGCGTTTTTTTTCTCAAAAGCGTCTTCCTCCAGTAATTGCAATCAGTTTGCATGGAAATGTTTAGCTCCGTGGCCTGAATAATCAACTCGGCGGCAATTTTTTAACTATAAAATTAATTTAACTCTAACCAAGCTAAAACCCCGGACCATGTAGGTGCCCTTGCATTCGGGAGATGCATCGGCCCAATTTCGAAGGCATCCCATTAATGAGAGCCCCGTTTGCTGAACCCATCCCTCCGGCCTTACACTCATTGCGATTACCGGGCATCATCATTTCGGGGCTCCCGTTCTGGAACGACGACATCTTGCACTCGGCCGCGGGGAGGGAGAGGATTTTGTTAGTTTTGGGAGTCCTCTCTCGTAGCACTCTATGCAGATGGAACAGTTTTGAAGGATGATTGCGAACTGAGCGAATTTCAACCCAACGTTTCAACGTTCCTTGTGGGCTGGATTGCGGCGGGTTGGTCGAGGGATAAACTGCGGAGAGAGACGGGTTGAATAGAATGGCGATCATTGGAAACCTGAATTAATCCCAAACCATACCTTGAAGGGGAGAGGGTGGGGGCGAAAAATAAAGAAGATATCGCCTTCCGAAACCTTATCACACTGAAGCAGGGTGCCTTATTTGATTAAATCATTTGTGAAATTAAGATTATTAATTTTCAGCACTAATCGTGCGATACTTAGCCACGCATAAGTCTAGGGATACTAACCAATACAATATTTTGAGAACAAAACTTTGACTCCTTGAAGACATGCTTGCTTGAATTTCATTACAATATTTGGGGGTGGCAGGATATCATCATATCCTTGGCATGAACCCGAAAAATAAAGAAAACGTTTCCTTCCGAAACTTTATCTCACACAAGCATGGTTTGGTAATTGCTTCAATCATTAAAAAAGTTAAGATTATTCATTTTTTGCATAAATCACACAGTCCTTGACCACGTGAGAATCTAAGGATGCCAGCCTGTACACTATCTTGAGGACGACTCTTGCTGAAGGAATGCTTGAAAACGTACCGAAGGTCAAAATCCTTGGGGCTGTTAGCACATATTTTTAGGTTTGTTGCGAGCAGGAAAGTGTGTTTTTTTACAGAGGACGATAGAGAATTGATAAAATAAAATTAGCACAGGAATGGCATTCAAAAAAGTGTGTAAAACCGAACTTCCATATTTTATACCTTGTAATCGTACGGTAGCCGTTGACAATAAATGGGCGTGAAATTAATGGAAATAAATATTATCAATTTTAATCAATGAAATTAAATGTTTTCGGGTATCAATTTCATTTACAATGTTTTAAAATCATTTAAATTTTTATAATTCACGTCAAAGCCTGGTTACTATCATTAATCACACGTTGAAATGGAAAAACATTAATATATTTGGAACTAAAATTACAATTATCTGAAGGAAATGATGCGCACGTATGATTGAGCAAAATAATTGAAATGTTCCACTATCCGCGCAGAAGTGTAAATTTTCACCCAGAATCTCAAGTGGAAATTATTTAGATGAGCGAAATTCATAGGCTTTCTCCGATTTCAATGCGTTCTTACCTCTAGGGACCCAAAAGTTAACTTTAATGGAGTAATGATGCAAAAATATATGCTGAATATTTCATGAGAACAACTTCTATAGTTCAAACTGTGTGTTGATGAGTAAGTGAATCTGTCTGTTTGCCAGAATACCTTTTGTATAATAGAGATGTATTTGCAATTTAGGATAGCAAACGAAAATATTTCATAAAGCAAACTTGATGTATCGATGGCTACTTAGGTCTCCCCAGAAGTAGGCATCAAATTAGGACGGCGTATTTGATGAGATTTTAGTTAAGATACAGGCGATGCTGTAGGATTTTCCGTATTTACTGAATCCCACGATGCCGTGAATTGTGTACTTGCCAGTCTGCACGCTTGCATCATTGGATTTGTGCATCGTAGAGGATGGTGTGATTGGGGCTGGACGTGCAGCTAACGCAGATGTGCTAACAGTTTACGATAGCAAACGAAAATATTCCAAAAAGCAAGCTTAATTTGTCGATGGTTATTTAGGTCTCACCCGAAGTAGGCATGAAACTTGGACGGCCCCAATGATGAGACACTAGTTATTATGCCGGCGATGCTGCAGAATTTTCAGTATTCTAGATCTGAATCGCACGATATCGTTAATCCTGAACTAGCTAGAATGCACGCTGGTATCATTGGATGTGCGCATGGCCGAGAATAGTATAGACCTATAATGGCTGGACCTTCAGCTAATGGAAGGAAATACGAGGGGAGGGGGGTAAAGGGGGGATAGTGTGGGATTGGACACGTGAGGATAAGGGTAGGAAAAAGATTCCGGACCGTGCGGCGGAGAGAGATAGGATTTCCGTAAGCAGCGTTTTTCCCGAGTTTTTTTTTTCAGGGCCGCCCAAGGGTATAAGGTTTTTGCACCCGATTCGCTTCCATTCTTCCCCTAAATGCTCCAATCCGACCCTTACACCACCCTTCCACTTTTATATCCCACCTCGACTACCCTCTCTCTCGCCTTGCTTCGCACCCCTGCCGTCTTTTTTTTCTCTTCTTCCACCGCACCTCACCTTGTCTTTCTCACACCTTGCCACGGCCATTCCACTCAAACGCTTTCTCTCCCTTCGAGTCCTTTTTCCGGGGCACTCAATACGCCAACCGAGAGACCATTAAGCCACGCACGAACACTACCACTCTCTTATAAATGCACTCCTCCTCCCTCCGTCTTCCCTTCCAGTGATCACCTCTCCAATCTACAAATGACTCACTGGAATAGGGACGTTTTCGTCCTCTCCGCGGATGCTGGAAATTGCAGATAGGTGGACGATTATGGTGCGGGGAACGACTGTTCAACGCGTAGGAAAATGATCCCAGTCGAAGGAGTGCGCGGAATATACTTTCTTCCGTGGTAGATATATCTGTACCGATTCTGGCTCAGAGACCTCGGCAAATATTTATAGCTCTGGTAAAAAAAATGACGCCGTTTGTATGGAATGGACAATACCGAAGAATATTGTGCACGGCTTATTTCGTAAAATATAAATTTCGCCAGAGTTTTTAGCATCATATGCATAGAACTGTGAGAAGAAAAAAGAAATGCGTGAATATGAAGTCAATCGATCTTTGTTAGCGGAAGATGAGCTCAGATGTAAAACATGTATTATTTTTTAACAGAGTTATGCAAGATGCAATTTTTTGCGATAATGCGATTGAATTCTTAAACTTTCATATTTTAGGCCACCCTGATGTGCATGCTGTTTTCAGTACCCTGTATATTAGGGCGGATCGGAAAAATCGATTTTTTTCAAATCCATCTGGCCCAATGAAAAAAAGTTGTGGGACCGATCAAAAATAAGGCCAATAATAAGGTAGAAAGTAAAAAAGGATGCGTCGTGAGACGACTTGTTCCTTATTTGGCGCCTCGTCGGCGTTAAACAAATCGATATTACCAACACTTAGAGAAGTGATGAAATATTTTTAGATCCGAGAACGCAGGAAAGGAGCCTACGGTCTATGAAGAGGCCTCTCGAGTGGCTGTGAAGGTGTGCGAACTTCGGATATATGCTTCTATTCCGGTATTGTCCGACAGCTGTGACTAAATGGATTTTGGGTGCAGGCCACTCGCGTCCTCTCCCCGCTCGCCTCTACCGCGCCCCAAATGCACCAAAATTCACACCAAGTGCTTCGTTAGTCTAACTAATATTTGATGTTTCGGCTTCGTCTTTGAGGGAACAATCACGATAGAATTACTCAATTATCTGCTTTCCAGTCTATGTTTCTTATGTCAGTGTCATTCCTCGCCTTTCGCTGTTGTCAACAAAGTTTTGGTGAATTCTTTCACGAATATCTCGTCCGCATGTATAATAAAAAGAATATTTAACTTCAAATTTGAACATTCATCAATAGACTTTTAAATTTCCACAGCGCTAACGTCAGATGTTACCGGAGGCACCGTGATCTATCTCCAATATATCATCAGTGGGTAGTCCTTTACGTCTATATTAAAACCCAGCAATTAACAAAATCTCGGATTGGTCGTCAAACGCATCCTTGCAACAACGCAAGTTGGGTCCCTAAATTGCCCTCCCAATGTTAATGTCGCAAATATAAGTCAACTTAGTGCAAATAGCTAGACCACTGTAAGGAATGAAATATGATTTGATGCTTTCCTGGCGAATGATGTGGGTAAACTCTTCTCGGGATTCAACATAATTTATCCCTGAGATTGAGTCCCGAGTCGGAGCTTGAAACGTTGCCCATTATGGAAGAATTAACCCGGTGAAAATCCCGAGAAGAGTTTACCCACACTACAAGGGATGTTGGAATTATGCTTGCAGCAGAGGGATGATGCCTCCTTTTTCGGCGGTACTCACTTGGTTCCATCACATTCAAATCATTTTTAATTTTGTTCATCTAGTTTTTACTCGGAAAGGAATCGAGAACCGCAGATTTTATAACTTTTGCTAATCCTCCTACGGGGGAGGCAGATCCCCAAATGTGGGTCCCTGTTTCTTCAACTAACACCACACATTTCCCTCTACACTTGCATTGATAATTCTTCTTGCCTTTTTTCATCAGACAAAAGTATAGTCTTTCACCCCATTAAAATGTAGCCCTTTGATGACACCCTTTGATAGCTCTCTTTTCGTTTTCACAATAATTAGCATCTTTTTCTGTATACGTAAGTAATTCTTGCAAACTACCTTGGATGTATCTTACGAAGTTACTATTTTTGCGTCAGCTAAAGTTGCGAGGACGATCACTGCTGTTGCTTGGTTCTAGCATATACCTCTATCACAGTTGCCCGATGCATTTTCCTCGCAGAAGTTCCAGTTTACGTTTCGTCCTCATGCTTATGTCATGAGAAACGTAGAGAAACAAATCGGCAGATACCTCGTAAGTTTAATTTTCTTCGGATGAATTGATGAAGATAATTTTTGATACTATTTACCCATACAAGAATTGACGATGTTGACTCAACGCTCTCCGACGATTCCATTTTTTTCCTCAGTTGCCGAGTTTCATTAGGATTCAATCCAGCAGCCATCATCTTTCGTTTCGTCCGCTTATCTCTCAAAATACTTCTTCATTATGGAGGAACCTTTTGCTCCTTCTTGCACTTAAACGCAAAAATATCGCATAATTTCAAATGTTCCTTTAAAAGCGTTTGAGTTTTGTACTTCAATAAAACTCAAATTTTGGCCTATTTGCATTTTTCGTACGTCTGTTCCGTTTTAGTCTTCCTGTGGTACCGCTAAATCCATTTAGTCACACACATAATGGAAGAAAAGCACAGTTCGCACACCTTTATAGCCACTCAAGAGGCCTCTACATAGACCGTATGCTCCTTTCCTGCGTTCTCGGATCTAAAAATATTTCATCACTTCTCTAAGTGTTGGTAATATCGATTTGTTTAACGCCGACGAGGCGCCAAATAAGGAACAAGTCGTCTCACGACGCATCCTTTTTTACTTTCTACCATCTTCCGATTTACATTATCTAAGATGAACGCCCTGCTAGAAGCACACGCGGGATGAATTTTGCTGCTCTCGAGGCGTGGGAGGGGGAGAAGCGAGCGGGGAGGGGAAGGGATCGGCCAGCCGCTCTTGTTTCCGCGACGCTGCGTGGGCGTTGGAATATTTTCTTCGCGGACGCGGACTCAAAATAGGCATTTTGTGGCTAAACGGTGGCAGATACGTCAAAATGCACGAAATTTTTGTTCTGACAGGGCAGTAACTCGGCAAAATCTATAGAGAATGACCATAAAATATTATATTTTTTGAATTTCGACCTTCCCCCCCTAAATCGCATTTGAGCGAGGGTCAGGGGTTCACCTAGAGGTCTCAAATTTTTCAGGCCTTATTTTTGATCGGTCCCACAACTTTTTTTCATTGGGCCAGATGGATTTGAAAAAAATCGATTTTTCCGATCCGCCCTACTGTATATTCCAAAGACCGCTATAGATTAAATATTTGACGCTGTTGGCTAAGCTTGGAATATAAATCTCTATACTAAGAACCAGTTGAGAATTTTTATGGTACAACTAGCCTTGCTGGAAATATATTAAAAGGAGACTGGCTTGACAATAAATGACTACTTTTGTAATTTAGATCAAACCTTGGTATGATATTGAGACTCCTCTTTGCCGATTCTGACTCTGGGTCAGAGTGTGCCCTTGACTGCGGATTATATGGTCACGGATACCCGAATTCACTCCACATCCTGCAATTTTGTCCATTACTTCTTGTGACTCGGCCAACTCTTCATTTTAATGGTGTTTGACGTTGATGGATGGTACCAAATTTTGATGATTAGGAGTAACAGGGACATCATCGTCCCTTGAGTGAATCAAGTAAAATTAGTGATCCATGTATGAAGTCAGAAAAAGCTCGGGTTAAAGACTGAAAAGGATGAACGCGTAGGGGATAGTATCATGCGTGACCCTAATGTTAATACTGCTGATTGATTTTAACAGTGAATAGTGCTGTGGCCATCATTCCATG
Organism: Ischnura elegans; assembly: GCF_921293095.1. NCBI lineage: Eukaryota > Metazoa > Arthropoda > Insecta > Odonata > Coenagrionidae > Ischnura > Ischnura elegans. Next base: position 38,507,801 of record NC_060247.1, read on the forward strand.
CCTGTAGCTGTATATTTCGGAGACACAATCCTGAACATTGAAAGAGCCTCTTTGAATGGAATTCAGAAAATTAAGGCAGGGGGTGTGATAGGCAGTTAATAATGAAACATTAATAAATAAAAAAAAAACTTCATTTTTTTAGTAGTATCCCGGAACTATTGGCCAAATGAGTAGTCTTCCATTTATTTTCTGCAATCTCCCTATTAAATCCAAAAATAAAACCCTGGCAACAAAATAGGGGTTTCATGACTTCAGACGCAACCATATCAACCATATCATATCTCATATAAATGAAAAATAAATAAAAATAAATTGAAAACACGGTTTTTTCGAAGAATCAGTACCCAAGCTTCATTCTCCAAGTGATGAAAATGTTATTTTTTCACATTTAATTGCATTTTATGCTACTTTTTAAAAAAGCATGTTTTTACTAATTTTTACTTTAGTTATACATTCTACTTTTTAGCGGCGTATCATATAATCGACTAAACCAGAGCTCTTACTGAACATTCTGAAAAATAACTTTAGAACTATAGAGCGTTCCACATTTAGTTGACAGTATGGGCTCTTATGGAGAATCGTTTCCCATGTTAATCTCCATAAGGCCAGGAGCGCGGTGTTGTCAATAACAGCACGAAAATTAAAGTTGCGTTATGCAATGATTAAAAATTTTATTCTAATGTAGAAAAAGGTGCTGCATTCATTGGCGCCAATAGTTTTTCGATAAAAATTATAACAAAAGCTATAAAAAACATTTCCGTAAATTTCCGTCAGAAACGTGTGTTTTTTACTTTATATTCTTCTCGCAATTTCTGCCTGACCGTTGTCTGCATTGAATTGAATTTTTTTGCAAAAATTTCTTCACACTATTTTCTGCTTGAAGGTCTTCACCAATTGTACAAATATTGAGTTTTAATGTTGTTATGCCGACGTAACACACTTTAGGACAAGAAAATTTTGATTTTTGCAAGGTAAAAAGTAGTCGCTTACTAACTTACGTTTCTTACGTCGTAGGTCCCTATATGCTGCGTACCAAATGTGAAGAACACTACAAGGTTATTTTTGGTGAAAAAATCATTAACTTACGTCAATTCTGAAGCGAGTTACAAGGTTTTTATCTTAAGAAAAAATATTACGGTGCCGCTGGGCGGGCTTCTTGCTTTTTCTTGCGCGCAGAGGGAAAATTCTCGGGCGGAAAAGGAGTTTTTTGTCAATGCATACTATGAAATGTATTTATGTATTCCTTTGATATCCTAAACAGAGAATACCTACTCATACGTTGTAACAGCAGTGTTTTTATCTGAATACATTGATACACGAAAGTAAGCAAGCGGCTTGGAAGTAAGACTCTTTCGCCTTGGGTGTTTAGGTCCCATCGGGGAAACCAAGAAAAAGAATATCTCATAATCTGTACCAAACACTACCCCATCCAGTGCACGCATTTACAAAAGGGGGCTTGGGTTTTTTCTGAGTTCCTTTCATAGGGTACCATAAAACCTGCCCCAAAAGCGACCCAGGCCGAAGGGGCTGAGGGAAGAATTTACGAAGGCGTTCAGTTTGTCATTGCATTTTTTTGGAGTGAACAAGTGAGTGTTATGTGGTGTATTGACCTTGAGAATTGTGAAGTGTGTTTTACACTTATCTTTGCTGTAACACGCCCAATCAATATGTCCGATACAAAGAAGAGGAGAAGGTGTGAGAAGCTCATATAGCCGCGAAAGACGATTGGTGCTCAAAGTCTTCTCGTACATAAGGAAATCTCTCAGCATTAGTGAGGCCTGTCGAGAAGCTTCGAAGGCTACTGGGTGCTAGGAGTTCACTATTTACAGAGTGAGAAAGGAAAGCTCCCGTGGTCCATTGGTAACTCCTTCAAAAACTAAAGAAATTAGACGGCCTTGCAAAAATTCGAGGGCAGTGATTTCCGACGGTTTGGTGAGATCGGGAATTAGAAGGAAGGTACATGAATCCTTCGTGAAAATTATTCCTCCTACTTTAAAATCCATCTGAAACCCGGTGAATATGGATAGTATTCTCCCAGATTACAAAAGGACAACCCTATATCGTCTTCTTTTGGACAAAGGCTTCGTGTACGAACGCAGGGGGAAAAGAATCATCCTTATCGAAAGGGATGATATTATTAGTTGGTGGCACAATTAAATATCTAAGGTAGCTAAAAAATATCGTCGCGAACTCAGGACGAGTGTATTTACAGGCGAAAGTTGGATTAATTTTGGACAAATAGTGAACATTAGTTTGCGAAACAAACAATTAGAAAATCCGCGTCAAGCTTTCCTTGCTGGTCTAAATACTGGGCTTGGCCCCCACTTCCCGAGGAGGACGATTTGCAATTATACACGCAGGAACGGAAAATGGGTTCATAAAAGGAGCATCGCATGTGTTTCTGTACAAAAAGAACTCAATGGATGAGCATGAAGAAGTGGGTGGCGAGTGTTACGAGAGATGGTTTGAGCACTCACTTCTTGCAAACTTACCCGAAGGATCAATTATAGTGGTAGATAATGCCTCTTATTACTCAAGGAAATTGGAATCCTTGCCTACTACAAGGTGAAGGAAAGAGAACATTAATGAAATTAGCTTTGAAGATGTCAGCTTGAAAAGAGATCTTTAATTTACAATAAACCAAGTACGGGAAAATTTTGAAAAATTAAAGATTGATGATGTCTTATACAACGTCGCCTTTCATGTAATACTAGCTAGAGCCAAATAATATTGCATAATATGGAAGGAATAGAAATTTTGTCTCATTCAGGAGCGGCTATAATTTTTATTATCCTTCAATTTATTGTTATTTTTTACATTACAGATTATTCATTATTCAGTTTGTGCATTGAATAAGTACGTACATGAAATAACAAAAGACTTTTCCTTTTATACTGCAGCAAAGGTATTGTAATATACGCTAAAAAATTCCTTAATTTACTCAGCCTTTCGTGCGATCCCTAACTCCTTTTTGAACTAAACCGTTTTGGCGCCATATTATGTGTGGTTGCATACACTGTTAGGATGCCTGCCGGCGGAGCGGAAGCTTGGCAACACTGTTATCCATAAGGCCCGTACTGTCAACTAAATGTGGAACGCTCTATACCACCCTCTATTGATAAAATTTAGAATTATTTGTTATCGTGAAAGCTTTGTTAATTAATTAGAGCACAATGGAACAAAATTTCAAATTTCAATTTTTTAATATTGTATCGTCAATAGAACCAAGCAAGCGTGCAGAATTTCAAGCTGATCCTACAATGGGAAGAGGGTAAAAATCAGTTACAAGATTCCGTGAATGAAACACAAACAAACGAAGGAAGTTAAGAAAACGCGTTTGAGAAAAGGGCCTGCAGTCAGACGTTACAGAGGTAACATCCCAGTTTTTTCATGATATTAGCACGCAATGACGTAGGTATGTGCCCCAAGTGGGCGTGCCTTCAGAAGAAGACGTAGCAAGGCCCTCTCTTCCTCTTCGGGTCCAGGGGATTGACCCCTGATTTCAAATGCGCAGGCGCCGCTACCGTTGGCCCCGTGTCTAAACATCAGAGCAAATTAAATGTCAAAGGGGGAAACTTGCGTGGCGGGCGGTAATCGATATTATTTCACTCTTCTCGACCCGGTCAAACACCTGTTCAATGTGGGGCCCGAGCGGGGTTTGGGATTCCGAACGGTTGTGTGGAAACGGAAATGAGATTCGATTTTACGTTCCTGAATTGGGATCGATATTTTTAGAGTGGGAAGAGATAAAATTGACTCCTATTTGGCGTGCACGGAATTGATCGAGAATTGTGAAAGGGAAATTCAACATCAAGAACATCGGGCTCCGTCGGAAATAATTCAGTGTCGTAGATTACCATTGACGGCAAGAGAGCTTGCATGAAATATGTAAACTTCTTCGTTATATTATGTTTTCGAAGAATGCTTTGCCACATTACTCCATGTCGGTATAAAAGTTGAAGTTTTGAAAGCCTTGTTAAATACTGTTATGCCATCCGATAAGTTAGTACTGAATCAATTTACATGATTCACGTTATACAAAAGCATGCATGGTACTTCGCAAGAAAAAGCCTAAGCGATAAATATTAATAAATATTTTGGTACTTCGTTTTCAGTTTAAAACTCATATATGCGTGTAGAATTCATTTACTGCTTTCAAATGATTGACTAAGCAATCTAAAGATATTAATTTGATGCTACAACGCATTAAGTGAAGGAATGTTTGGCTCAGAATGTCAAGTACTAAATTCAATGCAAGAATTATTTTATGAACTTAAGGTGTCTAATCTAGTTTCATAAGTTTCAGTATTAATTTCTTGTTTTTTTCCCAGCAGAAAATTTTCCGTTGAGGAATGGTGGTTACTGATGCAGGGAAGGATATTTTCCAAGCTCCACGATCCTTGCGACAACAGTTATGCAAAACCGCATGATTCCCTATCAATTAAATGCAGTTTAGGTAAGTTATTATGCATGATTCAGTATTTATAGTGCATACTAATTGAAATTTAAAACACCTGCTTGTTTGTTATTTCTGCCTCACATTATATGTTCCTATCCTTTTCATGGTATTTTAATTTGCCGCTACGGTATTTAATGATATCTGTGTAAAGTTATGGGTTGATGATAATTTTACTACCTGTAAATACAGGGATGAGATTTTAATGTAGCAGTTTACGGTATGATATTATTTGACTCTCGATAAAGGCGTGACCTACTTAATAAGTCGTATCACCCCTAGATTCAAATATAATTGCGCAGAGTTATTTATTTTTCAAACTTTCAAGTAGTACTTAAATCTACTCATTGATTATTTACAAAAGAAATCCGGGACTGGGGAATGTGAAAAACCTGTATTATTATATGGAGCGTGAAGCAATTATTTATTAAGGACCTTATGGCAAATATGGCCGCGAATACGATGCAACTGGAGAAATTGTGAAATCATAAAATATGAATTAATCACAAGGGAATTCATGCTGAAATGAAAGACGAATATGCTTTAATGCATGTAACTTTGTGAATTCATCAGACTAAAAGATTACGCGAAACTAAACCATGTTTACACCTCGTAGTTATATTTACGAGTTAAACTTGCGGTTCTGGTTAATATTCTCCCAAGAGTTGTGATTGGAATTTTTAATTGTGAACACAATACAGCCAGGTGCAAACTAAATAATGAATTACAATGTTTATGGACCTCATTAACAAATAGGGCCGTGAAAATGATAAAATGAGAGAAATTCCAAATAATAACATAGAGCGAAGTCGTTAATATTTAGGGGAATTCATGCTCTGCTGTAAGATGAGGATGCCACATATATATACAATGTATTTAATTTGGTGAAATCATCAGGGAGAAAACTACGCCATACTAAAAAATAGTCATCCCTCGAAGCTGTATTTACCATCTCACCCTACAGTTCTGACCATTGCCTCTAGAGTGGTGGTTGGCATTTTGAAGTGCGATCACAATGCACCCTTGTGGAAACCGCATGATGAATTCCAAGTTTAAAGAAATTTGGCGTAAGCGCGTGGGTGGATTTGGTGTGGTTCGAAATGAGGAGGAACATGGGGGGAGGCGTAGGGTACACATTAGGAAAGGGAAAATTCGGAGCGACGTGAGAACGAGAGATAGAGAGAGAGCCGAAGTAGGTTGTTTGGTTTGGCGGTGAAGGAGGCGATTAGGTGAGGAGGAGTGGTTTATTTTCCTCTTGTCGAGACCATGGGTGGGCTGAACGGCGCTATAATGAAGATGGAGACAAGGTAGGAGAGAGAAAACAGGAGGAAAAAGATGCAGGGATAGGAAGGGTGAGGGAATAAGGGATTATAGAGAGGATTCAGGTGTGGTAATTCATTTAACAATAAGCTCCTCATTTTCACTAAGTTAAGTATCACACTTCCTCGCAATATCCATTCTTCTTATTTACGACAGTCAATCTGATCAAACCAATATATTTTTGTGTTAAGATTGAGTTATTCATTCAGTCATCAAAACGAGCTAACATATCAATTAATTCAATTATTCATGCATTGTGACTGATGCTTTTCTGTCAAAATCACAAAAAGGAAAATCGCCATTTTTGTAGCGTATATTGCCGCGGGGAGATTTCCATTGCTGTGGTTTATTTTCATTGAAAGGAAAAAATATACAAATTTCCTTGGATGAAAAGTTAGTAAATATTTTATAGCATATAGCATACGTAACTTCGAATTTCATGTACTTTTATATTTATATATACCTTGGAAATTGAAATCTACCCTTCGACCATTTTGAAAATCGAAGAATGGGTAAAATTTAATTCTAAAAAGCTATTTGTAATGCGAAGATGTCGTTCTCTCCATAAAAAATACAATAAAATACATCAATCAAATATTTTTCCAGTGACGACCGTTTCGCCGTTCTTATAGTTTTTCGCGTGTTCTCCCGCGCTCTAAGTATCGACTGTGGAAGCTAAAAGTTATATTTTAAGCAATATTTGATGATTTATTGTTGCAGTCGAATAAACATTGAGTAAAATGATGTAAGACATGACCCTATAGAGCTTCGGCAGAATTTTATACAAATACAATTCTATACGATTGCGCACAAGATATAACGTCATCCATCACAGTAGTGGCGTAACTAGGAATATGCCCTGAGGTGGGATGGGGGTGGGTGGGGGTGACCAACCCCAAACATGAAATAAAATGACATGCCTAGAAATACATTTTGCATAATTTTGGCACTTGGCAGCAGATTATTATATGTCATAAGTAGACAGTGGTTTTAAATATCTTTTAAATTTCTCTGAGGCTTTGGGGGATGGGGTACCTCCCCCCCCCCCCATTGTTACGCCACTGTATCATAGTAACTATAAGTAACAACACAACCCATCAGTTACACAGCGATAAATCTCAGAGGGGTGAACAATGAAGAGAGAGGGAATATATGGTGAAAAAGGGAATGAATTTTGGTGAGAAGGAAGAGCTTTAGAATCCGGAACGGGGAGGAACAGGAAGGGAAGAAAGAAGCCGGTAGGAGGCACCATCCACGGAAATCGAGCGCTTAGCAGGAATAAAAAAAGAGCGAACAGCCACGTTCAAAGTTTGCTCACAGAGTTTAAGCCTTTTAGCTAGATGTTTTCTTTAAGGCTAAGGAAATCGATTTTTCACCGGGGTAAACATCTTCATGAAGCACGGCCATAAGTCGGCGAGCAAAATCCTCGGGGACGTTTAATGCTCGAAGAATGTGGGAGAGAATTATATATTAATGACGCAATTAACGGGAGGAAGGCTGAGCACATCGTGTAAGAGGGTGGGTGGGTACGACGGGATTGGGGAAGGGTGAGGGCACAAAACCCTCGGGTGTAGGGATCGCCTTGAAGTGTAAAGAGAGCAACAGGCGGAAGAATAGCGAGGAATGCGTACTTGTAGGAAAGACTTTGGGGATTGAGATGGAGAAACGCCCCCGAGCTTCTTTTCAATATCTTTCCCCCTCGGCAGCTCAAGTTTATGAAACTTTCGCGATCCACACTCCGCTATTTGTGCTGGATTTAATGAGATCGCATTACAAGACAAATATATATAACAAGGGGTTTTGTTAACACGAGAAGGCAAAACTTCGATCTCATGACAAACACGTTGCAACCCCTCAAATCTCTTCATTAGCAAGGCTGCTACCTTGCTCATGTCTTTTATTAAGCCTTATAAAGAGTTTTTAAAATTATCAAGGTATTAACAGCTTTTTTTCTCGGAATTATGTCTTCATTTATGTGCTGCTTTCCAGCCTGATGTTGGACACAAAAACAGCACTCCTCATTCGTTCCACGCTCTTCAATATGCGTGATTTACATCTCTTTTATCATACTTTCGAAATAATAACTCGTACGAAATAGAAAAATTCTGTTGTTAAATGTATGCTCTGGCATTTGCGTATTTTTGATTTTTTTTTTTTTAAGTTTTACCTTGCTCGGTTTAATACCTCAATATTGGGTGCGGATGCATTTTAACACACTCAATGCGGATGCCTTAAATTCAAGGCATCCCGCGCTAGCCTAGGACGCGGATGCCTTGAATACAAGGCATCGGTCCCATTAGGTTTCTCGGCCCGCCATCTGCCTCCGCGTCTTCTACTAGACCCTGCAATTGTGCCCAGCGTCTCAGTGTGTCTTCTCCTGTGACTGGATACAAGTCGTTTGCTTTCAGCAGATTTTTTGCCTTCTTTTTATTATTATATATTTATTATAATTTTATTATAATATTTAATATTTTCTTTATTAATAGCGCAAATTTTAATAATTTTGACCTATGTATGATTGTATACGATTAAGGAAGACATAATATCTGATATTATTGCAAAATATTTTTTCCGCGTGGCGGTGTGTTATGATAAATTTTCTCAGCATTGAGTGTGTTAACTTTCCAAGTGCAACTTATTGATAACCAGAAAAATGATTTAAAATTATGCTTAAAGTTTAAACTCCGTTTTTATTAGTTACTGTTGGATACAATGACTCGTCTTTGGGTGGATTTCAAAATAGATAGGATACATTTTCCGTTATATGCCTTTTAACATAAATAAGTAAATATTGGCTTATACATTGGCTAAATCAGCGTAAAGATTTAGTACAACTTAATATTTATTGTAGCGGATTTAAAATATGTACATCATTCGCTCTTATAGTTTAGCACGAATATTTAAATCATTTTTAAGTTTTTGTATAAAAAATATAATCATTTGTGGAAATCACAAAATTGCCGGTGAATGGTTTATTTACTCGAGGACTAGGTAATTTGAATAGTCCACATGATGGATATTTTTTTGTCCAGTTTACGAGTATCTATGGTTTAAGAATGATTACCGTTGTCTCCTCGTCCGATCGCGTTTCGTGAGGATAGCGATAGGCGTAGTAGAACATTTTCTATCGTAGCCGTGCCAATCTGATCTAGAAAATCCAAACCGTGATATTTGTGAAAATTTTGACGTGAACTTCTCTTTCAGACTGCGTCATTGGTTCAGTGATTCAACCCTAAAACTTTAAAACTTTAAGTTTTTAAGTAATAAAACTTTAAGTACCACAACGCATGCCCACACATGATCTTCAAATATGAGCCAACGCCCCCTAAAACTTCCAAGTTTTTAAAATTGTAATAAAATAAACAACGAGGAATCTTGTTTTACAAAATATAAAAAAACAATGATTAATTTGAATCAATCCAATTTTTCCTGAGAAGTGTCGGCACGCCGTTCTGACGGTCGAAATTGAGCACCGCGATGATTTTAACTATTACTTCAGTTTTCAATGCCCTTACGGGTTAGTTCCAAAATTAATACATCATAGATCAAGGTTAATGCTCTACGCAAAAATTCAATTTCTTAAAATTTCATGTAGTTTATTCTAAAATATCTACTTCCAATTATAAATTATGGATTGTGGTCTAGCACTAAGGATTATGATTGGGTTATTTTCGGTATGGTAGCAATTAAAAAATACTTCCTTGATGAAAAAATTATTACAATCCTTATATATACGCAAGAAGTGGATAATTAATATTTTTTTGAAGGATTGTATGCATAATAAATTAGTGCCATAGTAAAATATTATTAAAACCTAAGTGCATAAGTCTCATCGAAAAACTGAATTTCACATCGATTTGATTGTTAAACCATTTTCTACGAGGGAAGATTCTAGAAAATATCCAGCGTTTGAATAAGAAGTCACGGTGATAGATTTTATTTTAACCTCTTTATGTAGCCTTCAATATATAATTATTTTCGAAGATAACTGATATCGTTTCTGATATATATTTTATTGTATCACTCATATTTCCACTTGTTTATCTGACCATATCATTTGTTTCCCTGGCTAGACTCTCGCGTGATCTTGCCTGTCTAAATGAAGTGCAACTCCGAGTATATGGAAGAAAAAAAAGAAAGGTTATTGCGAGAGATTCCTCATCCCGAGCATTCCGCAGGTGCTTCTTTCAAAGGAGTACTCTTTCCAGGAGTCATGGCGATTGTAGTAATTTCTAAAGCCTTGAGCTCCATCTTACATTTTCCCAACCTCTCTCGGCCATTTTTCACCGTCTCCCAGCGAGGCGTAGCATTTTGAGGTGAATGGAATGAGCTTATGCTGAATAAAAGTTTGAAGAAGGATATTTTTCATTGTGATTCATTCCACCCTAGGAGTTGATGAAAAGGTATCAAAACACAATACCAACCCAAGGATTTAAGATGGAATAGAGTGGTAGTATGGAATAATCTCCTCAAGTGATGCAGGTACTTATGAATTGACGTATTTTTACAGTGACTCGAAATATTTATCTCGGTTTTCAACACAGAAGCATTAATACTGAAGTATTCAAGTGAAGCATTTAGCGATTAATCACTCATTTTGCTTAATTTAAGAATCACATTTTCTCGCGACACGTAGTTGCTCATTCCTCTTATGTGGCGCACTCGATCTTCTTAAATCAATGTATTTTCGTCTTTGGATTGATAACCTATTCCAAAACGTGCTTGCCTATACGATTATTCAGTGTGGGTGCTAAATTTTTGTCTATCACGCGCTGATTTATATGATGTATCTAAGAGTGAAAATGTAAAGCTCTAAAGGGGTAGGACTTCTAATCATTTAATTGTGAAATGGATGAGAATTAACTCTGCAGTAAAGATTTCTCGGGTTTGGCACCGGGTCAGGTCCACCATATGTCCTTCCAACGTTTCCATGAAAAACTCGCCTAACGTTATCAGAAATTCAGCAATACAATGCCATCCAAACCTTATCCAATGATTCACTAAATGTCAGCGCCGGTATATATACAAAAATCCGTAGGTGAGAGCTGTTTTTAGCGTCTCCTGATTGGCTGCCAGTCCCTTCGGATTTTGAAGAGGTGGTCCCATATATGGCTTAAGCCGTAGCCACAGCGTCTGTTGATCGTGTTGGTGTTTTTTCGAATATGAATGGATTCTCAGTGGTCTCAGTATCCATGGGATAGACACAGTAGGACATGCTTCTAACCAGTGAATCACATGATTTTCAAGGATGCTGTGCTAGCTACTCAGCTACTCCCGATTTTTCTGGTTGTCCTAATCGTAGGTGATAGCGGTGTTCTTTTACTCTGGTCTCTATTATGAAACCCGTTTCTCCAATGCAGGTTTTTCCGCATCACATGGTATTGCCTTTGTTCACCCTTCTCCGAAAACATCATTTTTTTCTCACTTACCCGCATTGTGACTTTTCTTTCCACTAACATCTCATGCCCTCTGGGTAGTTATTTTTCTTAAAACCATTTGATTCATCTTAATACACGGTCGAGAAAATAAGTTAACTCAAATGCGCTTTAATAATTTTCCAGCATCTTGAAGCATGGCTTATGAAATCAATCTGTCATGCCACAGAACGTTTCAAAATCATCTCAGCGCAGCCGAGGTCAAAACCAATTTGCCCCTTAGAAACCGTTTCAAATTGAAAAAAACCATGATGTACACGGCCGCTCCCTTCAATTAATTCTTCAAAAGAGGGAAAAAATATCCCTGGGCCGCGGATTTTTGAAATCTGAGGAAAACAGAATCGAATGCGAGAATTTTCTCGGAAATGGATAGATATCGCGGCGAGGAGGGTGATCGCCAGAGGAGTCCAGCCAGAGTTTCGGGAAAGGGGAATTAGGAATCATTTGAGCCGGAGAAATTCTGCCAGGTTTGGAATGTTGGAATCGAATTGCGTCTGTAGATGTGTATAGTGGAGTCCACGGCGGGGATGGGAGTGAGTAAGAGTCTGCGTTCCAGAGACGGGGACGAAGAGATCGCTTCCCGTGGAGAAGCTTGGGATACAGAATGGAATCGTGGTCAATGAGCCGAGAGTAATACCTAGGTGTGGACGTATGGAGGCGGGGGCAAGGGTATAGACATGGAATGAAAGGAAACCCCTACAATTGTACTCCGGGAATTCGAATGTGCCGGAAAAAACACAAAAAATGTCCTTCATTCTGTGGATTAATTACCTTTGTAAAAAACGGAACGTTTATCTTCATCCTGCTATGTTGCTTTTTAGTATTACTTTCGTATATAAGTCTATTATGGTGGCGACTACTTTGTACTCCAATGGAATTTCCTTAAACTATGGTAAAACATACAAACTCTATCCATGAAACCCTTAATTTTTTTTACAGCCTGCTAAGTATTAAAATTGGACATAATTAAATTGAAATTACATTACCAATATTTACGTTTCAAAATAAAGTTGATGTACTTAACCATGCTAATTTTGATGGGGATATCTTACATAAACGCCCCATTCCAATTGATTGGTAAGGTGAGGGAACCTCCAAGGTTTTTTTGTAAGGTTTTTCAATTAATTATTCCATTTTTTTAACTTAAAAGTCGACAAACAATATTTGCGGAATAACCGGAAAAAATTGAAAATATACTCAGAAAGCACTAGGAAAATTTCGCAAATATAATTTCCGCTATTTAATGGTCACCCGAGAATTTCAGGATATGTGACGCGGGGCCCTGTTTTCTGAAGGTGGGCAGATCGTCTTTCTATGTGAGCGCTGGAAAATCCCATCGGTTTCACCTAAAAAGACATGTGTTCAGCCGGGTTGAAGCCAGATTGCTGCCCTCATCTCGGACCGGATTGAATGAAGAATTAATAAGAGCTCATCGGGAGTGGATGGAGCAAATAATGCATGAGGATGAATCGGAATGCGAGATTTTGAAGGAGAGAAACCTTTGTAGACGAAGAGTCGTGCTGTCGTTAAGTACACAAATAATATAGTATATAATATAAAGTGATGGACTAGATAGAAAGAATATGAAGAAAAACTATTAATTGGGTCATGAATTCTCATAGTGCGGATACTTAACTAGAATTTTAGTCGCAAAGTAATACGGATTCTAATGCATGTTGCATTAATCTTAAAAAATTACTTGAAATCAAATCACCTAATTTTACGTTTTCGTATTCTTTTGGCTATCTATGACGATGTGGGATATTGAGATCATATTTCATTTTATTTCGAGCATGGAGAGTTATTCGTATGGAATTATGACTGATGATTAGAGATACGTTAAAAGAGCGCTTTCATTTTAATTTTATAGCACTTTCAATAACAGTTTATAGCATTTGGTACCGTCTATTTTTTTCTTTATTTTCATAATGTAGCAGTAGTAGTTGACGAAAAAGTGTAATGAAACAGATGTCTGAATGACGTATGAATATTAATAATTGATTTTTGAATGGCGAGTGAATTGATAGAATAATTGCCCTTCTTCTTTAGCAGTAGTCATAGTTGGCTGACGATGTTGTCATGCTGTCTGTTTCTGAACCTTTATGCGTCGCTTTTTCAGAATAATTTTTCACGTTGTGATCCGGAAATGATTCTTCATGAGCAGTAGGTAATTATGAGAATATTTTTTGCCATAATTATCATATCGTAACTGTATCTGAAAGTGCTAAGAGGCCATATAGCCTCTTAGCACTTCCTTCTGGCCTCTTAGCACTTTCAGATAAAATTTGGGGCGCTTAATTTTTTAAATAATAAATCATGAAAAAGAAAAACTTTTCTCTTTTGTAATCATGTGGGTAAAATTGTCTTTGCTGAGAATTCGGAATTGTTGGAAGATAAAACGCGTCGTACAAGGGAATCGTCTCCTAGCTCGGTATTTTCTTCCATTAACTATAAAGCGTCCAAATGCTATTGATACAATTTTATTAGTCATGAATCCCTCGAACGAAAATTCTTTTGGTTTGCTTCATAATTTCGTTGGAGGTTCTCCGTTGTCTGTCGTCTGGTGGTGTCCAGAGGAGACTTTGGGGTGAAATAATTCAATAGTCCTTGGACTATTTTGCTGAATAACCGTGGCCTATGTTCCAACACATCAAAAGAATCCCTCGCTATTGTTGTTTTCAAAGTATCTGGTATGCGAATGGAGAAGTCTTCGTATAAGTGAAACGAAGTCGGGCGTCGACAAAAATTTCATGGACAAACGCCGTTTTAACACCCACGGCGCTTGAAAATTTCCTATCCACCTCTTTAATTTCATCCATTTTGTTCTTCATATCAAATTTGGCAAGTGCATAAATATATTGTTTCGGAATCGTAAGTGTTACACTTGCGCAGCATCTGATATGCAAATGGTAAGACGTTTTCAAGAGAAACCTCTGGATTGAACGAGGCAAAGGAATAATTTTCGGGCTCTCCACCGGATATGGTTTAAGGTAACTGATGAACCTAAAGACGATGAAAGCCTTCGAAAGGTTGAGACCAGTTACCCAAAACCACAACCCGATTTGAAACCCTAGAATTATTTCTTCTCACTATAATCTATTCACTTTTTGTTTGGGGGTGAGCTTTCGTGAGAGCCCGGACACACTCGGAGATCATCGCTGATGGGGAAGGGGTAGTACCGAGAGAGAGAGAGAATGAGCGAACTTAACGCTGCCAAATGTACATATTAGCCCTAGTTTGTTACTGAAAACGTGTGAGTCATAGGTGGCCTCAGTTATATTGGACCCAGCGCTCAGACAATATGCCTACACATTTGGATGGTATTGAGGATAATCCCTTCACAGAAGCCTATGACATTGTTGGCTACTAATTGTAAGCTTAATACGCCACGGTTGGCGAAAGGCATTCTTAAAGATATAGAAGGGGAAAACGTGAGGTTTGGCAAAACTGCTCCACGAGTAGATTCACGGTGTTAATATGACGGAGGTCTGAGAGCGACTGAACTTCCGAAGCACTAGGCAACGCATGTTATCTGCTGATTGGCAAAGGGAAAGTCACGTGTCCAGAAACCTTCCATCCCCTAACCCCCTTTTGCTTCTCGGCTACATCTAGCCTCAGCTACATCGGCTCACCCTCAAAGATAAAATGAACAGAGTTATATGCGCCGGGAAACACTGAAATCCTGCGTTGGACGAAGCAACATCAGCAGCCGTCCGACCCTCAAACGTCGTTTTGATAACGGACGACGAAAGCGTTTAAAATTTCTCTTTTCGCCCCGGATCGTGCACGTTCATACTCCTGTCGTGTCTTTCTCTCTCGTCTGACCCCGACCCATTTTTACATTCGCGTCCTTTCCTTCCAGTGCGACGCTCTGAGCGTCCAACAAATCCCCATCACGTCCACGCGACGCCCGGCGTCGAAAAATGTAAGCCTGACGTTGCTAGTGGGAGGGGGAGAGATAGGATGACGTCGCGTGGGACATCTCTATGCTATAAACCCAGAGGAGGCCTGTCAGAGATAAGTCATAAAATATTTCCCGGTTTTTGTCGAGTATTTTGTTCCTTCCGATCATTTCCTAATAAGATTTTAGGTTATAGTTTTGTGTACTCCACATATTTTTTTCTACATAGTATAGTTATAAATTTATAGTTTTTTGTGCTTCATTTATATTCCGAATCGCTCTGGAATTTCCGGAAATCATGGCATTAAAAATTGATCAAATCCAACCTTATAATCGATAATTACAATTATAATATCTTATTTCCTGATTCATCAACGTAATAATTTTGAGATAGAGTGACGAGGCGTGTAATTTCTGAATGACCAAGAGTATGTATTGCAGGCCTTAGGTACAAGTTCAAGGAATACAGGAAAGTTTTAGAATGTGTAGTATAACTTCTGGATAGGTAGTGGTATACGCTAATGAAAATAACTTCGTTTTTAGTCCTCGCTTATTTAATTCCGATGCCATATTCGGCATCGCATATCGTCATCAGGCTAGGTTACCTTGGCATTTACTCACTGACGATGGAAGAGAGAGAGTTTAAGAAAAAAACTTAGCGAACAGGAATATTTGAGGTGATAACCTTGGGACTGACATAAATTTTCAATTTCACTGAGTATTACTAAGCAGTTTCAGAGATCTACACCAGCGATGGTGTATATACACGTGCGTCGCTTATAGAAAACAATCTTTATTCTGGGTGATTACTGGTCCATTAAGTGTACTGCACAATTTTAACCCTTTGAGTGCGGATGGCATAGCATTGATGCCCAGCATAGGTCCTGCCAACGGGCGGGTGGCATCACATTGATGCCATAACGGCCTATGTCCTTCAATCGATCCCTACGCTCCTCCGCTCTGTTCTTTCTACTCTCACGATGGTTTCCCGCACGCACATTGGATCAGGCTACCTTGATATGCCTTCCGTTTTTGAAAAAAAGTTTATATTTTTTTAGTACTTTTTTTTTACATTTATGGAGTACTTTTTAATTTGTAAGATTTTTCGTCATTACAAAAAAATTAAAATTTGATACTTTCTTTACTCTTCTGCATATTTGTACTAAATGTTGCCATATTTGAAGGTTATTATCCCCGTTTTAGTCGTATTAAAATTTTTGTAAACAATATTTAGTCATAATCTTCCTTACATCTCACCGACGAAAAATATTTTCGTATTTCAAAATACGGTCACAATACACAAGCTAAACACAGTTGAATAATATGTTTCTCTTTTTATTATTGTTTAAACTTAATATTTACATAATGCCGTTTTAACTCATAACATTCTTCCATAACATATTTGCAACTCATTTTCTGAACGATCCTTTCAATAGGGGTTTGATTATATTGGTTTCGGAAATAGAAATAGATTTTTTCGACTTTTTCTCATTTATTTCGTTTGAGTTTGTTAAAGTTACTATGCTCGAATAATTACGTCCACCAATTCGTTATTCACGGGAAATATTGAAGGTTCTAGGAAAACTTTTATATTTATTTCATTTTGAAAGAGAAATTAGAATTGGGGAAATCTTTGGGGAAAAAATGATCAAATTTCGGGGCTCAAAAAAAAAAGAGTCGTTTTATGTCACCGCGGAATAGACTACAAGCCACTCTGTGTCTCCTGTTATCTCTATTTTTAGAAGTATTTTTGCCATTCTTATGAGAAATGCATGCAAATGCAAAGTATTCTGTTATGTGCATGTGGTGGAGAAGGTGAGCTCTTCCTGCTCAGTTTTTTCGACCCTAGCCATTAGTACAGTCTCTACTTCGGATATCTTTCGATTGCGTGCATTTTCACTCCCCTACAGAGATTTTATTTTTTTATAATATCACCGTATAGCCTTTTTCTATTGGAAATTTCAGTATTTTACATATATTTAGCCACTTACGTGGAATATGGGAGAAACCTTTATTTTTAATTTTATTCCTATTCTCAAACCCCAAGGACCGTTTATGTATCAGCCTTTGGTGAACTAGGCTTAGAATATCTCCTCGCAATTAAACTACCTCTAGCACAATTTACTCAAGTATATGCATGGAAAACTGCATTGGGTCTTCTCCGCGAAGGATTTTTTTAACTTTGAAGCAATTTACATATTTTACTTCAACCAAATAGAGCTATTATAATTAGAAAAGACCGAGCATAGGAATCTTACTCGTGGGGAATGGGAGATATTTTTAATCTGGTATACCTAATGTATGATTGTATTAAGTATTACAAGATGGCCATCCATTCCAGATTATTGGAAAATGTAGGAAAATATCTTCGATGTTTCTTGTCTTCACACCACTTTTTCCCGAGACCGATTTCAACTAATTTTCCGTTGCATGCATTTTGGCAGGGACCCTGGATTAGATGATTCGATACCAAGAGACCCCTTGCATAAAATTCGACCCCTTTTGAATTTATTCACTCAAAGAATGAAATAAATTTACTATCCGGGTAAAGAACTCTGCTTCATGAGTCCATGTTGCTTTGGCGCCACAAACACGGCATAACATTATATATGCTTTCAGGGCCTAATGGCGTCGTGCAAGATGCTATAACTTACACATGGGCGAAGAATCGTGATGTTGGAGGCAGGGGACATGCAAACAAAGTCGTGCGAAAATTAATCGATAGATTTCATCTCTGTGGACACAGTTTATACTGTCGCGAAGCCACGATTTTGAAATGAGGAGTTTTTACAGGAGATTTTAGGGCCCTTCTGGAGGGTGCGGGGGCCATCTTACCCGTTTTTGGCGCCTCAACGGGGGTTGTAACCCATAACCCCCCCTTCCGTGGCAACACTGCTGAGTTTACGCATGGAAAATTAAAATAATCTCTTGAAATATCTATTGAGTTACTCAAAAAAGACACACCTCTGAAACTCTAAGGACAAACAGAAAAATAATACTCCTCACGTTGTAAGAACGACTAAAAGTGGCTCTGATGATATATAATGTGCAGAAGCTCCAGGGGTGTGTTTGAAGCCTTTTTTCAAAGAATTCCACAATTATTAGTTAGTTTTTATAGCATTAACGCAAAATAAAATGTAAAAAAGGTAAAATAACTTTCATATGTTTGCATGCAAATCTAAGTTACTGGTAAATTTAAAAATTTATAAATGTGAAAATTAAACTTCTAAAACTTTTATTTGCCCAAAATTTGATGCAAAAGTGGATGATAACTGAGAATATTTTTATCTTCTTTTATAATTCAATTCCGCCATCATTTAAGAAATTATTTTAAGCTTCTTAGTTGCTACGTAAAGATTAGTTGCCCGTCGTCACCTAATGTTTGTGCAACGGGTTGCATAAATATCCGGAGCATTTTTTCACATGGGTGCGGATGGCATCACTGTGATGCCATTAACTAATTGTTTAATAAATAGTGAAATGAATGTAAAAATCTTTTTTCTATTGAAATTTTTGACATATTTTCGAAAAACAAAGAGAATGCAGTGAAAAAAAATTCTCCGCCAATGTGAAACAACTCTGAGATAATGTTACGCAATGAAAGGAAGCTCTTTGATAAGTGCCTTAGAAGTGAGCAATGAAAACATGTAAGTAGCTCTTGGATAAAATTCAAACGAAAATGGCAACTTTCACACTTTAATGAAAAACTCCAATACCGGCAATGGTTTCGTCACTCAATATCATTTTCAAGGTTTTTAATTTTTAATCTTGAAAATGACATAGTGTGTCGAATGCATGATTGGCAGTGCAGATATTGAACATCTTGTGGAAATTAACATTAGTTGCTCATATTTATCATGAATACATCGCATTTTCACCACGTTAAGCCGGAAGCAAAGTCCTACGTATGTGAGTAGCTACTTGTAGATGAGCAAATTTCTGAGTAAAAACGTGCTTTCATTTTATTAATTTGTTAAGGTAACGTAACTTGTCTGTGATAGCGAATAACCATGAGAAAATTCCAAGGTTTGTTTTTAAAATTTTTCCGGATATCAGCAGTCGATTGCGTCGCAGTATTGACGCGTCCCAGTATATGAGGCGTCCACTGCGCTATCTTCGCCCTTAGATAGCGGACGGCAGTTTGGACATAATGCACCGCTTTTCTGCAGTTTTCGAGGGCCCATGCACTTTCAGTGTTTTGTCTTTGAACTCACTCTAAGGAAAAAAAGTGAGTTTGTAAAAGCAGTCTTGTTTTAAGTTTTTATTTTTCTTCCGCTTTTTCCGCTCTTTTAGTGCGAGGAAGGAAAATGGGTCGTTCGTGCAAAGAAAAGTGTTGAAGGTCGGGATGAGGGGGAACCGTTTTGTTCTTTTGGAACCACCAGTTTCTAAGTTTGCGGGAAAAAATAATAATGTGAAATTGATTTCAATTTCGCCTCCGAAGCGCGTGTCAATTACGCCGGAGGCGAAAAGAGTTTTTTGAAAGCGTATTATTCAGGCGCGCACTCCTTCGTAATTTGAAAAATATTATTATTATTTTCAAGGAATTTCTCCCTCGTGACGATTTCGCTTTTTTTCATAGATGACGCATGCAAAGTAAAATTGTTTTTTTTTTTTTTAACTAAGTAAAAATAATTTTATGCCAACGCTTACACGCAGTGAAATATTTCCATTCCCTCGAACGTTGGCTCAATGGCAAGAAAAATTGTATTTTTTTCTACCATTAAGAGATGATTTAGATTTAAATATGCAAAATACTACAAAAAAACATAAAATAGTTAAATGAGCCATTTTTATTCTTATAAATATTGTAGCTGTATTAGCGAACAAATTTGCATGCATCAAAGTCACAATTAAAGTCATAACATAAAGGAGTCGGTTAAGAATTGACGAATTATCAAGCGTTCCAAGTATACCTCCATTTTAATATGTAGGTATGTACGTTAATATGTATGTACAGTGATTTAACGTGACACATGTTCATTAGTAATGGGTATTTAGATATCCTCGCAAAACCGAGGCTCTGGATTGCAGCAAAGCCGTCAAATGCCGGTTCTCTGAAATGCAGTGTTCCTGCGGCGCATTCAAATGGAATAAAAATATTTTTAACTTAAAATAGGTAGAATAAGCAACTAATCCGTGACCAATCCTCGTGACTTAAAACAAGAAATTTCCTTCATTAGCATAGCTGTCATTGCTTTACAAATGAAAGATAAGATTTTTTATGGCTTTAACGACCGTGCGTGGTCCTTCTCAATTTATCTTTTCCTTGAATTCTGCGCAAAGGCTGTGAAACCTGAGTATTCCCTTCGATTAAAGAAGGGTCTGGGTTGCTCATGAATTGTTTTTCTCTTTTCATTGGCCCCCTGCCAATGGGAATTTCGGTTCTTCTGCATCCCCCACGCCAACGCTCTTGATCTTGGAATTATGGCCTTTTCCCAAGCGAGAATATTCTCCTTGGATAGTGTGGTCAATATCTCTCTCTTGTATCGATATTATACGCTATCTACTAGTTCAGGAATGATGAGTTTTTCCTGCCTGCTCTTTCCTAAAGGTCCTGAAGAATATGCGTAAATGTGACAATTTCATCGATTCAAATGTTTTTTAATGATTTTTTAGATTAGTTTTCAGTCAACATTAATTCAGATAAACTATTTCGTACCGCCCTTAATTTGGGCACTAAATCATAATTCCGATTTTTAATTGGCTATGGTTTATCATGCAAAATCGCGGAGTCATGCATCGAAGCCCTCATACACCTCGTTTTTCGAAAATTAGTTGTGTTGTTCAATTGAAAAGTTTGCAAACTTTTTCTAAAAGTAATAATTTTGACAATATCATGTCTTGGCTCTCAATACCATTTTATTGTCTTTTCTTGGTATTTCTCATAGGACTTTAACATTTTAGTAATAGCAATGCCATCATATATGACAGGATAAATGCTATTTTATTTTTTAATACATTATATGCTCGGTACTGGTTTATCCTATGTATCTTGATTTATTTTCTGTGCAATGAGACCGATTTTGTTTTCTCGAGTGAAATTTAATCGTCCAATTTTCCGATGCAAGAATCCTCCTACATGCTCGTCAGCTTGTTGTGCGAGAATCAAAACTTTCTGATTTATTTTATATTAGGTTCTCTTCGCAAGATGAAAATAAAAGATAAAGTTGAGCCCCAATAACGCAATTCACTGCTATCTCCAATTCATTTCGCAGACCTACCATCTTGGAGTAGCCTTTGAGTTTCTTTGACACGGAGAAATGTGCTTCCTCGAGGATTATGATTGCTTCTTGAAGGGTCATCGGTCCGAGGTCAATCGATGTCTGGGATCAGAGGAGATGTTAGGGGACATGCCGGGCCATGTTTCGGTTGTGGGAAATAGTTTCGAAGGATATAGTATCATATCTAATTTGATGTGTAATAATAGTTCCTTGTGACATATCTGCGGTAAAGGAAGATAGCAAACTGGATTCATCTGAAAATGTATGGAACATGAAGGAATTACATCAGGACATATATTTATGCCATTGAAGAGTTTTCAGTAGTCACTTAATATTTTACCATAGGCCATTATCATTCATGAAAGGAAAACTATAAAATCAATAAATAAAAATACGCTGATGGTTTTTAGACAGTTGATTTTTGCTATTTGAAACGATTTGTAATGTTTAACGTGCATATGAGGTAGAATTATATTTATTCTTACGCAAATGCAAGTACTATGATGAACTTATCCTCACACACCTCTGAAATGATGCACGTAATTTCAGTTACGTTCGCATTGTAACACAACGCATGCCACGATTTTCCTCCTCGCCACGTGGTCGGTAGTAAACAGTAGGATCTCCACCATATTGGGTTCCGAAAGCGAACGACAATAGGAATATAGGTAGGTAGGTGACAGACGACAATAGGAGAGAGAGGGAGAGAAGGCGGAGGGAATCGAAGCCGGGAGGGACTCCGACAATAGTAGCGCTACGAGAGAGAGGTGCCCCTGAGGTGCTCTGAGATTGCCTGGAGGGGTATTTCAAGTTAGCACGGAAAAGGAAGCAGCCTTATTTAGGATTGGCCTGCGTTGACCTAGAGAAAAGGGGAGTGCTGCCCAGGAATTAGGAAACCCAAATACCCAGGGAGTGCGAGTGCAGTGATTGGAGAAACTGGAGTGCCCATAGAACCAACCAACCTGCATGGCCATCTGTCCGTAATTATAAACCACCTATTTATTTTATGCATATGCCACACACGTGTGTAATCTGATAAATGGATCCAAGGACAACCTTTGTATAGAAATTCCCCATTGGAGGAATTAAGATCAAAAGAAAACAAGGTGTGGTTAAATTTTGTGAAGGTTTTTCATAATTAAATTTTATAAATTCAGAGTTGTGGTACATATATTTTATAAATTGGTTTATTAATGGGTCATGACCATTAAGAAAAGATAAAGAGCTCATTTATTGTATTTTATATCTGAATAATAAGGTAAATTTGTTATATTTAATGAATTAAATAGTTTTTTTGTTTCGTATCCATTGAAATTTCTGTGTAATGAGTTGTCTTTTCCCGCTGAGCAGCTGGTGCAAATAAAAAAGGGCAAGTAATAAGTAAATATTCATGTTTCATTTTGAAGCGTACAAGAGTGCGTAGGTATAAATTTAATTAAGCGAATAATACTTGTACGTTTATCTTATTTGTTACATTTTGGCTCACATCGTTGGGGCTAGTTGAGAATAGATACCTAGGTCTATGCATTTCACCGAGGTTAATAAAATATACTTTACAACATTTAAATATAGGCGTGTTTGTTTTCTGCATTTCCAAGTACATTTGAAGAGAGCATTGTTACATCAAGTTGAGTTGAGACTAGATTCGCTATATTTGAGGCGAAAGATGTCTATTCCAGAGTAAGCGTAAATTAGTAACCAAGTGTGTACTATGCATCGTACACTTTGCAGTATCTCTTAATTAAGTGGCATTTTTTTTTAGTTCTACTGTATTTTTCTTGCTTGCGTACAGGTATAGGCACACTGAGTGTTCTCTTCGCGACTGAGAAAAGGGGTGCAATAAGTGGTAAGCGGAGTATGAAATCAGTTTTACGAACTCCAAAAATTTAATTGAGGTCACTGGAGTGGCTCTAAAGTACCAATGTTTACTTTGAACTTCCCAGTGCTGTTAGAAATACTTTTTTTTTCAAAATAAAATCTTTTTTGAACACGTGTAATCTTGACCCACTCTGTTTACGTCCTTGGAGGGATGTCCTTTTTTTAACCACAACCTTCTAGCTGTAACGCCGTCGTTGCACAATAGATTCGCGCTACAAGATCTCATGCTGAAATCCTACTTACTTGAAAACCTGAAATAAGTTGGTAGTAGTTTAGTCAGGTAACCGTTTCTTTTTATTACGCTTTTGTTAACAAAGATTTCCTAATAATCTTGGCTGCTATCTCCTATGCATAATTTGACCTGCCTGTTATACCTTGCTGATAATCATAATAATCGGCTTAAAAAACTCACAATGAAGGTGTGTAAAAAAGTTGCGATGGTTCAAATAAGTTTAGCCATGAGTTTCTCTAGTTAATTTCGATAGATTGTCCTTATGAAAATATTTTAGCAATGGATGAATATATTAATAGCGTTAGATGAAGTGCGAAGCACATTTGGGAATATAGTGCCTGCAAAAAGGAATATAACATAATATAACACCTACGGTTTGGCACCCCTTTAAAAGAGCTTCATGAATAATTCTTCTTCATTTTTCCAATACCTACAATTGATCCTCCTATTACTACTTTCTTGATACTATTTTCATTCTCCATGAGACGCGTGTAGGACAAAGAACCCATTTCTTGTACAAACCTAGACACGGTTATAATCCGATCCCACCTTTCGTTAGATTAATGCAGCGGTGGGCTTGCATGTTCGGAAATCCAACTGCTTGCAGTGTATCTTTTCGCGTAATTCTAGATCATCTCAAGGGACGCATTTTGCCCCAGCCCGAAGCGGGATTTGCACCAACTTCCTCGATAATTAACATGCTCGGGAGCGGAAAGTTTCGCGTTCATTGTTCTGTTTGGAGAAAAGTACGCATTTATTTATCGCGAAAGCCTTATGAGCTCAAGCAGCCGTTTGAAATAAGTGAGCTGTTAATCGGGTTTGGAGGTTCACCTAGGAAGACCTCGTACAGTGTGTTATTCTCGTGAGAAACTTTGGGAAGATGTAATTTTGCGGAAAATTGGTGGCCTTGTCGCTTGCTCGGCTGTACCGATTGGGTGCACCATTCATCAGAGTCAAACCTTCCTTCAAAGGCATTAAGATAGTTGCTATTTTTTAATGTTGTAAGAGTGCTTAGAATAAGTAATTACGTTCAATTACCGTTGCTACGTACAAAGAATAATCAATTACGAGTACAAATTACTGATTTTTCAAAAGAAATCAGTAAGATTACAGTCAAAATTACTATTACTTCTTGTTCACTTCAGAGACCAGCTATCAACTGTTGAATGATTCAGAAAAAATTGGGATAATTGAGCCATAGACATTGCTGATTGCAATTTCACTCGTGAAACTAACAATTTATGGTTGTTGTAACGACGCAAGGGGTTTCATACGAATTTTGTACCAATCTTAAGTAGGATACAGCATAAGAGTGGCTGAACCTAAAAAAGAAAATTATGGTACTTAGGTACTCGAAGTTATCGGCAGGCCAAGGTAATTCAGTAAAATCAATAAAATAATCGTCGATTACGGGCAAGTAACGATCTTAACGAAAGTAACGATTCCTCTTTCACCGTACAGAGTAAATTACAAATGAAAGTTACAATCTGTTAAAAGTAATCGTTACAAGTAATTCGATTACTTCCACGCGACAACTTACCAATACTGGTTTTTATTGTTTTGTATTCCTCGTAATACATCCGAGAATCTCGTGAAAAGCGTGTGTGAAAGTCCTATTTCCCTTTATTCTTTCTTCCCGTGACCCCTTGACCCCATCCCCTCCCTTTTCTCTCTCGCTGTATGAACTGCCTTCCGACGAGGCTGTACGCGACCCCTGTCGTTTTGAGATTCTTCAATCGATACGATATACCTCAAAGTCTTTTGGCCAACGTTGCGTGATGAGCAGATGACCGCACGGAGCTTTTGTTGATGACGAAATTTGAAATGATGTCATCGAACTTGGTGGATAACGGGTGTGAAGAATCATATCCTATGAGGTAATTCATATTGCGGCTACTACCGCGTCGGTTGCTGTGGCGAACACAACAATTTTGTCGGCACTAACACCAGCGTCTTAAATTCAAAGAAACTGATTACTTCACCATAGCAACTGGCGCGATAGTAAACGAAAATGAACTTAACCGCATACCGCGGAGATCTCCGTGCTCACATCTTATCCTCTTCTTATAAATCTGATTCTTATTATCTTACTGTAGATAGTAGATTTACAAATATTTTACTTTATCTCGTCAATCCTTTTTAATAGGTTGCTGTATATTTGTAAATGCATGTTGCGAATGCTTCGAAATTCGCCACTAACGGAAAGGTTAAAAATCAATCGTTTAAATGTATATAATTATTTTTGATTATAAAAACCCGGAGTGATTTTGGTGGCCACTGGCCAACATGATTATTAATCACTGGAAGAAGTTAAAAAGTAAACCATACAGATATTTCCTATTATAGATGATGATTTTGCTATATAGTGTTTTCTTTACCATGACGAGGACCTAGGAAGGTGATTAAAAATTTTCGACAGCAAATTTATGGCGATGCCTTGACTGTTAATTTCTTTTTCATTTGCTCATAAAATTCTACATCATAGATACTAATAACCTATGGGGGGATGGTTTCAAAGTGCCTTCAATACATAAAGTATACTGGCTGAAAACCATTGCTTTTTAATAGTTACTAGCAGGCCGCTCGGTATTGCTTGTAAAGGATTTTACTAAGAAAAGTGGAAAACTTAAGGATTATGTGGCTTGATAATGATCACAATTCTCAGTAAGTTCTAAAATGATTACTCATAAGATCACCTGAGTGCCAAAAATCTTCGGTTTGAAGGAGAATGGAGAATGTGAAGTGTACAGAGAGGAAAAATTACGCCGATGTGTTTGACATTGTGTATGTGGATGGGAAAAATTAAAGGTGAGGACGGAGGGTGTGGATTGAGCGAGTACTTAGGGAGAAGAGGATTCTTAACCATCGAGCGAGAGCGCGAGTAAGTACGTATGTTCTGGTCTAGAATGGTCTCGTGCATTCTTACGTTGAACTTTGAATGTACATAGTACGACTTTTCAAAGCTCAAAGTATTGTACCTAATTTAGTTTTAGACCGGCAAGAGGAACCGACACCCGTGGCGTACGAAGTACGCCGCGCGACCGACCGTTTACCAGTTACACTACCGGTTTACCTTTATAATTGAATATCCTATAAATGTACAATCTTGGGATACACTCTTCAAATATAGATAAATTTGAACAAAAATCGAGAGTTATTATACAAATACATGTATCGTGGACAAAGTACGCCTCGCGCCTGGTCGTGTAAAAATATCCGGCGCGCCCGCACGAGGGTTACAACCGTATATGGGGGAAGAATGTTAGGTAGCTGGAGAATGGGGTGAAAGAAGAAAAGCATTTTAAAAAATAGGATGAAAGGGAGTAAGCCTTATTACAGACTGAATGGGGAAGTCCAAATTGGGATGAGAGACTAGTTGGGGATTTGCAAAATGCTTCATGCAAACCTACCATAACTAGCAGAATATTATGATAATGATATAACAACTTTATTAGTTTTTGACGACTTTGGAAATTTTTCACCATAAGCGTAAAAAAGTTTCACACAGGTGGTCAATTGTTATTCTTCAGTCGCAAATATGTGGGAGGAATTTGTGATTTCTTAGAAAGTAGGAAGAAAAGAAAAGTAAATCGTGTGTATCAAAACGTCGGATGATCGTCGAATAAGGTAAGGAGGGTGTGGAAAGGCATAAAAAAATGCAATGGTTTCACAATGGGGCAGAAAAGAGATTCGATGGTAACTTGGCGTTGGAGACTGTCGTCGAGGAGAGCGCAGATTGGAAAAGAATGTGATCCGTGGAGACAGTGGGAGGTAGAGAATGAGGTTTTGAGGTGTTGGTGTCGGGCGTCCCGCGCCGTAAGCGAAGAAATGGAGCGGCAGGAAAGCGTTTTGCGACGTGCTGCTAGGCGACAGAACGGCTTGCCATCACGAGATCCGAACAAGTTGGGAATCCTTAAGCAGAGAGGGAAAGTTTTTTCTTGAGGGATTTTTCGGCCGATCCCTGATGCAAATCTGAAGGTGCGAGGAAAATCGAAAAATGAGGCGTCGTTTTGTCGGCGCGAATGTGAAAAAAATGAGCATCATGTTTTGATAGAGAGGTGATCTACAAGTTCATGATGCAAGTTGACAGAATGAGACGGGGTGTTAGAATTGCGTTAAATATGGTATTGTTCTGCATTACTAAACTTTATCAATGGAAAAATCATGTTCCATGACTTGAAATTAAATTCCTTCGCCCACATTTTGCCAAAACCTCTATTGGTAGCTAATTTAACCAAATTTAATGGTTTTTGTTGAGTCTCTACACTTTGAAATTGCTCAATTGAGATGGCAGAGTTAGGTATTTGAAAATTGCTTTTAAAATGTTTCGCAAAATTGAGTCCCTTAATAACATATGGTCATGATCAGACTGGTTTGTTGAAAAGGTTAAGGGTATACGATAAAGAATCTTCCAGTGATACAACATGCATTTTACTATTCTGCTATGCTTATGCAAGTTTATAGGCGTTATTAATTTTAAATTTGTTAAATGAGTACCAAAAACTAAAAAAGTAAGTACCGTGATAAAATTTTCAGATTAATGAAGGTAGCTTTGGATAGGAATCTTGACTAAGTAAAGCATTGTTCTCAACTAAAGGAGCTTATTTTCCTGATGTAATAAATGGCTACAATGGGCGTTATAAAAGCTTTGATCAATATTAATCAATTTTTAAGTCAGCATTATTCTCAGTGTAGTTATTAATCACATGGGGTGAAATACTGTAAATATGATTAGATATTCTTACAAGGTGGTTTATATAGCCCCTTTAAAAGTTTTCATCATAGTTAAGCGCGTAACGGAGAAATCCTGTCCTTTGTCAAACGCCCTTGAGGCGGATTCCTGAGACCTATGTAGACAACAGCGTTGAAGTGAGGGTATTTTTTTCGCATTGAAAGAATGCATTGGTTCTGGTCAAAAGAAAGTAGGGATTGTGCGATAGGGTAGTGTTTGAGAAGGATTTGAAAGCGGCCAGTAAGCGTATTGGAAAAATGAAATCGGAAAGGATAGTCCAAGGGAATGGAAGAGCGTGATCTGGAATCCAATTTCGGAATGAGTTTTTAAAAGGACTTTTCCTCTCCCCTTCCCCTCCGAATACACCCTCACATATCCGGCCGCGATAATGCACGTGGCCGGAGTTTCAATAATGCTCGATCCCATCCCCCAAGGGAGTCGAGGTCTGAAAGGAAGAGCGAGGTTCAGGGGTGGGTCTTCAAGTTAGAGCATATTGTTTTGAGCCAGCTCCGCAGGAGAAGTGATTTGTTTCCACTGGAAGCGTGCTTTTTATCTCGTTTCGGAGGTATTTTTGTTCTGACACCGTTTTGATTCAAGAGAATCGGAATGCAATTGAGCAGATGGTGCTTCAATTAGTTTCGGAAACTTTTCTTTTTTTCAAATTTAAACCCGTTTTTTTGGAGCAATATCCGATGACTTGTTTTGAAGCATCTTAAGATAAGTAGACTACTTTTATTGGTTGGTTATCCAATGATAAGTTATTGTTATTTCAGCTTTTTATTAATTTATAACATACTTAGAGCACATGACTCTGATGAATTTGAATTGAATGAATGTAAAAAGGGTTATCAGATTTTCGGGAAACAGATAGTTGAAAATAAATCGGTGCACACGCGTAAATACATCAATATTTGTTGAAGTTTGTCCCCGAAAGAAAATGTGACGTTACCGCCATGTCACAGAATAACTAATAGCCTTTGCCAGCTAATTGCAATTGGATTTTTCACTAACTTTGATTCTATTTATGCCAAATGTAGAAAAATTAATGTTTTTGAGGCAGTTTTGTGAATCTGCACTTTATGTTGAGCATCAGAAAATTGTCAATCTATAATTATCTCGCAATGGTCATTAATTCTACACCTGAACTCAAACTGAAATAATACGTAAGTACTATTGCCGCAGGAATGGTTATGCAAATCCTCTCAGATTAAAAACTGAAATGGCTATCATATGTTTATTGTCGAGGTTGAGGATTTCTTGTAAAAATATTTGTTAGCTCTCGCTATAGTTTCAAAATTGGTGAGCTATTTTTTCGGTCTAAATTTTGCCTCCAGTTTCTTTACTTTTATCGACTATTTCCTCAACGTTGATTTGCTTGCTTTGAAGTTAGGACTTTCACTTCACGTTTAATATAGGTTCTATGGTTGAAAAACTTTAGATAAGGTTCATGCCAAGGAATGCTTATTTTTAGCTCAATTATAGGGTAAATATGTATAATGAGGTATTTTCAACAGGGTTAGACCGGGAGGAGTTAGACAGGGTTGCAGCCTATCCCCAACCTTGTTTAATCAATATATAGATGACGTTCTAAGAATGTGGAAAGGGAATAAAATATCACCAGGCATAGAAATAGGATCATCTCAATATTTAAATACAATGCTGTTTGCTGACAATCAGGTTATAATACAAGATAAAGAGGACAAACTCCAGATGGCAGTACACAGACTACACGAGTTGAGCAAGCTATACAACCTGAAAATTTCAAAAACCAAAACAAAGACTATGGCATTTTTTGGAAGCAACCCGATACGAACAAATTTTGTTATTGAGTATCAAGTCCTGGAGCAAGTGTCGCACTTCCAGTACTTAGGATGCGACATAGCATATGACGAGGGAAAAGATATTATAAATAAGGTTAACACTTTCCAGAGAATATGTGGCACTATTAGAAGAACTCTAAAGAACAAGACAAGAAAAGAAACACAAATAAAATTTTACAAAGTGATGGCAGTCCCTACTGTACTCTACGGATCAGAATGTTGAGTACCAAAAAAGAAGGAATTAAGGCAGATAGAATAGTCTGAAATGAAATTTTGAAGATCATTAAAAGGCTGCACAATATTGGATAAAATAAGAAACACTCAAATAAGAGATGAACTGGGTGTCCAAGCAGTCACCAACAAACTAAAAGACTACAAACATAGATGGAAGGAACATTTACTTCGAATGCCAAATGAAAGAGTTCCAAAGCAAGCAATGGAATATCAACCATTTGGCAAGAGAAGTATAGGAAGACCAAGGAAAAGATGGTGATGTGGAGCCGGAACAGGCCTATTCCAGGATTAGTAGCCTAATCCTGGAAGGAAGAAGAAGAAGAGGTATTTTCAATATAGCAATGTGCACAATGAGGTATCGATACTATACGGAAACAGTGTTCGCCATACTTAAGCGCGAAATGGAGAAAATTATCGTTTATTATACTCCCTCGAGGAAAATTCCTGAGAACTGTGTAGACTTTAGTGGTAAAGTGAGAGTAAAAAATTATTATCTTTTCACAAAGAAAGAATGCATTGGTAGTGGTCGAAAAGGAAAGTAAGAATCGTGTGATTCGTTAGAGTTTCAAAATTATTTTGAGAAAGCCTGGTATTTTTATCGTGGAAATTCAATGAAGTTGTTTGCGTGAGACCAAACAAAGAGCCAAGGCATAGGAAATTGTTAGATACTCGATCACCTCGGATACGTTTGCCGTTGCTTGTCATTGCTACATCAGGCGGTGACCATACTCCAAACGGTGATCTCCCTTCCTTCCCCCACTTCCACGAATCTCCCATCAACATTCCTTTTGTCTACTTTTTTCCTTTTTCAACTCACCAGTTCGCTACCTTTTTCCGCCAGCATCAACTGCCATATGTTTCGAACGTATGTCTTTTTTTTTCGATTTTTTTACCTTTCATCCCTATCCGAGACTCGCGGCACCGTGACTGTCTGTCAAGCTGGGAAACTAACATTTGGAGCATTGTGGTGGAAACATCGGAGGCAAGTTAACTCGTCAAACCCTTGGCGATTCGTTCCATTTTATTGAATCATAAAATCAAACAAAAAAGAACACCTTAGAATCAAAAATATTAATCTCCCGCGGAAAATTTCCTATTCCCTCCTCGCCGTGGCTCGGTGAGCTACACCTAGAGTTTGCAATGAAAAAACCTCAAAAGGACGCGAAAAAATAAAAAAGTTCCGTCGCTTGTGGGACGGTAAAGAGATTCTGGGTTGCTTATAGACGGGAATGAGAGAGCAGAAGCGATTATTGGAAGACTCACGGGATTGCGTTAGCGCAATAGATGGATTCCGCGGTCCCCTGGTAAGAGGACGAAAAAAAAAACTGACACAGGATGATTGACATTGTTTTCGGCAGCACACCCGGTTTGTTTCTTTATTTTCACAGCTCAACGGTTACATTTTTGAATGTGGACGATACCATCGGGATGAGATAAAGTGAATTCCGTGAAACTCCTGATGGATAAAAAAATGTATAATGGTCCGCTTGAATAGTTAAAGCCATTTGTGGCAGCGCTTTTTTAACTTGATATGTTATTTTTAGTTCAAACTTGGCTTCCAGTTTAATTTTTCAAACACAACCTTTTCCCCTCGCACGACTGTTTTTATTTTCTACGTTGTTGAAAGTTGTTGGTTGAACTAAAAAAATGGTAAATTTGCAATAAAATGGCGGTAGTCGTCACATAATAGGTATGAAGATTTGAGAATATGTAAACGTAAAGGATTCATCGTTTTCAAATAATTCGATATAAGCTTAAATTATTAATGGCCCGTTTCAATTAATGCGCTTCAAATATTAATCAATCCGTCCTTTCGCCAGAAAAATGTTGTGCGCGGTAATATGTGATTGGAATTATTTTTTTCTTTACTACCACGGCATCAGTATCAAGCTTGATTCTCAGTCATTTAAATTCAAATCTGCATGAAATATTTCGACAGTTAATATTTGCCGATGCTTTATAGCAAAATGAATTCCTTTTGAATGACCACGTTGGCGGAATAAACTGAAATCATAATTGCTAATCCTATGAACCAGTCAGCGTCGGATTTTATGTTGCAGAAAAAATATTTTTGAGAAAATGATAATTATCTGAGGGCAAAGGTTAATTTTATACGACTTCATGAAGCATTATACAAAACTTAAAATATACTCTCGCATTGGTTAAAAAGATAATAAAGAGCTGAAAACCAAGAGTTTCTAATTAATTTTGGACGTATAGCTTATTAAGGATTCATTAACTGAAGTTTCATTAATTATAATTATATTTTATTCCTCAGACCACCAGTCGTTCTTTCAGAAGTATCTATTTCAGGCTTGAGGGGGAAGTTAATTTCTGTTATATATTCTTAACATTTTACCATATAAAAATTCGATATTTTATCCTAGCGATGAACTTTGCCTCAAACGTGATTCTCTCTAACGGACAGGAATGGTGGGAAAGAAAACTTTAATTTTACCTCATTGAGCGCACTAAGTTCAACAGAGGTATTTAATAAAATTTGAAAAAGTTGAGTAGCAGAGGGTAGGAATGAAAATTTACTTCGCACATTCAACACCCGCATTTCGTTCTCCTCCATGGTGACAAATGCCACCGTGAAAGTGTGCGGTAAAATATAGTAAAAAACAATGGTGGGCAATAAAGGACAAATTTGTAATGCGAAAATTTAATTTTTCATTTCCTAATCCACGGTTTCTTCAAAATGAAGCAACAGAAGCCTTCAAAAAATGTTAATGCCAAGATGTGAATATCTTCAGGCTTCCCACCAGGTTAGAAACTCCATTTCTGCCCGTAACAGAAGCAGAAATAGGTTGCCTAACCCCGTGGGGAGGCCGAGAGACATTCACAGTCACCATTCGCCGGGAATGAATCAAGTTCTTCTCTTCACTGCCTGTAAAACCATTGTACTGGCAAAGGAGCCATTCTGCAAAATTTTCTACGCCTTGGTTACGCATTCAATGCCACCCAAGCATATAAATATTGATTTAAATCGAAAATTGAGTTTTATTCGTCTTATATCGAGGAAATCGAGATCGAGCAATGATATTCGAGTTTCGATGTAAACTCGATTGTTCAATTTCGATCTTTGCCATTTCAATTGATTTCAGCAACGTCATTGCCGACTTACGATAACGCCATCCATTCCATACGAAAGATTTTTCTGAAAATCCGGAAAATTACAAAGACTTTCTTGCAATTATGCTTGGTCATTTGAAAACTTGGTCAATAAGAAAGTCTCATTCCTTTGACCTTGAAAAATTTTAAAAAGAAACTTAAATGTGCGTGCTTTTGTGAATTTCATCTACCAATAATTCAAGAATGTATTCGAATTACATGCTGCTAGGCTAATATGTGTTTTTAATGTTTTTCGATTGAGTAATAAGCATGTTTTCCGTTTTCGTTTTTTTAAAATAGTTTAACTATATAGGATCAGGTGGAAATGAATGCTTAACCTATGCGAAGAAATTTTCGCAGAACGGCTCCTTTGCATAAACGATTATTGCATCGACAGTTGCTATTATTGGAGGTATTTGCTGCTTTTCTTCAAGGAACCACGAAATAGGAAATGAAAATCCACTTTTAACATTTTAAAAACCATTTTTTCGTTTTTTTTATTGATTGATATTTTGGTTCGAATTTCAATTTTTCGATTAATCGACCTTTCGGTTCAAATTTCGATTTTTACGATTAATCAATCTTCAGGCATAAAACTCGATCGTTATATTGTAGGTCTATTCATTTCCATCAAAAATCGATTTATCGAAAAATCGATTTTGATCGACATTTTTCCATCACCGTTCACACGATCTGCCCTCATATCACCTCTCTCTGCACAGGCTATGACTGCCTCGAGTTTTTCCTCAGGGGGCCTTGCTCTCACTCACTTTTGTACAGTCCAACTCGGATTCTCTCCTTTATTTCCCCCAGGATCACCAATCGGAACCGTCCCTTTTTTCACCGTCCTTCATTCAATTCCTTCCTCTCCCCGATCCTATTCGCCCGTAGCCCATCCTTCCTTCACCTTGCGTCAGTGGCTCACATCACACTGGCCTTCGTTCCCCAGCTCCACCTTTGGACCAAGAGCAATCTCTCCTTTAACCCATCCCGACCCCACTTCCTGCCCGGCGAAAATTCGTCCCTCCCATCTCGCCAATGGCTGTGGTGGCACCTTCTCTAACCCGTTCCTCCAAGCTTCAGGAAAACTTCTTCCTTCCTCCAAGAAGTTTGTGGCTCCTCTCTTTCCTGTGTTTCTCCGTCTCGTCCCTTATTTTGGCCGATATATATCCTCGTCTCCTTACCGTGTCCCCCAATAACTCTTTCCCACTTCACCCTTGAGTGATCGGTCGATCTCACGATCGCACTTCCGTCCACAGCTTTTATTTCGTCTCTGTTCCTCACTTTTGACGTCATTCTCGGCGAGAGATTTCCGCTAAAATGTCCCCTCCTTTCATTGCAACTGATCCCGCCGGATATCTCTTGAATTGGTGTGCGATTGGTTATCTTCCATCTCACCCACCATAAAATATAAAGAGGAAATTTAGGCAAAAAACATGGTGTAAATAGTATGATATGATAAAACATGGCATGAAATTGCAATAAAAATTGTCTATTTGGAAGTAAACTATCGGCGACGGGTCCCTCCTCTTTTATACTCATAACACATTGCAACTACGAACCATTTATTTTTATAAATAACAAGTAATAATATACCATCACAAAATGACGAATATATTAAGCAAATGAAATATATAAAATTGCTCACATGTAATTCATTCAGTGTAAATATACTCTCGACAATAGGTTAATTACAATGGCGTAGCCACTGGGGGGGATTTCCGGGTTACACCCCTCCCCCTATGAGCCCTTAAAAAATGGGTAAGATGGACTCAATAAGCCCCCGAGCCTCCTGGAAGGCCCCGAAATCTCCGGTAAACCTCAAATCCTGGTACCCATCTCAAATTCCTGGCTTCGCTACTGGTCAATTATCTTTATTACCCTATGTGAAAAATTCTTGTTTCGGGTTGAATTTTAATAACTTTGGCTCTTCCATGAACTCAATCAAATACACCATCACATTGGCGAGAAGGTATCAACGACTATCAAAGTTTATGCGGCGAGTGCAGCTGAGTACCCGCGCCGTGATTTTTGTCACTTTTATATATTTGTGGTTTCAAACTTATTTAAGAGCGAATTTAAGTATACCGGGACTAGCCACGGTGATAACTTTTACGGGAGTCACCCGCAATGCACAATTGTGCGAAAAATCCACAGAGAAAAAATCATTCGCCTTGACCGGGATCCCGGATCCCGGTCAAGGCGAATGATTTTTTCTCTGTGGATTTTTCGCATTATTTAAGAGCGTAAAAAATTCATCCAATGAGGATAATATTTTTAAAAAGATAATATATTGGCCGAATTAGATATGAATATTTATAAATTATTACCTATTGAGACATGCATGAGCTCTGAAAATTTAGCAAGACTCTCCTCACTAAAATAGTTTCAGACTTTGAGATATGGTGGTTGAAGAAAGGATCAATCCTATAACGATCTTAACCTTACGCATATAGTTTTTGCATTTAATTAAGAATGAAATTTTAAAATTTCTTAGATATGAAATTGGATTTCCCTGTTAATGACAGAAACCGGATGAAAAATACCATCAGTCTGTATTACTGTTGCCTGCTAATAGTTAGGACTAATCGATTCAGTAGCGAAAGAGAATACTCCATGAGTGGCGTATTTCACCGTCAACTTCTAAGGACTCCGCGCAGCTGAAGAAACATCATACCGAAATGATTTACGAAAGAACGACACATTTTTAAAAAATCAGTGGCATTCGTAGGAATTAAACAAAAATATTTGCATCGTGAGGTATAAAATAAAGCTTTGCTGATTTGAGTCGAAGCAAATAGAGCAGCAGAAAATGTACTTTAATGTATAAGGTTGGTCATGGGGAATAAGGTAGGTCAAAAGAACGTGTTTCCATTTTAAATTGAGTTTATCGCTTGAAACCTTATCTTCACCACATCATGAGTATGGGAGAATTTTTAAATTCCAAACTTCGCATGGGTCTCGATGATTCCTTCAATTCGTCATCGTAGATCCAAGCTCTCGAATGGTTTTTTATTATCCCTAACTAGTTTTTACACTTCGTGATCGATTCTCTTTCGTCTTTCTTTCTTTTCTTTTGATTTCGCTCTTATACTGTACCATTGTCTTCAACCTTTTTTTTTCCCTTTACGTTTTCTATGGCCCATCTCTTGAGGGCGAATGTACTCCCACGGGGCTATATCCTTAGGATTTATGTCTTTACGTAGTCATCGCCTGACTTCCTTTTCCATCAAAGGTCAATTTTATGTCACTTCGATACGATCCCTGGCTGAATCTCTCTCATCTCGAGTCACTTCTGTTCTGACTAACCTGTCCACGTCCTTTTATAGCCATTTTGCTTTCAATCACGTCCTATTTTTGTCTCGCTGGGCCTACTTGGCCAAGTTGAAGAAATATTATCTTCGAAAGTAATCAATAGAAGACAGCTCACAAAAAGTTACACAGATTGCTCATTGCGTCTTTCATCATACAGTTTTTATCGTATAGATGGAAATGCTAGTTTTCCTTTTTGTAATATTATAGTGTTACGTGGCTTAATGTGACTTCGGTAAAAATTGAATTATTTCTCTTTATACAGGCATGATAATTATCAGATGTGGTTGTGGTTTCAATGCACACTGATAAAATTTTCTACCTGAGAGAGAATTATTTTACTTGAAGGGTATTAATAAAAATAAATAACAACATTTAAAGCATAAAATACGTCAATAGATAAAATATTTATGAAAATGAGACACCATACTGTATTGTTGTTGAGAATAAAATGTTACAATTTTTTCATCATTATCATTGCCTTCTGCAACATATCCAGCTTTAATGTACGAATAATTTCAAACTTACGAGAGCATCCCTAATCAAGGACTTTACAATCGTCATCAATTCTAGTAATATTGATTTTATTATATGCTCTGATTTAATCCATTGAAGTAATTAAAGAAAAAAGATAAAAAAATTTAGCACTATCTCTATGGTATGAATGGAATTGG
This sequence comes from Ischnura elegans, assembly GCF_921293095.1. Classification (NCBI taxonomy): domain Eukaryota; kingdom Metazoa; phylum Arthropoda; class Insecta; order Odonata; family Coenagrionidae; genus Ischnura; species Ischnura elegans. The sequence continues at coordinate 38,545,130 of NC_060247.1, forward strand.
GAAGTATTTTATTTTCCCTTACCCCTCACTTTTTGGATTCATTGAAAACCTTTTGGTACATTTTCTCACAACATTTCCTGATGCACATCATCTAGCTAATCGCGTGTCAAGTATTTACCATTGCTGTAATGCAATATTTCATCTCCATCTACCGGATACCTTGCAAGTCACCACCTGTGTGTGTGGCACGGGCAGATTCCACAGCAAGCTAAGATAGTTATATGAGTCGTGATCTCAATGCGGTTCAAACGTTATTACTGTGGTAAAGCAGTTTTAATTATGTGAATATGAAAGATTAAGTCGTAGTCTTGTGTGTGATTCACTCGATTATTTTTCGCGAACAAGTTCTGAGATTGCAGCAGTGACATCTCAAGTGATGACTCACGGAGGACAGGAATGATAGGGATCACCTTTCCTTTTCCCATAATATGTTGCCTTAACGATTTCAGTCAGTGAACACGTACGTAAAATGCAGTACCAGATCAGCGTACGACAGCAAGCACCTCTTTTGGCGGCCGTTGAGTTCTTGATGAAGTCTTCTCGAGAAATCAGGTGAATGCATGATGACGATGGCAGAGAAGGCCGTCGAAACGTTGGCAGAAATGTCCATCCTGACCTGGCTGATTTCCCGAGAAGTCTTCATCGGCAAGATTCAGCGGGAAAGCACCAAATCCTTCACCATTGAGCTCCGTGATAACGAACATACTAAACATAGATGACACCTCGAATGATCGAGCGATAGAGAAAGTGATGGCAATGATCATAATCCTTTAAGGTAAGGACTCTGCGTTTTACTGCAGCGTAGAGCAACGTGTAGGCTAAATTTTCTTGTTAAATTCGACAAAAATTATAATCATAGTCAGACGACGTGTAACATATCCTTCGTTTACCGGCGTGCTATGGTATATGTGATCACAGGAAGAAAATAAAGGAAATAGGTTGCAAAATAGAGATATTTAAAATGTCATTCTTGCATTGCACCATTAATCATAGAAGCGGAGTCTCGAATAGAATGATTGTTGTCAATAGAATTTATGGCGTCAATCGCTAAGCCGACTCATTGCATGTTTTTATTTTTTCCATCGTTACAATCATGTATGGATTTGCTCTAAGAATTAATAACCTTCGTATGTTTTGTTATTATTCGTAATATTTTATGACTATGCGTTGCGCATGTGTTAATCCTCTTGCATGCTGCATGTTGGTGATTGTTCACACCAACACAAACACCAAACACCCTAGAGGTGGCTCGCAGAGTATTGTGAAGATGTAGAAACCCTTTCACGGTAAGGCATAGCTGCAATCATCACAGGACTGGTATGCGTAAAATTATCGTGCCATTCAACATTTACTTAAATTTGAATAGCTAAGCATGAAATAATCTTAAAACTCTCATTTCGTGACTCTCCGACCTATTCCAATCCTTCCTTAGCGTCAACGTTTACGTCCTGGAGGTGCCCTTGGTTACATTTGACTCTTTGTTAGTCCCTCAATCATTTGCGATTGATAAAAGCCTCCCTCATAGCATGGAATGAAAGGTAATCTTTAGTTTTTCACTGTGTGCATTCACTGGCAATAGATACCTATTACTAATGTAGTGCTGGTTACAAATGCTTTTATTACTTTTTTTCATCCCGGTCAAGGTGGATGATTTTTTCTCTGTGGATCTTTCGCATGCTTTTATTACTTTAAGCATGACGGAGACCTGTGCATCCTGAGATTTTGCTACATATTTAACATCGCGATGACTTGCCTGCAGAAAAGCGAGCGGGTTAAAAATGTTAAATCGTCCATTTGCGTCAATTTCAGACCATGCTTCAGACCCCGCGCGTAATGAGGAGAGAAGACGGTTGTGGCCGTGACGAACAACTCCCGTCATTAGCGGACGAGGATTCCCGGACCGTGGGCGTTAAGTAGGCTGTCTCCCTTATGGCTCACTTTTGACGGAGTTGATGGCCATGGCCGATGTTTTTGCTCGCCTACACCACGGTGAGTTATTTTTTACGCTAAAAGAACGACACAGAATGCATTCTCAGCATCGTTAAATAATGGCCCACCTTTGCCAAATGTAATACTCATTCTGCTTGCTATTTTTATAGCATAATTTGAAAAGTTCAGTTCAGCTGTGGCTTTCAGCTCTTTCGTGCTACAATTTGCCTTTTGGTCGAATGACTAATTAATTTAATTTATTTCATGAGGATATGATGTGGAAATCATCAAGTGTAGAATATTCCGCTTTCGAATGATATAGGAGTATTGCAAAAGAGGATTCCAAGCTTAGATTGCGTCTCAATAATTTTTAAATGATAATTACAGACAAAACATTTCTTTGAAATTTACAGTAAAATTTGCTAAATTTCAACCAAATTTTTAAGAATTTCCTTTATATTTCCTTCATTGCTAAATAAAATTGCGGCAGGTCTTCGTTCCCGTTAGGCATCTTTTTGTCTCCATGAAGAATTTATCCGTAGAGGTAATATATTTCTAGTAGGTATGTTGATAGTCACGGTTCACGGCCACAAAATTCACCAACAGCCGAGCAAGTAACGGTTTCATTGCTCAGAGTTTTATCGGATGGTTCACCTACATGCCAATTCTTGGGTTTATCTTAAAACATTGTGAATATCCATTTCATTATTGAAAAGGGAAATTTTTAGTTCCTTGTGGATGGGGAAAATTCATATGCGTCGCCCGAGAAACTGATTTTTTTTTAATAATCACATGCAATGTTTTATGGAACCGTAGTACTGCTGTTTTGTCTAAAAATGTATTTTCTGCAATATGATAAAAATAAGAGAAGGTAATATGGTAGTTATGAATGGGTAATATACTTATTTCAAAACACCGTATGTAGATTGGAGAATAAAACATTCCATTTAAATTGTATTCCCTAGCAACAAATTTTCAGAGAAAACAAATTTGCGTTGGCAGGTGCTTCCCAAATTACGGCCTAATATTTTTTCTGCAAAAGCAAGGCCGTTGCGAGAAAAATGGAGGAAGCGTTCATTTGGAAAGGGTTGCACTCCACTCTTCGGGTAGAATCATTTTGAAGCGCTCTCCATAACATTCCCAGAGGTCTCAACCTACCGCGCTCTGTACGATATTCTGCAAGGTTGTTAAGCATGTACCTCATAAATTTTTACATGTTAAGGTTGAAAAACTTCCCCTTTCCTGGGAATTAATGTTTTTCGTAATTTTCCACTTTCCTCTACGAAGCTGATTCTACAAAATGGTCTCCACAACTATATTTTTGGGCGCCTTCAAAAAGTCTTGCGATTTCATTCATCAGCAATTGCTTGCGTGTGCCTTAGAAATCTCATACGCCGCCACATACACCAATTTGCAATATAAAACCAAATACTTTTCATGCTTCGGTAAATTTAAAATTACGAAGCACTGTAATTATAAAGGTTCTTTAATTAGGTAACAGAAATATTCGATGCGTAATAAAGGCAAAATTTCGCTATGGGTGTCCGAGGAATAAATAAAAGTACACTACCGTGTAACGTTTTTAAATATCCACTACTAACTTAACAAATAATTTCAGTACAATTCAAAAACAATCTCTATATTTTGAAACTTGGGAGCACAAAACAACACCAAAAAGCCACCATGACTATTACAATACCATTTGTACTACCCGTACTACCACTCACTGACCCAATACCATGAACTGCACCAGTGGGGATCTTGTGTTCTGCCGTATTCCTTTCCTCCCGTTCTCTTCTCCTCTCGTAGGCGCCTCCTTTTCTCTGCGTTCTCTTCTTCTCCCTGCCGATCTTGAATTCTGCCGTATCTCTTCCTCCGCTCTCTCAATACACCGCTAGTTTAGTCTTTCTCCCGATCTTTCTTTATAGCACGTCTACCTCCTCTCCATACGCGACTCCCGCTTTCCGTTCACAACAATCTCCCCCTCCCTCACTACCATTGTTAGTTTTAAATTATTTACAAACAACATGGTGGCTTGTTTACATTATGTTACAACCTTAAATAGTTTTAAATTGTAAAACCTAGGAAATGCCTTATTAATATTATTAACAAAAATATAATTTTTCCAAATACAAGAAAAGATTTTTTCATGGTAATAACCTATTTCCCAAGTATTGCTGACAATGGAATTTGTCAAACCGTGACGTGACGGTCTACCAGCTGACCTGGTCAGCCTAAGCTCGTCTGATTTACCTTCATTTAAGTTTTTTTCACCACTAGCATTAATGCATATGGAAGCAAAACATTCTTTCAGCCTAAGTATATCTTGAATATACCAATATACCACGTTCTTATCACCATAGTTAAAGTCACAAACATAAAGCTCCAGAGAGAGAAGCATAGAAATATTTACATTTCTAAAAAAGTGTCATGAGGGAAAGTGCTGTCGAGGGAAATTAATAAAAATATTTTGCAGTTACTTGCAGCTCATTCTTTGTTAAATATAAATTAAAATGTATTGAAACACATTTTAAACAAAATACTCTTCTCTTCATTCACATAAAGTACAGAAAAATGAAATATTTTGTTTAAAATTCCTATCTTTTTTTTAAATATTCATATCTTTATCTTAAATTGTTAGCTAAATTAAAAAATAATTTCTAGCTATATCATTTGAAACTTATTCTAAATCAATTCATTATTCATTGCTCTTTAGTTCTTAATACATTAGCTTAAATACATTTTTATACGGTGACATTGGAAGGTGCTCAATGCAAATTAATGTGTTAAATTGCAAACCAGCTCGGTGAAATTCACACTAATTGCTCTGGAAACTTGTGTTAATTGTTTTGTATAAAAATGGTATCTAATTTCAAATAGAAAATTATCGCACACTATTTACATTGCTAGAACTCAATGTGAAGTAAAGGTGTGGTATTGATGCAATTCCGATTGAACACCCTTCACTGATATAAATTTACTCTTTTGACACGATGCCCTGGTTTAGATTCAACAAATTACGCACGCTAATTGATCATCCTGGTGCGGATTGACTTATTTTGAGACCGTACAGTTCCTTCTCTATTTTAAGGCGTGAAAGGGGCAATCAATCATGCCGCTAGCAGTCCTGTGAAAGCACGCCTACTTCATGTTACTCTCCACTGCATATGCATTCATTGCATATTTATGGGCATATTTAACGATATTCGATTACAACTCAATCCGCGGTTGATTTACATGTGACCTGGATGTATTTTCTCTGCACGCAAAATTGAAGTCTGGGAATCTCGCTTACGGAGAAAATCCATGGTCACGAAATCCCGTGCTGAGGTGGGGAACTTGTTCGAGCCAACTTAATGTCACAAACAATTGAAACTACAGCAAGGCGATTGAAATAAAATAACCTGCACCTGAACGCTGGGTGAAAACGATGCTAAAATCACTGTTATCTACTTCTACATAATACCCTACGAGGCACCAACAGATGTGTTACTTAGGGATGATCTATCACCAACAGGCACCAAAAGATTAAAATTTGCTTCCACGAACATGCTTTACACAACAGTTACACTACATATGACACATAAAAATTGAGATTAATCTATATCTTACGTTATTGCCTTATTAAAAGTATAGCGTGCTGCTTCTTTAAGTAAAAATGTATACATCTCTTAATCTAGTTATAACAAGTGATGGAAGCATACAGTTAATAGTTATCGTGAATAACCTTCCGCATTCTTGCTAAGTTTTGGTCAAAGCACCTTGGCACTGTTATATCGATAAAGGAATTACATGTTTCATAAATTAATGAGTTTTATAGATTAATAGCGAAATAATTAGTAATTTAATGGCAAAGGTAAAAAGATACGTTAAAATTAACTGCTGCCGGATATCCATGCACTTCTCCCTTCTTGCTTTTCTTCATTCCTAATATTTGGGAATATCTGATATTTTGAGATTTTCTGGAGTTTTATTTGCTATGTGACATTTTATGTCAGGATAATTGAAAAACACGAACAAAATTTGAACAGTTTAATGCCCTGTTCCGATTTATTCGGAATTCCGCTACCTGTATATCTATCCTGCTTAGTCTGAAGCGCTCTCTGGAATTTGTGTTTTTCTTACCCCTTGCTGTTGGGTTTAGAATCGTCCTCTCTTATTTTATCTGCTGCGTCACGCAAGGTATATAAGGTTTTTCCATTGTTCACCTCGGTGGTCATTTGATACACTGTGTTCCAACAAATAATATATCTCATAAGAGCAACGTTGCATTTAATTTAAATTTACATTTTTATGCGCTTTAATGCTTCGGTATGACTCACCCTTCGTAGACATTGCGTATTTTGTTTCAGTTATAATTTCTGCGGCTCTTGTGAGATTATATTTGTGATTCCACGAATATTCAAAGACATAAAAGTGAGGGATGTGTCTTCATTTTTTATTCCCCTATCTCGAGGAATATCTATCCTTCCCTTTCATGGGAACTGTAATATAATATATAATAATATTCTAAGAGGCCTCCATAGTGCCGAGATGCTTCTTTCGAATGAAGATCAAGCGATGGGCCGTCTAGTAGTCTAGTCTACCGGTCTCCGACGAACGGTTGTGTATGAGGGTCTCATTGAAGAGCCAAAAAATCTCTTGAGAGAAAAAACTCCCCACCTTTTCACTTCATTCTAACGGCTAGTACAATGAGTGGGATTCTCACCTCTAACCCTTTGATGTCTCTTTTTTTTAATTATTCAGAGGAGCATCTCATTAGATGGAATTTCTGAAAACGTTCACAAGTTAAGTATGAGTATTTGGAGTTCCGATCGAGGTATGTCTTGAATTACAGTGGACACGAAACCCTTGGGCGGGCTCGCTGGTTAAACTCCTGGGCTGAGGTCTGAAGCGTTAGCTTATCACCTCTGCACCGCAGAAAGGGGAGGACAGGAAGGAAAAAGGAAGGAGGCGCCACCGCGATAGGAGCCCGACGACGCGACGCCTCCTGGGACTGGATAGGGAAGGAAGGGATGGGACGAGGAATCCCGCACCGTCACAAAGGTGGGCGGGTCCTGCCATCAGTGAAACCTGGAAAACCATTTCTGTGCCAGAGATTTTAGAGGATTATTCTATAAGGAAGAGTAATCCAACGATCAAATTGCTAGATATGTCTTGAATTACAGTTCTTTTGCTAATTTTAATTTGGTAAAGGTGCGTATTACCAATCTAGGAGGTCCGCACGCTGGATAGGGTTGAATTTTTAAGGCACCAAGATGATTTATGATAAAAACTTCAAATTGTAATTTCCAAACTTTAATGCAACAAATTTTAAGTATGCTGGGACTAGCCACCGACTCTGCAGAGTCATCCGCAATGTACAAGTTGTGCGAGAAATTCACTGAGAAAAAAATTGGGTTGGATGTGATCCCGGTCAAGCGAATGATTTTTTTTCCTCTGTGGATTTTTCGCACAGTTTAATTCAACACTCGACCACCGACCATGGTTACAACATATTATGTCATTTTCATTGACTGCGAGTCACAAGGACTTTGAGAATGACATAATGTATGGTGACCATGTTGGCAGTGGAGTTTTGAATTAAATTTTGGAAATTAAAATTTCTTGTTTTTATCATGGATGTATCGAAATACCACTAAATGAAGCCTGAAACGATTTTTTCCGTTCGCCGAGATGATACTAGCAAAATATATGCTGCAACAAAAAAATCCATTAAAATAAACGGTTCCATAGGCTTCCTAGAACGTTCGTGAGGTTCGCATGAACAGCTTTGTGCTGCACCGCTTTAGATACGGACTGATAGAATACCGCCTAGGGGAACAAATTCCTTTGAATCTATTTTTTTCGAATATTTCACAGCCAAAAAAAAGGTGACAGCGATAAAATTAACGGATAGGTTTAGGAAGCAGGCCTTTCGATATTTGTGTGTATAATAACGTGCACGATTCAATGGTTATTATCAGATCGGGAGCGAAATGAAGTTGAAAATTAATTTCTCCCCTTAAAGGCGGCGTAAAATTTGTGTGCCAGCTTTTCCAGTCTTATGAGATGGATTTGAAATCGCGTGACTCAAGCAGATGTCGGTGTTAGCTGTAAGCTACTTTTAGAGGTGCGAACGGTCAACGAGTTCCCAGGGCAAGGAAGGAAATGCTAAGACAGGGGACATTTGGACAAGGTTTCACGTCGAGGGTTGAACTTGGAGCAAATGATCCCTTATCTCTGACACGCATACCACACTATGGCAAAGTCGCGGAACGTGATCTCGTGATTACGATCCCACTTCACCTTTTAAAGCCTAATCCTTAAGCCTATCTGAAAGTGCGACAGCTTGCGGTTAGCAACCATTTATTCATCTAACAGAAGTTTTTCTGCTCGTAAACTCTGAATATTCTCTCGTGGTGGCTTATTTTGGCTTTTTAGATATTCAACCCAAGCAACAATTTCTCGCAATATTTAAATAAATCGCTAAATATTAACTAAATCTACCTAAATTATAATCAAAACAAATCCTTTGGTCTCTGGCGCTTTTTTGTAAAATGTTGATAAAAACCGAGCGCTAAAAAGAGATTGTTTTGCGTCGTTTTCAGTGATTAATGACCAATGGAATAATTACATTGCTGCATGATGGTTCCCGAATTATCATTTTTAGTTGAACTTTGCAATTTCATTGTTCTCTTAGTAGCCTACTTGTACTCGAAAAAAGTACGGACGCTCTTCACACTCAAGGCTATCAAGTTGTGCATTATTTTCAGAGCAGTTTCGAGCGTCTGTCTATAAGAAGTAGGTAGTGCTTAGTTTCCGACGTATGAGTAATATACATTACCTATTTATGAAATAAAACTGATTTCACCTTGCTATGCCTTTATCAAACGCATCAATTAGGTTTTGATTGAATCATTCAGTGTGATGCGAATAAGAACTTTGATATAATTTCAGCTCAGGAATAATGTTATTAGGCTTTGAATAATATTTTAAAATAATTTAAATATTTCTATTGACAGGAATTCTTCCTAAGTTCTTTACATTGAAGCAATCGAATGATAATGGAATAAATTAGTTTTTGGAGGTGTATTGTTACTGTGATCATTATGATTATAATGGATGTGAGAAAATAACCTTTTGGAAATCTGAGCCCTAAATAATCTCGAATCATTAATATGGGTCCAGTATGTTAGGTTATTATCTATAGATATCTACAGGACTACATGAAAACTGATTTGAGCATAAGAAACTTAGCAATAAAACACTTACAAGCAGAAGTTTTTCGGACTTCACGTCACCATTTTGTCATTCAGTCAAAGGAAGAATTGACATGCGTACAATCTGATCGGTAAAATTGATAGGTTATAAATTAATACACTATATGAAATAGCAAAACGGACGACGTCAAATTAATTATTTTAGTGCAATCTCAGATTTATAATACCATCGTAAAATATTAGCTTCCTTTCAAAGGTTTCATTAATTAGCATTTTACGCTCCCGGATTCGGAGATTCTCCTGGAAATCAGAGTGAGAAATACTCACAATAAATATCACAAATGAGAGATGAACGCACATTGAATTCAACCTGTTACCCTGGCCCTTTCTATTCCAATCACTCACTCTTCCACAGTTCATCCCGCGTCCCTAAACATTATTCCTCCCTTTCAGCTCTTCAAATACCATTAATCGGTGAGTTCATCGGGTGGCAAAAACCCGAAATCATCCCTTTTCCCAGCGCTTCGGTCCCGCCCTGCGGATTCTCCGCTCCCTCCTAGCGCCAACTCATTTTTCCTCCTTCCCCTCGAAAGAGATATACGGAGCCTCCATTTTTCTTCTTGCTTGAATTTTCTCCTGAGAACGCTACTAACTCCCTTAGGCCTCCTCTTCCTCCCTTACATTTCTTTCCCCTAACTTCCCCTTAGTTCTTCCTCCCCTCCCTCTAGCCTTTCACCCGTGCTTCTGCCTGTATCTACTCTGCTCACTTCCTGCGCGTTATCCCTTACATCACCTGTACATTCTCGGCTTTCTTGCAATGGCCGCTCATTGTCTATATGATATTCTCGATGAGATGATTGTCGAAGTTTTCTTTCGCCGAAGTTATAAAATATTTTTTTAATCATTGCTGGCGTGCACTTTTTCTGTTTATGTAGTCTATGTAAGGATAAGAGGCCACTTTAATTGTTCATTGCTTGTACCGGTGGTAGTTAGCCACCTTCCACATCTAGAAAAGGTTTTTTTGTTTTATGCGTGATTTTTATGGAATACTATAGCAGGTGGTAGCCTAGTGGGTAGAACGCTACGGCCTAGTTTTCAAATCTCGGATCAAGGACTGGTACCCCCAAAGAAATATCCTTGAAGCTGGTCGCGTAAAATTAACTGGCACCCAAACTACAAGTTTGTGCTAACCACACGCCTAAGGCATAGCCTAGGGTGAGCTATAAGCATACCCGTTCATGCAACAAATCAGGTTGAATCGATCAGTGAGTAAAATTCTAGCAGTCAAGAAACAGAGCGTCCAAGGATTGAAATTACTTGTCTTGACATAAACCTTCGTAATGTCATAACGATACCTAAACTATGATCTGATTAAGAAAATAAGTATTAAGTGTAGAATATACAAGTGCGTTTTATTTCCATATAGGATGGTACCAAATATGAAATAAAGTCCTTTTGATCCATTCATGTTTTTTAAGTTGCTGAATGAAATCCTCTAAAGAATTTCACGCGACGCGAAAAGGTGATACCTATTGTCATTTTTTATCCTGGGTACCTCGGTAAAAATTCTAGCACCGAAAATTTTGACGAGCGTTTTCTCTCTTAAAGATTTGAAAAATTATGCAGTCATTGATTGTCTATTTATAAATGACGTATTTGAGGTATTTCAGCCGAAAACTATCTTACACAAAATTTCAGCATGATTAAAATATTTTTTATAAAAGGTCTGCCAAATTATGAGTACCAATCAGAGGTATCTATTTACTCGTAAATCAGGAATTAATGTCCGGTATATTTGGCTGAAATACGCACGTAAGATTTATATATAATTCAAAGGCAAAAATGTATGGCGTCTTCGTGCGAAAAATGTTTACTTTATTCATCTAAAATTAAATGTCAGTATGCTTTTAAATGCAAGTGTCTCGCGAAGGTTTTACGACCAGCAGCCTTTAGGTGCAATATTTTTTTTACTAGCCTTATGTAACATGCTCTATTTCTTTGATGACATTTCCGCTTTTTCCTCGATATAACGTGCTTAACGGCTGAAAGATGGTAAAATGACGTGGCGTAAAGACGCTGGTAGTGTCTCATGTTATGAGGAAAGACTTCGTGTTTCATAAAAGGGGTCAGAGTCATTTCATTTTAAATCAAATTATGAATGATGATTATGATAGCGTGACTAAATTTCAGGAATCCTGTGAGCTTCTAAATGATGGAGAAGTTGTAAAGCTGCGTGCCCAAATAGCCTGCCTTGATGTCTGCCGAGCATCATAAAGGCATCGGAGATTATTCATCGCTGTGGGTAGCCGTCGAGGAAGCTTAGGAGTGGAAATGTTATGCGACCGAATTATTTGGTTAGACCAAAGGGTCTATTTCAGGTTTTTAGACAAATGAACAGCAGTTGAATCTCATGCTCACGAATAGTGAAGGAGAGGTTATCGTTGATTTTTGCGCCCATAAAATTTATTCTATTCATAATCATCGTTGGATACTAAGCATCTTTTGCGCATCTATCAGCAGTAAGAATATAGTGCTAATATTGTAAAGTTTATGTTCACTCTCCTGACGCTGAAAATTTTGTAGACAGTTTGATTTGTCGTTCATTTGTTTTGTTGGCACTTGAACGGAAATTCTCCCCGTGGTGCTGTTTCCTAAAGTTTTTTTCAAAAATGGAGGCTCAGGAATTGACTGTGAGGCATTTTGGACTTTTTTTTGGCTAAGTTGGTGATGTTGATAGGTAAATTAATGGTTTTTAACTTGAATTTTCATCGGAAATATTCATCTCAAGATTTTCAGCAGCATATCATAAATCAGGCACTTTTTCGTAGTTTATAGACACATTTATAACATATATAATCCGTCTACTTTGACTTTTGAATGAATGGCTCTATTTTATTCTACGAATAGAATTAGAGGTCTCAGAAAAATCGAGACGAAGATATAAACTGCTTCTTAGAAGGAAACCACCTGGCTTGATATTATTGAAACTCGGCAATGCTTATATTTGGTCTGCTTCGCTTTAAAATTGACCAGACTTCTCTTATTTCGGGCAATAGGTGGGAAATTAAAAAAAAGTGATTTTCCGCCCAAATAATTATATTCTGTCCAAACTACCTATGCATCAACTGCGTAATGATCCTGTGTGAAAATTTTGCCGTACCGCTGACAAGTGATGGGCGGGCTGCGTGGTGACACGGTGGAATCTTTTTTGGGCAGGGTCATTCACACCCCAACCCTTTACTAACACCTCGCACAGAAAATGGTTAATGTTGGCTGCATTATTTGCAAAATTGTTGCCATATCGCGCAGGTGTGTTGAGCGGGTTGTATCTCGACACTTCAGCTTATGCATTTTATTATGCAGAGCCCTTTTTAGATTCACCAAGAAGTGTGTGGTCTTATTTCCGTTTTTATCTCTTTCACCAATCTCACGTTGTATCCTCCAAGCAGCTCGAAGAAGGTAATTGGTAACAATATATTTTCTTTCATATATGATCACATTTTGACCGAAAAACCGTCTGAGTAATGCGGTGTTGCCACACTTCTGGGTAGTGTTAGAGCGTAGGTTTCCACGGCGATGGTTTGATCTCTGCATTTCTCCAGGGTTTTCTTCCGCGTCAGATTGTTGGTTGACAACAGTTTCGCTGGCTATCCTGCCAGCGTCTTCAGGTCGAAGGTGTCTGCCAGCGTCTTCGACCTGAAGACGCTGGCAGGATAGCCAGCGAAACTGCTGTCAACCAACAATCTGACGCGGAAGAAAACCCTGGAGAAATGCACTTCTGGGTAGTGTTGAGCGGATTGCATCGTGACACAGTTGAATATTGTTGTGGGAAAAGCCGAATAAAGACGCATACATTCAACACGGATTGCATACATGCACCACCATCTCACCACGATGTATCCTGCAAACAACTCGAAGGAGGATATTAATACAAAAATATTTTGCAGCAAATTTTAAGGATCTTGCCAGTTTGTCAGCTTTCCAGATATTAGGAATACCCCATTAAAATTTGAAACAAGTTTTATTACACAGACACAGGCTGTACACACAAGTAGTGCTTTAGGCGGAGAGTGCAAATATTCTCGAAGCAGAGAGAGAGGAAGATTTAAGTGCCTTGAGTGGGGCTTCTTATAGTTAACGCCTTACCGTGTGTTTCTTCTCAGGACGATGAACTGATCACCAATAACCAACTATCAAAATTAACTCGAAACAACTAACTCGAATTTACCTAACTTTTCATTCTGTGTACTTTATTTTGTTCTACATCGGCCTAAGCTCGAAGGAGAGGAAGTTGGTACAAAGGTTTCCGCGGTTGGGTTGTAATGTTCGACCTGAAGAAGCCTGCTAGAATGCAGGAGAAACTGTTGTCTCCAACACAACCACGACGCAGTAAAACCCGAAAAATGCAGCCTAGACTGGAAGGAGAGTGTTTCCGTTAGGCGTCAACCCCTCTAAGTATAGAACCGAAAGTAGAAATATGAAATATCACGTCATGACATAAGGTAAAGGAACCCTAGGGGGCTGAGGGGGGAAGGCAAAATGGAAATAGCTTTCATTTCAAATTTGGAATTGAGGTTAAAGTTAAGGTCAATTCTCTCTCTGTCTCTTTCGGTATTCATATTTACCGTCCCTTGTGCTCACAAAATTGTCACTCCACTGACTAGTTTTGAGCGGTTTGCATCATGGGACGGTGGACTACTTTTTGGATAGGGCCCTTTGTAGATACTTTATAAATACCACAGATAGTTAGTTAATGGTAAATATAGGTCGCATAAAGTCGCGCTACATTGTTGCCACATCACTGCCGTTTGCTGAGCGGGTTCCATTTGGACACTTTGATGCATGCATTTTTGTAGGCACAGCCGTTTTTACGCTCACTAAGATATGCCTGGTCACATTTCCGTCTTAATATCTGTTGCCCATATCGCGTCATTTACGTTCATATTTTGACCAAACTACCAAAAAGACGGCTGCATTATGCGGCGCGACGGTGTTGCCACATTTTTGGCTAGTGTCGAGCGGGTTGCATCGGAGCCTCTTGCTATATTTTTGTGGGCAGGGCTGTAAATACAATACATACACCACGAGGCGTCTCGTCCCATTTCCGTCTTCTATCTCTCGCCCATCACTCTTTGTCTCCTTCAAGACGATCGATGCTACTTCGCCGTCTCGCCTCGACTCCTCCTCGCCTCGCTTTTTTTCCCCGCGACGCGGAACTGCCAGTCATCGTTACCACCTTTATAATGCCACTCTCCACCCTCACTTCATCTCCCGCAGACCGTCTTCAACCCCCTTTAGTATACGTGCCCCGACCACCGCTTCCACCTCCCCCACAGGACCTTTCGAACCGGAGTACATTCGCACTCCGTGCTACTCTCCACCTTTCTCTCACTCCGCTAATACCTTTCCTCGTCTCTTTCTCCCTTCCCTTCCAACCTCATTCTCTTTGCCAATCTCCTTTTTTACATTCCCTTTCTCATCCATTCTCATTCTCCTCATTTTACATTCAGACGTTCTCCTTCAGAAGGCTGGTATTCGTTAGGAATTTTTTCTTGATTTTAGGTGTGGTTTAGTTAACAGGGATTGGTCCCTCATGAAATTTTTTATGGTGAAATTTATGATTTTGAAGAGAAAGCAGTTCTAGCATTAAAAAAATTGCAATTATTGTTTAACAACGCCTTTTAATTGAATTGAATAAAGCCAATGGCAGTGTTGTATACAATGTTGCAGTTATTGTCCTACAACAGCTTTTAATCTTTACTGTATGTACAAAATTATTATTGCCGAGAAAGTATTTGGTGCCACTTTTTATGCTAAAATGTTTTACTCACTTCATCTAGTAATGTCTAGTGATGGAAGCACATATTTATTGTCATTCTGAATTAACTTGCGTAATCTTGCGGGTTTCGGTCAAAGCATTTTGATATTGTTGAATCGATAAATTAAGTTTTCTTTCAGGAATCAATGGATTATTGTGCAGTAAGAGTTAAATTATTCCAAAAAATTTTGTATATAATTGACGACTGCCTTGTCCTCCGCCCGCAAGAGCCACCCTTTCAAACCCGAGTACATTCGCACTTCGTGCTACCCCTCACCTTTCTTTCATAGTGATAATGCTTTTCTCGCCTCTTTCTCTTCCTCCCTTTCCTTTCAACCTCATTCTCTTTGCCAGTCCCCCCTTTCCCATTCCTTCTCTCATTCATTCTCATTCCCCTCCTTTCCCATTCCAACGTTGTCGTTTCACTTTCTCTTCTTTTCCACCCCAAAAAATTTCGATCCCCATCAAAAAACGTCTGTACGCTCAACTCTGGGTTGAATTCGTTCGCTTCTCCCTTTTGTACAATTGTCTCGAGAGCGATTCCTGGCTTATAGGCGAGCCGTTTCATTTGCTGTAATCTGTGCACGCGCTGAGCATGCATTTGCATAAAATCTGCTGACTCATCCTTAACTGGCGCTGCGGAAAAGCACCGCTCAGCTGGTTTGGGAGCCACTCTACCGTCATTCAAATTCACGGTGGAGGTCGAGTCACTTTAACCTGGTTATACCCACACCGTTTCATCATAGCCGTTGAAAATTAAAGTTTTAAAGTCATCATAATTATTCAAATTAAAAAAAAACTAAACTGTGTTGAAAGACTTAATAAAGTAATATCAATCTTAGGAGAGGTAATTTTGGTGGAATCCTGACGAAATAATGGCAATGGAATCACGCTGTCGCGTATTAAATACTCCAGTTTCAGAGCTTTTTGTTATAAATTATTATAAAAATTAATACACTGACAGTAAATTGTAATTATTGTATTTGTGGTGCATTAGAATTCGTTTTTCTTGCCATTATTATTAAGAGAAATGCTGATTATACCATTTACTCAATGACTCTGAATGAATTTTTGATTATACCGCCAATAGTGGGACTTACTTTGGGTAAAAACTGGAAATAGCATCAGGTTTACATTTTAGTTGGCAAATAGGGGTGGAGGTTTAATGACACAAAGTAAATGATTCATAAAATTAAGAAGTAAAAACGATACTTCTATTAACTAAATAAATATTGCATACCTTGCATTAAAATGTTTTGGCTGTGGGAGACAAACGTGGTATAATAGCGATAACGGCTAGAATATATATCAAGCGGTTTCTGATTTTTAAAAAATATTGATATCCTTGAATAATCCTTTATGAATTTAGAAACTTAACTTCGAGTTATTCATATTTTCATTTTCATCGGAGATGGAAGGAAAATTTTTGGGGCGAAACAAGCGAAGATATTTCGACGGGATAAGGGATTTAATAAAAGAGTGGAGAGTGGTGGATGGTTTAGGACGGTAGGACGGAGAATGTTTTTAATAAAGAACAACACAGCTTTTTTCTTTGATGTTCCAGCCTATTCCATAATCTTGCAGCGCTCCCTCCGTTCGTTCCTCTGCACTTCACCTACCTTTTTTTTTTAAAGCTGCCGCCGAAAATAACCATGATTGCTCCTGATATAATAGTTTTATTGCAATTCATCCAAGCCTGATACATGCTCATAATGATGTTTCACATTTGCATAGGTGAATGAGGCATTGTGATGAATGGAATGAGATGCTATGATTGTTTTATATTAGTTAGTGGTTTCATATTCTATATGTTTATCTATATATATATATATATTATGTTTGCATATTATATATGTTTCATATGCTATTATTTATCAATACGAATGATCCAGCAAGGTAACATTTTTTGTGTAATATGTACAAAAGCACTCTAACTGAAGAACGAGTCGGTAACCCCAAAGCAGAGTATTAACTCCAAAGGGGTACCTATGCTCCTGTAGCCATGTATTTTTAAAAATTCATATTTGTATGGTACAATAAACATTATTATTACTTTGATACCCGGGATTTAGGTGACCCTTCATTGAATGGGCTACAGCCGTAACCTTTGGTAGTGATGTTACTGCAATTCCAGGCCAGAGTCGAGACCTTATCATTTTATCAGTCCTTATTGAAAATTATTTTTACAACTACCATTCCTATGTTATGTCACTTTCTACACTTACAGGAGTGAAATATTCTCTATCGTTATTTTTTTGGTCGCTATCTCTTCTCAATTCGTACGAAAGACGTCTAATAAGTTTTAGTTATACGCGTCTTTTGTAGATTAAAATTATCGTTCAAATTAATTACCTGGATGAAGATAATTAAGTCAGACTAATTCGCAACCCCTTCGAGATACATAATTTAAATCTAGTTTTTCAATCAGATCGCGTTTCATCCATATTCATTTTATCCTATGAAGGCTCTTGTTCTAATTTAAGATGAACCATGTCAACCTAAGAATCCTTTGAAGTGAAAGTTCAGTTCAATCAACTTAGTTACCCCCGTTATTTTAAAAACGTACAGTCATGAATAATTTTACGTAGTTTCCTTGCAATGAGATACCTAAAGAAGAAAGTGCCGTCAACGCGGATACTTGATTCAAAGTTAATGCCACGTCCTCGTGATCCGCTGCTAATGGTGTTACATGGACACCTCAGTGGCTCGGCGGCCAGGATCAGATGACGAAATTTGATGCTTAAACGTTGACAGAGTAGCCTCTTTACTTCTTAAACTTCAATCAATCCACAATGTGCGTCGCGCGCATCAGTAATTTCTTCGAATTTGAATTGAATTCAATAAAAATTTTTATTGCACAGAGGCATACGGCTCAATTTTGGCTGAATGGCTTTGAAAATGACGACATTTGATAACTGAGCGATGACACAGTGGCTTCGTTACTGCTTAAATTTCAATAAAAACGCGACTTACATTGAACTTATCAGTAATTCCTTCGCATTTTAATTGAATTCCCTGAATTATTTTTTGTTAGATTGAGGCGTTGGGAGTCCGACGATTTTGCTTTCCGATTTATTCCGCTGGCAAATCCCATTACAGCAGCTCGGCGATATGAAACGAATGCCCAAGTCATGATATCGCAACAACACCCCGATCTTCTCGCTTTTCCTTACAACTTTTTCTCTTCCGCCGTTTCGTTCTGTCGTCGTTCTGTCAACTCGTTCTCTGTCTCCCAATGCGGCCTGCCCTCTCTCCCCCCCCCTTCTTAACCCTCTCAAATGTTACCCTTGAGACTTTTTTTCTTTCTCCCAGCACAGTGACGCAATTTTCCTCGCGGTTGATTTATGCATGTCATTTGTTCCGTTTGCCGATTCCACTTTGTCTCTCCCACACCTCGTCTTCAGTTCCCTTCCTTCCCTTCTTCCTTCCATCGTGAGAGCGAAACCAACGCGTCTCCTTCTCCACAGCTTGGTCTACGAAAGAAAGTGTATAGATAGCGTTTTCATGACTTTTTCTATTACAGATTCAAACTGGGATTTGAATCCAGTACCTTATGGTCAGCAGCCCAAATCTTTACACATTGAGCCACCGCGTTCCACCCAATCTATTATAATATTCTAAGGTTTCCTGGATGAATATTACTCATTGCACTTCTTTCATATATGAAGCAACCCGGGTTCCATCATTAGGTGTACATTATTAGCTATTTATTTTATTATTGTAGCCTTATTTGCGCAATGGAAGAAGAGATGAAGTTTGAAATGGACGCCGGAATGGGGGATTAGATGAGTAAATGTATTACTTTATGTGAGTTATTTACTTCCAAACTACTTTTTCTTTTGAAACTGCTCTCTGCAGCTCATTTAGCTGCAATCCTTGTAAAGTTTCAATATATACATTTTAAAATCACTCCTTTGGCAGTTACATATTAAGTGCTAAGCAAAATTACTTTTATCGTTTTTGCTATTTCCTAGAAACCGATAACTTGCAAACTAAAGCGTTAAACGTTAATTAGTAAATTAAATTATAATTCTCGTTTTCACGAGACTCATGATGAAGATGAAACCTAGAGTCGTCACCGGATTGCTTGTTTAACTATTACCCAGTGGATGCAGTAAATGAAGATAAATCACACGGGGCACATTACAGAGACGATGCAGTAGGCTTCAATAGTAATAATCAAAGGTTAAATTGAAAATATATCGATGCAATCATTCACATTTTGAGATAAATAATTGCAATTTTTCACGATTATAAAAATTTATTAGGAGCTAGGTTTCAATGTTACCGGATTATTTTCAAGGCGTAAGTGTAGGAAGTCAAGATTTAGTAGCATTAGTATCTATGTAGTATTAACTTAATAATGTTGAAAAATTACATGTATTTATTTCAATATGGAAAAATTCCACCCCGTCGCACTTGAATCTTCGAATTTCATCCATTCACATTTTCTAAACCTTGATTAAGCCCAAATATAATGGCCATTAAAAATCATAACCAAATAATAATTAATTTTTTAACCCATTCTAGTTCCATCGCGGTGGTCTGTGATGACCTAACTTTTTTTAAATACCATACACGAAAATTGTTTGTCTCGAAACGCTCCCTTGTGACCCTACCCATTCCTGAGTTCCTGATCGTATTTTTTTCGCCTCAATCACTTTTTTGTTTCGTTACTCTTCCTCTTCTCTCTTGCTAAATCCAGGCCGGGGGGACGACGGCCCGGGTTCCGCCCAGTTAGGACCGTTTACCTGTCCATCAGTCAGCTTCTGCCTTTCAACCTCCCCTTCCGACCCACACTTCCTGCCCCTCCCCTTTTCCATTCCTCTTCGCTCATTTTTTTTCCTTCTTCCCCTGTCTCCATGCTTCCGCGGACTTGCTTTGAAACCCCACCTCCGCCCCTCACGCGTACCACTGCGTCACGCACCCCACATTACTCCCGTATTCTCATTTGAGTTGCGCCCAAATAAGCGCGTTAGGGCATGTAATGCTGAGCCACCCGAGGGATGAATTCACCGAGTTGTAGATTGATTATTCGGTAAAAAAAAGCGTAGGTACGCTCATTTTGGCGGTGGCACGAATTGAATACACATGAGCACTTGGCGAGCTGTTGGGGTATTATTACACCACGTGAAATCCATCGATTTTTGCTACAGGCGTAATATTGCGCTATCTGTCTTTTGAAAAATTCGTAGTTTTTCGTAGATTGCAAATTTTAAGTCATTCTGACCTCTAAAAATAAAAGTGAAAACAGCAAAAGCAAAATTCATTTTTTTATGGTACCAAACACTTATTCCTGGCATCAAGAAATATAATAACAAAAAAATGGTTGCTAAGAAATAACACAGAGGTATTGAGAATGGCCAGCTTTGGGATGCAAACCTTCAGTACTTAATTCAGCACGGTAGGTGTTAAAAGTTCCTATGTTCCCCATAGTACGACGTTTATAGTATTCCATATATATGCGAGGCTAAATAAGTGTTATTTAGTCATCAATTCTATACATGCGAATATATATACTAAAAAAACTTCAATATCACTTGGCTGTATTTTATCTTTCTTTATCCCTTACGTATGAATATGCTTTCTTCCAAAACAATCCATTGTTTTTCCACCTGTAACCAAGGCGCCTACCCAATAAAAAAAACTAAAAAATCAATAAGCAAATACAACAAACAACAAATGAACTGCAGAAAATGAGACACATCTAAAGAATGGAAAAGTTTTTAAAAAAGAATTTAAAAGGGATGTAGGTCTTTCAAAGTGCCTGTATCAAATTCAACCCGAAAGTTGGTCTTGCACAGCTGATGGCACCACGGAGGTTGTGTCAAAGGTGTGAAAATTACACTTAATTAATGTGGAGAGCAAGTTAATTTCCCTAGAACACCCCATTCTGCGAAGAATTTTGCTTTAGGGGTGTCCAAATACTTCACTTAAGTTCCCCGTTACCTTTGATCAGTATCCCAAAGCTCTGCCTATTGAACCACCCTACTCTCCCAAAGCTATCGTAAGATACGCGGGTTGTACCAAAAGTAAGGTTCCCAATGAGCTACAATGTTGAGCGAAGGTGCTAAGCTAAATCCCACAACATCGCCGTGCTTAGTGGTTCCTCTGCTCTCCAAGTCCGCCAGTCCGGGATTCACTTCGTCGCTCATTGGCTTAGCAACCGTCAACAATGACTCGTACATGAGCGGCTTTTACTCGGATTGCGTTGGTGTCGCTTGAGACTCGGAGGCTACGCGCATTGCTATTTTCAAGTTCTGATATGGACAATGAAAAAATATATCGCTGATTTTTTTAAAAAGACCTGATGATTTCCCGGCGTATGCTGGCAGTGAAGAATTCTGGGTTGCTCTAATCTCCCCCATGGGTACCTCGAAGTTCCGGGGTACGAGTCGTACTTCGTCAGTGGCATAGCCAGGAATTTCGTTCGGGAGGGCTCCAAAACCAGGGGGGCAAATTAAAAATGAAACAGGATATAGAAGTATGGGTTTTTAAGCTTATTTTATCACTTTTAATAATCGAAAACAACTTTATTTGTTAAAGAAATATTTAGTAAATGCATGATTTTTCAATAATTTGTTTTTCATGAATGAAAAAAATTAGTGTTCTTTTATATTTCTGAAGGGGAGTTTCCGGACCCTCCCTTGGCTACGCCACTACCTCAGGGCTGAATGAAAGTTCCTATTTTCCGACAAGTTAATGACAGATGTCTTAACAGCCCTCACCACGCGACTTTTGAGGTACCTTGGAGGGTTGCATGTAAATTTTTATATAGTCCCCCTGCAATACTATTTTTCTTGGCCATAGCATAGTGTAAAACAACCTTATAGGCCTAATATCTTGAGACACGATGGTCTCATGAGGACAATCGTCGAGGGATAAGTAAAAAGCAAGAACAGAAAAGGAATACCTCGAACACATACATAAATAATGTAAAGAATAGTTGTTGTAATTGTAATAGTGTGTAGTAGTTATTTATGTAGTAGTTGCATGTAAATTTTTATATAGTCCCCTGTAAAAATATTAGTTCTTGACCATAATAGTGTGTAGCACCCACACAGGCCATATATTGAGACACGATGGTCTGATGAGGACAATCGTCGAGGAGCAAGTAAATAGCAAGAGCGGAAAAGAAAGTCCTTGATCAAACATATAAAACTGGTAAAGAATAGTGAGATAGAGAATAAATACGCTCCTACGTGTGCAAACATTGGCTGATAGTGGAATTAGGTGGAGACCTGCGTCAAAACAATCTTAGGATCGTTGACTAGAGAAGATTAGTCCGTGACTCCGCATTCGCAATTTTAATCTGGGATTCATTAATTTCACGCTGGT
The DNA here is from genome assembly GCF_921293095.1 of Ischnura elegans. Classification (NCBI taxonomy): domain Eukaryota; kingdom Metazoa; phylum Arthropoda; class Insecta; order Odonata; family Coenagrionidae; genus Ischnura; species Ischnura elegans. Next base: position 38,567,417 of record NC_060247.1, read on the forward strand.
CACCACGTTCGAAAGCAACCTAAATTCAACCACTATCAGTGCTACCACACGTGTCCTTGAAATTGAAGCTAGCTCCCTTAAGTCCTATCGGCGACGATGCAATCTGATTTTCACCGAGGAGCTGACCTCAACCTCACAGCGACCGAGCGAGAGAACTTTCCTACTCTGTGCTCTACCATCCTCTTCCCATTCCCTTTTTATTTCCATTTCGCTGACCCTGACTCCCTTTTCGCCTTTTCTTTCGCGCGTAACTCTATTTCGCCCGTCGTCTCCTCCTGCTTCTTTAATCCCGGCGAGCGCAAAAATGGCTGTTGAGTCTCGCAACCCGTAACTACGTTGCGGTAACTCGGGCGTGAGATGGGAAATCCATTAATACCGCCCCATTTGAGGTCGTCTTTCCTCCCGATCCCCTTACCTCACCCTTTCTTCAATTCTCTTCCACTACCCACCCACCCTACCACGTCGCCGTCTCGATGGCCTTAATTCGGGATAATGAGCGTGATATCATTTACTTGATTCGCCCGAAAAAGGGAAGGAAGGAAGAAAGTTGGCCGCGAGCCTGGAGAATCACTACGCACACATCCATCCTCTCTCAACTTCGGGTGGGAAAGGCTCTCTTTTTAGCCCGTCAACGTCACGTGACCTTACCCCCTCTTTTTTACCCTCCCCCTCTTGCCCATTCCCACCGTCCAACTTGTCGAGTGGATACTGCTGTGACTGCAGGTTCCTTATCCTTTATTTTTTGCGCTGACAATACGGAAGCACCTAAGTGGTTTTTAATTGCGTCTCGCCGCCTAGGGAACTGATCATCGCCAAGTCAATGTATTCCAAACAATTAGGGAAATTGCCTCCGATGCTTCGGTTTGTTTTTTTTTCCACACAGAAGTGTTTAGAAATGCTTTTTTTCTACTCCGAGGAACTGTGATCAAAGACTCGTTGCATAAGAGAAAATACGGAGGTTAATTTATTGAGAATAATATTAATTCAATTCAATCTATTTTTTGTGTTAGCAAGATTTCAGTGAAAAGTGTTCATTTCAAGAGGTAATTTCACAATCCAGCCTATTTCATTGGCTGAAGTCCTTAGAGTGCATGCAATAAACCAATTTTGGGAAGTAAACAGTGCTATAGTACTAATTACATAAAATACTTTAGCATCTCTTTGAAAACGAGCATAATTTCTTTGTTTTTCACGATCTTTTCTTGTCTCTTTACCTTATAAATGGAACAGAAATCGACCACAGGTGCATGTACCTAGCAGCCGCTTCACACAGCGGCGTGGCTAGGAATTAAGGCTAGGGGGGGTTTTAGGGTAATTAATAACATAGAGTAAGTATATTACTCTATGCTAATACTTAAGGGTGTGGAGGTATTGCATGCCCACCAGGGTAAGCAGGAGTTGAGGGGGCCCTCCTCCAGAAAAATTTTAAGAGTAATGGTCCAAAATGGTGAGTTTTACGGATTTCTGGGGGATATTTAATAAATCCTAACACTATTCTATAAGTAATACTGATCCAAATAACTAAAATGGATTAAACTTAGAAATTTCTCATAGCTCTGGGGGGGTTTTATCCCCCAAAACACCCCCCCTCGCTACGCCACTGGCTTCACATAGAAAATAATAAAGGAAACGTACGGATCACTGAAGAAATTGCATATATAAACTAATGCATCCAACGTGATACTGTTTTTTCCACTTCATTTTTAAACATATCTAACGTGAGAGACCTATCAGTAAAATTCTTTTAACATCTTGCGGCATTAAGAAAAGAGATAATGTCGTTTTAATGTCTCTCACTAATCTAATATTAGGGGGTGCTTTTTCTTACGCGAAATATAAAATACAAACACATTGCAAATCTGGAGTATGCTCCTATACGGAAGTGAGGCATGGACAATGACCGCAGTGGAGACAGCAAGGAATAGAGGCCTTTGAAATGTGGTGCTACAGAAGAATGATGAAAATCAAATGGATCGACCGAGTTAGTAACGAGGAAGTCCTAAGAAGGGTAGGAGAGAAGAGAAGCCTCATGAAAACCTTAATAAGAAGACGGAACAACCTTATAGGCCACATCTTGAGACATGATGGCCTGATGAAGACAATCGTCGAAGGACAGGTGGAAGGCAAGAATGGAAAAGGAAGACCTCGAACCAAATATATGGAACAAGTAAAGAGAGATGTGAAAGAGAAGAAATACGTAGGAGTGAAAAGATTAGCTGATAGGAGAACTGAGTGGAGAGCTGCGTCAAACCAATCCTAGGATTGTTGACCAGTGATGATGAAACACATTGCATCATTTCAAGCGCATTTAGCGTTATCCTTTCCTTAATATGAGCTCATGTATTTACGCACACATCAATATTGGTGTTTGAATGAATCCTACCCACACGAAGTTCGAGCTCAAAATCTTTGGAATGGAAGCAGAGATGGCGAGTGAAACGAAACAAAAATGTTTCATATCGAACCGGAGGGAAACGAAAATACGAGGTATAGGTTTAGTTTCGTTCCCGCACGAAATTAAAATCACCAAGAAGTTTAGTTTCAATCCGGGATGAAACTTTACTCCCGGGAACGAAACTAAATTAATCGAATCTCCGCTGCTCACGCTTATTTTTCGATCCCAGAAGTTTAGTGGAGGGGGATAAGAGGGAATAGTTTCGATCCATTACGTTTGACGTACGTGTAGAGAGGTTAAAGCGTTGAGCTTAAGAATCGATTTAGCCAGTTTGCGTTCACCGTTCTCCCGGTCGTGGTAAAAAAATATGAGTACCCCATGCATGGCGGTAGGCCGAATCTCTGCTTCATGCAAACATACGTCCTCGGTGTTTAGGTCAAAACTAAACCGTTCGAAGGTGAATCACGTGGTCCCTCCGGAGCGAAACATTATCTGCATTTCGCTCCGTCCCAGAGTTTTAGTTAAGTTTCGCCCCGATGTAGTTTTGACTCTGATTTCGTTTCGACCCCGAGTTCACCTCCCATGGTTTGAATCCACTTCGTTTCTATATTTCGCTCCCGAGAAAGAAACTATTGAAATTTTATTAGTTTTGCCTTTCGTTTAGTTCCTATTGCTATCCCTGTTTGGAAGGGCGTTCAGCTTAAGGTTGGAAGGCGATATTTGGTGGAACTTGTTGGCAGGAAACATAATGAACATACAAAAGTGTACCTTCATTATGTTTCCTAGAAGGGCGTTACCGAAAACCACTGAAGCCGAAAATATTTTAAATTACTCGGAGGTCCAACAGTGAAAAATCTTCCTTCCTCATCAGCTATGGCGTTGCCTTCTCTGAAACCTCAGCATTTACCACGAATTAGGTAGCAGGTTTGTCATTTCTATATTATATCCGGCACTTCGTCACACTTGAAGTCTTCAAGAATCATCATCTTATTCCAAGCCATTAACTCATTTCGATGATCACAAAAGCCAATGTTTTTAGTGAGATAAGTGCCTGAATAGTTTTTGCACGTTTTATTCTTCAATTGTATACTTCGTCGTATTAAATATTTTATTTCTTTCTTTCAGAGTGCTATGTAGTTTATTAAAATATTTTTTTTATTTTAGCTATAAATTATTATACGCCATTGTACCGGACCTTTTTCTACAAATATATGAAAGAATGGTTTGAATTTGTCTTCACCCGAAAGAGTGAGTGAAACATCTCACTATGCGAACGGCGAAAATATCAGCGTTTATAACTCTTGCGAAAGGTTAAATGACATTTTAAGGCCACTAAATATATCGAATGCGAGATTCATGGAGTGAATGCCGATGCCGCGGTTTAAACTCCGTGCGCCCTTTCTCAGGATGAAAATGTTTTCCGAGAAATTGACTCCTCCGATAACCTCGCTATATATTACATCTCAGAAGGGCATTTTCTGAAAGTTGGGCAGCTCGGCAGGAACTTCCGAGGTTACTGCTTTGAGCATAGGATCGGTTACTGCGGGAGAAAGAGATGGAGTGGAGAATATGAGGGTATGGCTGCGTTCCCTAATGCATGGTAGGATTTTGAATCCTCAAGCAGATGAGCCAAGGTGGAAAGAGGGTTATAAATATCGTATGATAGTGGGCAAATGAATGGCCCTTAAAATCACCTTATTGAATTTTTGCCTTTTGTACGTTCCCAATTGGCAACCCATTACCAACCGTGGTTTCGACACTCAATTATAAGGTAGATAAAGGGGGCTATGTAGAAAGTTACTTATATAGCTACATTTCATAATGAGAGCCAAAAACCAACGATTACATTGCATTTCAGTATTTTACAAACGAAATACATTGCTGATTTGACGAAATGTTTGGTTTCGTCAAAATCCTTAGTAAAAATATTAAAAAATTACGAAACAAATATGTTTAAGAAGAGAAATGGAGAAAAAAAGTGTTTCGAAAACTAAGGAAGAAGACTGAGCGACCCAATTGGCCACATTATGAGACACATCCTTTGGATTGCTGATGATGCTGAAAAATATAGTTTTGAAATAAATGCAATAGGCCATACAATAAGGGTGTGAATAACATAAGAGTCGAAAGCATAATATATAAGAAATTGCCAGCGTAGAACAAGCACATAGCAAGAAATGTGCTTCATGGGAAGATATGGATGTGGACAATAATGATATTTGTTTTTAATTTGCTTGCAATAGAAAACCAGACATTTAATCAAATCGGCTGCACATTTCGTTAGCATAACACTTAATGTAAAGTTCACGTTTATATTGACACTTTATGAAATTTAACTACAGGGTGAAGAATAATTGTGTCACTAAATTTTAACCCGTCATATCTCCAGTAGGAACCAAAATTACTAGTGATGTTTAGGTCGAATAAGCAGCATTCTTAAACTACAGAAACTTTGCGACAAGCGCTCCGATTGGCCGCAAGTTAGACCTGTTGCCGGATGCACTGGATAACCTCGAATGCTTTGCCTACCGGAGATCACAATGTATCCAACGATCCAAGGTAGCTCGCAGCGTTAGCGCGGCAACAGAGCGACGTAGCGGCTAATAAGAATGCTTGGAAAAAAGCTTCTATACTTTAAATATCGTGACTTTTCGACCTAAAAATCATTGGTAATTTCATTTCCTACTGGCATCAGACATAGTGGGTTAAAGTTTCGCAACAAAATTTTTCTCCACCCTGCATATTCGTACTCGTGTGTACGAAGCCTCCGACACTCAATAACCAATCAGGAGTCCTGAGTTTTAACGGTTTGAGTGCTTTTTTTATGCCGCTTTTAGTCTCAGAGCCTCCTAACTGCTCGGCTTAAAAGCGTGGTATTGATGAGGACATACACAGGAGGAGCACGTCCCGAGTGATTTCGTATCACCTGAATCGACCCCTGCTACACCCTCACCCCATTACAACTACTCACTGCGAACGCATTCAGTGATCTCCACCCCCACCCCTTGACTCCCTTACGCACTTGCTCACAAAAACGCACGCAGCACGCGCGGACCAATCGCGGTCCGACGTGATGCCGGATCGATAGTGCGGCCCCAGATGCAAGGTTTGGACCGTGAATCCCATGTAGTCGCGTGAGTTTACTGGGCCCGAGGTCTTTTTTCTATTACGAGTGGAGTTCAAGACTGAGGATTTATTTGGGAGATATAAAGAGGGTTGCTAAAAAAAAACGTGGACGACAAGGGTATATACTTGGGATGTGCTCCATGTTTTTACTACTCCCGATGTTTTTATTCTCACCAAGCCGCTATCCTGAGCGTTGGACTTACTCAGTTGCTCATGTAACTGGGTAAGTCCAATGATGACATAGGAATTAGTTCGTTTGTAGTTACATTTTATAATGGCTACCAATGACAACGATGAATTTATAATATGCGTTATGGAAACAAAATATGCAGCTGATTATTGCGTGTAAATTGACAATAAAATGTCTTTATTATAGCAACCCCCACACCACGATTCTTTTCTGGTTGGCATTTCCTGTAGAGAGGTGACCTTATAGGAGGTTTTGTGTGCCAAATATTTTCTCCATTACTGCGTTATCTTAAAGTTATAATCTGTGCGAAGTACGAGAATTTTCCACTTTCAGGAAACAACGCCATGACTCGCCATTTGACTGGCAGCATTTGTTAGAAATCTTAAACCTCGATGGCGACGAATTAAGCGTGCGTAAGTATGGAATTGCAAATTTAAGAAGAGTGTTTACAAATTCATAATAACTTAAAACGTGGTAAATAAAGTCAGCACAGTAATTAGTTGGGCGAAGTAGAATTGTGTACTCAAATTTTTCAGTAGCAAGGAAGATATTGCCCCTTATATGCAGTCTTTCAAACAATTTTTAGTCCTCTAAAATCTATTTCGGGAAATATGTGCACTCAAGGTTGTGATTGATATAATATCTCGGCATTCGGTCCCGAAACATCAATTCAAGTTGTTGTGAACAGAACTTCATTCAGGGCTCGCATATCAATAATTCACTTATTTATGAGAAATATTCTTCCACATTCTCAGTCTTCCTTTTTGAGATCGAGTTGATGCGGTGCCCTGAGTGTTCGCTTTTTACCTTTTAGGTCCGGGTTCAAATCCCGAGATTTTTCAGAACCTTCCCGATCCCTACTTGAGTGGTTTGTGGAGGAAACTCTTAGTTCAGCACTCTAATCTGTCACGTAGAAAATGTGGCACAACACCTTGGTCCCCTCAACGCCTTTCGAGAAGAGTAGGCAAATGCCTGCACCAGGGTTTCCTTCAGCCTTCCCTTCCTACTCTTAATGGCTGAAATGACCTCAGCTGTCGGTCACCTCCTCTGAATACCATATCACGGCATACCACTTTACTTTTTGTTCGAGATGTGGAGAAGGTGATTCCTTTTTTGTGAGGATTTTATTCGTCTTGGCAGGAGAGTGAGACCCTACTCCCATAACGTGTTGCCTTCTAACGCCTAGTAGATGACCTGGTGGTTCCGTGGCGTGAGAATATCATGGGCTCCTCATGGGCCCATCGTGTCGGCTCGATTACCAGCTCCCAGCCCTGATTACCTTTGTCGAAGACCGCCCGCCTACCCTCTCCACCAACACTCATGCACGAATGGTTCAGCAAATGTAATGCCTCAGCCAGCAACAGTGGAAGAATGGAGTATCGTAGTAACTTCCTAATTCGTTGATTTCCGGAATTCGGGAGAATAAATTCCCTCATATACCTTCTTCTCCTCGTATACTGCTCTTTTAATTTTCTTTTCGGCGTAATCACGCAAAGGTCAAGGGGCAATACTGCCGTGGCTTCAGCTCTCTCTTAAGGCTCAGATAAGTTTTGTTGGCAGTGGCACAACCATGAGACTTCAATTTGTATCTTGAGCTTTTACATGAAAGTAGAATATAAGGTCTTGTGAAAAAGCTTATAACTACGTTGCACTAAAATGGAAAATAGGAACTATCGTATGGTTATGGTGAGGTAGAATATTCGCTTTTAATCCACTTGCATTAGTCATTTTTTGCTAATTATTCAACGTTTCGCTAAGATTGGATTATTTTTATGTACATATTTTTTTGAAGCCATAGTCTCGCTATTTGCATAAAGCTTTGAGGTATTTATGTAGAGTGTTGAACGGTGAAATTAATTTTACTCGTAACTCTCTTGATGGAAAAAGCCACTATCACAGTTAACACTCCAATATTTTTATCTAATAATCAATTTAATCGTTATCACAGACAAAATACGTGAATGATAATTACATTTATGGCAATCTTGGCTTTTCATACATCCATTCATTCTCTACTCTTTCATCTCACCGTTGTAATTGTCATCTAAATTTGTTGATAATATCTTGACAGCTACTATGCTACACGAATTTTATGCCACACTCACCACGGCCGTTACCATCCACTATATTCAGTTTTTTTAGAAAATGCTGAAGCATGTTTTTCCTTCAACTAAAAGCGTAATTTATGTCATTAAATTTGTGCAGAACATGAAAATTTTATACATCAAGGCACACTAAGATAATTTTGTGTAGCAAATAAATGATTATTGGAAATGCAATAGTTGAATTAGAGCATTTAATTTCAAAGTACAATGTGTATGGATAATGTACAGGCAACTAATATTTCAAAAGACAATTCACTGGTATATTCTAATTCGAAATTTAAGTACCATGTACATTGTGTGTAACCGGAAACGCATTGCACTTTATAAGTTACTAACTTTTCACTGATTATTTTCAATAATTACATTCTTATTATTTATCTCAGCAACCGCTGTGTCTGAAAATTATTGCACCAAACGAGATACTCCAACCATCTTCGGTAAAACGACATGGACAACCATCTTCGGGAGGACAACATGAAGAGAGTCATTTAAATGGAGACAGCACAATAGATGGCTTCATTATTTATGTACATAACCTTCTATGGTGGCGTAATAATTGACTGCTGATGCAAAGTAGAATAAATCAATTGAGGGTAATATTGTATCTTGTCGTTTATCATTTGATTATCTTTTACGGACAAATTTTATTTTTCGGTACGATTGCGGCTTATTTTCTGATTGAGACTACTATCTTTAATATAAATCGTTACCTGGCGAGAAAACAGGGTTTTTTTTATGATTTAGACGTATGAACTACAATAAGTTTTTGTTTGCTTGACAAATCTGGAAAATTGTCTTAACCTGTTTCGTCCATTCCACCTTGTGATAAAACCGGCGATTAAAATCAGACTTATCAAATATGTTTATGTTTCTACATACGTCTTCACATAATCCACCCATACCACAATACACTTAACCTAATAACCTCATAGTTTACATCGCCGAACCTATTTCAATACGGGTAATTTAACATACAAATAGCATTTTATCAATCAGCGATTTGATGCTCACCCATTAGATAAAATTCGGTGTCGTTTCCAAACACTTTCTTGCTACGTACAAAAATGAAAGCCCAACTTTCTCCTCCTATATTTCTCCTGCAAGTACAGTTCATCTGCCGTTTGATCACGAAGTGGGCATTACTTTGAAGTTGGGCACCCCGCGGCCTCATAGCTGCCGAATCACATCCCCACCTTATCATTCGCCGTGCTCACTCAATTATCCCCGCACTTTGATCTCTATCTCTCCCTTTGTGTTTACGGGTATCATTCAACCTTTCCACTCTCATCGCAGTAGTTATCCATATCGGCCGTTACTCAATAGTTTGCTCTTCCATTCTCTCTCCAGTTCGAAACTGCGAGTATTAATGTATATTTAATTGCGATTTTGGAATTGTGCGCATGTGCCCAAGATTGTAATGGCAAAATCTGCGATCACGGCCGTGGTTGAGTGATGGGGTCAATTCCGCAGTAAATTTTACCATTATATATCAATGTTATCCCGGAGGAATGCTGTTTTAAATTTGCGATATAAGAAAATGCTAAAAGAATTAGGAGGATCAAATGAATCTACCGAGCTAGTGGTAAGGGAGTCATAAGAAGAGAAGGAGAGAAGAGAAGTATTATAATATAATATATTACAATACCGCTAAATAAATGTACTATTCACTAATGTTATGGAAAATTGGTCACTGCTAGTAATCATCGATGACCCATACTTTAGTTGAGGGTGTCTGCACCAAAAACGTTTAGTTTCATGTTGTGAAGCCAGAAGAAGTTTTAACTATAATGACGGAAAATCTTGTGTTGCAAACCATTTATGTCTAAATAACCAATTTAGCAATTTTGGCATATATTTTTTTTACATTTGAATGACAAAGGGCTTAAATTGGATTTAATGGAAAAATTCAAAGTTGCTAATAGCCTGGATGGACTTTGTAATGATGCTTTATTTTGTACTGGCTCACCTTTATCAAAGTTAAGCATCCCAATGACGTCAAAACCCTGACCTTCACTCACGCCCTACTTGTTGTATGTTTTCTGTTATCGGCCTTCATTCATTTGTTCATCCAAGCTGTTTCCCATCCGATTCCCCTCACACACCAATTCCATATCCATCCACCTCCTACCTTGGCATGGGTATAAATACTGGGAGAGTGCTGGTTGTATCACCCTGTAAATGACACAATGACTTGAAACCATGGTCGGTTGTTGATCTTTGAATTAAAAGTGTGGAAATTACCATTTGTGCCCTTGTATCATGGTTAGGATAGTTGACCAGTGATGAGGACGAGGTTCATGTGGAGAGGATTTCATTATGTGCTCTCTGAAACTGTCCCGGTGAAAGAAAAAGGTTTGGTAAAACCAAGTACTCATATTCCGTAAAAATAAAAACAAAATATGTCGATCGGGGGTGATGCGTCAGATAATAATTTGAATTAGTGAGTGCTATAACGACGATGCGTACGATCTTTTTTAGTAATTCGACGCGTGTTACTTTGGATGAATGAGGGTAGAGCTCACCCTGCGCTAAACCTCAGCCGTATGCGTAATGCACAATCAGGTTAGAGGGGCCGATTCCTTTCCGTCACGTCGCACATGGAGGATTTCAGAGTAGGGTTTACGAAGGCTTAACCCGAGATTCGGTTAAAGACAGTATCCGAGCGCTTTTCTCTCAGCTAACAAGTTTAGTAATAGATTATTGGAATGAAGTAATTCAGAACCACCTCATGCATAAGTTTAAATTTTGATGGATGAACATATTTAAAGACAGGTAGTGCTTAGTCGACAGTCATTTTGATCGAAAGACAATGGTGAATAGTTTTTTTTTATTTTGTGCATATATAATATTGCTATTTAAATTTTGCATTACTCACTGAGGTTATGGAAAATTGGTCACTGCTAGTTATCATCGATGACTCGCACTTAAGTGGTTGAGGGTGTCTGCGCCAATAATTTTTAGTTTCATGTTGTGTATTTAAATCTGAAATTTTGTTTTTTTAAACTGATTTATATTCTAAAAAAGAAGGCGAACCATCAGGATTTTAATGATTTATTTCGTCAAAAGATATCATTAATCAGCCTTTGTTCAATTCATATTATAGTACTTAAGTTAGTGTTCCAAGGTTGGGCCCGGCTTTTGTCTAAAAGAACAGCCTCCTATGGCGCTCTTGAATCTATGCTTCGCAGCCTAGAGTCATTCTTGCTTTATATCGTTGGGACCAAAATTTTGCGTTCCACTCGGACTGCGTCACAAAGAGCTTTTTTTTTCTTTCTCTTTTCCCAGTTATCGTCGACCGATTTTAATCCATCACCTCATTCCTTTCCTCCTTCTTCCCATTCATCTCCGTCTGATGGCGAATAAGTTCATTTCGGTGTTCGTCGCGATTTCAATGGTGGCTCGAAATCGATATTTGATCGCCAGCGCCCTATTGCAATAAAAAAGGGCAGAACTTTGACCAAAACTTTCTCCTGGTCTGAATGAAACGCTACTGTTAAAGAGCGCCAACCATTTCACGCGGTCCCGAATCTGCACCCTTGGGACCCAAAAACTTCAGAACGGCGAAGAATGAATGGACTAAATTTTCCTCTTTGGAACCCTCGTGGAATTCTTTTCGATATCCAGTCGGTGAGCACGATAAAAAATATTCTCGCGCATGGCCGAATTCCTGTATTTGACGCTAAAATTATATAAAGGTCTATGTTTTTTTGCACATTTCCAAATTTAACCAAAGATGTCTTACAATATCTTCCACATAAGCCTTGTTTTTCTCTTTATTATTAGCTTCAAATTATTATTGGTTTCCTCCATATTTCAAAAAGATCGTATTTATTAACCAAATCAAAGATGTGGGTGGCACTTAATCGGTTGTTTTTTTGATCGGAAGACAACGGTGGAGAGATTATTCCACCTCTTTTTCAATTTATTTGCTAAATGATCACATCATTTAATTAATAATATCAGAAATCAATTAAATAATTACCATTTTTAAATTTATATCATGGAATTCCTTCCAATGGCTTCCAGACTAGTCTTTTCCGGCTGTTAACGGAGAGATGTTGTTAATTAGGTGCTGAAATGCAATGCGTAGGCGGGATGTTTCTCAAAAATGGGCAAAGCAATTGTGCCCAGTCAATAAAATACATGTTTATCAATTCCTCAAATAATTTGGTTGCTAGCATACAACGCATAAAATTGAGCTATCCGTCACATTAAATATCAATTGATTTTTTCCCGTGAAAATATCCATAAACTAGAACTTGTTTTAATTCTATCCGCTTCATCAAATGATTTTCAATTAAAAAAGAGCAAAAACAATATTTTCTCTATAAAAATTTCTAATTAAATATTAAATATGTTGTATTTACTAAGCATCATTTGAGTTGATTAAAATTTGGTTGAAGCATCGAAGGAAAAAGTTTTTTTTATCTCCACAATGATAGATACCAAATACAATTTGTTTGAATTGATAATGCTGCCAAATTTTGTTTCCAGTAATAAATTATTGCTATATATTTTTGAGCGTTTGTCCATATCCCTGACAATTTTTATTGGTTAATCTTCTTCAAAAATAATATGAGGGAATATAGGAACATTAATTATCTTCATCTCACAATGGAGATATGAGTGTAAATGGATAGCCATTACATTGGAAAAGGATTTTAACTATAAATTATGGTCATGCTCAAAGAAAATTAAGAACGACGTGACTGGCTTCTGATAAAAAATATCCTGCCGTTTATTGTAACTCTCTGTATAAAATTAACACTAATTATATACGCTTTTCTCTCATAAGTTTTCGTTACAAATCTAAGCCAATATTTTCCATGTGTGTTTGATGACCAGAGTCTTAAAGTATATGGATTATGCAAGTCATTCTTGTTTCATTTTTTTCTGCAATTTAAGAGATTATTTCACTTCAATATAACTAAACATATGCATAAAAGAACATGGATCGTGGCTGTTAAAGACTGCCGCAAGTTTTCTTTTCTGGAAGAGTTGACCTGTAACACCTGAATCCGACGTGAACTCAGTTATAACACATTCAGAATCGATTAACCTGGCCACAGCAAGGTAAGATTCTCCCGGCCTAGATGGGAAATTCGAGTAAACTTTCCCGGGGCGTAAAAAAGAGTGTTTCAAATCCCGCTTTATTTGTAATGCATGAGTCTTCGCCCCAAGAAGTTTTCGATGGAAGAAGACCACTCCGCCACATTAGGTTGGCATGGCTCGTAGCACCATTGATCCCATCTCCGCCCTGAGAGCCTTATCGAACTTTTGCCCTACCCTTTCTATGTTTTTGCCTTCTCACTCTTGCACGAGGCGGCGATGTTCTATTATTTTTTGACTTCATCCTCCATGACCTTTTAACACTTAAATGTGCTTCGAAAAGATAATGAGATCCAGTTTTCTTGTCTTATATTTAAAATATATAATCTCTCTTCTGTAATATAATCACACTTATATTGTAACGTATAATATAAGAGTAATTAAACGGAGCAAGCTCTGTGTAATGCATATGTGATGTGCATGCAGCGAGCGCTATTTCAAAATTTAACTGTTCGAATAGTTATTTAAAAGATTTTCCAACGTTAAAATGTGCTCTGGGGAAGTGGAGTTTTTAATAAGAAAGTTAACATAAAATGTTCTTAACTTAAGGTATTTCTTAGGTATGAAATTGCTGTGTGTTTTTGAAAGCAACTTCGTTATCATGTTTGTTAGTTTTGTATGTATACATAACAACTACATTAAAACTGAATGCATGATTGATAAGAAAAAATAATAATCACTGAATTCGATAAAATAAAATTTGTATCATATTAGCAGCAGTTCCATTTGAACAATGCACGATAATAGCCCCAAAACAGGTTCATATGGGAAACCTATATATTTAACAGACAATGAGCTTTGTGAAGACTATTCTGTAATTGTTAATGAATAGAATAAATTTATTTCATATGTTATAATTTTTTCGCTCTTATATAATATATGTTATATATAAGAGCGATATGTTATGACCTTGCAATTTTTTCGCTCTTTCGTTTAATTCAACCCGTCGGTATCTGCCTGTGAGCCGATTCAGTTCGCATTTTAGACACCGGAGGCGCTCTTGGACTGCGTGTTCCGCAATTTCTCCGGAGTCAGTAACTAGGTCTCGGCACCCAAATATCCATGGCTGTAATAGTGTACGTCCTCGTGTGTGCCTTCGCGTATCACGCTCCGTCATTACGTCGCGCCATCGCTGCGCAATTATCACGTCCGTCGCCGCCTGGGCCTATTTCGTCATCAGACGCATTAGGGCAGGACACGCGCTCCATTGGTTATTCGGGGAGCAATAAAAGCCGTCGACAGGTGATTGCAGACGTTAATACTTCCGTCTCATATATATGAAGGAGAGTGTACAGTGAACAATACGACACGCACGGAAGCGTACGGTACAAGAGAATATCGCTGCCATTATTACAATATCTTCGCAATAAGGTGAAGCACAGGTATCCTGGTGACAAATGAAACGTGAATGTGATACTGAATAACTATTGAAATTTTATATTCTCAGTTTGTACCAATATTGAATTAAGAAACGCTTTGCGAGAAAATCGCCTGTAAACTATCAAAAATCAGCAAAGGTAATATATAACCATATGTCTCATGATAGCTCTGTTTGGTGTAATATATTTGTTCATTTATTGGAATTTACTGCCGATAGCCGGAAGTTTTTAAAGCAGTCCTCTTTTATAGTTAAAAAATGTATAAATATGAGAACCATTTTCCATATTTGTTTCCATTTTGTCATAGCGATGCCTTACGTGCAGAGTTTGAAAAGTATCTTTATGTTATTACTGATTCCACTGGTCACGCCAAGCTTCAATGGCTTTAAATATTACTTAAATGTTTTTTACTTCAACTGCAAAATTATAGGTGTTCAGCGATTTGGGATTCATTAATGAATACTTTTCAAGTACCCACTCGTGATTATTTTAATCACATGCCCTGGCTGAGAGCCTCATCGAAACCTTTTACCATGAGCAACTAAGTCATCAATCCAAAAGCCATTTCAGCCCTTGTCCATTGCATTTTTAATTCCTGGTGGACATGAAAGTTATCCTCATAGCCCTGCAGGCAGAGATGATGTGCAATGCATGCACATTTTGCATGGATGAAAGTCGTTTTAGGCTGATGAGTACCTTGGGAAACTGCTCATCAGTGAATTACAAACGACGCAATCACTTTTGTGACCTTTTTCAAACTTGACCGAAGGCGCGTTTTGATTCTGACGCATGATACCCCAGTATCCTTGATCCTTTATACCAACCGCTCCGCATACACGCTCACACACAAACTTCCTCTCCTGGATTCCGTTTTCCGTCATCCCAGGACCTCGCTTCCCTTCATTGTTCATGCTCATTGGAAGCATATCGTTCTTAGTGCCCTTTGAATATCCGTTGTCTGCTCCAACATATGAGTACCCATTTGGAGAAACTCTACAGATGGCATTCATGAACTGATTCAAAATAATTCGACAACTGAATTAATGAGAACTGAGATCACTGACAAATAATGTCTTTGGAATATTCAAGTGTGGGCTATTAATTTGAGCATGCTCGCGAATCCTTTGTCACCAGGCTACAAAGAATTATAAGTATCAATAAAAAAAGCTACATCATTCAACTTTTAAAGGTCATTGTAAAGGCAATTATGTTTTAATTACCAGATGAAAAGTTTTATTTTGAATTTTTGGGATTTTCCAGCATACCAATACAGATTATAGAGCTAATTAAGGTCATCATACGGTATCGCAACTTGTTTCATGAGTTAAAATGTAGATAATTACGTTATTAATAAAGAGTGACATACATTAATGAGCACATCGGTACATTTGAGTTGTTGAAGCGGCTATGTTGAATGAATTGCGGCTATCTTGAAAACGGTATTGAATGAGGATTAGCTAGTAATTGTTTCAGTTACATTCTACTTATAGCCTTTCAAATTTTGCATTAGCTGTAATTTATTCGGATTAAAATAATTTCAGGAAGCAGAAAAAGGTATGCCGCTTATTTTTTGAAATAACGTAAATATTGAATAAGTATAGTTAATGTCCTCCAGAGAAGTCACTTAAAGTATAGTAACAGCGACGTATGCTCAATGTATGTTACATATAGCATATCATTTGTTACCTTTTAAGACTGCCGTCATACATAAAATAATGAATAATTTAAGTATACCGGGACTAGCCACGGTGATAACTTTACGGGAGTCACCCGCAATGCACAATTGTGCGAAAAATCCACAGGGAAAAAATCATTCGCCTTGACCGGGATTCCAACCCGGATCCCTCGATTTCCGGCCGAGTGCTTTAGCCAGTTAAGCTACCGAGGCGTCATTCTTCCCTGTGGAAATTTGTGGACTATACCGGACATGGTGGTATGGACTGCCGAGCATATTATGCGACGAGCAGTCCAAATCGTGCGCATGGCGCCACAGCCGGGGAGTAAAGTCCGAACTTTGACACATAGAGGTGTTCTCTCTTTGACGAATTTAAGTATACCGGGACTAGCAACGGTGATAACTTTACGGGAGTCACCCGCAATGCACAATTGTGCGAAAAATCCACAGGGAAAAATTGATTGAAAAAGTGATTTTTTCCCTGTGGATTTTTCGCACAATTGTGCATTGCGGGTGACTCCCGTAAAGTTATCACCGTGGCTGGTCCCAGTATACTTAAATTCGTTTTTTTGATTGATTTGATTTTTTTGACTTAAATTGATTTTTTCCCTGTGGATTTTTCGCATAATGAATAATGTTGGCCAAATGGCTTTCATAAAATCTTCAGAGGCTATTTCCAAAATTTTTTTATTTATTAAATTATATTTTATGAACTACTTTAGGTGATATTCATTAGCATGTTACCTAAGCACTAAATAATTTTGATGAATCCTTTGCACTTTATATGAGCGCCATTTGAACGCCCAATGTGAATGATCTTTGCTCGGTTTGATCTTGGTGGCTTAATTTTCTTCGTCCGTATTCTAGAAGACAAATTTCCCTAAGGCCGAAACAAAATATTGGGAAAGGAAACAATCAGACTATCGTTAAGGAAATACATCGCTGTGTTAGCGCCATACTTGGTAGAGATTTAGCTTAAATCTTCCCAGGTTTGATGGTGGATGGAATCATTAATGACGATCGCGCTACAAGACCGTTAGGGAAGTTCACTTCATTGCTTTTGGAGTGGATGGTAAGATTTCATTTTTCATTCTGAACTTGAACCATGTAACTTTGTCGGCCTCGGTGAAGGCGGGAATTTTTCCCCGCCTACCATACCGAAGGTCGCGGGTACGAGTTTTTCATCACTAAATTTTCACATTTAATGTGAAATTGGACTAATTTTTCACATTTTCAGTGTTAAATTCGACTTCTATAGAGAAACACGGCTTTGAAGATGGAGACAAGTCGTCTCTCTAAGCGTCAGCTTATATGGAAAAAATAACCTGGCTGAGAACTCGAGAAGAATTCATCAATAGTATTTACCAGGAAAAAATAAAATCGATTAAAAAGATAAATAAATAAATAACAGTACTCTTTAACCAATTCCTATGATATCTCTAGTTTTATGCAAGTATGTAGCTGGGTTATCATAATGATTTTCCCTCTCACTACGAGAACTTCAACATTTCAATTGTGAGTTTCACTTCACTTTTGAGTTCAGGATTTCACTTAAAAGAAAATAAGATCATCAAATAATTTTAGCTAATAGTAATCATTATGAAAGTAATTGAAATAAAATAGATCCACTTCTCCTTATATGTACCAGAGAGAAAGAGATTTTTTTATCTAGTTATTGAGAAATAATTCAAGAAATTGTTATGAAAGGGAATCTGTAAAAAAAAATTCTGAAATACAATTTATTCCCCCATGTCGATGCTTTTTGGAAACGAGGTTGAAACAATTAAGCATTTTAAATGGAATTTCATTGCTCATTCACGCGAAGAATTCTCTTCTTGTTAACAATGCATTATGTATATGCCTCAACCCAAGTGGTTAACATTGAATTCTGAATTTAAATGGATATATTTTAACAATGCATGAGATGCAGGTCGACTGCGCTTAGTTAGGTGAAGAGTCCACGTGAATCTCCCGCAGCGCATGCGTGGATGGAAACTGATGCACTCATTTTGTGTGTGTGTGTGTGTGTGTCTATGTGTCTATGTGACTCTCGGGAAATTTCACTCTTGTGATTTCATTCGAGGAAAATGGTAGAATAACTGTCCATGCTAATCTGAACGTTATCTACACTGGAACTGATGTCAAAGCCATGCGGAGTTTAATATGCGGACTAGCGGAATTAATGCAATGAACGCGATGGGGATCCTTCTGTGAGTCTATTGACACCAGAGCTATCCCTCAGTGAAGGCCAATCAATAATTTTTATTCAGATAATTGAAAATAATGAATTCACTACATTTGGCTACCTCCCATTTGTTTCTTCCTCTGATAATTTTCTGTTTTTTCTCCGAATTATTGGGATCCGTTTGAAGGGGTGATCATCGAGGTGGAAACGTAAAAAAACTACTGTTTTGTATACGCATGATGATACTCCATGATATAGGCATGATGCAAATGATGCTTTAAAAAACTCACATTTTATAATTTTTTTTCGCTCATTCACGCGAGAAAATCTTAATTTTAATTCATTTGCAGTTCAACCGGAGTGATAAATGCTGAAATTAGCATTGAAATAGAATAATTATCTATGGTAGGTATATTTTCTTCGTCGTATACTGTACTGGCAGAGGTAACCTTATTTTTCTTTAATATAATGTGAAAAGCACCTACTTCTACTTAAAAGATTATTAAAAAACAGAGCGTAGAAATGGAATTAATATGGCAGAGTTTCATAGATATCACACATTTTTATGCTTGCCATTTCCCTGCTAAGTCGATAAAATAATTCAAAGCGATTAAACTTGTTCACATGAATAATAACGGTCATGTGCGTTGTTCAGACTTTTCCATTATTACTCTAAAGTACCCAGATAGATGCTCGTGCAATCATTTATTCGTACGGATACTTGAGAAGCCAAACGAATGTATGAATAGACGGTATTCACCAAGACGCCTCTGTTGAAAATCGTGTGCTGAGGTGATCAAGGTGAACGTGTTGTAGTGGTTGAGGGAATTCAGTTTTTACTGAGGCATTGAAGTGTTTGCTTGAAGTCGGGAAGTTTTTTTTTTACCCATCTGGGTATTCCTGAATCACTGTAATTTCTCAAGTACTGAATACAATAGTACATTTGTTCCTGTTCGGTTTCTCAAATACCTAAGATGCTCGTGAAATATGTGCTAACAGCACAAATGTGTACGCGGGTACTCATGTGTCCGCATGGACACGAGTAGAATAATTACTCATGTATTACTTACTACGGCAGCTCTAATGGTTTGGAGCAAACCCATTAAATTCACGAGGCTTTATTAAAGATTAATTGCTTTCCTACACCTGATAACTAATTTTTCACACCCAAAGGTAACGATCATTCAATCAAGTCTATCTCTCGTCGAATACACCACTAATATTTTTTATTTTTGAAGGTTCAGTATGCCATATACCCTTAAAAATTCAATGGTCTTCCAAATAACTATTACAGGAAAAAAGTAATCAAGAAACGGTCTCGAATGTCTTTTAAAGATAAAATGACTGTTTAACTCATTTGAGCTCAAATAACTCACTTGAGTTCTTTTGGCTCACACGTAATCTTTTTGATCCGAGGTTTTCTAGTATTTGCCTGAAGTCTGAAGGTTATTTACTCGTTTAGGTAGGTATTCCTAAATTTATCTAAGTAGTATAGTTATCTTTACGAGATACACGGAGAATATCATATTTCATTCCTCTACATTTCCAGGTTCGACTGAAGCAATAAATTAAGAGAGATACGGTATTTTGCCGAACGCATAGGTATGGGAATTCGTTTTTCCCCCGAACAATAAAAGACTTGAATAAATGCTAGTCATAATTTTGTTTGAGTATCTTTTCATGTGTAAGCTGCTGGTGTCCTTACACCCCCAGCAATACCCCTTTTTGGGTGGCTTGCGGGGTGTTACGTAGATGTAGATGAATGCATGGGTACTCGCGTTCCTAAACCGGAATCTCGAATACCTATCTTGTTACTCAAGGTGGGTTCTCGAGTACGTGCACTTGAGAACGTGTGGCAGACACTTCTAGCAACCTTTGCCATCGCTCCGTAGTCGCCGGGCAACACCAAATGAGCCGTTGGGTTGGACATTCCGTTGGGCACATTTGGTCGTCTGGATGGTTGCTGCCGTGAAAGCGGCCGCGCGGACGAGATGGATCGAGGACCCTTGAGCAATCCTTGTCCGCAGTTCGTTGCCATTGTGTCCAGCTCAGCTCCTCCAACGCTAGAGGGTGCCCGTAAATTTTCCCCTGCCCGAAACCTCTTCACTCCCTTCTTGCAACATTCCCGAACTCCACCCACCCGTAATAACCCAGACAATATCGCCAGCGAACCAACTTCGGAAGCGGATCCGCCATTAACATTTTTTTATTCGTGAAGGTTCCGAATGTCATTTACCCTTAACGGTTCCATCGTCAATGACAAAAAATACTACAGGCGAAAGGGTCACAAGTCAAATCCATGGTGATACGAGAGGAAAAAACTTCAGACCGCAAAACTTTTAGAGAACTCCTTCTCGAGTCAACGCGTACGTTCGTATCCTTCTGGCGCTTCCTGTGGGAGATTATTTGTCATATAATTTTGTCTTTGCCATTCTTCGTTTGACTGTACTGTAAAAAAGCAAAAAAGCAGTGCTTAAAGATATCTTCCAAACAGTACATCATAGCCAAATATAATGACCATATTATCCATGTGCATCTTAGATATATATTCGTCGAAAGTTAACGTCCATGGTTGTTTTATAACAATAGCTTGAGTGGGCTTAAGTAAAGAATACGTATTTTTTCCAGGCATTCCGGCTATTTCAGAAGAAAAATGCTCGATTTCGCACATTAGTATGTGGTTCATTGTCATTATTGTTAAGCAGATTAATCATTGAAACTAAATGCTGTCAAAAAATAAGGATTAAAAACTTTAAACTCCTTATTATGAACCGCGGCCCTTGTCTCTATGCATTTAACTTCGGACTTTATGCACTTTACTCTATTTCAATATGCAAGCATGTATCAATATGCAAACGAGTAAGTTCAAGTAGAAACTCAGCTTCATTAATCCAATATATATTTGGAATGGAAACACAAAATGTAAATTCATTGAATGATTTTTCATTATTGCTTGTGTTTCTGCCTATGGACAGAAGGAGCGGAGAAAGCCGTTACGGCCTGTTATCTTTATTTCGTTCATATTCCTTCCACATTCCTCGCCTTACATTTACAGATTATTCGATGTCTTTTTCCTCAGCTTGCCTCTTTCGGTTTCCATTATAATTTTAACAGGACTCACTCCAAGGTAGCCCTCAAAATAAATCCGTACAAAGCTAGTAAATATTGAAGTAATTGAGTAAATAAGCTCCAAATGTAGCTTAATAAAATATTAAATCGTCTTATGCTATCTGTAGAACTTTAGGAACACAATGAAGGCTTCTTCAGCTTTATATACAACGTATATAAAGCTGAAGAAGCGTATATAAATTCAGTTATACAACGTATGAGTCGTAGATTGAGGCTCAGAATCTTTCAAATATCTACTTGAATTGATTTGGAAGTGCTTCGTCAAATCGTGGTAATCTCAGCTCAAAATATATTTCCTTTTTATGACAAACAACTTCCACTCAGCAAACCATTAAATACTGCCGTACATATAACATTCTAATAATTTTACTAGTTTTACTCAATTTCATCTGTTTTCCTTTTCCTTGGTCTCCATTTATTTCAAATATGTCTTTAGGTTCGTAACCTCCTATTTATACATGTATGTGGCAAGTGATAAGTGTGATACCCATCAAAATGTGATGTACATCTACATCTATCTACATCTACAAATTACCCTGCGAGCCACCTCTAGGGTGTTTGGCAGGGGGTGATCAATCACCAGCATGCAGCATGCATTTGGACTCCCACATGCACACCACACCGTCCAAGAAACGTCCCGTATAATAACAAACTATACTACTATATGCTGTTAGAAATAGAATATAGAATAGAAATTCAGAAACATGCAGTAAGTTTTACATAGGTTAGTAGGCTACACTACAAGTCATGCAATCTATTTACGCGTTCTATTGCTGCCGTTATAATCTCTTATTGATCGTGGAAAAAATGACATTCGGAATCTGTCTGTTCTGCAATCTATCTCTCTTATTTTATTTATATGATCTGATCTTCCGTAGTACGTTGGCGTCCGCAAGATATGGTTAACTTCGTCAGAAAAGACACTGCTCTTGAATTTATCTAAAAGGTTTAGTCTATTTTTCAATCTACGGTCCGACAGAGATTCCCATCCGAGTTTATGTAAGAGGTCAGTTACACTAACAAGACTATCGTAACGACCTTTCACATACCTGGCAGCTCTTCTTTGCACGCGTTCTAACTCTGTTATTAAGCCTTTTTCATGAGGGTCCCAAACACTGGCAGCGTATTCCAAATGTGGTCTAACGAGGGAAAAGTAGCTAATTTCTCTCACTTTGTCGTCGCACTTTCCTAATATTCTTTTAACAAAACCCATTTTACGATTAGCTTGACCGGTTATTTCTCGAATATGTTTATTCCACGATAGATCATTATTGAGTCTAACCCCTAGATATTTCACAGATTCAACTGCCTTTAACTGCGTGCCCCGAATGACATAGTTACGCTGTAGGGAGTTATTCTTCTTCCAGAAATTCATTGCGACGCATTTTTCCAAATTTAATTCTAACTGCCAAACTTTGAGATGTAAATATTACCTGCTTATTTATATCTCTGGCATTTTCCTTGCTATAGCAAAATCTTGAAGGAATTCAGTGGCTCATTTCCATTTTTTTATTATAAAAAAAACGATTCCTGTGTTCTATCGCAACGATCAAGCATGAGATTTAGTATAAATCAAATCTTGAATAGCTGAAAATTTTAATCAGATACAAAACGCAGCTTCGAAAACAATAATTGATTCTAGCAGAGGTCGTGTAAGATTTAATCATCCTAATATCGTAAATATCAATCTATTGAGATATCATTCTCTTTGAGTCACGATAGCGCTGGGCATTTCATCTAAATTAATCTTGGCGTAGCTGAAAATCCTTGGAGAATTAATCGGTTGCCATCACTTCTTCGCGTCACGAACAAAATTGATTTGGCTGCAGCCTCGAGCACAAAGACAAATGAAAAGCTCGTCTCGCGGTCCTGTTCGGTTCCAAGGTCAAACAATAGATTTCGTGGAAGGCGAATTCCGTCTCTATCCTGCGTTCTCCGTCGACCTTATGAAGCGCTTTCATCTATCCCTTCAGAACTCATCGCTATTCTGAGAATAGTATTCTCCCGCGAGCACTCCGAGACGTAATTTTATCGAGTACTTAATCACCTAGTTTTTTACCATTTCCCTAATTTGCCTAATATATCAGGAGGATTTCCGTCACGTTTTCTTCCCACCCACTTTGAATGCATTATTTGTAACTAATGAATACTCTTTCAGCTTCGATTTACCTCAAACACCTAAGCAGAAGACAAAATTATACGGAGAAATTTACTTGAATTTCTATATGAACGACAGGAAAATTATGCACGATTATTTTATACCGATATACTTGAAAATTTGACCAAAAATCAAGCAAATATTTTTCATTCTGCTGAAATTTCATTGGCAGTGAACTTAAAAGAGTTAGCGTGATTTTATCGTTCGTCAAGATTGCCCAATCGGACAATAAATCCCGTGCCAGGCAGTGAAAAGAAATCTTTCCTCTGATTGCACCGGTTGGAATTTCAGGATTCCTCGAAATATGGGAACTGGATTCGTTTCCGGGAAGTTACGCTAAACTGCAGATAAGCTGCAGATGACGCATCCAACAGTGTTTTTTTTCTTTCGCGCCTTGCAGATTAATTAAAGGTTAGCTGTTTACGCCCCCTGGATAATTTTACTCTTGGCTATCATCGAGATGGTCTCTAGCTACGAGGCTGGAATGTATTCCTCTGTTACTGGGATTGAAACGGTTATTTCAATTACGAGGGAAGTAAAAAGGATGGACTCAATGTATACTAAGAGAAAGAATCCCAAGCGCACTTTTGTTTATCAAATAATTTCACGTAATTTTTCAATGGTGGCAATCTAAATCAATTGATGCAATCTAAATCGATGTGAGTTGAAAGGTAAAATGTACAATAATATATCAGGGGTAGAACAATTACGATTCACGTTGAGTTGATCAGCCTTAAGGTCACCGGAGAAAATACGAAATATTTTGAGTCGTAACATTTGGTGAGCTGAGAAAGACCTGTGATATTTAGTTATTAACATGATAATTTATATGGAAGAAATCATTTTATTCTAAAATAAGTACATAGATGAATATTTGTCTTCTTATTTGATGTAGGAAAAGCGGTAAGTATTGCAAACACATCAGCTAACATACGGAGTATGATTTAAAAATTATTCATTTGATGCAAACTTTTAAAATGAGAACTTTAAAGAAATAAGAGTTATATTTTAAATAAGAAATGTATCTTTTTGTGCTTATATTTATATTAAATATTTGTGTCCTATTATGTAATATAACATTATCTATTATCAATCATATCATATAATCGTGTTAAATTTGCCTGATATCAATAGCATTTTACACTAATTCGTGCTTCTTGCATTTCCTGACATTTTCATTCCACAAATTAAGCCAAAATACATTTCTTACCTATGTACATTTCAACCATTCAGTAATCCGGAATTTTACTTTTTCACGATAGACTAATATTTATACAAGCGTCCATTTAACAATTATGGTAAACTATTTGTTCTACATTCCTATTTGAGGAACAGCTCATTTTTAGCTATGGTTAGCTATCAAATGTTCCCCCAGATTTTGCAATTAATCCATATCTTCTTTTCACATTCATCTACCAAATATTTATATTCCGTATTTGAATCCAATGGGGAAGTGTACTAATTTTTTTAGTGCCGAATTTGAAAGCCTAAAAAAGAAGTATTAGTATAGTCGCTTTTATTTCCTTCATCTGGGGTATGCATTTTAAAACATTTTGTAAGTCGGAAAATTTCATGTTGCGCTGAAACACAGTGCCTCCATCTTGATTGAGATGTGACGTCACAAGGCAGTGCACGCAGTGGAGTATCGCTGTATTCCGTCGCCTCCTTTAGCGTGGCGAGAGTTTCCGGGAATCGGTGGAGTTTGCTTCCTAAAAATGACGGCTAGTACGGAAAACATGAATTCAAAAAAGAATTATAAATGATTTTTTGTTCCAAATTGCATCTCGACGTCGAAACGAAAGCCTGGAGAAGATGTTCATTCCCGTGCCTAAAGCACAAGCCATACGGAATAAATGGTTCAAGGCTGCTCCTGACTCTTACCTATCGATGATATTCTGTTTTGAAGATCATTTTAAGATTTTGTAAGATCAAATTGATATTTATATTATAATAATTTACTTAATAAGTACCTCATTCATATCACAAAGTGTGTTAAGTCAAAATATAGCATCTTCCGCGTAGACCTATTTAATGTGTAAACTGAAAGTAGTTTGGTTGAAGAATTATGCCCTTCTTTAATTTTCTTACATATTTGTACAAAAAAGTTAATTCTAAAATCCATTGTCTTTCAAATTAACCAATTTTTTTTCGTCTGCTGATGGAAGAAGACTTCAAAAATTGTATGCAATACAAATTGATGGGAGGTAATATTAAGGTCAGGGCCATAGTTGGAACAATTCCCAGGATATTTGACTGCCAAAGTGACAGGAAGAGAGCTAGGAAACTCCAACCAAAGTCGTCCATAGAAAAATGGTGATAAAGGATCTGATCCTCGAGGAAAATGTTATTGAAAATGTCCCTTCGGATTTGAGCGTAACCAATCGTATTGTCACCGTAAGATTCCCTGGTAATGCAGTAAACATACATTAAAGTGGGTTAATGTTAATAACAAGTCCGCAATAACTTAATATTGCGGCAATATATTCGAAATTACATAGGATACGGTGTTGATACTAAACCACTCACTACTTACAAACTCACCACTCATTATTGTCTTGTGCTCGCCGCTTCCCAAAATATTCCGTAGCCCTTCCAATATAATAGCAAGAGGCCCACCAACAAATGTAATTTCTTCGGATAATAAGCCACTGTTATAGTCCCCCGTTGATCTTTCGGTATGTTTTTGAGGAGAGTAGCAAGTGTAGCCTTCATTTCTCCGCGATTGAAATGACACTGCGTTAATAATTTAACGCCATTATGATGATAAAATATTGTCTCCTGTTTATGCTTGCTGCAATCGAAATTAATGAAAAACTTGATGCCGTATGATCACAATGAAGACAACAAAATAAACTGCCATGACGAAGCCCCGAACCCTGGCCCACTGGGTGGGAAATACGTACGCTACCGTTACCCCACTTCACCCGTCTATTTAGAGATGAGAAATTTTGAAATTATATACGGTTTGTGAAAAATACCGCATGAAAATTAATTAATTACAGCCAAACTAAGGTCCATTCAACGGAACCACTACTAGTTCAGAAATGTGTTCACCATTCCGAAGGCCATAAAAAATACGGCATTGAAGAAGGCGGAGCAAGGTGCGTGGTCTCCCCTTGTTAGCCTGAGCGTTCAACCTGTCCTCCTTTTTCAAAAATTCAGTGACCTAAAATACATAAAAATTTGGTATATCGTTGGAATTTTCCTTCTACCGACCAAGATTAACTTGTCTTGAACCCATCATGGACAGCAAACCACTGCAACAACCAGCCAGCACGGTAATAAGGCCAACATCCCATGATTCTATTTGCGAAGGGCAAACGTTCCGGCCGGCGTGAATACATACGCAACGAATAAGTCTAGCAGCAAACGTCTAAAATAGGTCTACATATTAGTTTGACTCAGTTCTTGCAAAAAAATATTTTGGCATGATAAACGGCATTGTGCCAAAATATAGTCAGCAAAAATAAATACCATCATCTATTTATTAAAGATTTAATGTGCTACTCGCACTACTATTTCCAAACTTGAAGTTGACACGTAAATGAATATTAATATATTACGCGCAATGATGAAGTCATGTACTCAAAAGAGAAGCAGTCACATATATATTCTGAAGATATTT
Organism: Ischnura elegans; assembly: GCF_921293095.1. NCBI lineage: Eukaryota > Metazoa > Arthropoda > Insecta > Odonata > Coenagrionidae > Ischnura > Ischnura elegans. The sequence goes on from NC_060247.1 coordinate 38,594,493, forward strand.
TATGACAGCAAAAAACGGATATCCACAAATTCAGTCATTTTTCCATGCAAGAATAGTGGTAGAACTAAACGGCGTAGAAGCTGCCTTCTGCTACTGCCTTGTGACGTCACGGCCAATATTCAACATGGACACCCGTTTTAGCTGCCTTTGAATTTTTCCATATTTCGGACGGTTATCTCGAATCAAGTATACACTATTAGGATTTAAACTGTGGTTTTACGACATTTTGTTATTCTGAACTCTAATTTAAAAAATGTGTTTGGTGCATTTGAAACATTAGTGTACTTCCCTACTCTTGATATTTTCACCTAACTTATCGTGTCGTATCCATTCTTTGAGAATGATATATTTCTGGAATAAGTGAGAATTTTTCGAGAATTCAGCGACAAATTACTAGGCCCTGGGAAAGTCTTCCGCGATGAACTGTCATAGTAGGAGCTATCATAGCTTCTAGGTTTTCACTGCCTTGCATCCTTCCTGATGACGAAAATTTTTCCGAAAATCCTTGCAGCAACTTCATAACTTTATTGCCGCCGATTCTATCGTAATCATTCATGAAAAAAAAACGCTTCAGAAACCCGAAAACTGTGAGCACAACTAATTTTCCAGCACCTCACTAAAAGCATGAAATTTATTTGCAATGTTTTGTATGAACACGTTCGAGTACGCTCTGAATACTTATCCTATAAGGAACAGAATTCAAATCTTTTGACTTATTCCCAAAACAACATTTGAAAAATCTGCTTAGTAAAGTATTTCGATTGTAAAGAAATACTTACTCATTCACATTCTAATTTTCACCTCAATTTCGATAGAATCCTGAAGACTTGGATAAGCTGGAGTTATGAATCTGCGGAGAGGAGGAGAGTAATGCAGGGGTAACTTGGGCCCGTCATTTGGTTCGCATTCGTTTTCTTCCTATTGAATTCTAACACGCCGGTTCCTCGACCATGTCCCTCCGCCTCTAAGACTCTCTATCTCTCCGTCTGTGAGTAGACCAATCAATCAAAGTCTCCATTCCCACTTCAAAACTTCATATCCCTCAAATCCAGTGATTCAGCCCATTTCTCTGGAATATATATTATGCTGCCAGACGAGGAGGGTTGAATGGAGGCGAAGGAAAAAAAGGGGTCACCCGAGGGGTCCCAGGGGCGAGAGAGGGAGATCTTTCTGAAAGGAAGGATACGTTATCCCACCGGTCGCTCCTTCAGCATCCCTTACTCTTGAGGGAGGAGGAGAGTTTCCCTTGAAAGAGAAGACGTCCGTCCGCAAGGGGCGAGAAACCCTGTCCTTTTGGACGAGGCAAAGATATGCACGAGCGCGTAGGAGACGGATTATTTTGTCACTGGGCTCAACTCCCCCTGGAGCTATTCGGATTATTACCTACCTACCTTGCAGGATATCCGATATTACACGCCTATCCTTCCAACAGGTTTCTAATTAGGAAACCGTCTTGGCCCCGATATTCATATCAGACAACCCTATCGCGCGATGCGGTGGTTTGCAGTGGATTACTCCCGTGATTCATGGTTATCGCGGCGTTTGCTTTTGCAATTCAAATCTGATTACTGTGATAATTTTCATTGAATCCTCCTGCAACGGCCGATCCCCTTCAATTTATGGTTACGGCTACTCTTCGATGTCATTTCATATGGTTATTACCTCCTCTTTTACATAGGTAAGTAAAATACAACTTCATCGTAAGCAAACCGCTAGAGACATGGCTTCTGAATATTCGTGGTCAACGCCAATTTGTACTAGAAAAGGGTTCCATTACCTTTGGATTTTTCTCCTTTAGAAGCAAAGAACTTTGAGTATTTGAAGAAATTTGAAGCACAATTTTTAGACACATTAGATTAGGAGACTATTTATTTCAGGGTCAGGTACCCGAAATTAACTGGAAATTAATCCTAGGTCTGGCGGGGCACAATTCTACTCTGAGTTAGTTCTTATATAATTTTTCTTTACCACTTTTCTTAAGATGTTATTTTTCAAATCCTTCATCAGTTATTCCATTCAACTGTTCCATCCGATGCCTAACCTTTTAGTTTATTAGCTTACTTTTATGGTACTGTATTTGGAGGAGGCGACGGACAGCTGAGGTCATTGGCGCCATGAGGGAAGGGTAGGTGAAGAAGGGTGGAGAAATCCGTCGTCGGCATTAGCCTGCTCTTAACGAAAAGCGCTTAGGGGACCACGGTTTAGAGCCTCACCTGACGGACAGAGTGTCACTTGAAATGTTCTTCACATAAAATTCAAGCAGGGATCGAGCAGTCTCTGAAAATTCTCTGCCACCGCTGGGATTTGAACCCGAGCCCACGGGGTGGGAAGCCAACACTCTAGCCACCACACCAAGCCGATCTTCTCGCTTATTTGTTCCAAGGTGATTGTCTTTATTAGGTCTGCATTTCTAATGATGTGACAGATTATGTTTATATTCACTTTCTTATGTTCATATTTCTTGTTTATATTCACTTTCTTATGTTCATATTTCTTGTTTATATTCACTTTCTTATGTTCATATTTCTTGTTTATATTCACTTACTTATGTTCATATTTCTTGTTTATATTCACTTTCTTATGTTCATATCTCTTGTTCATATTTCTTTTGTTTGTCACCTTAAATTTTGTAATTAGTGTGTTATATCTAAGTGCGATTATTTATTTTTTTGACGAAAGTATTGTATTGTTTTTTTTCATGCACTAGGCGATATGCACTGTTCACATTTGACTGTATATGTATATATATTTATTTACTTTTTTCTTTTATTTATCTATCTCAATGTGAAATGTAGAAAGCTGTACTTATATTTTCTCATGGGCCCCAGTGCCTACGAAAATAAACGATATTATTATTATTATGTTGGTACTCATTCTACTCAAGGCATAATCAGGCTTCTCTCATCTTCAACTCTTTATAGTACTCCCTCATTTGATCTGAATTTGGTTCTAAGAATTTTGGTTGGTTATATTACATTTCGAATCGTATTATCACGGGTTAGAATTGCAGACAATTGTGTAGCTGCCTGTAAAGCAAATGTAAGACACCCGAGTTGGTGGAGCTCTATCGTTTAAACGAAGCAACCGATTTCAATGCAACAAAAGCAAACTATAGAGAATTTATTCCTACGCTGGATCATTTACTTCAAACAAATGTTACCTCCATAGATTTTCCTGCATGCAATTTTTTCTTTTAGGTCTACCTTTCCTCCCTATTTTTCTTTTCCTCCGTTTAAATTTTCCTTTTTCATCTTTTTATGGAACCTCTTCAAAGGGTTCTTCTGTTTGTATCATTATTTGAGAGCGCATAATTTCCATTTTCGCCCCACTCACTATACTGTGGTTTCCGCAGTCGATCCTTTGCCGCATTGTTTTGGCATTTTTCTCCAAATATACTTGCGTGTTGATTAAGTGCTTACAAAAGTATTTGCCTCCATTCCTGGGAGGACTTACGGAAACGGAAAATCACGAAAAGGAAAAGGTGCTTTTTCTTCAAGAAACGACAGCGAGGACGAGAGTAAATAGCTTAAGAAATAAGAAGAAATAACGAGAAAAATTATAGGAAGAAGAGGAAGCATGAAGAAGAAGAAGAGGGTATCCAATCCTCAAGGGATGGGATATGAGAATTTTGACGCTTTAATGTCTGCTAGCGACAGGAAGTCTGTTTCCTATTACATTAGTGCCTGCCTCATTTACCCGTTTGATTTCATTAGCTGCGTGTGGATGATGAAAATCGTAGCCCGCAACTCGTGTCGGGATGTAAGTGGAAATTTTTTTTCCGAGCCAGAGTTAATCCAGACTTGGAATTCCTCACTCAACGGCGGGGTTATCCTACGCTCTTTTAGAAGCCGACCTTCACTGATGACACATTCAGAAGCAAACGTCTTCACAGCTCGAGTTTCCATTTTCTGGAAGTGGTTTTAACTGTTTAAGGTCGCGAAAAGCTTCCGGCTTACCTTTTAATTCTGAAATTAAGTTAATCTCTCGTCAAGTAATGTTTCACAAATGTTGAAAAAGTAGCGTCAACCTTCTTAGTTCCTTGGAGTAGAAGCAGCTTGAAATAAAATAAAAATGGCTTAGTGAAAGTGGTAGTCTCTAAAAATAACTAATATAACATTAAAGGCACATGGGGACGACTGAGCTGACTAATGAATTCAATACAAAAAAGAGTTAGATGAGTCATCAAGAGAATTACTAATTACTATAATATATAAGTATTGTGGGAATCGAACAAGTTGTAATTTAAATACGCAAGAGTTATTAATCAAGATAAATAGGAAAATGTACAAATTTGTCCCATCATACTATCAATTGTAGATACGAAGACCTCTATAGAAAATTAAGGGCAATGTAAATTTCACTTCATTATCCACGGTGCATATTATTATCTATAGATATAATTTTGTTAACTTTGACGAAGCGTTTCTCGCGCACAAAGAGAGTGGCATAATGATTTGTAGGCCTCAAACGATGTCGCATGAATAATTCAGAAGCTTACAAAATATTCAAAATCAGGAATTGTTTGGCAAAGAAACTGGCATGGTATAATCATGACGCCACACTTGAATGTTGCTTGTCTCTTCAGATGCTGTTGCTAAGACGTTAATACGGTCCGATCTGGATTCAAAAAATGTGAGTGGTGGGCAACTGGAAACCATGATGATGACATTGTTTGTTGAAACCTTGGTCTGCTAGTGAAATTCTATGGACCTTATGTTATGTATGCCACCCTCTCTTCTAGCTGTAAGTCTCTGGGTGAAACCTGTCGTAGCACTTTATCGGTTCTTGGAGTATGGCGTGGGAGCGTTCGGGGGTCACGTCTTGAGTGAAGGGGAGATTTTTTCGGTCCAGCTGCTCATTCCTAGAGTTCAGTCAACTGGTCAGACGTCATAATTTTAGCAGACCTCCTCCCAAGGCGTGTAGGTATTAAAATGTGAAATAAGGGGTTTTTGCTTAATGAGCCACCTTTAAACTGGCCAAATATTACAGTTGCTCTCCCTGGGAAACTGTTTCCTTGGGAATCCTTCGCAAAGGACTCTTCTCACGCCACCCGCTGTAGCCTCATGGTCCAGAGAAGGTATAAATACCCCAGAATTTCTGTGCTCGGGGAACAATCTCCATGGTGCAGCCGGAGGCTCTGCTACGCTACGACCAGGGCCTAATAAACACCTTCCATAGACAACGCTGGAGTTTCTACCCTTTGGTGAATAAACCCAATCTTCGAGACTTCGGCCAACCCATTCCGGTCTGAGATCTATATTTGTCATTCTATGCTGATTTCTGTCTTTTGGAACACAGCACTTGCACTAGTGCAAAATAAATCACTTAGTAATGTTTCACAAAACTTTATTCCTTCTTCTTCTAAAACTTCCGACTTTGGGTTTCAGCTCATAGATGTTCATGATCAAGGTAATTAATAGCGATAATAACCTTGATAATGATTATCTGGTAAACCAGGGTCGGAATAGTTAAGTTTTGTGGGTCTTTACAAAGTGAGCAATTCGCACTTTAGATATGTGGTTCCACCATGTGAAGCCTGAATACTTGATACATATTGTATGACCCAACAATATGTGGGTATAACCTGGGTAACCTAATAGTATGTGGGTATAAAACCTGTCTCATGGTTCCACAAAGCATCATTATCTATTCCTAAGTAGGCAAGTGACAATATTATCCTTAGAATATCAAATAGAATGTGCTAAACTACCTTATTATACTATCCTAGGGCTAAAAAAAAAACAAAAATGGCACAATTTACATGCTTACATATCTAGTGTGTTATTGATTTTCTGTGCTACTGGTGCAGTACAATTTTGATCCAGTTTGCACCATAGCTTTTGAGAGTGATTGACTTGAAGAGAAAGGTTGCCCTTTCTGCACCGAATTTATCGATGAATCTCCTTACACACCTCCTCTTCCAGCCTGTCTCCATTTCGCCTTCTCTCTCACGCATTCATTCCACTTCTTTGCTTTCCCTCTCATCCATCCTCGCAGTCATCGTTTCCCCGGTTCCACACCCACACATATACACCACCCCCTGCCCTGCTCCATTCTTTCTCGCCCCTCACACAGTAGTTCTTCCCCGAGGAGGAAGCCCCACTAATCCGAATCATTCCACGCGAGTAGCCTTCATTCCCTCCACCCACAATCTCCAGCCTCCAACCTCCCACTTCTTGCCCTCATTACTCCAATCTCTTCCCTCCCCTCGCCATCCCTCTCTCCTCCCCCCAATAATCCCCTTTCACCCTCGACTTACTTCTCCCTTTCCTTCTCTTCTCTTCCCCTTATTCCTCACTCCTGACTTTCTCAGATCCCTTCACATTCTTCCCCATCACCTCCTTCCTCAGCCGTGTCTTTTTTCAATTTCCTTCCCTATAAATCACTTCCTTCCTGTTTTTCTGTGTAGGCGGTTTAAATTTCCTTATAATTTTCTCACAAACAGCTTTTTATTCCAATTTTGTGTCATGGTTATGTTATATTTCGTATGATATATCAATGGTTAGGTTTAACTAGGCTAAGTTTAATAGCTAACAACACTTGCTTAAAAATTTGGCCAGTCTGAGTTAATACCGCTAATATTGTTTATAAAAAATAAAATTCAAGCGAAAAAAAACTCTTTGTTTGCCAATGTATGCTTCTTTTTCAGTTGTATGTATTTTTTCTTTCAATTAAAATTATATACAATTATAAAATTAATATTTTTTCGCTCTTCTGAAAAGTTGCTATTTTTGAGATGTATGTTGTTAGAACTTAGCTATCGATATTATTAGAGTCATAAAATTGAAAGTGGACGGCAAATGGGTTGAGAGCTTGACCACTGCTCGAAGAGTCTCAATTTTCGAATCCAAGTGAAGTTTTTCCAAATGAAGGATATATGCTAGAAAAGAAAAGTAGAAAGATCGAACTCTCCTATTGTCTAATCTTGTAACAACTATATAATTTTTCTGCCTTACATCCTTTTTCTGCTTTACCTGATACATGCATCTCACCCGTGGTCTCGGTTTCCTTTTTTTTTCCTTCCACCAGTTCTTCAGTGATTACCACAATTTTGATTAAACATTAGCGTCTTATGATGTGGCCGATTACATAATCCCGTCATCTACTGTAGATTTTCCAAAAGCTTTCTCTCCCGCTACTCAAAAGTTAATTCGATGAAGGTACGATTTCCTGCCTTCAGTTACGAGTAAAATATACGCACTTTATTATTTTTCTTTGGTCACAGTATACTAAAACTGCAAAAAGTTAGATTGATTTTATTTCTTTGATATTTAGAGCTAACTACTACCAGAAAACATTGATATTATTTACATATTAGGGCTCTATATTTTTCGGAGTTTTTTTTTGCTCAGTAGCCTTCACACTCAATGTGGACACGTTCATAATTATCGCATTCATGCAAATCTAACAGATTTTAGGTAATATAATTGTCTCACTCTCGCTATGACGCAAGTAGGTTTTGTCATTTTAAATAAAAAAATGCTCTATCATTAATATATGGCAGAAGATAAGTGCTATAATTATTTATCACCGTCATATCTGTTCTTATGAGGCCAAACGTGATACTGAGCTGAGTAATGCCAACTTTTATTTCGCGAGGCATTTCTTATTCTAAGGAAGAAAATATTTCGATTCAAATTAGGTATTTACCTATATTTGAGAAATATATTTTATACCATGATATGTTATTGATTTCCTGTGCGCTATTTTCTAGCAATGTCTCTGCAAGTGGTTATTGATGAAGTTCTCGTTCGTTCATACTATTTTTTTACTACTTCAAGCTTTCAAAATTTGCACCTATGAAATCTTGCTTCTAAATATACTGCGCATAAAATTCTAATATTCAGCGACTTAGATTTCCAATAGATATAGAATATTGCTACGCCTAGTGGTTTTCGGAATATCGATCATCAGGGCAACGCGTGCCCTAGAGAATTCCACGTCGAATACGGGTGCTCCCTGTCGAATTCAGGGGTAAATCGCGACGAATGTTCCGCCCTATTATACCCTCTGCTCTCTCCCCTCAGTATTTTTCATTCGACTCGTGGGGAGACCCTGCAGAGAGACGGAAAAGTCTCTCTCTCTCTCTCTCTCTCTCTCTCCCTGGGAAATCATATTAGAGTATCGGCGAAAAAAACGCCGCATTTAATATTATTCTGACCTAATCAGTTCGCCCTCAAATCCTTCCCCTTCTTTCACCCGCCTCGCCCAATCGGCAGCGTCTCCGCCTCCTCCTTCCCAGGGTCCTTCTACCCTTGGAGACGTCCTCCTCCACCCTTCGAATGAGATTGCTCCGATCCGGGGAATAGGGGAGGTCTCCGTTCCAAAACCGAACTTCCGCGCTCCCTCACCGCATCGTATCCGTCCAGGGGTCACCGTCTTCTCCACAGAGCATCCCGCAATGGTGGCTTCCCAAACTACAAGCCGCTCGTCCGTTCGTCCCTTTGCACCTCCACGGCCATCAATCTCCTCTCTCTCCTTCTAGAATAGGGGTCTTTAACCTTTTTGAATGCAAGGACCAAAAATAGAGTTCACATCGTCCGGGGGGGCACAATGCTCCATGTCACTTTACCACCCCATCAATTAAATTTATAAAAACATGTAATTTAAAAGTGCAATAATCTTTATTAGTTGACACTATAATGCCCGGCTGGGTCAATTTGACCCAAGAGAGAATATGTATGTTGATTATTTTAAAAGGAAGACAAAGTTTAGACTCATATTTCATGGCTTTTAATTATTTAGTTTTGTTTACCACAGTGCAAAAGTTAGGCCTGATATTATTATTTTTTCTCATCACTTACACCTGCCATGCCCGGATGGCTAATTTTAACCCAGACTATCAAATCCATTTGAAGCCTTTCTACTTTTCCTTTGCATTCAATGTTACGGTGTGTTTTATACTGATCCTTTTGTCAAAAGGCTGCTTTTTTTTAACCTGATAATAATTGATCATCGTCCAGCGCCTGTGCCTGGCCATATTGTTAGTATTTCAATTTCAAATTCAATTTCAGAAGTTTAATGTCCTCTTTTTTGCCGTAAATTACAAATAACAATGGTTGGTGACTGTCGGGATGAATGAAATTGGTAAAATTTATTAATGAAGGACGCTCAAAAGCCATTACTAGAGACACGTGAAAATAACACTTTCATTTTTATTTTATCGCACTATTAATAACAGTTTATCGCATTTTGTAGCGTCTATTTTTTATTTTCATAATGAGGTAGATTACGATAAAATGTAGTGAAACACAGTCATATGACAAAGTACAGAATATTTTAAATAATTATGTTGTAGAACAATGATAAATTAAGGAATAAGACGTATAGTGGCGGAGGTGTAGCTTGCCCGCGCCCACTTGTAGTTCGCGGCCACATCCCAGCCAACTAGCAGCTGGCCAGTCGCTCACATGCTTTAAGCGGTGAGTGTCGGCGGAGCATTTAAACTGCGCTCGGCACAATATGTACGTATTTTGCCGTCGAAAAGGCAAATTTGCGTAAAAATATTATAAAAGTCCAGTCATCGCATCTATGCCGCATTTATTTGCGTGCATCGCATCTATTATCGCATTTGCGATTTTCACTCATCTCTAGCCATTAAGCATGTTTTGCTCATTTGCTTTACCCTCAGTTTACCTTAGTTATTTGGAAAAAAAGAAATTTATTTAAGTGAGGCATTTCTCTTTCTGGTGGCTATAAGTTCATTTTTTTCTTTTATAATCTATGCTAGTTAGATACATACTTGTTTAACTCCATATGCTTTTATTTCTCTCGTTACGTTGAAAAATTCATTTGAATTACCTGATATTAGATGTGTGGAACCTGAAAAGAAATAAAAAGTAGTTATTATTTCCATAATCACTTGTGTCATATGTAAAAAAATTAAATTCATCATAATGTTTGAATTTTTCATTTTTTTTCTGCAGACATCAGTTAAAATCATATTCAAAATTTTTTACAACAACATTTAAACGGAGGAGTGAACTAGTATTTCATCTTTTCAAAGAAGCAAATTCTTAGAACTGTAGACATATCTCCTTAAATACCCAATTTTGATGTCATAATTGAGCTTTCTATACTCAATTATTCAATACGTATTTAGGTATGTACATTAAAAGGATTTTTTCTTTTACAAACTAGCTGAAATATCATGAATATATTCCGATGCATTAGAGGTGCTATGCTGGTCATTGACCACTAGATACCATTATTCCTCGGGAATCACGGAAAAAGCATTCCCTATTTAGTCCATGAAAAACCCTTCCTTTTGAGAGCGTATTTTTTTCAGCTTAGCTTAGTTTATCGAGGTAAAAATTGGACATGGTTAAACTTCCCTAAGGAAGTGAGTATATGCAGTGAGATTATTCTTAAAATGTGAGTGTGCGTCCATTTAAATCTTTGCTTTCTATCGTCGCTTCTAAGGCTCAAAATACAAACAGAATTCGGTCCTATTTTCTTTTCCATAATGAATTTTAAATTGCATAAGTTTAAGGTGATTGAAACGAGCATCATGCCTAAGGGCTAGAAGATCTTTCACCAAAAGCTAATCGCCTCAGCGTATAACCAACAGACAAAAGAACCTCATGGGTACTAATAATAGATGAGGATTTACAAGATATCTTCGGGCACATATTCTGCAGGCAGAATTTGTGTTCCCAAGAAGTCTTATCGAAGAAAACGTCAGACCTAGTCAAGAGATTTTGGAATAATGTGGGTGTTTCAGATTCTCAGAGAAAAATCAGCGTGTTTTCGTAGATTAAGTTCTTTGCCGTTGAACGATGAGCAAGGTATTTCTCTTTCTGGTGGCTATAAATTCATTCTTTTCTTTTATAAAATCGAATTACTACTCAGCTGAGACTAAAAAGAAAAACAGTAAAGTTGGACATTTAAAGGAATTTTTACAAACTGCCTGTAACATATTACGCCAAGAGGGATATTCAGAAGCTTCTTTGAAATAGCCACTTATTTAAAGTCTTTTTTTCTCTTTCTGGACGTATACATCTATTGATGCTTTTACCCACAAAGGAATACGATTCTTTACGATTTAAGCTACTAAATTCGAATATAGAGTCCAAAGTTTTACGTTTTTCCAGAAGTACTGCGGTGTTACTGTTTTGGAGTGCATCCAATTCTGTTTATTTTTGACTCTCCTAAAGATATGTATAGATTTCTTTAGCAGTAGATGGTGATTGAAAAATAAGAAAAACGTTGCGTTGAAAGTTTTTTTCGCAGGTACGCTTTTAAAGTTAGAGAAGTTATGATTTTCGTATTTTAGTTCAAATATCCTATGCACCGCTTTTCAACTATGAATGTAAAAAAAGAAGCTTGATGAAATCATGGGCTAAAAAATTTTCCTTCGATATTAATCTGCATGTCCACTATTCTGAGACAGCACATCAGGTATTTATTAATTCATTGGTGTGAAAGATTGCTGTACCTTTGGAATCTTGGGATAATTCAAGGTGCTTACCGTCTCTCTAAGGGACCAAACATCATCTATGTGTCACCTGATCATAAAAAAAACTCTCCCTCCCTCCCCTATGTAATCATAAGCGAATTTAGGGGGGGAGGGAACGAAGGCACCTCCCCTCCCAGAAAATGGACAATATTTTTAAATCAATAGACGATTAAAAAATAGACAGGATTTTTTAATACAGTTATCTTTACGTTCGTTTTATTTTGTGCATTACGGACAATTTAATACTAATAACTTTCATGTCAAAATGAAGAGAATATTTTCTACAGTAATTTTTATACTTTGTTTTTAATCTGAAATATGAGATGACCTGTCAAACCCTTATGCCCCCTCAGGAAAAACTCCTGCACCTGCTTCTGTATACAATCAAGGAGTATGCTCCCAACACTGGTGACTGCTAATAATTTAAGCATCGCGATTCTACGCTCGCCAATATATGAAATCCTCACGCTCGTTTTGCGATACTACAATTGATGGCACAATCAATGAAAGATACAGATGGTCACTGCTGAAATGACGTACTCCTCTTATTTCTTATTTTTCGCATGGAATTTTACGCAGGATTTGCACCTTATCATTCAAATGACCTCATTCCAAGCCACGTGCCTGCCATCGATCCGATATCAAAACTGTGTTATTTCCACATTATTTTTTCCTACACCTCTGCTGTCTCTTTAAGCTCTTTTTTTGAACCTTACTATAAAAATTGCAAAGAGCGGCCAAAAAAACCGCTGAATCGCTACAGAACCCCCCTCACAGAGATTATGCAACTTGTTTGAGCGTGTAAAAAAAAGAAGCAGACCGCCGCCCGTAAGCAGTTTTCGCTCTGGTTAATACGTTCCGGTTTGAAGAAAAAAAAACTGGGCGTTAACCTTGGTCATCGTAACGCTCTGAAAATGGGGAAAAATGAGCTTTCCATTTTGAAATGAAGTCGTAATGTCGGTGTGCGATGCTGTAATGGAACCGATCCGTCCCATCTCGCCGGAATAAATCTTTTGTGAGGTCCAAGAGTGACGGACTATCCCCCAAAAACTTTTCCCATTAGGCCACGACTCCGTTTAATGGGATTTTTAATAGCTAAAAAAGTGACATTCGATGACCTTTCTCTCTATCTCTTTTTCTCCCGAAAATGAAGAAAATCCCATGTCTTCGGTCAATGGTGGACGGAAAATTTTGTTTGTAGTGAATTATGTTGGGTCTGATCAAATTACATGTTTTCATACGAATCCTTCATGCTGTGGTGACGTTTATTTTTCTAGAAAAAATTCAACTTGGCTCTAGTAGAAAAAAAAACAATTTCTCCGTATTTTGGGTAGAAATGCGGTTCTTTAAGCTCATCAGACAGCGTGCACATGCCAATGCGATAAAATTGATGGTTTTTGTCATGGTGCCCCATCGATATAATTTTTATCAAACAATTTTTTTCCATTAATATCACTGTTTGATTGAGCAAAAACATCATTAATCCACCTTGATGATTTCAAATTTTGACGGACTTCCTTTTTCCTGTCTCAATCGGAAAAATTATAAAAATAAATTTACGTGTGAACAGATTAGCGTTAGACTGGGTTTTATGAATCGTAAAGCTGAGAAATCCCTGCAACTAAAATTCGCACAATTGAGTGTGACTTTCTATAGAAATGCTACTTCATTCATTCACACAACGCCTTAAGCGCAAACATTCAAATAAATTCAGAGGTAAGGAAAGAAAGGGATCGGAACATATAATAGAAAAAGGACGAGGACAACGGCGCTGTGGTAGGTGGGAAAAAGCCAGAAATCGGAGGTAAAAAATGAGGCCTGACTGGGACACGAACCCAGAACCTCCGGTTTCCGGCCGGGTGCTTTACCAGGACGCATTGGTTTACCATGATATGGCGATTTGTCCCAGTCAGGCCGCATTTTTACTCTCTGATTTCTGGCTTTTTTCCATCTACAACAGCACCGTTTTCCTCGTCCTTTTTCTGTTCCTATCCCTTTCTTTCCATGACTCCGAATTTATTTCTATAGAAATTGAAGGAAAAGTGTGTATTGAAATTTTAACCCTGGATAGGTGATGCCAGTAAAAACCAAAATTATTAACCCTCTTAGTGCTTTCTTCTTCCTGGTGAGAAATGCGGAGGGTATTTAAAAAAATGTAGCAACTACGAAAAAAACAATGCAAAGCTATTTTATTACCCATCCATATGCGGTTCTTTTAAATTGATGAGATTAACCTGATTAATATTGACAAAATATTTTTACGTTTACTGAAATAAGTTATAGTAATGTAATAAGTTATAGCAAATTAAATAATGGACTACGCAAGAGCCGATATATCGGCCCGCTGCACTAAAAGGATCGAAAACGTACCATTTTTAAACTACAGACAATTTGGGCCAAGACCCCTGTTCGGCCGCAAGTTCCCCAATTTGTCGGATGCTCTGGACGACTGACGACTTCAAATGTTTTGCCAGCGCTTCCCTTTGACTTTATTCAGAGCGTGCCACAAAAGGGCCAACTCACGGCCAATCGGAGCGCTTGGATATAAGTTTCTGTAGTTTTAAAATGTTGCGTTTTCGACCAAAACGCCATTGGTAATTATGGTTCCCACTGGTATCTGCTATCCACGGTTAATATTTTGTGACATAATTTTTCTCCATCGTGCAGACGGAGTTCATTCAGCTAAGGTTCCACTGTTGATAGCATCTTCCCGCGCGATTCCCGGGAAAGTTTTTTTTTTTACTTGCTTCGTAACTTTTTGATATTTCCTTATCCGTTTTCGAAATGAACTCGGATGGCTAAGGAGTGGCGACATCTTGTGGGTGTGTGCCAGCCGCTCCCACCCTCCCCACATCGTGTCCTCTGCGACGCCGTCGATAGGGTCCGCCGAGTGGCTTTTGAGCGTTTGCACCCTCGCAGCCACTCCAATTTCGTCCCGTTTCCTCTTTCCGCGAACCAAGACGATCTTTTCACCCCCTCACATCCCTTCCTTCCTCAAGTCATTCAGTCTCACTTTCCGCATTCCTTACCATCCCTTCGAACCTTCAGCGCTCTCTCATACCCTGTTTGAAGGAGATACTGTCCATTTCAAAATTACAGCGATTGCAGCTTGAAAGGTTACATCCAGGAGCGAATTTATTTGGGCGTCACACAGGCCATGACCCCCATGCTCTAATTTCATAAAATATTTATTTTTATTTTTATTGGTTAAGTAAATAATTTTATATGCTTATAATAGGTTAATTGGTGTGCATATGCAAATGCATGGCTACAAGTCCCAAACGAGAGATCACCGCATTAAGTGATCCAAAATAAGTAAGAACATGTTTAAGTAAGTTAAGTAGGCGCGTTAATGCTGTCCCGGTAAACAGCCAGTAAACAATGGTTTATATATTGCATGCATTTGTTTGTGATATGTGTGTACTGTTATGTTTGCGTGAGCAGAAAATTAAAACTAATAATCGTGTTGAGCTTTATGATATTATATAAAGAAAGGATTTTTAACTATCTTTCTTTTCACTTTTTTAATCAGGATTTGTTTTTACTTTTATAAATTTTTTAAATCTTTTTTTCATGCGAGTAGCAGTTTTCTTTATTTTATACTTTTCTGTTTGTACTGTTTTAGTAAATCAATAACAATAATAGTACAATATATAAACAAATAATGAATTAATAATTTATTTACTAATACTGCAAGAAGGAAAGACATAAAAAAGACTCATGGACTAGTGATTTGCTGACGCAGCTTATATTTAGTTGGAATGGCTGGTTTATTATCTCAGATATTTGTGAGCAACGTGTTGTTTTAGTTGTATTTATCGTATCGTACTCCCTACTGTAAATACGGCCCTCTGTGCCGGGGGGTCCCCGGGCCCAAGTCATGTCCCCTCTTCCAAAATTCGATGCTGAATCCACCCCTGGTTATATCTCTATTATAATTAATAACTCTGTGAAACACTTGCGTCAGCGGAATACTTGTTTTGTTTGTTGTTTGACGGAAAAAAATGTCGTATTTGTAATTTTAGTTATTGTTTTTATGCGGTAAGATTGGAAAATCTACCCCTTGTTTCCGTTGCTCAGCGGAAGGTGTCGTTTGGGCGGCATGTAACTACAATGTCATCGTATATAATGCAACCTGGTTTTCAACGACTTAGGCTTGATATTAGATGTTTTTAATAAATTCACAAGGACTGAAGTGACCCATACCAATATTTTGTTATAACATGTGTAAACTTTTAGAACAATTAGTCTCGTCATTAATTATGTGTCCCCTCCGTCTCAATACAACGTCCCGGTTGCAGGTCACTATTTCAAGGGAATCCCTCGTTCATGTCTCGTGTTGCCGTGAAAAGAGGAGCAGCATCGGACGGAAGATATTGGGGCCACTCAAACAATGACGTAGAGATTGGTTCTTAAAGTTTTCATTCGTGAGGACGAAACACCACGAAATATTGACGAACAGTATTTGGTAAGTAAGTAAACAATTGCCATAAACGTTACTTCCGTAACCAACGAATATATAATGTTACTACGTAACCAATGAATATATCGCCAAAGTAAAAAGCCTTTCTGCATTTGTGGAACAGTAATACGTATTAAGACTGCCTAAATATAACTACCTCAACTGAATTAGGGTGATCAATACCGTTTTTTTATATTTCCGAAATTGCGAGCTGTCGAAGCGTAGTAGGTTCAAAGGACAGCATAATTTAAAGCATATACTTCCACAAGCGTTATTTGAAAAATGTTTATTAAGATAAAAAAGATTTATATTAGAAAAGTCATAGATAAAGGGAAGTTACGAAATATGATGTTCAGAGAATGTCGCTATTCAAATCCTAATATTTTTAACTGAACACCTTTTCCAGGTCTTTGGGCCAGCCCAAAGGGCGATTTTTACCAACTTATGTTTTGTGCGACAAAATCACACATTTCCTTAAAAATAAAAATGAAAAATTTTCCGATCACAAATCTAATCAAAATGAAAAGATTTTATGCATGATTTATCGGATATCATATCAAATATTAAATCAAAATGCCCACTTAGTTAATGTATTTTTCGACATTTTTTAAAATTCTGTTGTCTGGAGAGTGACTTTGATGAGTTTCACTAATCATTTTGAAAAAATGATAGTATTTTTTTGCTTACATATTTTTATTATAAATATGCCAGATGATCAACATCTTCCTCAAAATATCAAAGCATGTTGAAGTTTTTTTGAACAATTGTGCAAAAACGAAGTTATTCTTACTATTTCAAAACTGCATTTTTAGAATGCTTAAAAAAGTATTGCCTCCCTAAAAATAAAGATTTTCAATCGAAGAATAAAGAAGTTATAAATCGTTAATCCAATTTTCAATTCTACCCGTTGAAAGAGTAAAGTTAGTGCAAATATATTTTAAAATTTCAATGAAAGTAGGACCCATTGTTTCTTCGACTAACCTAAGAGACGGAAGCTTATCCCTTCGGAATTCACACGACATGATAATCCGTCTTGAGTTCTCAGAACAAACATCGGTGTTACGTGTCAAACGGTAATGTTTGTGATAAATTGAGTGAATTATAAATAGTGGAATTTTATTTTTCTTCCTAAAAATCACCAATAACATCTTTAATCTTTACAAATAATGTAATTTGGACCACATAAATCTTTCGAAATCATTGCTTAAATTCTTCCACGCTGGTGATTGCAATAGTTTACTTTGTAATTAATTAAAAATACCAAAGATTAATTGAGACGACGCAATTGCATGGATAAACTGAGTTACAAGTGCCTTCAGTTGAAACAAATATGCTTTATAAGCGTTATCCGTGTATAAGTTACTATTGTGGGTTAAAAACCTATGCTAGTAACTTCATTTTTTTTAAATGTATGTATATAAAGTGTTATATGAGTTCGTTTTAGGGGCAATGGCCCATTTTATTCCCTATGAATTTTATTCCCTGCAAGGGCTTTCCGTCGTAATTTGGCAGTGTATAGAGCCAAGAGTTACGTTTGTGAAGACACTAGCTTACTCGATGGGACGTTTTTATCCTTCAGGCGTTACTCACAGAGCGTCGCCTGGTCGGATCATTGCCCCCAAATAGTGTGGGTTCGCTGGAGCCGTCTCGGTTCCTTCCGTTCAAATTGTTTCGCCCCTTCCCTAAGCCCTGCTTCCTTCCTCCACCAGTTCCCCTTTAACTCGGTCTCATCGGACAGCCTCTTGGCCCTCTTCCTCCACCTCCTCCACTCCACCTTCCTTCCTCCACCTATACGTCCTCCTCTCAGCCCATCCATCCATCCTTGCGTCTTCCAATCCTGTCTTATCTCTCCTGCAATCCCATCCGTCTCTCGTTATCCCACCCTCGTCTCTCCCGTCCCTCTCTCTTCCAGGGAATTCTAATGAGAGAACGCTGTTGCACCCGGCCAGCTTCACCTACAGCACAAGGAATCATAATAGGCAACATAATCCTACCCTAAAAAATGTTGAATGAATTTTGCTGGACCGTAGGATTCACTTCCATGTGTCTCAAATCCCATTTTGGTAGTAAAATCTTCCTGCACCGAAATATGGTGAAAAAAATCGTGCGAAAGTATCTATTGAATAAGTTAGTCTCTCTCTATATTTCTTCCTTTTACTTCGAATCGCATTCTCTTCGTGATACTCGAATCATATCTACCTCCAGATGTAATGGGAATCCTTTTTAATTTGCCCATTATACTTCTTCGAATATTTGTACTTAACAGTTATTTGAATGCATGCTTCCCCCAACATTGTTATCTCTCGCTCAAATAGTACCATAGTTATTGTTTTTTGGTGATAAAATTATTTTTATAATAGCAATTACTTATTGAAAAATGTTATGATATTTGAGGCTATCATTCATACCACTCTTCTTTGCTTTATATTTGCACTATAAAACCCATAAAGCTTTTCACTATGTATTTCACATCAGTGGACCATAATTATTTAAAAACCAGAAGAGAGAGGAATCACTGATATATCCCCGTCCCAATCAGTATAATTGTGCATTCTGTCGTAAAAATATAAAAATCATCGCATGACTTCCTGAATAAGGCGGAGACTGGAAATCTATTGCCAAAGTCAATCTAAAAAGCGGTTCTGGAGTAACATTCCCTCTAAACTCAATTATAATTTCCAATTATTGTCTTCAAACTTATTCACTTTAGTCTATTAATGGCTGACTTAAATTTTCCTATAACTTCCTGTTGAATCGGTGAGCTAATGAATTAATCATTGCTCAGAGGAACAGCGAGGGAGAAATTATTTCCCGTTGCTCCTTTTTTGAACTGGGAAGAATGGCACAGAAAAATGAAGTGTTTTCATCTCTTCATTATTTTTACTCTAACAGAGTTGGCACCGCAAAAATCTCAGTTAATGGGGTCATTATTATTAATTATAACGTCATTAATAAAGACAGTTCATAAGTTGCCCTAATTTATGGCGGGATTAGAATCTACCAGCTTGGCTTCCTTAATGAGGTCTTGTACCTCGTAAGTCATCCCTGATGAACAGCTTGGTAATTATAGAGAGTTAGATACAAAATTTTTATTGAATACCTACAAATCTGAAGGAACCAGGATGGTATTATATACATAAAATTATGCTTTCTTCTATTAACACATCTAGCTTCGGAGATAACAAATATTTGAGAATCCTCATACCAGCCTAACGTGATCCAGTTCTTTATACTATCTTTAAAAAATTTACCATTCCCTCCAAACTTCTTCATGAAGTATGTTTATAATCAGAGAAACATTTTTTGACCTGTAGTATTTAAAAATATACTAGACGGTGATATGAAGACGTAAGCTGTGGAATCATGCCATATGACGATTATAGTGTTCGGAATCATGAAAACGAATGTTTGCAGCAAAGTTATAAGCTTTAATCCATTTCTCTAGGCAATGGTTACAGTTTTTGGTGGGAGTATCATCTTCTATAGTACTTTTTATTTAATTATTTATGATTCGGTAAATGACCGTACGACTTTGTGTGTTGAGTTGTACATCGTAAAATACTAAGCATCGAATCCTAACAACTTCGATTAAGTACAGAGGTGAATATTAATCGAATGAGCTAATTTAAATGCATTAATCATCAACTGCGACAGACGATAGAATTAACAGCATACGGCTCGAATGAAAAGCCATCAGACCCCTAAATCAACCATTCCGCTACATCAGACTAGACGGCCATTATGGTTCGAAAAATAAACTTAGAAAGAGGGTACACACGGATGAGCGCCAATTACCAGGCAAACACAAGCACTAGCGACTATGGACCAAAATGCACACACACGCGGCATATTTCAAAGACCGAGACTTAGTATGTGGAAAGAGCGCGGAAATATATACATGGTGGCCTCCCGAATCGCCACCCGCTGAAGCTCAGCCTTTTGTGAAGTCTCCCTTAAAGCAATACGAGGCGGCTCAGCAGTCTCTATGACGACAGAGTGATGTCGTTTGTTTACTTTCCCAGTCGTCGTCGTCGTCGTCTCCCTTTGAAATCCCATCCTTCCTCTGCCGATCCTCTCCGAGAGGAGCCCTTGAGAGAGGGAGTGTGTCCCTTCTCATTCATTAACCAACTTCCCTTCGCCTTAAATGTACACGTAATGTATCCACGCCCGAGCCCTTCGTCCTTTCTGAACTGTCGCTGCCTCCGGATGGACTTAACTCACACACTCCTCGCCTCGCTCTCGAGGAGTTTCAGTCTCATCACCCGTCTCCAACCTGCTATAGTGTCGCTTTAACTCTTCCTTCCTCATCGATTAAAACACCCTATAAATTCGCTTCCTGCCCTTATAGACAGTTCAACGAATGTAAGGATGAATATAACATTGAGTTTTTTTTTAATAGTAATTGCCTTTATTTGCATATGCAAACTTGGTCCTTTTAAGCCATGTGACTTGTCAGAAGGTTCCAGTTATTCAATACAACATGTGACACATTGAGAGCATAACATTTATATTACAATTTTCAACTTCAACTTTAGGGGCTTTTAAACAAAACTATGATAATGTAATATATTTTGTACATTTCAGATTAAAATAAAGAAATTACAACTTTACAATATCACTTATTAACCAATCTTTCACTTTTCTTTTAATGTCGGCCAAAGATTTGAGATTACATAAAGCCTTTGGCATACAATTAAAGGTATGAGGTACAATATACATACTTCAGCAACCTTTTACCGTACATGTTATTATGAAGACAAGTTGTCAAGTTGTCTCTTTTATAACTAGATGGGCCAGGGTTGGATGGCTAACTAGAAAAACCATTATAGTTGATATTATTTAAAATATTTCTTCGTTTATGTCAAAATTAGGAATGACTCGATTCCATATGTCGATTCTCGATTTCATTGATTCTCGGACCCGGAATCGGAAACGAGAATCGATCGTCTGATGTGGATTTCGATTAGTATTACTTCGAGGCGGTTTTTAAAAAATGAATAATTGTTTATCCATATTTAAGAGATTTATAACCATTATTAAGCCATTTTTCATATTGCTAAAACATGTGATGTTTTTATGAAATAATAATGCGTTGGTCTGGTGATCTTTACATGATTGGTTATTTGATGTAGTGAATATGCATAGATTTACCAGCTTGCGTGCAGCGAAATAATTGGATAGCTCATAATTATGAAACGTATTTCTGAATTTGGATTATCACTGAGTAGCAATTAATGCATTTCCTGCTTCAAAACTGAATGATTTCGGGGGTATTATTTTTGAATAAAATCCCTTTTTTTGAATTCCTGTTCCTCATCCCATTATTCTGAAATGAACATCATAGTGCATATCGTATGTCCGCCTTCGGCCGGTAGAGCCTCACGGCTGACCGCGGGCGACCGCAACGCCGACGAAGCACCTCGGGCGAGAAACTCATTAATTCGCGCGCGGTGGTGAGAAAAAACGATAAGGGAATTTGAAGGCCGCAATGCGAGAGCCTCTCCTCCCCCGCCCTTTCGCCGATCTCAGCATTTTTTTCCTCTCTCTCTCCCACACTCGCATTTAAAATCATCCTCCTCACCCTCACAGCCTTTTTCAATCATCCGTCGGGCGGCAGCGGGTTATTTTTGGAGTTTCTAGAGGCGAATGAGATCGTTCGTGCTAATAAACATTGGTAAATGGAAAAAAGCGAGTGTTTGAATTGAGATTACGTATTTTTCCTACTTCCTGGGGAGTGGAAAATGATAGAATAATAATACGAGAGTTGTCCAGAAAGTAATGCGCCACAATTTTTTTCTCGGCCTACAATAATGGTGTGAATTTGAAACTTTACGTACGCATTATCTAAAGTGCAATGAATGCGCATGCAATATTTCTGACTCTTCCAACCGATATCGTAGCTGCAGGATCGTTTCAAAATGGTGCCTGTAAGTGATGTACATATTAGCAGCGTACCGTCACTTAAAAATTCTCACTGGAAAGAAAGAAACTCTGGGAAATATTCACAAACGTTTGCGCAAAGTCTATGGAGCATCTGCTGTCAATAGTAGCGCAGTTAGTCACTGGGCTCAGAGGAAAAGTATATCAAAAGGCGGTATCGCGGTGATTCAAGATTTTCAGCGGTCAGGGATACGATCCACGGCTGTCACACCTGACATGTTGCAGATGGCTGATTTCGCCATTTGCGAACAAATACGCATTAAGTCTCGGCAGTTGGCGCTATATCTGTTAATAAGCAGAAGAAAATTGATGCTTCCAGTGACCTTGGCGACATACCACCCCAGGAGCTACCGAAGAATGATGAAAATAAAATGGATCGGCTGTTAAGTAACGACGAAGTGCTAAGAAGATTGGGAGAAAGGATGAGTCTTCTAAAAACCTCAAGCAGAAGATGGGACAACTTAGTTGGCCACACAATGGCCTGATGAAAACAATCGTACAGCCCTGATATGACTCCCTCAGACTTCCACTTGTATGGCCCATTAAAGGATGCCATTCGTGAAAGACATTTTGGGGATGACGAGGAGGTGATTCACTTAGTGAAGACATGGCTCCGTGGTCAGAACAAGAATTGGTACCAACATGGCATACACGTCCTTGCTTCACGTTGGATGACGGCCGTAGAAATGGGTGGAGATTACGTGAAAAAATAGGGTGTGTAGCTAAAACATCTTTCTTTTATGTGTGTGATTCTCATTATGTGCGATAAATAAATGTCGAAGAAAAAAATGGTGCATTACTTTCTGGGTAACCCGCGTACGTAAATGAATAGAAATACCGGTGTCTTAATCATCCATCATCAACGATGCTGTTCTTTATTCAACATATTTTCACGGCCAGTGGGTCAGAAACAAAGGTGTACAGGAAAAATGTTTTACTGAGGATCCTTGATTGGAACATTTGCAAGGGAGAATGCAACAACGAGCCATATCAGGTCCATGCAAAATACTGTGGGGAAACGGTAAGACGCTCGTCAACAGGGCGTGACATTGATTGACAACTTACCTGCGAAAGGGTTAAGACCGTAGATTATTCATCGCGACCAGATAGGTATGTAGACATCGTATTGAAAATCGGAAAATACAAGTGTTTCTAAAAAAGTTTCTAGAAACAGATGAGATCCGCCCGTGTTATAACCATTGGCTAGTGGAAAAAGTGAGCGTTTGAATTGAGATTGCGTATTATTCCCACTACCTGGGGAGTAGAAAATGACCGAAACATAATGAAAACAAATAGAGATACCGGTATATTTATCGCCCAAATAACGATACTCGTATTTTCAAGGCTCGTGGGTCAGAAATACTTAGGTGTTTGCACTCATTTACCTAAGTGGGAAATTACCATGGAAAGATTTTAAATCCCACAGTCCGTAGTTGCTGAATTTATCTTTGTGTCAGCAGCTGTTAGGCTTGTGGAAGAATGAGAGACAAATATGTATATCTTTTACAATGGTGGACATTCCCTGGCAATCTTCGTAGAATTCCGACCGTTGCGTGATTAAGGCGATAGGGGGTTACATTTGCACCAATAGTGCGTAAAACATTTGATCAATCATGAATTTATGACGGTTTTAATATTTTTTACGGTACTTTAGTTTCGATTCATTGACGTTTCACATTGATGTTATGATAGATTTCAATTTTCTTTAATTTTGGACACATTTAGCTGATTAAAATAATTTTTTCCGAAACTATTTTACAATTTGTCTGTTTGTCCAAAAATTGGAAAATCTGCGCGAATATGGGAGAAAAAGGCGTAAGGTACCGAAAGTTACTCTGTAATAATTGACGGATGGGTATCTCGTATTCAATATTTTTTTTTCTGGCATTCACCAATTTCTCAACTAATAATGCAATCAAACTTTACATGATGTGAGTAGGTGATTAGTGAGGTATGTAGTGGTATCGGGGAATAATATTTGCGGAAACTATACAATCATATATGTGCAAGGGTATATACTTCTGAAATGATTCTCATAAGCTTCAGAAGGTTAGAGCTCGATAGGCTTCGGTCCGTTTCGCGTAGAAAGTAAGTCTTCGCTAAAGGAAATAGAAAATGCGTAGGACCTCATTGAATAACATGCATGGCCACCGGATCATTTAGATGGGAAATCATAAGACAACGATCTCCTAAGGCTGATTCCCCATCCACCTTGTACTCTATCAGCAGCATTCGAAAAAAATACCCGCTCATGAGCCTCCGAAGATACCATAAAAACTAGTTGGAAGTTGAAAAATAATGTAATACGTGGTGACTGTGGCGTAACTATGGGGATGAGGGGGAATAAATACCCTCCAAAACCTTAGAGATATAAAACAATATATTTTAAACTACGGTCTAGTTTTGACGTATGATAACACCATCTGCTTAAAGATAAAAATCATATGAATATCATGGAAGTGAGACGAGTAACCGTATACCGGCGGACTCCCGGACCCCGTTGCCTGGGGGGATGCCCCTCACTTTCCCCCGTAACATAGTCCTAGTTAAACCTTTGCGTGGTGACATGCGTTGTTTAATTAATTACTGGGGTTAAGCAGGCCAAAAAACATTAAAGAGAGCGTAGAATTAATTCTACGTCAAATATTTGCGGATTTTCTCCGACAAATCTCTTTTATAATAGCGCCATTTCAGTTTTAGTGGCCTATCAGTGTCTATTCATCCTCCGCAAGCTCCTCAACTTCGACTTCCTCTTTAATCCTCTAGCCCCTAAAGCCTTCGTCTCAGCTGTGGGAATTTAAAAAATCTCCACCTTTTTTTTTTAATTAATCGTCCATCAGTGGACGTAGGCGCCTTCCCTCGGTGCACCCCTTTCCTTTCAACCCTCCCCCACACCTCCCTCGCATCCTATTCATCCCCCGCCCGCTGATATCCAGTCGACGGAAGGTTGCGTCCTCCTCTCTCCCTCACACTATTCTGCAGAAGGGGTAATTAATGAAGCTCGCATCCCGGGAAGCGGCAGCATTTGTGTGAGAGCACCCACCCCCACCCACAACGAAGAGATGCGGCGCCCAGGGAGGGTGCGGGGGTGAGTTTAGAAGGGGTTGAAGGAACGTCCATGAGCGACCATGTGGAATGTAGGGGGCGATTGGGGGAAGAGAGGGATAAAATCCTCGCAAACTATGACTTAATAAGGTCGTTACGATAGCGATGTTTATGTCATTTTCATGGAATATCCAAAATATAATTTTGTAATTAGACGTTAATTACATCCACTTTTTAAATTATTTTTTTGATAATTTTGAATTAAATCCGCAGCTAGTCAGAAAATATTTTCATGTCTTGTCGTTTGGATAGTACTTCGGGAAATAAGATATTTTATTCAGGTATTGATGGTCTACTTGTTGGAGAAAAGCAAAAATGTCGATTTATGCCAGATAATTTTGTAAATAAAAACTGATATGATATACTTAATAGTTTAAGAATCATGATAAAATAAAGATTTGCTTCTTATCGGGTCTACTTTTTGAGTAATTGGCATTTAAATGCTGCATCGAGACTCGAATCACTTTATTGACATGAAAATGGCGATTTTTAAATAAAAATTTAAGCTATTAAATGCAATCGGACCCCTTAACCATGATCGATTTCGGCAATGATAGGAAAACAATTTTTAAGCTCACATCATCGAAAAATATTTGCTTTTAATTGCACAATTGTGAACTTAGTTCCTTAACTTGAGCCAAATTTACACGATACTTGACCTTTAACAAGTCTTGAGTTAACTAGAGAGGTCCGTTATCGCTTGCGTATCCAGAATCATGCCTTATTTACATAAGACTTGAGATATTGATAAGGGGTTCTGGTGTTTTGAAACAACGTAAAGCGGCGTTCTCTCAAATTGAATTCACCGTCCGTGCTTAGCCATGTGGAATATTGGGGGTAATATGGTGAGGAGGAGTAGATATGGCCTTCACCGATGACCCCTAGAATCGTTAGGGATGATTGGTTGGAAAATGAATTCTCTCTTTCATTCATGCTTAAATTGAAAATTTACATCTGGAAAGTTCAATTTGACAAAAAAGGACATATTGAGTCAAACAAAATATCTACTATGGTGGAAGTAGTAGAACAGGGTGGAAAAGATCGAGAATCACTGAATTTGGTTATATTCGAAATTTGGTCTCGAAATTCACGGAATGAATGGAAAAATCATGTAAAATCTTGAAAGAAATATTGATTGCAAGAATAAAGTGGTATTTTTTGCTCAGAGAAAATATTTCGATATTTAAATAGGTACCTTATTCCAAACATATCTCGTAAGTAGATCTACATGTGGTTAAAATCTGTAAAATATTTATAAATATTAAAAAACTAGCAAAATCTGAAAAATATTTATCTTTAAAAGACGCAGAGAATTACGACTTTATTTGAATGCTGACCCAATAAAACTGTTCCACTCTGTGCTTTTCTTAGATATTGATTAATGTAGTTGATACTAGCATTAATTTTATCAATTTAACTTATAACAAATGCTTGAGAAAAAATAAGTTTTTGAAGAAAACATTTCATATCATATTACCTATGACTATAACACGAAGATTATATTTTGGGGCAGTTGTGTACTAAACTTTGCACTTTGAAGGACTCCAGTTTAGACATTTCTATCGCATTTTGTGACCTTATCTATATCCGCTTCATGTTGTTGCTATACTCTAAGAGTTTAACCTCAGAGTTTCAGTCGCAGCGGTTATAAAACGCCGGCGTCTAACTTTTAGGCTTTAATCCTAAGTTGAGCAAGGCTCTCACGCTCAAGACGGTCTCATTACCTACAGCTCAGACGAGTGTGCCCTTATTACTCGCTGCCCTGCGTGTTTCCTATTTCTAGCTATTATCTTCTTCTAGATTTCATTGAGGTAAAAATTAATTCATCGGTCATACAATCTCTTGAAAAGTCTTACGGTGAAGGCAACCATTTACTTAAACATAAAAATTTATGACCAAAATACGTGAAAGATAGAAGTCACTTGAAATAGCTAGAAAAATTAGGGCTTATACTTATTGACATGAAAACCCTTCATGTGAAATCACACCGAGGAAGTTGAATTAAACAGAAGTGGAGAACTACCACAATGGAATTTTTGCAGCAAGTAATACAAAAATCGAAAAGTTTTCTCTCAGCAAGAGGATGACAAAGAACTACCACTTTATTTTTGCATGGAATATGAAGTTCAAGAGACAAAAGTTAGAAAGAAAAAAAGAAGCATAAATAAAATAAATTTTAATATTTCACAAAGCAAAGAAAAAATCGCGGTGTGTTTTTTGGCAGAAAAAAATTGTAGTTACTACCATTACATTATATCTACTTACGCAGTGGGAATCAACGCAAAAGTACCTGTTATATGCGATATTCAGATAATTTTGGGTCAGGGGATATCTAATCTAATGGAGTGAAATGTATCGAAGAATCAGGCAGAGTCTAGCAACACTTAGTAGAGTATTTTAGATACTTTGATCGGAAGGTGAAAATTGACTGAATATATTATTCCAAGGCACTTCTTTTTATGAGTTGCTATGGCCATCATAATCGTGCGAAGAATAAAACAATCACAGACGCCAAGTTCAATAATTTTATTTGTTCAGTTATCTACATTAATTAAAATTCTATGAACGAATATTTGTTAGCATATTTTTCTCTCCTAGCAAATATTATATTTTATAAAAAGAGGAAAAGGCAAGAGAGCAACCGCTTATCAAACGAACTTGTTTTTGTATATTATAGCTAATGTGGCGATTGTACGAGTTTATATGTCTGTGAGGTTTTCACCTCAGAAAACTGAATATATTGGTCGATATATGCTTTCAGTAATTTAACAGTTGTTTCATTTCACATTATCATGCATGATACCTCAATAAATGCACGCTACATATTGCTTAGCTGCAGTACCTGTTTCCTCTCGGTACGACCAAATATGACTAGTTGAGAGATCGGAATCACTTTCATCGGGATAAAGTCTCATTGCTAGCGGACGGGCACGCGCACTTGGCGTGACCGAGAGTACTCTAAGCACAGAGCCCTCGACGGGGGAAGGGTTGCGTTTGTCGGATCGAAAGAATTCAGTGTGGGGGGGAAAATGCATGAACCGCAAGGTCGCGGGGAAAGCTTTGCCTTCTTGCGGGCGTTCGTGTTTTTTTTTTATGAGTCGGCCGTGCGTCGGGTATATTGTTCACGGCTGGGGTTTAAGATGAATAAGCAAGATCAAAAGAGCATCTACTTGGACGGAAAACTCCCGGCTTGAAAGGAGCTGTTATGAGTTACATGCCACACATCATCATAGCTGTCCACCTGCAGTATAAATACGTAACTTGAAGCAGTTTCACCGTCAAATAACTTTCTTAGTTAAAGGTCTAATAAGTATCTTTAGTTTTAAACTATAATTCATATAGAAACATGAGTATTGTATATTAAAAGACAATAAATTTCATTAAAAATTGACAGTGTCCAACTTGATCTCATAAATGAATAGTATTAATCAGAGTTTGTCACCAATGAAAAGACAATCGTACAATTTTGTTCAATAAAATCTTCAAATAAAATACTTTGCTCACCTATTCTTTTCCAGAAGAAATGCAGAAGTTTTGAAATGAAAGTTTAATTAAAATCTCAGAAGTTGGTAATTTGTTTCGAGCAATAATTACTGTTAAGAAGAAATGCCACTGTACGATCGTTGAAGCCAGATTTCGTTTAAAAGCATTTTTTCCATTCGCACTATTTTGTATTATTTGGTGTCCGTTTGTTTATATCGTACACGGTCCTATTCAGCTCTCACTTTACTGGATAATGTTTTTATATGTTCGTATATTCCTCAATCTTCCGTGATAACTTGTCCTATTGACTCATTCGGTGCCTGCCTTTGCCGTTCTTCCCAATCACTTGTCTTCGATGATTGCCAGCATGAGATCGGGAAGAAGCGGGGCTGGACGGCGCAGAAAAGGAAGTCAAAATTAACTCCACAGTGAACTTCCCAAATGGTTATGCAATATAAGTGTTGAATTTCAGCAAATAAAGAAGCGCGTAATAATTCAATAGCCATGAAAAATCCTCTGGATCTTGTGATAAGTTTTTCGAATTTTTAAGATCAGAAAAATGTCCTCAGTGTGTGTAAAGCATCAAATCATCCGTCACTGAGACTTGACCCGAGGAGCCACCAGAACGATTGCAATTGTAATTTGTCTGCCCTGCCGTGTAATTTTTTTAAGCGGTGAGTACATCTCTATGTAAATTTACGTATTTTTCTGTGACTGACTTTTTTCGGCACATGAATGTAGTGAAAGAAACAAAATGATTAGGGTAATAATGCAGTTAGTCGGATGTTTTCAAGTAACTCCTGCATCACGCATACTTCACAGAGTATTAAATAAAACTCCTTTGAATGGCATTCAATACCTGATTGCATGATAAAATGGATTGAACCCATACCGTTTTATTCACATATTTGCGAATTTCACCGAAATTAACCGAGCATTTCTGCTGACGCTGATGATAATTTGGCTTACAGTGCCTCCAGGAGCGGAATACGGCGACATCGTACTACGGTGAATTCTATCCGGAAAATATAAAACAAGCTGTCGAAATCAAGAGTTAGAAGTAGAAACACATACATTCATCTTCGGTTTATTTATCGTCAAAAACTTATATTTTTAAGATTCAGCTCCACAGTGAATGCGTACGAACGAGATTAAGGTGCCTGTGCAGTAATCAAAAGTCGAGGCCAACATTGAAACCCCAGCTTCGGAATAACTATGGGGACTAAAAAATTTTAGCGAATGAAATACTTGAAAATGAATTTTACGCACTGGTGTACTTCTTACTTCGTGGGTGTCAAATTCATTGCAAATAAAATCAGTAACAGTCATTTAAAAAACAGGAAAACAAACTACTGTCGTAGTCAGCCAATCAAACCAATCAAAGATTCCCTTAATTGGCTATTTAATTCTTAGTCTCACGCCCAGGAGTCAAAAATCGCTTCTAGTTGTTTCTGTTTTGAAATAATTCAAAATATGAGTTCAAAACGTGCATGTAAAATTTACTGATTTGATTTCTTTTTCGTTAGAAACTCATCATATTTTTTATTTATCTCGCAAAGCTAAACGCGGGTAAAAGACAGAGCTCTCCGTGGGTGGCTTTCGT
This sequence comes from Ischnura elegans, assembly GCF_921293095.1. Taxonomy (NCBI): domain Eukaryota; kingdom Metazoa; phylum Arthropoda; class Insecta; order Odonata; family Coenagrionidae; genus Ischnura; species Ischnura elegans. The sequence continues at coordinate 38,624,544 of NC_060247.1, forward strand.
TGAGTGGATTACCGAGTGTTTGTTGGGGAGAGGGGGAGGAAGAGGGGGCAACTGCACCCTCCCTTCTGCTGCTGATTCACGCACCATCGACTGACCTTCCAGCCAAGAGCGCCCCGGTGGGTAGGTGACGGAGGAGTCGCTAATAGTCACCGCCATCATCGCCGCACGTTGCGCCGGCCGAAAACGATATAAGGGCCAGACCCTCCCCGCTTGCTCCTACCCTCCCATCGGCTTTGACCTTGGGTCGAGCCGCCTGTCGCCATACAGTGTCATTTGCACGTTGTCCCTGATATGGCCAATTGATGACCAGCCACAGCCATTCATGCCCAGGCCTTCGACGTCACAGCGTCCGGTGCAGGTGACCGAGGCAAGTTTGACTGGAAGGCCTTACGACAATCGCGATCCCTGGAGTTGTTGATGCCTTGGGATCTCATTTCGCGTCGCTCGACCGATTTTAGTCGTGCGTCATGACGAAAATTCTGAGATGCCAGCAACATGATGGAATATGATAGAATAATGTAATAGAATATGAGATAGAATAAGATTGGAAATACGCCGAGAGCCGCTTGAGACTCGGAGGCTACGCTCTAGTCTAAATTCCTTGAGTGACATATTATTCATAGCGACACGTAGAGCGTTATCATAAAATCTCACAATATTTCTATGCCCGAAGAATATTATAAATAAAACGAGAGATATTTTTCCAAACGTATTGGTATTGGACTTTATTTTTCCACCGAGCAATTAAACTTTAGGTGGGACTCAGTACGTCCATCTCCTCCTCTTTTATACTTTTTCTTTTTTTCCCTTAATGTTAACGGCTATTTTCCTAATACCCCCACCATGCACCTATTGAAACGGCTTGCGAGTTAGCGTGCAGAATATCTTAGCTGTGTCTGAGAAAGATGTGGTTTTTTTGAAACCAAGTTAAACCCTGACTTAAATTTACAGGAAACGATGCGGTAATTATTTTGGTTGTAATTGTATGATTTTTCTTTAATTGATGCATCTATTTCCTCACTTAAAGAAAATTTATATGCAATGAGCAATGAATTTATTTCCTGTGGTCCATTTATATACGCTATCCCATGAATGAAATGCATATTTTCGGCGAAACAGACTTGAATTGATCGTTAAATTTGGTAAAAGCTCGTCCCACCATCCCCTAAGTAACTGATTTGGAAATAGATGTGGTCGTTATCAAGTATGAATTTATCAAATTTATTTAATTTGAAGCCTTAAAACCATGTCACCACAGAACTTCTTGGAGAACAAAATGCGAAAAAACAATACCTATTATTCGCGCCAGAAGGTTTTGAATATTTTAGTATCAATCGCTACATGAAATAAATGTGAACACAGTAAATACCTTCAAGTACGCGTACCCTTATATTACCTTTTCATCCATTCGCCAGCACCATACCTCATCCATGTATTCCGATTTTACGACATTTCTTTGTAGCTATGAGTGTAAAACTGTTATTATTTAACACATTTAGTCATTATTGTTGTACGTGCCAATTTATAGCGTTAAGTCAGCATATCCTATAATAAAGGTTTCGATCGGTGAATATTCAAATAAGTACTTTCTTCCTTTTTTTTACAAATTTCCTTTTCAAAATGTTGCCCTCGAGCCTTCCTGAAGGACATTGGTCAAAACAGGCTTTCATTCGTCCTTGAGGGGAATGGTCAACAATTGGATTTTCACGTGGGTTCTTTTTCCCTCCGACGTTTTGCGTGTTCGATGAAATCACGTTTTAATTGGCGGGTGACGTGCCGCATCGTGGAAGCGCAATTGAAATTCATGCTTGACTGTTTCATCGTTCGGGAATATTGGCCGCCGAGCCGGCGATTGAATTGATAGCTTGGATCTCGTTAATAATTGAGCTCATTTATCGGCCAGTAAATTGCGATCAGATATCCTATTCTGCCGTCATTTAGTAAATAAATTTGTAAAACAAAAAATTCAATTTTTCCAACGAAGGTCATTGTTTGGGGATATTGGCTAATTTTCCACAACGAATCGGTAATGTTCATGAGGCATTGTGATCCGGAAATGAGGCAGATAAAGTTCTAATCAGCTATGGCGCATATTAAACTCCTATCTTTTGTACGAGATGAATATTTGATGCGTGCAGGGGAAAATTAAAATACATTGAATGTCATGAACGGAATAAAGGTTTAATCATCATCATTAGCAAGTAATCCTAAGATTTTTTCGACTGAGGTCTCCTTTCCGCAAGTCTTTTCATAGCGACATATTTCTTCTCTTTTACATCCTTTATAACCCGTCCTAATGAACTAATTCGGTGCCTTATTCTCGTCCACCTGCCCTGTGATTGTTGTCATGAGGCTATTATAATGTGGCCTATTAAGTTGTAAAATCTTCTCTTCAGAGTTTCAATAAGACTTTTTATTGTTTATCCCACTATTCTTAGCACTTTCTCATAACTTACTCGGTCGATCTATCATAACTTCGTCATTGTTCGGTTGCACTACACTTCGAATGATTTGGCTGCGGACTCATCTGCAGCTGTCTTCGCCAAACCCTCGCTTCCGAAGAGAAACGTGCTTTCTATGTAGAATTTGATGAATTGTTTCCTTTCTTCTATAGTTTTATTCTCTGCTGCAAGTGGATTATTTTTGCTGTAAGCTCTTTTTGACTGTGCCTTTTCACTAATTATTTCTTTCATGCTTCATCCATCTTTGGTTACTCAGCTCCTTAGAAAACACTTCTTTCGCCTCTACAAGCTTTTGTTTTCCTAGTTTAATATTTGTTAAAGCCTCCTCCTTTTTGCTTGACTCTAATATATTAGTATTCTTTTTGATGATTTTCAGCTGATATGATCGTCTTCTTAATATTTGTCGAAGTCATCTTCAAATAATTCTCTGTCTCGGCTCAAAGAATTATATTTAATGCCATTTACGACTTTCTCTAAGTAGACATTAAAAATCACGTGGGACAGTAAGCACCACTAATCATCCAAGTAGGTAATTACGAGTTTAATGAGAATATGAAAATGATTTTTACTTGAAAGTGGCAACATTTGAAAAAAAAACATTTTAGAGGACTACTCTTTGATTGATATCAGCAAATCAGAAATAATAGAACTTGCCGAAAAATAATTTCCAGTTTTGGAATTTGATTAAGATCGCCATTCCAGATCAGTTTTAGTTTTCAGTTTTTCAAGAACTCCTTTCACTTAATCAAGAATCTTATGAGTTTACCTAGCATTCTCAGTTCAATTTCTAGTTATTAAATCATTCACAGTTAAATCCCCAGTCGAGCAGAAGGCAGTCACAGTTCATTCAGGTAGCAGTAATACGCTTGTGATACCCTGTCCTTACGTCGCTGTTGTAGTACTGAAGTTGCTCTGCCGTGACGAGATATCTCGCAGCTCCTTCTATCTCCCACGGACGTGAGGAAATATCCTCCTCCCACCGCCAGCGTCAGGACGTCTAAAGGGATGTGGAAGCAACGCTGACTTTTTCACGGACTGTTGTCTATCAGGCAGGATTGCCGGACCCTGCGCGGATTTGCACGCTACTCCAGTTCAAGAGATGAATCTTCTGAGTGACTTCCTCGCCTGGGAACTGGAGCTTTCCTTGCCTCTTCTCTTCCGATAAAACTGTCCTCCCTTGCCAGAGTTATGGTACTGGGACCTTGAAAAGCTTCCCTGCCTTTGAAGGCGCTCCAAATATCCAGGAAGCGTTATCGGGATTCCAAGTAGACCCCTCATAAGCGTGGATATGTCTAGACCTGGTTCCATGGAAATGGTGATCACTTTCTTTTTACCTCATTATATAGAAAATTTATTATTATTGCTGTAATGTTCCGATAGATTACCTAGCTGCCTATAAAGCTCACACAATTGAGTTTTATTGTAAATCTTTCCTCAAAAAATTCAAATTTTGCATTTTAATATTTTCAAGTAGCTCTGTTCTACTGCAAGAGCTTTCTTCAATTGCTCTCCTCCATTTGAGGCATGTAGTCCTTTGATTTTTTAAAGTTAGATGACTTTTTTCCATTTTTTTTCAATTTAGCAAATTTCTATGGAGCTTCATCAAACTTAGCCCTTCGAAATTTACATTGGTTCTAACCATATTCAGAAAAAAAACATGTCTTGAACTCATAAAATGCAAGTGCTTACGTGATAAGTAATTATATTACTTATCGAGGAATTTAAATATACCGGGACTAGCCACGGTGATAACTTTTACGGGAGTCACCCGCAAGGCGAATGATTTTTTCTCTGTGGATTTTTCGCACAATTATCGAGGAATATTTTACCATCATCTGATGAGCGTGTTTGTTAAAATTCAGATCATATCCAGAACTATGCAGTAGATGTATTTAGTGAGGACTATGAATTTTTTATCGTTGAGGCTAAAGCGTCTGGCAGGTACTAGGAATTGCCGATAACCTTTTTAAATAACTTGGAATTTCCATGTATTTTGATTTTTAATTTTCAGGTGTGAGGTGATTGTAACTTCAAATATTTGTTCCGTCGATACAAAGTCCACGAGAGCATGAATGTGTGAGTTAATTTTAGTGCTGAAATACCGTTGGATTCACTGGAAAAACCACTAATTTTACGTATCTTATTCGTTTTCCTTTACTGACAGTACAGTTTTCATCTCCAGAATGAATCATGAATGATATTTCTTCCCACAGATGTAAATCTCAAAGTCAGGAGGAAAGAATAAAAAAAAATTCCTTAAAGTACACCGTTTTCCATGCGTTACAATAGGTATTCATTTAATCACTTATAATGTATGCATAAGCTTTTTGAGCTAAATATAAATTAGAAAATGACACGGAATAGCATGTTCACGAAGTAGTATTCACGGATGTTCTTGCAGCACGGAGTAGCATATGAGATACGTCCATTATTATTTTGGAAATTTTCTGATTCAAAATCTGTACCTCGGAGATTAGGTTACTATACCAATAATACTGTGATATAAAGATGTTATAAACTTGTTAATGAATTCTTCGTTAATAATGTTTTGATGCCCCAACGAAAACGTTTTATCGAAACTAATAATTTGGAATTATTTCCAGGAATAGACATTATTTTAAAATAACCAAAGACATAACTTATGAAAGGTAATTTCTGGACTAAAGCATTCTTATAAAATTAATTCCCCGGTACTCGATTACAGTACGTTAAAGAATTCGTCCCAAGTAAGAATTTTCCACAAATAAAAAAAAATTAGGGATGATAAAACCGAAAAATAATAGGATTATTGACATGCGGAAAGAGTATAACCGGTTAAAATAATATGAACAGTGCAGCAATACGTGTACATTAAAAACATATGAGGTGGAGGATATGTATACGCATCAATCCTTTTCTGCATAATAGGGGCATTTTAAAGGAAGTGAATTGTTTCCTCTATCCTGCCTCTTGGTTTCGTAATCCACGGAATTTTCATCCCTTCTAGGAATAGGTATGCGGGATGCCGCGTGTATATATAACCAGGATCTTTTAGGGGAACGAGGGAAACTTCGATAGTACGTCACATTGTCGCGTCATCGCCGAAGGAATGTCGCGCGTCCTTTTGCTGAGCAGAGAGAGAGAGAGGTCAGGCGAGTTTGTGTGTGTCAACTTTGCAAAGAGGATTATCACGGGTCGTTTGACGCCAAACTCTATCCTCCGCGCCTTATAAAGACGCCGGCAAGAGAGAGGTGAGCGCGGTAGACTGCATCCACGTCACCAGTGCCCCAACTTTATCCGTAACGGTCGTTTTCGCCTGCGTCGCCAGGAGAGCCGAAAAAGAACAATTTAACTTGGTAAATTCAGTTATGCTCCCAGCTTACACGTGCCTCATTTTTCGACCTACTTAAGAGGATAGCTCATCCTTTCCTAAGACCAGGAACAACGGCAGTTGTGTGCAAATATCTTGGGGAGTAGGTGGAAAAATGCTCGAGCATATGCCTCTATTTCGGCCATTTGTTATAACTAAAGGGAAGCGTTTCCACTGTGGCATAAATATTTGTAGGATTAATCCATTTTATTCCCCAAAAGAGCCATAATTTTTTTGTCGATGCCTTGCGAATATACCACCCCGCCTTAGTCAATGAAAACATTGATCTAGTTCAATTCATTTGAATATGCGGAAAGCTGCTAAAAATACCTGTTTGCTTTTATGTTTTCGGGGGGAATATAATTCTAAATTTTGATAAATTGTAAATATGCACCGATTTTCTTGCATGTTGCATAATGAGTTTTATCCTTTTTGATAATAATAATGATAATATGATTTATTGTTCTTGAACATTGTCCATGAAGAACATATTTTGGTTATAACATAAAAAAGAGGTAATAATACAGATATTACAAATTTATAATTTGAAACTATAGGCATCAGCGGATACATTACAGTTAAAAATGACATAAAAATATAAGAAGTATAAAAGGAATTTTTACACTTTCAAGGGTTTGTTTAAATCGAAAAAAATATTTGCTTGGAAACAGAAAAATAAACAGAATCCTTCACATCCTTTGGAATACTGTTCCTTAATCGTGTTCCAACGATAGAGTAGTACGGTAGTTCTGTGTTGGGGGTTGATAAGGAAATTAGGAGCCATTCTATCAAAAGTTTTGGACTTAATACTTCTGGCAGGAAAATAAAATTCCACAGGCATCTTGGCTGCTCATTTTTGAAAAGAGAGTAGAGGTATGTAACAAGCAAGTATTGTCTCTTCGACCATGCAAAACGGGTGAAATAGGGGGAAACATTATCATCCTTTTATATGCTAAAAATAAACCTAACGCACATATTTAAAAGGCGTTGAAGTTTAGCCTTGTGCTCTTCAGATAGATCCTGATAGACCAGACAGCAGACTTAGATTATAAATATAATTTAAATAAATCCTTTCCAAATTTGTTTGGAAAAAAAGCTATTTCGGTGATCTTCCTCAGCTTTATCCTAATTCCAGCATTAAAGTTTAGAGATTCTGTGTATTTAATATTGCATCTTCCACCCTAAAAGTCTCCCAAGTCTGACCACTTCATTATAACTATTCCTATCAACGTTCAATCTTCACATTTCCACCTTCGAGTTCTCTAGCCTTTCGCGGGTCCTAAGCGATCCAATGATACGTGTTCCAATACTCAGAACTTCACCTCCTTAGACCGATGTACATCACGAATATTCCCCGCCTGGATGTCCGATTTGGGGCCTGGTTTACCTGCGGCATATTTTACTTGAAAAAAAATACCTCATGCCAGGTATTTAAAAATTGTAGCTTCGTCTCCTCAGGATAATAATTATGTGGCTTCCCCTTGCCTTCCACATCAGACTGCTAAAATACATTTTTTCCACGCTTGCCGTGAAATAAGTGCAGCTACACTGACGACTGTCGTCTCCATCTCCACTCATATGAAGAACTGCTGCCCTCTCCCCCCGGGTGATTGGAAGCATAATTGGTAGCGGCCTCACGTCGCAAAGTCAAGGTATCGTTACAGGCTTGAAGTATCATTTAAACGACTTGTCTTACCTAGGGATGGACCCATAATACCATGGAATGCCGCTGCTTCTTGTCCACGACTGCTTATTTAACGATTAAAATTCTTATATTGTAGCCAACCTCTACATCTAGAGGTCCACTCACCATCCGTTACCTAGTGGACGAGCTTGATGGCTTTATTCTTAATTGCCGGCCTCGGTGGCGGCGAGGTAGAGTCCTCGCATGCCAGATCGATAGTCGCGGGTTCGAGCCCCACCTGGGTAAGTTACCCTTATCCAGGGCAAGAATGTTTGTGCACGCTTGATTGTAAAAAAATTATCAAAAACCCCGATGTAAGAGGCCGAATAGTGAGGTTTTTGAGGTGAGATAATAAATAAATAACAGTCACTGAGAGTCAATTAGAGAAGATAAGTTTAAAACGAGTAATTTAAGTGCACCAGGACTGGCCAAGGTGATAACTCTACGGGAGTCACCCGCTACGCACAAATTGTGCGGAAAATCTACAAAGAAAAAAATCATTCGCCTTGGCCGGGAATGGCGCAAATGATCTTATTTGTCGGCCGACAGCTCCGAATACAATACCATATTATGCATTACATTCAGGACTATTACAAAGAGAATTCTCCAGCCGGCCTCTGGAAGTATTACTGCTCACCATGCATTTCAATATATACAAAATATCTGACACTCGCGTCGCTGGCGGGCAGGGTGATCCGAGTTCCAAGGAGAAATGAGCCGAAATTAGTGCTGTTTATCGAAACATGTATTCGTAACTATGTGATCCATCGAATTCATAACTTATCAGTGCTATTCCCCAGGGTTGTAAACATTATATCGTTCTTATTGAGAATAAGTGGATCGCTCTCACCTCAAACCAGCGCTGCGGGCATTTTCGAAAATCGATTTAAATGTATTTAAAGTGACAAAATAATCAAGCTTAAATGGGACGGAATGGTGCATATTCTGTGCCGTACCCACGAAATTAAATTAGAGAATTCCTAAGTCCGCCGATAGAATTGTTGTCGCTCCGTGCGCATTAAAATCAGGTACAAAAATCGCCACCCGTGGCGCTACCAGCTATCTATATCCACTTTTTACGAGGAAGCACTCGTAACTGAGCCAATAAATCATAAAAACTACAACTTTTTTGCGTATGAGACGATTTTTAACTAAAAAAGACCGCTTTCACTAAGGTTATTGGCGAAAATCACACTGAACTAGATACAGCTAATAAGTGGTGCCGTCGAATAAAATGCGCGCGAAGTGGCAACACATATAACGCTTAGCCACTTAGCTATGTTCCTGGGCCTCTTTTAATGTAGTCCTTACACATATTACAAAAGAGGATGTTCAAGTCGGCCTCTAAATATGTTGTCACACACCTTGCATTTAAATGGGTTTATCAAAGCCACCACTCGTGTCGCTGATAGACAAAATGATCCAAGTTGCACTGGGAAATAAGGTATAATTAGGAATGTCAACCAAAATTTGTATACATCATCTCTATTTTCTATCAATTTAATAACTTTTCAATGCCATTCCTCCCTATTAAAAACTCTACACTGCAATATATTGGAAAAAAGTGGATCACATCGCACTCATCACCGCGCTGCGGACATTTTTGAAAACTGACTGAAGTGGCAAAAGAAATCAACATTTTATGGGATGTAATTGAGCCTTCTGTATGCAGTCCCCAAGGGAGCCACCTTGCCCATCCCCTTGGAAACTGGGAATTTCTCCAAGATTACGTCACGAAAAATACTAGTCGAATGCGAGTGATACGTCCTCTTAAATTCCCCAGGAAATTCACTGTGGAACTAGAGGTTCCTTCACATTTCAAACACGGACGCAAGCGTGCTCTGGGAACACGTGGAGTTGTGTTAGGCATTACGTCAGGTGACATGGGGTGGAATTTACGAGTGCGGGTGTGGCCTCTATAAAAGGCTCCGCTGGAAGGGCCCGTTTCCGTACAGGGACCGATCACCTCGATGTCATTTTATCCATATCTCTGTCCCTTGAGATCCATCGCGTTTTTTTTTATTTCGCTGTTTTACCGAAGGCTTTCCACCTTGTCTGACGCGCCATCCGGTTGTGCACTGTCACGAAGATTGGCCTCGCGCCGCGAAAAGTGACGCTCTCTCGACGCGCACAGTCCGTCCTCGAGTTCTCTCCACCCGCTCGCGGTGCCGTTTGCACCTGACAGCGCACCTGGTGGCGCGAGATGAAACGAGGCGACGGCCGCAGCGCCACGTCCCACGCCTCTCTCTCTCTCTCTCTGCCGAGGGAAATGAGCCGTGCGGCTGCATCGCGCGAATACCGAAGGATTAAAGAGTTTCACCCGCTCAGTGGATTCAAACAGAGAGCTGGTTTGGATTGGTGAGGATAGAGCCCATGCTTTCTGTTGGCCACAAGCGTTGCTGGGTCAATCTCCTGAATACGTACATTTTCTACAGGCAACATTTAAAAATATTAATTTTTGTTAATATAAAAACCGAAATTGTCTAATTACAGTTTGTAAACCATAAAATCTAATGAAGCAAGTGGCAGAGATTTTTAGTATTATTTACGCTGTTTTATTTTTATTTTTACTTTTATGCTGTCTACGGACATGACTATGTACACGGACACAGCAGAAGAGGAATATCGTGTTAACTCACGAGAAAACGTTTGTTTTATATGCCATTGGGCATTCTGTAACTAGTGATAGTGTTTCATCATGTCCGTTATGTCTGTCCATCATGTCCATGGAGAGCAGATTCACAAACATGATGTCCACGGACATGACTATTTCCTATAAAATTTAGTTGTTGTTGGGACTGACAATAAGCTGATTGTCCTTACTACATTGAACTTGCATCCCATATCTATAAAATACATCTCAATTGTAATTAGTAAAAGATTTTATTTTTACTAATTTCTACTTGTCCACGGACATGACTGATGATCTTGGCTCTTTCAAAAAATTGAACAAATATTTTTCCTCCAGCGTTAAAACATTCACAAAACCAAGTATAAACTCAAGCAACCCAATATAGCTGACAATTCCCTTCTCTTCTACACACTGGTTGTTCAAGGCTTCCACCATCTTATATGAATGATTCCCCTCTTTTCTGTGTCTCCACGAACATTATTTTTGTGGGTAGGAAATATTTTCTTTATTTTACAATAAATATTATGAAATAAAAGCAACACGAAAATATTTTGTAATGTTTATATCGTTGTAACTTGTTCAATGATAGATTTTATAATCAATTATTTATTCAAGGTTGTAATACAATAAAAACTCTTCAAGAATCTATGTGGGACTGTCCACGGACATGACGAATCATTGTCTGTGGACATTAAATTTAGGGGAACAACTTTGTTTTACTAATTTGTCATTAAAATTAGTAAAAGGGTATATATAATAATATGACATTTTAGTTTTGATTTAACAGTTTTGTTATTTTTATGGCAGTCCAAGGACATAATTTTCTTACCCAGATCTTAAACGAATTCGGCTGGTAACCGCTAGAGACTCGGAGGCTGCGCGCTAGGCTTACGTTGTTTAAACATGTTGTTTGCCTTCCCGGAGAATCCCCGGGAGTACACAGGTACTGAATGCTATTTAGATATTTCGCAATCGTTGGGCAACACCTTGAATATGCAGAAAGCATATGGGATCCGGTGCAGAAAGACTTAATCCGTGAACTAAATAAAATACAAAGGATAGCTGTGCGATACGTCAAAAATTATTACGTGCGTACAAAGAGCTTTACATAGATATTAATTTAATTAGACTGGGAGATTTAGAGGCTAGGCGCTAGGCTTAGATTTCTTAAGCAATTAAAAATAGATATCTTTAAGAGCGACGTAGAGAACCTCATCTTAGTCCTTCAATATATTTCTAGGTCCGGCAGAACCGATTTCAACAGAAGCGATAAATTAAGAGAGATATTTTGCCGGACGGATATATGTGAGAATTCGTTAATTAGTCAAATAAATTAAATTTGATTTTAGTGATGGGTAATACTTTATTTTAATAACTCGTCAGAAGTTTCTTGAAAACACTGGAAAAAAGGAAGGGTAATTAAAACTGTCTTAACATGAGATACGACGGTCTAGTGAAAATTATGGTTGAAGGGCAAGTGAAAGGAAAGAACGACAAAGGGGCTCCTATGTTGAGATGGAGCGGATAACGATGTATTAAATGGAATAATTATGAAATTGATTAAACATAATCCGTTACATGAGTGCTGAGATTCTTTAAACCAGCCTTTGGATTACTGACTGATTATGATGATAGAAAAAAATACATATCGGTAAGGAGAAAAGTTGGTAAAATATTAAGGGATACAATTTTCAAACACATCAGATTATTCAATAAAAATTATGCATCCATGCATACTCGCATTGTATATCAGTCCTTAGATTGACCTGCAATATGCTTACGGCAAGCGTTGCGTCATCTGACTAAGGTGGAATTTGCGACAGGATTTGCCCTCCATATAAGGTCCCCTCGGATACAGGAGGTATTTAAACATACCTGTACTTGCTAATACTTCAAAAGCAGTAATTGTGATATTGTTCATAGAATAGGCCAATCATTATTGCATTCATGGCAGATACCGACACCTTTGTTGGCTCAAGCGTGGTGGCCTGCTCCATATAGGCATCTTCCCTCATCCTACATTTAAGCGATACCCAGGCCGTCCCGGGGCAGCCTTATCCCTGCGTTAATTCTGAACGCCGCCGCGTGGCCCCACCTGTGGAATATTATATGCTTCCCTAATCCTCTGTCCGCGTAGTGCTCCGGTCTCCACACCGCACGCAGCTTCCATTTGACCCTTGCTACCTCATAACCGCCGTCCCGCCTCACACTCCACTCCATCTCTCAGCTCCAATTATGCTATCCATTATCAAGCACATTTGGAACCTTATTGCCGATTTACTTTTCATTAATTACGACCCCAATTTAAAAAAAAAAGAATTTCAATTCCTCATCCGTTTAAATATTGTCATGAAAAAGGCATGGACACTTATAATTTTCATTTTGCGGTCAAGAAATGACCTCAGAACCGTGAAAATGACCGCGGAAACATTAATGTTATAACAGAGAGTGCACGTTAGATACAGAGGAACTGGGATTTTGCCACGCTGCCGGACGCACCTTGCTTAGAGTCAGTATGTTTTCGTGAGTAGCGTTAAGCCCCGTTCACAACGACTTACCTTGATGAAATTTGAATATCACCCTGGCCCGTTAATAAAATATTTCTACCATAAAGTTCATGCCAAGTATCAATCGTGAAATCAACTTATGAGTTCTTTCGTTAATTCATTTTTTATCAAATTTGTAGTCAATTCTGGTCAGTTGCTTTGAGCAAGGCCTTCCAATACTGAGTGTAAAAATTAGTCTTGGCTAGCTATTCCGATACTAGGAACTAAGTCAAGAAGTTTTACTTTATCTTCATGAAATTGTAGCTAATATAGGCTGCTGAAAGCTATTCCCCAAGATATTGATTCTCCATATATCACGTTTGTATTTAATTCAATCTGATATAAACAGTTAATGAAGTGGGCCAGGTATTTTTTTAACTTTTATTAATGTATTAATTAGGATAGTGCATTTTCATGATTTTTATGAACGCATAAAGTTATCTTTGTCTTATTTACGATTTTCCGTAGATTTGCCCTACTTCTCTTATTGAGACAAGAAGCTTAATTTTCTGTTGTCATTCCTATATTAATATACGCTTTGTGTCAGAGTTTTCCCTAAGGAAACATGTGGAGGATCCCTTGGGGTAATGGAGATTGTGAGGTATTTTCGGCCCTACATCTCCATTCCCACGCAATCGAAACATCTCTAAGGCCCTCCCCATTTACCCAGCCTTTATTCGCAGCCACCGTTCTCTCTCCCAGGGCTCTTTCGGGACAACTCACGCCCCCGGACGTTGCCCCGCGTGCCTCTCTCTCCACGCGCGCACTGCCGAGACGATCGATCATATAGGGCTGTTATCGAGGGGCAGGTGGCAAGAGATCGAGGGGGGAAATGTTCGACCCTTAGTGCTTTCGCCAGTGTGTAAATTTTACTCATTTATGCTTATGAGGGAGGACATCTTAGTGTAGGGAATGGAATGATCCCCTTACTATTCTTTGGAACACATTGCGTACTCGTCTCGCGTGGAAAAATAGTTTACACCTACTATCCGGATTATTTCCATCAAAAATCCTCTTTTTTGCGTCTTCATACGATTATGCAGCCTACTTTGAGTGATTGTGATGCTAATATTTTTCTAACAATTTCGTGGAGTTCGAAAATTTGCAGCATTGTTCTTTTTTGTAGCATTTTTGACGAAAATATAATAAACATCCAGTTTTTTCAGGATATTATACGTTTATAATTTGATAAAATAGCACTTCAATTATCAGTAAAAGACAAAAGGAATACTTTTGGTGGCTTTGGAACTTGCGCTTGAAAAGTAACGCGTGCCTCGCCGAAGTTCACATTTAGAGACTAACCTACTCATGGAGATGCGAAATATCTTCGTGAATATATGGCGCAACGAAGACTCAGCCAATAGCTTTCTCTTCATAATTTAAAATGTTCGCAGCAAAGCCTACTTGCGAGAAAAGAAGAGAAATAGGAAGAAAAGGATCCCATTGACGCAATTTCCCTGGATTTTAACAGAAAAGTATTTAATACAAAGTTATGTGGTTACAAAAATGATTTATTTTTCTCGTCATATAGGTATAATAATAAGATAGTTTTCATTATAAATGCCTTAAATAAAACATTATGGTTGCGATTCCGGGGTCAATGCACGCATAGAGCCGATAGTGAGAGTCTTGAAAAACTTTGATTGGTGTTCCCCGATGCAGTACGAATATTCGAGGGAAGTGCTCAGCCAGCTTGGTGGTCTTGAGGCTATATATGAGGTCAAAATGACGAAACAGTAATGGCAATATAAATAAAAATAGTTGATGAATCGAGATAATCGCGCTCGGTTGTGATACAGTCGTATTCAACCAAGATGGCTGTCATGATGAATTATTTGATGAGGAATCAGATAATAAAGGTGCCATCTATTGTCACACTTGTGGGCCCAGCTGAAAAAGTGGGTATTCTGTGTATAAACCACCGCCAAAACCATGGTCGAAGCTTTCAGGTCGCGCAACTGGTTGGGCATCGGAAGGTTTTGATTTGAAGTCGAAGAAAATGCGGGCGGTTAGGCTGCATTTTTGACCTCTGATGTATGGCTTATTCCTTACACCGCTTCACCGTTGTCCTCGTCAATTTGTCTGCTATGTGTACCTATCCTATTATTAAGCTTGTGCTTAAGGCGTGGAGTGAATGTATTAAGTAGTATCAGCATTATAGCATTGTATTCCATTGCTATTCCATAGACATAGTTTTTGTAGGTCTTTTCAGCAAAAATTTCTTTCTTTCTCGATAGCAAAACTCCGAGAGGAAAGATTCGAGCAATAAGCTGTGATTTTATTTCTGAATCTGAGTGGTATTTAAGTCCCCAGACAGCACAGAATCCTCCGTATCTAATTTTTATGCAGATAGTATCCATTGACGAAAAGCGACGGAGCGGTAGTCAATGGATACTATCTGCATACGAATTAGATACGGAGGATTCTGTGCCGTCTGGGTCGGCACTTCAGCAAACAAGAAATTCTTTTACTACTTTACCTTTTGAATGTAAACTGCATCTTAAAATTACAATATCAAAATATAGTTTAATTGGCATAATGGAATTTTCATCATCGATTGATTTTCCAGCATCTGGCATGTAATTTGTATTTCTATTTTTTGCACAAAATTTTAATAAAATGCATTGACGTTGTCTTTATTGGATTTGCAGAATGGCATGCATGAAAATCATTGATTTTAGAGAATTTAATTTCAGTGCTGTTCTCTTTGAATCCAAGATAAATAAACAATGGCTACTCAGCTTTAGTATTTTTATAATCTCCTGAATATGTCCAGCGGCACTTTTTATTCGATTATGAATATATTAAACCTCAGCACACGCTACGTCCATGGGTATCTTTTTTCGTAATGCTCTTTTAAGCGAATTGAAATATGTTATTTTTTTGCTTTGGCTTTTCCCTCTGAAAGAGTTTTATTTTCTGCTCTTTGATTAACGTAACGTGTAAGCGCATTACTAGATTATAATCACTTCATGTCATTTCATGACTACGCTGAGGATTAATGTGCAAAAACATATTACGAAATGTGAGTTAAAATGCATAAAACGGGTAAAAAATGGTACGATGCCGCCGTCATTCGACTGTAATCAATCATACTCATATTAGTCAGCTATATAACTGCATTTCGCGTTTTCTTGGTTTAATTTAGTATTGAAAATGCAAAATGAATTTTTTAAATATAGAAAATACATTTTTACTAAATAACTTTTCAGGGAGCGTTTTTCGGACTCTCTCCATGGTAACGCACAAAATGGAGGCCTGCATAAAGGAGGCCGAAATCCATCCCATACAAGGCTGATTTTTGTTGCGACTTCGGTCGCATTTTAATCGGCTATCAAAAATGTCTGCGACGCTGTGATAAGTGCAATGCGATCCACATTTTTTCCAATACTTTTCAGAATGATGTTTTTCATTGCAAGGAATAGCATTGAAAATTAATGAATTTCATATATAACGTCATCATGTGTATAAATTTCGGCTAATACCCCAAATTATACCTCATTTCCAAGTGAAACTCGGATCAATTTTTTGTCAGCGACGCGAGTGGCGACTTCTGTAAACTCATTTCAATTTGCGTTGGGCGAGAACACTTTATAGGGCCGACTTAGGGATCCTCTTTTGTAATATTCATGCAATTGCACCGCCTTCTGTTGTATTTTAAAATAATATCAAAATTGCTTAACATAACGTATTGGACATCTAGGGGCAGGGAACACATCGTTAAAAGAACATATTTGCTTTCTTGTGTCATCGCTATCATCTATTACTACGTAGTAAAGGGTCTAACTTTCAAACTTCTGCGGTTTTAAGATATTTTTGAAGTTATAGATACATATATTAAATACAGTCTATTGTATCAAACTATTAAAATGTTTATTTTAAAGCCTGTGTTTTGCGAATAAGAATTAGGTACTTGTGTTTTAGGAATCCACTCATCTTTGCTGATTATACCGTAATGGCCAATTTTTAACGTTTAATATGGCATTAATTATATATTTAAAGATATATTCCCTAAATTATATCATGGATTAAGCCTGAATACTGTTTAGTTAATCTAGGATGAATCATGGTTCATGATCTTCAATGTCTTGTCCATTTATGCCTTCATCGCCATAGCCATTCGTAGAATACTTTGTAGCATAAGTTGTACGACTAATTACGTAGAAATGCATTGAAGTGATTGTCATGGGAAACACCTCCGTTGAATTGCTTCAAAAGTTTAAATAGAATGGCTAAACAATTGTGGCAGTGAAAGTAATAGTGAGTAGTATTTTTAAATTATGGGTCTGATTGGAAATATATATATATTAATCAAAATAAGTTTCGTATCCAGCAAAACCCTTGTGAGAGATACTCTTTTATATTTGACCAAAGGAAACTTAATTGTTATGCTTTAGATACCCTATTAAATGAAGTGAATAGTATTAATCGGTACCTGCAAAATTTATATCCATTATATTTTCACTAAGCAGCACCTCAATCACGTACTATTTCAGGCAAACCATGGTCAAAAATATATGAGAATTAACTCCGTTATTTTGCAGGTTTCCTTCAAAGATCATTTTCAAGTGAAAACTCCAATGACGTCACTAACTCATGAAAACTCAAAATAAAATACGTGGCAACATTAGAATTATTCATATTAACGTTATGCAAAATATTATAACGTATATGGATTGATTGGGAAGGCATTTCTTTCGTCGTCAATATCTTTAACTTTACCGAAGTATATTATAATTAATCGCGATTTTTGATCCGAGTGAACGACCCCATTGTAACATACGCACGTATGAATACGAGACGTGTTCCATTGACTATCTTGTAACACGATGCGAAATGTTAAAAAAATCTATAGATTCCCATGCTTAATGCTACCTTAATATGCTGCATGAAATTTTGTGATGATTACATCCCTAACAGCAATATTTGCACATGTTAACGCTGAGAAAGGCTTGCGGGTGACGAAGGAGTTAACAATGCAATTGATGGAGTTCATACTCGTTGCCCAGGCCAATTCGGTCGATTGAAAATTAATATACCCCACCATCGATTTGATTGGTAAGCGATTCTCACGAATTCCCTGCAAATGGATTTGCGTGTCGCGGACGCGTGCAGTTGGCGTGCGACAGTTGCGATTGGTGGCGAGGCGGGAGTTCTTAATTGCGTGAAAGGGAGACGAGGGAATAATGAGTTGGGCGCTCGAAATTGAAAACGGGGGCGAAATTGATTCGAAATAAATGACGAGGGTTAAAAATAGTCATTTGAGGAGACAGAGACGCAAAATTCTGTTCAGCATATTAATCGAGCTATTCGTACAATGGAAAATCTGTATCAACTTCTCAATATTTTGATGAAGCTAAACCAAATTTTACAAATATACAAAAGAAATTTGTATTTTAATCAGGTATTTGAATTAGGCTATGATGTAACATACCCGGGAAATGCATCAATAGTTTTATTTCGTTTTGTATAAAGTTTCCATTAGTTTATTTAATTCATTGTCCCTGAAATTCTTATTTTTTATTTTCAACTGCTAAATATATGTTAGAAGTAATATTATATAATTGCGGTATTAATTACTTAAGGATTCGTTAACAAAAGATCAAGTGACCATGATATTCAGCCTGCCCTAACTTATGAAATTGAACGTAAACTGTACTTCCTCATCAATGCTTACAATATCGACTGTACCTACTTCCTTTTACCGATCTCCGATCATTTTCAACTGTTTACTTCATTTTTATGGTCTGACTCATGAAATTGCTAATTGTAAGGCATTTCCTTGGTGCTGATTGATCTCCCGGCTCACTGCGAATGAAAGAAGAATTTCTCCAGGTATTCATTCATTCTTTTGGCGCACTTGTTGAACCTATCTTTTGTCAAGAGAAGTCCGATCTGTTGGAAATCCTCAAGGCAAATAAACCATTTAGTCCGCCTCTGCCGTAATTCTGAGGGAAACCGTTCATTTACCGTTTCATCATTGTGATTGGTCCGTTGAAGAAAGAAAATCCTGGAAGACTGCCGGGAAGGGCGCCAAGGCCAAGAGCATGCGAGCTGCTCGATAGAAATGGAGCAGTTCGTGGCCTCACAAAGATTATAGACCTTCTTTGTTCGAGGGTATTGTCCAACAACTGAGAATAGGACGGGCACTGTATGTTAGGGATGTAACGCCAGAAGGTATTTTTCATCACAGAGACATGAACTGAAATAATCGGGATCATGAAATTTTTTGTATAAACATTGATGGAATTGTTGCGTTTGCTTCAATTCCCTAACGTGCTCATGGGAACTTCAACTTCCAAATCCACATGGAAAGCATCACAAAATCCTTACTATCTTGGATAGCATTTCTTTTTAATGCATAGAGTTACGTTTTAGGATATACCATGGAAATAATTTTTTCCCAGTCTATTTGTGATTTAAGACGAATTAAGGTCGAAGTAATTAGCTTGGTTGCGTTATAGATGTTACTTTCTTTGCTGTGGCCAAGAATTGTTTTTGTTTCTGCCAGAATCTCTATTAAGTCTCGTATCTTATTTATGTTTCAGTAAAAAATTAGCCTTAAACCAAAAGATTTTATGCAAATAAGCTATTTAATATTATATTGATATGGCTCAAGTTATGTATGTACAAAAAATAATTAGCTAAGGATTGAGTAAACGACCGGCAACAATACGGAAGAAATGAAATTTACCATCAAGGAATAAATATCTTCTACCGTTTGAGGAAAGAGCCAATAGGAATCAATATCTTATCTGCCATTTGACGATGAACATTTTAGTACATTTTATGCGTAGTATCAGAAACCAATTGAAAAGAAAAATTAGGCATAAATATTACCATACAATTCACGTTTTTACCCGCAGAATTCTGGGTTTTGTTATAATGCCAAAATCCTTACTGCCTTGGTTGAGGCAGTATAGATTTTGGCATTGTTTTCGATTAGGAATCGTGGTATTCAGAATATATTTTTGTCACTACTTTACGTATGAACTAGAAGAAGTCTATTTTCCACGCTTTCGAGTGGTTGGCGTTTAAGTCATAGTTGCCATTTCTCGCGCATTAATCGATATACAGTTCGACGCATTTATGCAGTACAACACCATGAAATAGGTGCTCAGCTACGGTCACTCATGAGAGCTTTTATCCGTGGGAAGGGAGTTAAAACTTGTATTACAAACGGAATCCTACCTCCAGGCTATTTTTTCTCGAGAAACCATGGCGTTTGGTCTTTTCGGAATTTCAGGTATTTTTTTCAGCCTACAGGGTTGAACCACACTCCGGTGGAATATTTTTTAACCATTGTGAACTCCTTACAAGAGCGAGTTTCGACGTCTAAAGCCGTGTTGGTCACGAGATTGGCGCGGGACTTGTATCGCACGCAATTCAGGGATGGGCTTTCTTAGATAACGATGATAAAGGGAAAGGCGCCAAAGGGAAGAAGAGGATGGAAGGATGCTGGGAGATGGATGGTCGGTTTAGTGAGATTGAGCCCCGCAGCAGGGAGGAGGAGTGATGGGTGTGAGTTTGTTTGTCTAATGGAAAATGAGGTCCAGTTGGCCTGGTTTATAAGGAAGCAGCAGATGGTTGGCTGCTGGGCGAGATGATGATGATGATGTACCATTGCGCTCTTTGTGGCCACCGCCGCAACTAACCGCCCCCCCACCCCTTCCTTTCCTCGGGCAGGTCCTGCCTTGGCGACCCAAAACCCCCAACGCCACCAACCCAATACACTTCGCTCGTTCCTAGCAACCGTCATTTGAGTAGCGGTGTCGTCGGTTTTAGTCTAGCAATCAGATTCGCCTGATGGCGCCATTTATAGATAACTGTCGAAGTCTTATGTTATGTCTCGAGTTTTGCTGGAATAAGAGTCTATAAGTCCGGGCACAAGATACGTTTAATATACTTGTTCTATATACTTAGTGCACTGCCGGTGCACGGTCAACATTCACACAAGGCGACAGTTACGGCGAGACTGCTCGAGATCACCGTAGTCGTAGCGGTGATTACCCACAACTGTGCAGTAGCCAACGTCTTATTCAGGGACCTCTTTAAATTTTCTGGAAAGAGGACTCTATCTAGTCAAAAGAAATGACTAAATTTCGAATGGATATACCTGAAAAGTTGTTATTAGCGCAATACCTCATAACCTCTAATGAAATCAAAATTTTGCACTGGCGTTTCAGCCTAAATAATGAAACTACATTCACCTCACTAATTCCATTGCACTACTCTATAGCAGAATGGCATCACTATGAGACAGAGGTGGATACAGACGGATACAGGCGGTGCTGGGGGGCCGCGTTTATTTGCTGACGACGCTGTCATCTATCGCGAAATTAGTGATCGCTCTGACTATGAAATTCTATCATCGGACTTAAACAACGTTAATTTGTGGAGCCAAGAGTGGGGACTCGAGCTTAAGCGGAGCAAATGCATGACGGTACATTACTTGCCGAATTCGTGGAACTATAACCATGTTTATGCAGTGGATGGTCTTAGCATAAAAGCAACAGACGAAGTGAAGCACCTGGGACTTACGATAACCTCGAACCTCACGTGAGGAGCACATATAAAGGATATTTGCGGCATAGCCCTGAAGAAATTAGGATTCGTCAAGCGTATTGCGGGAAGATTTTCGGATGAGAGGGTAAAAGAAAGGTGCTATTTCACACTCGTCCGACCGCACCTAGAATATGCAGCGAGCGTACGGGATCCAGTGCCGAAAGACTTAATCCGCGAACTGAATATAATAAAAGGAAGGCTGCGCGTTTCGTCAAAAACTGCCACGGGCGTACAGGGACCGTTACCCAGATGTTAGGCGAATTAGACTGGGAGAGCTGGGGACTCGGAGGCTGCGCGATAGGCTTAGATTGCTTGAACAATGAGAATGGATATCTTTAAGAGCGACACGGAGAAGATAATATTAGAGCCAAACTATATTTCCAGGTCCAATGCAAATATCCAAGTGATAAATTAAGAGAGGTGTTTTGCCGAACGCATAGATATGGGAATTCGTTTTTCCCCCGAACCATAAAGGACTTTAATAAACCCTAGTCCTAACTACGTTCGAGCACTTCATTATTTTAGCTGTAAACTGCTGGTGTCCTAACACCCCCAGCCACACGCCTTTTAGGCGGCGTGCGTGGTATTATGTAGATATAGAAATCCGAGAGATCCTTATTCAAATCCCGGTCATGGAAAAAATGATTTTATCTCCGTGGAGAAAGAGTATGTCGCTCACTTGTGCGTGTATCCATTAAGCTTTATTTATTGCTATCCTTTTCTACACACCGTCATTAGCAGGCCTACCAATAATATATCTCGAGATAAGACGTTGTGATGGCGTAAATTTAACTCAGTTACGTGGATAAATATCGAGAGCATTATTAAGAAAAAGCTAGCAATAAACCGACGCCTCTGTATAATCCGCGGATTATTCATGATAAATCTATGATAAAAAATACAAATGGTAGCTTCCACGCTTCTATTCAAAACACAACTACCGACCAAGGGTTTTTGCAACGTGTTACGTCATTTTCAAGGTTTAGTTTTTTTTTCACATTGAAAATTACATAATATTCTGAAACCATGGTCGATAGTTGAGTTTTGAATTGAAGTGTGGAAATTACTATTTGTGTTTTTTTTATCATGGATATATAGAACTTCCACCAAATAAATTCTGAAATGATTTCATACGTTTTTAATTCACGGGTTATTTCAATTGAATAAACTATACCGCTACCGCAACTACTACAACTCACCCGCTCTCGCAGGAATGGTCCATTTCCATCCCTGCCGATCTCATTCCGGCCTGAAATACACCCCGTGATCGTTCGCCGAACGCCCGACATAGCACCCGCGGCTCTCCTCCCCATTTACTTCCGCCACCGCCTTTCCCTACCCAAGGTCTGTACATCCCTCGGGCAACTCCCGAAACCTTGAGCCGTCTTTTCCACGCGCCAGGATATGCGTAACAGCGAGGATGCGAATGTGTTCACGGCGTACGGAGAATTGGGAGGGATTGTGGTTCCTTACCCTGAGGGCGTGCTATAAAAGTCAGCCCCTCGGATGAGAGGAAAACTTGTTTGGTTCTGAAGCGTTTTTATTGGATCCATCCTGCGGCTGCATCTTCGGCACCTTATGCCGATGACGTAATATGTCGGAAGCTGAATCGAGCGGATTTATGGAAACAAGCCCTATGTAGGGTCTTCGTGCGCGTCATCCAAGGGAAAGGGTATATGATTCCTATATACTCTTCTTAAATTCTCATGAATTTTCTTTCAAGGGACTAAAATATTCTATTTCATGAAGTTTCCGACGCAGTGAAGATAGGAATGAATGATTTTAGTCATTTGTATTCGGTTCCTCTTGCAATTGTGAGTCCAATTTTTTGCGCTGTTTAGATAAACTCTTAACTCACACGGTAATACTTATATTATTATCTGATTGGGTAAAATAAAAATTTCATGGAGTCCCCATTGACTTTCGTTCGTGAAATGATTTTTTAAATATTTGCGCCCTAATTCCATGTCTGGATAAAGCTTAAAACTTGAATTGAAATATATTCCCAATTTAAATAATGCTAATTTACATAGGAAGGATTTGCAAGTAATGGTAGTCCGGGGCAAATTTCTCATAGCAGAAAATGCCAGCCGTACGAAGAAATCGTTACTATCTGAAAATTGAAATACCAGCAAAATTTGGCGAATCCGCGCAGCTCATGATGAATTCTCACTCAAGTATTTCAAACATGATTCAACTCCTCAAATGAGATGAAGGAAGCTCTCATTAATATGTGATTGATAGACGCTTAGTATGACTCTACTCTTCACAACATTTTCAAATAATGTTATTTTATTATAAATTTATAATAAGATATAAGATATAATTTTTATAGATATGCCAACAGATAATTTTAGATACAATAATGAAATACAATATCATAATTTTAAGCATGATTCTATATATTCGGAGGGAGTGTTGCGGCGAATTTAACCACCGAATATGATTTCATCGTCTCTGATATCCAGGTAGAGCATATTCAGACCCGCCCGTGGCATCTGGATCCCATCCATCCCCGGTACCTACCCCCAAAATCTCCTCCTCCCGCAACCAGCCACCCAGATCCCCGGCATTCCATTAGTTCCCGCGCTCTGAATCCCCGCATTATTCCCGAAAAAGTTCTGACGGCGATGAAGAAGGAAGTGAGCCGAAGGTGGGGGATGGGCAAAAGCGGTTGCGTCGAATGTTTTGACGCTGATGCGTTCATCTGACGCGAGAGTGGGTTTTGACGCTGCCTTCTCCTCCGAAATAGAACTTTTGGCCGAGATGCGAGGGGGCAAAATGTGATCGCCGAGGCTTCTTTCTTCTCCTCAAATCTTTTTATGAGATGAGTTAGTGGAGGGATCAAAGGTTTTTTTATAATCTAATGGACCGAGATATACCGAAATCCAGGGGTGTCTGTCGTGGCGTGTTTGAGAATTGATATCTGCGATTGAATGAGGGATTTCCGCTCGGGAGACCTCTTTTGAGAATGCTTTAACGATCTGTTATACTTCCGAAGGAATGCAAATCCCAAGAAGAATTAATACAAGCAAAGAAGCTTGGTTCTGTGAAGGCTTTGTACGTACTGACACTTTGCTAGAATTTTAATTGCCTCTCAAAAAAAGCCTGAGATATGCCGATATCTGGAAGGGTTTCGACAAACATGTCGGTGCGTTGATATCCGCGATGCAATCCCCGATTTCCATTTGAGAAGCCTCTTTTTAAGATGGCTGAAGAACTTCCAGTTTGACAAAGAATGCCAAGCTGTAGGGAACTATATATAGGATTATCCGGTTCGTTCTATGGAGTCTTATTTTTGCTGCCATTACTCTCGCTTTTTAATTGCTTTACCAAAAGGTCACCTTGCGTGGTGGTAAGCACTTGGCAATCAATTTTTCCCCACGGAGAATCGTATTGAAAATTTAATATTTCGATAGATTTTATGACCAAGATTATTACTCGGTTAACACTCCCTCCTTTGAACAATTTTACCGTGAAATTGGAATTTTTTGCATATGTTGTAAACCAAATAAAAAAGTTGGCGGGTGACAGCAAGTCAGTCAAGTATCCGTCTGAAGGATCCTCTATTGTAATAGTCCTCTCTATCAGCGATATATGCATAGAACTTAAATGATAGAATAACATTAATGAGCCTTGCGAAGTGCCGTAATTATAACCCTTGTTCGCAAATAAGGATTTATTCTGACGAATTCGAATTTCATGTTCAATAGGTTAAGTTAAATGAGCAAAAAAATTACTTTACTATTCAGATTCTTAGGAGGTAAAACCTGAAGGCAATATATGGAATGGTATCGAAAGGAATTTTCTTGTATTTTCCTCACAATCCTTTTCGCTTGAATGTGCCCATCTCAACTCATTGATGGAGTTTACGGTAGTCTTAATAGGTATGTCAATATAAAAACAGCCCTCTTTTTCTGGTTGAGAAAAACTTGTACCACGCTAATACAGTTTTTCCAGTATTTATTTTGTTGATTATTTTACCTTCTTAGCTTTGAAAAAATGAAATCTTTCTTAAAAAAAGATGTTTCAACATTTTATTTAAACTTAATTTTTTAATACCATACCATTAAATTAACGTGTTTTGTTAATTTTTCACGGTAGTACATCCACAAAATAAAATATTTTCAAACTTGCGCCGTTACTTTCAGTTTGACGAAGAAATGATATCTACTGTAAATTATGACATTTTATATTCATATCGCGAATTTTATCAATAACGAATACTTAAATGAAAACCGCTGATCGGCTTTGTATTCCACATTCAACTTCAGTTTCTTATTGAAATTGCTCTATCTACAGTTGATAAAAAAAGTAACGAATTACAATTTGTTATATTTTTTGAATTCTTGGTTATGAAAGCAAGATGTTGCGATGAACCATAAATTTCTCTCCTTCTGAATGTAGGTACGCGTTTTTTTGTTCGTGAATAAATGCTATCAGTGTGGGCGTGGAAAGCTTAAATGTCCCTGAATGTTTTCTGTGGTTCTGCACTGCGACAAAAAAACCCATCTGCAATTCGTGCTTATCTAGAAAACCACCCGACATAAAATAACCACCGTGTCCGACCCAAAAGGTGTAATGGTCGCGGGACAAACGGCCAGCCTGGGTGAGCCGCAGTAGCAGAATTCGACCCATTTGATGGCGCCCCTCACAATTTAGGCCGCAAGTACCAACCGGAAGGATGAGAGGGGGTGTCGCATGGGGCCTGGGCTAAAGGTGGGAACCCACAGGCTGCCTGTGCGGGAATGGTCTCGTGATAATGCTCATTGGCGACGCCACCTTTTTGGACCCCCATCCACCCCGTCTCTTTAGCGCAGGAAACAATTTGGCCGGGGGAGGACTGAACGATGCGGGATGAAATATAATATGCTATTTCATTTAATCACAATTAATTCAATGTTGATCAGTGTCTTAGAGAGCAGGTTTTTAAGAGTTAGATGCATAAGTTTTGGCCAACGTTTCGGTATATCGTATTTACTGCAAGAAAGTCTTAAGGAAGAAGAAGATACCGAAACGTTGGCAAAAACATTTGAATTTAATGTTTACACACCTACACCTCAAGAAAATAATCAACTATAAAAATTGAGGTCAAGGGAAAGAGTAAAGAACAAAATTACGAGGCCTTTTTAATTCCAAGCTCCGATGGGCCATGAATAGAAGACGAAATTAATGATTAAAAATTATTTAATTACTTGATCGAAAATGTCCCATTGAATTTGCTAAAGGAGCAGTTGGGCTGCATCAGCGCTGATTGTGAGATGACGGGCGTTGTCATCGGTCAGAGCACTTCCAAAAGTCAGCATGTATCTTCTTTTGTTTTGAATGGCAATGGACGTAATGTTTCACTCTCTAGCTACAGTGCATTTAAAAAAATTCTCTTTTATCGGCATAAAGGTGAAAAAATGACAATGCTGAAGCCATTCTTCAAGTTTTCTGACTGTCGTTCCGCAGTGTGCACTTGGCGGGAGAATCAATTAAGGCTGTTTAGTTAATGAGATTGCTACTAACCTTAGACTAACACCTGGCGATCAGAAATGACTTTAGCGTGTGGTGCGGAGGACGTGCAATTACCCTATCCGCGCAGTACCCGCCTGTCGCTTGTATGATGTTTTTGCTGAGCTAGAGGAGGTTGAAAAAAAACGGACCTCGTAAAATAATTCAATAGTCTGCAATCATGTTACAGCGCAAAATTTATACTTTTCCTCACATTTAAATTAATGTCGACCGGTTCAAGTGCCTCAGCACCATTTTAAAGAGGTAAGGTAGGTAATGGATTATGTTTTTCTGATCTATGAATACGAATAATATGATAAGTATAGGCGTGGTTCTTCCACATGGTCCCTTCCTAAAATATATACTTACTTCAGCAGTAAAAGTTTTTTACCTTACCTCCTTAAATTGGAACTAAGGCACTAAAACAAGTCGAGATCTATTAACATTTGTGAAAAAGTGCAATTTTTGTGTTTTACCTGATTGTAAATAAATACCTATCCGATCAAGATCGTTCATTTTCAATCCTTATTTAAGATCTTATCTATCATTTTCAGTATTTTATTATAAAAATTTCACAGGAAACGATATTGAAGCAAGTTCAGGATAAGAGTCGCTTGTTCCCTTCAAATTTAGAGGAAGCGCATTTATAGCGACTATCGGTGGGACCAATAATTTGAAAATGTAATTGGTATAGTCGGTCAAACACAGAAGAGATGAATTTTGTTCAGTTTTATTTTTTTCGATTTTAACTCACTGTCCGTCGTCGTGGTGGGGTGAGTTGATTACGATGGGATGGGTGTCTATGTCCTAAATCAAACGGTTCTTGGACATGAAATAATAGAAGGACGTTGAAGAGGGCAGGATTTACGGGTAGAAACGTTGTATATTCTATAGGCCTGTTTAACAATGCCTAGTTAGCGTCAACCGGAGCATTATTCAGAGCCATTCAACTCGACAGAGAGATGGTCTCTTGTTGCAAGGAAGGCCGTGGCTCACGATCGACCACCGAGTTAACGTGGGCCTGGCGACACAGCGCCTCGGGTACAACGGGGATACGAGTATGCGGTGGGGCTATATAAGCCATCACCGAAGTGAAAGCAATGAAGAAGATGTTAGGGCGGGCATGGTGGCTGAATTGCTGGCTTTCCAACCAAAAATTCTGGGTTCAAATCCCGTAGGTGGCAGAAATTTTTTAGGGGCTGGCCGATCCCCGCTTGAGTTCTACGTGGAGGGCACTTTAAGTGCAATAGCCCGTCCGTCGGATGGGACGTTAAGCCGTGGTCCCCTTGGCACCTTTCGTTAAGAGCAAGCTAATGCCGACGCCGGATTTCTCTCCATCCTTCCCTTTTGGTGCGTGACCCTGCCTGTAGGTCACCTCTTCCGGGTTTCCCTTACCAGTGGAGGCATTGCTGGTTTCGGGTACGGTCACCACGCTACAGCCGAACGCGAGAAGCCGCGACGCTGCCGCCAGTGCACGACCACTGCGCTGCTTACAAGGTACGTTGTCCTTTCGATAAGAAGGTTAAGGCACCTTCGCCTTCTTCTCCTTATTCCTGTTATATGTCTGTCTGTCCTCTGTGGTTGGTGCCCCGAGTCTTATTATGTTAATAAAATATTTTAGCCTTTACGAGAAGTTATTCTATTGTCTATCCCCACCACAGTGCAAGTCAAAATGCTGTGCATGGCCAAGACCATTTGATTCAGGCTTGGGTGATAATTTTTAGTTTTTATTTTCCTTAAAATGTAATCCGATTGTAGGTGGAAGTTACCAAGCGTCATGATGAACTCCCATGCATGATATATCAGTGGATTTTGGAGTGGAGACATGAAGTGAACTCTAATGTGAAGTATTAGCCCGTTGTATCAAGCATGGCTAAGTTCATTCAATGGACACACAGGTTTTGGACTTGAGAGAAGTAACATAGGTATTAGAAAACGATTACCCCTTAAGTCCTCTCTGTCAG
Source organism: Ischnura elegans (assembly GCF_921293095.1). Taxonomy (NCBI): domain Eukaryota; kingdom Metazoa; phylum Arthropoda; class Insecta; order Odonata; family Coenagrionidae; genus Ischnura; species Ischnura elegans. The sequence continues at coordinate 38,653,242 of NC_060247.1, forward strand.
AAATGATAACCTTTCAGTCAGCGCCTCCCGCAGATATTACCATGTCACTTGGAATGCTGAATGATTTTTCCCGGGATAAAAGCAGTGAATGAGAGCTATGTAAGCCTCACTTCGAAAATAATAGATGAGTTAACATCCACTTGGGGAGTATTTTTCCACTTTTTCTTTTCATCTACGTTTCAAATTGTGGATTCTGGATACATGCGGTGTCAATATTTTGCTTTAATATCATTTCACAGTACATAATGAAGTTTAGGTAAGCTTTTGATTTTCACCATTCAGATGCCACCTTTCTGCCTTTATTTGATAGGTCACATGAGTCTCATCAAATGTATTTATTTTAAAAGTTTTTAAATTTCTTAATAAGCATAAATCATCAGCGAGCGATGTAGTTTCGTGGTAGATTGAATTTTAGGAATTACTTGTTGATTAATTAGGTAGGAGGAGAGACGATTATCATTCAAATAATACCAAGTATATCCATCGTAAAAAATCTTTTTAGGCTTGGAAGAATAGTTTACTTAGTTTGACATCCAGCTGCAGGTTTACTGGATCATTGTGTTTCTATAGCTAAAAGCTCTAAAGAGAGGAACGGAAGTACTCACAAGGAAAGACATTGCCTTGAAATGAGACTCTCATGGTATCCCCTCTTCGGGTAAAAACAATCTGACATGTAAGCGCCATCGGACGCTCTATCCATTTCCTAAATAGCGTCTGTTTTTTTTACTCGGCTTAGTGATGGAGACAGTAGGATATACATAGGATTTGAACAAGTCCTTGATTCCTGAGTATCTCCGAGCTAAATAAAAAATCGTGCGGAAAGCTTCCTTGTATTATATTTTACCTTTCAGGTGAATGCATTTCCACCAAATGCATAAGGGCCGCTTATCTCGCAAGTTGATGCACTAAGAGCATTAGCAAGACGTCCAATTTACCATTCATCTACATTTACTTGCTATACCGCAATCCGCCGCAAATGGGTGTTGCGGGGGTATTTTGCTGCACAATTCACTATCGTGGTCATCACTAAATCTATATTCGTAATAGTTCTTTCCAAAAATTTTCCAAACCATGCTCGCTTTTCTTCAGTTACTTATTCTTCAAGCGTTTTTTAAATTCTTTATACAAAACAGTTATGAACTTTGACTTTTACAAGGCTTTCCAACAAAAAAACATAATAATTTTCTTCGTACGGTCAAATAATAGTGACCATAAGTGGTCTCCTTCGTAAAAAAAACACGTCTACACTACTCATTCTTTTTCTACCTCTTCCTATATCTCGAGTACGATTTATTTTCTACTGGACTGAACTTCTTGCGAAGTTCCTTCCGTCCTAAGAGCTTTGCAAGAGCTTACTTCTCCACTCCAGAGAACATACTGCGTGGATTTAAAAGGAAAATGTCGGAATTGTGACGGTGAAGTAGTGAAGAGTTTATCGAATTATTCTTCGGCTGAGCGAATTCTCTTTTTACATCTCGTAAAAGCTAAACTTTAATACTTGGAGCCAATTTGATCGTGCTATTTGTGCATTCTACTTGATACAAGCATTAAGTCACCTCGATTTATGTCATTGGCATAGGTGGTTAAGCAAGTATATCTATATACTCTGCGCTGTTGCACGTGATGAATTCAAGATCTAAGGCCTCCAATCTTGTTTCTAACTGGCAAAACCGGAAAACTATGAAACTGGCGTTACTTTCGACGTGATATTCCCTCAGTCAAGGGCGGGTCCAGGATTAATTTCTGCGGGAGGGGGGCAAGGGTCAGGCGGGCAAATCGTCTTCTCATATTTGAGATTAAAAATAGCACAGGTACAATACACAAAACTAAACGAACGTAGTGATTAGTAGATAACAGTATTCAAAATCTTCTCTATTTTATAAGCGTCTGGGGGGGGGGGGGGGGGGCGTGTCCCGTAACCCCCCTTACCACCCTTAAATCCGTCTATTCCCGCAAACGTACAAATTTTTTACAACAATGACGCCATGATTCCGTTGGCAAGGCAAAGGCTTCTTAATAAGTCTGTTTTGACCCCTGGAATCGCCTAGATTGTTTTGGTTAGTTGCCGCTCGATGTTCATTAAACTGTCGTACCCATAGACGCAACTTCGACGCATCCATAACTCTACCACAATGTGTCCTTCAACTGTCGATGAATTTCAATTGGTGTCACACCACGAAAGTGCTGGAAACGAATGATTGCACGCTGTTTTCTTAAGGGAAAATGTCGTCATTTCAAGTATCCAAAACTTTCTAGACTCTTCCGAAAGAGTTCTATCTCTTCCACTATTTAGCCATCTCTGTCACGGGTTGACGAAGACAGCGCGCTCATTTTAAAACAATACGCATGTCTCTATTTGTTTCCAGTTTGGAGAAACAAATTGGAGGCCTTAAGAGTTTGAATGCACCTTGTATTTGCTTTACTGAATGACTATCAAGGTCACTGGCTATTGATGAGGCCCTATCTTTTGAGGAAAATAAATTTCATGTATTGGTCTCAAAAGAAAGAAGAATATCTTTTTTGCAATGAAAAAATAACTCTGGCAAGTCGTGCTTGATGGTGAAGTTTGGAATCATCAAATTAACTGTCACTCCTTTCGACGGGGTGATGAAATCAATGCAGGTATGGTGTAGCACGAAATTTCTGAAGAACCAGTTAAGAAACGAAAACTGAACGGACGATAAATTGCATGTCAATCGTATGAAAACGGACATCATATCAGGTTTTCAAATTGATACCTACTGATCCATTTAAAATTTTCCTCGCAGGATATTTTTTTATTTCCCTTTTCGCTGTCAATCAACTGGTAAGGCTATTATCTCAAATCTATAATAGAAAAAATGGTTTATTGCCAGAATTTTCTAAATTAAAGCCATTCAAAAAGTAGAAGTAAAATCTTAATTATGAAAGGATTTGTTTTTTTATCCACGTGTTTTAATTTGAATGCACCAATAACTGCATCTCATGCATTTCTGCATGCAAACACTTGAAGATCATTTCACCTGATCATGCGCTTAGTAGTGAACCTAAGCGTTGAAATAGCTTCCCATAATATAGGTGTCTAATAATGTATGTATGCATATTGCATAATGCATCAAGTTATGTGTGGTCGTTGTAAAATCTTGTATTTTATGATATAGGACTTAGTTAATATACTCTCTCATGCACGTTCATTTCATCACTGTGGCTTTAATTGGAATGCATTGAAAAACTATCCCATACTCGCTTTAAGTTTCTTGCTTTTAAAATCAGTTTGTAACTTTGCAATCAACAGTCGAATCAAGGGTTATAGTGGATACCAATAATGGTCGGTAAAATAAATATTACTGACAAGACGTTTCTGCAGTTGCGAATAGCCATGGAACCCACTTCCGCGACTTTAATATCCTATGGATTCATAAATTATGGGTCGTTATATCTATCAAGTATGCATATTTGGTTATTTGACCCGGCTTTTATTAACATAAATAGAGAAACTATGCCACAATCGCTTCAAGTTTTTAGCTTTTAAAATCAATATTTATCTATGTCGTCAAGAGTTAAATAAAGGAATACAGGAAACACCAATAACTATCGTTAAAATACATATATAAATCCGTAAGTAGTAACCCATCGTGTGGGTAGTTGCATATAGCAATGGAATCGCTTCCGCACCTTTAATATCCTTCCAATCAATAAATTATCCGTCGTATACTTAGTTTATCATCAGCGGCGGCGAGGACTTTTGGTGTTTTTCGATAAAATTTTACAACTGTTGCCGCCAATTCTAGCAGAAAATCGAGAGTTTTTGAACACGCATTAACGTTCGTCGGGGATAGCTACGGTAGTTTATTTTTTTCCGCGCAAGTAGGTCGGCCGACGACGTCTCTCCGAAGCCGCGGGGGAGGCAAGAGACATAAAATGAGTTTTACAAGGCTGCACGAGCCTCCGACCCGACGCCATAAACCCTGCGACGGTCGCGGCCTTGAGTACTCCGCGTGCGAGTTTGAAGAGGGCAGTCCACCATTCACGTGCAATGGGGGTGGAGGAGAGGAAGGGGAAGGGAGATTCTGTTCAGGGGTCACGATATATGTAGGTGTCCAATGCCAGATAGGCTGAGAAAATAATTATTTTATTTTGGAACCAAGGCGGTATTTAGATTTTTCACGTTAATTTATGTGTACAGCCACTTTCTAAAGTTTTAGGACAAAGTTTATGGCGCTACTTGCTTCTCCAGGAATTTTAGTTTCCCTTACTCTATCTCTTTTCCTTGGTTACTCAACGAAAATAGTTTGTTTGCACGTGAGGATACATCCACTCAGAAGGAGATGCTACTCGCAAATTGATCCTTCTGTTTCGATTTACATCGTATTTGATGACCATTTCGTGTGCATTTACTCCGTATTTTCCCCGGTTTTCACTCTTGGTTTGTATTTTAGGTACTCGCGGCGCTCCGCCCGCTCGCTATTGCGATCAAGCATGACTTATTACTAACTTCTGTATAGTGCAATGTGAAAGATCTATTTATTTATTGTGGAAATTGAACAGAATATGCAATTACATAAAACCGCAAAACTAAAAATGCCAGTTCTACTAGAATAAATTTGATCATATTAATTTACTAGCCAGGAGTTTTGTTTCCAACCTTTTCAATCACTCATTTTGCATAAAGTGAGCCTAAGGTGTAGCTTTGTTACCCTATCATTTTAATTTCGCGATATCATTGACCAACGTCTCCCAGATACAAGAATAGGGGTCCCTTCCCTTCATTTAGATATCCGACTTCAAATGATTTATTTTATCTGAGGAATTTATGTGGAGGACTTTTAAGTAGTTTTCCAATAACCAATCAATTTTTATCGCGATATAATTGGCCACTTTTTCCCAGGTAATATATGCTTCAATATGATAACCAGTTCTTCAAAGATTTTAAAAGCAATCTTTTTATAATTAGCCCTTAAAACAGCACTAACCAAAAATTACATCTGGGGCTACAACAAATAACAGTTCATAATAAAAAGCATCCACACCCTTGATGGGTGCAAACTACACAAGCGGGATTCAAGCCCTCGGCATTTGGTTTGGCAGCCCAGGATTGTACCCCACTGCCACTGTGGCCGGCGAGCTATATGAGTTTATCATAAATAAAACCTTTTTATTTCGTGATATCATCGGCATCTTCACGCTGAGTTCAATTTCTCAATCGTAAATTTATGAGTACCTGAAGAAAAGTAGATGCGGATTGCGAGAAATGTGGGGCTGAAGTACTTGTACTTCTATTAGTTTTTCATACTAGTGTGAGTACTGCAGATACATGAGTATTAGCACTCACTAATGTAAGTGCAGTTTTATAATTGAATAGTAGTAAAGTTATGTTAGTTAAGCTGCGTGCAAGCCTTCTCCGAACGTGGAATGGATAATAATGTTAAACTGGCATGAGTGAGGTGCCAAAGAAGTACGTTTGCGTACATGGTTTACCTTAATTACCGCATGAGTGATGTATAACTTTAGAAAATAAAGTAGAGAATTAGGATAATTATTTTTGCAGGGCTTGCGAATGTATGAAAACGTACGTTTCCATTCCTCTGACCGTGTGCAAGCCTCATATATAGAAATAATGAGTTGGAAAAGATAATACTTCGAATCGTTTGATCGGCTGGTGATTTACCACGGCCTTGTCATTTGACATAATTAATACGTATCCTTTAGTGAATGAATTGAGGTGGCATTAAAAATCTGATATAAGCTGTTTTAAAGGGATTCATAGTGCAGGAATGCATAACGGTGATAATAGAGTGAGGATACGTGTGAAAATTTCTCTTGTGTATTTTACTGGAAGCGCGGGGTTGGGCTCGAGACAAGCTAACAGTCGCGAGCCCCGTCCGTTGGTTGAATATTTACCGGCTTCCAGCATCAACCGAGAGCCGGGAGCATACAGGCATTAAAGAGAGACCAGTATGAGTAGACGGTAGCTGCTGGGGGATGATAATCAAACAACCTCTGACCCCTCCTCCTTGTGAACCCACTCCTACCCCCAACTCCCCCGTTTATCTTGCACGAGGTCTAGAATGGAATTCACAAAACGCCTCGCCTGAGGTTCCGGAGATATCCTGACCGTTCGCTTTCCCGTCCTCCATTTTGACCCCTGCTGCACTCAACTTCAACCAATCAGCACAGCTGGTCAGGTGAGGAGGGAGGTCCATCGTCGCTGACCACTTCCTACCCAAGGGAACATGCCTCTCTGCGCTGAAGATTCTTGAGTCCCTTCCTTTCTATTCTCCCAGGCGATCATCTCATGAATAACTCCGTTAAGGTCTTAAAAACTTTTAAAATCGAGCCGTCGACCATTCACTTTTCGGCTGCAATACCACTGACGCTGTCGAAGTGAATGGATCCATAATGTGAGTTCCTCCACCGTTCACTTGATTTCCAAAATTTAAAAACAGAATACATATTTATTAATGCTCAAGGCATCACCCTGGGAGCAGAACACAATTTACAATTATAGGCTCCGCAAAAACGCAATAAGGCATAAGGCACCACCGCAGGCCATTTTATTTCCTGCTTCAGTACCACCGATGCTGTCGAGGTGAATGGGTTCAAATATCAATTTACGTGATTTCACTCCTTCACCGTTCACGTGATTTTCAAACCGTAAAAATTGAATGGAATATATATTTATTTATCCTCAAGGCAACACCCTTGGGGCAACACACAATTTACAAACATAGGCTCTGCACAATTTACAAACATAGGCATAAAAAACCATGAGGTTCCGGAAATCTCCAGGACGTGCGCTTTACCGTACTCTCATGATTCCTGCTGCACACAGCTCCAGCCAATCAATACGTTACGTCAGATCAGGAATGCATCAGGGATATAGAATAGATCCTTCATCACTGACCACTTCCTGCCCAAATTGAAACCTGCCTCCCTCTGGGAAGATTCTTGAGTTTCTGCCAATTTCGGATTCCAAGTGAACTACTTATCTCATCAAACTTTTAAAACCAAACCTCAGACCATTTTATTTCCGGCCTTTTGCATTATCATTGATACTATCGAGGCTGATGGATTCCCATATCAATTAATGTGAGTTCCTCCGCCGTTTGCGTTATTTCCAAAATGTACATGGTTCCGGAAATCTCCAGGACATACGCTTTCCTGTACTTCCATTATTCCTGCTGTAACCAGCTCCAGCCAATCAAAACATTGAGTCACAAGAGTAATGTATCAGGGAAATAGAATAGGTCCCTCCTCACTTGCCATTTCCTGACCTGCCTCCCTACCGATAGATTCTTGAGTCCCTTTCATTCTAGATTTCCTGATGTTCATCTCACTAACTGCGTTAGGTTCTTCAACAATTCCCAGTGCACGGGGAATCAAACCGCGGACTATTTGCTTTTCGAGCCTCTTGGCAGACCACTACGGTAACCATGTTGATTCCACGGGAGTTAACGTGGGCTATATTTATTGCCTTGCTTACACTACAAGTGATGAAAGATATATTTTTATGCTTTTTAACCATCAAATATTAAATTGAAATGATTTGATCGCAGCACATCCATATTTTTTGCATGCAAACTTACTTTATTTGGAGACAGCGATATTGTGATTACGCGTGAGTAAACCCTTTGTCCGCGGGTTATTAATTTGTAATGAAGTCATGGCAGTTAAGCTGTGCACAAGTCGCCTCCGACCGTGAGGGCTTTGACTGGAAATTAATGCTACATGGGCACGAGTGAGATGCCGAATTAGTAAGTTTGCGTGCAAGGATTCTATTAATAGCTGACTAAGTGAACTTCTAAAAAAAAGTAGGGTATTAGGATTGCTGATAATTATTTTTGTGAGGCTTGTGAGTGTGTGAAATTATACGTTTTAATTCCTCAGATCGTGTGCAATGCACTATGCATATGTGTAATTCAATGCACTGTGCATGCCCCACGTCTAGCATGAGTTTAAAAATATGACATTTAAGACCATTTGGTAGGCCTGCGATTTACCACGGGCTAGTCATTTCACGATATTAATACGTACTTGGTTTTGAGTATTTTCCGTTCATTCTCGCGATCAAGCATTTGCCCCTTAATTTCTGAGTGCATGTCATAGTATCGAGTAACCACGCCTTCGTAGCAGTACAAAGTACATTGCTTGTGCTGCATAATTTTTCATTCTAATCAATGATTGCATGTTTGAGCTAAGCTTTTCCATTTCTAAATATGTTGTATCGCTTTTACGAAATAATTGGTGATTTATTCGTATTGAATATTTCCGCTCGTCCTAAACAGCGCTAAGCGTGAGAATGCTTTGAATGGACAATTGAATGCATTTGCGAGGTCTAGATAGCACTTTCACTTCCATGGATCGAAGGATATATGTTTGCTTTGTTATGCCCTCAGGCTCAGAGTGATCAGTGTGCTCAGCTACTTGTCGTTTCGGAATTCAAATTCGGAAGGGATGAAACAAGCCGCCAAATTTTAAGTAATCTGTTTTGGCATTGCCCCGTCCATGCGAAGCGGATGAGGTGGAGAGAATCGTTTAACTTTCCTTGTTTGCATATTGGGAAGGGATGACCCCGGAGGCTTAGGGGCCTCTGACCCGGGTGAAAGATGATCAATGATCTACCAAAGCCCGGGAGCGAAGGTGACTGCTTCAAGAGGCTCTTGCGATCCTGATTATGCCCTCCGATGGATTCAATTCAATTGTGCCAATGTTCTTTCGATGATGGAAGAAAGGCATTGCCATGCTAATATTAGCTGGTGGGTGGATTGATTGCTGGAGACCTAAGTAAAACCAATCTTAAATTTTTTAGTGATGATGAGCATGATGATAACGAATTTAATGGCATACAGTTACAATGATTATATTGTCATCTCAGACATTTTGAGATTTTGGAATTTAGTCGATTCAAGAGTCTGTTGCCATTGAAGGAAAGCAGATATTAGGGAAAATAAAGAGAAGGATCAATTAACTGAGATTAAGATTTAACTTTTCCCTTTTTTGCCATAGGGATGAGAAATCAACCCTGTTTGAATATGCATAGGCTGATTTATCGATAAATCTTTTGCTGTAATAATAATTAAATTATTATTTTTACTTTATGGGAATTATAGTCAAACCTTATTATTCTCCTAAGATTTTGAGTGGCAAATGTGATTTCAGCATTAGGAAAAATCGAGTTGAATTAGATAAAATAAATTAATAAAAAAAATAAAATATCTCAAACTTCCTGAAAACAGCCTTGCTAGTCTTCGATCTTATTTCTTCAAATTGGTTTTGTATCAAAAGGGTCAAAACGTTAAGGAACGCTGAAAATCATTTGACTTGAGCTATTTGATAGCTATACTATGGAATACGATTAAATTTGATGATAATAGTTAAACATTTTGGTAATTTACACTTCTTTCCCGAACTCCAAATAAATATTTATGTTTCATTATTGCCTTCATTTTGAAAGAACAATTTGTTCCTGGGTTTCTTGTGCTATTCCTTTCGATAGACTTAGTTGTATAAAAATTTGAGTGGGGATTTTTTTTAAACGAATCGTAGCGTATCAAATGACTCATCGCTCATTAGTGATGAAAAATTGGAGCAGGCGCAATGAGGAAAATATATCATCATACGCAAAGAAACAAGCAATAGTGGTGGAAAAGTGCTCCTTAATGATCTTATCTATGCCTTTGAGAATTTTAATAAGGTTTTCTGATAATTAACGGAGAGTCCATGCTCTAACCAATGACACTGTTTTAGTGGCGTAGTGAGGGGGGGTTTGGGGGATAAAACTCCGGCCAGAGCCCAGAGAATTTTAAAGTTTAATCCACTTTACTCGGATTGATATTACTAATAGAATAGTGTGCGGATTAATAAAATATCCCACAGAAAGCCGTAGAACTCATCTTTTTGAACCATTTATCTTAAAATTTCGCAATTTATTAATCTCGCACCCACCGCTTATGCTGGTGGTTATTCCATACCCCAACACATCCCGGTGTTAGTTGCACCTTAACCTCCCCAGCCTTCATCTCTAGCTGCGCCCCTGATCTGCATAATAAATAAATAAATTGTATACTTGTAGAATGTTATTTTATTTTTGTACTGTCCCTTTCGCTATATCGATGTTTAACAAACCTAAAGGATCGTTTGGAGTCTATCTAGGTTAAATTTATAACCATAAGTTTGATTGAATGTGAAAAAATGCTCTGAAATTCCAACATCATTGCATTACATTTGTTACCGTAAAATCATCAAGAGATAGGGCATTAGTATTCGTGCAATTTATGTTACTTTTCAGTGGCTATCAATATGCAAGTACACAATGTCATATCTCAAGCTAGAATAGACCTGCCTTTGAAGAATGACAAACTGGAATGGTTATGCTAAGATGTGTGAAACTTAATTAAAATTTTAAAATGGAAGCAAGTGATTTTTTATGTTACATGAATTTATGGTGGGAATTTTTTAGTGTTTCTGTTTTGATGAAAACAAATCGATTTTTTTTATCCCCCTACTTTTAGAGTACCCACCCTTCTGTCGCTTCTACCATTCATCAGGAGTCATCTCAATTCATTATACTCCCTTTTGGGGTAATCCCTTCCTTTTAGAGTACCTTTTGGCTTATCCCAGTCTCTCACTCCAACTCAGCCACTCACTCTTTTCTCTCCTCGCCCCTTCCGACCCTTTGATACCTTGCACTACCATCCTAAACCCATCATTTTTACCCCTTTTACAAATATTCTGCAATTATAAAGTAAGCAATTTTATTGAGCTGACTAATGATCCGAAACGCGTCGTAAATCAAGTTCGTGCGGAATAAAATATTTTTCACTCTTTGAAGTACTCCGACCGCTCCGAGAAATACATTAGCAAATGATGAAATAACTCAGAATAGACGCGGAAGTTCACTGGATTCATGAAAATCAAAGGCATATTTGTTACTTCTTCTCAACTTTTGAAACGGGAGAAAGGTATTCATATTGAGAAAAAATGATACCTACGAAGTTGGATATTAGACACCGTAGCTTCAGTGGAAATCTTTGAAAACACGGAAAACGGTACAGAATATTGGGAGAAATGTCATTGTTGGTGCCCGTGAATTTTTATTCAAGTGAGCGGGATTATTAGTAGCTGTGATACAAGTACTTTTGCTCGAAATCTTGGCACTTAGCTGTTAGAATCAAATCCTGGAAAACATTTTTATTAACATATCTATGCGCGAATAAATATGTTAGACAATAATAATAATAATAATACGTCTTTATTGGGCGAGATTGGGACTAGAAAGTCCCATCTTCCATCTAACCCCTCAAGACAATCAAGAAAACTTAAATCAAAGAAGCAATCTCATTGAAATGAAAAACGTATGGATTCGGTATTTCACCAATGCTTCAGCTTTTGCAACTCAGCTTGGTGATTCGATTCTCTATTGGCATTTCATTAATATCGCAATATCCAAAGCTGTAATCAATAGACGTTTCAATTTTTTAAATTTGATCTTAATCTCAGCGTCCAATTTTATGTGTTTGCTATAAATTGCTATAAATGTTTCCTTACAAAAAATAGGCTTTTCCACCAACCCTTGGTTTTATAAATACATATATTGGTTTTATAAAGTTTTCTTGTAAATGTAATTCAATGCTTGCGCACTTTGTTACATTTCTATTAACTTGAGTTATTCACTTCTGCTAAACTTCCGTGCGTCCAGCAGTTACTGAATGATTCCGGTACCTTTTATAAAGGAAATTTGAGACGGAAGTTCTTGGGAAGATGGATCGGCCAAAATATGCTAATTGACTTGATTTATGAGCCGGAAGATCCACCAGTTAAATGAATTAATTAAATCCAAACAGTTTCTTTTCTTTTCCCTAAAATCCAATTAGGGAGAAGTCACTTATCTTGAAACATCAGGCAGTATTTGTGTCGCATACTACATTACTATAGGAGGAACAAAATAATTTCATTCCATTTGCTGCCAAAATAATTCGATTATTTTCATAAATCGTCTTTCTCAATAGTTTTGTCAGTGAAATTCATGAATTTTGTTCAATATAATTTTAGCAAGACAATGATTTGTACAGACCGGAGTTCTTCATTTTAAGAACAATGCTGGAAACAAATTTGATGTGTGAGACCTGCCAATTGATAGAAAAACTGTGATGATTATAAATGAAATTTAGCATTGCCTACCAAATATATTTACCTTAGTCACCCATCCATATTTGCGTGGAATATTCAATTTTGTTGCAGTTACTACTAACTACTATACTTAAGGCGATCTGGACCAGAGTACCATGCGATGATATAACTAATTGCAAGGCTTTCCATTCTCTTCTGCCCTCTGCTATGTTCCGCCAGTTCAGCCAGGTTTCTGGCTATTGCAACTCTTCTCTTACTCTATCTATTCATCTCTTGCCAAGTATCCCCACTGTTCTCCTTCCTTCTATTGTCATATTATCTTAGGCAATCTTAGGAAACCTTTCCTCGCTCATTCTAACCACATGTCCAGCCTATTCCAATATCATAATCCTTAAAACTTCTACAATATTCGGTTCTTGATACAATTTTTCAGCGTCACATCTTCTCCATTCTCCTATTCCTATATCGAGGACTGTGTCAAAAACCTTCCTGGGCACTCTTTTTCAAAATATCACTAATCGCTGTTCCTCGTGCTACATTAATGGAACTCTATATAAGAACGGGACGGATCAGTGTTTTGTTTAATACTATTTTAAGTTCACAGAAAACGCTTCTTGCGCTTCGTATGTATAGTTGTTACAATTACATGTCAGATTTTCGTGAGCTTGAGGGCTAAATTTCTCGATTCACCTTGCAAGAACAACTCCGAGCTGTGCAGATGCACACTCGGTTGGGCTCCGTATTGCCTTATCTCCGCCAAGTCTGACTCGCTAACCGCAACCGGCATTGCGTGGGAAGGCCGCTTCAAATTACTGCTGCCTACTCGGCTTCGGATTTCAATAGACGCGGCACCCACCCCTGGAATAGCTCCCCCGGCTATGAGTGATTGGAAAGTGCCCCACACAATCTCACATCTCGATGGAATAGAGCCTGTCTTATCCACCCGCGCATAGCTCACCGCATGAGATTCCAAATTTTCCCTTCACCAGAAGCCTATTCCTCTTCTCCCGAATAAAACAATAGATGATTTTCAAGTCGGCCCTAGATGCTTGATGCCCACCGCACATTTACATGGGGGCGAATCGTATTAGCTGAATGATTTACATCAATTTTATGTATATTTTTATATGTTATCATTCAGTTTTATTATCTGATGTTCATTAGTTGCTTTTTTTAGTTACTTTTGGATTTGTTATTGTTCTGGTTGAGGTGTCGCCTTGGTTACTGGGTTGAAAAACAAAGGATTGTTAGGCCAGAAGCCATATTGAGATGTAAGAAATAAAGAAAAACCATAGTTTCAAGTGATATTTAAGTTTTTATAATCTCTTTGATAAGTAAGGTTTAAAATAAAACAAATTGGATAGATCAAATTTTTAAAGAAGAATTGCTATACTTAAGACGCTCCTAATGCTCACGCTAACTTCTCATCCATTTAAGTTGCATATCTCGCTATCAGAGAGGCTTATCCATATTCATGATGTTGCCTTTCGTGAAATTCACAGCTTTTCAATACTACTCCTCTTTATGGGCCATGAATACGTACAAATTTTCATATACAGTCATGTGCCTGATCTCTACTTTTATGTCGATTTAATGTTATTACTGTACCTGATAGAGAAAAAAGAAAGTTATATATAGGAGATTTACGAAGTAATATATTTTGGAAAAATTCGGTAAACATTCCAAGTGGACACAATAATTTTCAAATGAAATAGAAACTGGTTTTCGCCCAGAGTAAATAAAGGACAGGTCAAGTCAAGTCCTCACGACTGCAGTAAATATTGGAAATAAATGACTCTTTCTGCATTCATTAATTATCAATGCATGAAAATGTGGCACCAAAAATCAAGCTTGAACGGGACGAACTAGCGTCTCCCATGCGTAGTTTCTTTGTCTACTTCACTTGTTCCCCGCGTAGGATCATCACTGAATGGAAATTTGACGCTGAATTCTTTTATGCGCTCCCGATTTAAGCTGTCTCTCCCTCTAGGTCACCTCTGTCGCCTGCGAGGGCGGGCGGGAAAGATGCTGGAAAAAAATCATCGCGTTATGAATCAAGTATCGAATTTATACAAGCGTAATTGTGATTATTATTGGATTGCTAAACGAACTTCCTGCGGCATAATGATCATATTTGCATTAATTTTAATTAATTTAATTAGTTACGACGCTACTCGCCGTAACGCGTTTTAACTAATTTTTGCCGCTTAACAGATAGGGTATTACAAATAATTTTATTTACTGTAAAATAATAAGATCGTTCCGCCATATCTTGACATATACAGCTACACCGTAAAACGTTGCAATGGCAATATTTATCTAATATCAATAACGAAAATAGATATTTTATTTTGGAAAGACGTGCATGATAATTCAATTAAAATGTCCATTTTATCTCCTCTGGACCAGGGGCTTTCCTCCTCCTTTTTTTAAGGTATAGTGGAAGCAATAATAGCTAAATTTAACGTTTAAAACGGGCATCTAATACGGTCTTGAGCTAAATAGTAGTCATTATTTTGAAATGAAAGCAACAGAGTTGGTATACGCATGACCTAACACTAATTGATAACTTGCTTGATGACAGTTTGAATATATATGTAATCTGTATTCCTTATCGACAAAATCACAGTGGAAAGTGACGGTTTGAGGACGCTACGGGTGAATGAAAATTATATAATAGACTAATGATGGATGAAATGGATCAATTATCATTCTCTTAGGTTCGTTACTCCAACTCTTCCGATGAACTAGTTGAATACCTTTCGCTTATCGCCCTGTATCTATTCATTAGTCATTATGTAGGTTTTAGGAAGAGACAACTGACGGCTTAGGTGGAAGGTGGTTAGGGAAGAAAGGGTGGAAGGCAACCCTGCGTGGGCATTAGTCTGCTCATAACGAAAGGTGGCAAAGGGACCACGACTTAACGTCACAGTCGACTGCTGCTGGACTTGAAGTGCTCTCTGCAAAGCACTCAAGTGGGAATGGGACAGTTCCTGAATATCTATGGCATTTGATACCGAACGCGCGGGTTGGGAAGCATCAAATGAAGTTATAACATCCAAGTGATCCACAAATTCTTTCTATCAACCGATTTTTTTGCAATGCTTTGTTGCTGCTGGCACTACCATTGCCAAACAAATACACCTGTCATGCAATAGTATGAGGATTTACTTGATAGAACTCTTTCATGACTATCAGGAAAGGATAAACATTTGCTTCTCCCACAATAATTTATTGAAAAATAACTACTTGCCAGAAGATGATACACC
This sequence comes from Ischnura elegans, assembly GCF_921293095.1. NCBI lineage: Eukaryota > Metazoa > Arthropoda > Insecta > Odonata > Coenagrionidae > Ischnura > Ischnura elegans. The sequence continues at coordinate 38,668,619 of NC_060247.1, forward strand.
TTATCGAAATGTGTCGTAAGTGAATTAGTTATTGTGGAACTAGCAAATTTTTATTCTATCCTAATAGCCGTATGTCTGTCAGATAAGAATGTGCAATAAAATGGTGATGATTTGATCATGTCATTGTTGTACACGAGGTGATGCCGCGAAGGAGGCTGACCCCGTATAGAAAGACTCCTTTCTCGTCATTCAACGCGGAGGTCGGGGGAAGGGTGGTAACAATTCCACCTTTGAAACCAATCCCCGACCCCATGCTGCTCGCGCTGCATATGCGAAAGCGCTTCCTGGTAAAAGGGATCCTGGAGCGGAGCCAAATTGAAAACTCGCTTCACTCTTTCGGGCTAGAAAAAAAGTAATAAAAAAAACGTTCAACTCCGCCGTCGGCCGTTATAGCACGTATTTACTTCCCTTTTCCCGAATTCGCGCCTCCCGCGGATTAATTTCCTGCCGCGGAGGACGATGGGATATCACGCCACTGCCTCTTGCGCTGCCGGCCGACGTTTTATGGCGGCTGATTAGGTTTTGATTGCTCGAGCTCGTAGACGTTCCCGCCCGCAAGGCTTGCCTCCCGTCCTTCCGCCAATAGGCAAGGAAACCCCAGCACAAAGCAATATCGGGCCTTAGGCTGTTAAAAAGTTCCTCCGCTCATCGTAGGTTTAAGTTTAAGGGAACAATACCGTCCACAACATCTTGGTCGAGTATTATGAAAACTAATGGGGTAGAACTAACTGCATTGGAAAAGTAGCAGTATAACTGGTGACCCTAAAGAGGGGGAATATCGCACTTTCTATTAATGGTACTACTCGTTTCAACGCCCTAAGCACCCGAGTGGAAAGGAAAAACATAAAATATCATTTTATGAATCTATGAAGGCTATTGAAATTGATGGTATCGAATTGCCTGAGCTTCTCAAATGAACATCTATCTATTTTGTTTCAGGTATAGTGGGAGAAGAACACAATATTTCGTGACTCTCACGAGTTGACTCCCTAAATTTTTTATTTAGTTCGCCATTTGCCTCAAATTGTCCATATTTTGTAGGAGGTCTGTTGCGCGAACAGTTGGGTTCTCATGATTTAAATGACCTAATTTTTTCTATGAAATGTGAAATATGACGTTCAATACACGTAAGTTATCCGACTGACTACAAACATATAATTGTACTTATAAATGTTGTCCATATGGTCAACAAAGCACAATAAATGAAATAAGTCAGAAATAATACCGATTCTAGTGTCAATATTGCAAGCAATATCCGTCGAACTCCGTTAGCTTAAGTTCTCTCTCACATGATACTTGTTCCATTCTATTGCTTTGAACTTAAAACGGGAATGATAGATTACTTTGCCAGTACTACACGGCATGGTGAAATAGAGTTTATTTACAGTACATGTGAATAGCTATTTTGCTCCATTGATTCTTACTTTGATTCATATAAATTTAAATCGCCTAAATTGGGCCCTGGCAATCATTGAGTGGAAATTAAAATGAATTATATAAATAGAAAAAAACGATTATTTGTTGATTTAGCATTAGAATATTCCTCCAATTAAAAATAATTATAGTATAATTCCAAACAAGCCATTTCAGTACCATCTACTCATCGTTAGCCGAAATTTTACCCTTGGGATTTCTTTTGAGAGAAATTTATTTTATTTAATCGCATAGACAGAGTAGGTGGAACAAAAGAAAGGGAGTCTCAAGGAAGAATAGAATGGAAGCGATTCTCCATCAACTTTCTTTATAATTAGTTTCATTTTGAAAAATGAGGGTAGTTAAACTGGATAATACTTTTTATCTGAAATGGGAATCAGAACAAAATGCGAAGGGGGTTAGGAAAGCGTGAATAAATGGGAATTGTTCAGAATTGAAGAAAGATATTAATGTCCATAAAGACATTAGGACCGCGAGATGTCCTTTTTCTTGCCACGAACTTTCTCTTGGTGAATATTTTTCTGTAGAGTTGAGTGTTTGATAAGATCTTTGCTGAAAAAGAGCATTCTGTGTGAAGGAAAGTTCTAAATTATGTGTTTAAAAAAAAACGGCTCGAAATTTTAATGCGCAAATTAAACGCGTCTTTTATTATCTTGATACCTAACCATCAATACCTCTTTATATTCGTTAATTTACGCCATCGCTGTCTCTCATAAGTTCATCCCTAATGGTAGGTTTTTATAGGTTTATAGGTTTTATATGTTGATCTAGCCCTAACTTAACACTATATTAACAGTAGTGGAAGAAGAGTGTAGTCGCCAGTTTTTCGTAATCAATAACTGTAATCATTCAAACAAAAACGTCAGTAAAATGAATTCCTGGTTTCATGGCAGGGAAAATAACGGAAGTTGTGTCGAGAACATGAATAGTTGCCCAATTTAATTTTTCTAATTTATAAACGTGAGTATACCCTCAGTATTAATTACTTCTGATTTAGAAAATTGGCTGGATATTAATGCAGCAGCTGTATACCAAACGTTATGGGTTAACTATTTTATTGCATGAATAATGAAAATGCATCTTTTACTAAGCGGTGTTCGGAGATTTCCAGTTATTCTTAATCACTTGGAATGGGCAACCGAAAACAGACCAAGTAAAAATATCGGTAATTTCGTGGTCGACGCTGGCATAGCCTCCCCAAGAATGTGCGTTTTTCTTGTCTTGGGTACACTCAAAAATCATTTTGCAGCGCTAGGAAGTGAATTGGTGAAACTTTAACATTGAGCATATAAAAAAAACCTCATGACCTGACAAGAATAGTGGAAAATCATAAAATTTAAGTTGGAAGGATTTTCAGTAAATTGCATAGGTAGAAAATTGCCGCGGTGTATAAAGTACTTTTATTGTTGTAAAAATCCTTTCTGATTCTCTTTCCACCTGAAATAGTGTTTTATGGCCATAGTGAAATTTTGCAACGCCAGGATATTTTTTAAATGTATTCTTCGCTTATACTATAGAAGCGCATCCATCGATTTTAGCGAAGGTCTTACAAATCAATGAAACTACTGGTAAATTCCACGATAAATAATATGTTAGCACGCAATAAGGAATAATTTTTGCATTTTAAGCTTTTGTTAGGATATTTATTCTGTTGAGTGAATGGTCTGATTTCAATCGTTCAAGGGTATAGCTCTCGAGTGTCTTGGGCCCTGTTACTTAATCTGTGCATAGGATAGGACACGTTTGTTGAATATTTCTCTTTGAAACTTAAAAACGAATTGCGCATTTTTCCTCTAAGCTTCATTTAGATGTAAAATGAAACATTTTACTTAAACCCAATTTCAAAGCATTTAGCTTTCGTTCGAGATGCAATTCTACCAAACCGAGACAGAATATCTGTTTCAGCGTCTCAGTTATGGAATGATGCTTATAATGGTGTTTCCAGCTAATTTTAATGCAATTATTGGTAATATCATGCACTCACTGTCATGATATAATTGATAATTTTTGTCCTTCACAAAGAGGTAAGTATGCCCGTCCTTTTTTTTTTAAATAAAACGCATTCACTCATTATGCTATATATTAAATTATATAATAATTCTTTGAAGATAGATTTATTTTCATGTTTTGTTATATTCCAAGAAAGGCACATCATTTCGGATTGGTTGGTTCATCTGCTCTACATATTTACATCATCTTCAGTGCTCCATTCTGTGAAAATAGGACATGAAAATTTTGAAGAGGTCCACTCAGCCATCGGGTTTTCTAGATGACATATTACTAGGATTCTCAGAAAATTGAATTCTCGGTAACAGCGATTGTATAAATAAATTATGTACCCTACATACCTTTTTCGATATTCTTAATGTCATTTTAGAAAAGTTCAATCTTCCTCCCAATATCATTCATATTTTTTCTCCATTTATGTAAATGCTAACCTCTTTTTTATGAAATTTCTGAAGCTCTAAAGCTGTAGACTTTTGATTTATCTAACGTTAGGGTAATCCAATCGATTTGCAATGTGTGGATTTTTATTATTCAGCCTGGCCCTAGAATTTTACCTACCTCTGTAATGTATCACAAAATGTTGATTCCTTGTCCAGTTAAAAACTAGCCTGACTCTTTCTGTCGGCTCCGTGCAAAAATGGGTGCATGAATTACCTCGGTATCTAATTCATCAACCCGATGACTCGGCCCTTTTGCTTGGGAGTCCTGCGCTCCATGCTGGAAAAGTTTCTAGAATATCGATGCCTTTCCAAGAACCTCCCACGCTGATGATTTATGGTGGCATGTATTCTTCGAATCAAGCTCTAAGCTCTCCTAAAGCCCATTTTTCACCCCCTAGCTTGGGGATGAGGGAACCCTTGCACGACGATAGATCATCCGGGAAATTCTCTTTCGCGTTTCACAAACTACACCAACTAAGCCTTGGTGAAGGGTTTCATTTTTTAACCGCTATACTTCTATGCATAGCATGCAGTTAAAAATGACCATACGCTATGATAAGTAGTCTGTAGGCTAGGACGAAACAAACGACGCTTTTTGATTGTATAGATATCACGTTCAGATTATTTTGCATTTTCTTCTGCTTAAGAAGTGGAACCAGTTAATCAAATCATAATCCCATCGGTTCAGAGAAAATAACGCCATGTCTCTCTGGTTTTTGGTTGAATAAATGAGGCAGAAATGTCAAGGTTAAAGTTTCCTTCAAAATCAAAGGGAAAAATCATAAATTACATCAATTACTCTATTATGAGGCAAGAATCATTGTATATTGAGATTTGTTGTTGAATGATTGCGAGGAAAAATTGCGGAAAACCAGACCCTAAGCTTATAATGCAACTTGCTTGGATTTTTTTCGTCCCAACTCTTCGCCTTGAGGATTTTTAGCGGTATTGCATGTACGCTTAGAGGCTTTATGTCTGTTAAATTGTATCATTTGTGATTACTACTGTTAGGAATTTAAACTTGCGCAGTTATGCTAAAATGCGGAAAACCTTGAGGAAAATCTTAATGCTTTGTATAGTTCGAATGAAAATATGGATTTTTCTCATTATGACTCCGCAATAAGTGTCCAAATACGTCATCAAATTTTGCCTTACGTAAGTTTCAGTGTCAAAAATCATAGACTGAATCATTTTCGTGTGTCTTGGTAAAAATGTCATTTTCCAGGTTTAGGGAACAAGGAAAACAATGCAGCCACTTTTATTCCAGAAGAAATCGCCCCGAAGCTCCGGTAGGGCATCGGGGGAGCCACCAGGGTTAATAAGGCGGATAAAAGAGAAGCATAGGTAGGTAAGTTCAAGACTAAAAAGTTTACAAATCGCGCTAGTTAACGTTCCTAAAATTGGAGATCAAAAACGACACACGATTGGAGTCCGTATAATATCGATAAGGAAAATTTGATCGCTATTGGTGATTAATTCATTACATTACTATACCTATGAGCAAAGTTTTCACTCATTCTCTTCCGGATGTTCGGATCGATAACTTGAGAGCGCTTATTCTTCCAAGAATTAATCAAGATCTACAAGAACTGAGGAAAGTAAACTCGTATCTCTCCTGTCCTTGACATTCTGCCTTAGGTACATATGGTGCTAGGCCTGGGCTAAGTACTAATCCGTGAATGTTGGCTGACTGGAGAGAGGCTTTGTTAGCTTTGAAGATTATGAAAATCCGGATTAAAAGATCTCTTTAATTGGGTTTCCATGTAATTTACCATTCCTTTTTCTGTCCAAACAAACTGGATCGTCGACTCGATTCCTTCTTCTTGAAATGCGGTTTCTTCCTGACAATGGATATTATAATTGCGCCTGACAATAGCTTTGTGGCGTATTTTTATAATAATGGGCTTCATCGTATCTTTCTGTTTTATAAAATGAAGTTTTATTCTTTACAGTAGAGAAATTGAAGTGCGGGATGAAGATAAGGCAGGTTTTAAAATATGTTCTTCCTAGTTGGATTTAAAATTTCTTGGAGCAATTCAATCTTAAATAAATCCCTGTGTCCCTTAGAAATATAAGCGTAAAAAGGGATTTTTTAGCTACTTATCAATTTTATCCTTCTTTTGTATTTTATCATTAATTTTTAATAAGCATCGTGCATTAACACTCCAACCGCTGAACTTTCCAACCCCACCAAAACCGCGGCATGGGACTTCTTCGTCCCATTGACTAAATACGTTAATCCTGTCATGTTTAAGTGTAATTGACGGTTTTTTTGTGGTTTAGGTGAACAAAACACGTGTTTAGGTAATGTTTAAAATGTTTCATTAAGTATAACCAGGAATACAGTAAACTTATTTTGACAGCAAAAGTGCTGTTTGTCAAGAATAACCAGGTAACGTCGGCCGGCGCTGCGTGAGTAGGCGGCAGGCGCAGTGCACAGATTATTCCCTTCTACGCTTCTAACTGGCAGAATAACGGTATATGTGCATCGATCCCCTTCGTAATAAACTGTTATTATGCTAAATACAAAATAAGTGTACAAAAAAACTGAAATTGTATGTTTCCCCCATATGGGACAAAAAAGTCCCATCCCGCGGTTCTAGGTAAATCGTCGTTTTTCTCGCGAACCAAAAATCGTAAAATATTTTCAATACAACCATTCCAAAGAGCATAAAAAATGAGTGAAAGTCAATAAATTTCAAAGGGACCAAACCACTTGTACATGAATCGCAAACATTTGCAAAGGGCGATGGGACAAAAAAGTCCCGTCCGCGGTTCTAGTGTTGAAGCGATACGTAATTTATAGGACTTCTTTATTTTCAGTTGTCAGATGGCTTATTCCTAGCCAGGTATAGCTTATTAAATGATATATTTCCTTCAGGAATCGTAGTCTAACAATCCGTCAAATGCATCTTAGGTGTTTTCAAAATCCAACAATGTTCACGTAAATTGTAATAAAATGCTTTCTCACTCTTTGTTTCCTTGAAATCGACGTGATACGTAGGATGCGTAGATTACAGTAAAGATACTGAGCACTAAAACCTCTTTCTTTCTCATGCCTATTTTTGTTCAACATAAGTTAGCGTCATAAATAAATAGCGTCATCAGAACAGTATGTAAGCAAAGGCACCTTAGTATACAGTTTCAAACACTATTGAAATTGAACTTCCAAATTTTTTCTTTGGACCTCGAAACGAAAAAAATGGTTCTAAAGACGCAGTTTCATTGGAGAACGAATTTGTGGTCACTCATATGGAGTAAAATATGCTTGTAGTATTTATTGCTTTCTTATAACTATAGAGGATTTCATTCCAAGCCGAGAAAAAACTACAAAGAAATTTAAGGAAAGTTCTAAGGGCCCTGCAGGATGAAATATTAGGCTGCCGCATAACAGTCCGCACTGGTTTATTAAAGTAAGCCTGTGATTTCATTAGCTCTGGAACCATTTACCATACTACGAGTTGCAACATTCAAGGACGCCACTGAGATTTATATTATCTGTAAGTAATTGCACCCTAGAAGAAATAATCAGTTTACATGAACGTTTTCCAGGTGAGTTCATAATGTCCATATATTTTTTACCGTATTTGCTGGCGTGTCAGGTTCTCTATAATTTCCTGTAGCTCGATGACCGAGTCGTCCATCAAAACGTCGGCAATATTCAGTTTTAGGACCATCAAAACATGGACAATAATAAAGGTCATCGGCCTGATCCATTTGCAAACCCAGCATAAATGTATTAATTGCACTCTACGTTAAATAGCATTGTGGAAACAAAGGGCTATCGAATTAGCGACCGGCTCCATCCCTCCCAATTTACGACTGACCGAATGACCAGGTTTTTATTGCAGCAACGCGGTTGTCGCTCGCGAAATCCTTCAATATTCCAGGGGTTCTAGCACGTCCATCTAACGTCACGGTTTCCCAGGGTCTTGAATTATAAAGTCTGATCGGCCCGCATCGAAAGTCCCCGAGGTTTGAAAGGAGAGCGGAGCGAAGCAAAATAAAAAATGAAACTCGCCGTCATCAATTTGGTTCTTTTTTATCGCCATGACGTGGGGTGTCCGTGCATAGCTCGGACAATGTGTGCTCGCAAAGGCTGCGGCGAAGGTATACTTTTTTTTTCGACTCCGCTGTGACGTCATTATTCCTCCCCCTCTCTCCTATCACCACCCTCCCACTTACTCACTTCTTCGCTCCTCTTCGCTTTCGCCGAAATCTTTTGTTTACATTTCTCTCTGATGTCCCTTCCACAGCTACTTCTCACCGAGTCATAATACAATGAGGTGAAAGAGATAATTTTTCTCCCCTATAATAAGAAGCTTCTCATTTAAAAAATAACATATTCTTATTTTGTAAAATTTGCCTGGAGCACTGATCACCATACCTTATTCTTCATTCTCAACTGGTTTTCAAATATTTATTAGCATAAAGTTAATAAAATCGTTTCAGGCTCGATTATGTGGAAGTTCGATGTATCCATGAATGTAGAACACAATTGGTAATTTTCACACGTTTAATTCAAAACTCAACTACCGACCATAGTTTCAACACTTTGTGTCATTTTCTAGGTGATACAACCAGCACTCTCTCAGTATTTATAAACAGGTCAAGGTGGGTGTATAAGGCATTGGTTTGAGGGGAGTGGGAGGGGAAACAGTTTGGGTGAACAAATGAATGAAGGTCATTAACAGAAAACATACAACATTTTTTCTGCTATCGGCCTTCATCCAAAGCTGTGTCGCAGTGAGGGAGGGGGGGGGTTTGGTGGACAAAACCCCCCCAGAGCTCGATGAAATTTTTAAGTTGAATCCGTTTAACTTAATTGGACTGGTATTACTAATAGAATAGTGTAAGGATTAGTAAAATATCCCTCAGAAAACCATAAAACTCACCATTTTGAACCATTAATCTTAAAATTCCGCAATTTATTAATCTCGCACCTACCGCTTATCCAGGTGGGTACTCCTAACCCCCACACACTCCGGTATTAGTTGCACCTAAACCCCCCCAGCCTTAATTCCATCTTATAACTTATCCATCACGAATTTTTTGGTCGTTTTATTTGAATTATTTACAATCATGTATTTATGTGGGGACCCGTCATCCTCAAATACATGGCCAAGCTCTGATGAATGTATCTTTTGACTTTAAACTTCGAGTGCAACTGCCTCACTTTAATTTCTCTAAATTTCTCCATTTTGATGGTTTCTATTTAGCAACCACTATCCATCGTAATACTATATTACTTGTTAAAATATCACCATAGGAAAATTTACCCTTATAATAATAGTGAAACTGAAATAGTAGTGTATTGAATGATCTGACTTCTTCAATACTTTCCTATCCATTTTCGTTTAAACACTTGGACTTCTTTGGAGAAGTCACTTGGAGAAAGTTATAGCGCAGACTACACCCAACAGCGATATCCTTCCCATCAACAGCGAAAAGAAGAAGCCGCGCTAAAGTATGCATGGGATGCGCACATTTTTTATTTAACACCGTACTGTTCACGCATTTTCGATCCTGCATAACACTCTCTCTCTCCGTCTCTTGTCGGTCAATAGGTTGCACGAGAGGAAAAAGACTAGCATGCAGTGATTTGGCGTCTCTTATTCCTGTTCCTTGATTCGTTAGATTGGAGGAGTGTGATTTCGTTCAATCCCACCGAATATTCCATAATTTTGGAATTTATATTTCCTTATATCTTTAGTACCATGATAATAAAGTGATCCGTAACTAGTTAAAAGCCAGTTGGTAGCCCCTACATTATTCTCAGCTTCTATTTCCTAACATTTATATGAATCTCGAGGATTCGTTCTTATTGTTGAGAATTTTGTACATGCATATTTTGAAGGAGACAGCTTCGTCGTATTTCAAGAACCTACTCCTAAATACTAATTTTCTAATGTAAAAGTGTTTTTATAATTATACATTTTTTACAATCACGTGGCCCTCTACATTATTTTTTCAGGCGTGCGTTAGTTTCTGTTGGTAAACTTTGATGTTTACGTTAATTACGTATTTAAGGTTGGTATTGGTGCGTAGATGCGAAAAATATAAACATGTCACCATAGCAAAAAACACCAATTATTTGAGTTTTAATGGGACAGTTATTAGTTTTTATATAACTTATGATATCCCTGAAGATGAGTATTGAGAGTTTACATTATTTTTGCCGGATAATTTTAAACTAATTAACTATTGACGACTTTTCTCACTTCCACCTGTATTAACTTCAACTACGACCACTGAAACCTCCCTTTCCAATACTAATAGCATTTTCACTTCCCATTTATCATTCCCCTATCAAGCGAACATTAATATAGAATAGGACGAATTCACTTATTGTTTTAAGTATATCTGTGCATGTTTATAACGTTGGAGGCATCATCTCGATTTTTTCCCTAAAGTTCACTTCCTTCTTCTTAAATGCTAATATATTGAAAGGATATTACATCCGTGGTCCCTTATATAAATTTCGCTAGCAAAGTTCTCTTCATTCAATTCATTGAGTGCCAGAAAGTCTGGTTTTCCTCAAGTTAATTTTTCTCCAATGTAAATCCTCGGAAATCACTCCACCTGCCTAATATATGCTCGGATATTTTTTTTGGAGAAGCCGATATCAAAGGTTTACATCGTTGACCTCGTTCCTTGATGATCTGAAACAGAATTTTCAGGAAGACCTCTTCAATGTGGATCAATGTCCTTATTAAATCCTATTTTTTGCGAACATCCTTTGCACATTCTCGGTATAGGAAATGGAATGAACAAAGAGAAAACGGTAGAAATGCGGTATTATTCAAGATAACAAGATGACTTTGCTTTTGAAGACCTTTAGTCTCAATGCATAGCCATTGTGAATAAGTTGGTGTAGGAAAAATCTGAATTCACTGTGGAAATACTGTTATTGTTAGAGAATCCGGCTTTCTATGCAGACAATAGTCCGTTTTAAAACCTAATTAACATGTTTTCTTGTATGCTACTTAGCTTGCTTATTTATCCTGGAAACCTTTTGATTGTCATATCCTCTACTTATCCTAATTTTCGTGGTTCCAGATCCCTCACATAATGCATTGTAGAAATATTTTAGCACCAAATTAAAATTTCTCATCTCAAGCGTTGCGTTGCATTAAAGTTTATTGCACCTTTAATTACCCCTCCTATTTTGCATTATAATTTCTGATTACGTTATTTTGTTTGCAAAGATGATGTGAGGTTTTGTGAACATTAGCAATTTATTTATTTTTCGTTTCATATAATAAAATCCTCTTGATTTTCGAGACGATTTCAGTGAGACTTTAATGATGAAACAGCTCACTTAGAGTAGATTTTTGATTTTTTATCATTTTTAAAAATGTAAACTTTCGTAATATATCAAATTAAGGGAAAAATGAGTTAGAAGCAATCATTTGAAGGCCTGGGAAGAATATCAACGGACAAAGGATTTTACGATTATATATGCATATTCTTATTCCTAACTGACCCATTTCAATCGACTTCTTTGTAGTGCACGTAGCCAGTTCTTTCAGTAACTGTGGGTCCCCTTCTCGAATAAGGCTCACCTTGACAGTGCACCAAGCCCTCAAGCTTTACCCATCATCCCTTAAGTGCGGGAGGCTTTGTTCAAGATTTTCTGAACGCCTGTCCTACCACCCTCTATTCTCGCTCAAGAGAAAAAAATCACGATTTTCTCCGTAAAGAGGAATGGAGAGGAAAGAGAAAGGTTCTAAAGCCTTTTTTCTTTCCGAACTTTCGCGAGAAAGAAGACAAGATACGCAGAGAGCACTGCGTGAAAGCCGGGAGAAAAGTGGCTGCATGTCTTTACGTTCCAGACGTGACTCCGCGGCGCTCGGTATTTATTTACGCACTCTTCAAGGACTCTTTTCCGATCAGACTACCCCCTACTCTCACCCTGCTCTGGAGATGCTAAACCGTTTTTGTTTCTTCTCTCGGAGCGAGCTATACTTACTTAAAAAAAACTCTCAGTCTGCCTATGTCTTTCACGTCCTCTTGATATATCTCTTCATCCTTTCTCTCTCTCTTGCTTTCCTTCAGACGTGATCAATAACGGAAAATGTTGGAAAAACGAATTAATTTTTCATGTCAGGAGGATCGTAACATGGAAATTTTGCGAAGTTATTACATCACGGTGGGGAAAGACAAAGAGAAGATCTCCCTCTCTTCTCAGTGCCGTCGACGACTCTCTTCACCACTCTCCATATAGGCATGTACTTATCTCTCTACCTCTCTCATTCTTTTCCCCATTTTGTTCCTCCTACCGACTCTGTACAGTTCTCCCTTTCTCTCTGCCGAGTCCTCATTCTTTTTGGGTTCTTTTCGAGCACTCATAGTGTTGTCGTCACTGTTCATCTGCCTTCTCTCGCTTCCCTTTCTTCCCTCCTACGTGTCTCCCTCAGTGCTTTAACCCGCATAATATATTTATGAAAGGTGGCTTAGAAATTATAGGAAAAATAACAAAAAATGATACGAATTTTTTTAAATGTCACCAAACGATGCAGAGCAAACAAAATGTTATTTTGACGTGAATGGCCTTGTAATCGAACGAGCCGTTTCATTGCACGATGAACAGTGCTTCTAGCATGGGTATCTATAATTTTGAAATGGACAGTAACTCGTTGTACACTCTGTGGTTTTAGCCATGCACCAGTGCGCCAGAGTGCCTGATTACTGTGGAATAAAATTCACAGATCTATTGGATACTAATTCGATCTCTGATTGGTTGCATAATCTACTGTTCCTTCCTGGATTGACTCCATTCGAATCCCTGTATTGGGAAAACATTTCATCACGGTTGTAGTCGGATTCTTCTGGTGAGCGAAGCTCTAGTTGACTTTTTTTCTTTACAGACTTTTTAAAGCTGGCAGTGACGCCGCTAAAAGTGGTACCTTGATGATTGTAAAGGTTCAGTTGATTTGTAAAGAAACTCTGATTCACTTATATGAAACCCTCACTATGGGAAAGTTTGCGCAAATATTTCATACTTATCATGTGTTTGCTTACAAGGCTTAGAAATTACAAAATACGTATATTAATATTTTTAGCGGTATTGGGATAGTAACTAGTTTTCACATTTTTCTCCGACTCTTTCCAATTTTTGACTAATAGAGATCGAACCGGTCTATAATCATACTTTTTTAGTTATGTGTTGTGTTAGTTTTCATCTACTACCAAATTGAAATATGTGAGGCATAGCAAAGAACAAGTTTCATTGACTAAAATGTTAACCAAAATTGAGGTAAGCTGCGTTTTCGGGAATAAAAGGTAAAATGGTCGGTTATGTCAGATTATGAGGTCGTGTGAGTCAATTTTTAGGTCCAAAGTCATAGAGAAAGTTTATTCAATATAATAGTTTTGTTATTATTTTGGAATTATGTAGCGTTTTTAGTGATCATGTGACACTGCTTTCTCCACTGAGTATCTCCTCTCTCTGCCGCCGGCTGTTTCACTGAGAAGAGATTAAATATGGAATTACACTCCCTCTGCGTCATTTAATATTTTTGAGCTATGAAACAAGTTTTTGACACAACAAAAGTAAAATGGGAAATGGATTCTCCTTTGACTTGGACTAGACTATATTGAGTTTAGAATAGACTTCTTGCACTCTTTGCCGCCGGCTGTTCCTTAAGAAATTAAATATGGAATAATCCTATCTCTGCGTCAGTTAATGTTTTTGAGCTATGAAACAAGTTTTTGAAACAGCAAAAGAAAATTGGGAAATGGACTCTCCTTGGACTTAGATTAAACTAAATTAAGATTAGAATAGACTTCTCCAATCTCTGCTGCAGGCTGTTTCACTAACATAAGGAGATATTAAATGTGGAATATTCCTAACCCCAGCGTCATTTAATGTTTAGAGTTATGAAAAAAAGTTCTTGAAACAGCATGAGTGAAATGAAACAGCAGAATGAAAAATGGGAAGTTCATTAGACTGAGAAAGAAACCTGCTTGATTGGATGAATTACGGCCTTTAGATTGGTTGGTTTGTGTATTTTTTTTACCAATAATCATTTTTTTAACTATGTCAATATCTTGATGTTTTAGTGCATTTACAGCAGGTCTTTATCAAAATTCACATGCATCTCAACCATTGCATATCTGACATAAAATTTTAAAATATAATATAGAGTTGCCAATTGAACAGGAAATTCTTCATATAATTTTAAGTATACCGGCACTATCCAGGCTGATAACTTTTACGTGAGTCACCCGCAATGTACAAATTGTGCGAAAATTCTATAGAGAAATAATCATTCGCCTTGACCAGGATTCGAACCCGGATATCCCGATTTCCGGTCGAGCCCTTTAGCACGGTTAGGTCAGTATACTTAAAATCAGTCTCGAGAGAACACCTCTATGTGTTCCAAGTCCGGACTTGCTCTCCAGCTGTGGCGCTGTGCGCACGATTTGGACTGCTTGTGACATCATATACTCAGCAGTCCATAACACCTTGTCTGGTTGTGTCTAAAAATATCCACGGAGTGGAATGACGCCCCGGCAGCTGCTAAAGCACTCGACCCGAGATCGGGGGATCCAGGTTCCGATCCTGGTCAAGGCGAATGATTTTTTTTCTCTGTGGATTTTTCGCGCAAATCTTTATATAGCCTGAAAAACTCATTTTAAGAATTTAACAGTCATATGAGGAATACGTCACAAAAAAGATGGCTTGAGTGAGAGCAAGTCATTTTAAAAATTAATTCGTATTTTGAATAACAAATTTAAAATCATAGAAACGTTGATCGCTTGTGATTAATAGATTTTTCACCGGTGTTTAAACCCATTGTATTTTCTCATTTGGATCACCTTTCAAAGGATTCGTAATTGGAAATCGAACGGAAAATACGATTACGTCGTCGAGCAATCGTTTCAAATCCCCGCAATTTCGGCGCGCCGGCATTGGAGCCAATTTTTCATCCGGACGAGCAGGATTGCTGAGTGGCGTGGGCTCACTTGTAAGCAAATATCATTTGTTTTCCGCGTGATTGCCCGACCCTCGGCAAACAAGCTGCTGCCCTCACCACTGTTGACTCTCCGTAATTTGCTTATTCTTCCGTTGGCCGATGAGGTTAGGACCTCAACTCCCGTTGGGAAATGTGACCGAATAAATATAGAGTTATGTGCGCCGGAGTTCATTTTTTTTTAATTTTTCATTCGGCGATTTCCAATACAATGCGTGGTTGTCATCTCGTGGCTGTATCAGTCGCTCTTGGACGTAGTCAACCTGTATCGTTATATCATTTGTAGAGTAATTTTCTCACCTGTTTCGGTATCCAGAATTCCATAACGAAGGTCATTCAATGAAGGTAAAGTAGTGGGATTTATTATAAATTTAGTTCCTTCAATTATGCCATACAATCAATCAATAAATAAAAATTTTGATAGGTAAAGAAGAATTCAAGAAAACGAAGTAAAGTTCGGTAACACTGAATAGAAAAAAATGAAATGCGATATATCCATGAAAAAATATGTGGATCAACATTAAATTTTACTGTTTATTATGGCGGGAACAAAATCAATTTCTTGGATTAAAATGTTTCAATTAACAGTGGTAAACATGATCTCTGTAAGTATGTACAGAAAAGAAAACTTCAGGTGTTATTATTCATGATATAGATTCATCACACCACCAATCACGCAAGCTACCCACTTCGAGATGAATTGAATCGAAGAAGCGGATACTTTGTGGAGATCCATTATGAGATATGAAGTGATAGTACTCTGCACTTTTCCACATAAAATTTTATTTCACCTGAGTCAACATGCTTCACGCCACTGCAGCGTTATAAAGACTATCAGAAAAGTTAACCATACAACAATATATAGGGAAAAAAGGAAGAAAACTTTGTAAGGTTAACTTATGTATTTAAATTGGCACGAAATAAGAAAACTTGGTTGTGACTATTTGAATACACAAGTGAACCTTACTAATTTTTTTTCTTTTTATTTCCTATACGGAAAGGTTTCACAAATTCAAGCCTAAAGTTATCAATTATAAGAATATATAGTTTCGTTTTCTCTTCTCATTTTTTTGTGAGTGTGCAAATTTGTACGAGGCCATTTATTATGGCATGGTTAATTTCTATGTTAGTACTGATAATGCTGCGGTGCAGTGAAACATGTTTACTCGGGTGAAATAAAGTTTTATGTGGAAAAGTGCAGAGTACTATCACTTTATATCTTACTTTGAGAAGCATCATCAACCGTTTAGTGAATATTCCTATTATGGGCCTTTTCTTTGATAAAGAACTGAAAGTAATTAAAAACTTGATAACTGTTTTTCGGTTAATGCGGCGTCAACTCACTTTCGGTGGACGACAGTTTTGGGCGCATTCCAGTCTCCCATCTTCGGGTCCAAAAGTGAGTCGATGCGGCATCAACCTGAAAGAACGACTATCAATTTAAACTGCGGGTGACTCCGTGGTAATTAAAACCTTAGCAATTAGAAATGGCTTTCACAGAAAGTGCTTAGACAAGATGCTGAACCACTATCGCTCCATAAGGACTTCTAAATTGTTGACAACTCTGAGGTTTGAAATGCAGAGTGAAGGTACATAGAAGGTGTGCCACACACAATGACGAAATATCTTACTTTGCAAATCGTTTATGCCTTTTAGCAACTTTGTCGTAGAAGTTTTACATTGCTATTGCAATAGGCCTTAGATAATATTTTTCTGAAAAAGTTTAAATCGTCAATATCTCGGATGGACTTTCTCATTATATTTAATTTTGTCCAGCATCATTTTTTAATAGTGAAGCGTCCCTATGACAAAAAAAAACTTGACCTTGAGCCACACCTCCCTTTGTTGACTGTTATATGTCATCGGCCTTCATATGTTTATTCTAACTGTTCCTCCTCACACTCTCCACACGCCACTTCCATACAACCCCTCCTCCTACCTTTCCTCTGGTATAAATATATGAGGGAGAGTCTCTTTCATCATCCTGAAAGTAGCAAACACTTTCGAAACCATGGTTCTTAGTAGATTTATATATTTAAGTCGGAAAATTTCCTAAGGTGTTCATATCTTATCATGGTTATATGAAGGCTTCACTACCTCCCAGGTCTCGCAGATTGACATTTCAGCATTCTTTTTTTAGGTCATTGATATACAGGCTATCAGTATGGATACTCAATCTGTAAAAAGTCAAAATTCACGCGTTAATAAAATCTTTTCGAAGCATAATTTATGGATGATCACTTTAGTTACCCCATTTTGTCAAAATTCTTTTCAAATACACCTGAAAATTTTGAATTACTTCCTTTAACTACATTTTAAGTTTGTAGTTACAGGATTTCAATTTAAAATTCATAAATTATAACAAAAATATGATCACATCCTGAGCGCGAAAGTACCTGTGTGTTAATTTAAGACGTTGTTTTGAATCTTTGCTGATTTAATTAAAAAATTCTTTACATTTACTAGTCATACTCTCTATTTTAATGTTCCTATATTTCTACAAGCGCCAATCATATGTGTGAGCCAAATTTATTTATACTCTGACGGTGCTATTTTCTGAGTTATCCAATCCTGCAGTGCAGCTAGCTCTTTTTTTAATTCCTCTCCTTAAAATTGACGCCGAATTAAAGCACGCTTCTGTCGAAACCTGGTTGGACATCAAAAAGTTTTATGTCACTAATTTGCATACTTGAGAAAACGTGGAAAAAATGTATAAATATACTTTATGATCGCGGCAGTAAAACTCATTATATTATCGCGCACCATCTTGACGTCATAAAGTCGTCGTGTTATTATTCCTGCTGGAGAGTAAGGTGTACTAAGGGGGGGAGGGGGGGCTTGCTTGGTCGTGCGCTATACTCGACTCTCCGCCCTCCTCTGCGAGCACCACTTCTGAATCAGCCCTCTCTCCCAGGGGTCCTCATCTTCCGTCTCCCCTGCCTCCCACTCTCTTCTTCTTCCTTTCGCTCGTATATCTCCCTTCGTTAAAGCTGCAATTCTGTTCCACCTACGCAAGCAAATTGTCCAGTCTGTAATTTAAAAAAAATAAAAGAGAAAACACACACGCGAGTTTTGCAATTTGCAGGAGGAAAAAAGGTTCCATTTTTTGGAGATATTGGCCGACCATAATTTACTGAGTTTCTGCGTTGGTCGTATAATTGATTGAGAGAGCTAATAATAATGCGCTTTAATATAGTGGTATTGGCCATGTAAGTACCTAGTAGAGTAGTATTGGTTCTTAAAAAACAAATGGGAAGTGGGAGCTTTAAAATGTTAATTTTACACGGCTTCGTTAGAGATTATTAGTGGTGTTATTATTTGGTTGAAGGGTGATAGCTGGTAATTCTTCGTAATACGCTTCAAAATCAAGGAAATCCCTTGTGCTTCAGGTCAAGTCTGTAATTTACAAAAAAAACACATAAATTGGTAATCCAATTTGAAGAAAAAGATTCCATTGTTTGGAAAGTATTGCTTCACTACGATTCACTGCGTTGTAGCCGTATGATTAAGTGAGAGAGGTAAATATAAGCGCTTATTAAAATAAAAAAATAAGCGCTTATGATACAGTTTGTTTAGGCCGTTTTTGATCAAGATCGACAGCTGTGATGTTAATATTATCCTTAAACAAATAGAAATTTTTAGTGATAAAGTTTTATTTTCAAGTGAATTGATTAGATATTATCAGTGCCTTATTAATGAATTGGTTGCCTAGAGCTGATAATTCTCCGCAAAACGCATCAAAAACAACTTAGAGTGCTTGTGCCCCAGTTCAAGTCCATAAAAAAACCGAGTTCTGAGTTGGCCTTGAATCAACCTAGCTGAGGTTTTTATTCTTAAATGCGAAATAGTAGTTTGGATGCAAACGGATTCTTACTCGTTGGCAATAAAATACCTGAACAGAATGATGAAAGGCCACAGGACATAATTTTTGAGCGTGTAACTGACAACCTTTTGTCTATTTACAAGTTTTATTTAAAGAAAAATATTCGTGGAAAATCGAGATTTACTTTGAACTCTAATTACAATGCATGAACTTCAATTTTTTTAATTTTCATCGTTTTTAAGTCACTTCCTTATCAGCATACAAGGTTAGCATACAAGGCATCAATAAATTTTTAGTTATATTTCTACTTGTGAACTATAAATATAAGAGCCTCGGGTATAAGGCTCATTGATGCCTGTTGACAGTCCTTGCTGTTTTTTATAATTTTCAATCCATGCCCGACAAACTTTTGTTGAATAAGCATAGGTTGCCAGGGAAAGGAACACACTCGTGAAACATTAATTAGTTTTGTCGATTTGACCTGATGGGGAACGCGTTGGATGGTTGACTTTTTTGTTATGGCTTAAACTCCGGGTAAAGCCTTATAATATTGCCGCCTCAAAAATCCTCTCATAAAAATATTATTTTTAAACATGTAAGGTATTCCAAAGGAAGGAAATAAATTACATTCATTAAGAAAAGGGTTGATCTCTAATTCCAAATATAAAATGAATTTTGCGGTTGTAATAATTGATTTAAGAATACATAATTTGACGGGAGCTTCTCCGATCAAATAAATTTTTTGTTTCGATCCCTAAATGAGTTCCTGCACAATTTCACATTTTTAACACTAAACCTTTTTGTCTTTAAATCTGTTGGTCAGGATATAAGGAATTCATGTCTGAAACGCTTTGGTATTCTTGAAAACCTGTTAGTCTTACTGCACCAGCTAAAAGAAGACAACGATTGTAAAAAAACATTCGATTCGTAAACTTTTTTAGTGAAATTCTGCAGGCTATATGCCTCCAGATGTGACAACTTTTCATGCGTGTCGCTATAATAGCAGAATCCTTTCATCTCAAGTACGGCATGAAAAGAGAATTGTTGCAAGAAGTTATTCACCATGAAAGGTTTGTGACGCTATGGCTCAAAAAGTAATTCTCCAAGAACTATGATACATAAAATATACTAGCAGTTTAATCAATCGACCAAGTAAGAAATAAGAAATTCCAAAGAGGAGTAGAAGATAAGAGAAGCTTTGTGAAAACCTCGATAAGAAGACAAAGTAATACTATCGGCCACATCTTGAGACATGACGAAGACAACCGTCGAAGAACAAGGCAAAAGATGGCATTAACGGTAAAGGAATAGTTCGAGTAAAATATATGAAGCAGTGAAAGAAGGATGTGAAAGAGAAGAAATAAATTGATATGAATAGATTAGCTGACAGGATAATTGAATGGATAGAGGCGTTGAAAAAATCTTTGGATTATGAACTGGTGATGATGATGAGAAGTATAATTATAATCTTTTGTAAAATTACTTTATCATTAAAATTTTTGCTCACTACCTGACTTTACATGCTATTTTTCTACTTTTCCTTGTCCAACAACACGTCTAGTGTGAACCCTTGATTCCGGAGCCTGTTTCAACCCCCTCACGCAGGATCACTCAATTAGTCAGCGACCACCTCACAATTAGTCCCCACCCAGTCCTCAGTATTTTGATGAAGCCCTTTCCTCACCTGAGAGTGTGTGCTCTCTTGCCTTCTACTTCCTCCTCCAGTAAATCAGCCATTGCCACCTTGCTCTGCATCCAACCCCTTTACTCTCAACATTTTGTGCCTCACACGATCGCGAGAGAGCACTGCACATAAAGAAAGTTCGCGCTCGGTCCTTAGGGCAGAGACCTTGATGAGTTAGTTCGCATGTGTCCTTGCTGTATACCCGTGCTCGTCGCGTTTTCATTACCTTTTTCCCCCTCTAATTCCCGTATGCAACCCCTTAATGTACCGGTAATTCCCGTTAACGGCACCTTAACTTATTTCCGTGAATATTGCTGTTTAGAATAGTGTGTTACGTGAGTGCATAAGTTGATTTGATAAGAAAATTACAGTTTTAATATTAATAATAAGCGTTTGCTGTCATAGTTTCGCATATTTACATTTAAGTTAGCAAAATACAATACATAATATAAATAATAGTGAATTCACAATAGAATAAATTTTACATACCTTCTGCTCATGCTTTATAGTTTTAAGGCCGACTTTCACATTTTTTCATGAATAAATAGTCAGAATGTTCTTTTTAAAATAGGTATTATATGATTTTTTTCCATAGTGGCAATGTGGCCCAATTTTTTACTATTGCTACTATTTATGAGACGGCATTTCAAATTCGCATTGCGGGATATTTAGATCAAAATTTAATTCATCTTGTGCTCATTCAAACACAGTCATTCCCGCGCAACACGCGTGAAATTGATGAAGGGACTTTTTCTACTTTTTTTGGTGATCGGGTTGGAGAATTTTGCCACCTTGCATCCTTTGATTTATCTCTTCGCTCTCCGAAATTGTTGATATACTAAAGGGGATTGGGTGGGTGTAGTTAATAGTGTCAGAGCTTTCCAAACTGTGGGACCAAGTTCAAATACCGATTGTAGGGGAGGTTTCATTAAAATAGTTCCCAATGTGATTGCGGTTATTTTTGGGCTTCTGAGTAAACAAAAATATCGACCTTGCCACCGGTTAATTTTTAAAAAAATACTTAAGATTAAAGTCACAAATGACGACTATTTACACCAATCATTCCAGGCTTGGATGCTTGGATATTATGGAAGAGAACTGGGTTCAAATCCCAGGTGAATCCTTCGGACACCACAAAGTGAAATCCTTGAAGGGCAAGGTGGCCCCCACATCCTGAATGAGTGAAATTCATTCGAGTGCACTTAAGTCTAGAGTGAGCTTGAGCTCTACCCTAACTCATCAAAACCTACCTTCGGGTTTAATCACTGCGTGAACAGCGCGACGCCGCGGAGTCTAATTACGTCATGCTGTGTACCAACGCACGCTCTTTGTGAGTTTTCAACTCCAAAGTTAGGCCAAGTTAAGTGAAGTCGGAGTGAGTTGGGACTTTAAAATGCCTCATCCCCCTGCCATTAGCTTTCTCATCAACCCTTCTTTCCACCCTCGCCTTCCGTCCTCTTAACCCCCTCACGTTCCGAGTTCCTCTCTCCTCTTATTAAGGTTCTTCTAATTCGACATCCCTGAACCCCGCATTCCGCCGTCACCTCCAGTGACGTCTGCTGGCGTCACTTTCTCTCTCGCTTCTCACCTTCACCCGCATTCCTCGTCACGATGATCACGAATTTCAGTGCAATTCTGGTTTCACTAGGCAGAAATATTAATGGTTAATGTGCATTATATTTTCGTTTCCCAACCAAATCGTTATGAGATTTGTAGGCTATCTTATCTATTTAGGACAAATTAAATTATATACATATTTTGCCTAGAATACATAACTGATTTACGTACTAATGTACAAGAACCCCATATAATAGTTTCACAGTGCAATAAATTAGTTTACTCCCACTATGGTTTTACTAAATATTCATAAAAAAATAGTGAAAGGATTTGTATTGCCACGAGCTTTAAGAACGAGCCAGCAGATAAATTTGTAACGCCATTTGACTGTAAGGAAGAACGACATATGAGTTGCTAGGTACTTCAAGCTATAAAAGTATTTCTGGGGATTATTGGCTAAAAAAAAAGAATTGTAAGTAGCCTCTTCCATCGGCAAAAAGGGTAATTTTACTCAATGTCAATGTAAAATTTTCCAACCTTATCCCGATAAATTAGGTCTTTCAACCATAGTTTGTTTTCAGGGCCAATATACTGGGAATGGAAACGGATAAAATGTCTACTGTTTGGCAAATAGCCAAGTTCATTAACCATCCACCTGTTTAACTCTCCTCTTTTGATGGCAGTAGCTGAAAAGAAAAACTATCTGAGATTTCCATTTTCAGCAGAATCTTAGAGTAGTGAAGATGCAGTATTTTCGATTTCTTTACTCAGCATTTGCGAATTCAGTTAAAGCAGTTCACTATACCAAATTGCAAACCTAAGTGAAGTATAAAATCCGAAATTTTCTTTTGATTTCCTGTGCAATTAATTTAAATTAATATATCTATCGAAATAGAAATTCATTTTTTTTCAGATTTTTAAAATTATTTTTCTCTCGGGGAAGACTTATTAGAGATTGGAAAAGGAAAATAAATATAATTATTCATATCAAAATAATTGGTCTCAATAAATAACCACATCTTAAATTTCACTTTATAATGAATGATATAATGATTTTTCATGTCCTTTTCTGCAATGTTTCAAAACTTTACGTGGACCTGTAAAAATCAATCATTCCGCGTGTAAAACTCGTTGAATAAATTTGACTAGTTTCAAAAATGCTGCGAACTTCATTATTCGTCAAAAACCTACCCTTGGAGAATAATATGTTTCCTCCAGACCTCACATTTACGTAATGGAAAAAGTTATTCAGAGTTTCGTATTTCTGTGAGAGGTTTAGCCAGTGTACCAGATTTTACGGTGCGTGGCCTTTCACTCAAACAGACGAAACGGAGAAAGAGTCGAAATTTCCATAAAATAAATACTGCCGGATATTTTTTCTCCGCGTATTCTTTCCAAAAGGTTGCGAGATGCTCAAAATTCAATAATTTTGTAGCATTTCTGAAACCTCTCTTTGCTCCTATATGTTCAGATTTAACTGAATATATCCTTTACGGCCGGATATTAAAAAGTTGAATAATTTTCCTTCCGGTATGTGATGAAATTCCTTTAATTTGAAAAACAATTTCATTGATATTCCTTCCGGAACTGTACCTGGAAAACTTGCGCAAACGACTATGTGTGGTATCTCAGGTACTTCATTTGTAATTCATATATTATGAGTTGTATTTTGTTCTTTCCTGTAATTCAACACCATGGCTCTTTTTTGGTAATGTAATGAATTGTTTTGCATAATTTAGGAATACATTGTGAGCTACATTAAGGTTTTTACATTGATTTTGTGCGAAATGGCAGGAATGTGTCATATTTTCTATTTCAACGGTACATTGACTAACATGCTATGAAAAAACAAGTACAAAAGGTGCCATAATGTAGAATATTGGCGTTATTGAAGTTATAATAAAATTCATTGCATTCAACTTTTGTCCCTGCACTCATATAACAAACAAGTTTTTTTTATTCCAGCCAACAGCTGTGCGGGGTAACTCAGTTCCCCACCCATAAAAATTAAAGTTTTCAAAAACAATGTTAATGTAAAAAAAATATTCGTCACTTTAATCACGAAAAAGTGGTTGAGCTCAAATGAAAAAAAATATGAAAGGAACAAAATGAAAAATAAAAATACTATACAACTTTAGCATAATATGGGGTAACTGAGTTACCCCGCACAGTCACGGAAGGGATATTTGGGAATATTTGCTGGTTAAGACAGTTTTAGTGGAAGCTTCACCATAATCTGTATTTTAAAGGCCGTGTCTCCCAAAATGACTCGGCGTCTTACCTTGAAAAGCAACCTGCCTACCGGAGTGCAATGGCCTAACTCTTATGGGGCATATGGTAGGGCAATAATGTGAATTTAACTGCTATCGTGATTGGAACTAAGTCCAAAGCGCTCAAAATAGAAAAGATAATGTTGAAATTATATTTTATAGAGGATATTTTAGCTTACCTCTAGTCCAAATGCTTGTTAATGTCTCAATCGGAAGCTGAAAAAGTCTAACCCTCATTCCATTATTAAATCTAACTGGTTATTTATTTCTTTTCGCGTAGTTAACATGGCGCACTACCCTCTGCCATAGATTCCAACTTCCCTCACCCTTCAATATCACTCACTCTGTTCCATTATTATATATTACACATTTTCCCCTCGGGTCTCATACTGGGTCTCTTACCGAGGTAAGGTCCTCCATATCTCCTTCTGACGTTTCGATTTCGATTCCTGAATCCCTTAGGACTATGGGCAAGTTATTTTCCGGGAAAAAATTTCCACACATTACTTCCCAGTAAAAGTGTCCGACATTCGATTTCTCTTGTCGGCAAGCGCATTATTTGCTTGCTATTCCGATTTCCTGATGCACGCACGCACGGCGCTGTTGAGGAAGCTAATCCTCAATACGATTAATGTACTCACATCTACCGATTTTCAACCCTTGGTACTATTCATTTATTACTATAATTTCGAACTTTATCTATTTTCTGCATTTCAATTCACTTTAACCGACGCTAAGAGTAATCTACACGAACGCTCAATGCCGAGAAAGCATTAGATATATCTAGCAGCGACCGATTCCTGCGTAGTAAATGTTCAATATTTCGGCCGAAAGGCGGTGTTTGACGATTACCATAGGGAATGTTAAATTAAGCGAAGAAAACAGAAAAATATCAACTGCAAGGTTAATTTCATCACCCTAGAAAATTAAGTATTGATCTAACCAACCTTTGTCGGGATTATCATATTAATCCTACTCTGAATAGGAAACAAGCGATTCTCACTTTTCCCTATAGCCCCTTATTTCAATCAGCTCATCATTTTTGTTCGACGCGTGAATAGACATCTCAATTTGCTCCTCCTTCTCCTCCTTGTCGTCCTGGTTTTCGTCGATGGAATTCGATTCAATCGCCGCATTGAAGGCAAACAAATGACGGTCGCCTCGGGATCGCATCTCCCACGTAATTCCACGCGGCAGCGCGATTCTTCACCTTCGTTCGGCTCAAGTCATCCCCCCCGAGCCCTAATACACCTCCCAGTGACGCAGCGTGGGTTTCTGTCACCCAGGAGAAGACGTCAAATGTGACGATTCTCTTCCTTACAAACTACGGTACTACTCTCTGAGTAAAATTGTTCTTGAGCAAGTAAAACTCTAAACTATCAAGATATCAATCCAAAAATAAAAACTATTAGGAAATTACAATAACAGCCCTCGGCTACTAATATTAAGGTTCCTATCCGGTTTAATATTTAGACCTCTCACAAAAAAATGGCGGGTGAAAGCTGTGGGCCTTCAACAATGACTTTCAACATTTTATACGACGTTGGGTCACTCTGTGGAGATTTGTACCCCGATCATTTGCAAAATTTACCTTGTAGTTATGTCAAAAGGTGCGTTTTAATATAATGAAAGAATTTGTTGGGAAAAGGTGTAACGCATCCTAAAAATGACAAAATATAAATACATTCGCGTATTTATGCGTATAAATTTATTAATAAATGGTTATTACCATAAATGTGATACCTATGTAAATGGGTAGAATTGCAAAATGCTTTAATAACATATTGCCGAGAATGCACTGAAAATGTGTTTTTACACAGAATGTAAGTATTAATTTACGGGAATGTTTATAACAGAAAAATTATAAACTGTATCAAAAAAGTAAATAATTAAAAATTAATGCGAGGAATATCAATTCTTTACATAAATGCTACGTTTTAAGTATATAGCTATATGTATGTTCAGGTAATTTCTGAAAAAGAGTTTTTTAAAATATTTACACTGAAAGTTAGCAAAATTTTTCTTTGAATTTAATGGGTAATTCTAATGGTGATTATGCTTCTCTTAGCAAAGTGACACTCGGCGAGGCTACCTCCCTAACTACCAAGCCGCATCCAACCACCGAACGTAGTGTCCCATCCTGCTTCCCTCGCTCGAACCTTAATCACTCATCCCCAACCCTTCTTCACCCCTTCTCTCGAAAGGCGAACAACCAACCACCCCCTCCCTTCTATCGATCCTTATGCACGAGGCCTCTTCGCTTCCTCCGTGCCCTCCTCCCCATCCTCCTAATCGAATTCCTCCTAACCAGCGTTGCTTCACTCCACCAGCCATTATCACACACAGCCATTCTCACCCGACCCCACACATCCGCTCATCTCGCAGCGGAGTCGCCTTATCCTCAGCCCGCACTTTTGTACCCAATGGCGTAGCCAGGGAGGGGCACACCCCCCCCCCCCAAACAAAATAATTTTTAGCAGAAAAATTAACCTCTAAAATAAATTTATTCGACTCCACCAATATGTTTCAACAAAACAGTTTACCGACGAACCATGAATTGTGTTATTTTAAGTGCCGAAATAGAATAAAAAGTGATTTCTGGAGATCACGTTTTCTTCAGAGGATGGTTCCATCCCCCTGACCTCCAGGGTCGTGCCCTCTACCACCAACTCATCGTCTTGGCAATACCTCTGCTTGTACCCACGCCTTCAGAGGGCTCGCCGCCGCGGCGGAAAGCGTCGTTGCACACAGCCATGATTTCCATTTCGCTTCTAAACTTTGGCCGCGGTGCAATTAAAGTTTTTATTCAATTCTAATTCTAGTATAGGTCGTGAGGAAGCATGGTTCATTTCAGCTCTGAAGTTATTGTTTATCTCGATGGTACGGTGTGGTGCATGGTGGAGGCTACACACAAATGAGGTCATTTGATGATCCTAGAAGCCTAGGTTTACAAGTGCAATTTTTTATAATTTTTGTGATCAGTCCATATAATGGTTTGGCAAGGTGATACAAGTAAATCTCAGAATGTACATATACCATTGATTCACTTGCATCCCTATGCCGGCCTCGGTGGCGTCGGGGTAAAGTCCCCGGCTGCTAACCTAGAGGTCACGGGTTCGAATCCCGCCTGGGTGGATTGATCACCATCCAGGGCATGGATGTTTGTGATTGTCCATCAAGTTAATTGGAAGAGAGGACAACAATGTCCTAAATTCGCTTGAGAAAATAAGACGAAATAATAATAATATGCCATGGCGGAAAGCGTCGCAGCACGAAGTCATGATTTCCCATTTCGCTTCTTAATTGTGGCTGCGGTGCACTGGAAGTTTTCGTTAAATTCTAACGAAAAGATACATTTGTGCTGTGGTGGGAGACGTATATCTTTAGAGCGCTGAAATTATTGTTTTCTCTGTGGTGCGTTGTAGTCTATGGTAGAGGCTGACGACAGCTAAGGTCTTTTCAGGATCATAGAAGCCAAGGTGCACTAGTGCTGTTTTTATAATTTTGAAGATAAGTGCAGTTAATGGTTGGTGGAGTACACAATATTGTTGTTGCAAAGGGGTACATAATCAAAACATAGTGGAATGGTGAGGTGAACTAGATCAGACAAGTGAATCTGATGCAGAACATACGAGGCACATTGATAAAGTAAGGGCCGTATGATTTGATTACATTTAAATATTGGCGCTTCAGAACACAGTTCCCGCAGCGCCATTTACTGATTCATTGAGAAGTTATAGCAGCATTTGCTATGTTTCAGAAGTCGTTTGCTTGTCCGTGCATGCAAAAAACTATGTCCGCGACAATCGTTGATTCCGTCAGCCGTGAAGTGCGTTCTGTCTTACAATTCTTGCATGCAAAATGATTTTCGTTGGGAACTCTTTTACCAACCACCGTACAGTCCTGACCTTGCACCTAGGACTACTTCCACTATTTGCACTTGAAACAGTGGCTCATTGGACAACGTTTCGAAACCGAAGAGGAACTCAAGAACGGCGTTGTTGGTTCAACTCTTAGGCAGCGAGCTTCTATGCAGAGGGCTTAAAAAAGCTGGAGCAGCGGTACAAACAATGCTCACAAGTGAATAGCGATTGTGTAGAGGAGTGAAGTAGGTTTATAGCTAAAAGTGCCAATAAAATGTGTTTCATATGAGTATATTTTTACCTGTAACCAAATGGCTTTTACTTTATGAATACGCCTGGTATTTCTACTTACCAGTGATTCACTAGTATCCCCATTCTACGGCAATATTGTGTATCCCACCAACTGTTATTTGCATTAACATCCTAAATTATAAAAATTACGTTTGTACCTCCTTGGCTTCAATGGTCTTCATTTGTGCTACGAGGGAGGTGTTGAGAACGAAAAGCGGAGGTGGAGAGAAAACCGACGAAAGCATTAGCCTGCCATTAACAAAAGGCGCCGAGGGGACCACGATTTAATGTCTCCTCTGACGGACCGAGTGCTCTAGTTAAAGTGCCATCAACAAAGCACTGAGGCAGGGATTAGGCAGTCACTGATAATATCCAATGCTGGGATTTGAGCAGGGGTGGAAAGCCATCCCTTTAGCAACTACACCAACCCGATTCCAGATTTTTTCTCAAATTTTCCGACAATTGTATGCATTTTCCGACAAAGAAATGAAACTATTACGCAATAGCTGCAAATATTGGTCCCTCATTGTCAAAAAGTAACTAATTTTAATTGTTTCAAAGATGAATAAGAAGCTAAATAATTGAAAATACTTGAAGATGACTCGAAATTTACCAGTGTTGTTTGCCTAGCGGCATCGACTATACCCATTGTATATACTACAATATTATGTAGTACATATTTATTTTATTGATGTAGTTTTTCGTAGATTATGCAGAAACAGTATCACACCTAATTCATTCCTGTATTTTTTTGATTTGAGAATCGTAAGAATGGGCTGAATTCAAGAGGCACCTCCTATTTTTGAAATTTTTTGTTAATGAAAATTCTTTTAACTTGTCCTTTTCGGACATGATACTTACGGAACAATGTTATTTAAGCTTTCGAAATTCACAAACAAGTTTGTAACTAGAAATCTCGATTTTCACCGTATATATATTGTCTCATAGCAGTTCACAGACGTGACGGATGAGGGCTTGTGAGAATTATCGCATTTTACTGCAAAAATTACCCGCAAATTACCACCGAAAATAACTCAAACTGCTAAAACCACGAATAGAGTATAATCAGAAAAACCTTATTTGCATATTTTTTTACGTTCATAAAATTAATGCAGTTACATTTTTCATGGCTTTTTGGAAAATTAAAAATCACTCCAAAATACAATTACTCAGGGGGCATTATTACATCCCCGGAAGTACATTTATGGATTCTATCTCATGGAATGCAATCGCAAACGGACCTCGCTTTCCTTCCTAAATGCCGCCGTTCCAGTACGAACAAATTGCAGCAATTTGCGACTCTCAGAATCGGAATGAAAGTTGAGTTTTATGACTCGCGTATACCGGCTGATTTTCTGCCATAGAAGATCGATCGATATCTGAGGTCATGTGCCTAGCTCGCGATGGCTCGTTCGGTCAGTGTGGATCGATCTTTGGCATAGCGGGCGCGTAGAAACCCACTGAATGTGTTAGCGCTCTTCCGTGGCTTTGCAGAGTTTTCAGCTTATGGCGTCTTCTCGTAAGGATAGAGTGCTTTAATTTGCGGGTACGATATGTTTAGAAAATTTAGTCCAATTGTGCATTGAGAAAATCGACCGTCAGTATGAGAACCCGAGTCTTCTGAAAAAAAGCGACCGCTGATCCAAGTCAGAAGGAGAGAACCGTTGAACTCTATAAGCTGGTAGGTGAAGTATTTTGCGATTCACAATATTGCAATAGGAAAAAATCCCCAAGACCAGGAATCGAGCCGCGAAACTTCGGCTTTCCGGATTCCTTCATTACCATGCCAATTTGACTGAGGATCATGGTGCTAGATCGTAGACCCTACATTTCCATTAAGAGTGGAAACATAATTTAATGAATGTTTCCGATAAACCACAACCAGTGGTGAACAAGTCAAAGGTCTGTGGTTTGAACCCCAGTCCACGTGAAATTTTCCTACTCCAAAGCAATTGATGAGAAGTTCACCATCGTTCACGTGGCAGGGTTGAAATATTCGTAATTTTCCCATTCATTAAACCGGCGAATCAGCGTAGGTGCCTTGGGGGTGCACCATTTTATAACTAATCAGAGGACTCCAGGTTCAAATGCTGGGCCTTCGGTAAAAGCAAAGGAAAAACCCAAAAGACAAAAAAAATTGAGAGGAGCTGGAAACTCCACCATAAATTTGTGGTATCGTGACCAATCTCCGGGTTTAATCGCCGAAGTAGTAACTGATAATAGGATCTCAACGGAACCTTAGGACTCCGATGGGGTATAGTGAGGTAGATGTAAGGCAGCATTTAACGCTCAGTTTTATCCTTTCCTTCTAGGTATTGTTGCTAGATAAAGTAAAACACAACCAACGTATTTATCACCCTTTATTTGGAATATTAAACCAAATAAAGGGTGATAAATAAACGCTACCGATTTCGACAACATCGTACCATTTTCAAGGGTACTGCAAGAGATTTTACCAGTGGCAAGCCCATAGATACATATTTTTCACAAAGAGAGCTATAGGGTACTGCAGGGGTTGGTTGGAGCCGTGGATTAAGCCGTGGGCGTGATTTCATAGGTATGAGTATCGCGTTCAGGGTTATAATTATGGAAGAACACTTTTTAAAAGCGGGACAGGTGCATGATAAATTTGGTACGGATAAAAGGCACAATTATATTTTACAATAATGGTCCCAAAGCCTATAATGCTGATATAGCTTGAAACGATGTAACTTATACGTTTCGTGATTATTTACATATCACCACAAAAACTAAGTGAAATTATCAGAATAATTGGCATCCTAAATACATGTCAAGTAAAATCTCAAAATGTTGTATTAATACATCTTTATACTGCCCCGCAAGCCACCTGAAAAAGCGTATGGCATGGGATGTTAGAACACCTGCCGTCTGTTTATAAAAAGTAAATGCTCAAACAAGATTACGACCAGCATTTATTAGAGTCCTTAATGCCTCGGGGAAAAAACGAATTCCCATATCTATCCGTTCGGAAAAATATCTCTCAATTTATCGCTTCTATCAGTGGGGCTCTAAGATGATGTTCTCCGTGTTGCTCCTATCTGGTGTATAAACTAGTAGCAAAAATTTAATGGGTTAGAAATACGCAAGCAGGGAGAGGAGTGGAGAGCTGCGTCAAATCGATCTTCGGATTGTTGATTTATGATAATGTCACCATGACGGTAATCCTGAGTGTCATAGCTCTTTTTCATCGTACATTTAATAAATTCCCGCCATTTACTTGAATACTTGGAATTTAAACACCCGAGCGTTAACCTAGGAGGAACTCGTATCTAAACGAACCGTCCAGTTCAAGCAGGTAAAAAATGAAGCAATAAAAGATCAGTGGGCACTGGAGAAGAGAATTAGGGTAGATTATCAAATGGACGAAGATGCGGATGACTCATATTTTCAAGTCCCCATTTATTTGTGGCTTTTTTTCGAGTGAATTTTTTTAAGCAGAATTGATGCTAAAATTTCAAGTATTATAAATGAAAACACAGAATTTTTCTCAGCGAAATTAGATTTTTGCTGTATTAATTACAGTCTGAAAGAGTTATTTAGAGTTAATATAATGTATTTCTCTCTAATGTATGAATACAAAATAACTCCCTTTGATGGGTATTAATAGTCTCGACAATTGATAAATACGAGGCTCATTCCATAACTAATTCACCCAAATTTCCTGACACCACAACCTTTATTCTAGTAAATTCCAATTTTTACAGCCCATTAACACATCCTGTAGGAACACCATGTCACTTTTAAACATAGCCTCCGTCCTTTTCAATAACCTTACGCCACCTTGGAACTAAGGCGTGTATTACTGCTCGGTAAAACTCTGACTCAACGCAATGAACGATAAGAGGTCTTTGTGCAGTATGGGGTGTACCGCTGCATTCACTATTTTCAACATTGGCGTGCCCGTTCGCACTCGTTCACGAGATACTCGTTGTGCCCTCTTACTAACTGTAGGTACTAAGATCGACATCATCATCTCTCTACACCCTCTTCAACCTTTCGTGAATTTTTCCGACCTCCTCATTCTCACAACGAAGGAACTCAAATACAGCGCGTTGTTTTTAACGGAGATAAGAGCATCCGCCATCTTATAAAACTGCTGCTACCATGCCACGATTAGTTTGTCATTCAAATAAATTTTAATGGAAGCAGGAAGAATGTTTTTATACCGTCTATTAACTGGAAGTGCCTAGAATAACAATTGTGGTGTCAGAAAATTTGTGTGCATTAGTTTTGGAGTGCCCCTCATCAGTGGCGTATCTATGGGGGGGAGTAAAGGGGATAGACCCCCCAAGGCCTCAGAGAAATAAAAATAATATTAAAAACTATTGTCTAGTTTTGACATACAGTAAATTTTAACGTAATCTTTCAATGAAACCCAAATTTTAAGTGCTAAAATTAAGTAAATTGTGTTTGCAGGCATGTAATTTTTCCAAAATTTTCCCAAAACCAATGAAAATAAAACTGATTTTGAGGGTTTTAGTGGGGGGTGGGAGGTCACCCTTCCCCATCCCCTCTCACCCCCCCCCCCAAAGCATATTCCTGGTTACGCCACTGCCCCTCGTAATATTGCAACATATTTTATCCCCAGTATCGGTAAGAGGAGAGCCTAGTGGCCAAGAGGGTGCTGAACAAAGCGTCTATGGTTATGGAACTATGGTCTATGGAACAAAGCGTCAATATCTGTTTGCAGCCTTTGTATACTCCAAGGGAAATCCTCGACGAGCGAGGTGGCTCGAGAAAACGAACTTAACCTTCTACCATTACAGTGTTATACATGCGTGTCTGCGGCTTAGACTGGGGTAAGCTCTGCCATCACATATCCAAACAAACCTTGGTGATGAAACACTGAATGATTGAGTGAATCAATAAGGATTTTTTTCTTTTTCCAATGTCTGCTATAGATATATTCTACGCGAAAGTGTTTTGTTTATGGCACATACTACCGGTGATGATATTATGCTGACAACGTTTGAAATCAAGGCTCTATCACACACTAGCAATGTCCTTATCGCGTGCGTACCATATTTACTCCTTTCCACACTGTGCGTATTTGGGGCATAATGCTATCGTGTCGCAATTGATGAATCGCAATATCGAGCGGGCGACCTTGCACCACCACTGCAGCGCGGGAGGGAAACCATCCTCCCCACCCCTCCCCCAGCTCTCTCGTCTTTACCGCCTTGTCTTCCGAGAACTGCTTCCTCCATTCTGCTCACCCAAATCCCTCGCACGATACTCTCAAGTCTTACTCGTAGCGCCGCTTTACACACACAGTCCAGGTGTCGCAAGGTGTTCTTGTCCGCCAGGCACTCCAGCAAGAGCCCGTAAGGGTTTATAGGGTTGGGCGGAAAGGCGTAGCAGATTAGGGGGTGAAGATAACCCTCGCTTTGGAGTGGCATACCTATGTTTGGGCAGAGAGTTAACCAGTGATGAATTGAAATCATAACTTCTGAAACGGTGCGAAACCAGTTTGCAGGAATCTGAGATGAACAATTATCACGTGTGGGTCAAAATATTGAACTTAATGACAGAAAAACTTTTTTAAAGCTGAAGAATTATATATAAGTCACTCTGGAAACCTTTTACCTAATATATTACCAACTGATCTATATTTTGACAACTTATTCATGTCCGAGCCTACGTTCCTAACTTATTCACGTTATTCTCAAGGTGAATATACATGATGCGAATATGAAATTTACACAACTTTTGGACGTTGACGGAATTTCATATCTCTCTCCCATACCCTTATCCAATTTCAAAACATTCATCTCCAAAAATTGTATAAATTTGCTCGTATAATGTATAGTTCACCTTGAAAATGACATAAACTCTCGAAATTAGGTTAATTAGTAATAAAGTTCTCGGACCATGTAAAATTTTGCCACTGTGATATCATTAGACTTAGAAGCACAATACTTTTTCAAAAATGTGAAAAAATTAGGTTTTTGTCGATATATAAATGGCGTACACTTAATTAAGCTAAATACGTGGGAATAATTTTATGCAGTCACACTTTATCAGTGTAACAATATGTTCATATTAACATCAAATGTTCGTCATGGATCCTTTATATTGGTTTTTATCGAGGAAAGTTTAGACCTGTTATTTTGGCTTAGTAGCCGTAGGCCACGCGAAATGGTACTATGTGGAATATTTTGAGCAATATTTTTAACTTCAACCTGGTTTTTTGTGGATTTAATTCAGAAACCCTTCATGCCTTAAGAAACTGCTATTTAAGTTAATTTTTTGCAACAACCGGGTCAATTATTTTCCATCAAGTCATTATTATCACATTCCGGGGAGAAAGTTTGGCCTCAGGCCTTTTAATCGTTTTTTCTGTTGAAATGGTGAATATTTCAGCAAACATAAATTGGGATTAACGTAAAATGAAAATTTATATAGAATGCATTTTCTGTTCTTTCCCTATTAAATTTAAATATTCAAATCCACTTTTCGGGAGTGAGCGAATCGTTATTGTCAATAATTTTTAATAAATTTTCAGCTCGTGTTCCGCATAAATATTTAATTTTTCTCACAGTGTGTTGAATTAACAATAAAATTCGTTTTCCTGTTTCATATGTCTCATAAAATATTTTCCATTCCATTTTAATTTTATTCCACCGATCTTCACTATAATATGTTAATTAAATTCCTACATGCTATTTTACTTTAGACTGCCAATTTTTAATTAAACTCTTAGTTTGGATATTTTACATAAATTCTCTTTTAATTAGTAAAATTATTAATTTTTGCCATTCTCCACACTAGTATCCTATACATGTGCTTTCTTAGTGAGAAAATTTGGCATCCGTTTCCTGATCCAACATGCCTTTTTTAAGGTTACGTGCTTAATTTTTTTGGCATGGCAAAACTTTGGTGGTACCTAAGTCAGGGGGATGCTCTGACATAAGGTTTACCCGTAATGTCGACTACTTAAAGCAATCACTTCCCAGTTTGCGAAGGCCGGAGGGCAGAGATTCATCAATTCTAATCCCGACAAATTCTCTCCCCGCCAATATCAATTTTAGAAGACTTCTTGTTCATCACTTTCCCACCCAGCCGATGTCACAGCTTGAAACAACTTTGGGAACGGTAGATGTTTGGAGGAGGGTGGGGACGTAGATATGCGCTCCCTCCTCTGGCAGAGAAAGGAAGCTGCGGTGATGAAGACCCGGGACCCGCGCCTTCCTTCACCATTCCGTTTTGATCCAACCCCTACTCCTCCTATATTGAGACCTTAACCATTGGTACGGGTACCTCGATTGGATTGGTACTTGGAAGGGGCGACTGATAGCTAGGGTTGTTTGGGTTATATGGGAAGGGAAGGGAGTAGTGGGTTAGTAAGGAATTTAGTTCGGGGAAGGGGGGTCCAAAACTAGGGGAGGGAGAATTAAAAAAAATTAGGATACTAAATAGAGGGTTTTCACTGATTTTAACATTCTTCATAATATTTAAAAAAAACGTATTTTTTTAAGGAAATATTTTGTAAAGCCATGAATGTTCAATATTTTGTTTCCTTTTATGAAGCAAATTAATTGTGATTTTATATTTCGGGGGTAAGGGGAGATCGGACCCCGCCGGACCGCCCCCTCTCACTACGCCACTGACAGGGTAGGAAGGCTATTCGCTATCGCTATTTGCAACTATCTTGTCTCAGTATACATCTTGAGCTTATTCTCCTGGCTTTAAAGCATTTGTGCCTGTTTGTGAGTGAGTTATTGTCAAGGCTTGCCAGCTGAGAGGATGTGTTTAGTCCCTGCTGTCTTGAATCCATCCATGCAAAACCAACACAGTAATAAACGCGGTGATGAGTGCAAGGCGATCCACTTTTTTCCAATATTTTGCCGTATAATGTTTGTAAGTGCGAAAAATAGCATTGAGCGTTTATTGATCTGCAAGACCACATCATCATGCATGTAAATGTCGGTTAAAACCGCTGGTTATACGTTATTTCCCCGTGAAACTCGGATCAATTTGATCGTCAGCGACTTCTGGAAGCCCATTTAAATGCGCGGTGGTTGAGAATACATTTAGAGGCCGATTTGCGGATCCTCTATCATAATATTCGTGTATTCACGTTTTAGCTTTGGCATTAGCCTGTTCTTAACGAAAGGCGATATTGGGGCTATATTTCAATGTTCCATTCGACGGAAAAGAGTCCTCCACATCTGACAGCTAAATTTATGCCTAAAAGTGCTTTTCTATTTAAATTTTATGTAAAGAAGTCATCAAAATGAAGATTTTTCATGCAACAAATAAATTATTATGGTAAAGTAAAGGCACACTACAGTATGTCAATAAAAATCCCAAACTTACAAGCACGTGTGCGTTATATTAAGTCCTTCTGCTGAAATAAATCTTTAATTTTCCATCTGAAAGTCCTTTTTTGCTTGAAGCCGGATTTCGTTGGCGTCATATGCTATAAATAGAAGGTTTTATCAATGCTTACACATTAAATTTGGCGGGACTTTGGCGGGAACGCATGACGTTATATCCGATTAGACGCTACGGCCGTAATAACCAAGTTGCACTGTATTTCCTTACGTATAAAACTTATGAAGATCATAATGTGATTTTGTCAGTCCGACTTGAATAATAGATTTAAAATCACGACTGCGTTGAAAGTTGATCACATATTTGGATTTTTCAGAAAGTGAGGTTTAATAGATACTGGTTAATCCATGTTTCTGTCAATCCATGCTGCCTCGAGCAATGGATGACTAATTAAACAGTTCATTGAAGGATCCCACAGCTCTCTGAATGAAGTCATTTTCGTTCGGGAACACAGAGTAACCTCCACGGCCGATTTAGCCAAGATATTGAAGAGAGTAAGGTATTACGAGCGTGCTGCGCCCGCTCCCAGCGGGATTTCCCCGCTCTTTTCAATCCAAGTCCACAGAGGGATAGACGCGTTTCTAATTTTAAAATGTAGAAAAAAAGGCAGGGTCTTATGTACAAATTTAATTGAAATATTCATGAACAAATTGAGGTCAGAGGACCTCTTTAAACACAACATTGGAAGTAATTACACTATCCTCTGTTAAACGCACATGATGACTCATACTTACGTATCAACAGGAGACTTGAATGTGGAATCAGCCGCATTTTGATAAAAGTTATTTAAAGAATGCGAAATATTGTTGCAAATGAACAAATGTATCAGTTTGTGCGCCGTTGACGTCAGGAATATTTACCGGTTTTTTTATTATTATTTAAAAACCAATTTTAGGAAACAATAGCAACATTTAGGAAGGAAAATGCACAGAATTTATCAGAGAATATGCCGTCGCATATTCTCTGATAAATTCTGTGCATTTTGGTACCTCATTTGTATAGTTTGGTTGCGTATAAGTTGAGAAAAAGGTATCTATACAGTAGAAATAATATAGAAGATAGTAGACTCCTTCACCCGGTTGAGTACCCGAGAAAATTTCGTCCAGTTAACTCGTCGGTCAAGGGCTGGAAGGGGTTCAGAACGCACGTGCGTGCGACTTTCGTCTGTTGCTCGTGCTGGGGGGGAAGGCAATCCACTCTGGTCCGTGTGTTTGTGCGGAGGAGGCGGTTATTAAAATGCAAATGCCGACATCACCCGTCACCGCGTCGAGGGATGTGGAGCAAGCGGACTTCGCCGTGGGAGGAACACGCTGGGAAAACAGGGGTAGGGTCGTTTTTACCAGATTTTCGACAAGAGAATCCCCGCAGGGGGGGAAGCATTTTTATGATTTGCTGTGCCACGGTTCAGGATATATATTTTTTCTGAACATTACACCCACTCTTAATACTCATTGACTTTTATTGATCTCAAAATGTTATACTCATTATTTTTTCCGGAATGGTGTATCGGATAGGGATTTTGGCGGAGGAAATAAAATCTAAAATACGTTTGTACCCGGAGCAATACAGGATAAATGAAATTTAACGTCATTTTTCAATTTTAAAAAATCATTGTTTTACTTTTTTACTATGAAAATTCCGTTTTCTTCAAAATTTTGATATGTGTGGTATTTTACACAATTTCACATGCAAGTTTATAGATGTATCGTCAATAATTGATAAAACCTGCTTGCAAAGCAATTTTGAAGAAAAAATAGTACTCTTTATACTGCGTACTTTCAGCCATCTGGGTACTCCACAGAACAATTGTCGCACCTATCCAATCCCACCTAAGTGATGGCTTTGGTAGCGTTGAAGGCGTACAAAAAAGCAGTTTGTCTAAAAACTTTCCGGAAAAGACTTTGCTGTTTTGGTACTCAAGGCTTCCATGCCTTTCTCTTGGTCATGGATGAAAGCATCTTTAAGGCTCTATATTGAAAATAGAACATCAATCGGATACTTTGATCTTTTGCCAGAACATCTACCTTCTTGAACACCACTTTCACCGGCATATTCTCATCAAAATAGGACAATAATTCGTTGGGTGAAGAATGAAATTTGAAGCATGGTATCAGTCTCTACGTTTCAGCCGGACTCATTGTCTGAGCCCAATACCCTTTGGTCTACTACCTACTACTACTCTAAAGAAAACAAAATTTACTACCTACTATTAAATCGGCCCTATCTTGTTCCCAAAATATTATTAATCAAACTGTACATGGAAAGCTGTGAAAAGAGAAATTAAAAATTGGCTCGTTCTCCATTTTTCTTATTGTCGATTGTTGAATAGTTTGAAAAAAAATATGAGAACTATATTTTTACATTTTTCGTTCCGTTACCTACTTTTTGCGCTAATAGCGATGACAAATCATCGGGCTTGCCCCATTCGCCAATGATTCGTTTATGACGTCTCTGATTCTTCATCTACGTGTCTCTTTTTCTGCACTGTTACCAAAACCAAATATCATTTCTGTACATGGCTCCTACACTATATAATTTATGCCCCGAGGAAATAAATCTGTTCAGTATTCCACCGTAAAGTTTTCCAAATAAATTGGCTTTTGCATCAATCTAGCATTACTTCTTGATGTGCTATTGTGAAACTTTCATCAGTCTTCGACATTTTCAATTTAAGTTCTACAAGTCAATACAAGTCATTTGGTATATTCTTTTGAATTGATTTATTTAGATTAAAGTCGAATCACTCGTGTCGGATCTCAGCAGATTAATTACCAATTACATTTATTTTTCCTTCCATGTACGCCATAATCCATGAATTGTAAATCTCACCTTGGCTAACATATTTGCATTACATTCGAAATGAATGCTATTTTTTTGTATACGACTTTTATGACCGGAGTGGTCGTCGGATTGATTTATGAAGGTGGCATCAGCATTAATTTTTCTTGGGTATTAACATTTTTGATAAAAATGTAATTGCATTTGGAAGCAATGCATTTTTATGCATTATTATCATCATCATCTTGCAAAGCCGCTTACCCCTTCTCCGCTACTCCTCAACCTTGCGCATCCATCTTACATGGCTCGTTGCTCATAAACATTCTTTTAAGCGATTCCCTTCGTCAAGGATCTGAGTCAGTTGACGATCCTAAAATCCTATGACACCATCAATTTGTGAAAAAAGGGAAAAACTGGAATTTTTTTCATTTTGAAATCATGAGTAAATAACTGAATGTAATCTAATTTATTTTCGCAGTTCCACATTTCTCTTCTATCTACCGATGTTTTTAAAATTATAAATTGAAACTTAAAGCGTATGTGAAATACCATTGAGGTTGAGGATCACTTTTTCACTGATTCAATGGCATTAAGACCTGTAACGATAAACGGAAAAACTTTGTGTATCCCCACTGTTTTTGTACCTGATGTTGGCGAAGCTAATTCGCTGAAACGCGTCGTACGCTAATGAAAACTGTGGACATACACAAAGTTTATTCATTTATCGTTGCAATATGTTCCACAACATCTCGCCGAACACTAATGAATACAATACCTGTAATATTTACGTTTGCGGCAACAACCTTAACCCAGTTGGTCATACAATGGTTCCTGAGTATATTTATAATCAAATTGAGCAAGGGATTTTAAAGGATGAAGAGTGAAAAATTTTGACTAGGGATCATTGTGCACAGGGGATCGTGGACGATAGATTATGGATATGAAGAAAGGGGAGATGAGTTTTTTGAGGAAGGCTCGGCAAAGTTTCCTTGCGTGGAGCGAGGGAACCCGATTATCAATCGCTGAAAAATATTGACGGAGAAGGGGAGATGGAGACAAGTAAGGGGCAGGGTTAGAGCGGGGGCTCTTCCATTTGGGGAAAGAGAATGGAGGAGAGAAGGCGTTGAAAGGGGGAGGGATGGATGCTTATAAACCGAAGGGCGGATCATCCGGTGTCACCGCCCGACCCAGAATGTTTTCCACAGCCCGCAGCCCTTTTGCGGAAGCGGCTTTTCGTTATCCCCTCCATCTTATCACGAAAATATTTTTTATCCTTCATCTCCATAATCCTCTTCTCTGTGTAACGGCCCTGATTTTAGAAATGGGAAAATTTAGATAGACCGAAAAGTGTCCAACAAAAGGAATCCGTGAGTAGGTGTACCCGAACGATAATAATAGCAATCACAGTATAGTTTCAAGTTGTTCTTCAAGGAATTGGTTCGTCTGCTTACTGCTGGATGCTTTTATTATGGGTTTGCGAGGCAATGAATGCGTAAGTTAACTGTGCATTTATATGCATCTTTCTTTTGAGATATTTTCACACTATATATTTATATTTAGCTCCTTTGAAAAATTGACAATATTTATTTTAAATAATAGGAATAAGTTTGTCGTTTCATATGGATTTCTTTCAAGATGACTAAGATTTCTACGTCTAAACCTAGGTCATCTTTTAATTATCTAAAGTTATTTTTAATTACTTAAAATGATAAGTAAATTACAAGAAATCACGCCCGAGACGCCGGGATCCAATTTTGCATATGGCCACATTCATAGTTCACATAAAAAATCTGTGAGTGCATGAAAAGTAGTGGAAAGTTTTGCATTGAGATTATCGCAGATTTTTCCGCTGAAAAATGTAATTGGGATGGATTTTCAACATAAATATGAAGCGCCATTTAGTGGGAAGTAAAAACGG
Organism: Ischnura elegans; assembly: GCF_921293095.1. NCBI lineage: Eukaryota > Metazoa > Arthropoda > Insecta > Odonata > Coenagrionidae > Ischnura > Ischnura elegans. The sequence continues at coordinate 38,710,021 of NC_060247.1, forward strand.
TGACATTCAATAATTCATTAGAAGTGCATTTATTTCACTCTTCAGTAAAACAATTCTCTCAAATAATTTTACTAAAATCAAATGCTTGATATATTTTGCGCCGATTTTAGCATCGCAAATTGAAATATGAATTTAGATGGAATTGCTATTTTTTGATGAATTTTTGCATTCTCGATGAAATTCTGTGCAATCAATCGAGTAGTTTAAATCAAAAATTTTCGTCAGCAATAAAAAATGGAAGCCATTGGCTCTCTATCAATCAGTCCTGGCCCATGCTTTTCGTTTTTGTACGAGTAAATTAATAAGCTAAAAGTGCTTCTTGTTTACGAAATCAGAGCAGGAGTAATAAAATGCGATCGCATATTCCCATAATTTGACGTTTTTAGTCCTATTGCTCTTGAATGAGAATTTATTCACACAGTTCCTCCTGCGTGTAAAATAGAACGTGGGAATATCCCTAGCATTTATTCATCTCACTCATGTCTCCCGTAAGGGACTTAATATTTATGCGTATGTATTTTACCTCACGTATCCCGGTCCGAACATATATGTAAGTATGGTTTATGCGTAAATAAAAGCAGTGTGGTCGGTTTATCACTCTCCCTAGACTCCTGAATAAGTTATAACGAGCGCCGTGAATGAATAGGAAGCATATCCCGTCCGCCCACGAGGTTTGGAGGTCCAGAGAGATATTAAAAAAAAGGAATAATATATCTCGAACCATCTACCTGGGGCAACCTCAAAAAGGCTTTTAAACCGTGCAATTCAATTACCAGGGGTAAGATGAGTGTGCCTACCCTTTGTGTTAGCTGAGATTTTGTATGAGCACTTAAGGATACATTTTTGCCTGTCGTTGTATTAATGTTGAAAGTATTCGTAGATAAGCAATTTTCAGTACCCAGAAATAATATTTTCTCTGAATCTTTTATTTTATTCTTGTGCTTTTTTTCTACCACTTGAGGTTGATAACTTAGTGTAACTCTATTAATTTTAAGGAAAATTGAAGAATTTGACCCTTTTATAATTGTAACATTATTATAAAATATGGCATAAGATATTAGTGGGCCAATGATGATGCCTCTTCCATGGTCTCTGTATATTATCCTTTTTCATGTTATTGCTTTTTAAATAAATCTTTGTAATACATCTTTACCACGGAAAATAGTTAAATGGAAAATTTAAATATAAAATGATTCTCACTCTTTATTTATTGGGTAGTATACTTATATGATGAGCTTGAAAGAACTAATTGGCACTTTTCGGTAGATTTCGTTTCTTTGTCATATGATTACGCATAACATCTCAATCTATGTTTCCATGATTTAGTAACGTTTAGTAGTTGAGTGGTATGATTACAATTCCACTCTCATCACCATGAATAATCTCGAGATGGCAAAATCTCATGACCGCGCACTTAAACCCTTTAAATCGTGGTTGACGTATCGTAGTGAAGGCACCCATTATGGAATCCTCTGAATAGACTGACATACCCCCGCCCGCCATAAGCCCACCTTCCAAATTTTCGGTGGCACTGGTGGAGGGTATCCAGGGGAATCACTCCCAATTGTAGTAGTTTGATTTTACTCACAAATTTTAATAACTCCAATGTAGTGGAAGTTCCCAAATAGCAGTAAAGGTTCATGGATGACACTCACCTGAAAATGGAAAAGATTTGTATTAGTAACTTGTATTAGTAATCGAAATTTGCTAATGATAGATAGCTATTGTATTCACGCGAATAGATATTGTATTCACGATGAATAGACGGTGAGAAATGAATGCGTAAAGAATTACTCATGAAATACACGAACCAAAACATAAGCATGTTAAATAATTACATGTGTCATCCAATTTACTGTCATGAAATTATCAAGTTCGGTAGTTCAAAAGAATGAAAAAGATATTTAATTACACTACATATCCTCGGAATGGTTCTTGATGCAAGCAATTTTAACGAGTTTCTATTCTTCGAAATACGAATTTATATCAGACTATTTATGCCTTATGCATAGATATTAAAATGTAATTTTACAACGTAGTCAGAAAGATTTGAAGTTGACTTTACCAAAATAGATTCTATCGCTGTGTTTTCAGCATTTACATACTCCAGTTGACTTCATGTGCATATTGACATAATAGCCACCGTAAAGATTTAAGTATCTAAGTGAGCTGTACCAGGATGAAAAATTTAGAGCCGTCATCTATCAGACACGGTAAAAACCAATACCAGGTAGGCAATTCTCCTGTGAATAGATACCAATCTCTTTCCTGCAGATTAATGCGAAATTGAGTATTGAGAACTTCAATAAGCTGTTTCTTCTGAAAGCAATCAACCATTGATTGTGTCCATGATGAAAAAAGGCATATTGGTATATTTTACTTCCATATATGATAAGTTTTGGCCATCTAAAGTATTGTATAGAGCGAAAAATGCCACTAGTACGTTCAGTTAATATCTTAGTATCGTAAGGATTACTTACATTAATGCTAAAAATTCCATAGATCGATTGAGATTAGTTATTGGCAAATCTATGATCTATGCGGCACGAATTTTTAAAAATTATTCCTGATAGTCATAATTGGAAAACGCCTTAAAAATGTGTGCTTACTTGATACTTTGTAAAAGCCAAAGGAATTTGATAACCTTATTCCGAAGCCGAGAAATTCGAGAATTCCTAGAAGCAAGATGAGTATTTGAGGGAATGGAAGGGTCAGTTGTTACGCAGAAGGTGACGAGCATTGTTTGGAATATCGGTTACGCTGGACCCACACGTCATCCGCCGCCTCATTGTAGATCTGTATGCGCGCTTTGCCAGCCTACAATGCCGATCCCCGGCATCCTATATAATTATGCCGCACAGGGAATTTTCAAAGCTTTAGAGTCCTTTCTGTTTGTGCATGTCGTTTGTATTCGTGGCGTGGGTGACATGACTGGCATTATCCTACCGTTCATGTAACGGCTGCTGGCGTTGTCTTCCCTCGCAAATAGAGTCGGACAATGGGTAAAACCAGGCCCTCCTACACTATTGCATCATTGTCAATTAGAAACTATCTGGCCATCAGAATTATTTTTGATAGCCATTTTTTAAACTAAATGTTACATGTACAGAGGTAAACTAGGGGTTGGATGGGGAGAATACTCCGAATTATTGCTCCACGACTTTTGGTCCGCTAGTGACGAGATTTTCTAGCATTCGAACGTTTGAAGTGGGAGCCACTTGACTGGGTAAATCTAGTTCTGTGTACTAATCATTCACATATTCCAGAATTTTTATCTTGCGACTATCTTTTGATTTGATCTCTTTGGACTTGAGTCTCTAGTCACGGGAGTTAAGTGATTGGGTTCTGGGATGACAGTCGGCATGGTATTAGCACAAAACTTGACACAGACACATCTGGTCAGTTCGGCGGCTTGTGTGTTTATGCTATTTGTGTTAAGTTACTTCTCCAAAGTGTGCCTGTTCTAAATATCACCTCAATCGTACGTTAAAGAACCAAGATGCCCGCTTCCGAGCTGTGTGAATGCCAATCCAAGTGCATCCTTCGGTACGTTGTATGGCCCAAATCGCGGTTTCATCGCCTTACCGGGCTTAGGTACACATCGCTTTTCTCCATCGGTGAAGCATTTGAAGTCGACTCCACTTGATTGGGTAGTTCTATTCCTGTGGTTTTAACATTCACATACTCCAGAAATTTTATCTGACGGTTATGTTTTTATTTGATATCTTTGGTCTTAAGTCTCTATTTTAGGATATGAGTGAGTTGGGTAGGTAAAATCATCTTTCAAAGAGCTATTGAAACTTTTATTTTTAAGAGATATGGTTTTTATGAACTCGAATACCATTTATCTGTGTTTACTAAACTAATATAGAGTATACGTTAGTCTAAGATAAGTTTTATGCATCAAACTTATCAGATCATACACGGAGAGCAAATACTAAAGGAATAATTTCTGTACTAAATCTCGCTTTCCATATTTTACAATAACATAATCAAATGGGATGCAATATTCATAGAAATATCTTTTTTTTCACCAAGACATGATGTAGAAACTTCCTTCCTTTCGTGATAAGCAACGTTCTTCAACGAAAGTGATTACTAAACTAATATTGACAGAGTTCTGAACGACCACTCTGAAGGATTTGTTCGCTTGTGGATATTTTTCTCACCGCGATCTCGCAAAAAGGAGGCGTGATAGGCACGCAAAGCCATTCTTGGACACGAGATACGGCAATTTCTATCTCGCGATTGGTGATTTTCCTCGACTTATTTGTTTTTTTTTTAGCTACAAAAAAAAACATGGGCATGGCCTTTAAGTCTCCTTCTACAGCCCGGTCTCATCGTCATCGCTGGCGGCGGCTATTCTATTATCGTGGGCGTCAATCAATAAACTGAACGGGTTCTAACGACGCTTAGCGCCTGTGGTCTCTCGTAAGGGCCGTGGGTGACCACCTACAGCCGGCTGACCCAATGTTGACACAAATTCCCTGCCCTTCCTTACGGTCCGCTACTTTTGTCAACGTTTCGTTTTGTGGTCTCTGAGCAGCGACTAAAGAGTTCCGCCCTCTTTAGCGCCCGCCTAATTAAACACGTCGATAACCATACACGTGTAAGCATACACACTTCGTGCTGTTTATGCGAATCATTTCCATGTTTAAACAGCTCATGCGTACAACATCGTTGCCTTCGCTTCGTTCATGTTTACGCTTCTGAGCCGGATTCTGTGGTCGGCGTATTCTCCCAGAGTCCTGCATTTGTTTGACAATTAGTGCACAAAAACGAATCTTGGCTCACTTCGTTCAACATCTATTTAGCATAAAAATAGTACTTACGTAAGATGTATGCTTATTAAGGCTTTGACGAAACTAAACCGTATAAATTAAAATAAATTTTATCCAGTCTATATCTTGGTTGTTTACGCAGACAATTCGATTATTTTACCAATCATTGGTTTGCAACAAAAATACAATCAAAGATATTCCTGCAATTTATCATACTTCCTCTGTATCTGAAGTGGAGTAGACGATTTTCGAATGATTTTGCATTTTCAAATTTGTTTACTGATACAACCACTACCATCGATATTGGGAATCTATTAGGAATGCGTCTGTGATTCATCTCCATTAAGTTTACTAAATTTATTCATCAAAAAATCAGCTTGTAGAAGTTCAGCTACACGAAATATATATTACGCTGATAGCAGAATCCAAAGCTTGTCTAAAGCAGAATACTTTGCAAAAATAAATCAGAAAGCATTTTAATAAAATTTCAAGCACATAAAATATGCAGCGGTGCAATGTTACGCTGCAGAGTGAGTTATGAACAGTTGCATTGGTGAACAAAAGAATGGTTTGACAGGGTAACTTAACAGTTTAAAGCTTATCGCTGCAATTACATGGCTTACACTGAGATCCTTTATGGCCGTTACAATACCAACTAGGTGGGATTCTAAATTCCACGAATAAAAAGAAGAAACCTTCAAAATGACAAATAGGATTCAATTTTGAAATCGCATTTACTGCAGCTATTATATCTGTTAAATAATTGTGCAAACAAATTGAAAATCTATCACTTCACTTTACGAACGGGCAATTGTGCTGAATTTCAGGAAACTCCTCCTACTGAAAAATATTGAAAATTTATTTATTTTTTAAGAGATATATTACTGTTTTCCTCTGCCATAAATGTATTGGGGATTTATTTAATGGGGGCATTCATTGCGGGGGTGTTATTACTCGGATAGGGTGCACTTACGACCGCGTCTCCAAAATATTTCGGGAGGATGGGATTTGACCCCTCATGGCTACCCCACGCTTCGGTACCCTTTTGCGCTGGATTACTATTTTAAAGGTTTCACAATGATTATATTGAAATTTTTAATCCATTATTGAGATTACTATTTTTTTTCTTTCTCCTCTATGTGGATGCATCAAATTCAGGCCCTACGCAGTTAAGTTCTCCTCTTGAAAGAGGGCCACTTCAAGTGTCTCCGATGGCTGAAGTAAATTATTTGATGAACTTAAGAACTTTTCTTGGCAAAAAATTCGACTTATCAACCACTCAATTCCCTATCAACTTCCTTTGAAACTTTACCTTGCGAAAAACCCTTCTTCGGTAGGCGCCTCTTAAGTGAGCGAGCAAGTTTCCTTCCCAGCACCGCCCTCTCGTTAGACACCGGATGTATTTTTGGCCAGCAGGGGGTGACCTGGGAGCCTTTGTAGGCAAAAAATGACATTTTGCACACCCATTATTAGGTAATGACCTCCTATGATTCACATCTTGGCAGAGTTCTGGATGCCTCTTTCTCTCCTACCTGTGCTGCAACAAAGTTGGTGAGATCTTGACAGCAACTTCTCTACGCATATAAAATCTGTCTGAAGCTGTTGGACACGTAAAAATAATTAGTGCTTCACGATAATCTTTCATGTATTAATTCATTCATGGCCTTAAGATCTCTGGACCGGTTTTCCGTAGCTCTCCACTTTTTCTTTTTCCAAGCTGGTTCTTTGATATGGATTAGTTAATTATTGTGATTATAAAGGATTGATATTTTTAAAATATAGCATTCGAGTATAGTTACTACTAACTCAGGGCTTGTTAAGAAGGCAATCCATGTAATGACAGCGATATACTTAAAAATGATACAATACTATGCCCTGACAGAACTTTTCTTTTCTTCACCATTCCATCACCAAGACTCGCTATGACTCGTAATATTTTACCCACGGCAATGTTAAGGAGGGATACCGGAGAACGTTGAAGATAAAATGGATCGACCAAGTAAGTAATGAGGAAGTCCTGAGAAGATTGGGAGAAAATAGAAGTCTTCTAAATACCTTAATGAGAAGGCAGAACAACTTGAATGATGAAAATAATCGTAGAAGGGCATCGGGCAACGTAGAAGAATAAAGGCTATAATTTTTTTGCCAATTACTCAGCACTTCATCGCTGTATTATTTGTATGGTAATATTTAATCAACCCTCAAACTCATAGATGAGTAATCCTTGCGTCTTTTAATTTTCATATCTGGTAAGTCTTATAAATAATTCCCCTCTCATATTTGCGTAATCAAGTCTTACGCCCAAAAATGCATTGAAGAAAATTCAAATTTTCAACTTATTATTTAAATTGAGTTCATGAGAAAAATACAACAGTTTCTGTAAAAAAATGCCGAGATTTTATGATTTCTAAGGTTGCTACATTATTTTTTAGCGAAATAGTCGCTATAGAGACGCACTCTACAGTATGCAGAGCTACGTATAGTCGTTAGGGTCTGTGTAAGACAAGAAGAAAAGTTGAAATATAAAAATATATGATCTATATTTTTTAAAGATAGCGTTCAAGTAGAGTAACAACTAATTTAGGGCCATAGTAGGGAGGATCAAATTTTATTAAGGTAATTTGGCATTGGTGTGCAATAAATATTAGCATAAGGTAAGTTTTCCCTTTATTGATAATATATTCGACGTAGTTTTCGTGATGAATCGGTAGATATTCTGAAAGTGGCGTAGCCAGTATTTTGTTAGGGGGGTCCAAAACTAGAAGTGGAAATTAATAAATACAGGCTACTAAGTAGAGGGTTTTAAACTAATTTCAACACTTTTCATGATCGAAAAAAACTTCAATTACACAAATAAATTTTACAAAGAAATCTTTGAATTGCTGATATTTCAATATTTTGTTTCCTATTATGGAGCAAAATTTATTCCTCTCTATTCTGGCATTTTGATGGCTAATGTGCAGTCTGTGCATCAAGTAAATTCTATAGTTTTACTGCAAATCATTTTATATTTCTCAAACGTCTAACATTTTTCTTAGAATCTTATTACATTTCTCATGGTTCCACATGTGTTTAAAGACTTTGCAACCACACTGTAAGCTAGCTTCTCTGCTCTTGATTAAACATTCATAAGCCATTGTGGTCATAGATGATTAACCCACGTCAAGGATGGATGGGCACCAGGTCGGAGTTATTATCGTGCAAGTGCCGTTCTTGCACGGATGCGCTGCAGTTGAGCTTTGTCGAAGACTTATCTGTCTTTAATTTGGCTGAGTGCGTATCAAGCGCTGCAATGCGAGGAAAATTTACTGCAAAAGCCGAGTACTTCCAGCTGTCATACAACCCTTTGTCCATTATCGTCCGAAATCTTTTCGTTATTAATCAAGATGATGGGTAAAACAGTTTTGAGAATACTTAAAGGGTAGCTATTCTGTTATACCTAATCTCGTGAAAATGGTAAATACTACAATGTAGATCTTGATATACAACGAATACCGCAAATATGAAAAAGAAATTATTGTAAATTTACTATGGAGGATGTGATGTTAAAATTTTATGGGAACTACTGCCTAGTGAACCTTCATCTAGTGACCCTCTATGTACATGTTTTTTACGTGTTTTTGTAAGCTATGTGATTATTAAACCATTCATTGTTGAAGTGTGCCTTAAAAATGTATGTAGAAGTAATTGCTGGATGGTAAAGGTATTAAATTGCTTCTTAAGATAACGCGTTTCTTTATGGGTGGATTTTATCATAAATATAAAGCCATGCAAATACTAAGCAATTGATCTATCGGAGTTCCGTCCTTCGTTTCCAGCCGACGGACTTTTAAGCATCCTGGGTGTTTCTAGATCCAGATTAAGGTTCCTTATTTGCCCTTTTTTCTCTGTTTCTACGATTACGTTAGTTAACAATTATATTGGCAGTTCATAGGCTTTCGACATGAAATTATAACTTTACTGTGCTCTTTTTTAATTCTAAAAAAATAAATATGCCAAGGAATGTTAGCTAATTTTTATTACCACCATCTCCCAACGTAAGACTCAATCGTGGAGAGAATATTCCCTTTATAGGGTGATTTCCTATTTTTTAATTGCCTACATCGAAAGATCATTTCTCCTGGAGTACGTATTTCACGCTTTTAGATTGGTAAATGACGATATCTATTTTTCGTGACTGAATGAAGTATGAAAAATTTCAAGTGCGCAATAACGCGACGGCTAATTATGAATGCTGTGAAATGGCCGTGTGACGTCATTCTGGTTCCGGCTGCCGCCGTGTGAGGGCACCGTGGTGCGAGGCTATGAGCGCCGCTACGATGCAGGCTGCCAGCAGGTAGCAGAGTACCCTGTAAGCAGGTAGCGCTTGGCAAACATAAGGATTATTAACACCCTATCAATCGAAGGAAACTTTCCGACCATAGGCAATTTTAGTGAGTGATTATTTAGTGAGATGTTTCCCTGAGTTCTGTACCACATGCATGCATTGGTAATCTCAGGCAGTGTAAAACTCCTGACTACTCGTATAGCATCTAAGTCCCTGTGACGTTACGTGGAGTGGCATCGCGAGGCCGCCAATTTGGCCTTTTTCAAATGAGGTTAAAATTGACCATTAACATTAGTCTGAACTGGGATTTCTAAAACCAAATAATTTTTATATTATGAATACACTAATGGTAGGTAACGAATCACAATCAATGACTTTCTTTTCCTTTGATGAAGGAAACTACCCTATTCAGTACACAACCTTTTGGTGTGGTTATTTGGTTGCATGAGTGATGCCCACTATATTTTTCTCCTCCTCTTTGGAACGCGTGTCGAAATCCTTATCAAAGAAGACAACACTACCGGTTCAGTCATTATATATGCTGTCAACTTTATGTTTGCAGGTTAGCTTTCGTGAGAGCTTGGACCGTTGGACCGTTTGCACTGGCCGTTGTCAAATGTACATAGCCGCCCTAGTTTGTCACTGAAAACGTGTGAGTCATGGGGAGTATTTTGACCCCTGCGCTGAGATAATATACCGACTCATTTGGAAGGTATTGAGGATAATCCTTTCACAGAAGCCATGACATTGTCAGCTACCGCGCTGAATGAGGCACCGTTGGTGAAAGGCATACTTAGACACATACAAGGAGAACGCGTGAGGTTCGGTAACACCGTTTCACGAGTAGATTCACGATGTTTACTCGACAGAGGTCTGAGAGCGACTGACTGAGGCCGCGACTACTGTTTGCTGATTGGCCGAAGGAAAGTCACATGTTGAGAAACTTTCCCTCCCCTCACCTCCACTTGCTTTAGCCAAATCAGCTCACCCGCAAAGATAAAATAAACGGAGTATAGTCTTTCTGAGGCAGGTTAAAAAGACTTCTCAGTTTTATTTTCCCGCTTAGCGTGGAGGTAACTCTCGTGGGGGTTGTCATCAGATATTAGCGTGATGATCATAGGTGGATCTAGGGGGTGGTGGCATGGGGGTACGTGCCCCCTCCTAGAGCATTAAAAAATATGTAAGATTTTTTAATACGGTCCCGTTATCCTTGCGTTCGTTTTGTTTTGTATTACGGGGTTTCCTTGCCCCCCCCCAGAACAAAATCCTGGATACGGCCTTGCTTGTGCCCCTCCACCCAGAAAGAAATCCTAGATCCTGAAATGCTGTGAAATCCTGTGATGATTACGAAGTGAAGTAATTTAGAAAAAGAGACGACCAGGGGTGAAGTTACTCTCTAGGCTTGGCTTAAAGTGAGGGTGGGAGCAGGAGCAGGATATTCACTTCTTTGCCACGTCCCCAATCTTTCCTTGACTTTTCTCCCGAAATTAAGTCGTACATCTTTTTCCTCGCCCTTTCTCCTTCATTTTTTTTTTAAGGACCACCCCGCACCACTGTCTTAACGACGAATCAGCTCCGCATCGTTGATCCTTCCTGGCCCCAGACACTCTTTCCCAACTTCTCCACCTCGTTCTATCCTCTCCTACCCGTCTTTTTCACTTTATTTATCCGGGCGACAAAAGGGCCATACTGCAGACGCTCCCTTATATCACGTGGCAGGCAGCACGGAGAAGGAAGAGGGAGGTTGAGCCAGTGGTGGCGACCATAACATTGCCTTAGCACGCGACGGATGGTAACCCTTTTCGGTGGAGCTACAGTAAACCTCGCCGACGTTTTCAGTCCTTTTAAAACTCCCATAACTCATCTCTCTCTCCTCCTTCCCTCCCAGCTCATTAGATTTATCCCTCTAGCCTCTTTTGCGCTCCCTCTGTCTCTATGTATTCCGCTCCTCCTCCGACTCCCTTGCCTTCCCGCAGCCACCTCTTTTAAATAATAGCGACGCATCTCTTCTTTCTTCGGTGGGTGCAGCGCAAAAAAAGTGTTGAGGGGTCGACAAATGAGGGGCGTGAAAAATTACGAGGCGGGCTTAATTCGGTTATCTTCCCCTCTCATCGCCATTCTCTTCTTCCCTCTCTTTTCCTCTTTCACTCTCTTTCTCTGCATGCTATTAACGTTTAACTCTCTCTCTCTCCCCTTCTACTCCTGCCTCCCGCCTTTTCCCTAGCAATAGTAGTTATTAATTAAGCAATAATAGTTTTTGCAAGTACATGCTGACGTCAGGAAGTTGACTCCTGCTGCTTTGAGTGGACATGCTTTGCGGTAACTTTGACAGTTGCGGGATTTACGCAATAAAACTCGACAGGCATGCGTGCTTTAAATCACTCATTTACTTTAAACAATTTTAATTGAATGTGTGAATAAATAAAGGTTTTTCATCGTGTTATTATGGATTGAAGCTATGGAAATTTACCTTAGATGATACAATTGTTTAACTAACACTCTAATATTCAGGTGTTTTCAATGGGGGGGAGGTGGTCTAGTGATTAGCGCATTGGATATTCGTCCTCGTTTTCTTTACTTCCGAGTCTTCCCTCTCCCAAAAGCTCTTATGATTCTTTATTGCGTTCAACAAACCAAGCGTCACGTTCGTATAGTTTAATCGTTTAAAATTAATTCCACCATCAAAAATTTTCTTCTCCCAAGTATTTTGTGAACCTGCCAGGTAATATTATTTACTATTAGCCATTTAACATTATTATAATCCGAAAAAAATACAGTTCAATGACATTTTTAATGCCATCATGTCGTTGGTGAATAAATATGATGAGTATCTTTTATGTTGAGTAGCTTGATGATGAGTCATCATGAAAATACTTATACACTGATTGTGATGGGTAAAATATACGCTTGAACAAAAACCCCATAAGAATACTGAGATTACTCCACCGACGTTGTCAGATAATTGACTCCAATTTATTCAATTTTTGGCCGTGAGGGTAAATTTGAGTTTAAATATTTTCCCTTATCAATCAAATAAAAATCCGTTCGGATATTATAGCGATTCGTGGAAACTGAAATGAAACTTAAATGGATTATAACATGCATAAAAGCATTTTTTTAAACTTAGCCTCGTTCACTTACGTTCTATTTTGTGTGCGTTAAAATAATTTCCCTCGGTTTTTCGAGGAATTGATGCCAACGCCATTCTTACCGTAGGAATTAGCGAAGATAAAGCTTCCATTCAGCCAACGAGAAAATTCAGGCAGATTTAATTTTGAAGACAAATACCCGTTTGCTTCCGGGCAATTTTAAAAGGTTACTTGAAAGGACTGGGCTCAAAATTAGAGTACTAAAGTTGGTTCTGTAATTATGGAAAACACATCGCAGGGAAATGAATGAAGCGGCGTGATTTGTGGAGATGATTGAAGCTTAGGATTATGCACTATATATCTGGAAAAAAGTGCGCCTTGCCACGGAACAAAAGGAAATTTCAGAGATAGAATTCCTAATGGAAAATATAACTCTTGTTCCTTGGATTAATGCATCGATGGCAGGGCCTTCCACTGTAGATACCGAGATTGCCTTGGGAATGTCGTTATCTAGTTTGCCATAAATTCAGTCTCCATGATTTCCCAAGGTCTCTTTCGCTCTTTGCACCTTTGACCTGTGTTTTCCGTCATTAATCTCAGCTTCCAGTCTTTTCTTTCCTGTATGTATCAATTGGTGATAGAAAATAATGTAGTCAGTATTAATTTTACCTTGAACTTTTAATACCTATGATTTAATTGTTGATGTCACTTTAATTCTTCGTTAAAACTTTCGCGGGTGCTCGTCATGTTGAATTAAAACTTTTGGGCTATGTCGCCGGGTCAGATTTTGGGTGGCCCCAACGTTTCCCGACCGATGCTGGTCGCTTTCTGAAGGGAATCTGAAGAGGTGGGATTTAAAATTGATATATATAGGTATACGTGTCAGGTGGTGGGGGGAGGGGAGTGAGAGGTTGGAGGAGTAGGTTGTCGATTATTTTTGCCGATTATGGGTTGCCAAGTACGGCTGATTTTAAGGCCAGTGTCTCTATTGAAGTTGTTTTTCTCCTCTTTAGATATTTCTATTGTTTCTCTTACGAGTCTCTGTTTAAAGCCTTTCACTCTCGCAACAATGTTTGCTTCCTTAAGGTCGATTGTGTGGCCCAGCGCTGCGTGTTCGGCTACCGCGGACTTCGTTGACTGCCCCAGTCGAATTGCTCTCTCGTGCTCCTCTAGACGTGTTTTAACCGATCTGCCTGTTTCGCCGATGTAGTTCTTCCCATGTAGGTCTCTTTCGCTCTTTGCACCTTTGACCTGTGTTTTCCGTCATTAATCTCAGCTTCCAGTCTTTTCTTTCCTGTATGTATCTATTGGTGATAATAATGTAGCTTGTATAAATTTTACCTTGAGCTTTGAATACCTATGATTTAATTGTTGATGTCACTTTAATTCTTCGTTAAAACTTTCGCGGGTGCTGGTGGATGTCACTTTATATTATTAAACTTTGAGCATTGATTTCGTTGGCATAATACAAAATCATTTGTGATGGAAGGGATAAAATTTTCCATGAAAATTGCGTAGCATTGTCTTCAATCGGAAAATATGCTTAAGAATTTGTATCATGATTTTCATAAATTCATGAATTTCTGCGGGCATAACTTTGGGCAAATCCTTCATGAAAAGACACGTAAACTACCAAACTGAATGTTTTTGTTGATCAGTAAGACTAATCAAATTTAAAACTCTTAGGAAACGGAGAGGAATAGGAGAGCAAGTCGATGACAGTGGAGGAAAAATAAGTGGGTAAAAAAAGGTCAAAGGTTGTGTTTATTGATTTAGTTAATGCAGAAATAGATATTAAAATACAGACGTTGATGAGGATAGGAAATGTAATGAAATATATTTTAAGACACATTTTAGCAAACATCAAGTTGATTTGATTAAGAAATCGATGCTGATTGGCCAAAGATGCCGATAAATAGGTTCAAGTTACTTGCACAAGATAATTAGCACCCAGCTCAACTTGACCATATCAGCAATAATTTTCGCATCTGCGCGTGGAATTGGAAACTACCCAATTTTGAGTTCAGGCATTACTCTTTTGAAACGATATTCATATTAACAGTAAACAACTGTGAAATATTTATTTTGAGTGATCCACTATGCTCGTCGTATCGCATTAAATTTTTCCAACTGTAAAACTTTGGTAGTGTTAATTAAAATTATTTCTGAATTTCATTTTTAAATAAATATAACCTCTTTATAAATTTGATATATTATAAATTATAGAGATATAATTTTTTCCTGTGTGTACAATTTTTTTGCAAATAATATTTTTCTAACCGAATGGAGCGGATATATTTTCAATAGCTTCGGCTTTAACCCACGTCGGGTATGCCTTATAAAAATTATGATTTTTTTTCTCGGGCCAAAAGTAAAATGATCTGATAAGAAAAATAAAACCAGCCAACGTCTCGGTGTCCGACCAATCACCTTTCGCCATGACAACTCCATGGATTGACTATTTTAAACCCGAAACATCAACAGACTTCAGTTTTCTCACTCGATTTAGACCGAGAAATATCCATTATTTTATTTGGCCAGTAATTATTGATCCAAACACACTTTACCATGTATTTCAATCATGATATTCCGACATCAAGATGAATAAAGTGGTTGCAAGGGAAAAAATTAGGACATCCAGCATCATATCCCACAACCTGACCATAAGAAAAATACATGAACAATGGTTGTGCTTGCTATTTGTTGATTTCTTTTCTAAGCTGATTTGAGCCACCTGAGTATATTCTCTTAACTTTATCAGCAATAATTTTCTGCATCTTCGAGTGGAATTGGAAAAAAATAATTTTGATGGAACAGGAAAGGTGAGCTTGAAAGATGACCCATAATTGGGTCACTCAGAGTACACATTTTCACGAATTTCACATTCATTTGCTTGAGAATTCGATGCGGAATATCAGCGCTGAATGCTTAGAAGTTAGTTGTACAAGATATTTAGCACCCAGCTCGCCTTGAATTTATCAGCAATACTTTTCCGCATCTTCGAGTGGGATTGAAAACTATCCAGATTTGGGTTCACGCATCACCCTGTGAAACGGTATACATGTAAAAGTTCTTTGAAGTTCTTATTCTTGTCCCTTACAAAGAGCGAGGAATCCCATATTTCTGCCCCACCCTGTCTTCATATCTTTTCATCCCTCCCTTCGTTATCAAGGACCGCCTCTCTCCTTCCTACGCCTCTCGTAACCTTAACTACCAACCTCCCTGTCACAAATTTCAGTCCTCCCCCGTTTTTCTTTTCGCCACTTTGTTGCCCGCATCAGTGTTCCAAATTTAATTACCGAGGTCCCGTTGCCGGCGGGAGGCGGGGAAACAAGTGATGAGGATAAAAACGCGCTCTCATAAAGTTTCTCCAATGGTCTCTTTCACTTCTCCCTCTTCTTCCATCTCCCGCGATACCCTTTTACTTTTGCAATTTTAATGCATCAGCAGTCAGCGGTCGGATTCCATAGAGAACAGATCCCGTAGTATTCTCTGAAATGTTTGCAAACTTATGCAAATGTTCGATCAAGTTCAGTTCCCGTTCTCTTCCTCCGCCAGCTCTACTGATGAAATTGATTGAGGAAACCAAGATGGAGTTTTTGCCCGTAACAGCATATTAGAAAGAATATTTGATTATAAGACTATTAAAGTAGCAACGAACGGTAATATAAAAAGACGATAATATTTTTATTAAGAACTTAAGTTAAATACCGACCTGAAATTTTGAATACTCCTCAATTTATTTATGAAATTTAAGAGAGAGGGAGAAATTGCAATGATTATTCATTTAATATTCCTGTCATTTCTCGAAAAAACTGGTCATCTTGCCTTTTTTACTTGCATATTGAAACAGAAATATTTTTACTGACAATCAGGCAGTAGCATAAAAATTTAACCTAAAACTTTAAAATTTTGTTGACGATTGAAATTTCTTTACATTGAACTTGAGCATCATGAGCATCAAAATTGGTATAAACCGGCATTCATTAATCATTCTCTTTGCCATCTTCATAATTTTGATTTTAATGTTAAAGATACCGTTAAACGTGGTATTTTCATACGAAGAGAAAAGACAGAAAACTAGAATGGAATAATTAGTTTGAATCGCGTAGTAGTGGTGCAGTAAAGTAAGCGCCCTCTGTTTAACTGGCATTGAGTTTACGTTCTTAATTATCCCTCTGAATTTCCCTCACTGATCTTGCTTACCCATGAAAGAAGATTTTCAGCTTGAAATATTTACGCACTCCATCTACATCGCTATTTGTGGTACTCAAAAGTTCCTTTGTTTTGTGTAGAGCTTGATGCAACAATGAGACGCAGCCTACTGAGGGCTTAGGGCCCTGTTGTTGCTTTTGTCCTTCAAGCCTTTAGCACTGCCGAAAGGTATGGAAGATTTTTCAACGAAGACTGCGCAAAATGTTTTTCATTTTAAGCCAGCACGGTGTATTTTACTTTCTCACAAAATGGGTGACTTATGGTGCAAGAGCAGACCGTCTGAGAAATTCACAAAGAGTTACTGTCTGGAGCTTCCTATCTAAATTTCTGCGTAAAAGAACCACGTGTATTACGCATGTAATTAATAATATGAATAAAGATGGCATCGTATGGTAATCGTAAAAGACTTAAGTAATCCATCAATCTGTTATGCATGTGCAATCTAGTTGAATTTTTTATCTATTCGTACACCGACCTTGTTGACTTATGTTTACTTATGGAAATGTTTTCATAGCATCATTTGACAGTATATTTTAAAATATATACTATTGTAGTTGCTATAGTGTCCCAAGCGGAAAAGAATCACAAAAATCATTTATTTTCATAAAAATATTTGAAATTAATATTTCTAAGTGTTAGTCCAAAAAATGAATTAGGTATTAATTGTTTCGTTAGAGTTTAACGTGACTCCATCCTACTAGGGTTAAATTTTCAGTCAAAGTGATCTTTTTGATGAAATATAATCAATGACTGTATGTTGTTTCATTTCCGCAGGTAAATGATGATTTGGACCGACTGGAGATCAGTCACCATGTGATTGACATCAATCATCCACATAAGAGAAGTACAGGGTGAGTGACTTAATAGATTGTACTTGTTTGATTTGAGTTAAGGCGTAGTTCTCGAATTACGGGACTCCTTGAATTGTGGGTGCGGTGGTATAATAAATGCAAATATGATGCTAGGATAAACATGCATGTTTTAGGGAGAATCAAGGTTTAATTAATCCTGAATATTTCCATCATTTAAACGGTTTCCTTTTCCTAGTTAATCAAAAACCCAAATATTTTTCCTTTACCCGTTAATGTATATTTTAACAGAGGAAATCGGGGAAAAAATGGCAAATTTATATATTTTCGCCAATATTGCGCAATTAATTTCCTCATTGAATTTCATCTGTATTCGAATATTTTTCTGTAAGGACACAATTTTTCTCGTCATCGATAAATGCTGCCGTACTAATATACTTCTTATTAATGATTAATTTAAGAATTTCATCGTAACCATTTGAGCAATTTATTTTTACTCTTTCATACCACAATTAATTTTCTACTCGTATGCACACGCAATGCTTTACAAGCAGGTATCCATTATCCCAAACCTTATTCTTTGATCACTTTGGTAGCATTAAAAGCATTGTTGTTCCCATAATTTCGGCTGGTACAGAATTTCCAACACCATTGCTTGATTGAATCTCCTGCACTGATTAATTAGAAATATATGGTTCAACTCAAACCTATTGGGCTATTTTTTCATTAACTTTCCGACGTTAATGGATGAAGTGAGGGAAAGTGGTAGCCCGTTGTGTAGAGCGCTTTGTTACTGATTGAAGGATCCCCGGAACGTGTGAAGCTTTCGGACACCCCCCAAACAATAATCCTCGAACTGAGAATGAAGGCTCAGGGAAAGGAGCTTACACCTACACCTAGGGGACTGCATAGAGGAGGCCCAATTCCATTCAATAGCAGACTGATTCTGTTGCCACTTCGGTCGCATTTTATTGGGTTTTAAAAAATGCCCGCGGCGCGGTGATTATTGCAATTCAATTCACTTTTTTTCCAATATTTTACAGTATTGTCTGTTCAAATGTGAGAAATGTCACTGAAGAGTTATGAATTTGATAAATGACATCATCATGAATGTTAATTTTGGTTGACATTCCTAATTATGCCATATATTTAACTCTGAAATTACGATCAATTTGTCCGTCAGCGACACGAGAGACGACTTTTGTGAACCCATTTAAATGCGCGGTGGGTGATGACACATTTAGAGGCGGACTTAAGAATATTTTTTGTAATATTCGTACTGTCTACCCACGTGAAATACGATGGTGGGTGGCGTAACATGGTGGAACTCCTTCATGATGCACAAAGGGTAAGAAAAAACGACTTTTGCTGTTCCACAAAATAAAATATATATATTTGCGACCGGTTTCGATATGGCGTATCATCATCAGCTACTCTTTTTTTCCTATCCTTTGTGCATCTATCTACCACGAGTGAAATTCAAACGCCTTTGAATAGTCTTGGGTGATCTCTGCCCCCACCAATTCAAACAAAACTTCACTTTGAACTAACTAAGTGAGCGAGTTATTGATAAAGCAGAATAACTTAAAACTCTTTTTTTTACTTTCAGTAAAAAGCGCAAAATCTTAATGAAAAAAGTACTCTGGAGTCAACGGAGCAAAAATCATCAAATTCAAATGTAGCATCACCTATTAAAACAAGCCTTTGACTTGGCTAGTATCCAAATGTGGTTAGTGTAACTAATGGCATACCTACCTGACTGAATGTTCGGAGATGTGGACACCAAAACCGGCCGAGTTAATTGTTATTCCCGTTGAGAACTTATTTCCTGGACGCTTAAGAGTATTCGTAATCGGCTAAGATCAAGTACTCCTACCAAATCACTTTTAAATTTGGTAAATAGTCTGCCGAGTCTGACAAATAAATAGATTTTAGTGTTCAAAAGCTTTTACTAGCCCTGAATCAATCGTCAGTATCAGAATTTAGTTTGTTTAAATCGGTATTCTCCCTGCAGATATCTCTGCTTCTGGCTCTTCAGTATTTTAAAGACTTTTAGCGTAGAGGCATGGAATTTTCGGGGTCAAAAATTAGGTAAGGGATTACAGAGTATGGTCTCTGGGATGCTGTATCCATCTGTCTCCCCCTGCCATGCCTCTTGAGAATGGATTCCCAGGCGTAGCGGATGGTCCCTAACCACTAGACTCATACATCTCGCGACCAAGTCCTCGTCTAATTTCTTTCCTTGACGCCCGCGTTAAATATACGCGAACTCCGTCGGACCATTCGTCATTCGGCCTTCCCACCCACGCGCCCTTGTGACACGGAGGAAACAAAAATAAATGGAGTGAACGCGATTGGGACACTGCGAAGGGAGTTAGGTCCCGTCCAAGCGGTTTATCCCATTCCTACACTGCTGTTCTATCCATTTCTCCCTCTGTATTCTTCATCGTTCCCAACCGAGTGAACTCCGGACGCTTCGCAGACAATCAGTTAAAGCACTCCCGAGCAGTAGGCACAATAGTCTATTCCTCCAACGCGCGGAACATATCGGTCAAAGGAGTCACCCATCCAACGTTCAACGTATCTCTCGTATTTCCCTTCGAACGTGATGTCCTGCATTCAAGGGGGCGACAGAACTGCGATATATCGTATAGAAAACCTCTTTCGATTCGATTTTTCCGGAGCCCCAGTGGTCCAACGGCCTACCCAACATAGAGGCGCTGGTGTAGCCTCTTTTTCTGAGCAGTAATGAACTGGGGGCTGCCATATTGAATCTCGATGTAAACAAACGTGATATTGAGGCTTATTGATAGTCATTAGTGTTAACTGCAGACTTTTTTTTATTGCTTACAGTGTCCCTTACGATTTTGTAATGTGCTCAATGAAAGATACGAGTCTCAATGATCTTGGTTATTGCTAAATTGCGTGGGTATGAAATGTATTTGGTGATGAAAATGTGAGTAAATTCTGTTTCCTTCATTATTCCATTTTGATTTCAACCTGTGATTAGCTAACCTTTTCTCATGTTTTCAAAATTTTATGGTGTCTTGTATTCCTTATATTTCAATATGTTTTTCATTGTACTTGCAGTTTTTCTAGTGTTCAAACTACTCATTTATCGCTAGTGCTATGCTTTCGTTTGTTTAACGCTAATCATTTTGTTGGTTATGTATGTAATTTGCTATTTCAACTCTGTCCTTTCAACTGTTTAATTGTCATTAATTGAGCATTATTCATTAAGTGTTCTACGATGTTTACATTTCTTAAAACTTTAATCTCTTTCATTTTGAAGTAAGAACTTAATTTCTACGACATTGGTATAAAATATTCTTCACTTTTCTCGTTTTCTACTTTTGGAATACTTTCTTTCGTATAAGTGATGGATATTAACTTATAAGAACCTTTCATTTGAAGACTCCTCTGCCAAGATATGTTGTATATCTTAATAGGTACTCATCATGAACAACTTCCTACGAAATAATGTCCTCCTTTCATAATTAAATAATTATCTTCCATGAAATGATATCCAAACTTGCATGCTTATTTCTAGTGAAGTATTGTTATGGTCTATGGTTTCAGGATTAGCATTATTTTCCCTGTACCAGAGCTATTGCAAGATACATCTACCTCAAGGAAAATTGGGCCACCCTCTTTGTCTGTGGAGTGTTTACTTAAGTAATGGAATCTTTCTCCTATTACGCAAAGGCTGCTCATCTCATGTTGTCATTGATATTTTCTGCTTGTGCATCTCATGTGCTTGTAGAATGGTTAACTTCCTCAGATTTCATCTCAAGTCTGTCATATTGAAATTGTTATTGTTGTATTTCTTTTGCCAGTTATTGTATCAATAAATACTAATGTCCACTGAAGTAAGTTTCCGAGATCATTATTCTTACCAACCACCAGATCGCCAGTTGACTTTGTACATTAATCTTGTATTATGGTTACTGCTTTAGTAACCTGGGGAAGTTCTTCAGGAAGATTTTCCTACATTCACTGCTTTTAAGTTTCTCGCAATTGCAGTATCATTATTAGGCCTGAATAGCATGCTCTATCGTGACGCGTAAAAAAAATTGAAACACGCGCCGAGATGTGCATTCAAACTTCGCGGCAGCATTGGACCACTGGCATAGATGGCACTGATGTATCAAAAACTATAAGCATTATCCTTATGGGTATGTCGCCCCCTTGCTGCAATGCTCAGCTTACCATGTCGGCTGTGGGATAAGACGTAATTCGATTCTCGGCGGAAATGTTGGATCTAGAGAGCTGAACTTTGCTGGTAGGTACTGAACCAACTTCTCGCATAAGAAGTCTCTTAAATCATAATGATTTATGCATATTTTTACCGGAGGTGCTTAACACTTCTTTATACTTTAAAAATCAAAGAATCGGTTGATGAGGGTGTTAGAATGCGAGCTACGACAAAGCAACCTAGGATTCGTAACTGGTAATGATGCTGCGATTTTATACGCGGACATTTGCTCTAAAATAGATACAGCATAAAATGTCATTGTATTATCCGAAGTACTCCCTGAGCTGGTAATATTTAAATGATTTGACCCCTTATATTTTCGTGTTCTACCGCAGAGGAGACGAATTTTTCGTAATAAATATGTACATATTGCTCACTCATACTGTTCGCGGGACAAATTCATTTTACAGAATTGAACTAAATTCAATTATACATTTTATGATCATTGAAAAGGAAATCACATATTTATGTTAGCAGAGGCACAAATGAAGAAGCATTTTCCCTGTTTATGAGTGCTCATCAAAAAGACATCAAGAAAAATCAGTAGTGACATTGAACTTTGTGCGAACATACATAAAAAACAGGCTTTAATATCTACAAACTGCTCTTTCAATTCTTCCTTTATGTCCCTTGTAAAATAAACAGAGGTTAATGTGAGAACTCATTGAAAATGCCTCCAAATACCCTCCAAAGCTCAATAATTCAGCTCAATTTCTCGGCTTTCTAATCTTTTTTCCCTTACTCCCTCGCTTGTCCATACGTTGTGTCCCAAAGGTCCCCTTCGCACGCGAATACGACTACTCACTGTGGAATTGGACACAAATGTGGACAATTCTTTTTTACCCAAACATCCTGAGTCCATGCCTATAGCTAATTAGCCATGGATAGAAAAGAAGTAGATAAATATTTATATTTGATCAAGAAGAGAAGGAATTAGTATAAATAGAATAAATTACATATTAGGAATAAAATATCGATAAGAATAATAAAAGAATTTGCCTTCAGTTTGATAATCGATTGGTAACGCTGATTTATTCTTGAATTGCGTGTTTTTCTTCAAATCAAATCTAAAATCGATGGATTGAACAAACTGAATCGTTTTAAATTGCACTTCTATGTTAACGTAACTGCTGAATGTGAATTTTGCCGTCTTCTGATTTATATACTTGCCCCTGAGTCGTTAAAATCTCTTGGGACACTGATGAAGCTGTGTGGAAAGTACGAAGTTGTTTTTCCTACCATAATTAATGCTCAATTTTCCACGAAGAATCGTCCTAATCCATTATTTTAATGCAGTGATTGATTTACTGTTTAGTAAATTGACTTGGAAGGCATCTACGACGAAGAAGATAGATTTCAACTCCAGAAATTCTGGGCAAGCAGAGATGAATTTCGCTTCACTATTCTCCAAAGACTGTCTTCGCAAATAAATACTACAGCACATGTTAGAAAATTTGTGATTTAACTTTGAGGAACATCAAATTCATGGCTAAATAAATAAACTGGAATTTTGTGAATTCTACCCAGCTTTAATTGGTAAACCTCGACTGGTTTCTGCTCTCACGTCTCCTTCTTAGTAGGAAATACTCAGGTAGTTCTCGGGGTAGTTACTTGAGCAAATGCTAACATGACCTCACAAACAATAATTAAAAATACATAATTAACACGAAAGAACGCGCCATTTTTTATATTTTCATACTGGCGCGAAGCCCTTACTTATATGCACATCCTCTTGATAATATTTCATGAGTTTTGAAATTGGTCGAAGTGTACCAAACGAAGTTATTTGGCATTAACAAAGTATGAATGTATTTATGTAGTCATGAATTCTATTGATTTCGTTAAAACTTAGAGGATATAAAGCAGAAAGAACTCATTACAAATAATAAAATCCGAAGATTATGAATTATAATCGTGAATATACATATTTATTTCAATATCACTTTAAAGTAGTTTTCTGCCAAGTCTATGTTTATACTTCCACCTTCTGCAGCCCCCGTCAACCTTAAAATGTTATCCTTATGTCCTGCCGTTGGATTACTGTGGGAAGAGAAGTGACAGGCCCAATCGCCGCGGTCATACCTGCTGATCTCTTTACCCGCTTCCGGCTTTCCCTCCCTCTCTTCCAGCGAGTGTGCGGCGGTTATCGGCGGAGAGTATTCCGCCAACAGTCATCAAGGTTGCGAATTCGCGAGAGCGAGCAGGGCACTGTATAGGGCCTCTCTTCTCTTTGTGATCCGTCCTCGACTCGGTCTTGTCAAAGGTTCACATGTCCCACTGCTCTTTACCTCTGCATGCAATGTCCATCACTTGGGGATTTACATCTCAAAACGCATGGCGTCTACCATAGGTACTGTGTATTGTTATCATTTGAAGTTCACCAATATGGGGTGCGGCTTTTGATGGAACACTTCTTCTAAAGGCCGCCCTCGTTGCTTCGGCCATGGCTTCAAAAAAACTCTATCTTCATCCCTTCTCTTCATGTCACTGTCAGAGATGCTTCCCATTTTCAGCGCCAATATTTATACATATGGAATTTCGGTCGTCGCCATGCTTTTGCCAAAAATATTTCCTCTCCCCTATAATATTCTGTGCGAAGCAGCTTTGCCTGATTTATGTGCCTGATGAACTTTGATTTTCATGTTTTCCGAAATTCTGTTTTCTTTAGGATTATTATCTAGTCCTTTCTCATTTGTTTTTTTCTATCGATCCGCCTAGTTTTTGTATTCTTTTGTACAAAATTACATTCCTTCAGCTTCAAGTTTGCTCATTTTGCTCTTACCAATGCTTCACATCCATGTGTCAGCAAACTTCTTACAATTTTTTTAAATTTCTTCCTAGCCTCAATACTATTGCTGTTATTTGCTAGGAGACTGCTTTTTAGTCTAAAAACATTTCTCAACTGGCTTGGTTAATCACAGCTGCTATAACTACACTCCATCTGACACGCTTCTGCATTGGTCGAGAAATACTATGAGCTCCTTAGCGGCCAGCCTGTTTTATTAGAATTGATTATTTTCTTTCGCATTCCCCCAAAACTGTTCTCTTAACACATTCACGCTTAACGTTCCTTTTTGGGTTGTGAAGTAATCATGTTTTTCATACAAGTCTTGCTAAATACACTCCCCATACCCTCCTTTCTTCTCACTCTTATCTTTTTCCTCTTTTTCACCGATAATTTTTCAAAGTATTTTTCATGATAAATTTTCTTGACAATGGACAAATTACCGATCAGTTTATTTAATACTCTCAGAATCAGACGTGAACTTGGAATGCGTCTCCTTTCACTGCACGGAAATGCACAGAATGCTACGCAGCTCTTCTTCAAAATATTTAAATGCTTACTTCCCCATAGCTTTCTCGTGGTGTTTATTATTATCGCTCATGAGCTGATTTCTCCAACGCACTCAACATAATATTTGTTAAAAGTTATTCCTTGCATGGTCAATCGCTGACCTAATTGCATGATTTATCAGCTGTTAGCTAAATTTCACGAGCCATAACCTTCCCATTTTAGCCACGGTTTAATACCCTTCCATTAAATTCCAAGCATCTTTTTTTGAGTGGAAAATTACCTATTTAGGTCAAGGGTTAAATTAAACATTTTTCTTGAACTCATGTAAGGGCTGTTGGGGGAGGTTATCGAAGCTGCTTTTTTAGACCAAATAAACAGAAAAAACTGCAAGTTCGTAAAAAGGGTAGCTGATCACCCTCGCAAATTCATGAGGAAGGGAAATAAAGGTAAAAAATGAATAGCAATGGTGAAGATTTATCTTCTTTCTTACTTTCTTGTCCCCATCTGATTTATTGGTATATATATGTTCACCTCGATAAATTAAATGTTGCAAAAATCAATGCAAGATCATTCTTTTACCTTTTTGCTTAGTTTTACCGGTTAATTAATGACTCCTTACGATACCAGCTCATTCTTATTGGAATTGAAACTGCTTACGTTGGAGAATGCTTTCATTTTAATCTTAAATACTGAAAAAATGTATGAAAATACATTGTTTCTTTAATTCACTGTCACTTTCACAAAAAATAGGTCGTGAAACAGTTTTTCAATGCCTATTGGCCTCTTAGTTTCACACTGCACTCTAGCCATTCGGTGCTAAACACACGTTCGGCGCCAATACGTTACCGTTGGCGTGCGAGCAAACATCGCCGCCGTTCATCCTGCCCATGTGTCTTCTGTTTCCTCCGCCCGATCCTCTCCCATTACACTCGATATCCGAGTGACGTGCCTTCGGTGGGCGGAGTGCAGCCAGCATGACCGGGCCATTAATTCATTGTTATCGTTTCCCTGACGTGTGAGCCTAGGGAAGGAGGGAGGACCTTCAGACCGAGGAGAGAGACAAGGCAATTCAGTCTGGAGTGGGCGGGGAAAGAGTGTGGTTCATTGGGGATATGGGATGGGCAAAAAGAAAGGCACTCAAAGCTTCCCATCCTCTCCGTCTTCTTCGGCCAATTCGAAGAGCGCGCCGCATATCCTTTCCACCACGTCGACGTAAATTCTGGCTCCGCGCTCTGCGCGTACCGCTATCGCCCCTTGATTGGGCCTAATGGGCGGTGGCGAAAATTGAATTTTTGCACGCCGACGCCCCGAGCCGACGTTTAGGTTTGTGTGTGCGGGTTGGATTCGAGGCGAGCAGAGTTCGTTTTCCCTTTTCCGCACGTGGGGTAACGGTGGCTGAACGATGCGGTGAATTGGTGGCGGTGGCGTTTTGGTCGGTTCACGGGGTTCGATTGCTTACACTGCTCGCTGCGCGTTGGTCCGAAATTTCCTCAAAATTGGACCGCGTGACTTGAATGTACAGGGTGGAGAAAAATTGTGTCACGAAATTTTAAATCTGGATAGCCAATGCCAGTAGGAATCAAAATTACTCATAATGTTTAGGCCGAAAACGCACCTTTTTTAAGCCTAGTGCCGTATGCTCTGGACAACTCATGACTTCGAATGCTTTGCTTGCCGGTATCTAGCAACCGGGCAAACTCCAGGCCAATCGGAGCGCTTGGATCAAAGTTTAAAAAAATTTAAAATGGTACGTTTTCGACCTAAACATATTCGATAATAATCGGTTCCCACTGGCATCAGATATATCTAACGATTTGATCGTTGGATCATTCTTCCTCATAGGATAATCTTCCAAAGTTGCTAGAATAGGAATGGCTGATGCCTGGTTTCGCTGATGGTAGGACCCGCCCGCCTTTGTGACGGTGCGGAATTCCTCGTCCCTTCCTTCCCTATCCTATCCCAGGAGAGGTCGTCTGGCTCCTATCGCGGCGGCGCCTCCTTCCTTTCTCCTTCCTGTCCTCCTCCTTCTGGGTGCAGAGGCAAGAAGCTCGCGCTTACAGACCCAGCCCCGGGAGTGTGTCCTCGCGAGCCCGCCATAGGAGTCTCGTTCCAGCTGGCATAAACTATCCAGGGTTAAAACTTCGTGAAAAAATTTTCTTCACCCTTCAGTATCTTGAAACATCAACTCAAACTTTATATAAAATGAAAATCAACCGCCTACTAGCTTACTATGGCTAGAACTTTTCTATGGCTGGGAAAAATGAAAATGAGTAGTTTACCACAGGAGAAAACACGGTTTATTTTACCTCTATGGATTTCAGGTATCATCGCCATTGCAATATATTCTTTGCCGTAACCTGTAGATCGCCAACCTGTTGGTAGGCAACCCGAAGGCCGCTTTGAACATTTTTCCGGCACACGAGATTCAACAGGTATATTTTGAAAATGTAGTTATTTATTTTTACGGCAAAATTAGGGAAAACCAATTCATCATAACGTAAATGCATTGTGCATTCATTTACAAAAATATTAACCACGTACAATTTTATATGTGGCCCGCAAAGTTATTACGCATTTCTTAAGTGCCCCTCTCGATCATTTTGGTTGACCACACTCATGTTGCAGATAATGGCGTTGAGTATTAATACTGCTTGGGAGAACTAATTTTTTTCTTTCTCAGCCAACAAAATTGTGATTTACGATCTCAATGGTGATGGTTAGTAATAATTTTTGGGGGAATATAATATTTTATGAGAAATAGTAAAAACATAGCGGCCTACTTCGTACACAGCCTCGTGATAGGGCTCAAGTGTGTTGTACCCAACGTTGTTAATCGCAGCAAAAATATCATGCATTCATCTGAGCAAATCATGAATCCTAAGTCTACATATTCATTATTAATATATGATGCACTTCATGCCCAATAACTTACCGCAAACGGCAGGAATCAGTTGAATCAAAGACGTCATTATTCAAAGTAAGTTTCTGCGGAGGTTTGGTGTAGAAGGGAAGTAAGGTGAAATCCCACAGAAATTTACTTTGGCTATGAATGTGCCGAGTACCTGGGAGAATATTTTAAACGACCCTTATTTTATTTTTCCAGAGCTAATTTTACCTACGATTCAATGATTTAATATTATTTGTATCAAATGAATTCCTACATTTTTAAGCAAGGTAGCCCAGTGAGTAAAGCCCTGAATTACTAATAGAAATGTCTGGTGTTAAAATACTGCGTAAATCCCCCGGTTACTTCCAAATCAATGCCCTCGAAGTGAGAGATGGGCTAGGGAAAGGAACTCTCTCCACTTTCCTGGTTGAGAAATTCACCAGGCTGTGGTTAAGCTGTGTGTGACCTCTGCATTTTCATATCCAAAATAATCTCCGGGTTGAGGCACTTAGTGAATGACGTTAATTATAATTACTGCTACCCAACCATTATTATAAAAATACCTTATTAACTAACGTAATACCTAAATTACCTTACATTATTCCTAAATTACCTTAAATTATACCTAAATTATCTTAAGTAATAACTAAATTAAGTAAGTACCTACCTTAAATTACACCTAAATTACATTTTAACGTTACCTAATTGTAAAACGTTGAAATACTGACATGAAATCGGTGAGGAGGTAATATTGCTTACTTCCATTGGTATTTACCAGATTTTACTCTGGATAATTGGTACGGATATGCGCTCCAACTGTGATAATCTGGTAGCTATTGATGGAAGGACGGACACAGTACAACAACGCTTTTAGCGTCCCTTGGCAGGCCGCTCTCTCTCGAATGCTCACCGTGTGCCAGCAACTCCCGCGCCCACGCGAAGGCATCGAGTGTCTGTTTTGAGCTCCCGTTTCCGATTTGTTTTCCCTTCGGCCCTCGTCAATTGGCTTTTCACACTCGCAAGTGGCAACGCACACGAGTTTGCCTAAGGTATCACGTCGAATTTCCGTGGTTTTACCATTCATCGTTTTAAATTTTACGCAGATAAGAGTTTTTAATAACCGTCGTAATTAAGGCTTCGTTTACAATCATTATTTTTACTTTTGAGGGAATAAAATTTTTCAATAAATTTATTGAAAATACTCCAGGGTTATTCTATTATTTTTGATACATTAACGCTATAATAGTGGACAATGACTGGCTTGGACAACCTTTTGGCCTGCAGAAAAAATAACAAAAATTCATATAGATACAAAATACATACTTAGATGCTACAGATAATTTACACAATTAGTTGAGAAGATTATAATTTGTTTGATAAAAGAATGTTCTTCTTTTTCTGAATAAGTTTAATGGTAGAGGGAGGCATTGGAGAACTCGCTAGCCCAGAAGGATGGCATTTGCGACAGAATATCTCTCTCTAAGATATATAGTTTGGTGTTACAATGTACTGTATGAACTGAGATCGAATTCCTATCAAATCAACATTTATCGTGAATAATCGAGAACTAGGCGAGCATTAACCTATTGCAATTTTAATACGAATAATTGCTGATGAAGCATTTTATCAAAGATGTTTTTGATTTAGTGAAGCGCTCTCTCTCTTTCCTCCCTTGTGGTTTTTCAGTATGCCACTTATTATATGGTTGAACAATGGTCGCCATTTCCAATTATTTATCGCATGGATTTCCTCGTTTTATTGAAATTTATTTACCCATCCTGGAGATAACTTTATAGTATCTGAAATATTTATTTTAATTTTTCCTCTAGGTATGCATAGCTTCCTAGCAAACGAATCGGTTATGAATGAAAAGTTTAGCATCTCTCAGTGTTGACTATTCCTTTAATTTCTTGAGGAAGACGTCCAAACGCCATGCGTTGAGGAAGTCCCGATCATTCGGTACACAAATTTAATGTGCAAGGTTCAAATGGGTAGTTTTATTTTTTCATCACGCATTTTCGTTGGAGTTAAGTCTCAGTTGCTATTTTTCCGATGTTCCTCTTTCAGAAATTCAGCCAATAGTAGCAGCACATTAGATTAAACGTATTCGTAGAAAACAGTCTTGTCTTGAGTGAAGCTCCTTACGGTGCGAAAACGTGAACACTTAGGAAGGACGACGAGAGAAGGCTGGAGGCGTTCGAAATATGACATCTATATATAGCACTGTTATTGTGTAAGACGAATTCTTGCAAAGCCGTGGTGAAACTTTATTTCCGTTGGATCATATCATGAACGTGGATATATATCCATATTTTACGCATGACATCAATTGTAATGGAAAAACTAGTAAAAAGCAAACAGCAGCAAACGGGGACGGGAAACGGCGGTGGCGGCGAAAGGCAGTAATATTACGTTTAGGCCCTGTGTAAATTAAATTTTTCCCTATTTCGAGTACAGAAATATTTCATTTTTACCAGTTACGGTTATTTCTCGCTTCCGTTAACATGAGCTAACTGTCATATACCACAAATATTTGTACGTCCGCATCACGTGTCCCAATATGTCAGCAAAATTTACATTGTCGTAGGATAATGAGAGTTTACATTTTATTTGATTCAATTGCCGCCTGATTAATTGCTTTCGCGTAAAATGTAAGCTTGTTCGGAGTTACGCATTTTGAGTATTGTATCGGCTGAAATTACTCGTGTTTGTGCTTCTATTATCACGAAATTGAATATCAAAATGCATTCCAATATTTCAAAACCATTCAATGTACGTCACATGTTTTTCCTCTTCACTACAGTTTTGTTCTTTTCATAGTGTAAATTGCATAATTTTTTTATTTAATGTGTTGCACTAATTGCCTACTTCTCGGCTCACTATTTGAAAAGAATAGCAATTTCAGCTTAATTTCGATTGAATTACTCTAAGCCGAAAATGTTCATATCAAGATTAAAACTCTTTTGAAAAATTCCATTAATACTGTACATCTTCAAAGTAGATACAAAATTTTGGCCTGCGTTTCGTATCTCGAACTCTGAAGTGTGTTGTAACACACTTAACAAGACCTTGTTTGAGTACTGTGGATTTGCACTATGGATTCATTTTGAAACCCTTGCTTTCACAGAAATGATTATTTAAAAATAATGATATTTGCTTGCTGATTCCTCCAGTTTTTTCATGCATAGAACTTTATATCGTATTTGGATTAGCAACAGCCTATTTTTTCACAAACTTAAGTCCAAAATAATTTTATACGAATAATGAAATCTGCCACTCGTGCAATATGCTAATTTGGATTTTCATACAGTTGGTACTTACGGTAGAATGTAGTTCATTGCTTACTGTAAGAGTAGCATTCGAAGCTTAATTATGGCAAGAGCCTCGCCGTGTGAACAGGAATTGGTGTTTTGGATGGAAGCACCGAACAATATTCACCAGGATTGCAGTAGGACTCATCATTCCTCAATACAAACAAGGGCCCTTTGAACAATTAAATGCGATTTGTCACTCGAGCTCTCCGAGTAGATATCATCGCATATAACCCCTGATGAATGCATGAAATTTTCATAATTTCCGAATGGGATCATAACCTGTTCATTACTCCCGAAACAGCAGAGTGCTTATGGTTAAATTATTCATGAAATAATTCCCGTAAAGCACTTGAACATGTAAATTGTCTGCTTTCAACTCGTGATCATGGTTGACGAAATTCAGGAACTATGCTCTCCAAAAGCAATTGCAAATAATATCCAGAAGTGTACCAATTTACTTTCTCACTCAGCCATTCTGGAAATATTGGTGGATACATTGGTCATTTTCTCTACATTTCGAATTTTAGGTGGCATTCATGTTACCAAATAAATGGCAAATGTCCCTTTAGTATGCGTGAGCTCAGGACTGGACCAATTTTTTCCGAATAAATGAAATAGTGCGGGGGCAGTAATCAATATTGTATCCCTTTTGCTTGTTCTAAGCTGTAGGCTTGAGGATGGGTAACGAGACGAAACCCGAAAACGTTGGCTGTCTTTATTTTTCCGACCCACACGCAAACTCTTTTGAGAGATTTATTCAGGATATAAATTTATTAGTAACATTAAATATTAGGATAAGTTACATTTGTATACAATCAAACGATTGGCATTCATAAGAGTTGGTAGATGTTATTTTGTATGTATTCCTTCTCTCCTAATGTGGTTTTGTGGTATATTATTTTTTCAATTGAAATGGCCTTTCTGCCAACTTACTGCATTCTTAAGACCGTCTTTGTTGATAGATTTATCTTATCCTTCTCTATTTTATTTATGAATTTAACTTCATATCTTTATACGAAGTGAAAATTTCAATATGTCCAAAGTATAGACGAAAATAAAAATTGCATATTGGTACAATTATAATTAATATTTCTCTGTTTTGCATCATCGTACTAAAGCCATTTCCGATGCTCGATATGTTCCATTCCGATGTTCGAGAGCAAAGCCCGAACTTTGACCACATTGAGACGGTCGCTCTTGAGTAAAGACTTGACTTTTTTCCATTCATGAGGTTCACTTGGTTTTTTAAAGATTTTGTGCTGCGTAATTTTTTATCAGCACTAAATCAGGCAAATAATTTTCATGTTTTAAACGAATCTATGGTTTCACTAACATAAGTATATTCAAATAATCTACTTTTTTATTATTCTTGAACAATCTGTTCTTTAATGTCTTTTATAATGCTATAAATGAATTTGTTCTATGACTTATTAGGCCCTAAAAGGATCTTTCGTGGAGTCCCGAAGAGGAAAGAATTTCGACTTCGCCTGAACTTACTGTAATGAAAGGAAAAAAATGAGGTATCCGATATTCTTCTTGCCTAATGACGAAAGTTCGTGCGATCAGATAATTTCTCTCCTCAGACTCAAGGAAAAAAACTTAAATGGGTCATCGTGAGGGTTGAAGCCAATAGCAGCTTTAAATCGAAGCATGCGGTTAGGCAGACGAGGTAGGTGGAGGAATTTTCTCAGAAAAGCAGTCAAAGCGATTCTAGCCGTCGATATTACCTCGACTCCAGTTCCTTACGAAAACTGCAGCAGATGCTCGGCGCCAGATGCTTTTTGTTCTCCATTGTTCCTCCCTCCGTTACGGATTCGGTTTTGATCCCTAGGAATTCATGATCCCCAGTTTTTCGAACTGCGATGCGGAGAAATGTACGAGTAGTGGTCTCAAAACAACGCTATATCCAGCTCGCAGTGCTTTAAAGCTTAGATGAACCTATTCTTTCTCCTATTTTGCTATTTTTCCACGTTTGGGAAAGAGCCAGAGGATCTAGTAAAGGATATTGATGTATATGTGAGGATATCTTTCAGCCACTTTTGACCTCGATGTAAACATGCCGTTTTACGCTACCGAGTAGTTGTCTTTGACGGATAAATCTAGTGCATTAGGCTTTATGAGAGCAAAAAATGAAATGAATTAAATAAAGACTTATTTTACCTTTGATGAGGTAATTATTGGTATTGAAGGATTATACTTTTCTTCCGTATTTTGTACTTTTAGAAAAAGCTCATTCAGAGAAGTTTTTTGGTCCTGACTAGACTTAAATTTTATTCATTGAAGAGGATGATTTCAGAAATAGTAACTGTTGAAAAGAATGCATTATTTAAGAGCAATCTTCATCTCTGCATGCTGTGAAAAATTGGAACACATACCTACTAGAATTTTTATGGGAAATTACGGTTGAATATTGTGCTGTATGCGTGTACGGAGTAACCGACACATGCTGAATGCTCAAGTGAAAAAATTTCTACGGAGGAAAATCATCCATAATGAATATTGTTTTTATCCTGACTAGGGAAATGATTATTTTCCCTGTGAAATGTTTGGCCAAAGCAAGCTGAGTACGTTTCTATTGCAGTTAATTTTTAATATCATCGGTTCTAATGACTTTATTTTCTACATTTGTCTATTCTACAATCGACAGCATCAAAAGAGCATTGCTATATACACTGCAGCCCTTTATTAATCCGTATCCAATGCGAGCTATTTTACCTATCTGAGGCTGTCATTTCCCGTATCCTTCTTGATCTGACCTAGATAATTGTACTTTGTACTTGCTATGGGGATTTTTCCTTCAATTTTTCCTTACATTATGCTCTCCTGTTACCTCCTGTGTTTTACTACGTGGCCAAGTAACCGTGTGTTTCATTGGCGTAGAGTGATCCATAGTGCCCTTTCTCCTCCTGTTCTTCGATATACCTCATTACTCACCCTATTCGTCCATTTCATCTTCAGGATTCTCATATCGCAACGAGACTCTAAGGCCTCTGTACTTTCCTTATCATTTTTCCCATGATATAACTAATAACTTCAGGCTTTACTTTGTGAAACCTCTCCATATTGGAAGTAAGGGAATAAAACTTTGTAAGGTTCACTGTTATTTAATTATGGGCACGACCCGGGTTTCGTAACTTGGTTACATCGTCAGGTGACTGATCTTGCATGCATCACACATTTATTGTGCGTACGTGTACTTTGTGTATAATGTATGATGCATGGAAGAAAAGTCACCTGACGATGTAACCAAGTTACGAAACCCGGGTCGTGCCCATGATTAAATAACAGTGAACCTTACAAAGTTTTATTCCCTTACTTCCAATTTTTCCCATGGTTTAAGCTTCTGAACTTTAGTGTGCCTAGTGAGCATCCTCTCACTTTCTACACTTTAAAAAATTTTTATTTAACACTCTATAGCCCAAGCCCGGGTATGCCACGGGATGAATATTTCTTTCCAAGGACACGAGTTCGAGTAGAGCTTGGGCAGTCGTATTTGATTCCGTGGAAAAGAATTCCGAGCATTTTTTTCGGGCCCAAACTATGTAACCTCTTTCTTTAGCTATCTAGTGTTATTGTATTGAAGGTGCTGCCATCTAGCAGCTCCTAAATGTAATAGATTTTATTTTAAAAATCATAAAAAAAACCTTGGGTTTCACGCAACCCGCATATGAAAATACCACGGGCTTCTGAGCGTGTAAAACAATTAAAGGTGCAAAGCAATAAAATAATATAATTTACGGAATTCTGTAATATGAAAATATCACAGACTTCTAAGTGTGTAAACCAATCAAAGCTGAAAAGCAATAAATTAATATAATTTACGAAATTCTGTAAAATTATTGTTATTCCTACCCCGAGCAACGAATTCTCAAATGAGTCTCCTAATATCTGTCATGTTAAAGCCTTCCCATATCGATTCCCTCCCCAATCGTTCATTTCCCGACTGACTATCGTTTCGACCCTTCGGATCGTCCCATCCCTGCCCGATCTACCGTTCGGTTGCCGTATTTCCATCCGTAACATCATTATTCGCCCGTCGCTGCGTCACTGTCGTCGCTTCGCTTATTATAATCTGCCCACCCATCGCGGGCAAATGCCGCTCTCTCGATCTCGGCCTTCGGTTCGCCAGCGAGTCGACCCCGTCGTCTTAGTTAATAAAAGGCAGCACTAAGGGATCACGCAACTTCCGTTACATTTGATTTCCGGGTACGGCAAGGCTGCAGCGGCCCCATAGGATGATTTGCTTCTGTCGGGTGGTGACATTATACTATGTTACAGCTATTATTCGCCTATTACACCGCAAGGACAGAGTGCAAAGGGTCCATTTGTCACATTTAAGTGATTGTATTGTCACCAGTCCGGATTGGTGCTGAGGATCAGAGGCGCAGCTAGGAATTAAGGCTGGGGGGGGGGTTTAGGTGCAAGTAATACCGGGGTGTGTTGGGGTATGGGGAATACCCACCAGGATAAGCGGTAGGTGCGAGAAAAATAATTGCGGAATTTTTAGATAAATGGTTCAAAATTGTGAGTTTTGCGGCTTTCTGAGGGATATTTTATTAATCCTCACACTATTATATTAGTAATATCAATTCAATTAAGTAAAATGGATTAAACTTAAAAATATTCTGAGCTCTGGGTAGTGTTTCTCCCCCAAATCCCTCCCCCTCGCTGCTCCACTGTTGAGGATGACATATTAACTATCCATCGCATTGAAAAAGAACTGATACATCTGAAAAAGAAACTCGTACGCATGAAATGCGTGGCTTGCCTTACGACAGACGAGTTCGAGTAGAGCTTGGGCAGACTTAACAGTTATAAGCCACTGACTACGCGTGGAATATGCTAGTTGGAGATACAATTCAGAGCTGAAAATTTAATCCTTTTATTGCTGTTCAAAATTCACTCCCCATCCTATCTCCCTCTCTGAACCAGCGCCAATGGTCTGAAGATGAAGATACCTCTGGATAAATCGCAGAGATTAGTTCAAAAAACAGCTACACCCAATTTCGTGCCTGCTCCATCATATGCTACGTTTTTCGATGCACCGCTATAACCAGTCTGGAATAGACAATGGGCAAAAACCAACTCTTGTGATTGATTATTACCCACAGTGACAATAAGGCGGAGAGAAATTATGATGCCTGTCCAGTGTCCACACACCCTTTCTTATCCATGCCCGCTCCAGATACCAAAAGGTTCAAGTTTAAATCTCGGGAGAAACCTTAGGAATCTTCAGGGAATACAAATACTCACAGGGCATGGTGACTCAGAATATCAAAATGGCCTCATTGCCCTGAATTTGTGATGTAAATTTTCATGATAGGGTCGTTTCCTATTATTTTTTTATTGCCTAAATAGAAAGATTGTTACTCCTGGAGTACGTATTTCACGCTTTTAGATTTTTTAATGACAATATGTATTTTTTTGCGATTAAATGAAAAGTGAAAATTTTCAAGCGCGCGAAGACGCGACGGCTAAATATGAACGCCGGGAAAAGCCCGTGTGACGTATTTCTGATTCCGTGTGAGGTGACCTTGGGGCGAGGCTTTGAGCGCTGATACGATGTAGGGTGCTACCAGGTAGCAGAGTACCCTGCTAGCAGGTAGCGCTTGGCTTAAATAAGGATTATTATTACCCTATCAAATGAATGAAACTTTCCGACCTTAGGCAATTTTAATAGTTGATTATTAAGACATGTTTCCCTGAGCTCTGTGCCTCATGCATGCATTGGTAATCTCAGACGATGTAAAACTCCTATCTACTCGTATAGAAACTAGGTCCCTGTGGCGTCACATGGATTGGCATTGCATGGGCGCCAATCTGGCCTTTTTTAAATGAGGATAAAATTGGCCATTCCCATTCGTCTAAACCGGTAATCCGATTAAAATCCGATCTTCAGTCACCTAACCTTTGACCTTTTGCTTAGTGAAAAATTTCTTTCGTGCCTATGCGTGACTCTGAGCTACTTTTCTTGGAAATTTGTGCAGATGTTCGGTGAAAAATTCTTTTCTCTCGTAGTTTTTTTTTCAACTAGGTCAAGAAAGGGTTTTTATTACTTATAATATCATTTTTAGCCTTACTATATGAATTAACCAGTTAATAAAGCTCTGAATAGGCTCATAAAAAGTTTTAACTGTGCTCTATATTGCTCGCAGGCCATTTAATGTACCCGGGGTAGGGAATGGTGATTTTTTTTTTCGAATATTGAATTTCTCTCCAAAGTCACGATAACCCGTTATATTTCCGCGTACGAGGTTATGTTTTAATGAGTAAATACCAAAATTTACCGTGCACCCACTCAGCTAGTAAGAATGTATTATTAAATAATGGAACCTGATATATTGTGGAATTCTCAGCACTCTGGATTTGACTCCTTTTTTCTCTGAGCTTCAGTGCGTAATCATCTGAGCGGGCGGAGCATCACTTCCGTCATGGGGATCTTTATCACCTTAACTAACTCAAGGAATATGTTTTCATGAATCGACAGTTGTTTTTGCAATAATTTTAACGTGTATTGAAAAATAAGCTTTTTATGACTACACCTCACATTGGCATTTACATTACTAATAATTTAATCCCATTAATAATTAAACTAATAATTTTAATTCTTACTAATACGTCCCAAATAATTAAATAATTAAGGGAGAGCGTAATTTATAGGGGAGCTAAGTTCCGATCGAGTACCGAAGTGTAAATTATCTTTCAAAAACGGCAATTTTTTTCAAAGTGAGTGCTATTTGAATTTAAGTATGTTTCAGCAATGAATTTTTCGCTTTTTTTCTCTATACTCAAAAAACTGCTGTCAATTGATACAACGCTAATGAGTGGGAAAATATTCCTTAACTATAGCAAAAAGTGGAAACTTCGAGGTAAATCAATTTAAAAACGCTTGTTCTAGCAGATTTTATTGCACTTCGAGGAATTACCCTACTATCACGTGATTCATCCCTGAAAATTGAGAAAGGCACATAATTGAATTAAGTTAAAGGATAAAATAGTTGCATTATAATAGACGGTATGGTTTTCGTTTGACGTGTGTATTGGTAAATGCCTTTTGCGTTGCAGTTCACCCCGTTCCTATCCACACCCCTCCACATTCCTATCCTAGCCCTCCCAAGTATTCAAGCATGAGATTTCTGTTGTTATATTCTTATTTGGAGGCCTCGCTATAGGCGCAGAGTTTTAATTAAACTTGGCGTGGGTGGAAAACCAATAAATAGTTGCATGTGCCAAAATGTATCCTTGGTCGTCCTAATTTCAGAGGAGAATTAAATCCTTAGGCTACTGAAATGCATGACACTCTGTTGGAATGTTTCTAACTTCGATACCTGCAAAATAAGCATACTATACCTCCACGCATCAGGTAAAAAAAAATGGTGACTCTATATCTAATTCCAAAATGTTAAAAGCACAGTCATTTGGTTAGTTTGCCTCGCTTGTGAGGGCTTTATGCAGAAAGCCATGGTTTCAATTGACCGCACGGACGCGCGTTCTTTCCCTCCGACCTCGTCACAACGGTGGGAACACGGAGATATCGTGAGGGGAAGGATTCAATTAAATTTCCCTCCCCCAGAGCTCGCGTTTTCGTATTTCAAGCACTCGCGCATTCTTGCCGAAGCGAGGGAGCGCGTAAGCGTGCGGTTGGTGACAAAGCATCCGCGAGGATTTTCCTCGAAAATGATGAGGGTGGAGAAAAAGTGGTAGAAGGAAATAAAAATATGCGGAAGAGGTTGAGGAGAAAGCGCGAGGAAAGAGTTGTGGGAAGTGGGGCGCAATCATTTAGGGTCAGGAGGCGGAGAGACACGCCCGGGAAATTGAGATTTTTTTGTTTTATGGTGACTATTACGAAAGATATGAGAAATAAATGTGGCGAACGAAGGGAACTTTTTTTGTGATAGAAGGTTTCCGGGAAGTTTTAACACTCAAACTGGAGATGGTTGAGATAAAGTCAACTTGAAGGCCCGAAATACTTATACTATAAAAATGGTGGTACAATAAAATACTTGTATTCAAACTTTTTCTCGAGAACTAAAATCTTTGGGAAAGCTATGAAATTTTCGTTTTGACTTGCATCGCTTATTTAATTAATGGCCTTTGAAACAGTGCCGCTTGTGCTAGAATCAGCGAATAACGGAGGCAAAGTAAAAGAGTGTAAAAAGATTAGTAAATAGTCGTTAGCTTTTATGACAACGAGAAATATTTGTAAAAAAATACTGCACATCTAGTGGTCTTTGTTTTGTTGTCAACGCAACGTATTGTAATATTTTGTGTATAAATACAGGTGATTAAGTTCTGAAAACAGAAAATATAAACATTTCGCAAAGGAACGGCCTTGAGGGTTATCTGATGGAAATTTTCCATGATAAGTATATTGTAACTGGGTGATAAAAACTGAATTCCCCTTCGGGGAAGGAAGGTGTCTTGGTGATGAAACTGATAACAAAGGCCGGGAATAAGCAGATACGGGTTCAAGGGAAAATGAATTTTTCATAACAAATTCCTCCGTTTGTATTGGCTTTAATGAAGTTTGATTTGAAATTGTTTAGCCTATTTCGGACTATGGACAACTTTGAGGCATGGGTTATCAGGGAATATTTGGCAATGCGTCCAGACGTCATGGCAAAATTAGCAGAGCCAGAAATCACTTTCCTTTATTTTATTTAGAAGTGAAATAACACTGTGTTTTATTTATTGCAAGTTATTGCTAACATTTTATTACAATTTTTTAGTTTACGAGTGTATCTATTAGAAACTATAGAGAACAACAAAATTGATGAAATTGTTATTTGAATATTATGCCTTTTGTTAACAAGTACCGGAACGATGTTCCGGCACGTTACGGCACCATGACACTACTGATTGCTACCTCTCACTAGCTTATATCCTAAAATAAAATTTACTTGTCTTTCAGATAATGTTGTCATAATAAATTAGGTTGTATATTGTATTTAATATACTCAAACAGTATGGCAATAGTCATTCCTCCGCACAAAATTTGTTTTGGCTCTTTTGCTCATATAGTGTGATTAATTCTTGAGCGTTCATGTATTTTTAAGAGAAATGTTTGAATGATAATGTACTTTCCTTTTTATGCGGATTGCTGTAATCAGTTATGAAAATTGTGGCCGTACTCATAATTTTGTAAAATTCGCATCAAACTAAAAAGAGAAATAAGGAAGAAATTTGACCTCTGATTGTCCTTTTCTCTTTAGAATCCATCAGAATGGAGAAAGTGAAAACTTTTGCGCCATTGTTATTCCATAAAACTTTAAACAATATCAGAGGCCAACTTTTGGCCAAGCACCCGTGTAAACCAAAGACTGGCGAGATGATAAACCGCTCTATATCTATGGTTTAAATTCAAACTTGAGAAAAAAGAGTTTTTGGAGACGGTGACAAAAGAAGTTTGTTTCTTGGTAGAGAGAAGAAGGAAGAAAAGGAGAGAAGGAGAGGTGGAAAGGAAAGAAGAGGGGGGGTGAACTGGGGTAGCCAGGAATTTTGTTGGGGGGTTCCAAAACCATAGGGGCAAGTTTTTGAAGAACAGTGTACTAAGTAGAGGATTTTAAACTAATTTTTGCACTCTTATGATAAAATGACTTCATTTTTCAAAAATATCTAATTCATGTTTTCTCATTTGATTCATTCAGTAAATTCGTGGTTTTTTCAATATTTTGTTTTATTTTCTGAGGCAAAGTAATCGTGGGAAGGATTTTTTCTCGGGTTTTCTACCGCGTGTGGATTTTAATAATTTCTACCAATGTTTCAAAAGACTTTTCAACGTTTCATTGTCTGACGACGATGACAGGCATCTTCAAGCGGTGGGAGCAATTACCCAAAACCACACCGGGTGGAAAACCCGATAAATTTTCCATCAAACTCTAGGCCGAGAAAAAATAAAATCCTACAGTATGGTGGGGGGGGGTCCAGACCCCCCCTAAAAACCGCCGAACCCACCCTCGCTGCGTAACAGACATTTTGCGAGAGGCATTCTTGGAAAGGGAGGCGCAGAGGAATGGCGTTCTGAGAGAAGGGGTCGGAATGGGGACGCAATCATTTTTCGTGGGCGACCGTGAGGCAGGCAGGCAGGCCGAGGGAATTAAGGAGAAGTCAAGATTGGCCAAGGAGAGGGCGCGGAGCGGGAAGATGGAAATAGAAAAGGATGGACTCTGTAGCGCGAGAGATGAGACGAAAATTGGGACGGGGGGCGGAAATGAAAACCCTGTTCCCAACTTTTAATATTTTTGGGAGGGAGAAAAATAAAATGAATCGTGGAAACTGTGCGATGAACGCGGTGACAGCCGCAAAAGTGAAGAAAACATCGCGTCTCAGATTGGAAACCAGAGGGGGTGAACTCGTATTTCTCGGCTTTGTAAATTAAACGCTTTTTTTATAATGAACGAGAAGTGTGTCGTGCCCTTTCTGACCCAGTGCTACTTCCAAGGAAAGTGGAATTTCACAGTTTTTTTGCATTAATTATGTTTTATAGTGCGTATTTTATTTTTTAAAGATAGTAATAGTCGTTCCTCTATTAGCAAGTGACTTTTGGACATAAATTGTGATGTATTTTTTTAACCTCCACGCATTTTTAGGAGAAGAGATTAAGTGACAATGTCATTTCATGCAATCATTTAAAAATTTTCTATATTCTGTGCGCACTGATAAAGACAATCAGGAACTACCTCCAGCATCAGCACATGGTCCTTGATAGGTCTCAATCACTTATCATTATGTCATCTTTTTTATCGTCGTTTGCAATATGTGCTACAGAATTTATTTCCTGGTCATTGTTACATTTTGACCTGCAAATGACTATTTTCTAGGTTATTATTTTATAGGCTAGGTTTCCAGGCTATTTTCTAGACTAGGGCTACTAGACAAAAATATCTGTATCAAAATTTTGTTTTCATAAGATAGCAATCAGCAGTATTTCTTATCAGTTACAACAGGGCAAGAAGAATTTCAGGAACAAAAGTTTAACCATTGGTAAATCGTTAAGAATTCCGCCAACAGTTTTATTTCCTGTGAAAATTCTATTTAGGAATGAACGTCCAAAATGACCAAGACTTCCCAGATTCATGCTATAGGCTTTACCATACTAACATATCCAGTAGCTCGCTCATGCTACTTAATGAATTCCAACTAGAATGATCTATTTATCGATGATGTGAACGTTTTGTTATCCAGTCGTAAAAGTGATAATAAAAGAAGCCTTGTAATTTTCTTCACATTTGAAATATCAATGCAACGCTTATTTTAGTGATTTACATCACTATCAATTTTTTTGGCACAATTATCAATAAGCAACCATGGAAGGTGCCTTCCTTTAATCATTGCAGTCAAAATTTCCCTCTCAGTCGAAAGTATTCCGTATTGCGAAACACTATCAGCCGATCGTTTTTATTTATTTCCTAGAGAAGAATTCTTTTTCGACCAAGGGACGAACCACATACAAGTGGTATCATAAGGAAAGTTCAACAATGGTCGTGATTTACGTAGTGTATTTGAATTGTTCTTTGTGTTTTTTAAATTTTTAAATTTTTTCAAACGCCTTTTCGAAGATAATTTCAAAACTGGCTGCATACTTCACCAGCATATGGTGTTATAACTCGTAAAGCTGTTTGTGAATTAATCTGTTCGTAATTTGACCCGTTAGAAATGGAGTATATCATTCTCCTGTTTTAGAAATATCTGCATCCATGTAAAAGGTTTTAATTTACGACATTCCTGCTTATCGAATGGCAAGAACCTTTTCCTCAGAACTTGTGGCTACTATACCTGCTATTGGCGACTCTTTCCAAGGCATTTAACTCAGGTAGATTCAAGGAATAATGCTAGATCGTTGTGCGCTGTTGGCAAAGCTGCTATTAATGATGTGGGATGAATTCTCGACTGAATATAGAGACGACAACAGATGGGTAGGTTGAGAGAGCATCCGTCCCTGAGGTGAGGGATTGGGGTCGGACGCTGATGCAACGACGAAGATGGAACATGATGAGAGCAGACTCATCCTCTTGTTGCGCTAGGGATAGTAGCTGGGACCCAGTAACCATGGCGATGCGGGTTGTGACGACGGAGAAGTGTTGCTACTCAGCGATGCGTGTAGGCTTGCGAGGGAGTTTAAGCAGTGCCAAACGTGGCGCTGCAAGCAATCCATGTTCGACGGGTTAGCCAGGGCAAAGTGGACGAGGAAGTCGACCGCCAGATAACGGTGAGGGAACGACTGCTGCTGGAGTTTTGTAATGACGAAGTCAGTGGTGGTGGTGTTAGGGGTTAGGGTAAGAAATTTGGGGGTGGGGATTTGAAGGGGATGAGATGGAGGAGGTGTAGGGGGATGGAAGGGGTGAGAAAGGGTCACCGGGAGGGAGGCAAGGTAGGGGAGTTTATAAAAGCTGAGAAGATCGATACTGTCTTCATAAAATATTCAGTTTTCAGGCACAGCAGTCGTTCCGAAGGATTCTTGAGCCCTCTGTATTATCTTCCCTTATAACCTAATTGCTTTTTCTTTTCTCTCTCTCTGTGCTTCCGTCGTCAGGTCGTACCTAGGTAAGGGAAGACTATTTTATGCGCAACGAAGTTTATGATCCTCGTCTGACGATAAAAAAGCAAGAGGGAAATAGAGGGCTACATAAAAGGGATATGCAATGAAATTCAGTGCTGAGGATGTATACACAAAATTTCAATATCTCTCCTTTCTCTTTACTTTCCGGGTCCAGAGTTGACTGGAGAGCATCTGCACAATACATCTATCTTCTACATTTAATCATGAAAGTGATCACTTTTTGCTAGTGAAACCAATGCTAATCTTAGAGACTCATGGAAAATATGAGGCAAATCTAGTATAAACAAGTTGAGTTTGGTTGAAATTACGTTCTTATCACGCTACAAAAAATTCAATTGCTTCATTCACCAGATTTCCTCCCTCGTAAGATTTTGTACTTTAATAATTAAATTATAAATGTTGTAATTCGGTTAATTCTTATCCTTCGAATGTCCAATTATCGTACGTAGATAAATATGTCAAAGCTTTCCACCGATTATTACCTCATTATAATTTGAGATAGTTACAATGTGTATAATTGAAAAAAATGAGATGAGATCTAAAATGTTTCATACGAATAAACTGGCATATTCTGCAGAAGCAAATGTGCAAATAGATTGTTGTGCTTGTAATTTATTTCAACATAATCCTTAAATTAATTCTGACAGCTCTGAAATAATCACCTTCATCCTGGTTTTTATTTACTTTTAGGCATTGATTCATATTTTTATTTTCCTCTTTTTGTAACGGTTTAAAATATTTGTTGAAATATCTCACCTATACAGGCAAAAACAATTTCCTTTATCGTCTCACAAGCGGTATTTTTATTCTTTTCCAACTCATAAATCCATTAGCGTTAACGCAGCATGGTAAAGGACGCCGGCTGAGCCCAAAAATTAGGTCTGAGTAATTTCCACTCCCTTCGGATGAAAGTGCATGTCTTTGATAATTTTGAGGGGAAAAAGCAGGTGGGAAAAGATTGTGAGGGACGTAGCGAAAGGCAAAGTGAATATTTGATTAGGCAAGAAGGAGAGGTTGCTGCAGCAGCTCCTAAGAGACGGCAAGGCAATAAACACCTTATGGAGTTTGATAATTAATCTGGGCGAGTGCAGAGGGGTAACGAGATAATCAAAGGGAGAATTTTGCCTGCCGTTAAAACCA
Source organism: Ischnura elegans (assembly GCF_921293095.1). NCBI lineage: Eukaryota > Metazoa > Arthropoda > Insecta > Odonata > Coenagrionidae > Ischnura > Ischnura elegans. Next base: position 38,754,692 of record NC_060247.1, read on the forward strand.
AAGGCTGAATTACGAAGGCACATAATCCTTGAGTTCTCCACAGTCCCCGAAAGCTTGTGGGTGGAGATACTCAATACATGGATCTTCGCAGTTTTTGGGCTGGGAAAACACAATTGTGGCTGTATTTTCGAGGAGTCAGTTGGCTCTTTAAGCTTTTGTTCCCTGAACAAGAGCCCCAATAAAAGGATAGTTTCAGCTATATTTTAATTTTTTTACACTCTTTAACTACCCCTGAAATCACATTTTAATGTCTTTCTAAGCCTTTCCTTTTGCCACGTGCTCGATTATGGTGTACTTTTTAAGCTCAATATATTATCGAATTTCCTTCAAAATTATGCATAAAATTTCAATTGCTCGCACGCAACATATTATAGTATCAGTAGAGCGTCTATTTTCAATCTCTTTTACTCAACGATTCATCGATTACTAAGGACACTGATTAACCGGTCAGCGGATATTTTGTTCAAATCCACGCGCTTACGCAATTTTCAAAATGAATTAAAATTCTGTGCTTAAAAACTTATTATGCTCCTATTTGGTTGACAAGACTCAGTGCAGTATCAGTGCAGTACATTTTTGTAGAAGATATATTATTATCAAAATGTATGTAGTTTAAAATAAGTCACTTATGGTTTCAGACGGACGTGAACTATAGTATAACTTGTAGCCAGTTGCATAACAAGAATATCCTTTGGGAGGAATGGGATGGCCTGGGGTGGCGACCCCCTCCCCCCAGCAACGGAGGTTCCTTAAAAAATGTTTGAAAAGCGACACGGCTAAAAATTCATTCCACATTATTTTGTCACAAAAAATTAGCTTTAAGCAGATTCAATAATTGAATGTCAAGACTAGGCTATAGTTTTAAATTTTTAAAAATTTCTTTGAGGTTTTGAGGGGTCTTTCCTCTCATCCCCCCCATAGTTACGCCATTGCTTGTTAGCTAATCATTGGTGCAAAATTACTGGATTTAATTTTTAATATAATAGATAGAAGTTGATAAATCGAGTTTGGATTGAAACTTGAAGATCAATGCTCGATCTCGATTTCCTCTAAAAATTTGGCATCTTAAAAGTCGATTTTAGATTTGAATTGAAATCAAATTTCCATCCCTAAACTGAAGGTAGAATGCTACACAGACTTTTATGGATAAGGTTGTGAACATCATTAGACTCACATGGGGCATCTGTCAGAGGCTCCGCGCGAGGCTTAGATAGTTAGCAATTGCATGCTGACTTTCATTTTGGCGTTTCAGCTATCATTAAAAAAACATGTAATGTATGTCCAGTGCCAGCAGTAATAATTAAGTAACAAAGCAATGTTTTTGAGAGGTAAACGCACTAAATCCTTCTTTCCTCACAAAAATACGCGATGAATGTTGATCTACGTGAAAATACTCCGATCCCAAATTTACAATGCGAGAGATATTTTTTAGTTTCATATCTGGTTATCTTTGTGCCTTCATCAGAAGCAAAATTTACATAGCTTGCGGCGTCCATTGAGGTTACCGGTTAGATAGTGTTTTATGTAAATACATATCTTGATCTCGTTTATTTTTCACGCTATATAACCTCCTCTAAGATCCTCGGTTCATCCTAACAATGGGGTCAGGCCCTCATTTAAACATTGCGGTCTATTTTCCTCATAATCCTCATATAATTCTTATTTCAATGCAAATTTTTTTTAATACACCACGATGTCTTTGCTCTTGAGAACGCCAGATGCTGAGAGATGCAAATAGGATTTTAGTCCAAAAGGCTTAGAAACCCTTCGATTATGCCTCCCTGCTTCTCCCACCCCTTGGTCAAATTCCCCATTTCTCCCTTTCATCTGGATTTGCTGAGCCTCTTCCATTGACAATGGCCTCTCAATCAATGTCCTCTTCCGAAATCCACCCGCTCTCAACTACTTGCGATCTCTGCGAACACAGAATCCTTTGGAAGTAAACTCCCCCCCCCCCCCCCCCCCCATGATCACCCTTTTCTCCCCGCCATGACAACTACTCCCAATGCCATTCTTGTCTGCTTGTTCAAGCAATTAGGTTTATTCCTAATTTCCAACTCGCTTCTCATTCTCAGACGAGTTAGTCTCTCGCTTTTACATCTATTTGTCTATTTTCTCTCTTTTTGCCAATTAAGAGAGAGGCTTGCAGTTTACTTGAATATATGACTCATTTATTGTATTTTATTCTTTTCATTGAACTCTCAATTTCCTCTACGCATTATTCAGTTTCACTGTCAGGGGACTAATGTACAATAGAAGACTTGATCCTGAGCGCTGCATTAAAAACGTAACTTTTTCCTCATTCGCACACACTAGTGCAAAGCTCTTTACACAATTATTTCTTCATGATAAATTTAATCCTTATTGTACATAATTAAGTTAAGTTATTGGCAATAATTTAATCATGTATTTCAATCTGATATTTCCCTCGAAGGCACGCTTCAGTAAGCACTACATGTCTGTAAAAACTGTGCATAAAAGATCACAAATATTACCCAGGTTGGGAAGGACAAAGTATTAAAGGCACAGTAAAAAAGAGGCTTTATTTGAAAATTTAGGTGGCACTACCACCTTCCTTAGAGTTAGGAACAAGAGCTTCTTGGATTCTTGTTCCAAACTCTAAGAAAGGTGGTAGGGCCACTAAAAATTTAAAACTATGCGGGTCTATGTCTTACTGTGTCTTTCGGCACGTGGGTAATATTTTTGGTATCGAGATATATAAAATATTAAAGATGACGATTGTACGATGAAATATGGCATAGGTATACGGAATGAATCACAAGCGTAAAAAAATTTAATTAAACTACTTAAATAAATTATCTCACTCACATGTATCAATTGCAAAAGTATATGTTCCACCACAGGAAAAAGAATAATTACTATGATTGTGTGAATTACTTCATTCATACTGAACTGCTTAGTTTGAAGAGGGATAATTTTTACCTTCCATGATGAAACATTTAATTTAATGAACATGTGTATGATAATTTTCTTATTTTCTGAAGTTCATTAAACACAATAATCTCAAAATCATTAATTGTAAAATATTCCACCCGCTAGCTCAGAAATAATTGATTCAAAATGTAATGACATCATTACACACATGAATCCCTGTATCCATTTTAACTGAATGATTCTCTATCAACGTCGCAGCAGCCTATGCATAAGTGATTATTTCTATTTTTGATCATCAAAAATGGAAATTAAATGAACTCGAGCAAATAGAAATTTTAACTGATTAATCTCATTTCGGGTGCTGGGTATGCTATTGATGCTTCATAATTATAATCTATATTTCGATAATTAAGTTCTTTTATCCAACCGAGCGTAGACGTTTGTCGCGATTAAAATGGAAGTTAATTACCGAAAGATATGCATGCCGGGTCACATTTTTACGATTTCATTTGTACTGCTTCATCTCATTAACTTATAATAAACTCGATGGAATTGGGTTAACTCGCTAGATTTATCATTTCGACGCTCACGTTCGAAGGTAATAAAAATAAAGCGAACCGCGGCCTTGCTCGAAATTCATTACGCAAGCACTTTGCTGCCATTGATGGAATCCATAATTTCAATGACTTAAGTGGGCCACGTGCAAAATGCAAATAAAACTGCTACTAAAAAGCTGAATGCAAATAAAACTGCTACATTACGAATGCATTGGAATGAAACGAGAAATAGTTTTCAACCAAAAACCCCAAAGCTTCCCTTACTGACAGTGAGTAATTATTTGATCGTTTTATTTGTATTCGATAACCGTTGAAAAATTAATAATCACTAACATTTCTGTTGCCCTTTTGAATATTTTAATTGCTAATAATTGGTTTAAATAATCTAAAATGGAGAAGCAGACGGAAAGAACGTGCAATAAAGGCTTTGAACCAAGTCATGAAGTACATGTTATCATGAATTTATGCGTTCCAATACATTATAATACATTTCGCTCCTCCATCTACGTCAGTAATATTACTTCATCTTGCTCTTATATTAAAACTTCCATACTTTCCCTAGCGTGATTTTTTGAACACTCAAACACTTTTGGCTTGGTGCGGGGTTTCTACTCTCACCTACCCAAACTAAATATTGTTGGCTTGTTATTCTAATTTTGCAATTTTTGCTTTTATTTACAAACTTGCAAAAATTTGTGCAAAAATGCGAAAGAATTAACTAACCCCCAGTTCCCCTCACGAGTCGTAAAAACACCTTGATAATGGAGTCCTGCTAATTTTATTTCAGATTTTTTGGAATTTTATTCCTCTCACTCACTCATGACTGGGATATTAGATGATATTAAGGCTGATGAGGAAAAAGAACACTCCGAAATGTATTCAAGTGGGTAGCATTAGAAGCGTGTGGAAGAGGAGAGAGAAAAAAGAAAGATGAGGGAATGGCTCATTGCTGGAGGGCGACAGGAGACACGAAAACCGTGGGAGCAACAGAACAAGCTTTTAGGAAATTTCTTTTTTATTTCGCTCGAAACTTTGTCCCCAGTCATTAGTGAATTAATATCCAGTTTCTTGAGAGTCCGCTCGCTCATCTGGGATTTTTGTGTATCTCGGAGAACTTCATTGCGATGGAGACAAAAGTGGCTCTCGCGCTAACTGCTAGAATCCTAAGGGCCCCTTCAAAAACTCCTCCCTTCCCTATCCCCCTTGCCCCTCCTACTTGTTCCGCTGCTTCGCAATGTTTCGGTTAAAGGTCATTAAGCAAGGCCCTTATCCGAAGGGGAGATGTTTAATTTTTGTCTCGACTTGCAGAATTCAGTATTGCGTTACCTCAGCATCTTCCGTCTCAGGGAGCCATTCGCCATTCACAATAGAGCTACGATGTTGTGATTAGAGGTAGCTTTGACAGTTTCTTGTCTAGAGTTGAGGTAGAATTGTTTCGTGGGGAGTGATAATTATTCTTCTTGTTGTCGTCCTTACTCTTTCCTGGGCCCAGTTCGCATCTTTAGTTACCTAAGAGTAGACGTAATCAGGAAGGCTTTATTCTCCTGTTCATATGCTAATGATCAAAGTATTAGATACACAATGAGACCAACCAATTCATGCCTTGAAGTCTGATTGGCTTAATACGATGATAGTGTTTGATTAAATGTAATTTTGATTGTATACCGTGTTGCAATTAAAGTTAATTATCGAGATGAAACATTAAGATCAGAGTATAAATTAAAGCAATAATTATTAACTTTGCTTATTATTTTCTGTTTCTTGTTTAGATACTGAATGTGGGGCTGCGATATTGGTCTTAGCTTATTATCCTAGCGCATTTACCTTGAGCGTGGTTGCGCATAGCATTTACTCTGGAAAGATAATTGTGCTCTCCGTATGTCAGTCTTCAGAGAGAAAAGTAAGACGCTCTCTATCTCTGCGAAGCCGATACATGCTTCAGAGCGATTAATTAACGGTCATGTGAATAAACCTACCTTAACTGTGATGGGGAATTCAGCAGTTGAACACTATATTGTTAAACCAGGGAAGTACGAAGATCAATCCTCAGACGAGCCTAGTCGTTTATCTTGTGAAACCATGTGTACAACTTCTGCTTACACTTAATGCGGATTATTTGAACTAATCACGTGGATGAACGCCTTCAAGTGATCACAATTGTCACTTGGATTTTATTCTCATTTCACTTATTCATCAACTGCAGTGGAACTAGCAGCTTTGGAGGCAGGAATATTACCTTTCAATCTTGAAGGACAGTGTTGTGATTTTCATGGTGGCATAGATTTTTCTTTCGAGCTGCGAGCCAACGGGTAGCTTAAGGTTAAAATACAGCCTATCTGTATTGTTGACACATTGGTATGATTTACGAAAAGATGAAGCTCAAGAAAACTGATAAGGATACAAAAATATATTTTTGTTAAAAAGAATGCGACAGTTATTGGTCCTATCCCTATGGATTTTAGCAGGTTTTTTTTCATTTTCCATGTTCACAAATTGAGTCTCATCACTCTTATTGATTGTAATCCGCCCTTTAAAGTTTTTACCTCTAAAACGCTAAATCAACAAGCCCTCGGAGCTTTTATGTCTTTTAATGATCAACTCCCCCGAAAAGAAACTCAGAGTGTTATTTTTTCATCAAGGGTCACTACAAAGAATAATAGATGATCACAAATATCCATGCGCCGAGTAAGATAGACAAAACAGTACTGAAGGTGAAGTAAATTTTTCATTTTTAACACGCGGCTTTAAGTTTTAAACAATTTATTTGACAAGGAATCTGGGCAAAATATGACCGTTCGCTTTTGTCTAATTGAATTTTTCTCTAATAGGAACTCATGTCTGTTAAAAGATGATTTTATGTGAAGGAAAATTATGCAAAGTCCATACCCCTGACATACGGACCTATATTCGCAGTATATATTCTCAACCTTTTACTCGTTTACGGAGTTATGAAAATTAATGTGTGCCACACACTTCACGGGGGAGGGTGCTAAAGGAACTGTAGCCTTAAAGGCACGTAAACGAGCGATCACCCCAGCCTAATAACCTAAAACCGTAATTGAAAAACTAGGTATATCTTAAGCTGTAAACAGTACAAATATCAAGATATTCAAATAGTGAAAAATAAAATACTTGGAGGCAGCTATCAGGGATAGACGTAATAAAGGACAAACGACGTTGACACTTTTAAATGCTTTGCGAGTGACCAGCAGCTATATATTAAATTATTAAAGGAGAATCTACATTACAGCAAGGAGGAACATAGAAATATGCATATATGAAGTATGACCGCCTTTTTTAAACGATAAAAAAAACTGAGAACTGCTAAAAAAGTAAAAGAAGTATTAATAAACGCCTACAAGTTATTTAGAATAAGGTGTGCGGGCCAGAAGTATATTTGGCCTGTTGGAGTTTATTAAAGAATATATGAAATACCGTTACAATCCGTTATATTCAAAACAATCTATTGTTTACGCAAAGTATGACATTTCATTCCAATACAAATCTATAATCTAGTTCATGAAAATTCCGAGTTGATTTATCAGTTGTGCTCAAATGTATTTGATGAGACTTTACCCCAACGTTTCAGTGAGATTGAATAGATGGACCAGTATGGGTGAATTACCTGTGTACAGCTTTGCAGTAGATACTCGAATTTGTGAAAGACGAAGTCTAAATAAACTCCATTTTATTACTTTAACTGGGATGAAATATTTCCATACAACCCACACAGTATTCATCCCAGGTGTATGTTTGTTCAATAAATATTTCATCAATATCGGGTCTGTCATTCCAGCAATATTTGAAGAGCCGAGAATCATATTTTTTTACGTTCACTCTAGAATTGATCATCACAATATTTTTATTAATTTTTATTTCACAGATTTTTTACGAAACAACTCGTGAGCCCTTGCAGATTAACCTACGATCGGCATGTTCAGGTGAATTTAGGGGGTGTGCATGGGGGCACATGCCCCCTCCCCCCCCCCCCCCGAAGCGTATAAAACAGACACAACTTTTAATATAGTTATTATTACGCTTGTTTTTTGCGTATTATAGAGCCTCAATCATTTAATTTAATGTAAATAACTTCCATATTAAAATAAAGAAAATATTTAGCGCGGTAATTGTTGTAAATTGTTATTAATTTCAATTATGAGAGACCGTTAGCCTATCCAACATTCCCCCAGAAACAAATCCTGGAAACCTTTAATGCAAATTAGGAGATCCTGAATTCAATGAGTATATATTACAAATACAAACGAAGACATTTGCATTAATTTTTAATTTACGCTAAAGCTGAGGATAAGTTAAAAATTAAACAAGATTGGCCTCATTTTATGCGCTATTTTTTAAGATCGAGATGTGGAATACGTTTTCATGAATAGGTTTTAGCGTTTCTAACACGATTTTTAGGTTCCTAAGTCATAATGGTTTCATTTCTTGCCCGCATTTTGAAATATAATAGTACTATTTAATTCCCCTAGGTATCTGCATATATTTTGTTTTTTCGGTATTAGAATTTATGTTAATATTTAGATTACAAAAACAGGGAATCGCATTATTTTTTGTAAACCGCATCGGTGAAGGCTACCCTCGTTTTGTGATTTAATATGTGCAGTGCAAGTTGGTTAATACGGCCTCGGCCGTGACAACAATGCGGTTATAACGTCAATTTGTTCCTAATTTCCGCCAAACTTAAAGGGTAAGTATCGATTAAACCTCAAATGTATTGTCATTAGATTCCAAAACCTCGTATATAACGTCAACAAAATCCGGCTCCAAGCAAAAAATTACTGGCTTCTTGGATAGTTCTACTTCGTAGTGGTACAATTAAAAGTTACTATCCAAGAAACCTTGTAATGGAAAACCACACAGCTAAGAATGAGTTTGAAAATTACAGATTTATTTCCGCAGTAGGACTTCATGTAAACGTTCTTGTAAGACTTGAGTTTCTATTAACAGACTGTATTGTACCTTCACTTAAAAATCATAACGTATTCGTTGCATAAAATACTTCATTTTGATGATTTTTTAAATATTTAAATTTAAATAGCACAACACATCATAAATTTAGTTGTATTCACACCAATAACCTCATTAAGTATGTATTTCCTAAAAAAATCATAACTTTTTCTTTCTCCTTAATTATTGATTGATTAGTTAAATAACTCTTTGATAGTGTCACTCTGATATAGCTTCTGTAGTTGAGTGGTCTCCTCAATGACGTTATAACTGTAGTGTATATTTAAATACTGAGGTTATCAAAATAGGGAATCGCAGTATTATTTTGTGAACCGTATTGGTGAGGTTGAGTCTTGGTGGGAACTCTCGTCCTTGGCATCTACGAAAATGAAGGCCGGCCTTGGAAGTGCCATTTCGATCCCCGTCGGCCGCAAAATGGATGTTTTTTTATTTCTCCCATCTTCCGCTGCAATACGCCTCCGTGTGGGTTGATTACAACTTCCCCACCCTCAGACCACGTGACTTGCATTCTCTCAAAGCCACTGCTGCCGCCGCCATGCCAGACGGGGTGAGAGCAAGTAAAAAGTCTTGCCGGCGCGAAATCAAGGAATCGCTTAAGCACTTCCTCCTTTCCTTCCTCAACGGGGCAAATACAAACCCCCCCAGATGCATTTCTCCCGAGAATTCCTCGCACACACCCTTGCCTAAGAACCTCGCAGTATCAGTAGGCCTGGAGTTAAATCCTCGTATTCTCTCGCGCGCAAGAGTCTCGCTGTGCGGGACACCCGCCTGAAACAAATGGTTTCCACAGAATATTTCACCGAGACCGAATGTTGCACGTAAGAGAACCGTCGAGACCAAGAATCTAGCTACCTTTTGCAAAGGCGAACGGAGTTCTCAGAAATCCCGCAGCAGGAACACGGAGGGACTTATCTGGCGTGTTTACAGAGATGAACTCCGGTTCTTAATCTTGTTCATTCTGCAGACTCCATTGGTATTTCCAGCAACTGAGTACAGTTTGCTTACCTTTGTTGCTATTAAAATGGTATGTATCCAAGAAACCCGGTTCCCCTTGCGGTGCTTCATCAAAGAATAGTCGACTTGGAGTCATATTCTCTCTGAATGTTCGAAGCAGGATGTTTTATCAATGGTATTTATACTTAAAAAATTTTACGATCCACTGGAATATTAACTGCTAATTTGTTCAATTTCAATAATCATATATTTTTATGCCTGCATCGCAAAATCCCTATTTTTAATGATGAAATTACTGCTATAATTTGAGTATTGTAATTTTCTCAGGTACTGCCGGATACAGGGTGGAATAACTCAGCCACATGTAAAGCATAACAAAGCTGTTTTCCTAAGATTATCCTAGTTAAAGTTCTTACTCCAACATATCTTCAAGCTCTTGCATTTCACCCTTTATCCGTGCCACATTCAGCCGTATGTTGCCGTTTTTCGCTCGATAAGTCGAGCACTTTATCAAGTAAAACAGAACCGAGTTTTCACGAACTGAAATTATACGTTCGATTCCGATCACGAATGTTTCTTTGCACAAATCATTCCGTCTTTATTTCCATATCACAAATTTATTAATGATGCTAAAAATGCATCAAGTGTAAATATTATCACGTGGTCTAAATTAAAATTATGGAATGAAACATTTTTGAAATGTACCTCGCTTTGCCGCGGATCAAGAATATTCAGCGCCCTTTAACATGTCGCTATGTATTTCAGTAGGTTATATGTATCATAGAATTACTCATTATCCAACCTTTCATTCATTAGATCACTCTTTTAAGGATGGTTTCGTCTCAATTTATAAACAAATTTATTGTTTTGATCTCACGAATACGCACAAATGTTCAATTAAAATATATACATAATTTCTCAAAAATATACTAGACAGAATTTATGAATTTGATACTGCATATTTGTCATCAAAGTATTTTAAAGGAAATCAAGGTAAAAAGAATCAATTTATATAAATAAGCAACAAGATAGAAAATTTTTCCATATTATTTTATATTGTTCATAGTGCGAATGCAACGGTTGATTACTGTTTATTTTATTTTGGGATAGATAATTGTGGTTCCGTTTTGTATAGGGTAACGGGTGCTTGACGTCTGGGATTGACCAGCAATACAATTTAACACGACAGCAAACGTACAGATAACGCTTTACCCCAAATTGGGAAATGTCTATGTATTCGTATTCCTTCCATTTGAAACAATATTATCAATAATTGACGAATCAGTAGCAAAATACTTGGCAAAATCATCATCTCACTACATTGAAATGGTATTATAGCCGTCTAGTGCTATGATGCTCCATCTGACGGAAGGATATATTGCTACGCTATGCAGACTTCAGTAGACCAGCATGATTGGAATCATAGCTGTTCGGTTCTATCTCCTTAATTAACTGTATGAGAGGCTGGACCTACAGATTCTGCGACCTATGCGTTAATATCGGGGCCAATCCAATTCTCTGATGCAAAGGCATGCATTCACTGCCTGGATAAAAGTCATTCTATCGGCTAAGGGAGTTTGGAAATCCATCGGCAGAAAATGAGCGCGGGAATCTATTACTCAGCGAGCGAGTCAGAATTAAGGGCGTTGAAAGAGAATTGTATTTGCTGTGGAACCAAAAAATTTATCAATATGGTGCGTCTCATTGCATAGTTGCGTTTCAATTGATACCCTATATTTGCTGTAGAATCCCGAAAAATCTGAGGTTTATCCGTAGCTGGCAATTTTTGATAAAATAAGGATGAAACCTTCAAACGCAATTAAGCGAGGTCACATAGAATGCGATCAATGTGATTTTTTACCATATTTTATCATACTCGCTTTCTTGTTTCTTTTTGCCCTTCCGTACAAAATATTGCAACGCATTTCGAGCACTTACTGATTAGCGAATTGAATGACAATGCAATTTTCTTTCACTTTTATGATGATCGGAATAGTATCTCGAGTGATGTTTAGAAATAAAATTAACTATGGGGCTTTTTTTCCAAAAATCCAATGTTGGTGCTATAATCATCACAGGTGTAAGTCTCTTTAGAGTACCGTGGTATCAACGCCCGCAGTAGCTCCCCTTTTACAGTGGACGACTACTTCTCAGCATGGGGGCACGCATAAAGGCTTTATGGTGGCTATTTTCTATCTTGTAGCCATTTTCCACTCTCAGCGAGACTAATGAGTCTAAAATAATTTTACAGCATAAAAATATATTTTTTCATTAAAAAACACGTAGTAGGATTATGAAATTAATACTTGATTATCAACAGATAGATCCGTGTCTCTTTATGAAAGTGATTATAATATTACATCCACACGTTTTTTTCTTTTTATAAAGCTGAAATGTTCCTCTAAAACTTACAGTAACTTATTCGTCAATCATACTTGAAATTTTCGATAATTTAAGGGGACTTTGGCCGCTATTTTCTTATTTTTAGAAGAACGTGTTTATGTAAAATAAATCATGTTTTATATACTGTAGCATTATATTTAAATTTGTTTACTTCTTTAACCACACGGAAACTATACCCACATTCGTCTTAAAAGTTTTTTCCGGAAAGAGAAGCCGATATCGGAGTAAATTATTTTAAATAATACTTGAAATTGTGATAAGAATAAAAATTCCATGATCAGAGTATGTATTATAACTGATGAAATGTACTTTCGCATGACCTTCACGTGACCAGGGATTAATTTTGAATTACGAGCAGATGGTATTTTGAACTGGGACTTAATGGTACATCGACATATTTCATTTGATATTACCTGCTTTGTGACGTTTCACAGAATTTTCATAATCTACCATTACTATCTTTTTCTGCACAACATCATAGAAGATGAATCGTGGGTCGGATATAATGAACGTCATAAATCTGATCATTTTTGTGTTATCTATCATGGCTTTGTGTAAAGACAATGGTTTAAAGTGTTTATAATGCAATGTTTACCTTGATTCCTTATCTTTTAGCTAGTTTTGCGAAGGAAAACTATTTTATCTGAGCAGCAATTTCGATTATTGCAGAAACTGTTGCTACGTCATCTAGATACAGTGGAAATATTCCCTATGGTGATCCCATTCTATTTTTTTCTTATTTCGTCCTCCACTACGTCCTGCAATGATACAAAGAGCAAGATAGTGTCTCTGCCTCTTAAATTTCAGCATTTATTATTGATATCCCCCGAACTCAATACACCAAGTTGAGATGCAACTCTTTATGTATCAATAACTCACTTTCATGATACTACTACATTTAAAAAAATTTCATTGTAAATAAGTAAATTAACTTAACTAACAGTAGTGTTTTTTAGTAGTTTAAAATTAGCTTAACCAAAAATTTTACTGAGCCAGTTAACTATGAACTTTATTTTCACGGAATATTTCTTATCATTGATAATAAAGAGATTAAAAAAGCTATTAGGTAAGAGATTCGGCACTCTGGATCAATTTTCGTTTGTAACAGGTGGTTTGATGAACAGTTGTATTTTTTAGCGGTCACGTATTTTTTATTCTGATCTTAAAAAATGTCTTTCTCATTCAGATGCCTAGATGCTCTATCCCCTATGGGGGCATCGGAGCACGAAAAATAAAAGAACATTTCGAGTCAACAATACCGTTTATATTTAACGTCTCTTAACACTTTTCGAAAGACCTCCTCTCGAGTTTTCTTTTGTCTCCCGATCTCCCCCTCTTCGTCGACGACCACCTGCGGATGCTTTTATTCTCTCCCGAGAGAGAGGCACTTGGTCCGTCGAGGACCTTATTGCGTCGGCGGCGGAGGACGATAATGAAAGCATACTAGGTCACGAGATCATTGATTGACAGACCGAAAGGGAACAATGAGCCGAGTGTATGGGGGAAGGGAAGGATGAGTGAGAGGCCTTCGAGAGACTCTCTCAGGTTGACAATCGTCCCCCTTTTGTTTTTCGAATGGGGCGGCGGCGGCGGCCGCCCTGCCTCTGGCGGACGGCGACGGAAGCGACGATCGGCGGCGTTTGACAGCGCCCAATTCGATTGGTCGTCCACGCGAGAGAGTCAATTAAAGCCGGCCCGGTTGGGTTTTCCTTCTCATATTCTCTCTCTCCTCTTAACTCCCTCCAATCCGAATTCGCAAACATTCCGGGGCCTCCTCCCGTGACACTTGATTGCCGAACTGTTCCCCGATCTATTGACTGCGTGCTCGTGCCCACGACTCCCGACCGTTCATGTAAACCAACCGGGCCATCATCCACTAAAACGGGCAACTACCTCCCTCTCTCTTTACCCTGCCATGACTGCTCTCTCTCTCTCGAGGGACGTTCGTACAGTAGGGCAAATAAGAAAGGGAATCTTTGTTGAAATGGAAGGGGATTTTAGCCACGATTTTACTGCCGTTGAGCGTAAATACAGGTGATCCAATAGAGGAAGAGGAAGGGAAAATGATTGCGATTTTACAGTGTTGAATAAAAGTACAATATCAATTTTACTCGGAATTTTTGAAGCTGGAACGGTTCAGTGGATGGGTGTTAGGTATTCTAAAAATCTGTATACAATAGGGAAGTGCACTAGTGTTTCAAATGCACCAAACACATTTTTTAAATTAGAGTTCAGAATAACATAATGTCGTAAAACCACAGTTTAAATCCTAATAGTGAATACTTGATTCGAGATGACCGTCTGAAATATGGAAAAATTCAAAGGCCGCTAAAACGGGTGTCCATGTTGAATATTGGCCGTGACGTCACAAGGCAGTAGCAGAAGGCAGCTTCTACACCGTTTAATTCTACCACTATTATTGCATAGAAAAATTACAGAATTTGAGGGTATCCGTTTTTTGCTGTCATAAAATATCTTCAGAATATATATGTGGCTGCTTCTCTTTTGAGTAAACGACTTCATCATTGCGTAATATATTAATATTCTGTTACGTGTCAACTTCAACTTTGGAAAGAGTAGTACGAATAGCACATTGAATCTTTAATAAATGCATGATGGCATTTATTTTTCGCTGGGTATATTTTGGCACAATGCCGTTTATCATGCCAAAACTTTTTTTGTAAGAACCGAGTCAAACTAATAAACCTATTTCAGACGTTTGCTGCAAGACTTATTCGTTGCGTATGTATTCACGCCGGCCGGAACGTTCGCCCTTCGCAACTAGAATCATGGGATGATAGCCTTATTTCCGAGCTGGCTGGTTGTTGCGATGGTTCGCTGTCCAGGATGGGTTCAAGAAAAGATAATCTTGGTTGGGATAAGGAAAATTCCAACGATTTATAAATGGTATACCAAACTTTGATGTATTTATGGTTACTGAATTTTTGAATAAGGAGGACAGGTTCAACGCTCCATAGAAATGCGAGACGTTAAGGCTAACAAGGGGAGACCGCGTACCTTGCTGCATCTTTTTCAATTAGGGCGTTAGTTAAGCTGTAACTAATTAATTTTCATGCGTTACTTTTTACAAGTTATATATATATATTCAAAATATCCATGTTCTGTTGGGTCGGTTGGGGTAGTGGTAGCGTGCACGATTCGAAGGAAAGATCACACCCGAAAGACCGTGGTTCAAAACTACGTCAGGGCATTATTTTTTGTTGTCTTCATTGTGATCATACGGCATCAAGTTTATCATTGATTATAATTGCAGCAATCATTGACATGAGACAATTTTTTTTATCATCATTATGGCGTTTAGGTATTTTAGCAGTGTCATTACAAACGCAGAGATACGATGGCTACAAGGGTTGGTGTGCGCTAAAATGTTAATTTTTTCTTTGCTTATACTGACCAACTTCCACATTAAAAATGAAAACCACTCTTGCAAGAGCACATACCATTAAAGGCTCGCGGCAAGCAACAATATGCGTACAGGCATAATTAATAAGAACACAAAGCGAATATAAAATGCCATATATCTCGAACACTTGTAATTCACATTAATCCAAAGGGAGTTTACTTACTCAGTACATACCTCAGTACCTCGTACTCAGTACCAACCAGTTTACCTCAGTAGCAGTGCTAAAAGAACCATTCTGAAATATAATTTCAACTAATAAATAGGATGAAATAAAAGTTGGCAACCCTGGACCGGGCGCGCTGGCGTATAAAATACGTCAATCTTTGAAAACCAAGGATTTCGACATTGTACGTACATTCTGGGCTAGAATGGTCTCGTGTATTCTTACAATGTACTTGGACTGCCTATATTGCGAGTTTTCAAAGTTCGAGGTCATGTAGCTAATTTTTTAGATCAGCAAGATGAACCCGTCACCAGTGGAGTATAAATTACGCCGCGCGACCTGCCGTGTACCTTTATATCTGTATCACCTATAAATGTACTAATTTCAACAAATAAAGATTAACTTTAACAAAAATCGTTTGTTATCATATATGCACATATCATGGGCAAAGTACGCATTTTGCCCGGTCGTGTAAAAAAACAGTCGCGCCATAATTCTTAAACCAAACTACTTTCAGTCTATAAATTACGTAGGTCTACGCGGAAGATGCTATATTTTGACTCAACACACTTTCTGATGTGACTGAGGTACCTATTAAGTAAATTATTATAATATAAATATCAATTTGATCTTACAATACCTTCAAATGATCTTCAAAACAGAATATCATCGATAGGTAAGAGTCAGGAGCAGCCTTGAACCATTTATTCCGTATAGCTTGTGCTTAAGGCACGGGAATGTATATCTTCTCCAGGCTTTTGTTTCGACGTCGAGATGAAATTTGGAACAAAAAATCATTTATAATTCTATTTTGAATTCATGTTTTCGGTACTAGACGACATTTTTAGGAAACAAACTCCACCGATTCCCGGAAACCTTCGCCGCGCTAAAGAAGGCGACGGAATACAGCGATACTCCACTGGTGACTACTGCCTTGTGACGTCACATCTCAATCAAGATGGAGGCACTGTGTTTCAGCGCAACATGAAATTTTCCGACTTTCAAAACGTTTTAAAGTGCATACCCCAGATGCAGAAAATAAAAGTGACTATACTAATGTTTCTTTTTTAGGCTAAACTTTCAAATTCAGCAATAAAAAAAAATTAGTGCACTTCCCTATTGCATAGTCCACAATTTTAAACCTAAAAATGTTTGTTTCAAAACTCTTTCCGAGGAGATCCAGTAATACAGCAATATTATTGCTCTAAATATTTAGTAATTTTGATTAATAACTTTTTGGAAATGTATGTTGATTGTTGATTTTCTGCCATTGAATGAATGCTGATTTTATATCTTTTCACCTACCTATTCATGGAAAACAATATGTCTTGCCAAACTCATATGATATGATCTGGTTAATTTTTTTTACTTGATAATTCGTACGTTCAGGAAACCAGAAACTGTTCCGAGACGAAATTATCCGTTTGTTAACAGGCTACAGAGTTTATTGAAGTAACAATTTGTAAAGCTGATTTTAGGCCATGAAATTCTCCTAATAGTGTGAAATATCTTCGTTTTAAATCTCAGAAGTCTATTTTAGAGTGTCTCAATAATGACTCGTCTAATTCTCAAATGTGCCCTTGTCTGTCCAAATTCCATGCGAAAGTTGCGATTTTAAACTTTAAATCTGATAATTTTAAAGTCATGGCAATTATGTTTTGATCTCATGAGCAAATTTTTAAACAACACCATTAGGATAACTGTATTGGGAGGAGCAAAGTATACTTATTAGCTGTGAGTATTATAATCAAATTTATTTCTTCACCGAATCGTATAGTATAGTACAACATTATGCAAGTCTGTCTCCAAAGCTTCGATTATACGCATCTTTATTTTTTGCATTTATATTTAAATTTCATCAATTCTACTGGTCGTGATGAGGCAAGAAATAGCTGTTAATTTAAAAAAAAACATTCATTTTTCATGCAATGCAAATGCAATTTTAATTGCATATTTAGCTTACTTAGGAATCAATTTTTTTCATGATCAAAGATTTTAGCATCTTTTTTATCCTCTCATAATATCTTAGCACACCTGTAATGACGCTGTTTAACATTTTTTAACATTCTAAAATTTGTTTAATAGATTGGAGGTGGCTAAAACACATTCGCCTGCTAAACCTATATTCGTGCGTTCGATTCCCACCTGCGTGGATTTTTTTCTCCTCAGTCTGAGCTGAGCATGGTCGAATCCTATAGGTGGCAGATATTGGGAATTTCATATATTTTAGGGCCAATAATATCTTCGGAGAATATGAAGAAGAATAATATTGCATTGAGGTCCAACTTGGTGAGAGAGGCATGGGGGTACCAATGCAGATGCAATACTAAGTAGCCGAAATGTTTGTTAAAAATTCACATACGCGCTTGGAATTGAGTTAAATAAATGGGAGCCCATCGCGTTATATCCGACGCAAAGGGTTGGCAGATAGCAGTGTCGAGTGAAGGCTCTCGAAACTAAACTGCCCCATTCTTCCTTTTTTCGGTCCATGGCCCTTCTCTTTCGTGTCGTCCCCAGCTTCCCCTTCCACTTCGATTGCCCTACCACAGGCCTTCCTCTCCCTTCCCACTCGACTTCCCGCCGTCATTTCGATCAATTCGCCCAGGAATCGCCCAAGAAAATAGACTTCCATTTGAGCCTCTCCACTTGTCTCGAAATCCTTCGTGGAAACCTTGACCTCTTTCCTACTTCTTCTGCCTCTCTCTCTTTCCTCAACACATATCTATAGAAATGTTTTCCCCCCTCGCCCTTCTTTTCTCTTGAAAATTTTTCTTTCCCGAGGGAATTTCTCTGCCGTCTCGCACTGTGCCGCGAGGCCTATCATCATCATCCAGAGCTAGAGCCGCCCCGGAGTGGATTGAATCCACACGGAAGGGTCTTGGCGCCGGTGTAAGCCAAGAGGAGGAAAACACGTCGTCTTTCGTAAAGCTGTGGAAAGTAACATAAAAATGTGACTATAAAATCTCGAAAAATATTGTAATCAGCTGGAAAAAATATTAGCCTGTAGGAATAGCTAAGTTAGGGTGGAACAATGGATTGTTTCCCAAAATTTTACATTTAAATATGTATTATTTGAAGCATAAATGTAAGTTTGCGAAACCAGTGGAGCAAAGAGAGTTTGAAAATTGATTTAACATTAACTGAGTCACAGAGAACTGACGTAGTAGAATTTTCACTAAGTCAATGTTATTAACACTTTTAAATCGCTTGCAACATTTATGATTGAATTTATTATCCAGGGAAACAACAAGTTTTTGATTTACAAAATAGGTTTTGTTTTTGGATCATTGAGCGGAGATCCTGCTAATAAGTAGAGTTTCAAAGTGTATCGCATTGCAATGGTTGCAAACATGGTCCCCGATGGAGTGTTTCAGTTACATAATCGATTCTTACGCCGATTAATTTTCGAGTTACGGTAATTAAACTCTTCAATTCTTCCGTTTTGATATGACCAATTGGTTTGAGTCATTTTAATTTTTGATTTAGAGGTTGATCAGTATAAACTTTACAAAACATTAGAGTTTGAGCGCACACTAATCCTTCCTAGTGTTATCCTCATGTATCAGTGTTCGGAATAAGACTGCTTAAATATTTGAAAGCCATTACGAAGAAAAAAATGCATCCTCCTGCCTTGCCTTGCTGAAATGGAAATTAAAGTGAAACCAAGCAAAAATGATAAAATTTAAGACGAAAAATACATCAAGGCGATGGAGCCGCAAACTCTGGTCCCCTCGCAGGAATTTAACAACGTTGCACCCAAGGTATGCAAGTGTCGCTATTTTTAGATAGTGTAATTCATGTTGATCTTATCGCATAAAAAATAATTAATTACAGCCTAACCTTGTCTCATTTAAATAAAACCACAACCCACTCTGAGAATCGTTCGGCATTCCGAATGCCTTAAAAGATATGACAAAGAAAAGACCTAGTAAGGTACGTGGTCTCCCCTTTTGAGAAATGAGCTAAAACTGGCCCCTAATTACCTTTAATATTCATGACGTTGTGATCTATCAAATTTATAACTAAGCAACGCTATTTCTTGCGATTTTAAGTATTATAAAATGAAGATATTGAGAAGCTTAAAAAAAAAACCGGTTACTATGCGCCCAATGTGGAAACACAAATTGAGCTACTACAGGACAGTCTGAGACCTCCTATATGGGCCCGGAACTAGGGTGGGGCAGAGGGGGCACGTGCTCTGGGCGGTAAATTTCAGGGGGCAGCAGTGTTTGAAAAGTTGATTTTAAAATTATTCTTCATTATATGAAAGTAATTTCATTTCTCTAACTAAATTATTTAGAAATAACTTTTAATTTATAGATAATCAAACAATAAGATGAATAAAACTTCTTAATATCGAAAATTTAGGTGCGTAATTTCAACTACTGCATCTCAAAAAAATAGCTTACCGATGAATTAAAGCAAAAAGGAGGGTGGCAAACTGATCTTTGCCCCCTGTCAAAATTCCTACTTCAGACTCAGTTTCAATGTGTAGTCTCCTTGGTACGGATGATCGTCATCGCGATAGCAATTGGGAACGGAGAATTTCCTTCCAGTCCAAGCGCGTCTTCCCGCCCCCACCCTTTCTCCCAGCTCCTCATATTTCCTCCACTCTCGCCCCTCGGCCGAAGGCGAAACAGCCTCTTGCGGAGCGAGGGCAGGGTAGCGAAGACTCTGGAGGAAGGGATCTCGCCTGGCACTGGCATTATGTTTCTCTCGCGATAATTCAACGCAGCGGAGGACGAAGCTCCTAGTCACATCCAACTGCTCGGTAATTTCACGTCTTCCGCTAAAGTGAAGATGCAATCGGAATTATCTGGAAGGGATAAATTTAGTATTGAGCGAGTGAAACGGATGTAGTTATTTTCGTTTGACGGGATACAAAGGCTCGGCATAGAAATGAGTAAACACAACATTTAACTCATACACTTACACAGTGGGTTGTACCGACGGATTCACTCTGATCAATCTCTCGGCTTCTAAATTCCTTTTGAAGAGGGCAATGACGACATAAACTTCACTAAGAGCCCCACAAAACCGATTCATAAGTCATATTGTTCTGCCTCATAGTCTTAGGGAACCAATCCATGCTTAGGATCATTATGAACACCTAATTGTTCAATTTTCTCCGTTTTCTCTGAAGAAATAGAATTAACCAGCAAACGTTTATAGGCTTCGTTTTCCTGTTATTTAGATTACAGCCTTATTAAATATTTGTCAAAGGTAGCGACAACTGTTATGAGTAACAGGCTGTTTCCTATGGATAAGGGTATTTACGGAGATTATGATTTAAAACTACTAAAAGAAGATAACTCATGCAAATTATGATGCATAAAATAGATTTTCATCCGTCCAAAGAAATAATGTGAAAATGAATGGTACATCGACTGATGAGACCCTCTAATAGCATAAGTGACTTACAATATTTCTTTTGCGAAAAGTTGCGTCGGTGAA
Organism: Ischnura elegans; assembly: GCF_921293095.1. Lineage (NCBI taxonomy): Eukaryota > Metazoa > Arthropoda > Insecta > Odonata > Coenagrionidae > Ischnura > Ischnura elegans. Next base: position 38,775,528 of record NC_060247.1, read on the forward strand.
AATGAACTGACAATGAGCATCTGACTGATAAGCACCATAAATGGAAATAGACAGTACTTCCCAGACCATTACACCCCTTAATGTTTTGATATTTCCTAAAAATTTTCCGCTATTTCTCCATAAACTCAGAAATACCTATGTTTTTCCGGCTTTCCTAATCAAGCATACTGCACTCTACTCCGGCCGCAATAGTATGATTTCAATAACTGTCGGTCGCCAATTTCAGAATATAAATTATGACATTTCAATTAATAGCTCATGTGGTCTAAGAAAATATATAGTTGTTAACAAAATCTAAATTGCTTAGGATTATCAGAATTAATATTAGGATTAACATCGGAAAATTATTAAATTTATCAATATTTTTGGCTACGTGCTCCTCCAACAGATACTTGATTAATGAACGCAATCTTGGTTTTCCGTAATATGTCTTTGCTTCTTACTTCAATGTACAATGGAGCTACTACATTTTCTTCCGTTCCTCTCATCTGAAGCCCTCTCTTGCAATTTTCCATTGCCCAACTTTTCGTATTGGTTTTAAAAACCATTTCACCTTCAACAGGTAGTTTATTTTCAGCTAAAAATGTCCTTCATTTACTTTTCAACTTCCAATTCTGCCTTCCTCTCTACATTCCACAATTTTCACGTCGTCTCTTACCTTGCATATTAGTTGAATTTCATGTAGATTATAACCTATTTTAAATTTCATTGTTTCTCGGCAACCCTTTCTGATCTGTAAATCATTATTTAAAATATGGGACACGGTGTTACTTTGTGGAGCTGCTTCAACATAAAATAAAATAATCATACTTTGTTCTATTCCACACTTCATTTTAAAAAGTACGACCCGGGTTTCTGCATATCTGATATACCTGATGATAGCATGATATGCAGAAACCTGGGTCGTACTATTTAAAATAAAGTGTGGAATAAAACAAAGTATTTTTATTTCATGATTATTTAAAATCTCTAATAAATATTTTTATTATTTTATGTTTCTAATATTAAAGCGATTCGCTTGAAAACTTTCAACTGTAGGTAATTTATACTGGATTCTCTAGAAGTGATCTACGTATATTTGCTTTGCATGAGTCTAACTACTTATCGCACTGCATTTTTTTCCATATCAGGCAGTGTTAGACGAAAAAAGAGTGGGAAGTGGGGTTGGTTAATGACCAATGTTGGCCTCATTAAATTCCATGTGACCAATTTTCAAACTACTAACCACTCTAACTCTAAAATTAAAGTGGTAAAATTGGCTATATTAGTTTTTCGCCTCGGTCAATAAACCGCTAATATTGAAGCCTGCCGCTATTATCTCCCTCACAAAGTAGGAAAACGCCGCTAATTATGTTCTGACCGCGGAACTGCGTTTAATTTTAGTCTGAATCCAATGAAATCAACCTATTTTCAAGGACTGCTCCTAGATTAATTGCATCCACTTGTGCAGTGGTCGATACTAGAAATTAAATAACTGTGCACTCTCACTTGTACTGTGTACCTACTCCCTTTGCATATTGTGACCTGCTACGCATGAACTCAAACACTTCACATTATTGAATGCTCATCGCAGAGGGTACAATTAAGTTTGTTATTTTTCTGTAAAAAATGGTGCCAGCAAGTTACAGAGATCGTCTTCATGAACCATGTGTATGTCATTTTTTTTAGGAACAGCACTTTCCATGTTAATCACTGGAAAGGCCGATATATTGCAGGAAATTCTTTTTATAGAAGTTTGGTGACTACAATACGTATTAATTATTTGAAAATAACAGTCATCATGTTGATCCCAATTACAGTGACTAACGAATCCGAGATTTTAAAGCTAATATGGCCTAAATCATTGCGTCGATGTGTTCATTCCACCTTATGTTAACTTTTTCGGGAGATAAATGTATATCACAAATATTAAAAAAAACTTATTCGTGATTTGCCGCTAAATTTTAATTTTGGATTAACAATGTGGATGTCTAAGAATTATAAACTACAACTTTCTGCAAATATGAGGAGCAGTGTATAAGAAAAAACTTTAAAACGAAATTTATTTTTAAAAATATATTTCTACGCATTAAAATTTTGAATAGTATCAAATTAACTTTAGAAAATGCTGATAGTAAATATTAGCTTTAAAAGTAGATAAAAATCATGTTATTAATGCTATTGAACGGAAAGACAAGGACAAGGAACTTTCTTTTGAAAGGAACTTTTTAAGGACCTCTATGGATCGAAACGTGTCGTATCAAGAAAATAAATCAGCGGTACCTTGGAGAAAGTGTGAAAAAAAATGAAATTCATATGAATCTAACATTTTTTTGCAAAACAATATTCGATCATTTAGCCCGAGAGGAATTGTCACTAATGCATAAATTTTGATCATAACTGTAATATAATCGTTTGCTGAATTGTGGAGAATGATGCTCGTAATAATTTCAGGCAATGTTATAAATACAGTGTGATATTGCCTCTTAATTTAATGCAAAATCGCGTCACAGGTTTCGGACGCCAACTTTTAGAGAAAGGACTTTTTTTATAATCATCAGGATGTGTGCGAATCTTGATAAATATGTACGTGATTTTAAATTATAGATATGTTCAAGTTCCTCTGAAAAAAACATCCAAATTCTCATTTTCTTCAAAGGAGAAATCGTTTGCCTTGCCATGGGCTCGAACCTGCAGTCCATCGTTCTCCACGTGTCCTTCAATCAATCGCAACACAAAAGCTCCCCAACTCCATGAGGATTTGATGGCTTTATTGATTGGTTAAAGCACCCGGCGCGAAATCGATGGATCCTGGTTCGAGTCCAGGTCAAGGGTAATCCTTTATCCCTCGTGATATTCTCCCATCACAGTGAATAATTATGCCATTCAATGTAAATTTCTATCTGACTGTGTCAGTTTTTGTTATGTTTATTTTGTTTATTATTGAGCATATCAAGCCTGCCGTTTATTTTTATGGCTGCCCCGAGAAACGAATTGCATGCCTCCTTGCTGCCTTAATTGTGCCTCCGAATGACGTCCACAAAAATTGGTTCTCCCCACCATATTTCCTGGAAATTGCGTTTGAAAATTCGCTTTCTTATAAAGAAAGGTTAATGAGGCAATACTTGTCTAATAAAGCAAAACATTCCGATTATTGCTAGAGGGTATATGTCATTTTGACAATAAATACATATTGTTACCTTATAATGCTTATAATCGTGATAATAATTAATGCTGGATCAGGCTTAATAACATAGTGGGTAGAGCGCTTGGCAGCTGATCAACGAGTCCCTGCTTCACATTCTATCTTAATACCTCGGAAATGATCAAACAAATATTCTCGTGTGAAAAGGCTTGTGGCTTACTTCGGGGTGAACTGTACCATCATATATATCCACACCAACCTTCGGATGTAATCATTAAGTGTAATGAACATGTTTTTAATATTATCAGGTGAAATGATAGCAAAATAATACAGATGTTGAGCCAAATCACGTTAGTCGAAAACAGCGATAGAGTCGGTTCAAATAGCCGAAGCATTTCAACGATGTATTTAAAAAGATAGGGGTTGAACGATCCCTGCACATTTTACCTTAATTTTGCTTATCATCCTCAATGGATATCCTCAATAAAGGATAGGAATTCATTTAAAGATATTTATTTTGAATCGCGCGTTAGAAAACCATGTTTCCATGATATCTTATTCAAAGATACTCCTGGTGCTACAATTATGAATCAATCGTATTGCATTGCTTCATACTCCTAAGAATGCATGTTTTAATCGTAGATTTATCGAAAAGTATATGCAAATAGCTTCCATTGAATTTAAATTTCGTTTAGATACTTGGGTTTTACGCCAATCGGTTAATAAGCGAGGCATGAAGATTCCACGGGGAAAATCAAAATTTATTTGGTCGCGTGTTGCAGTCGTTCTCAGCTTATTAAAAACAAGGCCAATGATCATTAGATTTAAAAAAATTAAACTCCAACGAGAAGTGTTGGCTGACTTTAAGTCGAATATAAATTTGAAAACGTCATCGGAAAAAGTTATTAATACTTCATTAAAAGAAACATTTTGTACGAATTGATTTCCACCGATAGTTGAGTAGTATATTTTTAAATTATTTTTTCAGTCATTACCAAAAGAAATAATAATCGCCCTGAAATAAAAGTGGCCTACTCGTTATGAAAAGGGATGTTTGATTTTATTCTGGGAGCATATGCTTCTGGCGGCAATAGTGCGCTCTACATAAAACCGAATATCGCCTCGCAATGCTTAAGGCAAATTGCTCATGAATTATTCTTGACAAAGGCCAAAATTTCTGCCGCACTTGACGTCATTGTATAGGTACAGAATAGATATGACCGTCTGAATGTCATGGGGAACCTCAGCTCAGCAGGCGCTACATACCCATTGAGTTCCAGCACGTCCCAATACCATGAGAATCGTTTGAAACGTAGGTTTGCACGATGAATCGCGCATGACATAAGGCTGCTTTGAATTGCGTGTCTATTATGAGTACAATCTTGAGTGAATAAAATTTTTGGTCAACTATTGGTGTAGTAAATAAGCGCAAAAAAATTAACATTTTGCTCAACGTTTTTTCATAGCTTAGATTGACCCACACTCGAAATTTTGGGCGTTTTTTACATTTTGGAATTTTTTTGAAGTATGTATAAAACCGAAGCTTACACTATGAGATTGCATCATTAGAGGATTTTTTTGGAGAATTTCAGTACTTTTTTATGCGGAAATAAGTTTTTGAAACAGCTTTAACCGCCTTTGAATATGAGAACACAGTTTGAGTCAATTGCTGAATCAATTATGAAAACATATATTTTTTGCTTTTTTAATTTTTAAGCCTAAAATTGTGAATCGCTAACGATTGGATCTAGCTAATGAACCCATGTATATCTTGGTACATATTTGGTAACGTTATGTACCGAAAAATAATAAGCATATCCTCAAGATTAATTTATCCATGGAATTTTTTATTCCGTTTCAATTATATTAGTCTGTGCAAAATTTACATTTATTTTCTTAAAAGCACGATGACGATGGGCATCAACATTGTAACCCATAATTACGCGTCGAAATAGCATTTTATCTTATTCTCGGCTGTGTCTTGAAGAACCCATCATAGGTTGCAGTCATTTTCTAATTGATCCTAGGTTGATGGCTGGCATTTTTCGCTAGTGCCAGAGATTAAAATGAATTTTATGTAATAATTATATGATAAATTATTTTCAATGTTCATAATACATGCATATTTTTCGATTACTCATAGTTTTATTCATAACTTTTATTCGTTTCACTTCATTAACTCGTTAGGTACTCTTATAAAATAAGCAGCTCAAGACAATGAGGAAGGGGTGGATTTAAATATGAGTTTCAACGATTTAATGCATCTTTAGGTATACGTAATGGAGCTTAAATATGTATATTGAAAAAATTTTTCTGGTAAGTTTTTGAGCCAATGAAACTAATTTAGAATACTGAGGGATAGGGATCGTGCAAATGAGATAATCATAAAAAAATTCATTCAGGTGTTGCCATTGCGATATCAGCTAATGATATTCAGGTGGTCTATCGTCATGTAGGGAAGGAAAAAGTTCCTTTTGATTACGAATTTCATGGATCAAAATAAAATGTTAGCAAAATTTCCATTCATTTGTTTCTCCAGTTCTGCATTAACTATTTTCCGTTTTTTTTTGCTGATGTCATCACTCTTATGCTAATTCTCTCATTGAATTTAATTTGACGCTTACACTGAAAGTGAATATATTTTTGCATATCCAATTATCAAAGAATGAATTGGATTTTTTATTTTTATAACTCTTTCTAATCTTTGATTTGAAGGAATTGACTAAAAAATATGATTTTAGCGTGACGATTATCGTAGTAACACTGACATTGAAACCGGAATTCTATGTAATAAGAATTTGGTCCACAATGCGTGCATATTGTAGCTACTTAGAAGCTCCATTACGATGCACAATTATGAACAGATTCCATGAGTAATACCTTGCCGACGAGAAACAGCACTTTGATCGCAATGCCAGCGCAAGAAATTAAAAAAAAAGGGAGACAGAAAAACTAAGGAAAACAAGCATCGTATACGAACTGTATGAATTTCGTCTTTCCATTTCCGAAAATGAGACAAGTAGGTAGGTATCTTCTCCAGTTTAAACGAGGAAGGGAATTCTTAATTTAGCCAGTCAAATGGCTCAATTTCCGTCCATCCCCCTGCTGTGAGGAAAAGTGCGACGGAAATAGGAAGAAGCTTTTTGAGGATGAAGAGAAATGTATAAAAATAAAACGAATTATAGGGTGAGAGTTGGGGGAATATGCAGTTTGATGAGAAAAGGGAGGTCTCAAGGAATAGAATTGGCGAGACGGAATTAATTCAGCCTTCGTGATTTCAATTACTTTTAAAGCAGGATTGTGCTGGTAATTCCAAAAAAAAGAGCCTAAAATAAAATTGCGCCATGGAGAATGGAGGTTGGTAAGAGAGACCCTTTCTCCACGATATCTACGCTCAAAAGTCATGGCCTTCGCATTTACCTAAATTGAAACAATTTGGGACGCCAGTGGGCGAGTGAAATTTGCAACTTTTAGGAAATGTTTTTGTGAGTGCCTTTTAAGAGCAAAAATGGTAATTGGCTGAGTCACGACTCCTGCTACTAAGCGTTGATTTCTACAACGAACTTGGAATAGAGGAATAAATTTTTCTTGTGACAGCGAAGCTACGATTAGAAGTCTAAAAGTTAAGAAGAAGTTTTGACTGCTTAAAAACAATTAAAATTCAGTCATGTAATAGGAGCACTAATCATACAGTACTTTGTCTCATGAAGGTTTCATTGAAGTGTATTATTTGCTATTCTATATAGAGTGTAAAACACGCTGGAATACCAGAAGTTTGAAATTACGCATTAAGAAACTTTTGCGTCTGTGTACTTAATTTTTGCCATCAAAATTAGTTACCACACATTTTAAGTATCATATTGGTGTTTATGGAGAAGAAGTAAGTTCTTATTTATATTAAAATATATTTTATTACTTTTCTTCGCGGAAAAATAAATTAAAATTACTCGACCAGGAGAGAATATTTTGAATTATCTGTTAATCATGTCAAAATTCTAGAATTGGTGGCAATATGAATAAAATTATTTAAAAAAGTGTGTTTTTTGTGTAGTTGCTACTGTTATAATATATATAAAGTATACTATAAGGTTCTAAAACTAGTTGCACCAAAAAAATCTTTTAACTGAAACAAGTCTGACGTTTTTATTCATAAGTAAAATTTACCACAATTTGTGTTATTTGTGGAAAGACGGTTCAAGGAAAGAAATTTGGATTAATTTTTATTACAATTACCGGCAATACGAATAAAATTATTTTTTTAAAGTGTGCTTCGACATGTATGTATAGAATGGCCAAAGTATGTTTATAATGGACACTCACAAATGAGTTGCAGATGTTTTGGTTGGGTGACCCACCTTCTCAATGAGTAGACGTCTGTCTGATAGTTCGCATTTTCAGTCAGTCCTTCTCTACTCATTGAGGGTGATTTCTGACTTTACCTCTGTGTAGCTCTGAAATTAATAGCACCAAAATAATCTATGAGCTGAAATAAGTCTGACATTTTTATTCATAAGTGCAATTTGTCAATTATTTTATGAATGCAAAACTTTTCTTGATCATATTCAAAAGACTCAGAGGCACCTGTTTGAAACGATGGAGGTCTATAAAGTTTTAACGTGCACTTTTGAGCTCGGAACGAAGAAAATCGATTTCGTTTGAGACCGCCATTGGCTTCCACATCAATGGTGTCGATTCCCTTTCTCTGCCTCCCATTTGTAGCGCGGCGTTGAAATTTTCAGACAAAAAATTTCGGCCGCTGCTGCTGAGATAAAAGGCTTTTCGATTGGCTCCATCGATACGCGCTGGAGGTCGCGTTTTATCGCGTCCACAATTGTCCCACGCTCGCCGCAAAATTCACGAGTCGCACCCCAACCGCTTCGCTTCACGGGCGGATGCAGCCAACGCCAGTAATGCGGGCGACGAGCGAAATATGATGCGCTCTCTCGATTGGTGCCTCGGGCGATCGAAAGGTGTAACGCGGACAACGATTTGCCAGAGGTTCCGAAGTTTTACTGCATTCAGAATTCGCTCCTTCCATTGGACCAGTTCACGGATATTTTCACTGTCCACGGATCCTGGGGGATCCTGTTCTACCGACCGAAAAATTATCTTTCAAACCAGTGAAAAATAAATTTCCTTCACACTCTGGAAAAGGCATTTTTTTGTGGTCACGTAATTATGGAAGTAATTCCATTTTATTTCTGCTCAGGAAATGATTTCCGTGTGGCCAGTTGTAAGTGTTTTCACGGTCCATTTAGAATCAATGTTATGAAAATGATTAAACAAAGATTCAGAAGGACATACGCTTAAAGATTTTATTAAATAACACGAATTAGGGAGATTTCAGTAGTAGTGAGTGCAACAATCACACAGCAATTAGTTCAGACTCAGATTAATATAACTGAAACATTAAAGCATAGACATTCAAGAGCTTAATATTTTATTTCAACGACTCGTTTTATGATTTCTCCAGTATTTGTGAGTGAATCTAGCACACAGTTGGCGATTCTTGTTGAAAATTTTAAAAGAATGTGCGTGAATGCACAATTCCATTAAAAATTACAAAAAAACTTTTATTTACGATTATTAAAAGCTAACTAACATTCGTTTACGTTTATTAAAAAAATAAATCCAGTATTAAGAAAAATTTCTTGCGAAATAACTTTATCAATCCCTTTATTTTATGCTCTCTTGTACTTAAAATGCGAACGTGTGGCTTGATTAATAATCATATAATTATGAGAAACTGGATCAAATTTTGAAAATTATTGATATAAAAAAAGTTTTTAGCATCGTCATTTGAATTGCCAATAAGTATCAATGACTTCTTTGCTATAGGTAATGAAATGCCATGCCAACTTTCATTAGATTACAGTAGCAATAGGATGATCATGGCTTACAAATTGACCCCTGAGTTTTTTTAAAGATAAATTTATGGACATTCATTCCCTTTTCCAATCCAAGTTTATGATCGACACGTGATAAGAGTAAGTTGTAACATATCGTAACAACTCTAACGATAATAGCAGTGAGTTGTTCAAAACTTGCTCTTGTTATCATATTAACTAAGAATGATAATTATATGAATAGAGAAGGTGTGACGCGGACAATAAAAATGCATTCGAGTGATAGAAACGTAGATCACACACTACTTCGACTCATGAAAGATAAATTGAAAAATTTTAATGCTGCTCTACATGGATTGTAAATCACAATGGAATTCTAGCAGTTTGCAATTACGCATTGACTATCATTTGCGGCAATGCAATTAAAGTTTACCATCAAAATCATTTGGAATAATCAAGTTTGGGTCTGTTAAGTAGATATTAGCTCTTATTGAGATTAAAATACATTTAATAATTAGTATTTATTGCATCACAATAGTTTCAGATGACGACCAGGGGGAATATTTTGAGTTACCTGTGAATCGCGTCAAAATTCTCTTATTTTTAGTGTTAGCTTAAGGATTATGAATAAAATTATTAAAAATAGAAAGTTGTTTACTCCTTAGATTTCATTTGCGTCATGCGCTGATGTTTGATCAAATTTTGGAGTTGTTCGAAGGGTAATAAGGACGCTCTCTTCTTTTTATCTCTACGGTTAATTTTAAACGGTTTATTCTCGAGGATGGCCGAACTTTTTCCACATCTTCGCACTGTAGGAAGGCGAGAAACTGCGGAGATGGACAGGTAAAGGAAAAATAAGGAAGGGCCCAGATTGCGGAATTCACTCGCTAACCGACGGAAGCGGACTAAATGCACTCCTTTCAATTCGAGAAAGGGAAATATTCATGGTCGTTTGCTTTGGAGGCGCACGGATGCGTGGAAGATGGACGCGACCGTACACACAGGACGCGAGAAAGGGCTGTTGGAAGGGCAAGAACGTCGGCTTATCAAAACGAGTGCACGGCAGATGGAAAACTGAAATCCCCGTTCGCAGCAGCGTAAATTGGCGTAACTTGTCTATTCATAGATGCCAGGCATGGTAGAGTAGTGGAGAAGAGTAGGAGAGAAGAGAACCCTCATGAAAAATTTGATAGGAAGGCGGAATAACTTAATGGGCCATACCTTGAGACATAGTGGCCTGATGAAGGCAATCGTAGAGGAACAAGTGCAAGGCAAGAACGGAAAAGGAAGACCTTGAATGAAATTTTACTTGGGTGTTAAAACATTAGCTGATGAGAAAATTGAATGGAGAGCTGCGTGAAACTAATATTAGTATCGTTGACCAGTGATGATGTGATACGGTATTTGAAAGAGGTAACCGATTACTGAGGCCATTTTCGCCATGTGGGATGAGTTAGAAAGGAAAGGTGTAGAGAAACCCGGCGTCAGTAGGAGTTTGCACTCTCTGGGAACCACTGCTTAACCATCCGGATCAACCGGACCATCCGACAGACGAAGTTTTGCGCTTGAAATATCTTCCACATTACACTAAAGCAGGGATCGGGTGACTGCTGAAAATTACCACCTCCATCGGTATTTGAGCCTGGGTCTACATGGTGAAAGGTAAACACCCTAGCCATACTACCAACCCGATCCACTGCCTTTCAATTACCCCACCAATAAGTTCGAATATAATACCGAATGTGTCGGCCAGTGTCTTTCAGTTCAGGTGACACATGAATCATGAAATGGATTTTAAAGGACTTAAGATAATGGGCATGTTTCTCACGCTTGAACCTGGGTTAAAGTATCATCATTTCCAACTCTTCAGCTACCAACTCAGGCTGCTTAATCAGGGAATATTTTCGAGGATGAGATGTGGTTGGCTATATTTTATGTTACTCTTGTGCTAGCTGAATCAGATGCTTGTTCGTCCCTATCATGTTACCCTTTTTTGCGTTGCCAAGTGGCCAAGACGATTTTAAACTGGCTGCTGAAGGAAATGCCGCGATCTCTGTAGAAATCTGTAACAATTTACTATTAAATTTCATCACATATAAACGATCCCAAAAATTGCCGGATAGAGGAAATTTCTTCAGATCAGAATGAGCGTCAAAGTTGACTGCTATAGTAGCCGGCTATTACGCTCGATTTGTACGTACAGACAGTGACCTCGAAGCTCTTCGAAAAGGAAACAGTTTGCTGTCATTGTCCAATCGTACGAGTGTGAGCGTAAACTTCTAAGAGTAAACTATGCTTTAGTTTTTTTCTATTGAAAATATGACAGTCCATAGACATATATATCTACCTTATTACCGACAATTATCATGCAGAATTTGAACTTTTCTCAAATAGTAGCTAATCCTATTGTCATCCTTACCTAATCAACCTCTTTCACCACTCAATTTGTTGTAACTATGGAATTTAATTCGTTTGCTGGTTCACAACTATTTAATTTCGCATGATACGACTTAGCATATTCATCCATTCCAACATACTCAAATTTATCTTCAAAGCAACAGTTGTAGTAGAGAGAAATGCTAGCCAATGGACCATTATGCTAAAAAAAAAAGTACTCCATAATCGATTTTAAGATTTTTACGTGGTCTGAGGTGTTATTGAAGGTTTTCACTTTTCTGTCGGACCCAATCGTAGTTGTTGTGAACTGGGCTTTTGACTGCATAGTTACGCAATAGTAAGTTAAGTTTTTGCGAACGGGGCGAGGTAGTAAGCTATGTAGAGCAAAATGATAAGGAAATGGAAGGCCGCGGGGAAGAAATTGAAAATCTGTTTGCCGTCGGTATTCTGCGCCGAGAAAGGGACTCGACGCTGCGAAGGAGATGGCACGGTGATTGGAAATAGCGGCGCATGAAAAAGTAAATAGGGGAGAGAAAGTGCTTTTTGAACGATTGGGGCGGAGAAGGGTAGATATTTTTAATGCAAGGGTGGAAGAGAGGGAATGGAGAGGTGGTGGTTGAGGCGACGAGGTTGGGGATGGGAATAAGAGAAGATTTCTTATTGGAGGGGATGTGCAGGGAGAGGAAATGTAAACGAACGGAAGATTTATAATTAAAGCGCGGCAGAGGGGATGTGATGAAGTCGTATGCGCCAGAGTAGGAGGAAAGTGATGGGAGAGGATGACCTAATTCTAGGGTTAGCCAGGAATTTCGTAAGGAGGGGTCCAAAATCAGGGGCAAAATATTTGAAAAACAGGCTGCTGAGTAGAGGGTTTTAAACTAATTTTTAACACTTTTCATAATCTAAAAAACTTAATTTGTCAAATAAATCTTTTGTAAATTCATAATTTTTCATTATTCTGTTCTCTTTTAGGAAGGAAAGTAATTTAAAATTCTTATATGAAGAAAAGATTGTGCCTGCATGTTTCGGGGGGAAGGGGTACGGATCCCCAGCTCTCCACCCTCGCTACGCCACTGTCTTATTCCACGGTAAAATAATTGCAAAAAATAGTGACCTAATTTGAAAAATAATATTTTTAATTTAGACGGTCTTATTTTCATATTTCAATCAAGCCGCTGCGCTCTGATTTTGGTCAAACACTCTTTCTTTGGCAAACATTACCAAGACGATTTAAAGGCGTTTAAAAAATGATTGCAAACACTTCTTCATTCCGCAAAAATTATTTGCATCATTTTTCAACTTCCCATTATGTACAATTTTTAGGGCTAGATATTAATGTGAATCACTATATATAAGTAATTGGTACATCAAAATTTGGGCGTTTTCGTTATTATAATGACAGTGTTAATATCGTATATATAAAGTGTAATATACTTAATAATTCCATGTGAATTTGCAAGACCTACTTCCAGCATCGAAGATTCTACTTCGACGATATATTAAATAAAATTGCCCAAAATACATGTATAGACATGTTGAAATGCGATAATGAAATATCGAAGTCGTGAAAAAATGAAATTTCAAAAAATCATTATAACTGCGATGAGAATCAAAACGAAATTTGCTTTGAATCAAACAAATTTGGCTATTATTACCACCCAGTAAGGCTTCTAAGCTAAATAGATCTTATAGAATCTGCTCACAAATTGGGGTAAGCATTTGACTTTGAGCATAACTGTTGCTCAGAACTTTTTTCCTGCACTAACCTCAAGTGATTCACCAAGTGATTTTACGGAATTACTGAATATTGAGTAAATATATATATTGCTATTTATGTAGCAAAAATGTATCAAAAGTGAGTCTCTCATTGAATATCCCACTAATATTTGGTTTCTCCTGATAGGATTTTCCATTAATTTTAACACTTTTCATAATCGACAAAACTTCATTTTTCAAATAAATCTTTTTAAATTCATGATTTTTTAGTATTTAGTTCTTTTGTGAAGCAAAGTAAGTATGCTTTAATATTTCGGGGAGGGGGGGGCCTCCAGAGGGTCCGAACCCCGCCCTCCTTGCTACAACACTGCATAAAGTTTTCCAAAATGTTATTGATTTGATAGAAAATTTTCTATCATCGGAAATGGTGAGTCTGGATTATGCCGCACGTTATTCGCCAAAGATCACCACAGTTTTAAGAATACGATCCACAGGTACTGCCTTCTGCCCTATAAAACTGTAATCGTAAATTTATTTATCTTTCCGGGGTTTAGCTACCTATCCGAAATAACTCTTTTTTCCTCTGAATCGTTTTCAAATTACACCTTTGCCAAGGTAGAAAGAAAAAAAATGAATTTACATATTTTTGCATATTATTAGCCTGAATAAAATTCATCACGCCTTGGTTTTTTCGCTGCATTTTATACTCGTAAAGATGAAAATTTCTTCTTTAGGAACTCCATTTCTTTCGTAGCATTTGAAATGAAGGAGCTATAACTTAAGGTGTAATTTTATGGTTTCGATCCTGAAGAAACAATAACTTATGGAATAGAATTTAAAATATATGATAATTACGGGAGTTTTAGAAAGTCTAGTTTCCAGACAAAGGTTGCGCATTGTAAAGTATAAAGAGAAAATATTTCTCCTGCTGAGACAACTAAGTGGTTGGAATGGGTTACATCTAGGTAAATGACAAGAAATTGGTACCACTGATGAGCAATTATATAGGTGATTATGTACATTCAAATCAATGTACGAAAAGTAATAGTAGCCTCAATATTTTACCTGATCACTTAAGTTTCTTATCGATATGCCATGCAATATTGAGAAAAAATATGTAAGTAGTAAGCCAAAAAAATTACCACATTTTGTCCTACATTACCATCTTAAACCGGAAATATTACATCATGATGTCAATTCCTAATCTACATATGGGTTACGACCGTCATATGTCTTATTCATTGACAATTTTGCCTTAATGAAACAATTTTCTTCCATTCTCCCTTTTCCGTTTCTAGCATTATTTCATTGTGCTATTAGCTATTTATTGAGATATTTGTGGCATCATTATTTTAGATGCAAGTTATTTATTTTTTTTAAACTCTTTCCCTGATAAATATTTCAATTTTGGTGGACTTTATTTTCAAACGTTCAAGACTGAAAATGACTACATTAATTAAGTATATTGGACTGAAACCAGACGAAGCATTGTTTTAATAAATACACTTTTAATTTGATAATTAATATGTTGCCTGTGGTTTTTATTCGTCACTATACGTAAGGGAAATAAAGGATGATAATGAAAACAACTCACCCACGAATTTGGTGTAGGTACATATTAAAAAATAGATTTGAATTCTTCACATAGAAAAGTACTCGATCGTTGACTATTATTGCATATTCTAGTCTAACCTTTTGGGTATTGAGAATATTTACAAAGGAATTCCTCACTCAAAGATATGGTACAGTGGCCTTCCTTACAAACCTCTCTAAAATCCTCCTCCTCCAAATCAATCTGACTCGGGTACTTATGCTGCATTTAGACTCAAAGTTATAAAGTCTTCCACCCGGAAAATATCCTTATTCGTAGTACTTGACACCGTAGAATAAACAATTATAAATGTTAATTGAATGTATGGATCCTGATAAAAACGATATCTTTCGATAATGCAAGTGGAAAACAAGGAAATTATTGTAGCCTTGGATGTTATATTACTGTAAGTCGTGAAAATTGGTGATCACTATTTCAGGGATGCACTATTAAAATTTTATCAGTGAAGATATCCGATGATTGCCATGAAAGGGTTTTTTTTCGATTTTGGGAGCAAGCTGGTTGAAAGGCAGCATTGATTCCTCAATAACTCAACTAACACATAAATCTTAGGTAAACGTATCATACAGACGATAATACCTTGCGAGAAAGCACGTGTAATACAAGAAAATTATTGCATCCTTGGATTCTTTGTCGTTTGAATTTGTAACTAGAATTCCCGGGATGCACGACTAAAATATTATCAGTGAAGATGCTCGATGAAATAACTTTCTTCGATTTTGGGGGCAAAACAGTTTGACAGGTCATATTAATGTCTCTATAACTTAACACACAAAGCTTAGGTAAGCGTATCATCTAGGCGTCAACATAGATTCCTTCCGGGATCAGTCAAGTATGTTTATGGCGATAATGACGTACGATGGACGAGGACCGATGCAGCGTGTCCGGAGCATAAAACCCCTGAAGCCCCGCGTAATGTATGAACGCCCCTCTTTGGCCGCGAAGGGAGCGATTTTCGAGGGAAATCAGATGCTCATTAATCTTGTCCTATGGGAGCCGCAATTAACCATCGGGCTTGGGTTTTGGCCTTGCGGGAAAAGAACCCGGTGTCATAAATTGTGCGCGATCCTCCAGCATGGAGAGAGGATGGGGAGGCGCTAAGCGGGTTCACTTCGGCCCTGAGGCGAACAAGGATAAAGACTCAATTCCTCCTCTCCCGGGCCCTGGAGACAACGAGAACTGTGTTAAGCCCCTCTTAATCCGATATTCCAATGGAAAAAAAGACACCACTCCTGATGATTCTAGTCTTTATGAAACATCTTCATTGTGGAAAATAATATTTACATGCATTCTAAGTATGCCAAATAACATTAAAACTATTAATTTAATGAATATATTCATTTATAAAGGCTTCAGGCGTTATGAAAACACTTCATTGTAGAATATAATATTTACAATACAACCTAAGTATGCCAACAAACATCAAAACTATTTAACTTAATTAATATATTCAATCATTCCTAATAATTTTAGGCGTAATGAAACGTCTTAATTATAGAAAATGATATTGGTACAAATTATTAGTGCCAAATAGCCTGAAACCATTTAACTTGATAAAATTCTAACATTCAACCTCAATTTAACAAACTTAAAGCCCTCAGGTTCTCTTCTTTTGGATAAAATTTCTACATGGCAGTATATTCACCTCAAACTAAATACTGACCCCAAGGCCGTATCGCAAAAAGAACGTACAATTAATGCATGTTTAATTTTTTTTAAGGAAAAATCAAGACTTAAGTCATAAAACTTCCCCCAAGAAAAACTCTTAATTTCTTACAATCCCACCGGTGGCAAGGAAGATAGCAATGCAATGTTCCGAAAACTTACCCTTAAGCCATGCGTTAAAATCCAAACTAATCCATGACCTCATGATGGCTCAGCATAAGCTGTGATCGGTTACATAATTTACTGCTTTATCTGAGTTGCAATAATCCAAGTTACGCAATTTCAATTTCCATTCGCAACTACTTGCTGGCCCAAAATCCGCCAATAGAAGCGTGCGGCAGTAGGTGTAAGGACGTCAGCAGTTAAAAGGTGAGAAATGGTGATGCACTATGGACTACTGTGACTTTTACTACCCATATTCATTTAATTCCTATGTTGTTTCGGGAAAAAACGAATTTATACGGGTATTCGTTCGGTAAATTTACCTCGGAAGTTAAAGTCGAGACCCATATTGCGTAAATGATAGGAGATATTATTCACAGTATAGATAACCCTAGCTGATTCTTCTCTTCAGTTCCGTACTTTCGTAGTTCGGGCTGCAAGCGAACACAGGACATGGCTAAATGTAAAGACGCAATACTTCCTCTCGTACTCCATTCTGATGAGATATTCCTCGGGCTTTGCTCCTCACTGGGTCCGAAGACCCTCAAGGCGTTACTGGAGGGGTGAGGCTTTATTTTACTCTCCCCACTAGACTCTCTCGAGGAACTACAGCTTCCCTGAACTTCAATACTTACAATTAGAAATGCAAAACAGATCGATTGTTGACGAGTTAACTTAGGGAAAATTCATTGTAACGAGCGTGATGCGCCCGCTCCCAGTGGGCTTCCCCCGCTCTTTTCATTGCAGGTCCACAGAGGGATAGGCGCGTTTCTAATTTTGAAATATAGAAAAAAAAGGCAGGGTCTTATGTTCAAATTTAATTGGAATGTTCATGTACAAATTGAGGTCAGAGGACCTCTTTAAACACAACATTGGAAGTAGTACGCACATGAGACTCATACTTACGTATCAACAGGAGACTTGAATGTGGAATCAGCCGCATTTTGATAAAGGTTATTTAAAGAATGCGAGATATTGTTGCAAATGAACAAATGTATCAGTTTGTGCGCCGTTAACGTCAGGAATATTAACCGGTTTTTGTTTTTTTTCAAATTATTTAAAAACGAATTTTAGGAAACAATAGCAATATTTAGGAAGTAAGATATGCCGTCACATGTTCTCTGATAAATTCTGTGCATTTTGGTACCTCATTTGTAGAGTTTGGTCGCATATAAGTTGAGAAAAAGGTATCTATACAGTAGAAATAATATAGAAGATAAGATAACTGTAATAATACTACACACTAATTTATTCGCTCAACCGATTTCAACGTTTACACGTCATTGAATTTCGTCGAGACAGCTAGTGATAATGACGTGTAACCCGATACTGAGCGAATAAAAATAGAATTGAAAACTACAAAAGCTGTTTGTATTCAATTATTCGCACTGCAGACACTCGACTCAAAGAACGTTTTTAAGGAGGAAATATCGTGCAGTAGCGTTTTATGAGATTTAATATTTTTTCAGATTTTTGTGTCAGTATTGTTGCATACATATTTGTTACGCTTATTCATAATATCATTATAAGTACACAAATACTACGAGGGAAGTTCAACAAGTAATGCAACACATTTTTTCTGAAACAAGGGTTGTTTTATGCAGCATTCAAATACACCATGTTATTCCCCAATCTTTCAGCTACACAACACTATTTTTCAGCGTGATCTCCAGTCAAGGCTACGGCTTGAAGCCACCGAGTATGGAGGGACTGCATGCCTGCACGTTACCATTCCACTGGTCGATGTCGGAGCCAACGTCATACTGCATTAATAACTTCTTCATCATCACCATGGCGCTGATGATGGAACAGTCGTTGCTCAACGACGTACAGTGCTTTTTTCCTTTATCAGATCACTGTAGACATTCTACAAGCGCCTATGAATATCTGAGATATCCTGGTTTTCCGCCAAAAGAAACTCAATCACTGCCCATTGTTTGGAGCGCACCTCCGTTACGGACGCTATTTTAACAGCTCCGTATCGCGCGGTCAGGTATCAGAAGTCAATGCAACTATGCGAGACGAGGCGAGAATGCTTGCTGAAAGAAATGCCAAGATTATTCAATCAAAAGTGGCTGTGAAAAAAAGTGTTGCATTACTTAATGAACCCCTATCGTAATTATGAGTAAGTCGTAATCACGTGAGGAGTTCGAACTTCTCTCGCAATTAAATAATCCTGGTGCGCTTGTACCTTCTTCATTGCCAAAACCACGGCTTTAATTTTATTTAAAAAATTATAATCTGAGCCAAGGATTGGTTAATTTGCATGCTGTGATCCGAGAGAAATGCGTCGGAGAATTGTCTGGTGCGCCTAGAGTGAGGTCTGATGGTATGAATCTCCAAAAAATTTGCCTCTTTCAGGGGGGACCCTACGGCTTCACGGTTGCCATGTGAAGTGCCCTCCAGTTGGAACACTCAACACTTTGTGACGGGACGTAACATTGAGGGTACCTCTAGGCTCCTCCAATTATAACTGTGAAAATTGCGACGCACAGTCCCTCTCCAACCGTCCTATTTCCATCAGAGTATTCAAACTTCAAGTTGCTAACATTGCATCACTGTATATTTTACTACTCTAGCACTTCTTTTCCCCTTTTAAATTGTTATAATGCTTTAAAAGTATAGACTGGTGTTACACCGTGCGATGGAAGGTTCATTAATGCCAATAAAGCATTTATTTTTTAATTTAAATTAACCCATATTTATCCTTATTCAGCGTAAGAAGAATGGAATTAAGATACAATGCCGTAACAGATTGTGTAATTTGTACTCAAATTAGAATGTTTCAAGCTGATTTCATCACGAACAAGACTCTCTGACTGGGCTCATATCTTGAGTTGAATTTTCTAATAAAGTTTTGCATTCGTTATGATTAGTGTGAATACGAAATTATGATTATAAAGAAAGAAATTATTAGCAGAATAGCCCAAGCGAAGAGAGCATTTCACCAAAAGAGAGGCCTGCTAACAGCGTGAAACTTTAATGGAGGTAAGGAAACAATTTATAAGAACCTATGTACATTTGGAGTATGCTCCTGTATGGAAGTGAGGCATGGACAATGACAGCAGCGGAGAAAGCAAGGATAGAGGCCTTCGAAATGAGGTGCTACAGAAAAATGAAAAGGATCAAATGGACCGGCCGAGATAGTAATGAGGAAGTGCCAAGACGAGCAAGAAAGAAGAGAAGCCTCATAAAAATCTCAATAAGAAGACGGAACAACCGTATAGGCAACATCTTGAGACATGAAGACCTGATGAAGAGAATCGTCGAAGGACAAGTGGATTGCAAGAACGGAAAGGCAGACCTTGAATGAAATATATGGAACAGGTAAAGAAAGATGTGAAAGAAAAGTAATACGTAGGTGTAAAAGGATTAGCTGATAGGGGAATTGAGTGGAGAGCTGCGTAAAACCAATCTTAGGTTTGTCGACCAGTGATGATGATGATGATATGATTAGTGTTCAGAAAATAAACTATATTGAGTAATTTCATTATTTCTGAGCAACAGAAACAAGAGACGAAATGAATGCGAAGTATGCCTTTTAAAATAGTCTCTCTTTCTGTCGAAGGATCGATGTCCGAGTATAAATCTTTGAGTCACAGGCCTTAAATAAGGAATATGCATCATTTTATGATGGATTTTATAAATATATTTTAAGCAACAATCAATCATGTAAATGTATTGAAGAGGTTTTTAGGTTCAGAAAATTTCTTTCGATGGTAAAAATGAAGAAATTGATAATACTGGTCGGTGAAACTTTTTACTCCTCATAAGTTGTTGCTCGGAATTGGAATTATTGCTTTAATATAAAAAATAATAAATAATTTAAATAAAACTAAGTTGTTTTCCTTTAATGGCTAGTATAATATTCCTTTGCGTATGAATCACTCTCTGGTTGCGTAGTCAAAATTAGATAATTCGAATAAATGCTAGCCCCTTGTCCCAATTTATTGCCACGTTTTTCCTTTCCTTCCTCTAAAAAACTGATTCCACGTTAGAGAGATACTGAGCATATGTTACTCAACAGTAAGAACTCGATGTGACAGAGTAGCAGCAGTTTACCACTCGCTTTTGGCAATGTCTGAAACCAAAGGCAAACTTTGAAAAAAAGCGTGTTAAATAAAGTTTAAGTTTATAACAATTAAATAACACAACAGTAGTTCCTCCAAAAATCATGAAAAATGCCAGAGTTAAAATTGATTATGAATTACTTATGTGCGAATTTTTAGTAAATATTACCATTTTTTCGATATTTTTTGTATGGCGCATGGCCTTCCGTTGAGTACTCACTATCACCTTCTGAAGCTCCTCCCTAGTTCCCCCTCCCTCTTGGATGAATATGGACCCTCAGAGCAGGATGTAGGTCCGATAGATTTTCTTCCCCACCCGATTCCCTTCCTGGCAAAAGTTTGAAAGGGTCCGAGTGGCGACGGAAGGAAAGAAGACAGCAAGCAAGAGGGTTCCGTGAGCGTGATGACGGACGAGGAGAAGGCGAAGATTCAGTGCTGCTAGAGTGGAAATTTGTGGAGAAGAAGACGGTGTGTGGAGGGAAAAAGTTGCCCTACGTTTCCCTAGAATGTGTGTAAAATTTTGGTGAAAAATCGGGTGAAAAGTTTGCACTACGTCTTTTACATGGAGTATTTTTGTCACTGAAAACATTGTTCTACACTTCTATAAAGCCACATGTAATGTTTACATTTTATCTATACGTATAATTTTTACCAAGAAGCCAAACTTTTTATTTCACAATATTTTCAACATAGAAGCCCTATACGGCGAAATAAAAATTTTGCATATTGATCTTAAATATATGTGTTCAATTTAATATGATTTTCTTCTCGTCAAACAAAACTTTTTTTGCTTACTAGCCAAATGTCATCAAATTTTCGGAACTCTTAAGTGCCAGAAATGTTATCTTAAAACTAGCCCACGGTTTGTGGGACAGAATTTACATTTACATTTTATTCTTTTCTGTGATATTAGCGTTAATGATTTAAGATACGCCTAGTAGATATCTGCCAGTTTCTTACATTTTACTGACGTGGCAAAGAAAAGTGCTGACAAACAAGTATTTGGGTATAATTCACTTAGGAAGTCGCACATTTTCTACTGTCTATGTGCATCTGATATTAAAAGATTTTCACAAGCAAAAGTAACATAAAACGTGCGAGGTAGTTTTTGCGTTCTCTGAGAAGCGTACATTATATGCTCATTCCGACTTACTCCAGATTCATTAATTTTCTTTCTGCCCTTGAAATTCATACTTTTGCACTGTTTTCAGTGTTTTAAGTCACTTTTACAGGTCACAAGGAGTAAAACTCAGTTGTGTCACCGACCTTATTTCATGAAATTTATATGAAAACAGGGAATAAACCTGATATAATTGGATCACAAGTAAAGAAGGTAAGGTCACAAAGGGGTAAGATATTAGTTGCATAACTCATGAATAAGGACTTGTGAAAACCAAGCGTCACTAATTTACTATAGTTAAAATCGAGTACCTATGAATTTTGCAATCTATGTGTGAATTCGTTTTTAAATTACCTTTTTTGTGATATTTTTGTGACACGAAGTGGTAAACGCAGTACCTAAATCAAATATAGAGTCACTAAGATTTGAGGGGGTGATCAGGTACCAAGTACTCATTTAATACCGAATAATCTTTAATCACTGAGTTATAAACGCAGTACTTAAAAATATTCTCACTAAGACCAAATAAACTGAGAATTTTATTGCCTTTCATGGTAACGGTGATACGTTTTTCTTGGGCGGGATGAGTGTCAGAGGAGGAGGTGGGGTTATGTGGAACGAGAAAGCTGAATGGGAGGCGTGTGGGCAGTAGTGTGCACTTGGCACGCGTGATAGCGCTCCCCTACCGTGGACCTCGCCGGCCCCAAGAAGATCAGAGGAACATTTTCCGGCTGTCAGTCCTTCCCCAATCTCCCTTCCGCCACCGTGCTAAACCCCGTCGCTTCTTCTTTTATTTTCAATGGGCCTTTTCCCTTTCATCTCCTGCCTTCCGCTGCCACGTCCTCCTTCATCTCCAGTCGCCTCCCCGCATCGTGCCTTCTGCTATCTCCCGCAAGACAGCAACGTCCGTCGGCGATGTATGCACTCGCGAGATGGATTACGCGGAGCGAGAGTTGACTTGGCTGCGCAGTAGCGTGAGCTCTCAATCAACATTTGGCAGTGGAATAGCCAGCAGGGGGCACTTGCCCCCAAAACAATTAATTTCAACAGAAAAATGTTAACCTATAAAACATATTTGTTCAAAATTAAATATTATTTATAAAAATAGCTCCCCGAAACCCATCAATAAAGTAACTTAGGATTTTGTTCTGAAAGTCTTTTTAGTCAAAGTTCTGAAAGTGCCAAAATAGCATAAAATGTGATTACTAGGGATAAAAATTTTCATATATTCCCCAAAAAGGAGTTCTAACCCCCTGACCCCCGCGTCGTACCTCCGCGAAAACATCGTCCTGGCTAGGCCCTAGACATTGGGTCCTTTTAATAATTTATGAACCCTTAGAAATAGGGCTGAAAATTTTAATGAACAATTAACACAAGCATTTAACTCGCATTTCCAATATGTAAGGAGAAAATCAGAGGTATATTTAAAATAAGAAAACGAAAACTATGCGTGAAAGATATATTTCTGCTAGTAATCTCGAAAAAATATGTACGGGTCATATAAAATACTTGTGACACGTTTTTAAAAATACATATTAAGGAGAGACAATTGGCGC
This sequence comes from Ischnura elegans, assembly GCF_921293095.1. Classification (NCBI taxonomy): domain Eukaryota; kingdom Metazoa; phylum Arthropoda; class Insecta; order Odonata; family Coenagrionidae; genus Ischnura; species Ischnura elegans. Next base: position 38,798,796 of record NC_060247.1, read on the forward strand.
TACGTGCTTGAGATAAAAATGAAAATAAATCAAAATTAAGTAATTAAAGGATATTCTTTGAAAATTCACTCCCATTGTTTCTCATTCCTGCTTATTTTTACACATAAATCCCACGATCATGTCAAATATGTAGCATAGCAGAATAAATTTACCACGTCATATAAAGTTAAAATATCAGCTTATTTTTTTAGCAATGAGGACCAAGTTGATAGTGAAAGTGATTGGGAAAATTTTAGGCGTTATAATTTGAAAAATTAGTTCCTGATAACTGTTTTCCAAATGGCAATGGTGTTTCATTAATTATTTCTGAAATTGTATTCATATACCAATAGGTTGAACTTGAATTTTCTCTTCAAGTGTGTTTAAATTCTAAGGCCTTCTTTTGAGCCACAAATTATAGATTGCAAAAATTCAGTGTCTGTGTCATTTCATGGCGTCAACTTTGAGATCATGGAAATACTTCTCTTGAACCGGAAATCAAGCCGGGGAGAGTTGGCTTTTCGGGTCACTTCGCGGACGGCATTCCTATCAGCCCCAGTTTTTTTCTATTCACTTATCACTCTGCGCCCACGTCATTTTTTTCTAATTAGGAATCAATAAGTGGAGTGTGGAAGACATCCAACTTTGGGGCCTTGCTGCATTACATTTTGAGCTATAAGTTGTAAACTTCCACAGAAATGCGAATCATTAAATGGAGACGCGGAATTGCCCCTGTAAACATTTCGTCGGCGAAATTTTGTAACAATTCGATATACTTTTAAATAAAATCCGCATTTATAGGTCGTAATTTAGTGTGTAAAATCTTATTGAAATATGAGTGAAAGTGAACATTTTTAACTATGTGACACATGGATAAATGGCTGAACTTTAGCGTTTTTCTGCATTGATTCTCTCGAATGGAGCCTGCTTAGGAAGAACTAGGAAGAGCAAAACCGTATTTGGTCCTAAATAGATTAAAGTAAAAGTAAACGCTGTAATGTACTATGGTGGTACAATTAATTCATTGCAAATGTCGGTCTTAAAACAAATTCACCTCATATTTTTTAAATTTACTGACGAACCCTTCAGCAACTTTTACTTCCTTCATCATATCATTTCTAAAAAGGCAAAAACATACATATATACTAAAATGCGTCGACAAACATTGGTATTGACAGTCTTGGTTAAAATTGCATACAAAAAATTGCAATGTACATATATTTAATTTGTACTTTTCACTAGCCTTTATCGGAGCGGGAGAGATATTTACCGAGACCAAAATATTACGTGCTATTATTTAAGAGAATCTTGCTCTTTTTAGCGTGCATATAGTACGTACCCTCTTCATATACTCTTTGGTGGTTTTACTTAAATTTGGCTGCTGCTACTGCTGGCATGATTTTTGATGTTTCTCATTTTCGTGCGTGATGAATGAAGTTCGGTTTTGAAGAGTGCGATCGTTATCAAACGCGGCCCGAGTTGTGAGAAAGCTTTCATTCATAGGCGTTTTCGCCTTTGACCCCGTCTCTTGCTTTATCGGTTCATCCATTCATGCGCTCGCTGCTCCAGTTGAGCGTTGTCGGAAATTTCGATTAAAAAATTTTCGCAGAAAGTGCAGCAAGGTGGTCGTTTTCACGAATGACGATTTAAATTCGTGGATAGTATATCATTAGGCTTCCTTTCTCATATTTGATAATATCTCACTCTCGTTCTTTACTCCGCATACATGTTTCTCTAAGCCCGATTAAAAATAAAGTTTGGAAATTATCTTTCCCTTTTAATTAGTTTTTCAATTTTTCATCCTACCAAAAGAATTGTTCATCGATTTTGAATTCCTCATTAGGCATTTTTTTCCCTGCTCCCAAGAAGATGAAATTCGTAGATCACTCTTCACTCTTTACTCTGTTGAAATGGAAAGTGGCATAAAATAGTGTTAACTTCAAGTGTTAACTCTAACAATATAAAATTCCATTGATTCCCGTTCCAAATTATTATTATTACGGTGTATGTTCAGCATATATATCAATTTGGACAATTAAAATTCTAAATTTTAACACACGCGTACTGTAAAGGAACGGGACACTGGCACACAACGTCAGAATGACGATTAGTGCACTGGTTTCCCGTTCGTCGTTACGTTTCCTTATCCACACCATGTGTCTTTTTTCCGTAATGCCCTTTCAAGTGATTGAAAACTAGAAAAACATTAATTTGTGGAATGTGAACGCGTGTATACAAGGCAAAAATCTCCAAAAATTAGATTTTACTGTAACTTAAAAATATATAGCAGTGTTCGATAAAAATTTTTTAAATGAAATTAAATCATTGGTATTTGAAATTTTTTTAATTTGTTACGTACCAAAAAGTTACGAAAAACTAATTTTATAAATTGGTATGATGATGACCAATTGATGATGACAAAATCGTAAATAAATAACAAATATCTAACACGTTAAAATGGAGAATATTGGTCCGTAAGGTAGATGACCAACTCCTACCTTTCCGATGATAAATGAAGTATTATGACAGTGGTTGGTTTATTCGGATCTCCGAGAATTATTCGAACTTATGCACTGTATTTCTTAACCGCGCTCACGCGCGGGTGAATTCAAGGATCAACAGGTGATTCCTCGACGACCTCGCACAAGCCCACTACGTTATGCGTGAGCATATCACCATAAGTGTTCACTTCGCATAAACCACCAGAAATACGCAAGGGAGGGAATTCCCTGGGTAGGAATCAGAAATGATACAAATTTCAGTTTATACCTCACCCAATAATGTGACCTTTATTATATCTTTACTGTTGCAATGAAAAGTGACATAAAATAGTGTTAACTTCAAGTTTTAACTCTAACAATATAACATTTTATAATGGATTGTATGCATTTAGGAAATTAATACCGAGAGAAAAGATGCCAAGTAATTACTTAGAAAATTTCGCACCTTAATTTGCAATTAAGTTGTCTTCTCATTTACTTGTCTCTAAATGGTTCCTTCTGGATCTCAGTAGAGTGAGGACTCCAGCATACTCACTGGGGAAGTACCATATCTTTCTTCATTCTAGTGAATATTGACGGTATTATTTCCTTACTTTGTCAAAGTGGTATTTTCTATCCTATACATTCGTAAAACAGTGTAAATGAAGAATAAATCTAAGTATCTTTTTAGATTATATCTAGTATCTGCTATTCTTAAGTGAAATTTTATGTAGTTTTCGATATAAAATTACGGCTGCATTCTTTAAGCTCAACCTTAGTAAAGAGAGTGTGCACAGTAAATCTCTCTTCTATGTAGCGGATATAAATTAGTGAACCCGGTGTATTTCAAACGCCAATGCGGACGCAGACGGACCCTGACCGTCACTGTTGGCCGGATCCGAACTCCAGTGCGCAAAGAAACAAACCTCCTTTTTTCCCTCCCTGAGGCGCACATCCCATTTCTCACCCTAATTCCTAAAACAACGCCTCGCCATTGAATCCTCCTGGAGGAGGGAAAAAAACCTCCCTGGCAGTATCTTTGCTCCGAAAACAGATCCTCCACGTCATTCCCGTGACCTTCCCTCCAGACCTAAAACATTGGCGCACCCCCTCAGACTATTCTCCAACGGCCCTTCAACGCTACCGGCGCCCTTGCTCCTATTCTCTTTTTCTCTCTGCATCGCTCTACTCCGTTCATTTTTTTTCTCTTTAAAGCCCGGACTTTTCCCTCCCCTCCTTCCTCCCGCGCGAATGTAAATCTATGTCAAATGGACGGGATCCAAAAGAGTTCGCCAGCACTTCACTCAATGCCACTTGGACGCCTTCGGTCTAGGTCCTCCGAAAAAGGGGTGATGAAAACCTTTTCCTTGCCGCTCCCCGGCGTCTCTCTCCCTTTCTCTATCCACGGCGAGAGCCGCGGCGGGTATAAGTGGTGTCACAAGGGGTTTCTAGAATGGGGGAGGCGTGGTCTTAACCGAGGGTCGGTGCGAGAGGAGCGGTCAGGGCGCCCGCCAAGTTCTACCGCACCGCCTGCGCTGGTGAGTTGGTCAGAAGGCGAAGGACAGACTTTTCCCCAGGGTCTCTCAAGTTCTTTTACGCTTCCGTTTTTTTTGCAATTGGTTTAAGCTGAGCTGTATCAAATTAATAGGTTGCTTTTTATAAAATATAGGCATTTAAACATGTGATGATTGTATGTCTGGAAACATGTTTTAAGGTTAATTGACTAATTTTTACCGTTAAAAATAATGAATAGTGCATAAAATGTTTTCATTTGAATTCGTTGACATTTTTGAAAGAGAGCTATTTTTAGAGTCCTCGTGAATGTTTGAGTACCACAGTGAGCTGTAATTGAAAAAAATGCAAAATAAAAAAAAATACTTTTTTCGAGTTAAGGACTCCAAGCTGTGAAAATAATCTAAAATGTTTGGCATTCAATGAATGAGATGCCAATTGCTTTACGATTCATCGCAATTTTACTCGTCGTTTAATAGATACTGGGATGGAAATTGTGAAAAAATCCTAAGAAACGGCGGTTGTCTGTTTTCCTGGAAAATCTAAGATATAAAGAAAACGTAATATACAATCTTAATTTTTTTCTTCGCCTTATTCAAGGAGGCATTTCACAGTATTAACATTTAACCCAAAACAAACTCCATTTTTTGCTAATAGAGTCCTTAAATCAATATAAAAGAGAAAACTGCGAAGATTATTTGCATTTTAATACTCATAAAATCGAGTTTTACGTGTATTTATGGTGACATAGAGTCAAGCTAATTAACATATTTTTGGCAAAACGGTCAATGGAATATTTAACGGCCATTTCCATTCATTCCATTTTTATTTCCTATTATCCACTAAAAAATTACCCCTCGTTCATCTTGCAAAACTTCTTATATATTTGAGACACATGAGTATGCAAAGAAAACGTAACACACTGTCTTAATTTTTTTTCTAAACTTAATAATTTTGTATCAAAAACTGACTCGCGAACAATCTCTCGAGCAAAACTTTCAGATACCAACATCATATACATTGTACTAATGTCTTGTTACATCGATTATTATGTCATTGTAATGGTTTGTCATTGGAGTGAAATTTAAATGATTTTTCAATTGGATTTCACGTGTTATCTTTACTTACGTTGCAAGTGAAGCATGCGTTCGCTCTATGCGTAGATTCGGGAAGGTGAAATAAGGCGGAGGAGTTGAAAAGGAACAGAGGAGAAAGTGAGAATTGTCAGTATACATCACGGAATAGAATTCTGAGTTAAATTAAACAAATAGTCTAGTCGAGAAAAATGTAACAGAAAGTCAACTTTCAAGAATAAAAGGACAATGTCTCGGCCATACCTCGCTGTGGCTATTATCTAGTGGGAAATAATGGAATCGATTTAATGCTTAAAATAATTAACACCACTGGTAATTTTCCGCGAACAGTTTGATTTCACGATCGGTGTCAATATGTTTTGTAACAACTGACCTGAAGGTAATACGAAGTGCCTTGAAACAGGTATTTTGATTAAACCAATTTTTGATTATTTTTGGCTATTTTTGTTTCATAAAAATGTTGTAATTCCATGAGATTACGCCTGAAAACACTATATCCATGGGCAATATGTGTATGTAGACTGTAACCTTGACTTGGGTACCCTTGAAAACCCTATGTTCGACGCCTTCGTACCAAGATTCTCTTTTACCACCATTTTGACATTGGAGGAGACCAACCCTGTGGTCTGACAAGGATCACGGTGGGATATTTTGAAAAGGGAGAGAAGTTTTTTCTATTGTTATTCCCACTCCCAAATACTTAATAAATGAAATTTTCTCCAAGATATTCAGAGTTTTATCTATTTAAATATTTGAACATTGAATTCCCTCAAAGCGAAATCGAAGTTTTGCGTTCGAACGCACATTGAGGCTAAAGTATCATAATTATAGAATTTTGTTTGCATTAAAAAATACAACCTTTTCCGATAAATTTATCATATTTTAATATCGCATTACTACAAGTTCATAAAATTAGAGGTGAAAAATAACTCACCATTAATGGAACAGACTGTGACCCTCCATTAAGGGAAATTACGAATTTCGAAGTCGGTTCTGAACTTTGTAAACAATACACGTCGATGTGCCCTTTCTACCGATTATAAGAATAGAGAGAAATCCCAAAATCGTCTTAACTTTTTAGCATTTTTATTTTAAGGAAAATTTCATTTTTATGGCAAAATATTTAAAGCAATAGTAGGGTTAGGTATGTGCACCTAAAATAGCTGGAATCGGTGAAAGAAGTCAAGTATAAGTGTAATGAACCTCTATGCAATACAGGTGCATCGATCCAAACTCGGTTTATGTTTGGCGTTACGATGGCCAACTCTCATACAGCATGAATGCATTTTGCTCTACCTGCCCTCAATCACCTCGCTAAACCAGCAAAATTTGTTCAAACCATAGACATCTATCTCTGCGTTGGTGTAAAGATTTAGTTGGCCACTTGCAGTGTCACCTGTCGGGAAAGCTACCCATGTCATGTGGTGCTTAAGCTACCACTTGTATATGCTCTGCGAGAGGATTTCCATCGGTTAACACATTTCACATCGGATATCGAATGTAAGGTCTTTAACCACATCGTTTAAGATGCCATCGCTATCCGAACTTTTCTTATTTTATATTATTAAGCCAATTGCTTTCCATGAATTTTCCTTCTCATTTGCAATTGGAGATAGATCTGGATATATTTCCCGATGAGCTGTTGTGAATGAAATGTAAAGAGGGGGTTACAGAGAAAAATTATGCATTACATGCCATTGCGTGCGAGGAGGTGAGGTAGTAAAAGACCATGAAAAAATGTTGTAAAGGGAAAATTCAATGCATCACTTGCAGAGCTTATGAAGTAGCCTGTAAGGAATGTATTTCGTCATTGTGATATGAATATCGGGATCATTAATATTACTTGTTTATTCAAGGACCTCAGTCCCTCATTTACTTTTCCCTCCGAAAGAAATAATGAGCGGAGCACATATTATTAGTGAATTCCTGAAGCTCATGTGACGTTATGTAACCCTCCACGAATATTTCCTCCCTCCACGAAACGATACTATTCATATCTTCTTCCTCTTATTTGTCACATTCATCTCTACTTTTGTAATTGTGAACTCTATACGTTAATTTTTAATTTAGCTTATCTTGAATAAGTAACTAACTTAAAGAAAATAGATGAAGTTAGACGATGTCCGGAGCTATGATCAATTGATATGAATATGTTTGAATTTTAAATATTTCTTTGATCGAAATATTCACGTGGGCTATCTATAATTTATTAATTATACAAATGTTGAAGTATATACTTATCACTTTGGCATTCTTTCGAGCGCACTGTAAAATAAATATGATCACAAAAAAAGAGAGCTAAACCTTGTGTATGGAGGCTAGAAAGTTACAAGACTTCCTTAAAAATTAATTTTAGAAACTTCTACTGCTCTCTTTGAGGAATCTCTCGAAGTTATTTACGCTAATACATTCTATATAAGTCAGCGTCCAGTCATAATGAGTAATCATTCTAGCGACTAGCCTAAACTATAGCACTTAAGTCTTCTCCGGATTATATCCTCGAGTTTATATGATAATTCGATCAAGTCCCGTGATTGAAATAGCCTCGGTGTACCCTATGTTATGTTTTCATTTTTTTCTGCCAAGTGGTTGTCGTTTTGACGCCTCCACTCCCTCATCTGTTTCAATCCTCCCTTTTGAACCCCTCCATCCCCGACGTCCTCAATCCTTTTCATCTCGTGGCAACTTCTGCAGTCCTAACGACTTATGAGATCCAACCTAATTCCGGCACGAGGCAGATGTTCGCTCGTCTTGCATCACATGTGCTTGCAATAATGTCCTCGACGCACTAACGAGGCGAGCCGAGGCGTTTTACGCGCTTTCCAAGCTTAAAATTAATTGAAGATCGATGCTCTCAAAAGACGATGGAGTATGGAATTATGCGACGTTAATGAAAGTGGTAGCGCAGATATTACGCTGCTAGATGTTGTTTTATCGTCAAAAACATATTTTGATACGCAGAGAAAACAAAAGATACCTCCGTAAAAACGACAATCATAGGTCAAAATACAATCCCCAGCGTATTTATTATTATTTAAGTGGAAAATTTTATCAAATGAAACACATTAAGATGAATGTTTTTGTTAACCTGATACTGTACCTTAGTGTTGGGCACTAGTTTTTTGGGAATGGAATTTCCAGTTGCAATAAGCAACATGTGGACAAACCCTGTCGTAATCAACCAATCAGAACCCTTTGATCCATCACGTGGTCCCAAATTATGCTATTTCAGCCGCGGTCGCTTACGCAGAAGCCAATTATCTCTCTCACTCAAATTCAATTTGGGTTCTGAGTAACCCATTTCTCACGATGTATTTTCCTAGTTACCAAATGGACTGGCAAGGTTCCCGCTTTTGACTTGAGGCTGGCAGGCGGTTTTTCCTCGGTTCTTTCTCTTGGGCTAATTGACACTATCGAGTCATGTCCCTTTTTTGCTAGGTATGCTAGACAGTCATAAATACATGCAATATTTTTCTTCGGAACTTTGATCGCTTCGTCAAATCTGTCTCCTTGAGCAGTATCTCCCGTAAATGTTTCCTTTCGGCTGGCGAAGACTTCATTTCTTGGTCCCATTAACCACATCTGTGGAGGAAAGACCGAGACGTCTGCGTCACCGATCTCCGCTAAGAAAAGACGACTCTCTACGAATGATGTAAAATATTTTCGTGCCCATCGGGAAAATTGCAGAACTCTATTGCGGTTTTATTTTAAATGTGGAAAGTTGTAGGCAAACCTTTTTGTTATTATTTGGAAAATGGGTGATTTGTTGGAAGTCTATGTTGGCCTTCATTTTAAAACTTAACAAAACATACTTATTGAACATTTGCTGCCTGCTTTCCGTTCAAAATTTCCTCAAATATTTACAAGCTATGGAATCACAACGATAGATTATACTTTCATCTGTAATGGCCGCTATACACGGTGAATGATCATGCGAATGAAACCGTTCGCCGTGTATAACGGAAAAAATTGCGAATGAACCGTCATGCGCATGATCATTTAGTGAAAATTAGAACATACTCTATTTTGCTCGCATGATCCTGTGAATGATCACGTGATCATCCGGTATGATCATTTGAATGATCATTCACCGTGTAGAACGGTCTTAACTGAAAAATTCGCGAATGAACCGTCATGCGCATGATCATTCAATGAAAATTAGAACATGTTCTCTTGAGCATGTGAATGACGGTAGTGCGAATGACTTCATTCGCATTGTCATTCAGGATGATCATTCACCATGTATAGCGCCCCTAACGGGGTGACTTCTTCTGTTCTTTTCAAAAACGAATGACAAAGATGAGAAACAAAGGAGACTAAACATTTTATGGGGTTAATTCATAGAGATTGTTGAACAGCTTTACAACTAATAAATAAAGGCAGCCACAAAAATAAATTTCGAGCAAATTGTTGTTTTCAACATCGGATGAAAAAGGTAAGCATTTGATGCGACTGAATATGCGTACCTAAAGCTATTATATTTCTTCCGTTATATCAGTTTTAACCTATAAATGCTCTTGATTTCCTTTCTCTCTCAAAAAATACAGGATTTCAAATATTTTCATGCCTTTCTCTCAGTTTCGTAAATTTTTTTTGTGTTAGCCATCATGATTTTCCCGTTCGATAATTCCTTTCCAATTAATGTCTATGTAGTCAATTGAGAGTTTTGAAAATAATATGGATTCCACTTATAAGGCAGTCACACGAAAAGTTATCTAATTTTACACGCCATTAGATCTCTTTAACTCCAATCGTCGATATTACAATTCGGTCCCCTCTTTCTTTTGCGATAGTTATATCCATTTATTCGTTCAATTAGGTTGCATTGATATTTCATATGGAAGAGAATTTCAATATTTCAGTCGCTCATTGTTTGATTGGAAATATTCCTAAAAGTAATTCAGAAATTATTTTTTTATTTCTCGTCAATTTCGAAAATTGGTGATCTTGGAAATTTCTATTATTTCTGTATTTAATCCTCCACAGCGTTTTGTGCAGTAGGCCAATTTTTCTGAAGTTCAGTAAACTGGAGTTAAATCATTGAAAAATCTACGGAGCGTTTCCTTCTCTTTACCTCTATTTTTAATTTCGATTCAATGTATAGTAGTTTAGGTCTAGATAGCTTTACAATATATACACATTTTTTAATATCTATACTCCAAGACATTGAATAAACGAAACAGCAAAAATACACTGGTAATTATCCCACCAATCCATTGAAAATTGTCTCTGGAGATTGTTATTATTTACAAGTTACGTTTTTATGCTGGGATACCAGCTCTCGTAGGCAGTTACATTCATATTTAATTCTTTATGCGACACAAATGTGATTAAATTAAGCCTTACAAATAAGAGTTGCATATTTTATATGAAGTAAACAAGAAAGCGATAAACGTGGCTTTAACCTTGAGGTCAAAGTTTCATCTTTTAAGAGACTCGTCGTCGTGCTTATGGCTGTGAGTAGACATAGCCACCTACTGTTTTGCCCTCGGTTTTTCATGGCCATACGTTAAATAAGAAAAATTAGAAAGATTTCGTTAATTTCCGGAAATAAGGCTGCCAAACTCATGTGACTCAGAGGGAATCCAAATGGCCCACGTGAAAGGCTTTTTTATTTTCATACTTTCCTTCTTCTTAGTACTATCCATTTAGGGTTAATCAGACATATAACGGCTTTACTGGACATGATGTCAAAAATGGAAATTCGAGTTTCATGTCGGCGAATGTGGCAATTGTTGCATGCCCTTTATTAGGAGAGTGCCCAACTTTGCATTTATCGATTGGCCTTAATAGATAAACTTTGAATGAAATATAAATCACTCTCAATTCACTTCATTCAGAAATTAATGATTCGATGCATTACGAAATGATATCCATTTCATGAATACACATGAGGATTATAATGAATATTTGGCAGCCGTAGGGTTTAGCGGATTTCTGGTTGCATTACGGAAGTGACTAGTACAACAATAGTAACAGGATTTTTACAATAGTTAACGTTCTATTTCCTCCTTTTCAGCTTATTGTCCCTGTGTAATAATAAAATTATTTCTATGTAACTCCTTACTATGCAACAATAAATAACAGCGCTACGAAAGAAGAGAACTGATCTCAAATGAGAACAACTTGATGACGCCATGAAGATCTAACTTACAATCGTGGCTAGCCGAACCACTAAACGAGGTACTTTTTTTCATATCTTCAAAGAAGGTATCCTAAGTAATCCTTGCATTAAAACTGTTTTGATTGTTTACTTAACATTCATTAATCAATATCCTTTTGACATCATGTCCATCATATCATACGGTCGAACTAAAACTTTTTATTCCTCAAATATTTCGTTACACAGAGGGATGAAATTTATAAATATACTTGTTACACACTGATGAATAATAAAAATCGGTAGTTAGGTTCCTAATAGAAATTTCAACCTGTTTCGTTTATAACTCAAGGTATACGCATGGATTCATCTCTGAAATTTTCAATCTGAAAGGATATTAATTGATTTTAGTTTTCCCAAAGTAGACTAATCTAAAATGTTTGCATAGTTTAGAACTAAGTAAATTATGGGTATGGTGTTTCCAGAGGTTAAAAATGAAATAGTACCAATATGTGTTTCAGAAAGGAAATTTTATCCGCCAGTGGTTAGCAGGAGAATTTTAATTCCATAATAAATCTTAATCATTGTTTCTGTGCCACATATTCGCGCATGGAAGCGTGAAGAAGTATAGTATTTTGCTATTTCAAACATGTTACAGTCTTGTTTATTCATTTCGGAGACTGCATCTCAACACGATCGTATTCCATGTTTCGTTTCCAGAGTAATACTATTTGAGTACAGATACGCAAGTAAGTTTTCACTGCAATGGTTGTATTTCGAAGCATATTCTCGCCTTTATAAAATGTACTTAACACAATGGCACTCCCATTTTTGTATACCATAAGCATTCTATTGAGATTTGAGAAGAAAGATAATTGATGTTTAATGAAATGAAATGATTTGTTACGAAAAGGTGTACTTAACTGGAAACATCTTGTATAAAATCAATTTTCAGGCGGTAATTTTTTAAAGCAAAAGAACAAAATGGAGTATCTTTAAAATTATATGACTACCTTGGTATAAATAGTATAATGATTAATGATTAGTGGAATACTAATATTTTCCATACTTCATTTTCATTAAATAGTCCTTGAAGCTAGTGATGATTAATACTATGTAGAGCGGAAAGAAAATTTCAGGGCGTCCATCACTACACACGCACTTGCCTTCAATATAAGGCCATAGAAGGTCTATTACCCGTAGGATAGAAAACGCATGGAATCATAATCCAATAAGTAAGCGTAAGATAAAAAGAAACAGCCACTTTCGCAGAATAAAATCGTAAGAAAATATTCGGAAATATCGGGGATAAAAGAAAATCCATCGGTATCGATTCATTAATCATCTCCCTCTTTGGAACTTCCGGTAGGAAAGGTAATCTCACTCAATTTTGAGAGACATTGTGAAGAACCTCTTTGCCTCAGCTAAGCGCATACTCCAACAAACCAAATAGAAATTGGTGTGCTGAACTGTCGCCTTGCAAACAAGAACTTCGTCGAAGCACATTTCAAGGGCAGAACCGCGAATATTACAAAATAGGATCCTAAACTCGGCCTCAGATTGTGCCTTCACCCATTTAAATGGGTGCACAGAAGTCGCCACCCGCGTCGCTAACGGACAAAGTGATTAAGTTTCACGGGGAAATAACGCATAATTTGGGATGTTTAGTGCAATGTACACACATGATGCTATGATAAATAAATATTCATGATTCGTCAATGCTAATTCTCGTCAACAAAAATATTACACTGCAAAATATTGGGAAAAAAGTGGATATCATTGCACTCATCATCGTGCCGCGGGTATTTTTGAAAACCAAAGTGGCGACAGAAATCAGCCTGATATGGGATAGAATTGTATCAAAAAATAACTGCTTTATAATCATTTATACCTCAAACTTTTCACCAAATATTAAATTCACTGGCTTTTTAGCACAAGAATTTCAAGTAATATATCGTGTGATCTTTATTTGGATGTTTGAAAGTCTTGAGTGTAGTGACAAAGAGATCCAGGTTTGACTGATGCTTCTCCGATTGTTTTATTTTAGTGAGTAACTTCTTCCAACTCTCTCCGTAGGCTTATTCCTGTTTCCTTCCTTCTTCTATGCAGTCCCCTTGGGCAGAATCACTACGGAAATTTAGAAACGTCGGAATTTCCATTGATTTTCTCCGAAATGACTCTCACAGTTCACCTCCTCACGTGAGCTCCTGACGGTTTTTAGATGGAAAACGAAACGGACGGCGGAGAGTTGAAATGTGCGAGTGGATTGATGGGTTGCGGAGTGAGGGTAAGAACATCATATTTTTTCCCCGATTTCGCCTCGATCTATTATTGTTTGTGTTTGCTGATTCCGGGATAAAAAAACTGAGCAGCACTCTAGATTTATGGCGCTTATTTATATCGTGAGGAGAGCGTGATTAATATTATGACTCCTCGCAGAGAGAGCGATAGTGCCACCGAAAGATAGGAATGACTCCCGTATTTATGGCTGTGGGCGACTCGACTTTCTTTTTTTTCAGTGGACCTATCTCCCATAGCCCTGAGGAAAAATATAACATGAGGCAAACTTCCGAATATTCTAATGATCCCATTCGGCTGACATTTATTCGCCGAATCATTTTACCGCAGCGGAAGGCAAGAATCGATTGCTGTCATCGAAAAAAAGATGTAGGTTGGGAATAGGTGGGTTTTGGTTGCGGCTATGAAATTTTTGGTATGGTATATTTTGGCATCGTTTTTGTCGGTCATGTTAAAATATCCCGTGAATTATAAAGCACAACCATCACATAGCGCCAACAATGTGCTAAAAAATAATAAAACTATAGATAACGCTCCGGGATCAGGATTATTACTTAAGGTACGGTAATTAACGCCAGTAATAAAGGTTTTACTGCTGCTCATTAAAGCGTGAATTTTCTTTTATCCCAACCGAACGCAGTCTAAATAACGGAAAGAAGTGACGTCAAAGATATTCTTCAAGAATTACCTGATGAAAAAATTTACCACTTGCCTTTGGAGAGAGAAAAAATTTAGGGTAATTTTTAGTAACCTATCTAAAGTCTTGGGTATGAAAAGGACGTTGCATACGATGACAAATAATACCAATTAACATGTTTAGTTTATATGGAACTGAATCGCCTGAATTTTTTTCTACTCATGCTACCTCCTAAAAGTCATAACTGAATAACACTGCGATCTACGTACGTATTCCTATGAAAAAGAGGTTCGTTTGACGACGAATGCATGACTCCGGTATCAAAATCGGCAGTCGCATTCTTCTAAAATAGTTGCTTGACTCCAAATAAATGTTGCTGCTAAACATTTGTACTTTTTAATTCGACTCGAAGTGAATCGAACATGAAATACGAACACATTTTCAAAATATGCTATTATGCGTTATTTTCATCACCTTCCCATGTGGCGACGTGAGTGGCATCAGAGTTTCATTCCCTAATGTGTAAATCAAGTTGAAACGCCGATAGAGTCAGTTTACTTTGTGTCGTCTAGCCTCATAAACCACAGCAATGAAGCAAGTTATCCATCCAAAATCTTCTTTCCTTTCTCCACCGTTTTTTCCAGATGTTATATGACTCCCAGTTTAATCATTCCCTAACAAACCCTCACCTATCTCTTCCCTCCCCCTTAATTAACTCGGTATGCATTCGACACGTTCTTGATGCGGACATATTTATTTAAAATTACGCGGTACCAATGGAATCGATTCAGATCATGATTTTGAAAACTGTGGAAGTATAGAAAATCATTCCATACGATTGTCACGGGCAGAAAGAAATTTTGGGATGTACATACTTCCAAGCTAGAGTCAATTTCCTGGTCAAGCGATCATGATTTAAAGACTCGTATCGTACCCCATCAGCCCCGACCACCTTTTTTTCTCCACCCTATTAGTGCCAGCGAGGGATTTTTGTGGCGAATTTATAGGTGTATTGAGCATGTAAAAATTAATATGAAGCCTACTCTGCATTTTCTGAAACTTATTTTTTTCTTGTGCCCATATTATTTTAGGGGTATTTTAAAGCGCAACAGATACTAATAAAACTCACAAAAGCTACACGAAGCACAAAAAATAAAAGCCGCGAGGGTAAAACCCGGCCAATAGGTCGGCCTCCAATCACTACATATTCAACTCACCACCATCTCCGCTGCTATCCCGTCGCTCATCTGGGCACCTCCTCAGGGCCGCCGAGGGTCCCAACTGCACCACTTCTTCCTCTCCTTCCTCCTCATCGCCGTCGTCGTCCGAATCGCACATCCTGACACCAACACCACCACCTAAACTACCGTTTCCACCTCCGTCCCGCCTCCTGTCCCAACCGCCCGAGCCACCGCCGTCACGACTCAACATGACCCCGCTCTCGTCTGTCCCCCGGTGTCGGAGGCCATCGGTGTCCTCGTCCCTCCCGTACCGACCCGCCCCGCCACCTCCGCCCCCACCGCCGCCTCCCGTCATGTGGATAGGGTCACCGTACTGGGAGTGGTAAAACTCCTCCCTCATCATGTGATTGAGGGAGCCGCACCTGAAGTACAGTATCTCCTGGAAGGGCTTTCTGAAGTCCCTGTTCAACGTGGCGTATATGATGGGATTGAGGAGGGAGTTGGCGTAGCCCAGCCACAGGAACAGTGAAGACAGCGAGGCGGGTATCGTGTCGGGGTCGTGAAGGAAGGGCCTCACGAGGGCCAGGACGAAAAACGGTAGCCAGCAGATGACGAAGGCGGACATGATGATCCCCAAAGTGGTAGAGGCCTTCCTCTCCTTGGCCAGGGCGAAGCGGAGCTTTGGGGACCTGGCGGTGAGCGGCACGGAGGTCATGGGCTGCTGCTTATGTCCCCCTCCCGTCAAGCACTGCTTCTCACCAGCGCCGTGCAGCTGCAGGGGAGTCGCGGACGACGCCGGGGAGGAGCGTGATCCCCTGGGTGGCGGGGACCTCCTCCTCCGCCTCCCTTTGCCGAGCCTGCCTTTGGATCCGAAGCACCTCACGGTCGGAGTCACCCCGGTGCAGCTGGAGGTGGTGGTCGTGGTGCTCGTGGTGCTCGTTCGATCTCTCTGGGTCGAAGGAGCCCACGCGGTGACCACGCTACCAACCGACAGCCTGGTCTCCGTGGCGCTACCGTTTCGACTCAGCTCAGTGACGGCCGAGGCCTTATTGCTGATCCCACCACCGCCGCCTCCGCCACAAATCGAGGAGGAATCCTGGGCTGAAGATTGGTTCGTGGAGGGTGGGTTGAGGAGGTGGTGGGTCAGCAGGCCGGGAGCTGCAACGTCCTGGGCGGCGGTGGCCGCCGCTGCGGTGAGCTTGAGGTGGGACTGTGCCCTCCTCTCCTCCAGGACAATTCTGCGAGCCGCCTGAAATATCTTGTGGTAGACGACTATCATGACGGTCAGGGGGATGTAGAAGGACCCGAGGGTGGCGTAAATCTGGTAACCAAAGTTCTGGCACACGATGCAGTGGGGCGCGTGGTTTCCATTCTCGTCTACACCGCCGTGTTCGTTCCCTAGAATTAAAAGGGGAGGCAGGGATATGCAGGCCGCCCCTAGCCACACGAGGGATACGCAGCACAGCATCCTCCTAGGGGTCCGCTTCACCCCATACTCAAGAGGTTTCGTGATGGCCAAATACCTGTCAACCGAAATGGCGCAAAGGTTGAGGATTGATGCTGTGCAGGAGAGGACGTCGAAGGACACCCACAAGTCGCAAACGACTGGACCGAAGGACCATCGGCCCAATACCTCGTAGAGGAGAGCCATCGGCATGACGAGTAGGGCCACGCAAAGGTCCGATACGGCCAATGATACCAGCAGGTAATTACACGGGCGTCGGAGTTTTCTCACAAGGCAGACCGCCACGCAGACGAGAATGTTCCCCACCACGGTGCCAGCAATGACACCGAGGAGTATGAGGGCAATTATGATGGCTGCTGCCGGGCTGTAAGTAGAGTCTCCACCGGGGAACCATGGGGCCGTCGGTTGGGTGGCCGGGACAGAGTACGATGTGGGAAACCAAGACACAGATGACGGCGAAGAAGCTTCATAGTAGGTGTCCTCCGTCCCGGCCGACGTCTCTGTCACATTGAACCCCATTCCACTGCCTCCGGGAATTAATCAGAACTTGTCACCTTATCTTTAGCGAAGCCTTCTTTCCCGATAGGTGAAATTTAATGGAAGACGATTTGGTCTTCATTCACCTTGGCATTATGCGTCATGCATAGCTTTTTCGGCGTAAGCACAGTTGCCACAATAATAATTATGTCTTATCTCGAATGTTTTACCTTCAAAAATGCTAAGGATGTCAACTTTTCTGATTCTCCGGATAAAATTCGTTCAATTTCACACCTAACACTTGGAATGAAATTTATTTTTTTACATTGAACATGAATATCACATTAATTAGAGTGAAAGTATACCCCAATTACAGAACTGAACAAAGAAAGGTGGTTAGTGTTGCACACGCTTCAAAACTATCATTGATTTCTCCATTTATATTCAAAAGCTCAACTAATGGAACAGTAAAAGGAAGTCAGCTCTGGTGTTCCTTGTGCGAAATACTTTTCACTGCTATAATCAATTGAGTATCAATCAAATGAGGCTGGTAACATTTACAACTGTCGCTTTCACAATCCAGAGATATTTTTGCCGGAATCATAACATTATTGCATCGAAGTCTCGCGCTAATCAACACGCCTATAATTTACGACACTGAATTCACGGGAAACGGAACACAACTAAGGGTCAAACGACGCCTCCCTCAGATTTAAAGCTGCTCCCCATTGAAAGCTATAAATGGCTCATAATTTGACAACAGCGTAACAACAGCGTGAATGCCACCCGTGAATATGTTATGCATTTACTGAATAGGCTAAAATAACTTCTCAGTTCAGGCGCGCAGGTTGGTGGTATCTACTTCACTAATTTAAAGGTCCGTAATGGCGACGGATTTCGACTGAAAGACTGCTACTCTTAGAGAATGTTAATTCTACTTCAACGAGTCATCAGCTTTTTCAGACGATGTGTAAGAAAATTAATTTTCAACATTAGAGCTACACACGTGTTTAGAAAATAGACGAGGAACGAGTCACATGTTATAGGAAGAAAAATAGCTTTATTTATTTTATATCTTTTCCCGCGAAGAAAATATACCACCTCGGCACTATATGACTGGCTAATGTTTACATTAAAAACACACAATTTAAAGTTTTTGGCTGACGTTGAAGGAACCCCATGTGACAACACGGAAAATACCGATCACTTTTCTCCCTGCGAAAAAGCGTCAAACCATTAATTCCTTATCGATTAATTGTCATACACGCACGTGAGCTTCTATGTCTTTCGCTCCGACATTCAATCCCTATTTTATTGTTTTTTCTCCAATTCAGTTACTCCCTTCCGCTCAACTATTTGGAAACATCCCTTACGCTGCGAAAAAATAAGTGATCCAAAATTAAGAATTCAAATATTATCACACAAATGTCTGCATTTGTTTTTCTTTCCTTGGAATAAGTCTTCCAATCAAGAAGACATACCGCAAAAGAAAGGAGCGGAGAATATTAAAATAATAAAAGTTTTATAGGTAGGATGGATCCAACCCTTCAATAATCATTCACGCCACCTTCCATTCTATTTAAATGAGGAGCGCCGGCTGAGGGATGGGAATCGTTGGGATGGTGAGGTCTTCGCTCAGTACAAAGAGAGAGACAGAGAAGGAAATGAAGTGGAAAAGGGTACAGCGTAAGGGAAGCTCGGGAGGGAAGGAGTGCCCGAAGCGGTTCAGGGCGAGGAAAACGGAGGAAAGAGAGAAGCGTGGATTACTTTCACCGCGGAAAGGAAAACAGGACGAATTTTGATGGTGAAGTGAGAGAGCTAGATAGAGAGAGAGAGTATGTGTGTGAGAGAGACAGAGATGCCTTAGCAGTCGGGGCGCACTTGTATAAACACTGACATCCACCACCAACGTGAAAGGGAGTTGGAGGAAATAGTGCCTGGGTGATGGAGGGTGTGGGTTAAGGGAACGAAAATAAATGAATCGCTCGACCTCTTCGTTTATATAAGTTTTCCTCCGATCAGTGTGGGAAGGGGGGAGATTGTATTTTTTTCGGGGTGGCTCGAGGGAGGGTAACCAAAATTTCTCCCCCCTCAATCGCCGAGGATGCGGTATCGTTTCGAGGAACTTCCGGCGCCTCACATGTCTCAATTCGGTTAACTGGAAGGCTCTCTGTAAGCGGCGGACTAACTCCTAATGGTAATCTAATTTCCTGTTTAACTTTCTTCCCACAACGCAGCCTATCCCAGCCTTGAACTCATACAGTAACTCATCTCACCGGCGATGGTACTCGCGCGTATCAAAGAACTTACAGCCTCTCATGGCTGATAACCGGAGGGTGACAAGCACGATTTTTAGCTGAGGTTAATCCTTATGGTATGGTTATCAGTAATTAATCAGTGTGCTAATTAAGTTTCTATTACCTGTTAATGTTGTGCCACTAAAGCCCGTCAAAACTTTTTTGACGGCGACTTCACAATCAGGGTTACAGGAGAAAAAACAAGGTTACCGCTGTCCTGAGAGAGGCTTGCTGAAGCTATCCTGTTAGATAAATAACTATCGTTTTAATATCCTTTCACTGTACTACGACGCAACACAACCCTGTTCTCCACTTGAATCTAAGCTCTAATTATGATGGCGTCCCAAATCTCGTTACGTTAACAACTTTGGCTGGATCGAATTGGGTATGATATTTAAAACTTTCTTTACCCCTCCAACCTCCCGTCTCTCTTTATTTTTCCTCTATGTTCACTCTTTTTCCTCTTCTTTTTCGAATTCACTCCGGCGATCACTTTTCCCCACCTATCGTTTCCCTTGGTCTCCCGTTTTTTCCCTCTAGAGGGCTCACGGAAATTTTAGGGACAAGTGGCGTTCCTCTCACGACGAGAACAACCCGTCTGTCTCCTTTCCAGTCCTCCTCCATCAACATACTACACCCCTTCCTACCTTGCTCTTCTCCACCCAAATTCACTCACTATAACACTTCCTCGTCCTCTTCTGCCCCTTCCTCCACACCCCAGTCTCCATCCAAACCCATCCCAAAGAGTGTCGGCCGACACCTCTCAAAGCGGCGATTTGTCCATTCGTTTGCCGTGCTCTTGGTGGAGATCCAGCCGCCGATCTTTTCGAGAGCTTTTTTCCCGCGGTTGGGGGATGCGAACTTTCTTTTATATATATTTTTGCGTACAAAAACGACAAACTTGTCTTTCCGTCACCGTATCGAGGAGAAAGAAATGGAAATGGGATGTCTTCTTCCCACAGGGAGGCTACTGACACCGCTTGAGAAAACCGTTACTTCTGCTTTTCTTTCCTCACAAGGGTTCGGAGAAACTTGGGAGTCCTGAGGCCGGTGTTTATGGGTCTCCTCCCGCGACAACTGTGCCCTCAATGTCGGGGTAACGATTAGCCTCCGGCCTGTGGTTTTCACTTGATACACTCACTCACGTATTTCTTATTTTGGGTGTTCAGTACTTTGTCCTTTGTTTGTCAACACTATGTTCAACTTTATTCAGTGGGACATTATTTCCAGCACTGATTAGGGATGTATGTAGTGCGTATTTCCTCAGCTTTCCCAAACTTCAGCGTGCTACCGGAAGGGGTCAGGTCGTATCTCTCTAATTCCCATCCAGGGCGATACTTTTCGTTGGTTGACCTTTTCTTCTTGTACTAATGAAAGGTAACTAAGTGTTGATCACGAGGTATCCGGTGTGAAGGGAACGGCTTGCCGAGCACAATAGGAAAACTCTCTTCAAATTCCATCGGCAAGATACACACAGGGACAAATTTTTGGTTCCAAATTACTTAAACTTTCATCCATTGAAGACCACTTTAAGTGTCAATCCGTAAAACTTATCACTTTTAAAACTGTACTTTTTTTACTTTTAGAATTGGTATAGTGTAAATTTTTGATTCAGGGTGAGTGACAGAACACGCCTTTTTAATCACCGGCTCCCGGTTTTCCTCCGGTCGTGCTCCCCTTCGCGTGACCCTTCCCGTGATCCTCCTCTCCAGGAAGTGCGTTGATTGTGACGTCGGGTCCTCGCCGGGCGGTCGGGACGCGCTATCTTGCCGCCGGGCTACTACTGTTAGTCAGGGGAAAAAGCCTTTTGGGTCAGCTCGGGCGCCACCCGTCTCGGTATACAGGGCGTTACACTTTGTATACACACGTGTGCATATGTCTCGGCGATCGTGGATGTCGCGCGCCAGGCACCGCGAGTGAGCCGTGGTGTTGCTCCCCCTCGGCGCTCCGGAGCCTCACTGAGGCGCGCGCTCGGTCCGCTAGCCGTCTCCGGCGCCTCCTCCCCCCACCCCCACTCCCCTTCGCCACTCCCACCACTCTCTCTGTCTCTCTCTCTGCCCCCCCCCCTCTCTCCTCCCACTCCAATGTCCCTCCACACCGCCTTCATTCTCGACGCACCTATACTCATTCTTCCTCCGCTTTGAGTACTAGCTGGCCCCTCCCCCGCGAGAGTTTTTTTTCTTCCGCGGGACAATCCTTTAAATCCAAAAAAAAAAAAAATGTAGCGAGCAAGCTGCATGGAAGGCAGGAGAGTCTAGCTTATGCACTTGTTAAATAAATGCGGTATTTCGGCAATTGTGTGTTGGTAATAATTGCGACACAAAATCGGGGCAATCCAAAATATGATGTATAAAGCACCCTGCGTAGAAGGCATTAGAGTCGAGCTGAAACACTTGGTAAAAATATGTGGAAATTTGACAATTGTTAGTCGATAGCAATAGGGAACTTGCATATATTTCAGATATAATCAATAGCCCCAAAATTATATAAAAATATATGTTTGCATACCTTGGTGAAAGTTTTTTTATCATTTTATGACGTGGTTTGCGATATTTAATGCATCAAAGTTCACGAGAATTTTCAAATTCAAGTGAGAAGCGAAAACGCCCGATGATTGGCTGGTAGAAAAGTGACGTCATAGTTCAGTACGAGGAGGCACGGCCATAGTAGAGGTTGCATACTTGAATACATGCGACGGCGTGGTTATGATTCATTTATTGAAGTGCAGACGTATCGGAGTTGTCCATTGTGACTTCAGGGCTATTATTTGATCTGTTTCTCCTCCATTGAAAGCGATAAATTGCGTAAAGATGAAGGAATTTGGTTATTCTTAGGCCGATCCTATCAAGCTTCCTGTTATCAATTCCATCATGATAACAGGGTATTTTACTAGACTTCGTCGGCGCCGAAAGTCGATGCCGAGAAATGGAAAGGTAGCTGATGTGCATCTGAAATGTTTTATAGTTCATAACAAAGTGAGACTTGCGTGTAATATTGGCGAAAGCGTATACTCATGTGAAATGTGTATTCTTTTGGCAGTCCGGTAGAGTCTTATGGTGAACTTATTTCCACCTCGAAGCTGTCGATGATACTTTCAACTTAAAAATACCTTGCCTGGAGGGCGACAGGAAGCTCTGAGGAAGCCAGACTATCAATGTTTCAATTTAGTAGTGATAATATAGACGAACTTCCAACACAATCTACCATCTTGTGACTCAAAAACCCTGAAGCCACTTCCTATTCTGCAGGAAGAATCGGTCAATCACACTTTGATCAATAAAATAAACACAACGTCTTCAGGTGTTAATAAGTTACTTTTGAAATCCTTCCTAAAGTAGCATTAAAATGTGAATGTTTTCCAAACAGAGTCTTTAATACATTTTGGGAGCTTTTCTCTCGATATATCTGAAACCTACTCTAAAGGCGAGCTCATTGTCATTGCGATCGGTTGTCACTTAAAAATTCCGTATCGGAAATCCTAGAGGGATGACCTTCGACGATAACCATGATCACCTGCACTCTCACTATCACTGGAACCCGTGGTGAAAACATCATCCCAATCCAATTTCTATTTGGTTTTAACTGGGGAAATAAGAGCAACATAGAACTGCACATTCATTTGGGCAACTTTGGGTTTGACTTTCCCTCAAACACCCCATTTCCCCTGTGGTGCACATCAGTCCTATCTTTATACGATGGCCTGACAACCTTTAAATGGATCCTTGGTTTATCCTGACAACCAACTAAATGGAAATTGCTGATCCACACGTCTTCCTCTATCTCCACAGTTTCCAAATCAAGGGCCGCGGAGCAATCCTCTTGTGACTCAACTTTTTCTGAAAAGCAAGCAACGGCGTAGAATAAAATCAAAGAATGCTGCGATTAATTTTTTGTGACCACCTCTGGATTCCATTCTTTTTCCATCTACAACTTCCTTTATCTTTCGGGATAAACTATGGGACAAGATAATGTTTAAATATTTTCATTAATTTATAACAAAATATAAGTTCTAAAAATACCCAAATGTCATTTTATTAATCCGCACTAATGAGTGTAAATTAATGTGGAAGATGAATGCTGTAGACGTAGTAGTTTTCCTTAGGTTGAGTTGCAAAGTTCATGAAGTTGACAAAACGGCTAATTTTTCGGTGCGCGGAGTCATTTATTGCACTGGCCGTGTCTACATTTTTGAAATTTTTTGTAATAAAATAAATCAGAATTTAGGATAAAATTTCCTTTAAAATGACGAATAGTTCATTATTATAGCATGCAGTGAAGCCAGGATATAAATTTGCAAAGTACAGCGGCACATCATTTTGACGCCGATAGTAGAAGAAAACGCTGTCTTCTTGGCTGGCACTCGAATGCATGAGGATCAACGTTGCTCTATATTTTCATATTTCCTCCCTTGATTTTAAACATCATGGAATTTTCTATGTCCTTCCGTAACTGAAATTGAACAAGTGCCTTAATAATTTGAGTCCATCGTAACGATCGTAGCCATCGAGAAACACCTATCTAGATTTTTGTTCGGAAGTTGAGTTTTTATTCTACGGCGGCCGAATTATCGAAAAATCTCAGTTTCAAGTTATTCAGTCAATGAAATATGGAAATATTATTTATATTAAAGTTATCTTCGCTCACATATCACACGGGTTTATCATTCCGTTTATTATACTCTTATTTTTCCGTAACGCTCATCCCGACAGACGGCATGCATCGAGGCTTTTCTTCTAATTTCCACCGTGGGAATGCAGACGAAAAATTTTTCTGGGGTGTTATTGCACAGAGGAACAATGCACCACTTGTAATTTTTCCTTATTTCACCCATGTTCTCCTTTAAACGCAACGTGGCTCTTCCAAACCTGCAGTTACTGGGCTGGATCTTGGACTCGTACTGAACTATGACGTCACAGCCAAAGATAGTGGGGGCGGTATTTTTTAGCCCGCGAAACTCGGGCGACTTTTGGGAGTCATTTTCTAGGGTATAAACTGAATTTTAAGCGGAAAAAAGTATATTGCGGTACTAAGTGTTTACTGTAGTATATCAGCAGGCATACTGTTTATAAAAAGTATGCAATTTCCCTATTATGATGAAAAATTAAGGAAACTTTGAAGATTTTATGCCTACAATTAATTAACTCCTCGCGAGATTGTGCTCCAATTGTGAAAATTGACCTCAGCATGAACTTTCGTGAAACTCAAGGGGCTTTTTGTATGTCAAAAGCATAAATATTTAAGACAAACCTTAAAAATCCAAAAAAAATGTAGCAGGATTTTGCGTGGAAGGCATGAGAGTTTATCTTTAGCACTTGGTGAATATATGTGGAATCTCGGCAACTGTGTGTTGGAAATAATTACGACGCAAAATTGAGACAATGTTGACGTATTTACAGTAGCCATAAATTAACTCCCCTCGAGCTCCGATAGTTAGAATAGACCACAATATGAAGGGTCGCGAAACTCAAGGGCCTATTTTGTCAGTCATAATCTTCAGAAACCTAAGAAAATGAAGTAAGAGATTAGTTAGGAAGACAAAGAACGGTGAGTACTTAATAAAAAAAACTTTATTTTGGGAATATATTTTAATAGGAAATACGACGCAAATTAGAGCCAAATTCGTTGTATCATGCCATAAAAAAATCTGCGTTGGACGACACTGTAGTAGTTACTATTGGTGTCCGCTTGAATGGGCACGGATTTAAAGAAGAGATAATTTTGCTGTAATATAAATATTGAACATACGCTATGACAGAGGCAAAATAGGAGTTAAGTATTTAAATAGGGCTTTTGGGTACTTCAGCGATGCAGCTGAGTTTTTAGGAAGATATTGCAATGTAGAACGTAGTAACTTGGCTCATACTCTCGTTCGTTCGATACGCCCCATAATTATAACCGACGTGCTAGGAACCGTTTTCCATTCCATAAAAAAGGAAGCAGAGCATGTCATCTAATGGTGATTGTTTTTCGGGTTAATTCCGCGTTGACTCATTTTTTGGCGGACGACAGTTTCCGGTGCGTTCCAGCTCCCGTCTTCGGGTCAAGCCTTTGGGCTTCTACAGTGAAATAAACTATGCAGAGATAGGCAGTTCAGCAATTTTTTATAGTATGTAATAATAAGGGGTAACAAATAAATAAAGAAATATAAATCATGTACTTTGCTCAGTACAGTTATTTGCCACTCTTGGATATAGATAACACCCAAGTATGTACGAAATTTCGTAAGTCGCCAATATCACCGCCACCTTGTATTACAAAGGTAGCTTTATCAAGATTAAAAATGATGAGATAAATTTTCTTGCTTCCCAATCCATTATGCTGCTGCTGATTCTGCAGGCTCGAGTGCAGTACACTTAAAAAAATGCTTTATCTCCCTCTTCGCGAGGAGGCAGATACTCAGTGTGTTGTTACGTTGAAAACTGCTCTCTGTATTGGTCGTGTAAATACGGGAGATAAGTGGATTGAAAGGGTGAAGAGCAAGTAGTTCGTTTCCTTTCCATCTCCTTCCTCTCCTTCGGCAACGTATTAAGAAATGTAAATCAGATACTTTGCTCAGTGCGGTTATTCGCCAAATCTTGGGTATAGATAATACCTAGTTGTGTACGCGAGTGTGTAAATTTCGCAAACAGCCAATATCAATGCCGTCATATCTTATAAACTCTATTTGCTTGAACTAATCCCCACACTCAATTTTAATTGAATAGAGAGATAAATAATTGGAAATTTAGTGTTTTCATAATTTTTCCGTGGGTTTCCCACAATTTTAGAGGGGGTCTTCATAAGACTTTACGTCGTATCTCGTCTCGTTCACCCCAAACATTTGTATGAGTGAGTGGTCGTAAGTGGGCTTTATAGTATATAGATGTATCTTTATCAAGATTAAAAATGTAAAGATGAAATGTCTTGCTTACCAAGTCTTTACGTAGCCTGCAAATTCTGCCATTATATGATCAAGTTAGAGAACTGTACATTTTTTGTAAAAAATGCTTTATATCCCATTCCACGAGGTAGGTGAGGTTCTGTGTGTTTAAATGTTGAGATTTAATTAAGTGTTGAGATTTAAAATGATTTGAAATTTTTTTTTTGCTTCCTAAGCCTTTACGCAGCATGCTGATACTGTCACCATATGATCAGGTTCGAGCACTTGAAAAAATGCTTTATCTCCCTTTTCACGAGGTGGCAGAGACTCGCCGTGTACTTCCATTGAAATCTGCTGGCTGTATTGGTCGTGTAAATACGGAAGATAAGAGAATGGAGAGGGCAGAGAGCAAGATATAAGAGCAAGTATTATGAAATATAAATGGAATACTTTGCTCATCGCAGTTATTCGCCAACTCTTTAATATAGTTAATTCCTTAGTGTGTACATGTGTGCATAAATTTCGTGAGCCTCCATTACCGACGCCATCTTACCTTATAAAGGTATCTTAATCAGGATTAAAAATGTCGAGATTAATTTCCTTGCCTACTTATTAATAACACAGCTGTATCTGCCTCCATGTGATCAAGTTCGAGAACTTAACATTTGAAAAAAAAACTATATCTCCCTTGTCGCGAGGTGGTACAGGCTTAATGTGTTCTTCCGTTGAAACCTGCTGGCTGTATTGGCCGTGTAAATAAGGGACATAAGTGGATGGAGAGGGCGAAGAGCAAGTAGTTCGTTTCCTTTCCATTTCCTTCCTCTCCTTCCAGCGACGGAGACTGCTGCTTCCCGCTTCCACACATCCACACTTCCGCGCTCTCCGTCGTAACGCGGTTCTGCGCAAACAGAAGTCGTGCCGCTCGCTCTTCGGGAGCGGCGTGTCGCGGTCGCGAGTTCAGGAATTGGGGGAGGGATTGTGTGTTTGAGTATTCTTACTCTTCCGAGAGTGATTTCCCACACGCGGAGGCTTTCAAACTCTCTTCCCTTCCCGTGCTAATTTAGACTTCGTTCCTCGCTCTGTCGTCCTGGAATCTCTCTCGTCCACACAACGTGCCTAGAACCTGGCTATCTCCCGTGTAGCTGTCATCATCTGCTTTGTTTACCCTGACGTTGATCTTTTGTCGTCATTATCCGATTCTACAATGCTGAAGCCCGTGGCAAGCTCTTGAGGGTCAGAGAGGGGTGTTCCATAGAGATAAATCGTTAGCTTTTTTCAATTTTGATCACTGCGCTTCAAATGGAACTTACATGCGTGACAAATTAAATGCGGACAAAGCAGTAAATTTTGTAGGCTTCATTTTTTTTATTGTAATAGGCACGACGCAGATGTCTTAACATAGATATTTCTTCAGGTAAAAAAGATGTAACTATGTTATAAAACCCAAGGTCGTGCCTTTTCAAATATTCAATGAACCTAACGAAGTTTTATTACGAGGGTGGTTTTTTTTCAACCTCCGATGAGTCATGAACAGAAGACAAAGTATTGATTAAATATTATTTCATTGCTAAATATTGAGCATACTTGTAAGATATAATTGCCTCTGCGATTGAGGAATTGGCCGTGCCTGTCGAAAAGCTTTACCATACCTTCTTCATAGGATGTTGCCGCCAATGACTTCCTATGAATTTTGCCTTTGTCCTAAAGCTCATCGTCCGTTTGAAAACGCTCCTAGCCACATCTTCATTTCAGCGGAAAGATGGAAGTCACACGGCACTAGGTAGGCATTGCACGGCGGTTGACCGAAAATGTCCCATTGAAATTGCTCAAGGAGCGGTTGGGCTGCATCAGCGCTGAGATGACGAGCGTTGTCATGGATCACAACACTTCCAGATGTCAGCACGTCTCCTCTTTTGTTTGAGTGGGAATGGGAATAAGGTTTCACACTGTTTCACGCTCTTTCCACTGTGCATTAAAAAATTCTATGTTATCAGCGGAAAAGTCAAGACATGTTAATGCTGAAGCCATTCGGCGAGTTTTCTGGCTCTCTCTCAGCAATGCACATTTTGCGGGAGAATCCATTGAGGCAGTGTAGTTAATGAGATGGCCACTAGCGTTAAACTAACAACGTACGGTCATAAATGACTTGAGCGTGTGGTGCGGAGGACGCGCAGTTGCTCTATCTGCGCAGTACCCGCCCTTTCGCTTGTATGGTGTTTTTGCTGAGTGATCTGAAGTTAAAAAAAAACCACCCTCGTATTTTATTTTCAATAATGGAAAGGTTTTGTAAAATGGAAAGGCAAGGAATATTTAAGCCTGAATTAACAGCTATATTTAAATGAAGATACATATTGGTTTGCATTAATTGATGTAAAATCATTTTCTTGTAGTTTTTTTAACAAGAACGGCATAGCTCATCACAACTGATATTCACATCATAATTGCCTTCTACTAGAGTGTCTAATTCTTCTTCTTATATTTCTATTTCTTCTTATGTGTCTGTAAAATAGCAGTAGTAAGTTATGATGAATGGCATGAAAAGCCTCGAATTAATTACACGTACCATTTCTTTTGGGTATAGTTCGTTGTATGTAGGAACCTACGCAAGATTTTATGAACTACCTAAATTATCTTATGGAAATACTTTCTTAAATTCACTTTAAACCCTTGAATTTTGCTTATTTCTGTTGCATTGCCTTCATCTTCATCAGTGTTTAACAATCCTAAATTGGTTTGACGCAGGTCTCCTCTCAATTCTGCTATCAGCTAGCCTCATATACCCTATGCGTTATACCCCTCTCCGATTTTAAAATCTCTCTCACTCTCCTGAAATATATAGAAAGATAAAACAAATGTCCTCGGATAAGATAGCATTGTCATATTATCACGATATCGAAGTCAGCAAGTGTTTGTGGTTATCTTTCTAAAGAAACGGTGTTAATTCTCACATTTTCATGTTGCATCGGTTTATAAATTTACATATAATATATTTCTGTTCTCATTGATTATTTCTTTTTATAAATCCAGGAACGTGAGATACAATTGTGCTTAAGAGATGAAGGACGTGATAAACGGGGAGAAAAATGAACAAGGAAGTCCTCAGCAACATTGACGAAGAAAGAAGAATTTGGGCGTAAACTGAGGTTTGTTTGAAGTTTTTTTATTGTTTTCAACGTGATTTGTACACAAATATTTTCAAAATATTTACTGGCACAGCAAAGAATACTTCGTCATTTCTTAATAATACTGTTCCTTGCATACATGTTTGATGGAATTTTTCGCACATCTTTATTTGCGCCTGCTCCCACAGTTTCTTTTGAGAGCATTTGTTCCTTTTCCGTTAGTATTTCGATTTTTTACTGTGTTATAGTTCCATATCGTAATACCGCAAGAATAAAGCTCCTAAACTTTTCTCTTAGCATTTTGAAAAATTTTATGTCCCAGAATCCCAATACTTGCGCTATTTTAATATAATATGCCAATATGTAAATTGCTATCTGCTCGTATAATTTAGGGAACATCCTCTTTTCTGTTCAAAGGTGGTTGAAATGCCAAGTTAAGTGTGTCGCTACGTTGCCACTCGCAACTTTTCATAACCTAACTTTTAATTTCTTAGTATATTATGTAAGTTTTACACTGGTGTTTTAGTTTATTATTTACAATCAGGACTAAGTTACCGCCGCTATTTTTGGTGCTGAAATGCTAGTAAATTATTTCATTTTTAATCAAAGTAAATTTTGAAATATATAGTTCCAATTATATGTATTATTCCTTGATTCATTCCAATTTTAATGTGTTTTTTCGCGGTAATCAATATTTATCTATTATTACAAACTTCATTACCCCCACTGAAATCCGATATTGCAATGTTCCCGAAGAACTCTGAAAGTCTAATCACTTCTTAGATAAATATTTTGTAATTTGGTCTTCCCCGATAATAAGCTGATATAAAACACTTTCGTGAACAATTCCAATGTATCGATCTTATTAATTACTCTGCGGATGCTTTTACGGGTCTCGCTTAAATTGAAGCATAAATTGTAAAACAAATGCAAGCAATGCATTGGCAGGGACGATATGGGTATGTGATCCTTAAATATGCGCTCACTAGCGTCATCCATATTAAGACCAGGTCAATATGCATCCACCATCTACAGTAAATATACTGCCTGAGTTATAATTTCTCTCGTAGGATTTCATTATTGAATACATGTTTCAAGGAACTAACGTTAACTTGGTAATAATAATGGAAATTCACCGTCATTTTCTTCTTTACTTGAATCTGTGATTTACCTACTCATTCAATAGCTGTATCATTGTGAAATTTTGCAGTGTACCACACCTTTTCTCTATCTTCCCGTCAAGATAAGTGCTAGATAATCGATTTTAAATTTTTGCAAAATTTTGCCTCATATCGCGTAACATAATCATCCAAAACTATATTTTTCATAAGCATGAATATTCTATTATTACTTATATTGCTTGCATGGATGAAAAACTATACTTTGTATAATATAGGGCTATAGAAAGTATAGTTTTAGTATACTAAACTATACTAAAACTATACTCTTACTGGCGTGAAAGAACTTTAGCAGTGACTGGCATAAACGTTTTCTTTTTTAGCTATGATAATACGATGAAATTTAATTATTCATTGAAGTAAAGCAGTGCTGTAGTATATCTCTCCTCAGCTATAGATTTCCGAGTATTTTTTTCAATAGCGAGGAAGCTTCCAAGCAGATCCTCCAGTGAGTGCTTGAAAGATTGCCAGCCAAAATGCTCCATCTTAAAGTAGTATTAAGTGGGTATTTTATGAAGTTCTTCTTCTTTCTTGGAAAGCCTTTCCTGAAATGCATTTACTTCTTGGTGTCTATACATTAGACGTTATAAAAGAATATGAGGTTCTCAATTAAGGAAAGAACAGGGTATAATAGTGGATGAAAAGCTTATCTGGGAAAATGCAATGGCACATTAAGAAATTAATTGTAACAATCCATGCCAAATGAGGAATTGAGAATCTTTGAGGGCAAAATTTTTTAGCATTCATCATCCTTTTTGAAAAAAGGATAAAAGCACATATCCCCTATCCAGTGGTTTTAGCAAGGATTTTGAAATGGGGGGAGGGGTTAACCGGAGATTTTGGTGCCCATCCGAGGTGTATGGGAAACACGCCTGGGCAAATGGGGGTCCTCCCCCGGAAATTTTTGGAATATTTGATGTTGAAAACGTAATTTTTTAGGACTCAAAAACAGCAATATTGTACGAGTATTTATTAGATTATTTAGTGAGGTCATCTTACCCGTTTTTGGTGCCGATTATGAAGGCTAAAAGCGGGGGTTGCAACCCTGAAACCCCCTCCCCCCCCCGAGGCTACACCACTGCCCCTACCCCGTGGTTTACAGCAAGACTTTTTCCCGTATTTTTTGGTTTTCACTGCCTTTTTTCTTCTTCCATTTATGCCATTTTTTATTTTTTCATTTTAAGGGTTTTGCATTGATGAAAAGCATAATATATTTGAATTTGATATTAAAGATTTTCTCAAGGAGACCTAAAACAATACATGCGTAAACTCTAATGCTCCCTAAAAAGTATTCATCATAAACCGAGCATAGGAAAGTAATTTTAAATAGAAAAAAAAGAATTTACTTAACCACTGCTGCATTTTCGCTGCTTATGATAGCTGCTAATCTGATGAAATGGAATCGTATAATTGTTAAAATTGCTATTTATGGCGTGATTCAATGCTGCATATTTGTTTTGTTGAAATGAAGTTATGATAAACCCTTCCCCTCACTTATGTTTATGATGTTTTTTATTTAATTTTGCTATATTTTAACCATTCGTTGTTGGAAAAAATTAAAAGAAGAATATTCAATTAGGCGTGTTATGAATAGCTGTAAGCCGAGGCTAGAAATCCTATACTTAATTTGATGTTTGATTAAGCATATACGGAATTAGTTTTGGCTTCAATCGATGGATTGTTATAAACACATAGCCATGATTTAGTGATATCACAGTTATTTATTTCTGAGTACAACTCCATGAAACTACATTTCTTAGTATTGGTTTTCTCGTAGCTCCGTAGACCTCCATCATCATAAGGTACTATTAAAATTTATGCTGGTGCCAAATGCCATATATATCCATTGTTACTGTGGAAATGCATAACTAATATTATGAATTGATTAATCTAGCTCTATACAATGACTTAAATTCGCATTTTCCTTTTATTCTCCTCGTGGCGTCGCATTGGCTAGAAATGGTTGCAGCATTGAATTGCACCTGTGAACATGGGAAAGTGTGAGTTAAAGGTGGCATAGGTTTGAGTCGAAGAAATTCGATGGTCAGTCTGCATTTTTTCCGTGTATATCCATTGGTACATTGCTGGTGGGATTTTCATGTACTATTCCCATTACATGTCTTAAAAATACGTAACTTTTACCTTTTTAGAGTTATCAATCATTGGCTGTTCTTACTATTAGAGCTAGTTATGTATAAAGATGTTTGAATACAATTTAATGATCCCATTCAGTTGTTTCCCAAGCTTCTTATTAAAGTATTTTAGGCATGTTTATTCTTTATACGAGTTACTTGGTTAGGCCCCGTAATTAGTTCTATTTAGTAGAGAGCGTTTTCATTTTAGGTTAGTTATGATTGTAATTAATTAAGTACTGCATGTCGATTAGTATTCAGAAATTCAATTCTTAAATTCTGAGCCATCAATATTTTTTCCTGAGTTTTCTTCCTTGTTTTACGCGCAATTTGGACCGCAGCGAGGTAGAATCCCCTAATCGGAACGCAGTGGAGACCTCTAGCGGAACCAACACTCCCAATATTCGGCAATCAATCATTAATTGTCGGCGGGAGCGGGCCATATGGCTCCACCTGCTCGTCGGCCTGCCGGTCGCTGATCCACTTCTGATTGAGAAGCAGGGAACCAGGAAAACTTTGCAGTCCCACCCCTATTCCTTCAACTTTTGTGTAATCGGCCATCGATTATCGTCACAAACTGAAAGCTGCCATTTAAAAGATTTATCCGAGACGGATTTTATGAAATTGATGTCATATAATTCAACTGATTAACTCCTAACCCGAAACATGTGGTATTAATTGCTCTGAAATTGCTATGAAATAGTACCTACTTTTTTTAGATTAGTGACATTTGATTATTGTGCAATTACTCTTGGGGTTTCGAATGGGAGAACGAATTCGTTTTCATTTTCTGATAAACGGCATGGGGTGATCATGGCACTGCTTGGCAATGAGAAAAGAAGGTAGAATGCCACGAAGAAAAGAGGAGTAGTCTAGTATAGGGTATTGTATCCCCTCGTAGAGCTTCCGGTAGCTCCCACGGATTTAAAAATTGTACCTTATAAACTGAAGCCGCCAGATATTTCGAGTTATCTGAAGGACGGCAACAATTTTTAGTGCTGTCTCATGTAGTCTTCGTGTATCATGTTGGATATATTGGTATTATTCTTTTTAGAGCAAATCTACGGAAACGGATATTTTATCCTACGGAAATTAGAGGGGAAAAGAGTAGAAATAGCCAATTATGTGATAACGTGATACCTGAAAAATATTAATTATTGGAGATTTTAAAAAAAATTGTATGGTACATGAAATGCACGAATTTGATGCGTTACTTAAAACTTGTTTTCCCACTTGGGTCCTGATATTCGAAGTAGCCTAACTTCCTATTTATGAAACACCGTGAAAAACCCCACTTGAAATCTTCTTCTCCTCTGACTGTTTCCTGTTTCTAATATCGTTGAGTCTAAGTGCTGGGTTGGAATACATTGTGTTGGAAGTGGAAGTCTGCTTTGTACATTTTCCTCGAGTGTGCCAGTAAATGATGTATATGGTTTTTAGGAGCAACGATTTCTCAATCGAACTCCACTGTAAGTCTTAGGCTCATCATGAAACTCTTTCCAAACCCGGAAAACTTAACTTGCATTTACAATATATATGGAAAATTACCAACACCAATTTTAACTTTAACCCTCGAGCGGGCGCGCTGGCGTATAAAGTACGCCAATCTTCGAAAACCAATGATTTCATTTATTGTACGTACATTCTGGTCTACAATGGCCTCGTGTATTCTTACAATGCACTTTGACTGTCTATAGTGCGAGTATTCAAAGCTCGAAGTATTATAGCTAATTTATTTTTAGATCGGCAAGAGGAACCGACACCTGTGGCGTACAAAGTACGCCGCGCGACTGGCCTTGTACCCTGTGCTTTGCTTTTCATGAATGGCCTCATGTATACTCACAATTTCATTTTGACTATCTACAGCGTGAGTTTTTAAACACAAAGTATTGTAGCAAATTTTGTTTAGGTTAGCATGAGGAACCCGTCACCCGTGGAGTATAAAATGCGCCGCGCGATCGGCTGTGTACCACCTGTGTGCCTAAAAATGTATGTACAACCTTGAACTACTTTCTATAAATAAAGATAAATTTTAACTAAAATCGAGTGTTATCATATAAATGCATGCATTGTGGACAAAGTACGTCACGCGCACGGTCGTGTAAAAGTATCTGGCGCACCCGCTCGAGAGTTAATTGAGGTTCATAAAAAATATGTTATAATGAAAGGACAGTTGATCAAGAAAGAGAATTTTCCAAAGCTATTTCCTGTTAAGGTAACCGTGAATACATAGTTTGCAAGGCTATGCTTGCGACCGCATAATTTTTCAGATTACTTGTTACACTAGTTCAGTCATTTTGGTCATGAGGCCCACAATAGGTTCATCATTTCATGGTACATGATTTTTAATGCTATCTACGTTGAATTTCCTATGGAAAAACGTTGAAAAGTAGGCCAACTTATCTCTTGTTTTTTATTAATTTGGTGCATTATAGCCAATTGGCTTGCAAATCATAACGGTCTTTCTTCAGTGGAAAAGTCTTTATTTAATTCCAAGAAAAAGGTATATTTGTTGTTAGATTTAAAAAATCAAAATGAAAATGAGAAGAATTATGGATAGATTATTATTTTCTGATTTATATATGGGGACTCCTTTGGTGTCGGAAATAGATGGGGAAAAGATAATTACAAATGTTTCTTGTTACAAATCTGTTTGTTATACAGTCATGTGTCAACATTCATAATAAACAAAATTCATAATGATTATCAAATAGGTAGAAAAAAGAAAGTCAGTTCGATATTCAAGCTTTACATTTGTTTGCTTCCTTTTGTTTTTACCTTTACATTTAGAATATCACAGCGGGTCAATTCAAGAGCTCAATAGCCACACGACATGCCTCTCTCGTTAAATAAAATGCGCATCCAATAATTGTCGCATCTTGAGCGACGCTGAATCCCTGCTTGCTAGAATTTACTAGATACTTTTCCCTAGTTTATAAGGTATAAAAATGTACACCATCGATCCCATGTTTATCGACTGGTCAATTATGTATTCAAAGGGTACAACAATGCTAATCATGTTTATATTTCAATTATCGCGTGAGCCTAATTCTTTAATAAATAGATTACTGTGCACAGGAAGTGTGAAAAATACAATGCACAAAATTGGTACTAATCAATCAAAGCATAAGTCTATCCCTAAATCAAAGTATGAGAATTTTTTGTGTGCTTTAGCATTCGAGCGAAGACGTTTGTACGAAGAAATACCTCATATTTTGAACTAAAGCTAATCCTGTTTTTTTTTAATTTGGTTATTGAAATTATATTGACTATTTCTGGGAAGATTTCCAATAAACTAATTATCATGGCTAGTCATTTGTGTTATCGTCAGAGGGAAGATGCAATGGAAACACTCCGATGATTGACTATGACGTCGACTCCGGAAACCGCTGATGCCAGTAACTTCTTTAGTAAGAATTCGGATGGATGGTGAGCAATAATTTCTACCACGATTCCGGATCTTCTTTGGGAAGAACTGCGTATACTTTGCCGAGGATTCGGCTTGATAACGTGACTTTCTGACGAATGTAATAACAGTAGGCGAGCGACACGCCTTTCGCATCAGTTATAACCACACGGAGAGGAACAAGTCCAGTCCTGGAACGTGCCTTCTGGCGAGATTGG
Source organism: Ischnura elegans (assembly GCF_921293095.1). Taxonomy (NCBI): domain Eukaryota; kingdom Metazoa; phylum Arthropoda; class Insecta; order Odonata; family Coenagrionidae; genus Ischnura; species Ischnura elegans. The sequence goes on from NC_060247.1 coordinate 38,835,231, forward strand.
GTAGCCACAGCCAGATTGAGACTCCACAGAACTTTAAGCATTTCGAGGGAGCGGTTATGATTCTACCTTTTGGGAGACCACAAACAAGGCGTTGGGATACCACGGAAGGTGCCTCGGGGATATTCACTTAAAAGAAGTTGCAGAAACAAATGTTCCACGTCTACTTTAATTATACCTTCGCGTATGGCAACTCACTGCAATGAATTTTGGCACTGGGTATTCTCTGCAACATACATACGTCTAGTTTTACCTGTTCATTTAATCACCTGCAGATGTGTAGTACTGTGGTAACTGATGGGTGTTACTCCATTGTATTCTTATGCAAATGCCATAAAATAAGGCTTTTTATACTGATTAGTTTATGCAATGACAGTATTTCCTATTATAATAATTAATGCCGAGCTATTTAAATGTTTAATTTTATAATTTGGAAGCTTAACTTTTGATGCCGATAATAATTACTAATTTAGATACAAGAAGTATTATGGTCCAATTTTAGCTTTCGAAACATTCTGAAGCGTACTGCGGTAACCGTGTTGGCGAAAATTAGTAACGCGAGGACTTCACTTGATTTGAAGCTTCTAATCAAATATCATCTAATTCAGCGCTTTCACACAGACTCAAAAAAATAACAAAAATGACACACTGACCAATCTAGGTTTTTATGCTTGCCACTTCATTATGAAAAGCATGCAAATACCAAGCTTCAATTTATTTTTCAATTCAAGATATTGACTTCGATGTCAAGTCAATATCTACCGACAAATGGATAAAGGCTGAAACGAAAATGGACATGGAGTGAGTTTATTCCCAGTGAAAATACCCACTATCGGTATCATGTTAATATGAGTTACTATCATTCGGTAATCTCAAGTTTTTTTTTAAATAGATACGGACTTTTACTTCCTACTTTGCTTTCCTAGTTGACTTATCCCATTAACGTGGTGTAGGTTCAGAGCAAAATGAAAATTTGAAGATGATATCATAAAACTTTTGACGAGTAATTCGTCACGAAAAATGGCGAATTATAAATAAGGGAGTGACGCGTCATCTTAAGAGACTTAATGCTGTCTTTCTCGTTGCCGTATGACTAAAATAAAACGAATGCTAAGCCATTCAGAGTAGACATAGCGCAACTTTTTCAATAGTATCTCTAATATAAAAAATTGCGACTAAGATAATACTGAGGTAAAAGTTTCAAATTTGAGACGCAGACCAATGTCAACCAATGTCTACTCTCTTTGCTCTGGCAAATGCAAGATTAAGGGGTAAGTTTTAAGCGATTAATCTGCCACTGAAATATTAAAAAAAGGTGAGATAGAGAGAGTCATGGGATCTCTCCAGAAACCCGCCTGCGAGAGATTTAATTATCCCAGGCATCAGGGTCAGATCTTTCGACTGAATCCACTCCATCCGCTTAAACTGCGCTCTCTACTCCGCCCCGAGGGGAAAATCTCCCCTTTCTACTCCACAATACCCGTGGAACACGGCCACACAAACATAGTCGACGACACTCGGGCAAACATCCTCCCTGCCCATCCCATCGTCTTGTTCGCACCAACGCACGCCCTTGGGTGCGTGGCGCACACTGTTGGAGGTGACACGCGGGTCAATTCAAGAGCTCAACAGCCACACGACATGCCTCTCTCGTTAACGCGGCGCTACGGTCATGCTTAGGTATGCATATTTTATTTTCAACCATATTAAGCGTCGAGTATAGTAATTATATGATGTTCATGATACAATATTTTTGTGTACTTTTGTAAAGTGCTTAAATCTAACCATCTGATTCATGCCTTTATTGTGGAAATTGGAGTGTATAGTTGGAGCGGATATTAGAGAGACTAGTTTGAATGATATTGGCGAATATTATTTTTAATTATTATACATCACTTTGAGATTTATGATGGCAGCTTCTGTGAAAAATCTGCTGCTCTCTTCTCATTATTCCCCTCAAGCCTCCACAACAACTTTACTAACCTCGACATACCTAGGGAACTGAAGAGAGTAAAATGGTTTGGCTGGTTCACAAACACTTAAGCGGTCTAAATGGAGTCGGAGTGGTCATTAATGGTAGAAATGACAAATTCAACTTTATTTTTACCAGCGGCAGTAACATCTACCGACAGTCATATGAACTATTGGATCTTCTCCCTACTCAATTTCATGATTGATAAACGGTCTAGGCATTAGTTGGTGGAGTATTTCACTTGTCATACCTACAACCCAGCTTAATATTTCTCTGATCGGTGATAAAATGAATGCCTGAATCAAAATGATATTAATATACCTGGAGGCTTAAATTTGTGAAACCTTTCCATTACGGAAAATGAAAGAATAAACTTTATTAGGTGCACTAATATATTTGAAAAAGTACGAAATGGTTCTGAAATGGTTCTGAGATGTAATCATGGCGATATAACTATGCTCTGTGATGTTGCTATGACGAACTTGACGACGTAACCATGTAATGGATCCCGGGTCGTGCTTCTTTAAATATATAACGTTTATTGTTTCATTTTCCACAATGATTGATGTTCAAAATTCACTGCGTTATAGTAGCGGATCTGTCTGGAGTTCCGTTTTTGGAACGCCTCTTAATAAATGCCATCCAAATCTGACGCGTCGTCCGCTTTAGCAGGGTAACGCTAATTTTCTTTCCTATTTATATTTTAGCCTACACCCTCTCAATTTCTTTTCCTGAAATCAGCATCAATTTTGACTTATCAGCATTCCAACAGTCTCGCTAAACTCCTGCGATTAAAACTTACGTTTTTGTTACCAGAGAGGAAGGATTATGATGTCGAAGGATCCTTTTCCAACCCTTTTATAGGTGAATTTCCATTTTGTTGACAAAGTAATCGGGGATGTCCCCGAAATTCAGACTAAGGATGAATACGAAGCTGCAAAGCGCTTCCTATTGTCTCTTGGTATGCTTTACATGAGTAAATTTGCCGTAATCCACCTTTGAGATGAAATGGAGAGTAATGCTTTTTTAAAGAGTTTGAACAGCCGATGAGACCCGAAACTTAATATTATATTCAAAAATATCATGTAGGCTAAATAGTATTTTCCTTCTCCGGAAAAAAGTATGTTAATTACAATATCTATTAATCATGAAGTAGTTTTTCATGCTACGTAAAGTTGTTTTTAACGGTGCTATATGCTCAAAATTCTCGTGAAATGTGGGTTTTGATGATCCTGGTCGTTCCATTCCAAAAACGTCATCCTTTAAGTTTTCGAAACTCTTCCATTTCTCGTCACGGTACCTCTTTCCTCTTGTTCTTTCTCTTCTTCTCCATTCCATTATTTTTCTTCGCGTTTTTATTTTTCTCATGAGCCCGTCCCTCTCTTTCTCGTTACGGTGAATTCTCTCTCTCTCTCCCTACCCCTCACCCAACTATCGGAAATACCAATGCGTTGCTCCTGTACCCTCCGCTTTCCTCGAGCGGAGAGGGAGTTCAAAATTGTGACGCCTCTTTAACCCCGTGGACCCTGCTGCAAAGTCTGAGCGACGTTACGTAACGATTTATCGACCGAAGATAAGTCGGCTGCTTTCTCTCATTTCGGGAATTCCACAGTTGACGGTGATATTTCCAGTCCTGGAGAAGATTTTTCTTTTTTTTAACGGTAGAAAATTCATTTTTTAACTGATAAATCTTCTTTTTTATGTGTCATTTTTCCTTTAAAATTATTTCCTTGCCCGCAAAGCGTTCGAGTACTTTACTTGAGTCATTAATTTTAGTATTGCTATGGTAATGGGCCTAAGAACTTTACATACGGTTGAGTAGTTTTGAAATTTATAGATTTTAAGGAACTCATTCGGAGATAGATGCATTAAGTCAGCTCTCCAGTCATAGGGGAGAAAGAAACTATTCTC